>NC_065531.1:40164258-41625120 GCF_020184175.1 Aphis gossypii
GGACCGAAATGTATAGAAGTTAGAGTTTGAAAGTAAAGTAAGAAAAAATAAAAATTGTGAGTGAAACCTAATTATTTGCAGCCCGTAAGTGTCGTTACAGCACACGCCTAAGTGTATAGATTTTGTGAAAAGGGAATCACTTAATTAGTATTTTGTATCAATAATTATTACATATTATTTTAATTCAGTATAATTTTTTTTTAAAAGAAACGTGATTTTTAGTACTAAGCTATTTAACGTTCAAAATGTGTATAGACAATCTAAAAATGTTCTTTTCGCTATTTCTTCGAAATAGTAACATTATGATATACCATATACATTTTACATACTATTATAATAAGCATATTATTATATATATTACACCCGCACCCGGATTTGTGTGTGTCATCATTATAACTGCAGTTTTATTTAGGTATTCATTTTTTTAAATTTCAAACTTTTAAAATTTAAGAGCCCACGATACTTAATGAAAATAGAAAATTAAACTTTTATTTTTAAAAAAACCGAGACCTTTTAATTGGACGTCTTGAATTTTTAAATAATCTCCAAAATAGAAAAAAAAAATTCATAAGAAAAGTTGCAGTTTAAAAGCTTATTTACTATTTATATTCCTGTACGAGTATGTTTATAAGCACTTTTTATCATTTTTATACTAATTAGATCATATAAATATATTTATTAAATGTTATTACACGTTTTCATTTATTATTTTGACGTGATAAAGTGCGCGTAAGACAAACAATGAAGAAGCATATATATATATATATTTATTTATATATATACTATCTCATATACTGTATTATTTTGTTTAAATTTGTTTACTCGCATAAAATATACAATCTTGAAATCAAATACATTTATAACAGTCAGTTAGTCAAATACTATGTATGTATATATTATTATTATGGTTTCTATAAAACGACGTCGATGATGATGAATGATGACAACGTGTTTTGTGTTTAATGTTAAATGGATTGCATATATTGTGCTGTTATATAGTCAATTAGTAACCAGCGTGTAGTCAATTACGTTTTATAGAAAAATCATGAATGCGCGCGTAGTATAACGAAATAATAATTTTACACAATCAACAGTGTTATCGGGTCGTTGTATGTTGTATGTAGATAATCGTAAGTATAGGTAATAGGTACGCGATATAACTATTATTTAATGTTTTTATAATTAAACATTAAAAATTGGACGTTTATTATAAGATCATATTATTATGAATTATACACTATTTTTTCCGAATTGTTATTCAATACTGAGATCCGAAGAATATTATTAGTATTTTTGCCTGATAAGCAACGAAAGTTAAAATATTGTAATTCAATCAGGTATAGGTATATACTATAGTCAACGATACCATCGAAATCTAAAAATAATTTAATATTCTTAGTGTTATATTATATTATACTTCAATTACATACCTATATATATATTTGCGGTCTGTAATTTTTGAAACTTGAAGTAGACTTTACGTGTTTCTCAAACTTGATAAAGAGCCGATAATCCACTCGTGCTCGGAATAATTGAACTGAAATTGATATTTGAAAAACCTGAAAACTGAAATGTCTAATTTCCGGTTTAGGCAAAAGACAAAAGTCGCAACCGAGATGCGAACTTTCAACACGAATACCCGTGATACATTCCCTTGATATATTTCCGGAAAACCTTAAACAACAGTCTCAGAGAGCTTAAAAATTGGATAGACAATGTATGGTAATTAATCGAATGTCACAAAAAAAAAAAAAGGTGGTGACAAATTTCGAGTGGGTCCCGACGCCATCTCTAATCAATAATTTTATCAAATATAAAAAGAACGATATATTTACGAGATTCTGAATGACGGTATAGAAACTAAATATTGCAACAAACTCAAACAAAAACGAGTATCATATGATATAAGCTTTTTTGTATGTTGGTAAAACTCAAGGAGGGGAGGTTAAGAGTAAAGGGGTGAATACATTTTAGGCAATTCGAATGCATCCCTTAAGTTTGTACACTCTTTTAAAATTTTTTTTCTTTTATTTTGATAATGCAATTATATTGATTTGTATAGTCTTGTACAATTATTATGAAAATTTTATAATAAATTATTATGGCCAATTAAGTAGACTACAGCGGGCCTTACATCGCCGGGAGAACAGTTTTTTTAACATAATTAGTGCCATAAGGTTTGAACTTTTGAAGGGTGAAGGGTACTGATTCTCAACCTGTTAGAACAACTTAAGTAACACTTATTCAACCCCCCACAACCGGACTTATCGTCATTGGATACTTATAGACCTTATAAAACTTCTCCAGCCGAGTTTTTTCAATAACTTTTCGTCTGTCGAGAAGTTTTTTTCCTGGATTAGTCCTCCTTTTATCCTTTCATTTAGAAGTAAAATATCCGACGACCACTGATTTGATGTCGAACCTCACCAATATTGTAATACCTGCAGGAATCCGTTACGCGCGGGTTTGTATACATTCTTACATAGCATATTTTTTTTATATTCCAGACATATATATTTTGTATGCAAACCGAACAAATGTTTTAATGTCTCACGCACGACGTAAGGACGTATATTATTATATGATATATCGAAAATGTCGAGAGGCCGATACGTCATCATTCGTGCATCGTTATTTTTTTTTATCGAAACTATAGAAAAAAATAGGTATGCCGTCACGACAATATAATGACAGACACTGAAATTACAACGCGAAAACGGTTTTCGAACGATATACATTCGCGTGCAGGTAAACGACAGCCGACAAGTTAAAATATGTTTTCAAATTTAAATTTATTCATAAAACAGAATACAAATAAAAATATATATTTAATAGGTTGTACATTATTTTATGCACGTTCTTATTTTTTTTATAATGTTATGCTTATAGTAACAATCGCGTCTGTTTTATAGGAACGTACAAAAATTGAAAGAAAAATGATTATTATACTTCTTGGCAAAGTCAATATTTGTTTTTACCCCCGCTAAAATAGCACCCACGTATAAATAAACATGTGGGCACAAAGAGAATAAAATAATTTTTATAGCGAAAATAATACAATAATAATTTAAAAAATATAATAACTTTATATCAGGGCTTGAAAATGTTATAATAACGTTATGATTATAACGTTATATTTGACAAAAAACGATCGAAATTTGTAAATGTTTTTAAAACAAAAAACGAAAAACATAAATAATTAAATAACACAAAACAAAACATAACGCAATTCATTATTTATATAATATAGTATATCATTAAAAAAAATAATTAATTTAAATATTATTAAAAAAATGTTTTAAATTTAATAAGTAGGTATTAACAGAATAATTGTATTGTCAATAGCTAATAGTGATGTCCTATTGCTCTGTTACTTTGAAACAGGTACGTAAATGTGTTTAAAATTTAAATTCTGAAAAATAACGCAAAAGTTGTTTATAACGTTTTAAATCTGAATAACAATAAAAGCAAAATTTGAATAACGTTTTAATTCTCAATAACGATAAACACAAAATTTGAATAACGTTTAAATTTTGAATATCGATAAACTCAAAATATGTGAAACGTTTTTATTCAAAATAACGTAAAACGAATTTTTTTTTCAAATTTAAGCTCTGCTATGTATACAATTCAGGAAATGATGCATAAACCACGAATACGTCATATTATAGTTAAGTATTAAATGAAACCGTCTGGTCCGTATTTAAAATTGTTGAGCTTAACGCTGTTGAAAAACATAGAACTTTATTATTATTTGTTTAACATTTTAACATTTGAATTTGTGTCCATCGTTTACCGGTGGCCGTTAAATTTGTTTTAAATATTATATTGCGTATATATAGGTGTATACATTTCACACGATGATTAATGATCGAGCCCCTTTTATACTAGCTATTTCTGATGCGTAATTTGATTTAACGAAAATAATCGAGCCGTTGATGGCACTTTAAAGACATATTAATTTGTATAATACATTTTTATCGGGGTTAAAGGTTTAATAGATTTTAGTTGTAATGACGTTTTAGGACTACCGTTGCTATGACTACCACGGCATTAACAGCATAATGGAATGATTGAGCAGGGAGTTACGAAAGTATACTGGTAGGATTTCAAAACAATTCTATTTAAAATCCGACGACGAAGTTTTCAGAGTTTTTTATTTAAACAAAAATTATACTAACACCACACATAAATATACATTTATTATTAGTATAAATACTTGTTTATTTTTTAATAATATTGTGTTATATTATTTAAAGCTTTCGCCGAGGGTTGGATATAACTAAGACGAAGAAATTATTAACTTTAAGTATAGATACGAAACAGATACTGTAAATTTATCTTACAAACAGAATATTTTATAATATTTTATAAAATAAATAAACATATTATTTACAGTATAAAAATATTTTTGATTTTCCATTTATAATACTATTTGATGAAAACAAAAGCTACTCGATAAAATGTTATAATATTAAATTCACGTACCTACAAATTCTAATAATCAATAATACAACTTACGACTACATATTTTATTTAAATAAACACATCAATGGTTCATCATAATAATAAAATTAAATTATCATACTATTCGGATTTCTTTGTTTTGATGTAAGTATAAAAGACAGTTTTGATAATATTGATACAAAAAATATTATTTAAAAAAAGTTTATACCTCAGCCGGAACACAATTTTATTTTTGAGAACCTATCAAAATTAAAATAGGTACGCAAACTTTATTCAACACGTATTTTGGCCATATAAACAATAATTAAAAGAATATAGTAATATTGCTGTATAATTAATATTAATTTACAAAATCAAAATATAAATTATATAAATAACTAATTTTAAGGAACTATATTGTACAAAACGCGAAAGTGGTACTTAAATTATTTTACACCAAAGAAAGTTACTTAATAACATCGGTGAAGTTTAGAAATTTCATTACACACTTTAATGACTTATGATATGATTACCAACGAAAATTCAAACGTAGTACAATTTCAAGTATGAATATAACCTTACATAACCATAAAAGTTAACGTTGACCCAAGATTATATCACTAAAATAAAAATTAATTTTAATTTTAAAGTTTGGGTTTCATTAATTTATAATATTAAAATGTATATTAAGGTTATTAATTAGTTATAAATTACATCAACTAAGGAAATATTATTAATCTAAGTATATTCACTTTAATTAATAATAAAAAACATGTCATTAAATTTATATGTTCTAATAAAATAAAATAATTATAGTGTAATAAAATAATAAATAATATTATTCAATGTGTTATACATCTTAAATTAAAGTATTTCATAATATCATAAATTTATCAATTTCTTACTTTACTTAGTACCATATATGATTTTAATCTCAAACCAATTATTTTACAATTTAGTTATTAATTTTATATAATCAATATATTTTACCTTTGAAAAACTTGACGATGTTATGTCCTTAAAAATAAACCCTACAATGCCTGCCGAATAAAATGACAGTTTTTAGTTAGATTTCTCATTTTTAAATATTTTACTCATAGAAATATAGGTATAATATTTTTTGTAGTTATAATTATTTTAGTTAGAATAATTTGTCTTAATTTATTCTTATTAATCGATTTATCAGTTGATATAGTTATAAGTGACTAAAACAAAATATTATATTTATCTTCAAGCGTATATATTGTTTTTCTATTATTTGTTTTTTTTAAATTCATTTTCATTTTAATTTGTATTTATTATAAATTATGGTTAATTATGTAACGAAAAAATTGTCGCTATAAAATAAAATAATATACAATATGGTTTAAAAATTCAAATATTTAGGAATTGCATAGAACATAAAACAAAAAATACATAGATTATTTGTGAACGTTAAAATTTTCTATATAAAAAAATAATAATCAATATTTTTAATATTAAACTTTTTACATTATGTGTGGATTTAACTTTTATATGAAATAATTAAATGTACCTATTGTGATTTATGAAGTTAAATTTATTATTTTCTAATATAAAAAAGATTCAAATCTTTTCTAAGATATGATTATAATCCATCAAAATTCACGGTTGACTTTGATTAATTTATAAATTGATAAGTATAGTTTTATTTACGATACTATACATCACCTAATAATATTATTTTGAGAGTAAATATAAGAAAATTATACAACAATATTAAAGTAATTTTAATATGCAATATAATAATTCATATATATAGGTAATTGTATTTAACTACGAATATTTGAAATTGAAATGTTTTTTTTTTTTTTTATTATTAAATAATAAGTTATCTAGATTGCCATATCAACAGCCGTGACCTAGAAGTATAAAAATACCAATTATAATTATTAAACCTTTATATTCTTTATTACGGTAAAGAAAATATTGGTTTTACTTTTGGAATTAATTTTAATTCATTATATATGAGATCGTTATATATTATGAGAGTAAACATAATAATGCTCAGAATATTATTACTGATTCAATTTTGTACAACATTTTTATTTTATTATCATCTCAAGCTACGTTTGATAGTACATGTTTGATAATTTAAATAATTAAATAAAATTGATATATTATCATATACCTATTTAATAATGAATACCTATATAGTGAATCAACATTAATGATCCGATAATCAAAATTTTCAGAAAATTGAGCACTAATGTTTCAACTAAAATTCGTTAAAAAATAGTGACTAACAATTGAGAATGAATTTGAAATTATTGATTACAATAATATAACTATAATACAACGACAAGAATTTTTAAGCTGTCGTAAAAGAAACGTACTTTAATATTTTATTATTTTACTTTTTCTTAATTCAATTTTATTGATTTATTATATCATTAAAAAAAAAAAAAAATCATACGTAATAAGATAAAATACATTCTGTATACGAATAACTCTACCTATAAATACATTAACAAAGATTTTTTTTATGTTAAAACTTAATAAAATAAAATGAAAGTCTAGGAAAAAGTTTACAATCATCAGAAAATAAGCCTATAAAATCTGAAAAGAGTATTGTTTTAAAAACTTTGCAGGCATGTTATACTATTGAATAACACTATGAATTCGTGCTTTTGGCATAATAGTATGTAATAAAAATGGGCTTTATAGTAATGAAGAATTTTTAAATCCTTTGTGCGATACTGAAAAGAAAATAAATCCCGTTTCCTCTCAATTCTGGATTGATTAAGTGATCGCGTGCACCGTATAATGCGTATTTGAGAATTGGGAACCGTTATTATATAACACCATTTGCGGAAATAGTGTTTGCTGTTGTAAAGTTGTAATAATGTATATTAATTAATAATTAACAAAGATACGAAATAATGTTACTATTCAAATATAATTAATTATTCGCCTTTTTATTATAACTATATTTATCAAATGTAATGTAGCAACCAAGAATAATTTGTTCAGAGAAATTGGCAAGAATAAATGGAATACCTACTTACAATTTTGTTACTGCTGTCGTATATATTTTGAAAAATAGTGATTACATAATTTATAACTTTCTGAGAAATTGCTAATGAATTACATTTCAGATTCCAACCAAAAAGTAGAATATTTTAGTTTTACAACAATGTTTTAGTTTCTGAGCGAAGAAATGCGATTATATTGATTTTACAATGATGCGTTTTTGCGCGCAAGTGTGTGTATGTAATCGTATATTGGAACAGTAAAAATGTTTAGATTTTCAACATCAATAACTATTCTGGTAGCAGAATGAACCTAGTCCTAGTTTTATATGATGGATCAAAAGTAAAGAATTCTCAGTATTTTGCTTAATTATGTTTTTCATTTTTTATAAATTTTGATAAACAAATTTACGTTATATGCATGATTTATTTTCAAATGTTGAAGAATAGATATAAAGATTTATTTAGAAACAAAGAATGACAATTATTTTATAACTCAAAAATGTGTAAAAGTATGAGAAAAAATTTAAAAGTATTTAATAAAGTAACCAATTCAAGAAACCTCAGCAAGCATGTTTATATTATTACGCGTTAATAAGCGTTATTTATTTCGATTGTTAAAAGTTAATTCAGTGGCTCTTTAATAAATATTTTATTTATACTTTAAAAAAATTTAAACGGTCTAAATTTTTAATTGTAGGTACCTATAAATAGATAAATGAAATAATTTTACAAATTCAATTAAATTGAATTCTTATTCTACTTTTTAATATCATATTTATACACATTTTTTTAAGTGCAAAAATATATCAAGAAGCTAAATAGCATTGAGCCAAAATAAAATACAATCATCAATCCTTGGTACATGTTTTTTGAATACAATTAAAAATATTTGCTTTTACTTGAAAAATTTAATATATATATATTGTGTAACACATAGAAGTGAAATATGTTTAGGTAAGGTTTCATTAGAAAAGCTTCGTTGGCACCTGTAAATACATTATTTATTTAATATTTTGGTTTATTGTGTACATAATACATATGTATTATTAATAAACTCGATTGCTTTACTAGGGATCGATTTGATGACAATTTATAAACATTTTGTGAGTACATGAAACCCACACATATATTATATTAAGATGACATATAGTACCTGAATCTGTTGTCTCCGTTTTGATAAAGTATAATATAGGAAATTTGCGTTAATTAGAATCCATTTTATGCTGTAGGTTTTAATGTTAGAATCAATTAACCTATTATACAATTTTAAGGTAAGAATATTATCTAGAGCATTTCGTACGCTATTATTGATATTTTCATTTTAAAGTGAGTTAAAGCAATGTAAAATATTAAAACTTTAAAACGATGTATAATATTCTTACTTTTAAATTTGGTTATAAGTTAATTTTATTGACTAGTATTATTAGTAAATAGCATACAATGGATTCTGCTAAACGTAAATTTGATATAATGTACTTTGTACCATAGTTAACGGAGACAGCATACGCGGATACGGTGTCTTCTTAAATACGTATTATTTATCATTCAAATAATAAATGTTTCTATGTAGTCTGCCGACTAAATAAATTTATTTATACAGAAAAATTAATCTTTAGAATGAATTAATTATGTCATAGATATTTAAAATATTTTTTTAAATGATTTATTGTTAATATAATCTATTAATTATACATACTTATACAAAAAAGAGAATTATTTAATATTTATAATGAATTAAAAAATAATAATTTGTAGGTACGCCAATAATTTTCCATATTAATTATTTGTATAGAAATGAGATATTGCAAAATATGGAGAATATCAAAGAGAAAACTATTACTAAATTGTCTGTTTTTGTATTGTACAAATGAAGTTTTTGATCTATAGCTTTATTATAAGTGTTTTTTTAAGGTTCTAACACAGAATTCATGTAATGTTTTAGATCAAATGAACGGGTAACGAGTGTCCAAAACAATGAGGGGGCGGGGCCAGAGACCGATGGAGCCAGGGTAAGTGACGTATTTACGCGACCCAGCCCCCCCGCCCCCAACAACATGGATAAATCGGATCGCAGACGCAGGCCTTTTGCCTTTGACAAGGTACGTAAATATTTCATCAACATTCAATTTCAAATCACTACGATAATAATATGGTTATTACAATCCAAATAAATTTGTTTAAAATTACAAGATTTCGAAACGACAGTACATTTCAAAAAATGTTTTCTTGTAGTTACGTTGTACATATTACTAAATACTAATATATTTATTAATTATATCATAAACTAAACTTAAATTAGTTTAATTAATTTTTTTCACACATAATACCTATACACAGTATATAGAAACTAAATTAAAATTATAAATAGGTATACCACTAAAAATCGGAATGCATTAAAATAAATATCATTTATAGCTTATAGATATTTTATTAACTTCAATTTTTGAATGGTCTAGTTTTAATTTAAAATATTAAGCCAATGTAATTGCAACCTATACAGCAGGATACGAATTTAATGACTACTCGACCCTACACAGTTTTGTATAATAAATTATACAAATTACTGATTTCCTGGCCCTAGCTATCACGTGTGATAGCGCTGCAGGTCGCTCAATATACATAAGTTTAGAACACTTTACAGCAGGCTACAGCCACCAGCTATATCCTATATACTTTACTGGACGGGAATTTCTACGCTATAGCGTAGTTGATGTTTTGAAGAGTCAATTAAACCATGCAAGTGAAATTATTCGGGTTAATTGGTATAAATTTACATTTTCAGATGGAGGGGCTGGTCAGAGAAATGAAAGACGAAGAGACTGGGGTGCGTGTAAAAAGTCAAAAGTTATTTCTCACTTCGATCCCTTCTGCTTTTGCCGGTACGTATATCTATAATGACTAATATATAGTGATAAAGTGATAATATTATACATATATTATAAAATATAAAGGGAATAGCTATCTACATAGTACATGCATCTCACTTGATTATAGTCATTTGGTTCGGGGTTCCTACATATACAGAGAACTTATTGACATTCTTCAAACACACACACACATATTCATACATAATTGAAAACTTCTTCAATATAATTTCAAATATAACTTGAATATTTTTCAATATAATTAATGAAATGTGATCCTTTAAATTTAAGACATTTTTTGTTAAAACAACTTTTTATTTGAATCAAAAATAAAAAAAAACTATAAACAATATTATATGATGCCAAATAGGAATATAGGTACTCAATTTAATTAATATTAAACTTACTTATAATAATGCTGTGCGAAAATTATTTACAATTAAATGAATCGTAAATTCGTAATAAACTTTTAAAAAAAAATCAGCTAATTTATGGATTAAGCTCATACACGCACATAATCCACAACTAATAAACTATATTCTACATCGTTAAAGATGATAAAATATTGCTTCTTATTATATTAATCGTTTTTATTAGGCGATTCGCACGTAAAATAATTCAACAATCGAGTCAAACGGTGTATCATACAATATTATAATATCTGCAAAATATTTTATAATGAACACTCTTCGGTACTATACTATAGATAATATACGATATAATACGATTTAACTATTCGTTCTATATAATAAAATAAACAATATTGCAGGTACTAATTTATTTCAAATCCTCATCGGTTTATTCTACATTTCTACTCGAATATAATTCTATTAAATAATCTATATTTTCAATTAACTTCTGAAAACTGGCGCAGATCATAGTTAATAATCGTTTATTTATAAAGTCCAATATCCAATGTATGTATATAGTATATAATATGTTGTATATAACATAACCCACCATTCGTTTACATTGTGAGTAACAGAAAAAAACTATTGGTTAATAATGACATGAGCATTTTATTCAATTGAAACATTTAAAAAGTAAAAAATAAACCATAAAATGCTCTGTCTCAGTATAATAAATTAAAAATGGAACACGGACGAATTGGACGATGGTTATCTGGACGGGTAAAATTCTTCGAAATAAAATTTAAAAAAACAAACAGCGTTTCCGGTTCTTACCAAAATTTTTGTTAAAAAAAACTATTTTTTTTTTAACTGAGCGATTTATTAATTTCTTTCAACTTTTATATCTTAAATTTGTATTATGTTATGTTATTACTTATTCTTATCTTTAGTAGATTATATTATATATTTAAAGATCTTAAACGTGGTAACTAATTACTATATCTTTAAAAAAAATTAAATTAAAGTATACAAATCAGATTTGACTACTAATGAAACTATTGAGTTATTAAAATTATGTAATTAATATATATATATATAGGCCCTCCTTGTTTTAAAAGTTCGGGTAAGAGGCTATATACAGTTCTTTAACTTTTATTAAAAGAAAACAACAATTTTAAACTTTCTTATTCAACCTAAAAACTGTCATGGCAAGTTTTGAAAATAATTTAAATCTTCTTAATAATTAATCAAGTAATAGACGAAAATGTCTCTAAAATTAAAATGAAATATTTAAAATCAATTTCGTTAAAAAAACGTATACCTATGGATTGTATGATGTAAATTTTTGACAACACGGCTATCATACGATATTGCTTCTTGAAATTAAAAAAATTTAAAACCATAATAATAAAAATTAAGTTTAAGACATCATTATATTATTCACGTGGGTTGAAATTATAACAAATGGATTGAATAATATGACTAACTCAGATTAGTATTTCGAGGCAGTTTATAAAATAATGCGTTTTTGGATACTATGTTGATTCTAAAAAAATGTCTAATAAATATTATATTTACAATAATTCACTATTAAGGTTATTCCAAACTATATGGTAATAATTTTAGTTTTAAAAAGTTTTTACCCGGAAATCAGAAGACTGACATAATTACATCTAATTAAAATATTATTAATCAGTTATAATAATATTTTTTTGAACTTTTTGTATTATTTTCATATAAGAATTTGTACAACAAAAATATTTACCTTAAGCTTAGTTATATTTCCTGTTTTATTAAAAAAAAATTACATTTGTTTCGAGCTTTGAAAGACAACATTATTAAACTTTCCCGATTTCAAGTATTATGAGGGGTAAACAACTTTTTTTTATTTAATTATTAAGACTGATCGAATATGAAGTGGAATCATGAACATAACCGGTAAACCAAAACTGCTAAATATACAATAAATTAGCTAACATAAACAATAATGTACGTAAAAGTTTTAAGTCCCTATGAATAATGTTTTTGAATTATACCAAAATAGTTAATCATTATCATTATTAAATTTAAAATTATATGATTCATCATTAAAATATGAAACTTCGTTCAAATGTAAACTTTAAATACCTTTATTTTTTCGTTTTTGAACCGATGGCACCACGGGAACTGCTTTCACATTGCCTCCGCAATAAACTTTAAATATCTATATACATAAAAATAATTGTATTTATATATTTTATAAATTTATAGTACCATGTATAAATTACTAATAAAAAATATCGTATTAAATTTTCGAAAATTTTGACCCACTAAATTATTTTATTAGATTTATATTATTTTTATAGATATTTTTGATAAAAAATCAAATTTCAAATATTTATAGCTTAAAAACAATTAAAATACTCAGAAAATTACACTATGTGCAAAAAAATGCAAACATAAACATTTGATAAAAATTTAAAGTATCTACGGTTATTTGTTTACGAATTACAACAAAAGGTTTTACGTGAAAATTCCCGTTTTTTCTTTAATTTTATTTGAAAAAAATACTGTTCAACTTTTATTATTGACCTCCAAAGCACCGACTAAATCCATTTTACTACCAGAAATCCACCAAAAATTTTAAAATCAATATATTCATCACTCCACTCAGAATCTTTAAAATATCAATAAATATAATGTTCAATTTATTATGAAAATATTAGGTAATTTAGTTTAAAAATAATTAAACAATAAAATAACGAATGGGTACTAATAAGATAAAAGTAAACTCATGAGCCACAATAATAAATTAAAGAATAAAATGTTATTAAAATAATCAAACTAACTTTCGTTGTACTGTTTATGTATTTTTAAAACAATAACTAAATATTATTATTGTTTTTTTTTGTTTTTATATTGTTAGGTATTTTCCACTAATGTATTGCTCCAGTATTATTCGTCTAGTCTTGTTTAAACTAAAACAACAATAGTTATACCATATTACAGTTTGAAAACAATTTTAGGTAGGTTAACCACATTTTCTGGGATTTTTCAATATTTTGACTGTTTTTGGTACCAAGTTAATTGAATGAGCTTAGGTAAAAAAATTATCTTTTATTCTAAGTGAATTAACAATAATAATAATAAGTAACGCTCAAATTTTAAAGCATAATAAGCAACTAAAAAAGCAACAAAAAAAAAGTATATTTAATTTTAAATATAAAAATTTAAATAGAATTAAATTAATTTAAATTAAAAAAAGAATTAATTATCATGTATTTCTTTTGATTTTCAGTAGTGAATTTGGCTATATATTGTCCGATGGAATATTTTTATACATAGAAAACGACTCTTTAGTCTCTACATGACTACCTACATCAACTGAATTGATCGGTGCATACTCTATACAAGAGATTTGAAATTACAACACTAAATCTTAAATTTTGAAATGGTCGATATCAATTTTATAAGCATACTGACTGTATAGATACTGTTTGCTATAATAATATGTAGATCGATAATCTATAAATTTCATAAACAAGCCAATAACAAAAAAAAAAATAATAACCCAATACCTATAACGCATTCTGGTTTTTACGTTTCTTATTAATTCAATTTTTCATTATTAATACATAGTAACATAATAAACATATAAAAATTCTACTGCTGAAATAACTGAAAAAAGCAAAAATAAATTGGTTTATTTGGAATCAGAATATCGTAAAACGAATTTATATACATAAAAATCAGATTTCTATCTCATATTTAAAAAGAAACATATACTTTAAAATTCAAACCCTAATAATAAGTAGTTGAAATTAATTTAAAAAAATGGAATTACTTTACTAAACGTGCTAATAATCCGATAATCGATACTAAATAAAAATATTGGAGTTTTCTCAGTCCTAATGTAGCCATATAGCTAAGTACACCATTGCAAAACCAAAATATTTTTCGCTCAGCCCAATGCACTAGATTTAAAATTTCAAAAAATATTTGTCTTTAGATCAAAAATATTAGTAGGTTCAATTTTACAAAAAAAAACAGCTTATGTTTTTCTTCAACATAGTAAAAAGTTAATATTATAATAAAAAAACAAGTTTTTAGCTATAATTAGATTTAAAAATGACCTTTTGAATTTTTATAGTTAACGGATATTATCCAAAAGTTATTTCATAAAAGCGAAATGTTTTTTTCTGCATATTCTTATAAATAATAATTAATTCGTGACAAAGAAATTATATAGAGTAAAATTCGTAAAATAAATAAAGTCCATTATACGTTTGAATGTTTGATAAACGTGTTCGTTCTATTTATTTTCATTTCCTTAATGGAATTTACTTCAAACGATTACTACGTTTAATAATGTTATTTAGTACTGATGCCTGATGGTAATTTTGAAACAAACAAAACAATTTTGTTATTCTTCGTTTGCATTTTTACGGCCAATAAATCGTTCTAATAAAATATTTACTTCAGCCTATAAATTTATTATTATAGCCCATCGCTGTTTATTTGATTTAAATTTGTCACAGGGAAAACAAAATATTTTTAAAAAGTAATGTCTAAAGAGAATATACAAATAAAATACATAATATATAATATAATGTATATTATTTGAAAATAAAAATAATTTTAATACTTATCTAGTCTTGTATTATTATATTTTAGCTTAGTTGTGTTAAACGTAGACTGCAATAGTCTTTTCTTAGGATTTTTGGAATTTTGTCAACAACACATCTAGCTTTTCATATCCCTACCCCTACATCTTAAGCTATATATTTAAATATATTTTTTAATTTATCACAGTTTCAATTTATATACATACATACATACATACACATATATATATATAATATATAGGGAGAGAGAGAGAGAAACATTTAAGACTGAAAAAATATAAATAATAATTATTATTTTCAATTTCATAATACAATCATTTTATATATATCATAATATAATGTTACTTTATAAAGTTTTCTCAAAACTACGTTTACATGCACTAACAAACAGAACACTCGCAATTTCATCAAATGATGTAGTATATATAACGGCAATCAACTTATATATGAATAAATAAATAAATATTTACTATTTTATAAATTTTTATAATCATCATTTAAATCGTCGTGTAATAAAGCAACTTTGACAGGAAAATCATATAAGTTTCCACTAGCCGCAGACTCACCAAACATATTACATACGTATAGATCACATGTGATTTTTAAAACTAGTTTTTTTATCTCTACTATACAATATAACTTAATAAACTAGAACAAATAAAATTAGAATTATATTAATTTAAAAAAAAAAAAGATTTTTCTCAATAATTTAAATACTTAAATATTTTGTTTTTAGTACACTATATCAACAACACAAAAATGTGTTTTCTATAGCTCAAAAATATTCATAACATCGCATACATAGCTTAACTGCTATGCCTTACATTATATAAATACCCAACTAGTAGTAGTTCCCCCATAAATTATTTATTTGTTATGTATTTATAATTAAATCGTGACTGTTGTAAAGGTACCTACATAAAATGTTCTTCAATAGATTATCCGTCGAAAATATTAATGCTGTTTTTCTTATTAAATAAATAGGAACTAAACATTAATTAATTTATAAGAATTTACGATTATATTTTATGTATGTATATATTTGCATAATAATATAATATATGTAATAATAAATAATATTTTTTATTATTATGCAATGAAAGATTATGTATTGTTTGATCTGATAGTGGTATCATTTTAAAGATTGAATTTTTTTTTAGTTTTCGAATGTTTATTGTTTAAGTTGATATAATATTTTATTCTCAATTTAAACTTATTCAATTCTATTTATCAAATAGCAATAAAACTAATTCAAAACATTTATATTTTATCACATTACTGTTCTCTTATAATTTATTAATAGAAATTTAGGGTTCTTAAACTTACATTTTTAAAATTAAATATTAAATAATAGAGCTAGCTGTAAAATTTATTTATCAAATACGAAAAATTATAGAAATAAAATAATTACCTATATAATAGTAAAACTCTAAAAAAGAAAAAAATAATATCATGCCAAAGAAATTATGTAGACTGAAGTTATAGATTAGAACGTTTTTTAACTTAATTTTTTTTAATGACACACCTCAATATTTTAACATACTATCTAAGTTTTACGAGTAAATAATTTCTACACAGTTTTACTAATTATAAAATTTAGAATGATATGGGAAGATTCTCTGAATATATCTCAATGAAAGTTAACTATTATGGAATTGTAAGAATATATTATATGATTAAATATACGGCAAGCGTGTTGGTGTTTTATGTACTAACATATCACAGAATAAATAATTTACTCAATTAATATTGGATCATCAAAGGTATAATACAAAATAAATTAAATATTATAATAATATATATTTTTTTTGAAAATTCCAATACAATGTTTATTTAAGTATTTTGAATATTATTTTAATTATTAATAATGGAAATGTTTAGCACCTATACAGAATAATAATAAGATATTTACATCATAAAATAAAATTTCTCAATATGCAGTCAATGATTTATGATAATAAGTAATAATTATTATTTATTGGTATAAAAAAAATGTATGTAATATTATTCAGATCATACATATCTAGAGAACGCTTTTCAGTAATTCTTTGCATATATCGGAAACACACAATAGTGACAAACAATTGACATATTGTGACACAAATTATATGACTATGACTTATATGCGCATAAAATCAATGAACTGTTGTCTGTCATAAAACTACAGTATCAGTTATTGATTAATAAATATAACCAGTAGAAGATAATTAGATTTAGAATACTCGAAAGATAAGAAAAATTTAAACATAAATATATTATATATATATATATATACACAATATTAACATTGTATACATTAATAATTCTTCATAATATCAATATAATGTTGAGTTTATATTAATTACCCATCATGGTGTTAGAATCAAAAAAGTCAATTGATGAGAATATTCTATAAGCTAACAATAAATCACATTGAAAAAAGAAATAACTTCTCTTATACAATAATATTAAATAACAAACAGATCATTCGTTCTAGAAAAATATGAGAGAACCTTTAAGTTATTTTTTAAGGAACCTTAAGTAGTAGAAAAAAACAGTTATTACCTTAACTGCAATTTTTTGACTGGTTTTAACTTCACTTATTGTAATTTGTAGTACACCTACACTATAATACGAATGTAATTAATGTATTACTTTCAATATTATTTAAATGTGTATTTTTTATTCATGTAAATGTAATAATTTAAATAAACTCAATAATGATAAAAATCATTAAACATTCTTAATTTTGAATGCCAAGTTTGCGATTTAATAAATAATAATGATATCCAAAAATCAAATTAACGTTTAATAATAAGCCTATTTAAATTATATCATTAGTAGGAAACGGAGTTATATGTAAATGGTTATTTTTATTATAACAAGATATTTTAAAATAGTATAAGAAATGTTCACGATTTAAATCATACTATAAAAATAACACCAATTTTATTTTACATATTTCATTATAATTAGTAACTTGTAAATATTTGTAAATATATTTTATCATTTAATCATTCATATGTTTTCAAGCCATGTTGCAGTGAACAAAGATCATTTATCAGTATATTGTAATTATTTCAAAAATTAGATCCAAAAAATTTTATGACAATGGAAAAAGCTCAGAATATTATACAAAATGAAACATTGAAAAATAATTTAAATTTAATCTCAGTGAATATTAGTTTTATTGCACATATTATAATAATTACAAAATTATAAACAAAAAATATGCCCTTTAATGATAGTATGCAAATTGTCGAATTAGCAATAGAAAATTAAAACTCGTAAGTAGACAAATAAAGATATTGTAAATAAATAAATAAATTTCATAACTCGTGCGCTGTTACAGAAAAAAAAATTTAGGCTATATTGATTTTAAAACAATCAACGAAATAATAATTAGCAGACACCCATCTCAATCTTTTGGAATTATTGCCTTCAGATATTATGCGTTTGAAATATGCTCTAATAGTCCAATTACACCGATTGATGTGGAAAAATCATTTAACAATTTCAAAAATATTTTTGATACTTAACAGGCGACATTTAACATTCAATAATATAAAAAAAATTTTAATTATTCAATGCAACAGATAATTTTAATATTTTTATAATTTATACTTAATGTATTTATTCCATAAATGCATTAGTGTAGTTACATAAAAATGAACATTTTTTATCCCATATTTTATAAATTATACTTCCATATTTATGTACATATTTTTGTATAAATCCTTCCCTAGTCATAAGCAATAAAGATTAATAATAAGTATTGTATATTTGTATACATTATTATTAAAAACGAATTACAGTAACAAATAATTATAAATAAGACTCTTGAAGCTTTAGTTATCAAACTTGTTGTGTTTAAAATTTAAATAAGTATACTGTTAATAATGAGTTTCGTAATTTTAATTTTATTATAGATAATATTATATTATAGTTTAACATGAATTAAAACAAGTTAATGTTATAATGAGTCGTATTAGTACAATATACTTATGTATAAGTACTAAACGTCTAAATATTCATCATTAGTCATTAAACTGCATAATTCATACTATACAGTATACATAACCATACGGCCATTTATTCAAATAATTTTACAAGAAATAAATTATGTATAAAAGTATATACTAGTGTTAAAACGTAAGTACCTATACATAAAGATGATGGTATTTTATAATTTCAAACTCAACGAATAAAAACCATTAATATAAAATTAATATATTTTCATTGAATTATTGACGTCGGAAATGAATATTTAAATAATTAAGTTTTTAAAATACATGAAATAATATGGAGTAATTTTAAAATTATCGGTGTATATAAAAATAATATACACCTATATAAAAATTGACTTATAATGAAATTTAATTTATTTATTTTTTAATAAAGTGATATAATATATATAGACATATTATAGTATACTAATTCTAGATGAAATGTAATTAAAACTTAGTAAAGGTTCAACGAATTTTAAGTCATTAAAATCAAACTTACATTTGACCTATAAACTTTAAAGAACAACAAATTGAATGCTTTAATTAAAAATATACATATTTTTTTAAACATTAAATAAAAATTTTTAAATAAATCATTTATTAGTGATTTTATAGCCATAACAAACAAAACTGATTAAGTTGAAATAATAGTAGCAATTAAAAATATTTTATATAAATTGATTAAAAGTAAAATTCTAAGCGAAACATTTAATGTATTGGTCTTACAATATGATGTGCTGCGTGTGAACACATTTTATAGTAGAAAAATGTACTTCGATCTTTCACGAAAATCAAATTTGGTATCAAATGAGAACTAGTTAGTAATTCTGAGAGACTAAAAGAAAAAATTCTTAGTGCTTTTAAAAATAATTAAAAAAATGACAAGACAAATCTAAGAAATAGAAATCAATATTTCAAAACATTTTTAAGTTGTAATATTTTACATAGCTATAACTCACTTTAAATTGATAATATCCATAAAAGCATATGCCATTTCCTAGATAATATTCTTACCTTTAAATTTTATAATAATTAAATTTACTCTAATATTAAAGCTAACATAACAAAATGTATTCTACTGAACGCAAATTTGATAATATGATGTACGTAAGTAAGACAGATATAACACTGCGAATTTAATGTCCTCTTAAACGACTTCAACCAATTTTTTTTTTGTAAATTTTTTTCTTGTTACGAATATAAATGACATTTTAAATTTATTTAAAGCTTTTAACAGATAAAACATTATAAGATGTGGTTTGTTCTTGGTAAAAAAAAAGTTAGTTAGTAAAGTTAGTTAATGGTACATTGTATGTATTACTAATAAAATATACATACTCTTAGAAATATACATATAGGCTGACAGACTATTTTCTTTCAGAATCTTTTTTCTTATGCCATGGTTTATCTTTAAAATCAAATTTAACTTACTTACTGTAATAATCTATTCAATGACGTAATACACTCGACACCTACTATACAACAGAGCAAGTTTCTAGATTTGTAATAATACTATTTATAGTTCTTTAAATTAATTTTATTAAATTGAGTAGATTATAGATAGATAATTTAAAATGATATTATGTAAATAAATAATAATCGATCAAATCAAAATAATATGTAACTGTAAAATATGCAATTGATAATTTTTTTAAGGTCAGCTGTTGACAGTTACTGTTAATGTAACTAAAAAAAATCTATACAGTATATTTTAACGAGAATAGAATAAAATTAATATTTGGATAGAGGATAAGAAGAAATGAGTTGTGAATTATTGTTATTTAACTCCTTTGTGTTAAGTCACTCTAGGAAAATCAATATCAGTTGGCAACCCTTCGTTTCGAAACAAATTCCCTAAGCACAAATTTCACCGGCCGGAAGAACCACTTTAACACGCTGAAACTTTTACTTCAGGATTGAAAGTAGCGTGAGAAGAAAGAAGCGGGTACACCTTAATTGAACGTATATTGACTTTATATGTCTACGAGTACCTAACGGGCTTTTATAAAAGAAAGACTTCTTGAAAAAAGTAAAAACTTTATATAAATTACAAAAATACAATATAATGCTTACCAATCTACACTAAACATTGTTTTATCAATTCGAATTGATTTTTTTCTTAAGTACAATAATAGCAGTAAATTATAATTTCATTAAAGAATTATTATAATTTAGGTGTAATAGTTATACAATTTATTTTAATTATTTTCAAAATGTTTCATAAAAATCTAAGATGGCCCATTTATTAAACTTATTTATGTAAATATTTCAAATGAATCAATTTTATAATAAGGTTATACAATTATGAAACATTAAACAGCAAATAGTTAGATGTATAATCATTGGACAAGTGTGTTTATCTGAGAACAGACAAGGTAAAGTTGCAATCTGTAATAATGTAAATAGTATAAAAACAATTAAGTATTTTAATGTTGAATCGAATAAGTTAAATATAAGACGATTAAATAAAATAAAAATAAAAATCCTGAATGTTTGATGTATAGAATAATGTTTAGGTAATTATGAAAATAGATCTGATTGTTCTTATACCTACCTATTAATCGTATTAAATTCATTCCAAATGACGTACCTAATAACGAAAGCTCAGTTTACGGATGTATAATGGGTAGGTCACAAGGGACACATTTAAATCCCTCGATAGAATACGTTTCTCATAAAGATCATATAACCTAAAAGGCTATAAATTATATTACTATCCATATATTATGAGGTTAATTGCAAATTTTAAATCTACAATAGGTACACACAAAATATTTATGCAAAATTATAGCATCATATATTCATATATGAGATTCGAATTTTTATTGTATTCATATTATATATAACATACGAGTTGTAGAAATATACAAATAACTAAATAAGTATAAAATACAAGTACCTATAGTAAGTTTAAGTAATTGTATCAGCTGTTAAATATACGATAATACATTTTAAAAACCGAGCAAGTTAGTCTGCTGTATAGTAAGTTTCGAATGTAACTCGTCGTTATTAAGTAGATTAAATACTTTAATTCAACAATAAATTATTGCTTACGAAAAATAATTCTGAGCAGAGATTATAATATGCGTCGTCCTCTATTTCTAAGGATATTTCATAATTTATTTATATTTTAAATTACTACTATTAATTTATTTATCTATTAGTAATACAATAAGTTACTAACTAATTTTTGCTAAAAACATTACTTAAATTATTTTATTAATTATTATATAATATTACACAATATCATTATTGCTATTCAATGTTAAGTATTTTCTAAGTCAATACTGCGTACCGTAAAACGTAAAATGGTGTAAATAGGTCTGTAAAATAAACAGCTTAAAAATGTTCTAAATATTTTTTGAATCTTATTGTGTATGGATAATAATATACTTAATACATGTAAATTTTAAAATTAAGAGCTAGTAAAAATTATAATAATATTATAATTAATTATAACTTGATTATATTAAAATTAAATGCTGCCCCTCCCCACCACCACTAATTAGATATCAGAACCTGAAACCACGCTTAATATTGAAGACAGCACAATTTCTAATGCTAATATAATGCTAAAATAAATAAATAAATATAATTATTGTAAAATCCCTAAATTTATAACTCCGCTCAGTTTTAAAAAATAAATAAATAAATAAAAAATTTACGAATATAAGTAATACATAATAGGATGATTTAATATTCGATAATTAAAGTATTCTTGTTTTCTAGATTACAATTAAATAAGATAAATTTGAAATTATAATGGAAACCATCAAACCTTGAGATTGACAAGAACCTTATTTAATGATTATAATATACAGACATAAATTTCATGATGTGATTTAAAAAAAAAATTAGAAATATGTAGAAACAAGTTTAATTATATAGTACAAAACATGTGAGCTATAAAAAAATTAGAAAACGACGTATTTATCATATATTAAAGTATATTCAGCTCGAATATTATACGCATCAAATTTAATTTAATTTGTAATTAAAAGCCTATTGTAAAAAAAAAAAATCTTCCACATAAAAAAACATAATACAACTATTATTAAAATTAATTTTAAATTTGATCATAGGACATAAAACACGAACAATGCCTATTACGTTTCAGTTTTCCTGTTTGAAATCCAAACATAGAATGATTAATTTTAAAAGTCTAAAATCTTCAAAAAAAGTTTGTGTAGGTATAATAAAATTCCTTATATCAAAACGAATAACGCTTACTCATAATTTCTTATCTTCTTTTACTTTATTGTATAACTATTGTATTTTTTTTTTGTACCTATAACGTGGATTGTAAACATTTGTAAAAAAAAGGTCTTTGTTACTGTAGCGTCTAGCGAAAACTTGTCTAAAAATTTAAAGAATACATTTTTTTTAATAAAAATACACTGATTAAGAAAAGTGTTGGTACACACCAATAGTTTTATTTTTCAGCATCAGTCAAAATATTTTAAACACGCTTTACCGTGCCTTATGAGTTAAGAAACTATATCATGGTCAGATTTAATATTATATGATTTGATAAATTAATTAATTTGAATGAATATTTTATGTAAATAATTTATTTGACATGATACCTAACCATAAACCTTTATTACACTGTTCCAGGTTATAACATAATTGAATGGCTAATGGACCGTTTAACTGTCGACGAAACTGGTAAGATTGAATTATTAAAATGGTTTTTATAAAAATTAAAAAAATACCTACATAGTATAATTGTATAAAGTATAACATGCAATTATAAAAAGTATATACAAAATTTATCTTTGATCATCATAACTAAAAACATTGAACAAAAAAAAAAAAACAAAAATTGAAAACCACAAAGTAAATTAAATCAATCGTTTAATGATTTTTTCATAGCGATTAATTAATGTTAAATAATTTAAACTAATACATGAATATTTATATACATAAAAAAAATATTTTGTTCATTAAAATATTTTTTTCCCATTATACGTAATACTACAAAAATAATATTTCCATAAATAAACTATACAAATTAATTAATTTGTGAAGTTAAATTTGATTCACTATTATTTGCTGGATTCACTATTAATTAACCCACGAATTGTTTAAACAAGAATTTATTTCTAATTATGTTTTAATAACAAAATGCAATGTACGAACCAGAATTGTTTACTTTATGCAATTGAAATGTAATTGATCAAATAAATAATTTAATTATGTTGATTGGAGGAGAACTTCTTAGTTTTAGACAATTTAATATTAAGAATAAATATTGATAAGAAAAAGGTTGAAAATCTAGTTTCATAATATCTTTGCAGTAACACTAATAAAACGTTAATTTAATAAATTTATTACACTTGTAGGTATTTGCATTGAGTAAATTTTATGAAAACGAATTATAAGACTTCTTTTAAAATCAGCCTAATTTTTTAAGTTTATTTTGAAAAAAATCTTTAACACTAGACCGGCCTTCTTTCTCAACAATTTTTCATATTAATTTTTAAAAAATTAACTCTTTTCTGTTGATAATTATAATAATAGATTTTGATGAATAAATAAATATTTTAATAATATATAATTATTTACAAAGTAGTAATCACCTACTAAGTACAAATAATAGTAATTTCACAAATAATTAAGCCATCAATTCTTTATTACTAAACAAAAACTTAAATGTAGTTTAATTTAACGACTTGTTCTTCAATATACTAGATTGTAAACACTAACACAAAGTAAACAAAGTATAACTTTGATAACATTTTAAAATCTCAAATTCGCAACCACTTCGTGGAACAATTTCAAACAAATGCAATTCTCCTATATTATTTACTTTTGGATTTTTATTTTAGTATGTATACTATTTTATGGATCTATTGATCTATACATTATTTATGAAAATAAAAATGAATGTTCTAACGTACAATACGTCTGAAAACATAAACAAAACATTTTCTTTGAAATGTATTCTATATCAACGTTGCTTTTCGATAGAAATTTGAAAGTAGGTAATGTACTTTCATCATACAAGTTGTACAAGTCGAAAAAAATGTGAATAAATATAGTAAAATACTGCTTACCTATATAGTCTTATAGATTATAATAATATGCATCGTTATCATACATTAAATACGTTCGTTTATTGTACACTCAAATGTTATGTTCAGTCTAAAAATATGTAAAACGAAATCGCGGCCGTTCATCATATAACAGCCTTTTCATTATTATTTCTAGTACTTTGATTTAATATCGTTTCAATAAATTTCTATAATATTATATATTATTAACTATTAAGCACACCGCTATATCTCCACTTACACATTGCTTCGTAACATAGATAGGTACTACACGTAAAATATATGTGACATCAATAAAACGAGATTGCGAAGAATATTCTACACACTTCTATCGTATCTATTTTAAAACATTTTAGCTGGCCAACACTTCACATAATTGTAATATTTTACTTTATCGCATACGTAATTAAACGATAAGCAAGCCTTTTTAATTCTGTACTTTTTTTTTCATCTGGGCGTATCCTGCAAACGTAAGGAAAATATGTGATAGGTTTTTATTTTCCGTAAATCTATTTAATGTGTTATAGTCTCTATCGAGAACATTTTATCGCCTGTATGGCTATATAGGTTTGTGGAAGTTGAATTATGTAACGTCGCGGTGCTCAAATACAATATCGTATCAATATCGCCTATATAATACTGACACAGAGCGCCGAGCAATAAACAACCCTATACCACTATTCTCCCCGTTTGTCGTTTTCAGGAATGTTATATTGAAGAAGATTACTTTTATGGCGGCGAGTTTCATTTCTATACAGCGACTTCGGATAATGCGTATAATACCTACCTACCCAAACAATATTATTGGTTGCTATACTGATGCCTACATTACCTCCAATATACATATTATTAAAAATTATCAACTACGAATCAAAGTTAATTGTAAATAAACAAAAAATATATATTACATCATACAAACATCCAATAAATAGCCGTAAGCTAAAAAAGAACTTTCGAATGCATTTTTAAAATACATCATATATAATTAGGTAACCATATAAATATTAAAAATCAAAAGCATTGTTTAACTCAATGCTAGCTATTATTTTGTTTATTAAAAAATATACATCAAAATGGTGGGGATATTAATAGAAAAAATTAAAGGTTTTTCTTTTAAAAAACAACACGTCATTGGTTTCATAGAATGTATTATACACTTTGTCATTTTGTGTATATACTCCTGAACTTTCACCAACAGAAACAAAAATGCCACATTACTAATATTAACTGGACCGTTGTTTTTGATTTTTAAAGTTTGACTAACTAAACATTTTTAAAATTGTTTAATTGTTTTCCAGAACATTTCAAAAGGTTGTTAACCTCCAGGATTTCTGGAAATCGTTAAGTTAATAATATTGTATAAAAGTTTGAAGCAGGACCATTTTTTACAGTAAAAATAATTTTTTATTTGTGGTCTTTATTTACCTCCATAAAATCAAAATCATATAAAAAGTAGGTAGGTACCTATATTTTCTTTTACTTATGTTCCTACAGCTAAAATAATATTGTATTTAATTCGAGTAAGTCGTTAAAAAGAACAAAATAAATATAATTTTAATCATATATATCATACTATAAATATATGATGAAAAAATAACATTTTAAATAATATTTTCCCTCTAGGAGGTTTTATTATTTTTGAATTGCCATTATTGAAGCGTTTTTATTTTTCAACTTATTTTTCTGATATTAAACAAAGGAAAAAACAGTTCAGTCAGCGATTTAAATTTATTTTATACATACAGCTACGATCACTCAGTGCAGGTTTAAATTATAGGTGTAGCCATTATCTTATCGTATTGAAAAATAGATTTTAAACAGTACTTAAAGAATAATATTTACAGCCATTGGACGATAAAATAATCATATTCTAAAATGTAATAGTAATGTAGATTCGCGTTAAATGTATATATAAAACTGTGTATCGTGTACATGCATAAGTTGTGGTATAAAATAGCTTTAAACTAAACATAAAAAAAATTAAATTTTATGGAAAAAAAATAATAGAAATAAAAGTTCTGTAGTAAAACTAATATAATATATAATAAGCTTTCGAAATATTGCAAAATGTGTAATCAAATGCGCGTATTTTGAGTAATAACTTATCCATTTCATAAATTATTTTTATAAAGTTTTTTCCGTTTTGTTTCATTGTAATAGTGAGTAAAATATAAATATAAATATAATTTTAATTATGACTAAGTAATCAAAAGTGAAAAATGAATTCACCATTTCCGCCAAGATAAGGGCTTATGTAAATATGTATATATTTGTTTTAATTTTAAAACGTACACGGCAAACCGGTATAACGTAAAGTATACACACTTACCAAATTATTATATATACTAACATTCATTTACATTAAATTATAATTGAATTTAGATAATCGACAGCGTAATATAATAATTCTTTATATTGATTAGTGATCTCTAAACAAACATTTATACATTATATTGTTTTATTGATGTATTAACTTTTTGCAGTATATAATGACGATCAATGCATAATGACGTAAGACAGATTTTTGTATAGGAAAAAAACAAGTAGGTAGTTAATATTTTTTTGTGGAAATTGAGTTAGAATAACGTTTTAAATACCACTTCGTATAAAATATGACCCCTTAACAAATATTGTCCTATTATAGCAGTAATATATTATTTAACATTTTAGTAAGTTAGAGTTTCATCGAAGCACAACTTTAAACAAGTTATCTACATCATAAATTATACTTAAAATGTTTTGAAATTCTGAAGATGACTTTTTGACATGTTAGTAAAATATTACAGAAACATGTAATAAAATAAAATATATGTTTTTAGAAGCGGTCCATATAGCCAATATGTTATGTCAATACGGATACTTCTTTCCCGTAAACGACTCAAAAACTCTTACTCTAAAAGATGACAGTTCTCTGTACAGATTCCAAGTAAGATAAACAATACATTTTGTATGCGATAACATTGAACCAACGTGCAACATTAATAATTAAATGCAAAAAATAATTGAAACCACCATGTATATTTTTATTTTTAGATTCCCTATTATTGGCCATGTTCACAAAAGAATCCCGATAACGTAGAATATGCGATATACCTATCAAAAAGACTGCTGAGAAACAAACAACGACATGCCTTGGAAGATTATGAAATGGTAAGCATCGATATGGCCTAACTGTTAGTTATTGGGTAATTAAAACAACGACGTTAGTTAACTTTAAAAATTTATCGAGATTCAAATTTTTAAGCATAGTGCATTTGTGTAAAAAATAGTTTTGAAAAATTTAATAAGAATAAAAATAAGGCAATTGGTTTTTTTTTTGTAAATAAAATTGGTCCTTCGTATGAAATTAAAAATATCTAACTTTTCATTTCATTATTCAATAGCTATTTTATTTTTTATGATTTCAGGACTCATTGAACAGTCTGAAAAAAAATCTACAAAACAAATGGGAATTTATCACGATGCAAGCTGAAGAACAAGTAAAAATTGAAGAGTTTTTGTCTATTTAAAGTAATTAATCTTGATGACAAGATGTCTACTAAACACAGATCGATTATTTTAGGTGCGGTTGAGTAAAGATAGGAAAAAAGGGGAGAAAATAGTGACTGATAGTCAAGAAAGGGCATTTTGGAGGGTACATCGACCTCCTCCAGGATGTGTCAGCGTTATGGAACAAATACCGATAAAGATTGGTGGCAGTTTTTCAACCAAAAAGAAAAGAAGTTCTGAAGATCTCCGGAGAGAAGTAAATAAAATACAAATATATTATTTATCAAATAGTGCAAGTAATTAGATTCTCCTATAATTTATAAAATTTATATTATAAACCATTCCATATCAGTCTATTTAAAATTAATATTGTATGACATGATATGTAGATACAAACAAATTATAAACAACTAACAAAGTAGCAATTGTATATCTACTTTAACTGATATATATGTTTAACTAAAAATAAAAATAGTAAAATATTATACTATGCTTAAGAATCTGCTAAATTCATTTTTGGTACAAATGATACAAATGTTTATGTGTAAATAATCTTAAGAAAATCATGTATGATTGACGATTGTCCATCATTCTTTTAAACTGTTCGGCTAAGTATGTATAATTAACCTTACACCGATAAACTACGGAACTACGAAAGTTATTATCAAAAACGGTAAAAAGTTAAGCTAACCGCAAACGTTTTATGGTAAAATTCTGTAATGACTGTCAATAACTTTTAGGTCGAATTGTTAAGAAATTGTATAGGGAGAACAAGAGTTAAAACGTCAGTAGCTTTGGACGGTCTAGTTTCATTCGGTGAGACGTATCATGAATTCGATCCATTACTCACAGGAGCTCAGCCATCAAACCCTTGGGTAACGGACGACCCAACATTTTGGACGTATAATTGCCCAATGTGAGTTAAAGAATTGTATATTATAATTTATCAAACGTTTTTGCAAAAACCAAAAATAAATTTTTAAAATTTGCACGAATACTTATAATTTTAATATGTCAAGACGTACATGTTTCAGGGTCGAATCCATAACCGAAAAGCGCGTAAAACGTTGGGCTCTATCAATGGAAGATTTAGTGTCCGATGCAACGGGTAAATGGTTATATCATTATTATTATTATGTAAAGACTTACAAAAGTAAAAGGTGAGATAGGAGTATAATCATCTTACGTGACAACTCAATGTTTTATAGTTTGTACTGTTAATAATTAATATACTTGTATTAGTACCTTACATAAAATAATAGCATGCATAACGTATAACACATACATACCTTGTAAAAATCGAAATATATTTGTCTGCTGAAGTGCGTCGCTCTTGCCAATCAACTACGTAATTTTTTGTATTGAAACAGGTCTCTATGAGTTTACAAATTATCTCCGGAAAGAATACAGCCACGAAAACATTAGATTTTGGTTAGCAGTCAACGATTTGAAACGAAGTTGTCAGTCACAAATCCTGCAAAGAGTCAAAGAAATATATGAGTAAGTATTCAATAGAAAAATGTATTATACTACAATTATTAAAACAGTAATCATTATTTCTTTATTACTATTTCTTACGGGTATTTGAGCGTCGATTTAAAATACATTTAGATAAACGTGTTGAATGTTGATAATTTAATGAAGATTCGACAACTTTATACTTAAATATGATATTCTGCAAGTATCAGTACAGTTTTAAAGTAATAATACTTTCCATGAATAAAAGTATAAAAAAAAGTATTAACAGGTTGACCGCCATGAGATCGAAAATGGGATCTCCCCAAACGTTGTCCTCACCGCCACGAATTTTTTTGATAGGTTTAAATTAGATACACTGGTTTTGACGATTTAAATAAATATTGATAAAAAAAAACTAATAATGATATTTGCAAACTTGTTGTACCTACTAAAAGTGGCAACACTGTACTTTTCAAAACCGATGAAAAAATACCAATTATTAAGACCCTAATCGAGATATCACTAAAAATCGATTTTAGTGAAATCCTATATGGCTATATATAATATATTTATATATTGTATTGTTTATATGTTATTATTTTGTAATAAATCAAAGTTTTAAACTTTAATAGTATACATATTAGTTTCTCAAGATCTTCACCAATAATAACTAATATAAAGTCTGTGGATTTGAATGTATTGTATCATTCCATCATCATTGTAACGTATTAACATATTTTAACATGTTCAATAGCAAATTTGAATTACTAATAAGTAATAGTATAAAATATATGAACAAACGGAAAATACAAATTTAAGTAGGTACTCAATATTCAACACCAAATATAAATACAGTATCAATAAAAATATTCAATGCCATTAAATGTATTTAAATAATTTTACTCAAATATTTTAAAATCATTTCTACGTATTTGCTATATCGGTATCATATGATTTCAGTGAGTTTCTAGCGCCCGGTGCTCCATGTGAAATCAATATAGACGGCAAGACGATGGAACGAACACATAAAGAAATGAAAAACCCGTCGAGATTTACGTTTGACGGTGCTGCGGAACACGTGTATACATTACTCTTGAAAAAAGACTGTTATCCTAGATTCATAAGGTCGGAGCATTACAAAAACCTGCTCGCTAATGGAGTCCAACCATTGGCTAAACGAAGGTATACATACAACGATATATTAAATATATAATTCAATTCTCTCCATCGTTCTGTACTGAAGAATCTGCAGGCATGATTTTTAAATAAGACCGCCAAAAATCGACGGCCAATTTATTATGATTTATTCGTTATTCGTCGATGGTCGATACATGGGTACACATTTCCGCAGAAGATTTGGGCCGATTTCATAAAGCGTTTTGTTATTTTCCCGCGAAATATTTTTTTATGATATAAACCATTATAGAAAATGGCAATCGAATAAATACGAATTCTATACAACTATACAAGTAAAAAAAATTGTCAGATATAAATCTACATTGGTGTTGTTTTGCTTAGATTTTTCGGGCTGGTCGGCGGCGCTGCCAACAAAAAGGCAGATTGCAAAGAACGCGTAAGAAGCACTGCAGGGTGTTCGAGCACACAGGGTACGTCATCGTCTTCGGTCTTACAAGCAAATCAATCGTCATCGTGTAGCAGCGCAAAGCGAAGGGGCAGCGACAGGAGCCTGACTAGCTCACCACACGAGCTTCCAATAAATGCTGTTAAAGTCTCGCAATCCCATAGTCAATCTAATCTCAGTGACATACCCTATAGGTAAGCAAAAAACATTTACGATTTAGGTACTTATGTATACAAAAATCTATATACTATAATAATACTTTATATAAGTATAGGTACTACTATTATATGCGTTATAACGTCTAAACGCATAAACATAGGTATATTCAAAAAAGAAAATCTATTTATTACACAAAAAAAAATATTTTTGAGTGGATTAAGGAGGGTCTAAGCTTGTACATATTTTTAAATATTAATATTATTAGCCATATTAGAAAATTTGAGAAAGGTAGGCGTTGAATCTAACCATTCTCCACCTGTATGCGTTATATTATTGTACATATATTATTTACTAGCAGCTACAGTGTAACTTGGCCCAACCTATACTTATAAATGGCTAAATAATATGATCACAGCTTAAAAATATATATAATAATATATGTTTACCATACCACGTTTATTTTGGTCGAGCAATTTATTATTTGATGTCTGTAAATATTCCAACATTCAGTATTTACTGGAATCTGATCATTTTTTACATTTTTCTATTTGGGCAAACATCTAATCAATGCAACTATAAACATCTATCATTAATATTACCTATCTATAATCAATGTTTAAGTCACCTACATAACTATAATTAATAACAGGTCTGTACTCTGTAACTTGTATTTGGAGTGTTAAATAACAAACATTTAAGTGCCTAGTACCTCTTTAAAAATCAATTATTTTAGCATACAGTTTAACGAGCAGTTATAATTTAAATTGAATTATACCACACGTAGTATGCTGAATAACTTTTTAAACAATTATCAAAACTATTATAAACACATTTTACTAATGTGAACACTGAACGTAACACATATTAACACCCTCATGTCATAAAGGAACATGAAAAAACATTTATTACTAAAAAATGTTAAGTAAAAATCTAAAATTTACTTTTTGTGAAATCGTTTTTCGAACATTGTTTTTCGACTGGAATATGGATCGGCTGAAATATTTTCGGCTATCATACACGCTCCCAAATCATTATTAGTGCCGGTCGAATCAATTATAATTATCGTATTTATTTACTATTTGAAACGTAGAAATATTAATGAGTATATGAAAATATCTTCTAGTCGTATTAAACTATGTACCTCTGTAAAATATGCATATACATTATAAATAGAGTGTAACAGAAAGACCCGAAAATTTTAAATGGAAATTAATTCAAGTTAGAAAAATTGTATAAAAATTGTATAGATAATTTAAAATTTGTTTATGTCAAAAAATTCAAAACAACAATATTTTGAAAAAAATATTAAATCAATTTACTTATAAAGATTCATAAAAAATAAGCTACTAGATCAAAATAAACGTTGAAATCATTAAATTATTTCAAAAATTAGATCGAAAATTGGCAAATTGTTTTTAAAAAAAAAAAACAAAAACGAAATGAAATTTAAAATTTTTACGTATTACAAAATAAAATTTAATTTATTTATAGCTCACTTATCTATCTATTAATTTACTATATATTATTATATAAAAAAATTAATTAAAAATATTAATTAGAATAAAAGTTATTTCATTTTTCAAATCTTTCTGTTACACCCTGTATAGCAATGCATTTAAAGAGATAAGACAACACCAAGTTCACTTGTATACATAAAAATGTACAAATATTTATTTAGCTTTTTCTCTAGTACGTTGTGACCGAGTAATTTTTTCTTGTAAAATAGCACATATATATATTTATTATTATACTATACGATGTATTATACTTTTGCACAGTCACACGGGCACAAAGAACACAATTATAAACACTTTCTATAGGTATAGCATATACATACACACATATTCTACACAAACATCTACTTATATATTATACAATACCAATTTATGCATAATATCCTATGTATATATTACATGTAATGATACACTTGAATAGTTCAGACAATAATGTTTTACAGGGGAGATTTACCTTGCACACCTTCCTCTCCAAGTTCCAACCAGTAAGTTAAAACAAGTAACAACTATGTCTGTACAAAGTTTCTTTGTCGGCCGTTTTTATTTTATTAATATTTTTTTTTTTAAGTCTAGATCGTATGAATTATATATCCTTATATATTATATGTAATATGTATACAATAAATACATATATTATTAATTATTATCTACTTTATATCGATGGCTAAAAGGCCAAATATGATATGTCACAAATACCAAAATGTTCAGGAGAGCCATTCAAAGTTTTACTATTTTTCTAATACCTAGTTTTTTTTTTTTTAAATTTAATTTTTAACTTAGTGTAAACTTGATAATATAGTGTTAAATTTTCTATTTTCTATTAATTTACTAGCATAACTCGACTAAAACTTTCTATTTTTTTTTAAGTTATTTTTTGGTGGAATTAAAATGGATTTATTACAAATGGCAATTGTTATTATATCTTGCTACGGACATAAAAGTATTTTATGGACATATTTATTAATCAAATTATTACAATTTTAGTCATTATTATTAAAAGTTAAACATAATTTATTACAATATTTTTAACATCAAAAGTCAAATATAATTTTTAATAGTCAAATTAGGTATTATAAACAATGAATAGGTAATATTACGCAAAATAATAATTATAAGTTTAACCATAAACTACTAAGACGTTGAAAATAAATTTAAATTATTACACACAAACGATCAATAGTATTGTAGAAAATAATAACACTATTATGATGTACAATGTAAATAATAAGCTTAATCGTCCACTACCAAAATGGTTATGATAAAAATAGTACGATGTGCATCGCAATAAAATTGATATCTCCTGACATGTTATGATTTAAAAATAGATTTATCAATAATTTTATTTGGTCAATCATTGTAAGTCCAAAATTGAATTTTTCATTTTTGCCAAATAGTGTATGTCCGGACATGTTACATTTGTCCAGTTAAAATAATCACCAAATATTAATATTTCTATTTAAAATAATTGTATGTTACATTTTTTTTTGGACTTATTACTTTTGTGCATTCAAAAATATGATCAGCTCGTAAAATGCCAAATATTATTATGTAAAAATAACGCACTTCTATTAATTTTAGGCACTTGATATTTGGCAGAACCATAAAAAGCATGTAGTTTTCTTGATTGGACATATAAAACCAATTTTTGAAAAAGTGGACATATTGTGTTTGGTCTTTTAGTCATCGATATTATGGCGTGCAGTACGATGTGTTTGCAGTTTTATTAACTACCTATTCTATTCTTCGCTTAATATATATATATATAATATATATATTATATCATACGTATATTATACATGTATTGATCAGTGGCGTGGCAAACTTAAATATTTTCAAAGGCATTTTTTTTTATACTTACCATCATATCATACCCACCCATCATTTACTATGCAATAACTTTTTCTTTATCTTTCGCTTAAAAATTATCAGATAGGTGGAATATTTAAATGGAAGAAGGAGATAATTTAATCATAAAAATAAGAAATTAAAATAATTTGTGTAAATGTAAAATTACTATTTTTTTTTTTTTTTTTGTCATTTAGAATATAATCAATATAATATAGAGAGATATGAAATTGTCACTAAATATTTATATTAGCATCTTATACATAAGATAACATTTTAAAAATATCTTTGGTCTTTTCTAGCTTTTATTTGATAAAAAAATGATGAAAAATCTTAACTATTTAATAAAATATTCTTCATCAATGACTCTTATATTCTTATATAGGAGCTAAAAATATCAAAGTCCATAATCATAATTTTTTTTTAAGTATTTAAGCTTTTGAAGATATTCGTTGAAATTAAAAAAACAAGAAAATTAAAAAAGGTAAGAAAATGAGTACCCCTTTGCTGTACAGTTAGGTATTGAGTGGTGGTCACTATGTAATGGATATTTTAAATTTGAATTCAATAATAAATAATTGTTACAATAGAGTACTATGTACTCAACACTCGTATATAAAAAACGATTCTGAATAGATATGGTTTGACGAAAATATATTTCATGAAATTGTAGTTTTAGATATTGGTATTAAAATAATTAATAGTATGTTTACTAACTATGGTATACTGATTTAATTTTATTCAAAAATCTTTATTTGTTACATTATTAATATTGTACAGTTTATACTACACTATACCTATTATTGTTATAAAATTGACAAAATTGGAAACTTAAAGATAATTATATTTTCTCAAACATTTTTCCAACATTGATTTTACTGAAATGAAAAAGATTTAGCTTTAAAAACTCATTTTCAAAAACATGCAATACGCCAAAACGTATAGCTAATTTATGTTATAGTTATCGATTTATTATATATAAATTTAGATACTAATGTAAAATAAAGTATGAATACGAGTATTAAATGTATACTCAAATAAGTAGGTATATATTTTGTTGACTTATTATCAACAATCGCTTATCAGTATAAAAATATCTTATTAAACATTTTTTTCCTACATTCATAAATAATAATTAAATATTATTAACAAAAAATAATTACCACCTAATATTACCCACCCACCAAAATAACACTACATAAAAACTCTGCAGATGTGACCGCTACTTAAATATCCCTTCGACACGCCACTGATAGATGTATAAACTTATGCGGTTCGCCTACATCACAATATAATATAATATTATTAATTTATTATTGAACAAATGTTCTCGTTCTTCTCTTAAGTTATGCACGAGTAGTGTTATTCTACCTTTATATCAATAAATAAGTATTGTATCATCACGTCATTTACGTATATAAAATAGTTCTATATGTTTATGACGAAACAGTAGATGTATTATAGTAGTATGTATTTACCCGTAGCGAATTGTATTATATTATACTTAATATTGATGTTGCGGTTAATTGTGTATTTTACCCGACTTTTTGCGTATATATTATATCTTTAGTGATGACCTTTAAATAATGATAATATAATGGTTGTCTCACCGTATTTGTCCTCCTACAGACCCGCGCTTATATCAACTTAAAACATAGGTATACCCAACAGTTAAAACGTTTAATTGAAGTTAATAATACAATTTTTAAGGTATTTAAATAAATTACTTACTATTTTATCCACATAATATGAATAAATATTTAAATTATTTTATTTCGAGTAAGAGACAGATACTCCAAAAATCATCATATAGTATGTACGTTATAATATCCACAACTTTATATGAATTAAAAAAAAAGTGATCGACTGAGACAATCGTGGCAATAAATATGACTTGAACAACACTCTATGATTAACTATATAAAACGATATTATTAATATATATACCTCTTACGAAATGCTGATTATTTTGTAGAAAAATAATATGCTAACCATTTCATATATTATAAAACAGTCATTACACGATACACCTGTACCTATATACCTACTATTTATATGCGCGTAGGTACATGACTTTTTTTATAAATATGACGATTCCGACCTCGTTGATCGAATCAGAGTAACGACTTTGGACTTTTATACTTACACACTAAAATACACGATGTTTAAAAAGTGTACGTGTACACTCTATACATGACGTATAATATGTAATAATAGAGATTTGTGTTTGCGTGCGCATGCGTGGGTTATTAACATAATAAGTATATTTATGCCCTGTATAGTGTACAGGAAAAATAAGTAGTTGCATATCGCTAATTTTTTCTGCTGTATAAAAAACAATAATATTTTCGATCTGTTAAAAAATAAATTTTAGTCGACTGCTTAAAAGTATATAAGTGTCGATGAGCAACGTGATTTCGTCTTACTCGGGTTCCGTGCGAGAGAGCCGCTCGTAAAACGTTTGTTTACTTTCATTTATTCGTTTATTTACTCGTTATGAAAACATCGAATTGCGTATATATACAGCAATATTTACAAAACTATATAAATGGTGTGGGTCGGTGGAGAAGTGTGTAAGACGAAAGAGAGCAGGAGGACAACGACGGTGACGAGTGTTTACGCTATGCTCAGCTGTACTATTACACGAACGGATTATCGTATATACCTATACGTTTTGTTTTCCGCAGAGATAACCTTAGCGGAGGCGCGGACGAGTGCGGCGGCGAACCGCTGCAGCAGCCACCCGCGATGATGGCGGACGACGTGTGTCCGTGGGACTTGGCGGCCGACGGCGGCGGTGACAAGAACAAGCGGCCGCTGCCGATGTCCATAGCCGAAGAACGCGAGCGCCGGATGTCCACGTCGTCGTCGCGCAAAAACTCGGGCAGCGCGGCGTACGACTCGGCGGCGAGCGCGGACGAGAGCCAATCCGACTCGGTGGCCAGCCGTCTGCGGCGGAGTTGCGGTCTGGGCGGCGGCGGCGGCGGTAGCGTGGACAGGCGCCGCGGGTCGTCGGCCGCGTGCACGCCGCAACAGACGGTCGACCGGCCGTCGGTGTCGTCGGCCGAGGACTTTGACATCGGACCGTCGCCCGAGAGCAGGTCGCCCGAAAAGCAGCTGCCGACGTCGCCGCACGAGCCGGCCGGCACCGCTTCGCTGGACGACAAGTCCAACCGGAAGAAGCTGATGAAGTCGCTGTCGTTGGCGAGGAAACAGAGCGTGACGCCCGTCATTAACGTCAGCTCCGTGGACAGGGACAACGGGTGCGACCGAACCGCCGAGGACGTGCAGGTAGACGAAACGGCGGCCGCGGTAGCCGAGTGCGTCATCTCGACCGGAAGTACGACGGTGCCCGGTAGCGGAGGCGGCCACACGCCCGGTAGCGGAGGCGGCCACACACCGGAACCCGTAGCCAGTTGCAGCGGATCGGAAGCGGCCGCGACGACTGCGACTGCAGCCGCGTCCATCAGCGACGGTAACGACGTGTGTCCGTGGGAAGACGAGTGAGTTGATAACAATATCCTTAATCCTTCCTACAGGTACCGTTACGCAGTGACGCGGTGTTTTTTTGAAAATACCATTTTTCTTGTATACCGTTTAAAAACAGAGAAAGTGGTCTAAGTAACGATCAAAACTTTTCTTTCCAAAAATGAGATACTCCCTTTACATTTTTTTTTACTCCAAGTGATATTTTTATGGCATTTTTTATAAAATATGTAATAGATATTATTCATTTATATTTATTCGTTTACCTACTATAATTTATTATAAGTAATCGGACAATTTTTACGAATTATAAAACACCCATACCTCATACATTGTTTTATGATCATTTTATATTTTTATCTATATTCTATAACAGTTATAGGACATACATAATAAGATATTAAAATTCAGAAATACTTACTAAAAACTTAAAACCTTACGGTAAAAAAATGAAAGTTCTCGTTTGAAGAAAAAAAATTACATAGCCACGGGAAACTCGTCATACATTAAATACTATAAAAAAATTCCAGTACATTTTACAAATTTGATATTTATAATATATAAATTGACCGAAAATGCCAAAATATCAGAATTAAAATACATTTTTATAGTTTATTAAGCATAAAATATTGTTGAGCGAGCTCAGTAAATTACTCTATCAGTATTTTTTTAAGAAAAGAGACAGCCTGGGTTCAACCTTTACTTACACACAAGTTGGCCCCACATACTCGTTTCTGGGGAAAAAAACTGTAAGGTTCTACGCATTTTCACTATTTTTTCTCCGAAACGTTGATAATAAAAACAATATTTTAATAAACTGCATTACTACCTGGTATCTCATAGCATAATATCCACTCAACATAAATATAGTACCTAGTCCGCTGTAGTTTATATTATATCGTTTATTCGTTTACGATACCAATACAATTTACATATTATTTTTAACCTACCTAAAATACTGTGTTTAATATGATTTTTGACGAAGCACGAACATTTCTTTTTCTTTTTTTTCAGACACAACCAAGATAAAGGCGGCCGATTTTTAAAGGTATACGAAACCTACGGTTTTCTGTGAATACGTTCTCCGCCAACGCACATTCCAAATTCTATTATGTGTTGTGTAAATATAGGCATACATTATACTACTTCACGTATATTATATACATATATAGTATAAATATATATATATATTATATAATAATAGCGTTCTACCTTAATATATAAATTCTTATATTTATTCATCGCCAAACGAATGTTATTTTTTTTTATATTTATTTATGCGTGATAAAATATGTAAAACTCAATAAAAATAAAACCCGGTCGAATTTTTCAGACTCGGTCTGTACGTTCAATGTTTGTTTAGTTTGTAATATTTATTATATATTATATTCCGACGATAACTGTAATTTTTAAAATGTAATAATTATTAATTATAATATTAATACAAATTATGCGATCGTAAAAGTATTAATAATGCAATAAGCATTTTATTAAAATGCTATACAAGATATGCCACGACGCGAATATATAAGTGTATAACACACAACCGATAGTGATTTATTTGGTTTTTATATATATTATATAATATAACAAAATATGTACCTATATATAAATATATAAGTAACAGCTATAACGTATGTATTTTATAATTAAGCCAATAATAATTAGTTACGAATTGTATATTATCTAATAATTTTTTTTTTTAGTATACTTTTTTCGAAATAAACAATTTTATTGATTTACTAAATAATAAACGATTACGTGTACAGCAATATCACAATTTATTCTAATAAATTTAATTCAATTTTATAATACAGTAGGTTCTTATTATGTCAAACGTCTGTAGCTCGAACATTTCGTGTTATCTTAAATTAAATTGAAGTCTCTTTAAAATTACCATCACACTAAAATACCATTATTACAAAACGTTATTCTTTTTCCGTTCTGTTCTCTTTGACATTTGACATAATGAGAGTTTACTATATTAGTGTATTCAATTAACGTAATATATAATAATGTCATCAAATTTCAATACATTATTTTCAAACAATTTTATCTGGTACTTGTTTGTAATAAATTCATTTTTTTATTCATAAATAACTAAAACTAGACAATATAAAAATAAGAGTAAAAAATGTTAATCCCTAACCGAAAATAACGATGATATTTATATAAAGCACATAATTATCAATACAAGTAATGAAAAAGTAACCAATTATGTTTAGTACCTAATACCTAATACGATTATAACCTTCACAAACGGTATCGACTATGCATTTATGAACCATAATACGATAATATAATGGACAAACATAGATAACGACCAAATAAAAGTTTTAAATTCTCAAACGTAGTCTAGCTATAATAAAACCAAAAACTAGGTACAGTTGAGGTTGAGTATAGAGCCCTACTCATTTCAACTCTACTTAGTTTTATATTATATCCACTTATTTGACAAACTCAAACGCAAAAACGGTTTAAATTTTATATTATAACCATGCTTTTCATATTAAATTATTGTATTATAATCTTGGTGTTATTAAATGTTTTGTCACGTTTTACGAGAAAAAAAATCATGGGGAATTAAATTATTATAGATAAACTAGATTATATTTTACACTAATCGCGAAACTCACCCAATATTATATTATTATACTCTCTTACACTAAGTTTTGGCTTATATTATCCAAAGTGATTTATTATATTCTATCTGATATACTTGATAATTAGATTTTTAGATTTATATTATTAATACTTTAACAATTAAGCGTATGTTATTATATATCATAATAATCTACTTTTTAATATATTAATAATAGATATATCCAAATATTAACATATTAATGTGTTAATAATACGAATATTTTGGATCTACGTACATTATGTATTTAATTAAGTTATAAGAATTAATATTAAATTATAGGTAGTAAATTATTATATAGTATTTGTGTTGGAGTTTGTCAAAAAATAAACTATTTCCATATAAAGTAAATCAAACTTTAATATTTTTCCATTACAATATAAAATAAAACTTTTCTTGTACGAACTTATTTTGTTACGATTTCATACAATTACATGTATTTTAAACTAATTTCTTAAAAAAAAAAAAAAATGAATTATACATTTGAGTACCAGAGTTAAGATTTCATGAATTTGTGAATATAATAATCTGTAAAAAAAAAATTGACTTATTTATTAAATATTTTGTTTACTAGTTAAACGGTTTTTATTTAGTAAATGTAAGTGCAAATATTTTATTAAATACTATAATTTAAGTTAAAATTGTGATAAATTGTTTATGGGATTTTTAAAATTTATGTAATAGTTCATAGAAATAAATAACGCATTTATACCGAATAAAAGATATTATATTATAAAATACAAATTTTTGTAATGCGCATACCAATGGTTTTAAATGTATTTGTAGACACAAAATTGTGGTTGTTCAATAAATGTAAATTTAAAACTTAAACAAATCGTAATATGCACAAATTACATAGATATGTTACTTAGGTTGCATATCTTGATATAATCGTCAAGTATACAACGACGTTCTATACGAAGTTTTAAATAGCCTATATACTATTTAGGAGAAAATATATTTTATTTTAGTTTACATAATATTTATTAATGTCTTAAATTTAGTTAAGATAGTGATCATAGTTTGTAGGTATAATAACATATTGTACCTATAATTACCTTATTAAATAAATTACATAATATATTGTGAACCTTTTGTTTTATTATTATTTCATATATATTCTTCGTCGTTTTTACTATATCTAAATCTTAATATTAATATAATTGTCATTTTATTCAATACGTACCTACCTAATGTTCATTAATTCAATAAAAGATGCTTTTACAAAAATATAAAATTGTGTTAAATGTGAACGCGATAAAAAAAAAATCGGATAAATCTCTTAATATAAATATAGGTACTACGTAATCAAATCATATTGTATTGATAATAAAAAATTACATTAATTTGTAAAATAAATTATAGACCAAGACCAGAGCAGCTGAATGTACAAAGTATACATTTACCTAATATTATATAATATTATACATTTATAACGCAATTAACAGTGAATATAGCCTTATAGGTTACGGACCCCTTAAACTAAATTTCTTTGTATAACTTTATGGAAGTTCTCCACTTTCTGAGCATATTATTATAGCTTATAGGTATACGTAAATATGTTTCGATTTTGTTTGACACGAGTTAGGGATTTATTTTATAACCTTGAACATTTATATATGTTCCTCGAATATTAGAAAAAATATACGTTCATTCACACTATACGATTAATTATCTAATACAACGAAATATTTCAAAAACAAGGTGGGCCGCTTGTGTAGAGGTAATTAAGGCTATACATACCAATTATAACCTTTAGAAACAGTTCGAAAAAATGTTACCTATACAAAATACAAAAATATATGATTTAGAAATTGTTTTTATTTTTCATTGTATAGCGTTGTATTATAATATGAAGAACATGAAGTATAAAATTAAAATTTTAGCAGAAAAACTTGAGGCCATTGATATTTAGGTGGGTACTTACTAGTTGATTTATATGCATTAATACTGTTCAGTAATAGGTAGGTGCTGTTTAATTATAAAATATATCAATAATTATGATGTAAATACGAATAAAGAATTTTGCAGAAAGTTCAATTCAAGTGTTAAATAGGCAATGATCCAAATGATAATTTTAATCGAGTTTATAGGAGAATCAGAAAATAGAAATTAGTACCTAGCTAGTAGATTGGATTCAAATTCACGGACTTCCTTTGACATGAAATATTTTTGTAGAGAAAAGTTCAAAAAAGTTCTAGACACTATGAAAAAATCAAGATGCCATCATCTACAGAGTACAGAATATTAAACACCAGTTACAGTTGGTGTACACACAAGTACACAACACAGTTCGTAGCATACCTATATTTTTATTTTTGGGAGAGGGGTGGTGATATCCTCCATTTTTGGACAACCAAACATGAACAAAAAAATACCCTAAGGTATATCAAAATATTTGAATCCTGCAAACTTCAAAAGTATAATAAATTTTATTGGATCGGTTGACATCACGGTTTGAGGTAGGTATACCAACTTTTTAAGCTAAGCTATCAAATCAAAACCATGATAACAGCACAGAATAATTATTATGTGATAGTAGCATTGATAAACGTATTACTAAGATTTGTTTTAACTTTTTGAAATCTAAATTTTAGTCCTCGTAGTAAATTATAAATTTTAAGTACTAAATACAATAATAGTCGTCAAACTTTAATGATTTATAAACAAAAAAGTAAAATTTAAAGTCAGTGATCCAAAGCTCTGTAAACGTTTTAGGGACTTTGAAAAAAAATTTTATCGTTTCATTCTTAGTTTTTACTTTCAATCAAATAATCAATTAAACTGGTGAGCCGGCTGTCCACAATGGGGATTATGATGGTTGACTGCTTAAATAATGATACTGTTAGACAATTTCTGTGTGCGACTCAACTTGCAGCAATCAACCTCAAAGTAAACTTGAAAGTTTCATTCAATAAACTTATGATCTGGTTTATATTATGTTTTTATTACAGAATATATCAAAAGAAGTTGATTTTATATTAATGATCTTGTCTCATCCAATCTTGAAAAAATACCCACTGAAAACCACATACATCACTAGATTTTTGAAAGCAATTATTAGTCAAGTATGAAATACAAAAATTCATTATTTAAAAAATTCTACCATGAAAAATGTTATGAAAACAGACAGCATATTAATGGTTGAAGACATTGTATGGCCAAATATTTAAAAAATAAGCTTAACACACATTGTTTGTTAAAGAATTTGGTCTTATGTACGCACCTTTGATTTTATTTTTATTTCTGTCTAATTATATGTTACTACAATATCATTAAGAGGATGTTATACCCATATGTGTTGTCTCCATCTTAAAATTGTAAAACATAGCTTAATTGAGTTCAGCAAAATAAATGTTATGCTGTTAGTTATAATATCATAGTATCCAAGGCATTTCATGGGTTTTTATTGATATTTATTTTTAAAACGAGTTTTAAAGCATTTTAAAGTTTTAATATTTTACATAACTATAACTCACCAAAAATTAAAAGTATCAATAAAAGCCTACACGATGCCCTAGGTAATATGATAACCATTATGTAAAATATTCTCTTAAATATATTATTCTTATATCTTTTTGAAAATAACTTCTAATGAAATTATTTTGTGCTTTTTAATAAATAGAATAAATATGTTAAATAATGAAAATACTTTTTTTCATGCAAATAGAAAAAATGCTTATCTTTCTAATCATTAAATTATTTTAGAGCTCTTTGGTTATTACATTCTAGATTGCTTGATTTTAGATTTGAAAATAAACTAACATTAAATAGTTCTTATTAAAAAAGAATCTTAACGTAAGCTTAGACAATTATAGTAATACTAAAGCAGTATTAGCAGTTTTACTTATTATTCCAAATCGTCTTGGATCTTCAAACCTAACTATGAAATCAAAATTGTTTGAATATTATTGATAAAACTTATTTTGGTTTCTAATGTATTAGTAAATACTGATTTAATTTTTTTTTTTTATATTATTTAATGAATGGTTAATGTGTTTTGTTTAAAATAAATTTATATAACTTAAAATAAAATTAATTAAATTTCAGATGGAAAATAGTGGAATTGAACTGCCCGATGAATTATATTTAAAATATGTCGAATTCATACAAAAAGAATCTAATGAAGGACCTTTTTATAAACACTATGTACTTGATAATGATATTATTAGTAACGAGTTAGTAGAGTCAGTCATAACTATCCAAGAAAGTATCAGTATAGTTTCACAAGGAACCACAGGACTCTGCACTTGGCAGGTTATATTTTGTTGACATTTTATTTAAAGTTATTTTTAAGAAATGTATTACTTAATTAGCTATTTAATTTTTTCAGGCTGGTATAGCACTAAGCTGTTGGTGTTTTAAAAATCAAGATAAACTCAAAGACAAGTTTATCATTGAATTGGGTTGTGGGACTGGATTAAGTGGAATAAGCGCTTGTATAAATTGTAGACCAAGTGAATATTGGTTTACAGACTGTCACACAACAGTTTTAAATACCCTAAGACATAATACACAAATTAATGAAACACATCATAAATTCAATTGTAAATATGATATTGTTCAATTTTCTTGGAACGATATAGAGGGTTTGAAAATGTTTGAAAAGAAAAAACCAGATTTGATTCTAGCAGCTGGTAATTTCATTATACAAAGTCATACATACATGTGTTAATTAAAAATTATTTTTTAGATGTGATCTTTGATCATACAATGTTTGAACCATTATGTAGTTCATTAAGGTATTTTACAAACAATAATACAACCGAAATATTACTTTTTTGTACATTGAGAAATCCTGAAACTTATACAAAGTTCCTTGAGACCTTACGTAAGAAATGTGATATTTACTTATTTATGTTTAAAAATAATAATAAACGATGCAGTAGAAAAAATTTTACCTATTTCTTTTTTTTTTCCAGAAAAGTATGACCTAAAATTTACACAAAACATTTTACCTAAAAATTATTCAATTTTGTTACAACAAGAATGTCCAATATATATCATACATATAAAACAGAATGTAAGTCATGCTTAAATATAATGCATTATAGATAATTTTAAATCATTGGTACAATAGTTAAATTAAAAATGAATATTTTTTTTAACACTTTTTCACTAAACACACGTAACTCCAATTTTTATTTGTTTTTAGGTGGTTCATAATCAGGACTAATATTTGGATGATATCGTCTGAAGTCATCAATAACAATGTCTTTTTCTTTCATCGCCTCCTGAAATAATAATAAAATGCTTTATGTAAAAAATATATCTATACTTGAATTACTATAAAAAGCAATGAAAAATTAAAAAGAATATAACTAATGTTGTTGTAAATTCATGTTATAACATTATATGTATGGTGTACCTATGGCATTATCATTATGATGTTTTGAATATTTATTTGGAAAGTCCAAAAGATAGCTAAGTGTAAATAGTATGGTAATGTGTCACTTACTAAAAATTAAAAATAAAACTTCTATTTTTGAGACTAAAGATATCTAAATATTATTCAAAATTTTTAGATCAAATTAAGATTATTTTTAAAATTTCCAATTAAATTTTATATCAATTTCTTTAAAATAAAAAATGTTTATACATTTTGTGTTTAAATAAAAATAAAATCAATTTTTTTTATAATTAGAATAAATAATGCATAGTACAAAATGTTGTTAACACAACAATACATTATTGTAGCACATCAACATAATAATATATTTGAGGAAATATTTAATAGTTTTTTTACAAGTCAGTGCACTGTTTGTTTTCTCCCTATGAACTATTCTCAATATAGATAAAGCACATTTACGCAGAATCATTTTTTTTTTTTTTTTTGATTTTGAATCTTAGAGTAAAATCACCCATTACAAATATGATAGAGAATAATATTTTTGAGGGTATGACATATTGATTTGTCTAAATATTGTCTCAAAACAAATTAAATATCATTTTTTAAATTAACTTTTTTTTTTTTGAAAGTCGAATACAAAATTAAATGTAAATAAACCAATGTCATACTCTCAAAAATATTATCTTCCATAGGTTTTGTTATAATATATGATTTTACTTAAAGATTACTCAAAAATCATAAAAAAATGATTTTAGGTGAAAGAGTTTTATCTATGTTGCGCATGGATCTGAGAGACAAAATAAATATTGCACTGACATCTTCTTAAATAAAAAAAACCAAAAATAAATCCTATAGCAAATGAATATTTTATAATATTATTATTAATAGATACAAGATATTAAGATAACATATTGTAATGGTATAAAACACGATTATAGTAAATTTACCTTGACGCATCCTGTGTAGCTCTTCAAAAGCTCTGAACACACAGAGTCATCATTACTTCCTTTAAGAAATTTATCCCTGAACCAAATATTAAAACACTTGTCATATTCTTTTTTAAAAGCTTTGCATTCATCCATAGAAATTGAGTCATTCCTATAATGTAATTGAAATATAATTAATTACCTTTAAGCTAACTGTGTGTTGTTTATCACATTAATTATCTTAGGTAATGAATGTCCAGATTGAAACATAGTAAATTTATTTATTGATAGCATGCTTAAAAAGTCAAATATAATCCACTGTCATAAAATCAAATCACTATAAAAAAAAATTTTAATTATGCCCCACGTATACTAAAATAATTTACATTTTATTTAACACAACTTTGTACACTGCACTTAAAATTTACCAATAAATATTTTCAGTTAACATTAAAAAAAAAAACATAAAATTAGGTACAACTTTTATCATTGTATATAATAACACAAAAAATGTATAAAGAACAAAGTAAATAAATCATTAGACACACGTTATATTGCATGATGGATTCATATTAAATTATTATTCAAGAAAATACTTGTTTTCTAGGAACATAATGTAAATAATTTAGTTAATTAAATATACTAAAATATATTAGTATTTAGTAGGTTAATTTAGCCTTTATAAGTTAATTCAACTTATCATCAATACAAACATTTTCATACAATTTATTGTATTAGGTATATTGTATGTATTATTTACTTATGAATATTAAATTATGATTGAACCTAACATTATAGGAACGTTGAAAAATATAGGGAAATGTTAAGCTGAGCATATTGTATAAAGATCAGAAGAATTAATTGGACAATTAACAGCATGGAATTTAAACACAAAGATATGCACACAGAGTAAAGAAAGATCTGAAGATACTGGAAATAAAGAACTCAAAATAAACTGCAAAAGATAGGGAGGAATGGGGGAGTATGCCGTTGCAGCAATGGACTTGAAAGGCCCATAAAAGAAGAAAAATTAGAAGTAAACAAAATACATCAAAAATAACAAATCAAACCAAATATATAATTTAATAAGATTTAGGAGTGGTTAAAAAACTATATCAATTAATATAGAAATGTATTGACGTATCAGTATTTATTTTACTGTAGACAGAATTTAAAAAAGGGAAAATTTGTATTCCCATGGATTAATTAATTTTGAATTGATTAATCATCAATTTTATATTATAGGTATAATTAATTAAAAGTATATACCTAGGCTCATAATTTTTAAAATAACATATCAACATTATAAACACATATCTACAATATAGCAAGACTCAAATTGTAAGCTAATAATCATTATTCTTGGTATTGTAAATGTATTTAATTAAAATAAATTAGTTCGCGTGGGTATGTGAAGTAAAAATAAGCAGATAACTAACTTACCCGATTGGGTTGAAAGTATTGATTAACTTTCTTTGGTATTTTTGAAAATCAAAAAGAGATTTCCTCGGTTTCTTGTAATATTTTACTAATGATTAAGATTTAAAACAGTTGTTTTAATAATTTAAACATCTAAAATTTGAATAAAATAAAAAATTATTAAATTTATTAGTGAATTTTAAATTTTTAACAGATTGGCAGATTTTTCATTTTATAGATAACACAAACGGAAAGGATTGAATACTAAAAAAATAGCTAAAGATAGTGTAAGATACTATTATCTTGATCCATGACTAAAACTAAATATTTTTCATTGGTTAATTTTGTCATGGTTGTCAACACTGATAAAGCTAACCTAAATATTGCCAGCGACAAATCTATGGACATTTTAATCATGATTTGAATATAATATATTTTTTATATTTATTATTATTATCAATTATTTATCAAAAATCAAAATAAATTGTTACGTTTGATACTTCATAATTCATTGGTAAAATTATTGTAATCTGCGTTTTCATAAAAGCAATTTACTTGAGTTGTTTTTATTTTTCTTAGAGTACAAGTCTCAATTTCGTCCGAATTAAAATAAGTACTTAAGTATCACGTCTCTTGTCAAAGTTTCAAATCGACATTTGCGCTTTGTATAGAAAACAACCATCATTTTAACACCATGGCCACTCCGACTAGTGGCAATGGTAATTTGGTGGACGAATTCGACGAAGCATTCATGTCACTCGTCGAAATAATATCAAAAGAAGATGAAACTTTCTCGCCGGTTGACAAAGAAGAGGTACGCGTGGACATAGATCAGTGTACCATGAGATTCATCGACATCGCTAGACAACTGGAGGCATTTTTCCTGCAGAAACGGTTTCTTCTGTCGGCTCTGAAGCCTGAACTGATCGTTAAAGAAGACATCTCAGAGTTGCGTTTAGAGTTGGCGCGTAAAGATGACCTCATCCGGCGACATTATGATAAAATCTCCATCTGGCAGAATCTGTTGGCTGATTTACAACAGGTGGCTAAATCGCCAGCCCAGAACACAATGGGCCAGAGTCCCATGCCAGCACCTATGCCATCTCCCCTGCCAATAGGTCCACCCCAACAACAACTATCGCCTCAAGTACCTGGAGGTATGGTTTCGCCACAACAGGCTATGTTCCTACAACAGCAGCAGCAGCAACAACAGCAACAACAACAACAGCAGCAGCAAAGACCTGGTCCAGTGGCTGGTGGACCAATGCCCGGTGCATTGTTACAAGGACCACTGGCATATTTGGAAAAAACCACCAGCAATATAGGAATGGGCGATGGGAGAAGGTGACGAGGTCGGGGACGAGGAAGAGGACGCGGTAGGGCCCATCTTAGTCCCCCTTGACCACTGGCAAAGGCACAAAATTGATGCTTTTAAGCCAAACGAATTGCTACAAATAATCCTACCAATTATTTTGTGAAAATCACTTGTACATAACTGTAAATGTTGTAACTATGAGTTGTTTATTGTTTATAAACTGTATTTATGTTTTGCTATTGTATGATATGCTTTATTTTTCATTCTTAAGGCTGTAAATATTTGCTTTACAATAATCTGTAAATATTATAATATTATATAATTTGTTTGTGTTATTATTAAATAAATTTAGTTTAATAGTGTAAGAATGCTATTCTGTAATTACCTATAGCTGATTTTTCTTAGGACGTAAGTTAAATATAAGATATAAAATAATTCAGAAAATCTAATGTAAAAATTTGAACTTTCATGCTCATAAGAATGGATTATGCTAAAATGCAAATCGCTAATCTTTCTTCAAGAAAAAACCTGTGAGATATCTTCTACCATATTTTTGAAATTTGTAAGACTAAATTAACAATATTATTTACACATAAATACAAAAATAACCAACACACTTGCATTAAAAAGTATAATAATTTTTGTATTATTTGAAAATTAAAAATATATTGTTGCATTATCTCGATAATAATTCAAATTCTTATTTAATCCTTTATCCTTTTACAAAATTATTGATATTTTACTTAAATGTAATCATGTATTTCTTGTTATCTGGAAATGAGAATCTAGAGAAATATTTCCTTTACCTATATATTTTGGTTTTAAAGATAAAAAAAAAATAAAATATTGAAAAATACAAATAATGTATAGTGTATACGGTTTGACTACTGTAACATAACTTATTACTGTTTTTTTTATTTTATCAAATTAAAACAATAATGTAACATATTAGAAAATGTTTAACAGAATCAAAATTTTGGAGTACTCTTCTCTATACTCTATTTAGCAGAACAGCATTTGGAACTGTTTAACGCCAAAAAAAAGACATTACCTAGATATTTATATCCCCTTTTAACAGGTAGCAATACTGATAATGCAAATATATAAGATATCTGTGATTTTCTGATTTTTGTCTAAATTATTTGACAAAAGTTTTACTTTTAATAAGTAGTATTTTAAAAAATCTGTTGCTATTAATTAAAAAATATGTTAAACAATTACCATCTTCTTTGGTTCTCAAATAAATATTTTTTATTATTGGTTATCATTACTTATTACTTAGTTAATACATTGTTTAAAAAAAAATATTAGATTCCTGTAATATTTTTAAAATAAAATGTAACCTTAATTGAAATTAAGTTCTTTTTTTTTAATTCAAGTAACTTACCAAACAAAACAAGCAAATAATTGAAGAATTATTGAATATTATTGAACTGATTCTTAACAAATTGAATGACTAAAAAGTAAATTAATAATAACTCACCCAAGACTGTGCTTAAAATTTATTACACTTAAATTATTTGTACTTGTTGGTCATGACAAACAGTAATTTCTTCGGTAAATAGGTGGGAATACTTTGTTTTGTAACTTATTAGTTACTTGTATACAAAGAGCATAGTATTATCTATGTCTTATAGTTTAATCATCAATTATATTATTTTTAAATATATTTATTATTATTATATCTCATAATTGTTTACATTAACACATATTTATTTTTACCTCATACATCTGAGGTTGGTTATGGCACTATAATTACAAAATATAGGGCCTAATACAAAATACAATCATTTGCTTATATCTTAAAATTTTATACAATTGGCCATCATTTTATTAAGTGGTAACCCATGTTAATATTATAATTTATTATTTATAATATGGAATAGATTTTAAAAATCCTTGTAATGTATTATAATAATATAATAATATAATAAAGTAATGTATAAACACTGTAATTTGAATTTAAAAATAAATTAATAGTTACAACACTTAATGACATACAAACACATGTTTTAATTTTTAAGATCTAAGTCTAACGAAGATAATGAGAAAAAATTGATTTTCACTCAATCAATCATATAATATTAACATGATCGTCATCAATAATAAGACAGCTAATTTAAAATCGGCCGAACGAATAAATTAAATGGCATCGGACCATAAATCAGTCTAGAAATATAAACATTTACAGTACAACATAAATAAATTAAGTATAAAATATATAACAACGACAATCATTTTTAAAAAGACATGTTCCACCACATCGCAGGTGGCAAATGTAATACTTAAATGAATAATATACAAGAAATAATTTATGAACATCTCGTCAACGAAACGCGATGATAAAAAATCTTTTTTCTTTTAACGCGTAGTTACACAGGCTTGGAACATAGTGTGCAATAAATCTCCAGAAAAATAATCGATGGTATAACTTAATAAAATTATATAATATTAGTCCTTAACAGTACAGATAAAATAATAATTTAAAGAATTGTGCGATTTAAAATTTTTTTTAAAAAAAAAAAAATAATAATAATAATAATAAGTATGATGAGCACTATTGACAAAAATGGGGGGAGGGGACAGTCGTTTGATCGAAATAAGTCGCACGAGTTAAACTCCGAAGTACACTTACACAGAACGAATTTAATAACATTTTTGAGGGGGGTTTAACATTTTGTTGTTTTTTTTTAAATGCATAGATCTATTGTGTATAGTAAAAAAAAAAAACAAAAACGTTTAGGAAACGAAGACTGTGACGACTGCATAAAAGTAATAGTAGTAATAGTAGTAGTAACAGTAGTAGTAGTAGTAGTAGTAGTAGTAGTAGTAGTAGTAGTAGTAATAGTAATGGTAGAATAATACATGAAGCGGTGGCGTTCGGTCAGAAGCGATATTTGGTCTGGGGCGATCGTCGTTGTTGTTCGTCGCCCTCAAATGTTTCTCATCCACCGGTGCCGGGCGTCCACCGGTCGAACTCGATGCCGCTATCGGGACTCTGGACGGCCGTCGACAGCGGGCTCAGGTAGCTTGACGTCGACGAGCCCGTCGAGTTGGCCGACTGCTGCTTGGGCTGCGTCCGGGCGTCCAGCAGCTGCTTCTCGAACGAGTGCAGCTGCTGCATGAAGTGGAAGTTCGGGTCGATGTTCGCCTTGCGCTTCAGCACCATGTTGTACGCCTCGTTGAGCGTCAGTTGCCGGTGGGCCATCAGGTACGCCAGCATCACCGTCACCGACCGAGATATACCGGCCAGGCAGTGCACCAAGACGCCTTTCTTTTGCGCTCGACTCTTATCTGCAACACGAGACATCATGTTATTATTATTATAACGTGTTAAACGGTACACACACAAAAAAAAAAAAAATACTGTATTAATATTGCTTTATTAAATTCCAGAAAAGAAATCGCGATTGAGCGGAGGGTCCGGGGGTGAAAAAAATTGAAAAAAATTAGTTAGCTTATAGCTTAATATTTCTGTTCGCATACATTTAATTTTAACTGTAAAACTCGATTTTGATTTTGCCGAAAAAGTTTACCAAAAATCACTTGAGTATACCTAAGATAAATTACTTATGTACCTACACATAATCTAAAAATTATTCAAAATTATTGCAAATTGCATTAACTATTCGGTAATTTCTTATTCACACTTTTTACCATCCTACCTATAGACAAACGTATTCATCAACGACTGAAAGTTGGAAGAGAAAATCAAAAACGAGTATAATTATGCTTAAAAATGGAAAGTATTTATCATTGGAGATTAAGGGATAACAAATCTTAAAAAATAATCCCTATTCCCTACCTAACGCTTAATGATTGTACATAATTTTACTACTTAGTCTTGTTTTTTTTTTTTTTTTTTTATCAAATAATTACATCGACATTTCAACATTTTAACAAGTTTAGTAAACCCATACATCGAGGAGCTAAAGTTCTTCACAGCTCACTTTTACTTTTTACTTGAGAGAAAGAGCCAAAGTTGGAGAAAAATAGGTAGATTAAAATAAAATAAAAAATAAAAATAATAATAATTTAATACGTCACATCATTTGGGAATATCAAACATCACCACAATGTATCAAAAACAGAAAAAGTCGTATTGTTTTTCTTGTACAGGTCTGGCCCCTTTCGGGAGGATTTTTGCTTTACAACCGCGCGAAGTATATTAATATACACATAACACATGTTATACATGTTGCATTTATATTTCTGTATTGTGCTGTATTATACAACATGCCCTGATAGTAATAATAATAGAGGTCATACTCTGCCGCCGCCAGCCTGGCAATTTGCAAATGCAAACAACCGCCCACCTACGAACGTGACGGAAGCCCGGTATGATCAACACCAACCACGTGACTCCTGAAATAAATACACGCGCGCACGCACACGCCGGTAAGAGGTATATTTAAAGGCGTACCTGTTACCGTGGATTTTGTCAGCTTTATTACGTTTTATTGTGGTTATTTTTGTACTTAAGCCCTTTCGCCCACTCAAGTGTAGTAGCGCCCCGCGCCAAGGAAATGGTGGTAATTATTATTACATCATAATATCAATCCATTGTGGCATGTGCGCATAATAATACAGTTGAGTTCGCGGATGTCGCTATTTCTGTCGACCCGGTTACTAAGTACAGCCACGAACCGATATATCAACAACAGACTGACGTATAGTAGTGACACGGGTTTTTAATTATTAGTTATATTATAGTATTAAAATTGATTGTTTCCGTCGATATTATCGGAAACCCACATCGATCGCATGAACGGATGTGGTACCTGTTTGTTTTCGACAACGATAACAAAAATACACACCACGAGTCAATTACGCGGGTCGTGTGCACACTGCAGTTGATATACAATTATATGGAAAATGCGATTCATTATGTACAAATTAATACTAACGCTCACCATATTATGATAAACCAGTGTGTTCGGCGAACTTTACTCCCAGCGTTATTTTCGATATTATAACAGTAATTACCAATGTTTTAATTTCAAATACTGCATTTCCTATAGGCCGAAAGGCCTCGCCGTCGGATGTTCTACCGCCAAGTAACAATAGAGCAAAGCTTTTATCTAATTATTGGTGACAATTTTATTAATAAAATAATAGTATAATATATCATATTTTATCTAAATAACTATTTGGCTTTACATAAATATTATTCGGAACTTAAATGGACAGTTAACAAGACAAACTGTAAACGTGTAATTAGTTTATAGTGAATTAGTGAATAATGAACAATGATTAACGTCATGTACAACGATTTTAACAATATTTTAATTCGTGGTATAAAATATAAATTTATTGAATAGTAGGTAGGAATTAAATACCAATTCGCTGCTTCGATGCTAATGTTTTTTAGGAGACAAATGTTCAATTTGATTACAACATACAAATACGAGTTCATTTAACATTTTCTTTTAATAAAATAATAAACTATATTACAATTTTAAACTTAAAATGTTAGTAAAAACCTAAGACTATTTTGTATGATAAAACGACAATAATCAAAATAGCATGATTTAATCTATTTTCTTATTTTTTATAAAAAAAATGTCTGTAGTGCTATCATAGAAAACGTATATGTATTATGTCGTATTTATGTATTAAGTTCTGATACGTTGAGGTTTCAGATAATTTAGCATGGAATACTAACATTACGTTAAATGTTTAAGAATCACTAAGTACTCATGTGTGCGCGTGTAGAGGAAATGTATGTAAATGGAACGACTAAAAAGTACCGTGAGAAAATCAACACACTATTGCAACGGCGGCCACGCGTTATAGCTTCGGCTAAAAAAACAATAGGCAAATCTAAATCTCAGAACGCGTTGCGTAATCTTTGTTATCTTTATTCGAAGAAATGCCCACATTCGCGGACAATGGACACAATATAAAATATATAAATAAACACCTGATATACTCAATGAAAACACAAACTAATAATATTACACTTTTATTTAAATTGAAAATTCTGATTTAAGGAATTTTTAAATACCTATACATTTTTATTAACTGTATTAATAAAATATAATTGGATCAGTACGAAATTTGACAAGGTAGTTTTTTCCCCGATTTATCATTAAATCGATGATCATTGTTTATAAATATTAGTATTTACAATCAATACTAAAACCTATTGTATATTATGTATTCAAATTTATATTCGTTATATTATTTTTCGAGCTTTTTCACGTCGATTCTACGACTTATATGCATTACTGCAACAAAAATAGTGCTTTAAATTTTTTAATTTTTAAAAATAAGTTAGGTAAAAGTGTATAACATAACATGGGTAACAAATTAATAACAAGTGCCTTAACGGAAATCGAAAACATTGACCACAATCTATTATCAACGTATTCAATCTCAACAGCGTATAAAAATTATTATAAGTCGTATATGGTGTTTACTGTTTAATACTTAGTTAAGTGTATGCGGACGGCTCACGGGAAAACAAAAACGGAAATATCAACAGGACGTTACGCGCACAGGAAGGCGGGAATCCGCTACGAGGTATAATAATAATATTATATATTACGTACGTTGCGGCCATTGTGTATGAACGCGACCGACTGCAGTGCTATTGTGTTATTTTTTTAAATCCATTTCCGTCGTATATCATTATTATTATTATTATTATCATTGTTTGTAACTAAGGAAAAAATATTACGAAGTAGGTAATATCATTAAAAAATCAAACCCATATCGTAAATAAGATATGTGTATAAAGTATAAAATATAATATATTATTAGGTATATCGTATAAATATGAATAAGGAGCTGACAACGGTAATTTTTATTAGAAAATGTAAATGTCTAACTGTCCCTTAAAAAATAATCCTAATCACCTCCTCGGCTTGGCAGCTGTAAATACACACACAATATTTCATTTGCCATTTCAGTCAAATCACAAAAGTTCAATAATAATAGGGTTTATATTTATCTCAAGAAAGATCCGGGAAACCGTTCATAGTGTGGTATGACAGTCGACAACGGGTGAGAACAGTGTAAATTAGGCGTCTACCTTAGTTTGTTGTAAATGTTTATTCGATGAGACAGAAAGCGATATGGGATAAGCTCGATAAAAGTGTGACTACGCCCATGATATCAAGCTATAATATCAAGCTACACTAAAAAGCGACACAACCTAGAAGCTAACATTCACGAATAATTATCAATATTATCATCGTAAATTATTTTTTTCGTATAAAACACGGTCAAACTTAACGCTGCTGAAACAAACTCACAACCCAACTTTGTATTATAAATCACCATCATTGTCGTCAACGTCATATTACGCATTTTGAAATGAATTGTATTAGTTTTCACATATATGCGCCCAGTGGCATAAAGAAACAACTTGCTCACGCCATAAATTGCTGTACACACTTATCAAACACAAATGGAATTATATCATAATTTATTATTGGATATTGTCGTGGTCCAATTCGTCGATAACCACACCAACACAATATTGTATTAAATAATAATAATAATCCATTAAGTTATTTGTCAAGAACGAGAAAAATACATAAACCGCGAAAATTTTATAAATTGTATCGGTTTCCTTATAATTAATTATAGTATATCTTACACGCACTCGACTACGGAAATAATTAATCGCATCGCATTCCTTCCCTAGTTCCCTGGTAAGTATTAACGTTAAAAATCTCATGCCGAAACTAATCCAATGAGTCAGAAACTACTCGCGTTGTGTATAGGTACATAAGGCATAGATTAAAATCGTCGCGAACAACGCCAATTCGCCTGCAGAGTTAAATTTACTGTTTATGCCATTAGTAACCGTCTCTGATTAAAAAATGCATTCAAAACGTTTTTCTTTTATTCTACGCTCCTGCGTCCACAGTTGTTACCCATTACATGTAGTAAGTAATCTATTTAAAAGCGTATGCATACCGGAGAATTGAAAACAGTGCTAATGAGTGTATTTCTAAAGATTAGAATATGGTTATAATAATTTATGTTAAAATAAATTTTAAAATGTATTATTATTTTATTGTTATTATTATCGTTCGTAATATTATACTTGATATTAAAATCTTATAGGTACAGCAATAATAATTTATAAAACACACGGGGAAAAAACACTGTCTTACATCTAACGGTCTAACGCAAAATACTTCTAACTACTATACAAATACAACAATATTGTATGTACATAGAAATTGATAATGAGAATAGTATTTAAAATGTATTTATTTTAATTATATAACATATTTGTATAATAACAATAAATGAGTGAATACGAAATTAACAAATTTCATAATATGAGACGATAGTAATTAGAACAGCGCCACTGGAGATCTATCCTCGATGCCGGATCGATTATTGAGATGGGGGTCACGGCTAAGACTTATACGAAACTTCATCGCATAATCACATAATATTTTTCTGTATATCTGAGCGGGCGCTTAACTTCTTTGAGTGTTTGCTACACTCATTATTAAGCCTTCTTTTATCTTTACCCTACATTTTATTGATTCTTACATTGTAGTATAGCATTGTAATCTAAATTATATCTAAACGAAATCGACTCAGTGCAAAAAAAAATATTTTTCGCACCTAATCTTCGTCATTCCTGGCGGCCAACGATCCAAAGCGTCGCCAAATTTCATCAGGTCAATGAATAGTGACCGACATTCACGAACGCGGTGGCCGACATTCTCGCAAAAGGGTCGGATGCACGGCGAAATATTTCGTCTCTGGACCGGCAGGGTGGTGCGTGTTATCATCATTGCTAGAGGTGTGGGTGCACTGTCGACAGCCCTTCCCCTACAGACATACCGTATACATCGTCGGCTTTGACCCGGATATTGATCGGGAGATGGTGTAAGAGCGCATGCGCGCAACGACTAATGCGACGGCCCACTCATTCAAAGGTTTAGTTCATTGATAAAATGTCTCTCCACCATCTCACCCTCTATAACACTACTCTCCTACTACTCCTACAAAGCAACCACCCCTCCCGGTATTCTGTAACTTGTTGATAGGGACAGCAACCTTTCCCCCACTTCACCCTCAATCACAGTCTCATTCCGTGCGCGTGTGTTATAACGTGGATACGGTGCGCGTGGGAGCACTTCCATTCCGGTATATACGTCGGCAGACTGCGTGGGCGTCTTCATTCACGGAATCAACCAGCGCGCGTGTGTACAAGAATACTCACGCACCACGAGTAAGGTGTATTATATATACAATAACGACACCATCACTAAATATGTGTTCAAAGTTAGAAATTTCATGAAAATAATATCACACTGCCAAGAAATCACACGCTAGACGTTTTGTTAAATATATACTTCAAATACGCGTTTAATTATAGGTGTACGACGGTGGAAAAATAAACATAATTTTAACGCATCGTACAGTATAGCGGACGGACGTTTAATTAAAATTCTTTTTGGGGTTATTTAAGGCGTTAAAAAATGCACAGTCGCCAAAAACTCCTGGAACACGTGTTTCTTGTCCACGGCCCGTCAATATTGATTCACAGTAATCTATTTATGAAAATATTTATGATATTATACTATTATGTACTCGCGTTCACCACCGCATAAATAGTTATTAGTGCTAAACTTATGACCGTATTATCTCCGACCAGAAATAATATTTAAAATAATGAACACACACGTCACTCGACAATGTGAAGTATTTCGTTGTTTGTTAGAATTTGAGAAAAATATACACTGATTTTCATGTATAATATGGATTTCTTTTAAACAATAAATTGTATATTATAATATATAAATCATCAAAATGTATTGGTAATAAATTATTAAAACTATATTATAGTTGTACTAATCTTACTGAATCTTATATCATGTAGATCAAATGACATAAAAAATCTTTCAAATATGATGACTTAGAAATTTTAACACGTATACATGACCAAAGTTTTGAAAAGTTAACATGTGCATGTACATTCGGTAATATTTCAAAACTCACACGGTTGAAACGATACATCAAGTAGTCGTCATTTAAGGTATACTGTGCCATGGAAATTGCAATAAAAAATATGTCACACCACTTACGAGATCTGACTTTAAAAAGGAAATGTTCAATTTACAATAAACAATGAATAGCAGATATAAAATGTATAGTGTCCTTACGCCAGATAAAATAAAAACCTGTCTTTGCAATCATTATTAATATAAAATTAGAAGAAAACAATAACAAAACACTATACAAAGTTTAACTTTCTCAACACTCATTACTACTACCACCAACATAGGTACATATTTTTTTTCACAATAATAAAATTTCGTAACTGACCGGCCGAACGGTGCGATAGGATAAAATCATACGCGTGTGCGAAAACCCACTACATACTCGCCCACTGTAGCGACGTAATTATTGCGTTTAATATTTCGGCAAAAAGTGACAAACACCTACGGTACGGTAATACATCATATGAATACATAACATGTTAAGTATGTATAATATGTACCCTGTCTAACCTATTGTCGTAACACACCCAGGGCAAGAAAAAACGAAATCGGGATTTGATCGAAAATTATCTAAGCTAATAGAAAAATGTACTGTATAAACAACTCACCGATGAATTCTATTGCTTGAGGGAAAAAGCTGGCAAGGTTTTGTCCGATGTGATCGGAAATTGGTATCTGCATGTACTTGATATGTCCTTGTTCTTCGAAAGTGTTAGGCAAGTCCGACGTAACATTCAGAATATACTAAAAAAAACCGAGCAAATTGATTAATTTTAGAATAAACAATAATAATAATGTATTAAGATTTAAGGATAAATACTTAACTGTAGTCATGCACTCGGCCCTTTGTAATTAGACAGTCTGTTTATATTTTTTTAATATTTTTATCGAATAATCTGACTCATTTTTTAGCTTATTTTATGAAGGATAAGAACAGTTAGAAATAATTTGTTGAGTCGTTTAGAAGTTATCTATTATTGTGCCCAACAGACAACAATAGACATGGCTTATTTTTAATAAGTTATAAGTTATAATATAATTATAAAATTATTATGAAGTACCTACTTGGTGTATGCCAAAAATTAAGGGTAAACCAAAAAAAATCATTATGAAATACACAAAATAATCTTATAATTAATGTATTTTATTTTATTACTTTTTCTTAAAATACAATATTATTTAAATAAGAATAGGAACACATATAATGAATATTATAATTTATAGGCACATATTATTATTGTAAAAAAAGCACTTATTAATGAGTGTTTTTTTACATAAAATGTTAGATAACTAAATTATGAGCGGCTGTATAGTATAGTATCGTTGCTTTTAAAAATATCATTTAATTTGATTTGAATGTTGGCAATAATAAAATATATATTATTATTTTAATTTTAATTTTAATAACATGTTTTGTTTAGCCGTGTAGGTATCAACATTCTATAATATACGGTAGGTAATACAATATATTATTTAGATATTATGTTAAATGAAATAATTTTTTTTTTTAATTTCATAATCTTTTATCAACACACAGTCGTAAGCCAGTCATTTAGAAATTAGTTGTAGTTTCTATAAAAGTACGTAAAAGTATATCCCTGTAAAGTGATCAAACAGTGAAATAGCTCCATACGCTGCAGGGAAATCGTCCGTAAAAACCCATAAACTTGTTAAACGAGCTGCTCTACTGATAAAAATTGCAAATACTACGAATCTATTAAGGTCTAATTGACGTATAAAATTACCTCTATCCGATGTTTCTTAAGCCATTCCAAGTCTTCTGAATTGGTCGCGTTGCCAAGGAACAGGTCGGGTAGGATCTCTACTGGAAAGTCACGGTCCTCATCGTAGCCAAGTATCGAACTGGAGCTGTCCACGTCCGACAGACTGTCGATGTCCGAACCTCCAGAGCTCTCGGGCGACGTGCTGAGCACGGAGAGTAATTGGTGCTGGCGTCGTGCGTTCCGGGTATGTGGCACAAGCGACGGTGTGATGTGCAGCGACCGCAAACCCATCAGGGTGTCCGTGTCACCGATGAAACCTGTCATGTCGTCGTTAGCTCGGGCACAACGTTCCAAAAACGACTCACACCATTCTGGATACGATTGTTGGAACGCATCGAAACTCTCTGAAAAAAAAATATTAACATGATCGTTGTTATATGCTCGATTACAATAATAGTAGGTATAAAAAAACAACACATTATCTTATAGCACTAATAAAGTATAGGTCGTCACAGAGGAACGAGAAACGCGCAATTATATTTTAAAATCTGATCAATTTCAACTTATCATATAATAAATACATAGATAATAATAATAATCTTCACACGTGTGCGCGTCAGTATACGATTTATTTGAGCTGGAACTACCGTTCCATTTTCAAACTAACGAGTTTTCTATTACGACGTCTACTAAGTAATAACTAACAGTAGTTGTTACTTAATACTAAATTTATTATTATATAAATAACTTTTTATGAGTGCTGAACCAAGATTGTATTCATTACTGACGTAGTAACGTCTATCACTAAGGTTCACGATATTTTGACGTTATACGTTTTCGTTCATTCCAAGTAAAGGGTTTTTGTATATAGATTGAAATAATATATTATAATTCTAAGAAGTTTGGTAATATTATGTAGAAATAAAGTTAGTAGTTAATTATAGTCATGGCTATTAAAAGATAATCATTTATAAATTAATAGATGATCCATTAATTGGAAAGTATTCGGTTGAGAGAGGATGGGGTACATGATATCGACATCTAATTTTGTGCAGTATGTACTATTTAAAAAAAAGAAAGTAAAATAAATAAAAATATTAATTAAATTAGTGTATAGTTATGATAGGTAATGGAATAGTTTCCATACTAAAATTAAATTTACAATTCATATACCCAATTTAAATAATAAATAGTTTTTATTCCCAGCTTATGTATTATATAATATATAACCTAATATTTAACATACCTTTGTTGTAAAGGGGTAGATTTTCATAGAAATCCTATTTTAGACTTTCGTCATGCCTTTTCAGTGACCCTAGTGTGCACCGGTGCATTATTTACATGAAGAGGCTTCAATGTTTTAATTTATTACTTCTCATAAAATCCTCTAGTAACAAGCTGTGTCCAAAACTTGTTGTTTATGGATTTATTGAAGTGTTTAATACAAATCCAACATTATTTATATACCGATATATGACTCATATATATATATATATATAATAGTTAAATTCTTAACAACTTAACGTCAACTATTTTGCTTGCATTATTATACATATTATACGACGTAAATCGTAACATATGGATGATATTTATTTAGATGTTTGGTTCATTGTTAATAAGTATATATAAGTGGTAATTTATAATATTCCCTAACCCCGAGGTGTGTCTTTCAACATATTCTAACATATGGTAACAACATCCTGACGCTTCAGGCCTATTCATAGAAATCAGTTCGTAAAATAGTAACACATATTCGGACAGACAATATTCCTAACATAAAATTCAAAAACATAATAAAATTGACGATATGCTATCTAAGTGTAAAGAATTTAAAATAAGAGTATATATAAATCAAAATAAGTAATAACCATGTATTTGTTAGCTATATATAGTTATTTTATAGAATTATGGGTACTTTCAGTTAATGTAATAGAATCTATAAATACATATTTCAACCAATTATTCTATATACTTACTGAATATTTTATTAGCTAACAATAACGGTTTAGATAATGTATTTAAAATTATTTTTGAATCTATAATATAAAATATAAATATTCGTTTTGAAAAAGTCAATTCTGATTTATACAACGTAAATTTATTAGAATTATTAAATTATTACTATAATTTTTATTTATTATAATTAAATTGTTATTATTTTTACAAATTAGAATTTATTTAATAGTATACGAACTTTTTGGATGGCAATTAGAGTTACCAAAGTACCGTTTTTTAAACATATGCACTGTTTTGTGGTGAACTTTTGTTGACATGTGCATTTGAAAAACTCTTGACCATTACCTAGTAGTTGGGATCGAATATCTTTCGATGACAAGTATCTTTATATCTGGTCGTCACTGAGCATAATAAACTTTTCTGCACATACACTATGGTGTGACCTTGCGTAAAGTTTTTTAGTAATAGAACGACGACGGCAACAAACATTGTATAATATGTTATCTACTCCAGTCTCGGTTATCTACCTAACGATGGCTATGAATTTCACACATTAACGAAAACCCAACTGCAGGTATTCTATATATTAACTAGTAAAACCGTGTAATTTATATATTAATGAGCATATTTAGGAATTTGATAGAATAATTAGTTATTTAATAAAATAACGTATTACATACATTACCACTAACATACATTATAAATTTATACATAATTATAATTACGCATTCTACTTAAAATACATAGCAATTGCACCAATTTCATTAATAATCATTTATAATTACATTATCATTAATAATAATTTCTAAAATTTATCTATAACAAAAAATATCGTCACTGTAAAAATCATAGATAAATTCCGAGTATGTAAACTATACGAATCTTAATTATTTTCCATACGAAAATAAAGAAAACAATGATGTTATATTGTGTCATATAGTGTATACCTATCAACTCGTAAATAAAATATATTTTATCTCATAGAAAATTTAAAAATTTCCATCGAGATTTACGAATAGCGTATTTTTAACGCGTTATAAAATAAAATTTTCCGCCACCCACGCGCGCACTCATTTTTTTCATTTCGTTAGAGTAAAGAAAACATTCCGCGTAACAGTGTGTATGTGTGTGTGGGTTCGCGATGAGTGGGCGCCGCCTTCACCGCTCCTGGTCGCCTCGTGGTAAATAACATTGGCGCTTCTCACAAAGGGTCCCCGTCCTCGTCATCTGGACCGGGCGGCGGGTGCAACAACGACGCATCGATCGGCCAACACCGACCGGCTCAAGTATACAATATATAATATAGACATATTATAGCACGCACAACTCAGGCGGGTGCCCGACCGGAAATCAAAATTGGCCTACCGGAAACCGGCTGCCAATAAAACCGGATGATTTATTAACGAACACACGACGAAGTACCCTACTAACACCAAGTCCCAACATTCTTATTCACGGTACTTACAATAATATAATATAAAATACCAAGTGTTTGTCAAGTCCAGGCGCGTTAATCTCCAGACAGAAAAAAATAATAAACAACCAATCTAGTTACAATTATCGTCGTGTATGCCTTTAAAGTTTAAAACACTGTTCTTGAGTGGTTTACAGCAATAACTCAAATAAATCATAATTTGAAAAAATACGAAAAAAATATTTAAATAAATTCTTGTGAAAAACAAACAAACGCGTCCGGTACTCGTCGAGGTCCTGCACGCGCGTAATCCTACACGAAAATGGGTCAAGATGAAACATAATGGCGACCCACGTACAATAACAACTGACAACCTACCCCTGGAAACGCCTACTTGCACAAAATTTTCGATAAAAGACTCACGTTAACCGGTTTTAATGGTTGTTTTTCCAAATTCGAAATCGCCCACATTCGTTGCGGCTGATAAAAATAATCTTAATTGAAAAATCTTTTCATTACAAAAAACTAATGACAGTAAACAATAATGCTCACGGGTCAGGAAAGGTATTAGTCAATGCTAGCCGACGCTCCGCACGTGGTATTTCCATCCGCCGGGTTACCACGACTATGCGCATGAGGTGCGCTTCATTGAATACGAAAAACTGGCGGTGGCAAAGCGCGTGATCACGTAACACGTTCCACATTACATAAAGACTTTTTTATAAAATAACCCCGCCACCGCAGCTGCCGTTCCAGCGACGACCCACGCGTTTTCAGAGGCCCGATTATATCGATCCTCCGACCGAGGCCCATACAAATATATAGGTCAACTCCGCGTATACTATTAACTTACTGTGATCACAGACCGCGTACAGCTCGGAAAATACATCACGTCTCGGGCCGAGTTTGTTGTTATCATAACTATATTAACACCTCCCACCATCAACAATCAAAACGAAACATTACTTTAAACTCTAAATTATAATAATATTATTAACAGATTCTTTATATTAATATATTGATGGTAGCGAACTCAACCAATTGATATTATTGCAGCATTAATTTGTATTCGCCTCTATAATGCGATACAATTAATTATTATTTATGAAAATGTTTTAATATTCGTTCACCTCAAAAACCTGCAGGTTAATTTCACTTGTTGTTGCTCTAAATAATTTCATTTAAAGTCTTTATCTACTATTATTTAATTCCTGTTGCCCAACAGAAGTGGTCAAATATTATTATACATTTATAATAGGTAAATGTATTTTTTTACATTATTGAACTTATATAGATCATAAAGAAATAAATAAATTATATAAGTTATGAATAATATAATATCTTAAATTAAAGCTAAAATTAACACGAAACCAGCGGAAACTAATTCAAATATTAAGCATTTTTATACATTTTTGTAAAATAAAAAATAAAGTTATACCTAAGTACCTACTTCCTGAGTTTTATTATTTTTATGTAAATACTAGGTGGTTATCCTTTAAATTGTATTTTTCATCTTATAATATACAAAAATAAATTTGAATTCAAAAATGCCAATAATATTTATACGAATTAAATTTCAATATTAAAAGTAAAATTAATAAGTACAATCACATTGATAGATTTTATATAAATCCTTTTAATTTTAACATTTTTATGAAATATAAGGTATTATCTAGCTTTTATGTTCCGTGACGCGGAGTATAAAGTTTAAACTATATAATAAGATAAACTATAGGTCATTTTTTGACGTATTAAAAGAAGTATTACTGCTTTCAGTAGAACAGATCTTATTATTACACAATAATACATATAAGTAATTAAATAGAATAATCAAAGTTAATTGCATTCTAAATAAATGTATTGTCATACAATAGAAAACTTTAATCATTGACTTACATTTAAATCCGTCAAATGAATTATATTAAACAAACAAGTAAAACGATGATTACTGCTATCTAAACAATAACATAGAACCAAGTCAGTGATTTACAAAATTCAGAATATTTAAGTCCCAACTAAATACTTAGTCATCAGTAGGTATTTAACAGCTACACAAATTAAAAAGAAAACATACTTAATATCATTTACAGACTTTGGATGCTGCAAATAGTAAATAATTCAAAGTGTCTAAATATAAAATGGGTGTTTATAGACACGCCACCGGATATCCTCCATAGAACACAGAGTGCGAGAAATCCGCACCAGAGTTTGTATGTTTTTAAAATAGGTCGTATGTTTTTCAAATTCCCAGCAGTAGTGGAAACGGAAACCGGGCGACTTATTTTCGGACTAGGCGTGTCCGGGGTACTGGTTTTTGCACGCCAAGGCCTCCCGCTGAAAAGGAAGCGGGCAACGGATCCTAAATGCCGGAAATGTACATCCGGTTTAGTTTAAAAACACACGGCAGGATATACACATACGCGTGCGCACGCGCCGGATACCGGCAGTTTGGTTGTGAAACAAAACATGCGCTCTTTCCGGCTATTCAATTGGATCTTTTCGGCCGTTAGAAAAAAAACTTCCTCAAATAAAAACCATCTATTTTTATAATTTAATTAAACAATATTAAATGAAAAACGAGAAAATGGGTAAGCCGTAGTTCTACCACCCTTAAGTGCGTGGGGGTATAAACTAAAAACCATCATGTCTATCCTGAGCAGTTTCCGTTTGTTAGACTTGTTTGCGTGGGAAACGACTAAAATTATACAGTTACACAACTACTACAACCGATTGACGATTCCGGTTTATCATTGATTAACCAAAGACTGGCGCGTATGTCTTGTGAATGACGTAAATGCAATTCATGAAGAAAAAAATATTCAAAACCGTTGAGTTATGTCCGGCGGCAATGTCAAATGTGTATACATTCTCCGATACAAATACGTGTACGTTATACACGTTCGTACCGATAGTTAGGTATTTAATGTATATTATAGTCAATACTCTAGAGATACTCATTGCATAACATTTTTACACATGTCTAAATGACCCGCTAGTAGAATTTTGATTACTTATTCATTGCGTAGAAAACAGCAGATTTATTCGCAAATATCGTCAGCAAGATATTGTATTACGACCGAGTACAATGTTGCCAGGTTTTATTTTTTGTTTATAAAGTAAATAATTATAGTTGTATAAAAGTTTTATAAACACAAGCAGACCATAAAAAAATCACATTTAAATCCAGATGAATAGTTAGACGAAAAAGTATTTTAGACAATCAAATTAATGATAATATTTGTATTACAATGTCAGCAATTCCGAATTTCTAACAAAAACTGTTATATTATTTTTACCACAAACATACACGAGTATATTTTTTAATGTATAATAAAAATAATCATACTACGAAATAATTAGGTAAGAAACTAGGTAGTTACTTAGAATCGTAGTAAGAGAAGTCTGAATTTAGAGTATGTCCAATTTATCCAAATTATATAAATGGTAAATAAATATACTTAAAAACAGGTTTTGAAATCGATAAATAAATTCAGATTGAAATTTTTTTTTATTATTAAAAATTTACCAAGTTTTGACAAGGTTAAGTTGATAATATTTATTAGATTATTATTTATAATAGCAAAATCTAAAATAAATCGATTATGTCTAAATCTTTTTGTTAACTTAATGTGGAGATTTTTAATAAAAATTTATAAAAATATATCTATTGAATATATTATCTACTGAAAATTGCAATGCTATTCTAAATTAGTCTATTAATTTAAAACAATACAATCGTCGTATCAAAATTCCATAAAAATTTATTTTTCTGCATTTTTTATTTCTGACAATAAAATATAAGTTTTACTAACTAATAAAAATAGTAAAAAGTAAAAAAAGCAAAAAAGTATTATTAATATAAAAATCATAAACTTAATAATATTTTGGTTAATTTGTACTAAATTAGTTTTTTTTTGAAAATTTACAAAAATGTTTATACATTTTATTAATTTTTAAATTTTTTTATCAATAGGTTTAGCTGTTATGAGAAAATAGTTTGATTTACCACAAAACTATTAATAAGGTAACCGGGATTTTTGGGACATACTATTGAAAACGAAAAAATAAACAAATTTTGAGATATATTAAACATTTGAACACGATTTGGAATTGAATAATAAAATATACACCACAAAACGACAAAAAATAAAAAATAGTTGATTAGCAGTAATTAATAAACGCTTGTCACACAACCTCCCGAGAAACCAGTCACTGTCGCCGCCACCATCACTACCGCCTACTTAATGTCACCGCGTACACATATAAATAAACATAAAGACGCATATAATATAAAATATAATATGGTCTATATTTGGCCTACGCCTTTTTGTGTTCCGTTAGCAAGCCTGATTTGGCGAAGCGCCGCCTCTGATCTGTGCCCGAGCACGAGACTCCGAACTATATAATTTTAATATATAGGACCCACCGGCTTTTTAATACATTAGGATAATAGATTCATCCTCATTCCTCGCACTTCAGACAAATGAATGATAATTGCAGAATACAGTATTATAAAAAATCTTAAGTTTATATAATATTATGTATACGTATAATACGATAAAACATTAATTTTTGGCTCATTTGAGGTATGTTGTATAATGTATATATAAATGTGTGGCCCCCACGCGCACCAATCACAAATTATGTAAATAATAAAAAGGTAATAATATTCGCGGTGGTGATTTTATTATCTTATATTATTATCATTTTGCAAAATCGAAACACGTGCGCGCGTAGGTACGTTTTTTTCATAGTATAATATTATGTTGTTTTACGATGACTGTAGGTATAGTAGAATACACTATATAGAAACAGAACGGAAAAAAACCATAAGAAAAAATAAACTGTATACCGGCCCGTCGTAGTCCCACGCGAATCGTTTTACTCAGTATATGATATATATATATATGTATATAAAATAATGTTTTCATTAAGCGCGCGCCGGAAACCTTACACGGCCATATGAGGGGGCGGCGGGCAAGACATTTCCATTGAGAGCGGCGGCGGCACCACGCACACACGCACGCAAACAGGACGGATGAATGATAAAAACACGCCAACGAGACGGGAGCGGGACAAGCCCCGATGAGGCAACTCCGCCGTCGCCGCGCCGTTTCCGGTACTCTCGGTCCGACGTCGTCGTGACTATGCCAATTGTGCACGATGAGAAAATACTTAAAATAATAATAATAAGACTTCCTGTTGATCGCGTTTTATCCGACGCTCGGTGTAATATTCATCTGTCGCCACAATCGTTTCGATTAAATGTATAACTAGCCACAAACGAAATTTCAGTAATAATATAAAACGTTTTTGTAGCAGCCCTTATTGAAACGAGCATAGAAAATAAAAATCCCAATAGTGCAGTTCACTTATTAAGTTATAAAGGAATACGAATATGGACAATTGTAATAAAATAATCATATTGTAATATTTTTTCAATTTATAGTTTATACCATACCATACAAATTATAATTATGTACCTATACCTATACAGTTAAATTAATTAGAGTTTTGAGATCAATAGTAGCTAAACGCTTTATGTCCAACATTTTCATTATCTCGTGTGCTATTACATTCATTACAGAATCTTAATATATTATAGCTAATCGGTATCAAAATAATAAATATTTTCACTGGCGCCGAACTCATCAATCGCTTCACTTCTTATAAATGGTGAATGTGTATAGGTGAGTCTATGGAGTTAATGGGTTTAAAAAGTTAAATAAAATGTTAATGGCGATATCACCTGTATTATAATTTATGCCTGATAGCGTGAAACAAAATAAATTGTATATATTTATATACCATATTAGATGGCTGAAAAGCTTGAGTGGGTGAGACAGACATTTTAGATTTCGCTTCATCAAAAAAGTCTAAGCCTGCGTCACTGAATATTTTACAAGTTACCTTCACTACAGCTAACTCACATAAAATCAACATCCTATTTTGAAGAATATGAAATAATCTTTAGGGAATATACTTTAGTTCATTGATTGACGTACTTTTCTTTAAAAAAAAAAAAATGTGCTGATATTTGTTGACTACCAATGGTTAGTATACCTATCATAATTAAATATGCATGATATTCAAAATTATTTTTCACGAATTGTGTGGATACGTCTACTCCTTCAGAATCGGACACTAGAGAATATAGGTGTATTATACAAATACAATATTCCAACCAGAAGGGCGTATGCTGCCTGGTTTTGCATATCGTATTAAACAAAAACCTATGCCTTGATTTCCACCCACGAAATCATGTGGCATATCGTATAACGGTATTAACGTATTAAGCTATTGTTCAATATCGTCAAACGAGATAAAATTAATATTTATTTTAAATTTTTTAACTATGATCCGGATTTGTTTGTACTTACATATTTACCTATACCTATTGAATGAAATCAATTCGATGAAAGCGAGTCGAGTTAAAATGTTGATAATTATTAAGAAACTCATTTCAGTTATATAAAAATTCATGAAAAATGTTTATTTTGAATATTATATTATGTTATAGTATATATATTATTATTACTTTATTATTAAATCAATGTTCAATTTTTAATTATTGTCAAAAGCACAATAATATATTAATATGCCACAGGTTACACTATACCTACTTAAAAATTAAGTAACTAACAATACACAAAAATAAACATATATATTGTTTTATAACAATTAAACCAAATATTTAATTAAAAATTGTTACAATTTTACATGTTATTATAAGTTCATCAAAAAAAAACATAATTATTTCATATTAAAATCATACCTAAACATCTATGTATTTATTTAATGAAAAATAATTAGGTGCGGTATTTTTTTCAACTGATTAGAACAAACAAAAAGTGGTACTTTGAAATTGTAAATCAATAACAATTATTATGTTGATTATATAGAGGATTGGAATCGCTGAATATTTTTACAATATTAAGTTATAAACGCTAATTAGTAATTACCAATTAGCAATCAGTTATCGTCAAATTAAACCAAACAAAATCAACGCGTGTAATATCAGACGAACAAGGCATACATACTAACACAATAATTATTGAAAACGCTATGATAAAGAAAGACTAAAGTGTGATATAATAATACAGCCAAGTGCAAGTTCAAGATAAAACAATAAATGACACAACAGAAGAATACAATTCACGTTCGAGTGGGGGTTACAGGTAACAGAACGAGTTTTATGAAAAAGTCGAACAAAATATAAATAATATAAGTACTTTCCATTAGTGTTTTGACGGGCAGACAAAAAGTCGAAAGTTACTGGCACTTTTTAAAATGTAAAACATTCGGAATTCTTAAACTTTCTAATGGAAAAAAGAGTAACAAGTTATTGGTCGATTACATTCTGTTTAAGCGCAGACATAGGTGTCAAAACATCTTAGGAATGAATTAAGGTAAATTCATTATTTATTTTCTTACTCTCTAGGAGATTCAATGTAAAGACATTAATTTTATTTTTCGCATTTTTAAGAATAACATCAATTTTTTAGCATTGTCACCGACAAATATATTCAAAACGTTCGTTAAACTCGTAGATCATAAAACCGGTGACGAATATCATCAACAAATCGAACAGATTAGAAAAGAAAATAATTTCCCGGAGGTAAGTACCACCCGGCGGCACCCTGCGGAACGTACAGCACACACCATCTAACCGGTCGCGCCAACGACCTTGATTAGGTCACAACACCTACAACGAGGATGGGTACCGACCGAGTGGTAGTTGACCGTGAAGGTTTCCAGCAACAGGCGAGATCGACAAAACTGATGCAACCATTGAATGAATAATAATAATAAGACGTTCATTAAAATATGAATGAACACCGGCCGTATTATTATAATATATAATAAGTGTGCGTGTGTGTAAGAGGAGTGTACCGAAAAAAAATTGTTTTCATTATGATCTTCTAGTATACAGCATTACAGCTACACACTAAATATATGTCTTTATTCATGGTCCGACGCCTATGCGTGCGTTGCGTGTGTGTAACCGTAGCTTTATGACCGGCCCGATCGTGTACACACGTAGGAAGCGTTCACACCTACAGTCGGAGGAGAGCTCCGCTGAATTGTTAACAAACACAGTTTTCGGTCAATACCGGTTTGTAATAAATCGGACTCGGTTGTAACGCACAAATGACGAAATGGACATTCCTACGTTATTAGCCGACTTCCTTAACTCGAATCGCTAGTATGGCAGTGACAGGAGAGGATAGAGAGGTTAACCGAAAAAAAAGACTGACCCTCGCATTGCAATCATTACATGGATATTCCAACATCCGTTCACGAAAATTCACCTGTGCACTTAGATCAAGTTCCGACGTTGTACATAGTTTATAAGTACTATTTGGATTACACCTTAATACCTAATTTGTTTTAGCACAGGAAATTGATCAAAATATGTTACAAAAATCGCATTAAAAGTTGCCAACCATAACAATATTGACTTGACTACAACCACTTGCGCTATTGTAAAATAAATATTTCCCCTTTCTAAAAATAATATTTGTCGATAACAATTATTGCAGAAGTAAGTAAACTCGTGATGAAAAGTGAAAGTCAATTAAATGCTTACATTTTATTGTTATGTATTGGTTTGGATATAAATAGAAATAAATTATATGTACTAGTACAAGTTTATGATGAATATCAAATTAATAAGCAATTAACTGAGAAAATAAAAATTGAAATAATATATTCAATTAATAACAATTATTTACATACCAATAATAAATAAAAAAAATAATGTACAAGGTTTATAGGTATCAAAACAATCACAGTACTAAATAAATTTAAAAGTTGAGAAATCACCCATAAACAAATGAATAGGCAAAAAAAATAAATCAGAAATCAAAATAGAGATTATATTTGTTTTAACACACTAAGTCAGAATAAGAATAAAAGAATTGTTGTTGAAATTATTTATCAAGAAATATAAATGCAACAAGTATTATCAATATCAAATAGTAACTAATTATCATGTAAACTAAGTAACAAGTTTCACCATTACTATTTCATTAATTATATTATTATATCATCCCCTCCATTTTTATATAATACAATTTGGGAGACCCTGATTAATGACTATATGTATCATATAGGTACATGATATAATATTATGTATATAGACAAATAATAATGATAAATACTACCATATTATAGTGATTATTATACCAAACTTTTATAAACAAATTAAATTTGACTTAAATTGAGCTTAAAATTAATGCATATCCAATTTTAGCTTAGAATTCCGTTTCTCCTGATAGTAAAATAATTTGAACTTTTAAATAATGAATGGTATCAAGATGTTACATAAAGAGTAGGTACAAAAAAGTAACTACTCATGTTTTAATCTACCTAGATGATAAGTAAATAAGAATAAGAGTAAATAAACACAGAATTAATAAAGATAAAAATATAAAAATAATTTAACAAAACAACTTAATTATATTTTGCATAAAAAAAAACTCCAGTTTCTTAATCATTTAACTGTACAACTAAAAATTTCATAATTTTGTTAAGATTAATGGTAGGAACCTATTCAAATATTTTAATTTCTTAAATAAGAAAAGATTAATCCAAAAACTACATAATGTCACGGTTATTTTATTATAGAACCTGAAAGGAACAATAATTTATGAACTAACTTCAGTATTATAACTTTTTGAACATAATATTCATTAATAAATAAAAGGTAAATTATTTATAAAATTATTCCAGAAACCTACACACCTACTAAATTACACATATCATTAACAAAAACTAATTGCAATGTAATAGATTATTAACAAAACAATATGATAGATAATTAATTTAAATACTACCTATATATATATATATATGAAATATATAGTTTGATTTCATACTAATACCGCTATACTATACATTTATTATTGGTAGATTCATTAAATTTAAATTAGTTGAAACCCATTACTTATACGACAAAAGGTTAAATGTGATAAAATAGGTAATACTTAGTTGATTTCTACCTAGTAGCTGTAAGATATACAATGAAAATTAAATATATTAGTTTGAAATAATAAAATAAACAGATCATTCAAATAGTTTGGGATTGAAAAATGATGTAAGATGTAAGTAATTAAATAGTAAAGAAACCTACTGGATTTGAATTCCAATTTACAAAACAAACAAAAACATATTTTTACCATTAGTGACTATTGATAAATATTCAACAAGTTACTATGATATTTTTTAAATTCATTATACTCTGAGCATTTTTTAAAATTTAGAAGCCTATTAATTGGTTGCCTAACTGACAGGGCAAGTCAGATAAGAATTATCATTAATGTATAACTGGTACTGCGTAAACTGCCTACTTAATTATTATCACTCGAAATAACTCAAATGTTATCATTATGAAAACTATAAAATATTTAAAATCATAATAATATTCATTATGGTAGATATAGGTTGAAGTACAGAATCATTTCATAATAATCAAGGTACCTCTAAATGAACCAAGTTATATAATAATAAAAAAATACATAGCTATATACCTAGCACGAATGTAATCATAAGGAATTCTTACCGTTCAGACAATGAACCTTACATCCATCCTTCAATAATCGCTTGGCCAACACGATCATCGTATCTGATACCGACGAAGTAGTCTTGCGATCGTCCAAACACTCATCGCCGTACAGCACAAACACGCTTTGCTTGTACGCATTGACAATTTGCTCTCTGAGATCAGTGCACTTGACGGTGGACGCCAAGTCAATCTTACCAGCGGCCAACCGTCTCAGCATAATGGTGGGTATGCTGAAGTTGACAGCGTCTCGGATATGACACTCTGAGAAGTCCATAGAACTACGGCAGTCCAGTATTAGCAACTGACACTTGTTACTGGACGACAGTTCAGTGGCCAACCATTCGCAGCCCACGCAGATGTTGGACAACACGGACGAATCGTCTTCAGCAGGCATTTCGGAAGCTGCTGGATGCCCGCTGCGATAAAACACAATTTCTAGACGCACCACATCGATACACCGCACACGCACGACGCACTCGGCAAATTGTCGAAAATATTTATTGGGTAATATTTTTATTTTTTTTTTTTTAAATACTATGCCGCATCACCGGGTACTAGACAAAAAAAAAGTGTAGTTTTCGACGACCGCGGTCAACAGTTTTCGTGGATCATCGTTACGGAGAAGCAATAGTAAAAAATAAATGCACTTTTACGAAATAGACGGGTAGGTACCGCTACAATAAATTAGGAAGACGACGAGCAAAATATTTAAATCGAAAAAACGACACGACAATGATAACGACAAAATCTTGAATCACACTGTTCACACTAAAACAACATGTTATGGTAAAATATAACGCTGATAAATTGGCGGCGGAGATGATCACAAGGAGCGCGGCGGCCGATGCGTTCGCCTTGCGCACACAGTCGTAGTGGAACTGTTGATCGTCGAAATGTAGTGAATGCGTCAATGGGATGACAAAAACATGGACACGGTGAGAAACGGAATATGGACGCACGACAAATACCAATTACACTGAACCCGCAGCGCCCCACGACAACAACACCGACGCCGCCGTCGCCACCTGTCGGGCAAATTGTACGCAACCGGTGCGCACGTTAACGCTATCTGGCGGTCTAGCAGCACGACGATCGTCCGCCGAGAGATAGCGCCGTCGTGTCCGAATTCAAACACAACTGTCATTGTCAGTACCGTGGGCCGTCTATTTTTATTTACGCGTACAGATCAGCAATATTAATAATTGTGTTGTGTCGTTTATAATAATAACAAATCTACTCGTTCCTTATGCAGTTCTTTAATTCAACCGTATGACGAACTAGTCGAATAATCTAATATATCGAATATCCTAGCTATAGTTATTATATAATGTGGTAAATAGACGCAAAGTTCGATTTTCTTAAGAACCTAAATTGGATAGGTATCAAAATTTGTTGGTAAAAAATTGTACGGTTCCAATGTTATTTATGTGATTTAGGAAATTAAAAAATAATAATTGGTATTGGCTTATTGAAATTGGCTTTATGTATACTTGGTTATAAAATTTTCCGTTCTTATAATCTATACAGTTATAGTTATTGTTATAGTTATCTATCTTAGTTATTCATAATCAGATAAAATATGATCAGTTGACAATTATTAAAACAAAATTGTAATGTTTAAATTATTATTCACTCCTCCATTAGTCATTGATCCATTGTCACGATAATTTCCTTATAATTTATTCATGGGTTTGGACGATGACATTTAATGGTGTTGATGACTAATACAATTATTACCTACCTAAATTTATACAATGCAAGACCATAAACTTTTACACTACTGACCACTGACCAGTGATGTCACTCTGTTTGACTCATTTTTAATCAATTTTTAAAAAGGATGAAATAATTGAAAATTTCTTTTAATCGAAGATTTTTATCAAAAAAGACTTTAGTAGGTACTCGATTGCTTAAATAGTTGAATACAACTAATTGATTATAAACAATTTAACATTCAACAAAACTAGAAAACTTATTTTAATAAAAAATGACTTAATGTTAAGAAATAAGAACTAAAATCAAATTTGATTATCAATGGAGAAAACTTTCAAAAAAAAAATCGTTATAACAACTAAACAAAACAATCGAATGCCCTACTCCCGTGATGTCCCTGAAAATCCGTTACAAATACCTAACCTATAACGGTTATAGTATAACCTTATAACGGAATGGACATAATATCACATATTATGTTATATAAAATTAAAAATTTGATAATTTTTTTATTTAGTTTATACATCATAAGTCTTAAATATTGAAACATCACAATGCCTGCAAGAACCTATATTACCTAAGTAAAAACTGTCAACAACGGAAAAACTTAAAACTAAGGAAAAAATGAGTAATATAATATAATAGGAATGAGCCAAGAGTATTAGAATATAATTGTTAAAATTTCAGAACCAATTAAACCTTTTAAGTTGAAATAATTAAATATTTCATAATATATGTAGGTAATTATTTAAAATCAAGTATAAAACTATAAAAAATTATGTCACACAGAGAATTAACTTTTTTTACATGATTATTTGTAAAAAAGTATTTTAATTGAAAATATCTTTTTAGTATTTTTAAAACAATATTCGTTGTTATATTTGTTACACAATTTTACAATAAGTAATAATTGTAACTTTAAATTAAATATTCTTTAATAAATTTGGTGATTCTTTAAACAGGTAATACTCATTATATTAAACAATTTAAAGTAACGTCTTTAAAAACTTTGAATTTATTGCAAAATAATTTTTTCTGTTTTAAATTTTGATTTTTTGAATGATAACATACATATTTAATTTTATATTCTGATGTATATTTTTTAATAAATTTCAATATGTAGCAATTACATTTCAAACGTTTAATATATTTGTTCATTGTTGTAAATACTTAAGGTTTATATCACGATTATCTACTATAAATAATCGCAATTTAGAAATAAGAAAGCTTGTAAAGTTTTAATACTATTCAAGATATGAGTGTTCACTGTTATAAGAATTACCTTTTATGTATATATATATATTATTTTGTAGTGAGCAATTTTAAATATTATACGTATACAAATAAATAACATTAACATGAACCAATAAATATATAGTTATATAGTATTTACCTTATCTATTAAATTATTCTAATTAATATACTAACAAATAGTAGGTAGTTAATACAAAAATACAATATATTATTTATACAAAAATATTTAAAATTACATAGATTTACTAATAGTTTAAGTTGATTTTATTTATAAAATCAAAAAAAATTGAGCGATTTAAACGAAAGAAATTATTGTCAATCATTTTAATTCTAGTTTGTAGGATTTATTTACCTAATTTACAGATATATAATATATTATACACATGATACATACAATATTACTGTATAATTAATATAACTATTCGTTGTACATTTTAATTTGATCTAGCACTTGACTTGACACAATAATATAAATATATAACATAAAAATGACGAATTATCTGTCATAACATTTATATCACGTATATTTACGAATTTGATAAAATATTTAATTATTTATAGTAGCTCTAACAATATATATATATATAATATATATATTATAAATAAAATTATATAGAAAATACCTCGTACTTTCACACAAAATTTGTTTTCGGTAAATATATAATTTTTTGTAAATAAACTTAAAAGTTAACATTTTAATAATAATCTTCAGTTATCTTTGTGGGCGAGAAACTTTGTGAAACCTGTTACAAAATTTACTTATACTTATGAAGAAAATTATAACTATTAAAGCGAAAAATCCCCATAAATAGAGGCCGACTGATAATGAATCCTTGTTGGGGAATATAGCATAAGGTTCCACCGCCGGTGACAGTAAACCATGGTGAATTAAGGCTGCAGTACCATTCGGGATTGGGCATGGTAATTGTACAATTATGTCTTGATGTTGGATCTAAACAATATAATATATAAAAATTATAGAAACGATGATAAGTTATTAAATTAAATTTAACTCGTTATTTATTTACCTGTTTGTTGCGACACACCAGGGTCGAAGCGAGTGAAGAGAGAGTGTCGATACTGTGATCTTTTTTTAATAATGGCAACATAAAATACCTAGTCGGTGATAAAGTCGAAAAAAATCGTGCACCAGGTATTTTTTTAAGATCGGAAAAATTGAGCTGTATACCACTTACAACGCCGGATACAAGAACAGTAATGGTTGTTAATACAGATGAACTGAGACGGTCAGGCATCAGATATCCTATCGCTGTTGCCATTAACTGCAGTGAACTCATATGAATTGCAACGTTCACTTTAAAATATAAATAATATAACATTTAGTAAATAAAATATTTTTAAATTACATAATATAAATGTAATTAGTTATTTACTAACAGTTAACTACAATAAAATATAAGTAGAAATGTTTTATGGTACTGTCTGTAGGTATACCTACCTACTTGTAAAACATTTATAATATATTTTCTACATACTGTACAGTGTACTCATATTTATATTTTATATATACTCACATAAGTATGTAAAAAACGGTTCCGTGTTGTATACATCATTATCATGGTAGAGAGCAGACATAGCATATGCCGGCACAGAATATACTATCCAAATTAAAGCAGAGGGAAGGATACTGCAGAAAATCTAAAGAAAAAAAGGAATTAATTAAAATAATTACATTTGTGTTTTTATACATACTACTATTTAATTTTACTCACAGATGTTACGATGTATACAAATCGACTGTATAAATTATCAGCAATATCACTTTCTATAGAATCACGATCATTTCCATGAGTATCATACAATGCAATTTGTAAAATGAGTGGTAGTGCTCCTACTATCATAATACTGTAATAGAATCCCATTCTGAAAAAAAAAAAATTAAATATCATCTGATACGACTATAAACATTAAAGGTATTTTATACCTATCACCAAATGAAAGTTGAGGATCCGTAGCTGGAATATCCGAAAATATTGTGCCAAAAATTATAGACATTATACCTGCAATGAAAAACCTAGAAACCCATCGTAAACTACTCCTGGGCTGTGAATACGCCATGTGACGTCTAAATAAATAAAAAAACATAATACGATATTAGTTATTTATAAACCTAATTAATGACAGTTATATTATGTATATCCTACAATATTATGGCAACGATTTGTATTGGCACAATTGCAGTTCGTGGTTTGCCTGGCAAAGGTTTTGGTGGTCCAGGGTCTGGTAAAGGTTCGACTCTTCTTCTAAATAAATCCGCAAGCTGTTCTACTCGTTGACTTGACTCTAACATGGCCTCTGCTGATAAATCATCTAGCGTGACTAAGTCAACTAAAAATATATTTGTATATACATTTTATATTAATACTTCATCAGAAAATTGTATTGACTGTTTAATGTATAAATTATATTATAATTTGATATTGATTTATGACTTACGATAATAATCAGAAGGATTTTTGAATGCTGGACACGGATAATCAGCCGATGAAAAATATGGCAACATATTTCTACGTCGACCAGAATACATTAAGTGGCCGACTGATATTAATGCAACTCTTGAAACCATAGTAAATATTTCATAAGTAGGTGGCTGCAGTGTCACCATTACGATACGTGGATTTACACCAGCTACAATAGTTCAACATTTTATTGGTTTACCTATTATAATTTATGTATAGTTTATAATCACTTACTTGGTGCACCAGCCGCCCATTGTCTAAGAAACTCGACTAGAAAGAACGTGTCGAATATATCCATTGTTACTGTTGGCCTGTCAAGCATTATAATTTCTGCGTCAGACATTAAATGGCATGCTACACTTAATCTTTGAGCTTCAGAGGCAGTTAGTTCAGAAACATTGGTATTTAAAACTTGTCCTAGACCCAATTCTTCAATAAGTACTCCCATCTAAAGTAGAAATTTGAATATAATTATACACAATGTATTATGTATAAAATGTTTATTAATATAAATATAATATGATAATATTTACGAACTTGGTCGGTTTGAGATACTTTTGGTATGGCACGAACAGGAGCTTTACGTAAATGAGAATAAAACGCTAAAGTTTGTGCTACACTTAAATTAGGAGCTAATTTAGCTTCAGCAGGTATATAAGCAATATGTTTAGAAAATGAAGAAATAGAAATATTTTGGCCATTAAGCAATATATGCTGTACATGACATGGGTGGCGGTTTGCAAGGCTACTTAAAAGAGCTTCTCCTTCTCGTTCTAGAAAAAAAATACAAAACTAGATAATGTAAAATATATTATAAATTAGTTTAAATAAATAAAAAATGTGTAAATTGTTAAAATAAATCAATAAAAATATAAGTGAAATAAATTTTATGTACCAGACGTCATCATAAAAGCCATTACTTCACCAGCTTGAACTTCAAACGAAATCCCTTGGATTTTTGGCCTTTTTCCATCTGAACTTCCAGGTACTTCTAGTCCCCTTACCTAAAATGTTAATTACACATTAGTTATTCTTATTACTTGTTATAAAATTTATCTATTGAACTTAAATGAACATATTCAATTTATTTCAGAATATTTTATGTGAAATAATATTTTTGTATCATCAAATAGGTATATAAGCAATATGTATATATTTAAAAATTATACACATAAGTAATAATACTAATAACACGTAACAATTCACCAGAGTGTATAATATGAAAGTGAAATATCATTCAAAATAATTGCTTTATTAAACCACTAGGCGTGTAAAAACAGTTACACTGCATTTAAAATAACAGTACGCTATTTGCTCTATGGTTTCAAAATTAATAAATATTACTTTAAAATCAATTATATATCATATGTCATTTATTGATTATTAAGTAAGCATATAATGAATTCATTAGTAACATTGATCATACTTAACCATACATTTTTGCTTGTAAGGGTAATGTAAATTAAATTTTAAATAAGCGTGTAAAATAAACGTAAGTCATACCTACGAAAAATATGATTTGTAAATCATTTTTAGTATCTCTAGAATCTAGATAATATTATTTTACCTGAAGATATGGATAAACAATTGCAGGTTGTCCGTAAATGTCTGACCGATTTGGACTTAAATTGCTCATCATACTAATACTTCTATCTCTAGGTGTAGTAGCTGTTGTACCGACAACCGCTATGGAAGCTGGCCGACCACTAGTTAAATGATGAGAACTGTAGTAGAAACAAATCTAAGTTACTTGATGTAAATTAGTTAAAGACAGATTATTGAAGTATAAGTACCTATAATGATGTGCTGGATTAGTGTAATGATGATGATGATGATGATGATTCATTTCAGATAATGCTCGCAAGTCATGTACGCTTCTCCGCATTGTTGGCATTTCTTGTCGAATAGGATATCCATGAGGTGCAAGTAAATTAGCTTCACTTATACTTTTCCCTCGACGACCTGGATGATTTCTTTGTAAAGTAGGCTAAAATAATAGATGTGCATAAACAATAATTAATAATCGTTTTGTTATATGAAAAATAAACTATGCCTACCCCGCCGTGATAAAGTGCGTGATTGCAAAAGTCCGGATCACTTCTGGTTCTCGTATAAGGTCTTTGGCTGCGTATAGCTGCTCCATCCTCGCTTGAGTCATAACCACTGGATCCATCCCTGCGACTATTGGGTGGAAATACTCTAGGTAAGCCAAATTTGAGGTATGTGTACATATTCGAACTCAGAGGCGATTTGTGTACATCATATTTTGGACCATATCGTGGATGGCTGAGTATGGACTGCACAGTAGATTCGCGTAACTGAAAGTTACCATATGGAAGGGGGGATTTCTCACTCGACCCGAGAGCAGAGTCCGTGAAATCAGAATTTAAATTTTGCCTAAAAAAATAAGTATATATATGTATAATATATATACATAAAGTATAATGAATAAAATGTATTTAAAGAGACATTTACCTGTAAATACTCCAAGCGTGAAGATCTTCAGATGCTGGTGGTCCCATTGACGTGACCGCATGGTGGCTTAAATGAGGATCTATACCGGCTACAGAATATCGTCGTTCACCCATTTCCCACGCTTGGCTTCCTCCGCCTACTCCTCCACTACTAAACCTTCTCGGGCCCGGCATGTTGGTTCTGGGAAATTAAAACCATTTATGAGAACAAAATAAAAACAGTGGTCATCCGCTCAAGCGACAACTATACATTATGATACTAAAATAATAAAATGCAATAATAATATTAATTGACCAATGTAAACACATCGCGCCCTTGACCATTTTACATGAAACAATTTCCATTCGATAGCGTATTAATTAGACGTATACTTGACACAAATGATTAAAGACCGATTCGAACTGCACCGGATATAGTGATTGCTAATCATTTGTTATCATCAACGATAACGAAGGAAAAAATATTGTAATCGAGATTGCATAAAAATTCTAATGTTTCGTAAGCAAAATTACGATTAATTCGCTATTATATTTGTTGGGTCATGATCAACTTTCTATCATTTAAACCACGTATTGCTCGGTGGCACATAAAATGACCAGATGACGGTAGTCGCTGCGGTTTCATATATAGGTATAAAAATATTCGACACGAAGTCAAGTCACCTAACCCCCTAACTCGGCCTTTTTTAAATCGAAATGTAATCCTATCACGGATTATTAAATTTTAATCTTAAGACGTTGTGGGTATATACAATACGCATTGCTATCTAAAACCCATTAGGCAACAGACGTATTCTTACAACAATATAGCTAGCGGTGGACAATGACTCCGGTAGATTATATATTGTATTGGTGTGCAGTACACGTGTATTATATATTTCAAACGAAGCACCCACGCAAGCTAGCTTTAATAAAAGATTCGGCCGTCGAACTCGAAAATTACGTCTGGATCATTATCTATACACAACCCGACCCGCGGCTTCGCGATATATATACCGCGAGAGTAAATTACAAAATATAGCTGGAGCTAGCCAGCTAGGTACAACAATTTTCTAATTTCAGTACACGTGATGCTGTCAAACGACAGCTGCTATACAGCCGACGGGAGAAGAACAGGCGGCCGGCAACAGGAAATCGTATAATAAACATCGTGCGTAATACGCGCGCGGAATCTCGTACGCCGCGAGGAAAGTAGTCGATCTCTCATGCCGCCGCTCGTCTGTCCCAGTTAAAATTATTATTATATTATACATAGATGGATGGACGGAAAATGCCGTCGACGGCAATGATGACGATGACGGTAATGATAATAATGCGAGCAAAATAACTGGTCGCGCGGTCGGCACGCGCGACATCCGATCTACAACAGTCCTACTAGCCTAGAACCGGCGTAAAAACGATCGAAACCCGTTTGGAAACGATTATATACCTATATACTAGCCGTATAATAATATGTATTTTATACAAAAGGTTATATATGTACTACCGTTGCGTACGATACACACTATATAGTACTATACGTGATACGTCGATGCAATTATTAATTTGTTTTTTTTTTTTATGTTCCCCTCTCCCGGGTTGTGTATATAGTGTGTACACGAACAATTTAACATCGTTCATTAACACAATAACGACGACGACAACCGATATCTGACAGCCGTGATGATGAACTATATACACTCGAGGACCGTGACGGGACCTATAGACCACCTGGCAATAATGTATATTATGTTAAAATAATAACAACAACAATAATATGTTTTGCAGTCATGGTATACGGCCACTGTCGTACATAAACGTAACGACGGGCGAGTAATACAGAACTTTATTTCCGATCTCGGTGGGATGACGGTGGCCGAGTACACACGCATCCGAATGGAACGTGGCATAGTATAGTCATGTATATAGGCAAATATAGGTAATAGGTATATAATATTATATAGTTACGGTGTGTGTGGTCCATAACCGCTTACTGAAATATTCTACAATAGATTCGTGCACGTTCAAAATTTGTTGAAAAAATTGCTTTATGCCAGATCATCACGCGTACAATGGCTTCTCGTACATAATAATATATACAAAATACATCCTCTTAAACTTTTGCATACCTACACACTTCTTTCTGATCATTTTACTCACGTACAAACACTATCGAACAAAACAATGAATAATAATAACGACAATTGAAACATTAGACGTCACCAATAACAATTTAATTCCAGTGTGATATCAATATACTTGTATAAAATATTTGTATAATACTTCTTTCTTTATAACAAAAATGGTCTACTGTAAACAAAAATCAATTAATTTTTGACGAACCGCAAAAATGGATTTTACAATATTAGTATCTAACCTTTATGGCTTTACATATAAATGACACGGAATACTGATTGTGAATACTAAAAAATAGCTGTTGTTAAAAAGTTTCTAACCGTCGAAGAAACCTATTAAAATCTAAGATTCATAAGTAAAAGTTCTACACTTAACATACATTTAACAGATTTTTGTTTCTTTGAAGTTCATTGACCAAACATTCATGAATGTCTTCTTTAAAGAATGTACTTGAACTCAAAGCATGTATGCCATCAATCGGTTAATCGTCCATTAACCACACAAACCGGTCTTGCTAGTGGTATTATAATTTATCAATATAATACTCTGTTTATCCAAAAAAAAAAAATTCCGACATTATAATATATTCAACTGATCAACTGATAGAAAATTATTTTTGTTTATTTTTTTGTATAATGGCTTTCTCTTAAGCTTCAAGCTTGGACGAGTGTCAGATTACCATAAATCCTATTGCTAAAATACACTATAATATGTTTCCCCAAGTTATACTTAGGTACAACCGATTGTTGTTTTGAAAGCGATAAATGTTATCTTTCTGCTTAGTTAGGTTTTGTTATAGTTTATTATATTTTACATGATTCTATTGTTCATTACTATAACATCGTGATGTCATAATTCACGTTTTTTTCTAAATTATATTGTAAGTACAAACGAAAGTATTAAACAGCGCAATTGAAGTTTTTCTATCATTCTTACATATCTAGAAGTTACTTAATCAAAAACTATTTGATTACATTTTTACATAATGTTATGTATTATAAGTTTTCTTATAATTATGTATCTACACATTATTTAGTGTGTTAAATTTTATGGTAGCAATCACTAGATTGTATACTAGTACTAGGTATACAATAATACTTAAAACTGGAAACAGAATAAGATTTTTTTCAGAATAATTCAGAATATCTTTATTAAATTTTCAAACTTCAGTGGATACAATTATAAAATGTTTAACATGTATGGTCTACTCAATTTACTAAGCTATAGCATATTTCAAATCAGCTACATATATAGACTAGTTTGATTGTTTTCTATTATTTGTAAAATAATTGTAATTGAATATCGTAGATTAAAAGTCATCAATGAAAAAGTGGAAGAAAGAAGCAGATAAGAGTAATTTCTTTGTATAACTTATTAATCTTCTAAATGCATTATTTATACATACCAAACCAGCTAGATATCCATAACCTATATTACTTTTTCTCTTTTACAATATTAATATTTTTAAACCTAATTTCTCCACAACAATTTTACTTTTTAATAATTAAAAATTAAAATTAAAGTAACTTGATCTGATAACATTCTTTTTTGGATATTAGTTCAAACGACAGCTGTACGCCCAAACAATAAAAGAATAATTTTAGGACTCTACAACATAATAAATCATATATATTCATATAAATTGTTAACTTTATACAACTAAAGTAATTATATCAACCTACCGTAATATTAAAAATAAAATATGTTACTTTAATAGCTATATTAAAAAACTCATCATGCAGGTATAATAGTAATATAGGCTGACACTTCGACAGACTTTTTAACTTAGAATTGTTTTTTATATACAATGATGTATCATCGAATTCAAATTTAACATTCCCATAACAATGTTTTACTCGACATTTAAATACATAATTCACAATACGAGTACAGCGGTACCAAGTTGCCTACCTTTTTTAAATTGCATTTTAAGTACTAATTTTATAATGAATGTGGATTGAGAATCAATTTAAAATCAATTAAATATAAAAAAATACTATATACATAATGTAATTATTGTAATTACTAATATAAGATTAAGTGAATAATTTTTTCTATTTATGTAATCCATCCATAATATCTATTAAATGTAATTTTTTCTTTTAATAAAACAGTCATTAGACTTCATAAGGTTAGGTTCTACTTTTGAATACAATAAGATATTATAGATTATATATTTATTGATATTTATGATCTACGAATATCAATAATATTTTTTATTTTTATTTATTAAAATTTTTATTTTCTTAGCAAAAATTGATTTCATCACAACGAGCAATAATAAATAATTTTTACAATAATTTTATAGATTTAAATTTTTTACATCTTCATAATCAAACAAATTTTTCATTTACACTAGTCAAAAAACCACCCTGCAACAGCCTTAGTAAAATAGTAACCGTTTGTCTTATAATGATAATATTGATTTATGGTTATGATAAATATCTACTAACAAGTAACTAAGCCTAAAATCATAAACTTAAATATTATAATAAATAATAGTCTATTCAAAATAATTAAGCTACAATAATTATGAATACAATTAAATATCTAAACAATAAGTAAGCAATGATGAATAAATAGATTGTAACATTTAATATTTTAATGTTTATAATATTAGGTATTAAAAAATATTATTAGTATTTTAAAGTAAGTATCAAATATTTCGATTTAAATCATTCAATAACAAATGTTAACTATATCAGGTCTATATGGGATGTTCTATATATAATTCATATTATGTATCTGTAACTGAGTATCTATCCGAAAACATAAATAAAGTAGACTCAGTTATATTCAGCATAAAGTTGATTAAATATATCTACATATATAAGATTATAGATCGCATACGATCTGGACACTAGACAGTATACAGTATACTATAGTTTGATAATCGGAACTGCCGAGACACTTGAGGACTATTATTTAATATTATATATGTAGTGTGCGAATATCAATCAAATTTAATAATGTTGAGTATAAATTATATAAATCAACAATAATTTTAATTGTAATTATTTAGAAACATTAAATAATTGCAATGTGATTTAAGTTATACAAACTCAAACAGGGCCGAATTTAGGGAAGGGCTGAGTGGGCTGCAACCCAGGGGCCTCTACAATTTTATGATATTTTAATAAGTAAAAAAAAATATTTTCTTGTTTATGCATAAGGGGCCACCACATACCTGAATCCGCCCCTGAACTCAAAGAGTCAAATCATATAAAAAATAATATAATTATTATGGAAATTAAAAAATAAAATATTTTTTTTTATTATTTAAAATAAATTATGTGTATATATCAATAACTATTAAAATATTTTTTTGAGAGTTACGTACATTTTAATAATAATTGATTATGTGGTATATAAAAATGTAGTGTTGATAGTCTACACTCTACAGGCTTACAGCACGCTACAATATTGTAATAATCGTTTCCGAAGTAGGTGGGTTATAATGGGTACACTACTAAGCCACTAGGTAAGGTATATAATATAAATCACACAAAAATACTAAAAGTAAATAGCAATGAATTTACTAAATGCCATTTAAATTGTCTTATGTTTAGATTTTTGTATCCTGCAAAACTCAAGCAATGTTTATACAATGTTGTTTGGCATAGTTTTTGTAGGTTACTATTGTAATAAAAGTTGTTTCATTCAAATTAAGATAGGTACATATTTTGTAGTCGGTTTAACATTCGTAGTAAAATAAAAAAATACGTTTAGATATTTTACTTAACAGTCGTCATGTATACGAAATAATAGAGATCGATTTGTATTTTTAAAACTATTGAGAGGTTATCGACCTCTATTGAGTATAATATTATATACCTATTTAACTTCTTCGTTTTTTATTTTTATTTATTGGTTAACAAAATAACTTATTTAAAACGTAAACAATAAGAAAACATTATTGTTAAGTTATACAATTTTAATGTATATGATGCCTGTGACGCTACCAAACATCGTGTGTATGTATATTGTCAAAACTATTATGATAATATTGTTAAAAAAATGTATAATTCGTCTATATAGATATTTATTCTTTATAGACCACTTTGATCTATACTATGACTTTATATAGATGTGAACACATTTGATTGACTATATTTCAACACTGCCACAGTAGATTTAGGTATATACTATATATAGTATATACTCATTATACACACAAAAGTACCGTTCTCGCATAGCTATTATATACTCGTATTATTGTACATTGATAGTGCGCCCTATACTATAATGTATCTCCCACTATAATGTCCTGGAATTTTTCGTGCCAGGAATGAGTACTATATAATTTCGTTCACAAACCAAACAATTGGCGTTTTTTCTTCTCGTTAATAACATTCAGTGGCCATTTTCGAGGCTAATTAGAACGATCCTGGGAACGAGATCTGTTTCGGTATATATATAATAAAATGATAGTATGTATATATATATATAATGCAATATACATATATCTGCACCACAGGAATACATGCCAATGCTCTCTACCGAGCGATTGTTCACGCTATGGAAATATCTCGCCAAGATGATGGTTAAAAGAAAAAAGACAAAAACTAAAATTAAATGACAAACGAGAGAATGATCTTTTTTATATCCGTGTCAAGGACAAACCTAAAAAAAAACACAAACTTGTAGAATCGATTACCATCATCACAAAATTGACGTCTTTGACCGTGGAATCGATGACATTCTTGGACACAGATCGTTCAATGACCTGTTATAAAATAGATCTATAACCTTAATTAATGTTCATTTGTAAACTATAAAATCGATTAGTCTTACAATTCAATAGATACATTAATAATAGCCGCGTGTAGATTAATATGTACCTATACATGAATATAAAATAATTAAATGTATTCAATTTCGTAAATTGATTAGAATATTAACCACGGTTCTATGTAGTATGTATAATATATAATCATAAAAAGTCATTTATACACAATGTATGTAGGCATAATAATAATTAGTTTAATACTTGTGAATGTAAATTGGTATAAATAAACATTTTCTAGAAACCATAAAACAGATATATTTTATGTTTCAATAATGTTCAAAGAAATAATAATATTTTAACTCAAGACTTAACTGTGGATATTTTATTGTAATAACTAATAAAAGTTATAAGAAAAACTAAAAAACCTAATGAACGTAAAACTATTAATGACAATACACAAGCCATGACGAATATAAATAAATTTAAAATACGATTTTATTTAAACTATTAAAAACCAACTAAAATGTTCATTTACAGTGGACATTATACAATATTTACTATCAAATAATATTTTTTATAAAAATATCCATTACATAATTTTTAAATTCAAAAGAAATGATTTAATCTATACTTATTTTTCTATGCAATGCCATAAATACATTTATTACTATTGTTATACTTTTTTTTTAGTTTAACTGTTCAAATTTTAATATAGTAGGTTTAAGGTGTGTATAGTAAGTATCTAATATTCAATAGATAGCTTTATGCCATTTAATATTTTTAAATTACTATGAAATACATATTTTTTACTTAGGTACCTAAATTCAAAATAATTGTAATATATTCAAATGCGAACAGTTCACATATCAATGTGTTTTTTTACTAGCTATTGTATGCTCATTCAAGCATTTCTGAATAACGTTAAATATTTATTTAAAAAAAAAAACCAACTGTAAACTTTTAGATTGCCGAATAGATCTGTAGAATAATTTAAAAACTGTTTTTTTTTTTAATTCATTCATACTTGATGATTTATGTGAACCTATTTGTATGGAAAACTTGATCATAGCAGCTATTGCCTATTAATACCGAAACTATGTATTTATAATATTATACGTCTAGCAAAAATAAATAACATTAGATTATAATATTGTAGTCACAGGTTTCATAATAATAGCTACGTGAATACGTGATATTATAGTATAGGTACATACCATATGCTTGTTATTTCAATAGTAAGTGAATGTTTATAATGAAAAATGTATTACGTGAGAGAATATAATGTAATAGCAGTAGGAACTATAGACTATAATATAGTATTAAATAGGTGCAGCCTACTCTAAATTTTAGAATTTAGTCAATTTAGAATAACGCTATTATTTTATTTTTTATAATGTTTAATATACAAACGTATTTTTCATTACAATTAACTTATTTTGATTTTATAATTTATTGGCAATTATAATACAGATTATTTTATAAATTAGATCATGATCAGAGATAGTAAAAATAAAATTGATTTGTTGAAAAACAGTAAAATTGTAAAAGAAAATATAGCAACAAATTATGTTTTTACATTTTATATTAAAATTAATAACAATTTTATCTCAAATCTTCAAGTGCTTAGAAATATGTATATTATATACTTATATAATATACCTATAATAAATAATATGAAATTGTTCTGTACGTTTGAATAATAATGACCAGATCGGCAGATCCTCAAATTACTCAAGTAGACATATAAATAATAATAATAATAATAATAACAATAACAATAATATACACATGCATATAGTGTAAGTTCTTAAAACCTTTGAGAACTGCAATCAAAATATTATTTTCAACATTTGTAAAATCAAGTTCAATATAAAAACTATTTCTAAGAACTTCTCACATGAAAACATTTAACCTATAATAAACAATGATCTGAAATTTATTTTACATAGATCCTAAAGTTATGCTTTTAAATTTATTGTATTTAATAATTTCTGAACATACACCCACAAAACTTATTAATCATAAGTCATTACTTATGTATAACTCATGTTAAGGGGATTTGTTATACCGACTATTTTTGTCTTTATTTAACATACGTGGAATATGAACTTAAGACGTATTTTTTGTCTAACGTATATTACCATATACTGATTGATCTTGTGAAGTTATAAGAAATCTGAAAACAGATTTGAATTTATTGTTAAATCTACTTGACATCGACTTTTCCACATTTTTTTCTTTTTTATTAAAATTTCTTAAAAAATTTAAATATGAAAATTTTGTTATAGAACTGTTTTTGCATTTAAGGTAATAAAATCTAAAATTTTAGGAATTCTATGTCAAATAGTCTTAATGACAAATTAAAATCTATTTTCAAATGTATCATCATTTCATTAGATCAGCGGTTCTCAACCTTTTTATATCACGACATCGCGTACCACCTAAAACAGTTAGAAAATTTTTACGTACCACCTGTCCTTTTTTTTGCTTATTAATAATGTATACCTTAGTGGTACACGTACCACAGGTTGAGAAGCGCTGCACTAGATCAATTAGTGAATTTAGAAAAAAAACGTCTAAATGTCTGTATTCCACGTGTATTAGAAATATGGAAACAGTCGGTATCGAATCCCCTTAACTAAGTTAATGCATTTCTATTGTTTAAGTTTCTAAAAAAAGCAAAAAGAATGCTTAATTTATTTTACAATGATTTATGTCTTTTATATGTATCTATGATTTTCAGAAAAAAAATGATTTGATTTTCAACTTTAAGGGTAATTGCTGATAAGATATAGATCAAATGATACTTTTAAAAGTTCAAAATTGAAATTTTCTTTATTAAGGATTAACGATAATTTTTACGCAAAATAAGTTTGTGATCGAATCGATTTTATTAATTAGGTGTAGCTCAAAAAGCAAATAACTGCAGATACTTGTAATTTTTATCATATTTTTGTAATAGGATTTTTGAATACTTAAATTTTTAAATTTTTAAAATATTTTGTGATATTTTTTTTTATATATATATATATATAGATAATTGACACTTGTTTTTTTTTAGTTAATTTTTTTATAAATGTGGATTAAAATTATTTATTCGATCCAAACCCTTAAACTTAAATATATAGATGATTTTTTTTAAACAAAAAAATACAAGAACTATAAGTAAATTTATTTTTATAGTAATTTTAAGTTAAAATTTGAACGAAAATATTTGGGTACTTTTAACGTATAATAGTATATTTTATACACACAATGATTTTTTCGCATGAAATGTTTTCAGGAAAAATAAATTTAACCTATTATATTATTAATTGTTAAATGACTTACTATAAAAGCAATATATTAATGTATCATAAAATACACTTAGTACCTTAGCTCGGAATCGTCATTCGTATGAAATTTATCATTGAATTCAAATTTAACACATCCATTACAGTGACCTACTCAATGAACAGGTACACTCAACACGACACCTAATGTATATTAGAGTGGTTACCTACTTCTCCCCTTTTACTTTTTAATATGTAAAAATCTTAAATATTATACTTTTTATATAAATGTCATTATTCCTTCTATTTTATTGTTTCTCATTATTAATTTCGAAATAATATAAAAACATTCAAGAATATACCTATACTAACTACACAATAGTCAAAATACTCAAAATTACTATAATATAAACATTTGGAAATAACAAATATTATTGTCTGTAGTACGTAACCACGTAGGTAAGTATCTAATATTTAGTGGAAGTAAATATTGTGTACAACAATATAAAGTGTCAAGTGCCACATTTTGAATAGGTGTACATGACTATTACATGAGCATATTGTATACTGAACACGTAAAAACAAAACCTAAACAACAAATAGTAACAAGATTTGCATAGACATAGAAGGTTGAGTAGTTATAAATTTGAACTTCTAATGATTCAATTACAATTACTCAGACAAGTCAGACATAATGCATGTATGTATGTATGTGTATTGTGTGTATAGGTACATATTATCGATTAAATTTGTTGTACACTTAATAAATTTACTGATATAATATACATTATAATCATATTAATAAACTAGGATAAAATAATAATTTAAATATTTGCGTTTTTGATAATTAGTTTTGTAAAACACGAAGTCTGTTCATCATTTATTTCAATTATAAATTAAAAAATTAATATAGTACTTAGTCACATTAATATTAATGCTACAGCCTGCAGACGTTTAACTTTTACCGTTTTATAATATACATTGTTTATTATATAAATATAAAAACATACAATTGTTTCTAAAAGGTACATAAGTAAAAATTAATAAATAATAATATGTTGACTATTATAACAATATTATAGTACAGTGATATACTAATGAGGGGATTTTAAAGATGAACTCTTAAATTATTGGACATTTTTTCTGATATGCCTCTTTTGGTCAGTTAAGGTCGCCTAATTTTTAAAAATAACCTCTCCGAACTCCCTTTCTCTTAAAAAAATTGGTCTATTACGCTATTGTAGTGGTAATTAAAATATAAAATTTATATTATCGATAAAACCTCTTCAGTCGAATTTATAAGTATGGTAAGAGTATAACACTAAAGTATAACATTTTTGGATGCATTAACGACGGACAATGTTAATAAAATGCATAAATAATAATATATCTATATATTATTTAAGATGGTTGTCCGATAAAACTGTGTATACATTTACTATATTTGAACGGTTCGTTAAAGCAAAGCACCTCATGCCTTTAAAACACTATGGTGCACTCGCTCTTTATTATACATATTTGCACTTATCAACTGGACATTAATCCACTTAAATTTGTCCTCAAGACGTAAACACGGTCCTTTTCAACCTTCACAATAATTGTGTCTACTTTATTCGTAACTACTTTGTACAATGAACACACAACAATACTGCCGAAATACAGCCGTAAACGCGATAAGCTCCCTGTGACGCCAATATAGAAACTGTACAGCAAGTATTATAATATTATGAGTACCCAATACCCATTATCGTGCCCCTTGCCAAGTTTAGAGGTCAACGCGTTGCATTCCTCCGGGACTGGTCACTGATTTTTTTTTTTTTTGTAATTTTTCTACCCACATGATAATATTATTGTATTACAGATTTGCCATACGAATATAACCGCGCCCCGTTGTCATTTAGAAAAAAACCATAAATAAACATTCACTGAACAATTGTTTGTACTCGGTCGACAGGAGGGACGCCCCTGTGACTTGACCAACCCGTTGCAGTATACTAAACAATGACAATGTTGTCCGATTATGTATATCTAGTATCTACCCACCTCTTTAAACCTACACGATTCAATCAAAGTGTAAATATTTTGGAATAACATTTCGCTCTCAAGAACGACAAATACGTAACAATTATTTGCATATAAAACAATAAACCATACAGTTACAATCATTAACTAATTATACATAATAGACTTACCGCACAGAGACGTATAATATTCAGCTATCTGTCCATAATCGAATGCTCCTGAACCACTGTGGCGGTCTTTGTAAATATATTTGATTATCGTGCAGCACTTTGGTATTTAGTATTTGTGTTACTCACGTCATAGTCAAATCGCGGTTAAAAAAAAAAAATTTTGCACTTTTTGACTACACGACTTTACCAACACATTTGGAGGGAATATTGCGGCACGGACGACGGACGAGTCAGCGGCAGTAGATACGAACTGCCGCGGTGTGTGAAATCGTCCGAGACACCTGCACGCCAGGTATCCGAGAGGGCGGCGAGCAGGTACGAGCCAAGGCAGCCAACTAAACCGGTCTTTAACCTCTGGCGTTACTCTACTGTAGACCGTATAGGAAAACGACAGGACGTGGTTGGCTACAGTGGCAACGACCTTCTGCCAACAAATAGCTAGAGGTTTCGGTCCAGCAGTTCTTGCGCTGCACACGCAACATAACTGTGCTGTAGCGTTGTTCAGTTACGATGAAACCATCCAAAATGATCGGCGGCGATTATTCTCTAGAGCTGAACAATATTTTCCACACGGGCCAAGTGGAACCTGCCTCATGTTTCCAAAGATTGTTTGGGTCCGTGCAGACCGGACTCATACTCAAAGATATCACGCTGGAAGTTCGAGCTGGCGAGGTGATGGCCATACTGGGATCAAAAGGTAACACATAATATTTCAGCGATATAATCTGCACCGGATGCTGCCTACTTTTATTATACTGCGTTAAAAAACATAGGTGTGAGGGATGCTAATAAATAATTTAAAACTCCTACAGTTCTGAAATTATAGTGCACGTTTTCCGATATCCAATTTAATGTCATTACTCATACTTTATTAGTTAAAGTATACCATATGACTATAATTTTCAATAGCAAATATTAACGCATTTATTAGACTATAATTATATATAAAATATCGTGTACCTACGTATATAACATTAAATGATTAATTTAAATTATTTAAAACGGTTACGAAGTAAAATCCTAAAGCCCTGACCCTTTTAGCTTTTATCTATTTTTTTGTAAACAACTGCTCATTAGATAGGTATATATATTTATAATATGTATACATCCGTTTCGAATATAGTATAACTATAATTAATTTGAAATTATTATTTAATTTTATAAAGGCAGTGGTAAACGAGCACTTTTAGAAGTTATTGCCAGACGAAGTAAGGGATTGTCTCGCGGTCAAATCCTTTTGGACGGGAGGCCTCTTACACAAGCTATGTTTAACCAATGTTGTGCATATGTTGGCCACCGAGCTGATCTTGTCCCATCGTTATCTGTACAACAAACGCTACACTATGCAGCAAATTTATCTATCGGCTCACAAGTCAGTGGCTACGTTAAAGACTCTAGGGTGAGACAAGTGTTAGCAGACTTGGCCCTAAGTCAAGTTGCCAGACATAGTGTAGAGGCATTGACGGAAGGCGAGTACAGACGGTTAGTGATCGGAACGCAATTAGTCAAAGATCCAGGTAATAACTGCTCTACGAAATCCTATATTAAATAACAGATAATTGATAGTAATTTAGAATATTTATGCACAATAGTATTATTATTGCTGGACGAACCAACCGCTGGATTGGACCCGTTGACTACGTACTTAGTCGTATCTATGGTCAGTAGCCACGCTAAGCGTAGAGGGAGAGCTGTAATACTCACTATGGAAAAACCAAGATCGGACGTTTTTCCATTTCTCGAACGCGTTGCTTACTTGTGTTTGGGTGACTTGGTTTACGCGGGACCTACTAGAATGATGCTGGACTATTTCCGAGCAGTTGGATTTCCGTGTCCAGAAATGGAAAATCCACTCATGTACTATCGTGAGTAAAATATATTTTACAACTCTTATGTTATTATGTATTGATTTAAATAGAATGTCTGATAGTTGGTTGAGCCACAATTTGATTTTAGCATCAATTCGAATTTGATAAATAATTTTCTAAAAAATATTTGTGATGTATAAATGTTTGTCTTTAGTATCTCTAAAAAAAAAATTTAATAAAATAATATTATTTTTAATTAATAAATACGAATACTAAATTAGTACACTTGTTGACTGGTGTATATCTACATTAGTATTTTATTGAATTAATTTCAAATTATTATTCATTGATGAATAACTTTTCGAAGCATTGAAATAATTGTCTAACCGATTTGCCCATTTTTGCAAAATTTAATCTACTCATAATTTGTATCTTTAAGTTCCATTAACATTGCAGATTATTACTGATAAAATAGAAACTCAAAATCAGCTTTAAAATTTAATTTTGACTTTATTTATTATAAAAATAATGGAGTAAAATCAGTGCTTGATTTGGAAAAAATTAGAAGGGGGACTCAGCAGATATTGCGTTTCACACAAAATTTACTGTCGCATTACCTTGGTGAGCAGGGAAAGCCGTCCTCCACTCCCCTTCAGCTTACCATAATTCTAAAAAAACATTGAATTTATTTTAGGTATAATAATATTTTAAAAGAAAGAAACACTTTTTTATAAATTTTTTTTAAAATTATTTCTGCGAGCATAATACAATTTCTTATATCTATATTTTACGGTAAATAATTTCATCAGGATGATCAGAAAATGTATATTAATAATATCATGTAAACCTACCTACAAGATGTCTGTATTTAATGTAAATACAACCGTCTCTAATATAGCTAATATCGTATTGCACTCAATTGTAACAATCAATAAAGGTACACTATACAGCTTGTACCTACTAACCTTACTAAATTTTTCTTTAATTTTTACAGTAATAGGGAACACTTGATTTAAAAATCTTTATTAGATATAAATATACTTATAAGTATTAGACTTATAGTAAATAGTAAATAATAAATTTTATACCACAAATTAATTACTACTTATAAAAACTTAAATTTGAACTAATAATTCGGCAGGTTGACAACATATTATATTTTTAAATTTAAATCATATTTATTTTGTGAATTATAAAAATATAATGTATTGCAACATAGCAACAACGTTCCATGAATTTTAAACTATGACATAAAATAATTTAGCAAAGTACCGTATATTATTTAGATAAATCTCCGTAGAAATTTGGAAGAGTTAAAAAAAGATAAGTAAAATTACGTTTCTAAATCAAACTATATAATTAAAGTGGCGTAAATTGGCCTCGATTTCTGATGGAGCAGAGAAATATTTTGATTTTTTACCTACCAATACTAACTTAATTTGAAAATCTCCACTCAATAAACATTATATATATTTATTTATGATTAATAAATACCTAAGTATTGAATTTTTTTAGTAGTAAAAACTGTATTATTATAATACTATAACATTAAAAAAAAAAATTACAACTAATTTTTTATTTTAAACCAAGTCGACGTCTTCTTTTAAAACATATGTAGCATAAAATTGTCCAAATTCATCAATTACTAATACATATTATAATTTATGTTATGGTCGGAAAAATGTTTACCAAATTGTAAACCTATTTGAAATAGGATTTAAGATATAGATAGGTATTAGGTACTATACAAAACATGCACGAAAATTATTTTTTTTGCATACATGTAATTCGTAAAACAAATGTATACTTTTGAAATTAGAAATTATAAGTATATCTAATTTTTATGATTTTCTGGTGGTGCAAATGTAGCAATTGCACCACTACGCCTCATTATAATAATTATATACAAGAAGTATTTTGTTATTAGCTACCTACTAAGCAATACTTATATTTAATTTTTTAAACATTTCAAAAAATCCAATGTTATCAAAATAATCACGTGGGTTTGTTGTATTACGGATAATCTTGTTATTAATAAATAATCTTTTATAATATGGAATAATGATGGTATAAGATATTTAGCTAGGTATTATAAAATAGTAGGTTGTTACTTGTTAAATTGCTTAGTATTCATAAATCATAATAGCTTACCTAAATGCATAAATGTATAGATTTACGTGTTTATGAATATTATCGCATATAAAATAATAATTATACTTTTAAGCAGTACCTACTACCTACACCACCTACCTCCTGTAGACCTATAGATTTTATATGCGTACTGCGTGTCTGCGTAGGTATACCACAAAATGCATACCGATACCGGCGTACTTACCTCATGTTCACGTTGTTCTTGTTCTTAACACTGGACACCGTAAATATTGACTATTAAAATTTGAATTGCTTTGATTATTTAATAACATAACATAGATTATTTTCATTTTCATATTTTATATTACTATATGAATACAATTTATATATATGTAATATGTATGTATAATGTATACATATTTACAGCTAAACATACAGACCAAAATAAGTTACTCTACAGTCTACGACCTCTACGGAGATTTAATACCTCGAAATCGGTAAAAACTTTACTGTTTGTACATATCACTGAATATAATATAGTACCTGCCATTAATGACTAATGTAATGTCTAACAAACATGATGTTTAACAGTGGAAAATATAACAGTCAGGTTTAAAAAAATTATACATCGAAAGAGACTCAAAAAAATGTAATCCTTTATTTTTATTGAAATACCCTTGAGACCTCATTTATAAATAATGTTTCTTTTTATTTACAAACTTACATATTAAATAAATCCCCATAAGAAATATTAAGGCAAACCTCTTACAATTGCTTATTTTGTCAAACTTTTAGATATTATTTTAATTTGAATAAACTTTAAAAATATATTCAAAAACGGTTTAAAATTGAAGTATTATAAATACTCTTCTAGCTGAAGATCAGTGTGTAGGAAATTGGCTTTAGTCTAGAGTAAAAATTAATTATTTTGAATTCTTATAATAATTTCATTATACCAATGTATTAAACTTAATCACAATTTTTCAATTTTATTTTATATATCATATTATGTTTAATATAATATATTACTTGTAATTCGTATTAGATTGATTATTAAGATACTTATAACTTGTAAGTTGTAACTCATATGTATACAGACTTCATGACGAGGTTTAGTCAAAACACAAAATACGTCTAATACAGTAATGATAAGTTGTTAATTTATTATAAAACCTACTATTACTTATACCAACCAATTTTTAATGTAAATTCTCAAAATCTCTCTCAATTCATTGCTATGATCCTATAAGTCAGAGTCTCTGACTCAGAAATAAAAAAATAAGCTTAATACACAATATATTTAACAATAATATCTACTTAATAAGCGATAGTCAGACGTGGTGATAAAGTTGCGTAGTATCATATGAAATCCGGCTTTATTCTGATGCTATTGTACTAATTCTATCGTTATTTTAGAGTTAAGAGTTTTGGTCATTATTTAGTAGGTATTTACTATTTAGTCATGGTAAATGTAAACATCTGCAACACTAAGTATATATTATTATAATAAAATGCATACTATAATTTTATTATTTTTATAAGTTAATAATTTATTATATTATAAATTATAGTTTGATAATATTCCTGAAATGATCTCGAAGAATACGTAGATAGTTAAATTTTCATCATACGTTAATAATTTAAGACAACAAATTAGATCCATGCAAAAACATCTGTAACTAATCGCCAATGTATAAGTCGCGCTTGCATAATTCTAAACAAAACCATAGATAATACTCTGACAAATTTATACTATATATCTATATCTTGTACATAAATAAAATAATCTTGGAAGAAATCATTATTAATGTTACATGATTTGACGTATATAGGTAAAAATATTTATTATAATAATATGCTTATTCGGTTGCCTATTATTTATAGGTAAACATTTTTAAATCGTATGCATTCTATTCAGTTACTCATTATAGTTCATCCATATATAGAGGTCAGTGATGCTGAAAAATTATCGTTGATCATGTCAAATGATTATAAATAATAACAATAGTAATATATATATATATATTTTTATCATAAAAGTTCGATTTAACAAAAAAACATAGGTATAATAATTAAACAACCACACGTATGTCTGCATTGGATAAAATACTTTTTGATTTTCGATGTAATATATGTACCTATTATACGACATTTACTATCTATATAGTCTGTATGAACGATCGATCATCTGTAGGTAATCTGTTACAGTGTGTTTGTCAACCGTGGATCGACGATCTCGTGAGCGGTTTGTCGAGTCCAATGCACAAATCGTAGCACTGGTGGAGAAGTTTAAAATGGAAGGGGCGCCCTACAGAAAGTCGTCTGCAATGTCTGTGCTGCTCGGGTCACCGCCCAGTGACCACCAACCCAACTCACATCCGTATCCATATTCGGCACAGGGGTCTTCGACCACACAAATCGGAATGACGTTGTACCAGTAAGTCACAGCAGAAATGAAATGTATTATAATATCAAACATGTGACGCGTTTTTCGGTTCGGCGAACGTTAGACAATTTATAATTGGTTTTTTTATCGTACACCCGGGGAAAAAACGATTACACATCGCGAGTCATAAGCGATAGGTTTTTCTTTACGTTTTTGACACCGACACGACTCGCTCAATTTCGTAACAATGGCCCATTATTGCCGTCGAACAACAAACGTCAAATTTGCAATACCATCATTGCTAGTTTTACATTTTTTTACGTACACCAAAACAAAACAAAACCGTATTATACCTACACTGCAGCAGAGTTGTAAACTTACCTCAAAATAATAATACGTTTGTATTCAATACCAAAAGTATTTACAAAGAAAAACATTACAATTGCAGTTATTTCATATATAATATAGAACTGTTAAATGTAATTTTTTCGAATTACAAACATTTTTATCATTGTGCTCGTGCCGAATTATATTCATATATACATACTTATATTTACTATTAAAACGAATCCAGCAACAACAACAAAAAAAATTCAATAGGTTCATTTTCATTTATACAGAGAGCACATTTAATATATTTACCGTTGGTTTTTCGACTGGAATAAAAGAGAAAAAATGTATTCTTTAGTAGGTACCCAATAAACCATACATTTAATAACAATATAGTACTTTAGTTGTGTTATAAGTTTATAACTTATAACCTACCTAGTAAATTATATTTAGAAAAAAATTGGAATATTTTATTGTGATCAATTTTTACAAAACGTTGAAAAATTTAGATGAAATAACGTATTTAGGAATTTTGCACCCTAGGTTATCTGAGTGCCATAACTTTTTTTACCACCCAAATGACCTAGGTACCGTATTATATCAAAATGCTCTCCAAAATTTACCACCCTGAGCCTAAGCCCCCCCTGGACCCTACCTAAATACGTCACTGGAAGTATAATTATATTGAATATTCGGTGAATATGATTTAATTAAATTCAAACGTACGGCAATTTGAACGTAGAACAATTTATTTCTTTAAAAAAAATGTATAGACTTAATCTTTTGATTTTATTTTGTATTTGTTCACATTTATCGCATCTGGGTGCTGTGTAATCTTGATGATTGACAATACATTGGTTGCAGTTGTCTGTGAACAGACAATACTTATCATTTTCGATTGTCGTCTGAAAAAGTCTGTCCGCAATTTTATCGGCATTTTAGCGATCGACCATTATCGACCGCCAAGATCGAATTTATTACAAAATCCTTTTCAACATTAATAATATTACTGTCCAATTTTATTATTTTGTAGTAGGTATACTACTGCTAAAGACTATATAACAACAAAATAATAATACAATTAGCAAAGTGTATTTAATTACGCACTACGTAGTACCATTGATTAAATTTATTTAATTAATGGTAGTACGTAGTTAGTATTACAAATTGATGTCTTTTGAAGTACAATTAGGTATAATTTACAATACCTATTTATTTAAACTCTTTTAACCAACCTACATTAACTTATATTTATTTCTATATTTTAACGGCTATACTTACGGTGTAATTTTCTACATAAGCAATAACATAATACATTAATATCTCAATCATTCTTTACGATATTATAATGTATTATTATATTTTAACATACATAGCTAACATTAAATATGATTTACTTAACTGACCCCATCACACTGCAATCATATCGTAAATGTTTTCCCATAACTGTATTTTTAGATATACTATATATTGTTATATACTGCCATAAATTTAATATTTCATCTCATGATAATATAATAGTATTATTGTAAATTACGACCACCGTTCTCTTTAACGAAAAAATCCTTGTTGTGTCGACAGAACTGTTCCGATTTCAACCGCTGAAATGTAGGCGATGCTAACACGACTGTCTGAAAAAACGTTTCCGTGGGATATTCTTACACGACTACATAGTACACGACTTATTACAAACTTAAACTATAGGTATCTAATTGGCCCAGTATGAACATAAACAGTATACACATAAGTAATCTGGCTGTGTATACTATAGTAAACTATACATTTAACAACATACTTGAAAATAATAACCGGTGTGAATTTGTGACGTACAGGCACATTAATATATTAAAATGCAAATCCCAAACATGAATTACGAGTATTAATTTTTTTAGTTTATTTTACAAAATATTTAAATAACACTATAATATATTTATAATAAGAAATTTAGACTATGCAAATGGAACTTATATATATATGTATTCCAGTAATATTTTGTATTATACCTTCTGCCCTCCGACAATGAATCATTTATATCAATCAATAATTAAAAAATTATGATAAAATTACAAATATATATTCAGATAGATATCAGTGTCACACGATATGTACTTAAAGTATTATAGTAAATAGTCACACTCTCACACGACTGTTTAACGGGTATTTATTATTCTATGGTGGTGTATAGGTACTGCAGGTGTATATGTACTAGATAGGGGCCATTGGCCACAAGAACACAGAATTTATTTGATTATAACTTTATAAGACACGTTGCATCTATGATTTTGAAGGGTGGTAAGTTTTGTTATAAATAATTTAAATTTTAGCCAATGGTTGCTACCCGCAAACAGATTTGTGAAAAAGATTTAGTATATAGTTGGCTTTATAGTCAATTAAAAAAATTATTGTGAAAAAACGCATATTACGGTTTTTACTTTTTTATTAAAAATTTTAACTATCTAACCAAATTTTACCAAAATATTTGTTATAGTAATTTTATGTACAAGTATAGTAGTCATAATTACGATAGTCTTCTTTTGTAATAAAGAGAAGGGGAGAGATAAAAACACTTTTGCTGTCCTTAAATCTTAAATACATACGCTGAACCAGCATAATTTATCCACCCATTGACTTTACTTCAATACTAGTGTACATGGTATACCTCTCTATTAAAAAACTACCTATATATTTTTATAGACGCCAGTTCGCGTCCACATTTGGATGTTCTTGGCAAGCTCTATTCTACTTGTCAGCACGACTCATCGCCATGCCCATCGCATTCCTGTTGATTTGGATGTTCTATCGCGATATTAAGGTAAGTAGTCGACATTGTTGCATTATCCAGTCGAAGGGGATGATTAAATCGATTCAAATGTTCATGTTTGTACCATGTAGGACTACCAGACGACATTTATGTCCCGCAGTGGTCTACTGTTGACGTGCATAACGACGACTTATTTGACTTCGATATTCACTACGGCGTACACATGTAAGTATATATATACCTACAATAACGAGTAACGACATAACGTAGATACCAGGTATATTGATGTTAATAAGGGAAACAACGATGATAAAAATGCTTCGAAGACTAAATAGTAAATATAGGTACGGATAAAAGTAATAACTAATAAATGAGATATCACAACATAACGATTTCGAAAAAAAGGTATTTGTATTTTGTACCTATATACTGTTTACAATATACTTAGGTATATTATTTATTTACAGAAACTTAAAACTTATATTTATTTTACTTTATTCGTAATTCGGTCACTGACTTGTTGTTTTTGTAATTGTATTTCGTAAGTAGGTTATTGTAAACGTAAAATTGGCTATGTAGGTACTGTGTTATATTTTTTATAAGCAATGAAATCACATTTCTCATTGCCCATTGGGATATACCAATTGGCTATTAGGTAGTAATTTTCCGGGTGATTCGAGTTGTACTGAACAAACTTTGAAAATGCGTAGCGTTTTACAATGCTGGATTTTGAAATGTATTAACTGTATTCTTCTCATTCAATTTTAATATTATTGTAATAATAAATATGCTACTACAATCATCAATCCTAAAACCTCTGTTAACTATTTTTTACATCGCATAATTCACGCGATTTTTAAAAATGTTAGATATAGACATAATGCCTGTATAGTTTATACTGTAAATAATGTAATATGTATTGGTTATAGTTGTAAAATTATGATTTTTTTTAAATTCGATTTTTTCTACGTAAAATTTATCATACAACTTGTATGAATTTGTTCATAATTGAGATATTTTGAGATGATTAATTTATTATCATTATGATAATATAATTTTTTTTATATGCATCTACTAATTTGTAAATAAAATTCATCGTTTAATGGTTATTTTTTTTCCTAAATTACAATTAACCAAATTTGTATTGAAAATGGATTTTAAATTACAATATAGCTTATCAAATCAATAATAAAATATATGCTATAATATAAATTAAAGAAAAAAAGACAATTATATGAAGGAGAATGTTATGTCAGTAAAAAATATTTTTTAAAATTGAAATGAAAGTGTAAGACTATGGTCTATGAATAATAAGGTTACTACATAAAAATTAAATTATAAATACAAAAATGTATATTATCAATCGTTACTACAGTGTATAAATAAAAAATGATATGCCAAACAAAAAATATTTAAAAATAATTATTAAAACAATTAGAAAAATATTTGATGTATACCGAGTATACGATAATAATATTATATCCTATAACCTGTATAAATATACATTTTTTTCAATTTATATGGCGTGTTTCTAATTTATAATAACCAAATAAGGATTAAAGTTAATTATTATTTTTTTTTTTTTGGAAATAATTTGAAAAAAAAAGAAATAGACTTATAATATACCTACTCGTATTGCTCTAATATATATAATGACTTATATATTGACTTACCACAGTAGTTTTAAAGATTATCAACAGCACACGTCCATATAAGACTTTAATAAGAGAAAGTGTAGATAATTACATTTAAAAAAAATAATACCTAATTAAAAACAGTACAGGATTTTTAATCAATATATAAAATCACTTCTGCTTCTTGGTTTGTTTCTAATTACACATAACCTATATATATTAAAACTATCGACCATTTATAGCAAAATCCTACTTTAACAAATTCTATTCCACCTCTTAAAATCAATATATACTAGCTCTATAACTCTATAACCTCTCGCCGTCTTAAAACACAAAGGTGCCGTGAATTGTGATCTTCTTGAACCTGTGACTTGCGACATGAAAAAATAAATATTTATATTTAGGTACCATAGTTTCTTATATCGGTAAATTTGCTCATATGATGACTATGTAAAGATTGTAAGTTTTTAATAAGGTACGTTTTTAATAATAAAAAAAAAGAAAGAAAATCATTACCGGTTTGACAATTATATTTAATATTACACGACACCACAGATGAGGAATCTCATGAAACTTTCTATAAGCAAGCCGCAGCTAACTGGCAAATTGCCTACGAGTTACGACCTAAGTAACTACCTATTAAGTACCTAGGTAGTAGGTACTAACTAGCAAGCAACAGTGAGTCAGTGTGTGTATAAGCTAATTCCATGTATACACTATTATATCCGATTATAAAGAGTGTCGATGTCGTCGATTTGATGATAAAAAAATTAATAATAATAATTAAAATGTTAAACACGTGCGCGCGAAGTGTAACGGTCATAGACCGCAACAAATCCAATTATAAGGATATAATATCAAGTGAATTCTTAATATAAATATTTGAAACCACGGTAAAAACTAATCATAATAATTTATTATGAAATTGAGTCTGGTGTACCTATGTTGTATGCCGTTATTATAGTACCTATTACGTTATTATGTTAAGTGTTTACGTACTGATGATAAAGTGTACGTTTTTATGGTTTCAGTTGCTCCTCACAGGACACGGTACTATCAGGAAAATCAAGATGGTACATACAACGGACCACTTTTCCTAGTCAGTTATTTCACTTTCTCGTTGCCGCTCGCTTTTCTAACCGTGTTTGGATCGTCGGCCATATTGCACCAGTGAGTACCGGATATTACGTATGTAATGTAGTGTACATTATAGGCTGAGCACCTACTTAATAAAATAATAAGAAATAAGTATAGCTATAGCCTGTAAGTACATTATTTAATTATTATGAGAGATTTTTTAACATAAACTCAGCTGATTAGCTCACTTAATGTAGGTAGTGCATAGTACTAGCTACAGACGCGTAGTAACTATAGAATATAATTTAAATTGTTGAGCGATAAATTCCGTTGTTTTCCTCCAATTGAAACACATTTTAAGTCACTATATGCCTACTAATTTATTATAGTAATTAAGTAATGGTATGTATGGTATAGTTATAGTCTTATAAAGTTTCAAATTTCGATTATAGTAATTATTAGATTTACTGCTGTAATACAATTAACCAGTTTTGAATTCGTTATCACTACCTAAATACGACTTCTATAATAAATACATAATAAGAAGGGTTATCAAATGGATGGTAGATAAGAATGATGCTATTAAGTAAATTGCACAAATTTTTTACGATTATCCCTCGGCTTTCTATTCGAATTTTTAAATATATGGATTAGAAACTAGCAATTTACAATTACTAGATAATACTTATAGTAGGTATAATTAAAAAAAAACTATTGGAAAAATTTATTGAAAGTATAAATACCTACCTTTTTGTCACGTAGTACCATTAACTGGGGAGGAACTGTGTTATAGTATTATTTTTCCATCAAAGTATAGGTTACCTACCCGACAATTCAAAAATACATTAAACATTTGAATTTTTAATAAAAATTGGATTTTTTGTGTCTATTATAGATTATGGCGTTTATGCTAATGTGCTTTAACTTCAAAAGTAATTAAATTGATATTTTAATAACAACTAGTTTATAATATCATCTCACATCTGTAAGATACATAGTAATTATAACTCAAACCACAAAAAAGTATTCATTGATTTTATTCAATGAAAGCTAAAACCTAAAATCTATAGGTAACGAATGAGAAAATTGACTTGGATCGTTTTATACCTATGCAGAACAGGGTTTTTTCCCGAATTAAATACACCACACGTGCTGTACATAAATTACATATAGTAAAATATCACGGTCAATGGTCATTAGCATACTACACAATACACTAAAATTGCATTAAAACATAAAATAACTTTACTATACAATATAATTTCTTATTTCAGTAAAGTACTAAAATACTCGTGTGTAGCACAAATTTCAAAATGGGCAGTTTATATAAATGTTTATAAATTTAACCTTTATTCCACGAATCGACTTTCAAAATTCTCATAAAAAGTGTACTGTTGAGCTTCGGACTACGGAACCTTTTTTTTTAAATAGGGACTTTAATGCCGACTGTTATAATCTAATATACATAATATTAAGGATCGTTGAATTTTATAGTATAAATATACCTATAATATTAATATTTTATACGAGATTTTTAATTGTAATTGATTATTGTTTTTTCTAAGCCTGATGAAATTTGACGACTGGACAGAATTGAGTCTGTTCGCGGCCGTGCTGTTGAGCTGCTACCTATTCGCCGAACAGTTGGTTGTTGCTGTGATGGCCGTATCCAGGAACCCTTACAACACCAGCGTATTTTGTATATACATCATCAGCGTCATGATCGTGCTGGGCAGTGGAATGCTAAGGTACCTACGCCTTATAATAAATAACTGGATGACGATTGATGATCGATGATAAGATTAATTCATAAATACCACATTTTATTATACTCAGTAAAATAAGTTTTACTGTTTTAGTTTTTTTCATCGTTCATGAAACTATAGGCATAAGATGATCAAATATATTGAGACGGGGTTAGAAGAAAGAGCTTGGTAATTAATGTAGTAAATTGTATACTAGCAATATAATATCATTTGTCAATCAATAATAATAATTAAAATTAGTAAATTATAATATTTATAACACGTAATGAATGATACATCACAGTTAAACAAAATCAAATGAAAGTAAAGGTTTAATATCCAATAAGGTATATGCACTAAAATATCACTAAACATGCATTTAAAATTATGCACTTGTGCATCGAAAAATTAAAAAAGTAAAATAAGCGAATATAAAAATAAAAATTTCTCAGGAAGTAGAGTAGGTACTTATTATATTTTTGTTAAACTAATGCAATAATCATATCATTAAAAGTATCTATAATATTAATTCTTAATACATAAAAGTACTTCCGAAATTTCCCTCCCCGTCCACGATTCGGTCAGAAAAAAAATTTTTAAAAAGGATATACAATATTTTATATACCTGAGAAACAGACAAACCAATAAAAAATTAACCAAATACTGCAGTATAATATATTGGCCGTTGGGTACATTTTACCCACGCCGATTGTGGGTGTTGCGAATCGTTTAACCGTCGCCGCCGTGTCGATCATTATTCATTTGTAACGTCATCGTCTGATCGTCTTTGTTTCCGTACACAGATCTTACCGCGGCATGTCGGAATGGCTGTCGTGGGTGACGTACGCCACGCAGACCAGGTACGTCGGCGCCTATCTGACGGCCCAGGCTTTCGACGGCCGCCAGCAGTACACCGGGTTGCCGCTGAGCGCGGCGCAGAACTGTTCCATACCAGCGGCCGAGCCGTTCGCGTGCCGGTACCCGGACGGGGCCTCATACGTCAACGAGCGATATCCGGCCACGGTGGCCGACCCGCAGATCAATCTGGTCGCTAGCTTCGTGTTCCCGGTGGCCGCCGCCGTGTTCAACGTCCTGCTGTACGTGGCCCCGCTGCCGTCTTACGTCAAGGCCAAGTTCAGAGAATAATCCAAGCTAACTGCACCGCCACCCTCCCACGACCGAGAGACACTACCCTCCCCCGAGGGTAGGTTTCGGTGGTCCGCTATGCGCCCGAAACACGGCAGAGTGACGGGACAGAGTCGTCGACGTTACGGGCACCGACGTGTGCCGGATGGCGGTTCCCCGTCAAATGCCCTACAGTTTTTCTATGTACACCATCATATTTTTAAATGTTGCGTACTCGTATCTATACCCCCAAGGAATCAAAACAGAATTACTGTGGTGTCTGAAATAAATTATTGTAATATGTAGGTATATAGGATACTACTATTTACCTACTAATGTCAACTATACACACAAAGACTAATATTAAACAAACAAGATTATTCTTAGTGTAGTAGACGATATATAGTTCCTGGCAGAAGATGTAAAATAATAATACAATTTTCTGTTTGAATGTTCTCCGTTAATTTTTGTACTCATTGCATCATTTGTATTTAACGCGCTCGCATCATATATTTTATCATTGTTAAATGAATACAATTTTTTAAATATATATAAATATATTTTTTTATAATACATATACATGTAAATATATATATTATTTTTTTTAATGAAACAAAACAATATAAATTAAAACAAAACAATAAATTATTTTTAATACCTCCTAATTAATTTTTCTACCAATTATTCTTGTGATCTTTGACTAGAAGAATCATACACTGTTTGTTTACGTTGTCTACTCATAGTCATAGCTGGTTTCCATTCTGCTGTGACTTCGGAAGACTGTCTTTTGTGTTCCATCTCGGCTTCCATGATTACTTCAAGTTCACTGTCCCCGTGTCCTTTTTCTATCTCATCGTTACTTGTACAATTTGTACTCGATGTTTCGAGTGGACTCTGACGGCCAAGTATCATGGCTGGTTCTTCATATAGCTATTAGAATAAAAGCAATTAATGCAATAATGATAATAACTATCATAAATTAATCAGTTTTATATATGTATTATGACATTTACTTCTTTGAATGGTGCGTCCAAAAACAGTTCATGCATATAACGTCTAGCTTGAATGTGATAATGGTGGTCAGCTAATAAATTACACACATCTGAGTAAATACATATATCATGAAACAAGTCACCATACATTTGTTTCATTCTGTTTAAAACATTAATAAAATGTGCATATTAATAAAATAAAAGCGAGTAAGTAGAATCATAAAATTTACTTAAAGGAAAATTAAAAATAAACATACTGTAAAAGACTCTGGGTAGACATTTTGTACAAAACAGGATTTGGTAATTGTTCGACAAGTTTTAAAATATCTCGTCGTAATGCTGAACGGCTTTTGGTAATTCGATCAGCTAAAGTTGACCTTTGAGCTAGACCTAAATAAAATGTAATAATTTTCAATATTCCATAATGCACATAATATATATAATATACATTACACATTAAAATTCAACAATGAAAAGATAAATACTGTCTATGTGAAATGGTTATTTTATATATAATATATAGCCTATATAAAGTTAAGATGTCACTTACTGCTAATATCAGAACTAGCACCACTTTCGTTGCTTCCAGTACCAAAACCTGAAGCTTCGTGGAGGCATGAAGATTTATTGTGTTGCCATGGCAATAGAATTGGACTTTCTCCTTCAACTCCCATACCATAACTACTTTCAGTCTCTAAAACAATAATATAAGGTTTATATTATGCTAATTAAAAATTATTTTAAAATTACCAGTTCGACATCGTCTAAGGGAGCTAGACGATACTTTGCGATTACGTGTTGTGGATCGATTCACATGTTCATTAACTGAACACAACATACACATAGATCGATTATGACTTCTTTGTCGTCTAATAGGTAATGGATCAGCTATAACTTCTTCAGTATCTGAATCATCAGTACTGAGAACTTCAGAACCTATTAAAATTAACATAAAATCAATATTTAACTTAAATATTGGAATTTTCACAATACATATAGTTATAATTTTGCTACACATACTATAAAGTAGTGTACAATATATATATAAGTACATATTGGACTTGTTTTATGCTATTTTAAGTGCCTAAGTGATATTACATCATAATATTTTTAATTAAAAATGTCCGACAGCAAAAATCGTAAGTACAATAAGATAATAATTGTTTTTTTAAAAATTTTATTTATTTTAGCCAAAACTTTTTTTATTAACACTAGTATTCTTAAATTATTACCTTTTTGATAGTCAGATATTATATTAATGTATTATTCATTAACCAATTTTTTTTTATTATTATAAAACTTTAGTTTTTAAATAAATAAATATACATTAATATCATTGAAATATCTAAAATGGATTTTAGAGTTGATTAAATTTTATTTCAGTTCTCCTAAATTGTATATATGTGAGATCTTTAGCAAGCAAATGTTGATTTCTTAAAGTTAAGTCTTAAAAAAAATGGTAGGTTTAATATTATTGTACTCAAAAATTAATTTTTTTTATCTAGATGTTATCAAATTGTTAACAATCATAAGTTATTCTATTAAGTTTTATTATTAATTAAAGAAATTGTTTTCAAATTAAAATGAATTGGTAAATATTAACCATGAAAATGTTGTATTTTTTAAAACAATAAAAAGTTCATGAAAATAATTAAAAATATGTAATAAACATAAAAAAGTATTATTTAATATGAACAAAATAAATAAAATATTTACTTACCAGTTGATAGATATTTGAAACAAGATGAATCTTCGTAATCAGGAGTAGGAACAGATTCAGATTCTTTTTCTATATTAGAAAAAATTAAACCAAGATCAAACGGTAGTGTGATTCCGCCATAACATAGCTCATTATACTGATCTATAAAAAGTTATTACCATTTTAATATATTATTCAATTTAAAACAAAAAATCCATTTCAATATCTATTCCAAACATTACCTTTCATAATATAATGGCAACCTTTGTTTGAGGTAATAGAAGACTTTTCTGATTCTGGATCAAATCTAAAATTTAAACAAATATAGATTTATTCAAATTGTATTTTATATAATAATTGGATATTACAGTAAATTCCTTGCTTTATATTTTACATTAAATCAGTAGTTGTCAATCTTTTTGAGTCAACAGCTCTTATTGATTTTGAAATAAAATATACAGCACCCAAATATTGTTCGATTTACATGCGATAGTGCATATAACATACTGAATACAAAGCGGTGTGTGTTTTACAACTGATAGATTAGGGGAAAATCATTAAGTACTTGTATATATTAATCAAAGTATGCCATTATTCAATACCGCAAACACATAAATAGACCTTATTCGTGGATATCACCACACACAAGCGTGCGCGCACACAACATGTAACCAGTGCTCGACTTGGCAAAATTAAAGTAGGGGGACTCTGTAAACTTTTTAAAAAAAGAGCGTCTCCATTACTTTTTAAACATTACTGAGCCACCCCTTATTCCCTCTCTTTAAATATATAAAAAATATTTATAAATTATCAATTACAAAAAAAAAATACTGTAAATATAATATTGTATATTATAGTAAGTTATAGGTACCTTATTAAATGTAACAACAAACTTAAAAGTAACTAAATAAAAAACAATCCATTAATTACTTATTTAAATAGTTCCATAAATTATCATAAATAAATAAATGGTCAAAATTATGATGTTATCACGTGCATTTCGATAAAATTGCAGAATGATGCAGCGTGCCAGCGTTCCGTATGTTCCCTTTATAAATATAAGTAGAGGTACGCTTAAATTTCTGAAAAATTAGTTGGGGTACTCCGTCCCCCTGCGTCCTCCCCCAAATCGAGCACTGCATGTAACAGCCTCAAAAAAAAGATAACAAAAACTGTATTATATAACAATTTCATTTTTAGTTGTTTATTTTTTAATTTCTAAGTAAATAACCAAATTGGTTTCCGTTAGTGTAAATTTACTATCAATTTTATGAAAAATTTAACATGTTACCATCAATTCATTGATACAATGAATATATTTAAGTATGCATAATTTGGATTTGATGCACTCACATGACTCAATAGCCTACCTATTACCTACTGTAGTAGCACTCACTACATATTTACTTAGATCTACACAAAATATGTTAAAACAAATATTACAATAAGCATTGGTTTAAGATACTAAATGTTTATATATTTTAGAGAGGCTACTATCTTTCACTAATCTCTCTCCACCAAACATTAAATCACCAACTATTCATATTTACTTACTGTGAATAATTTGTATTTAATGATTGTCTAAATTCTCTAGGTCGGATTAATGGAGATATTTTGTCCATTTCTTGGTCAGCCAACATGTCAAACATATCTGCTGCAGATTGATGCTGTATTGTCATACTTCTTGAATTTTTTCGACTCATACCTTTCTGTATCATTTTTAATGTTCTATAACCAAAAGAATTTCTTCTTGGCAATTTAGAACCTTAAACATACAAAATAAATATTTATTTTTTATTCAAAATTGTATAAACCCATTGAAATTACCTTCTGGTACTGTGGATATTTTTGAAAATGTTTGAATAGGAATAGTAGACAAGGAACTAGAACTAGGTATTGGACTTAATGTTTGATATCTGTCACTAAATAGATAAAAAAATATATTTTAAAATGTTGAATAAATATTATGTAATAATAAGATAAATAGAATAAAAACTCACTGGTAAAAACTATAGTCTGCATGACGTGTATAAAATCCAGATTCACCGGAACTAACTCCACTGGTACTACTGTCTACAGTACAACTACTATCAGATCTCAACCGATAACTAGCACACCTAAAATAAACATGTTTTTAATAACCAATTGTATTATATTTATTTTGAAAACAATAAAATACTAACAGATTTTCAGGCGGCGAATGAGCTTGTTCTAGCTGTTGACTATCATCAGTTGTTTTGCTTTCACTCAAACTTCTTATATGCGATTGATGACGAGACCATGACGCACAGTTTGCTGGTAAAGTGGACCATTTCTTTTTACCAGAACCTTGAGCACTTGGATCCCAAGCAGTATCATCTACCCAATCACTCACAAGGCCCTACAAAACAAGTATTTTTATATTTTATTTATAAATAATATTTAATTAATACTTACTTGAGAACTATCAGATGGAGTGGATGCTAAATTGGAATCTGCACGTTTATCTTTGATTTTATAAAACTCATCTTCCAAGTGTACCCTATGCAAAACATTCCAACCTGCATTTCTAAGATGAGCTGCACCAGCTCGATTAGAACTAATCAAAGCCAATGCATATAATGCTGTTGCTCGTATTGAGTATACTGGATAAGAGATTGCAGTCTTACATAAAGCTTGTAAAACGCCATTATTAGCCAAATAACAAGCACCTTGGGGTACACTACCAAAATGACCAACAGCCCATAATGCAGCTTTTAAATGTAATTGGTCTTTATCTTTAGCAGGAGATTCTTGAACAAGGTTAAGTATTAATTGAGTTATACTTCGAAAATAAATATCTTTGACAACTGCTTGAAATCCATTTTCATGTACAGCTATTTGAGAATAAAGGTGAGCTGGTAAACAAATACTTGGAATTTGGTTTCTTGACATGTCACTGGTAAGTCTAGTTTTATAGTGTCCATCTTCATGACGTTGATGAAGAGTTAATTGATCATGTAATTCCCCTTCAACTATTAATACATACCTAGAAAACGGGACAAGAGACAAATATTGATAAAAAAAATTACTTTTAAATTTAAATTATAGTTAAATTAAATACTATCTACCTAAAATTAAAATGGGTTCCCCAATTATGCAATTGATTTGTAACGAAACTAGATTCTGACAAGTATTTGTAGCCAGCAGTATCTGACAAAAATCTAACAAGTAAAAGCAACCCTCGGTCTCCCAGCTGAAGAATATTGGGTCTTAATCCAATTAACATTTTTAAATATTCCTAAAAAATATAATATACAACATGTATTAACTATTTATTAACAATAATTATGTTTTTAATTATACATTATAATCACAAGCTTCATCGAGAGCATCCAGGGCAGCCATAGATACTACAGGGTTATCATCAACAGTTTGTGTAATGAGCAATTCAAGTATCCAAAGACCAGTTGCAACCACATCTTCAGCACGATGAGCATTAAATCTTAAAAGTATACGTAAAAAACGTGTTGCATATAAACGAGATTTTTGTTGAGAACAGGAAAGAACACGGCCTAATAATACTCTAAATAAAAAAATTGCACATACATTATTATTAAATATAAATTAATTAAAAATGGCTAATAAACAATTATTCAGTTAAGAGAATGCTGTACCCACGTATGTTGTTTTCTTCTTACACATATATGACATAGTAAATTTTTGTTCACCAGTTTCAATAAAATATGCTTTTAATTTTAATATTAAGAGTGAATTAACTTATTATCAAACTTTTAGGTAAGAAGTACTGAGAACATTATCTGTGTTCTCTTGTTGGCTTAATACAATATTTTAATTTTTACATTAGTGAAGAGTGTAAAAAAATATATTAAATATTTGAAAATGTTCATTATTCAATGAATAATGTGTTGAAAACAATACATGCGAGTGCAACGCCCCTTAACTATTAACATAATATAGCATAAACTTAATTTATAAAAGTAAATTTTTTAAATAGAATACAAAATATGCTATTACCTTGGAAATGAATCAGTCGTATAATCTAAGCAGGAAACAATAAGCTTGACATAACAACATAAATGAGTATTCACAGCAATATTCAATAGTCTGGAAAAATTAAAAATAATTTACTACTGACAATCTATGAAGGTATAATTTAAAAATGTTTTCTTTAAGTTATATTTTGTTTTTAAACTAGCTTTGAGTAAATTGAACTCAATGCTGAATATTTAATACTAACTTATTATAAATGCATAAATATTTACTTACAAAGGAAAAATTTTAGTTTTATCTAAACAATAGCGTCCTCTTTCAGTAGAACTTACTCTACCAAGCATTAGAAAATAATGTTGACTTAATGTAACAGCTAAACGTTGTGGATTTAAATAACAACTATAAGAATAATTGGAAGAAGTTAATGCTTCTAATTGCAAATGAATATCAGTCAATAGAATATTTAAAAATGATTCTCCACTTTCCTGCAACAATAAAAATAATAATAGTCAAATTAATTATATATTAAGTAAATACAAAATGTATAAAACCTTGAAATTAAATGTCTTACATTTGGAGCATCCATTAAATCATCAACTAAATCAAATAAAGCTAATGTAAATAAATTCAATGGAAGAACTTCTGGTCTAAGTTCAACGTCCCCATACATTTTTGAAGATGGTTGAAAATACTCAATTAATCTTTGCACAAATAGATTGTAACAAATGTCATCTAATTTGTTTACATCTTTTATTCTTGTCTGAAATAGATAACAAAATAATAAGTAATAAATAATTACATTCATTTATTATAAGAAATAACAATACAAAACATGGTATGATGTTTACCTTGAGCGCAGAACGTATTGGATCCCATTTCCAAGCTACTGCTTCTTTAACAATCAAAACCCCAGATTCTTTGACAAAGTCTTCACATTCTTTAGTCATAACAGATTGAGCTCCTTTATGTTTCAACTGTTTCTTATGTGTAACATACCTTAGCATACTAACTTTAGGACCAAATAAATTCATTGCGTGATACAAGCCAATAGTAGCTGGCATAGGTTCATGATTTAATGTTTTGTACAATTTAGCTAAAGCAGAAATAGCTGCCATGGCATTACTTTTTTTTACATTATCTCCTATAAATATTTCAGACTTTTCAGGATGGACAGTTTTAACTGGATAAAATATAAAGCGATCTTCAGATGAACATAATACTTGATCAAATTCTTCAATTGAAGCTCTGTAGTTAACACATTTAGTTGATGGTTGACCCTCTAAAGCATATGCTACAAGATCAGATAGTGCTGGCTTAATATTTTTTGGGACTATGCTATCAGCTAAGTGAAGGAACTCTCCTAAAATATAAACAAAAAACTATTATGTTTGATTTCATATTAGTTATTACTGATTAAACTTACCAAGAAGAATAGTGGACTGAATAGATAAAACATTATCAGATGTAAGTATAACTTGAACGAGTGCTTCATCAAGTTTAAGTTCTAACAAACAACTTACTAAAATAGATTGAGGTAAATTAACTAAATTAACCCTAGAATAGTATATTTAAAATAATTATTAAAATTTGATTTGGCAAAAATACAATAATACTAAATATTTAAGAATAATAGATAATATGAGAATTTAATTTTAAAAACAAATTACAGATGGGTTACTAATATTATAATATTTATAATAGTTTAAAAATCAAAACAGAAGTATACAAATATAGTATACAATATATATATATACATACACACACAGTAAAACCTTGATGCTATCATAAATTATAAATAAAATATTTTCATGCCCATATTATGAAAATACACGTATTTTGTAGAAAAATAAAAAACTTATCCATGAAAACAGCTTAAGATTCATATAAACAAACTAAAAACTAATTTTTTCATTTTTTTTTTAAATGTAATATCATAAACACTAATATGTAAAAAATGAAAATGAATGAAAATATAATAATTATAAATATAAAAATTAATTTTCCTTTTATTTGTCACTCTTTTGGTCCCATCTTAGGTGTTACTGTATATATACAATATACATAATTTGTGTTTAATACATTTCTAAATTATAGTGAAATAACATTAATCACCTTTTACGACTCAAACTTGGGATAAGATCCATTGCTTCTGTATAAATATATCCACAATTCAAACCAAATTTTTCTCGATATTTATAAGGATTGACAGATTCAATAGCAATGTCCACATCATCTACCCATTCAGCCGGACAAAATCCAAGGATTTCTCGTAATAAATTAATAATGGCAATCTTAAAAATTTACATATAATATAGCTCATGCATTCAATCAATTTAAAATATAAACAAATACAATTATAACTCACCCTAGTAGTAGAATTTTGTACATGCAAAGCACGTACAATGGATGATAAACCACTTTTTGAATTCTCTCCTGATGGATCACAAAAATACAATACCCCAATCCAAGAGCGTAACAAGGACACTAAAGTTCCATGAGCTGTTTCACCATAAGAATTTTTATCATTTGGCCTAAAAAAGAATGATAAAAATATGCAAAAACAATAAACACAATAATTGAGACAATAACTTACTTAGAAACTGGATTAAAATCAGTGAAATGTGAAGCGAGTTGACCAAAATCAAATGATACTAATTTTCTTGTATCTGGATTATTTAACATCCAAAGTAATGTACCCAAGACACATTCTGCCATTCTCAAAGGTAGTTCAGATGTAATCAGAACATGGCGTAAAGCTTTCAATCCACAACCAACTACAAATGCTTGAGGATTCAACAAACCTGATAAAATAATAAAAAAATTTTTAAGTGTATACATATTTACCAGATATTGAATTAAAAACGAACATAGTTCACATAGAGTGGCAACACAAGCTCTGTGTAGTTGATCTTTGGACGGTCCATGTGCACACATTGCAATAGCTGACAAAGAATGAGTGAATGCATTGGGAAATTGTTGAGGACAGACTGTGCACGATTTACGAATGATCCTTAGTGCTTGCAGACGTTCACTCTCATTATCAAGTAATAGTTCCAAACTCCTTAATTACAAAACATAATACAATATCTTATAAGCTACATAACAAGTATAATTTAAAAAAAAATTAATTGTTTACCTGCATATAAGTATTGTTAAACGTAAGCGTACAAGAGAAGTTATATCTTCAGGTTTCTTGATACAATGACGTATTGCTCTTAATCCAGCTGCTCGAACATCAGAACTATCACTCAACAAACTCGGTATAAGGCTACAACCAGAATAATAACATAAATTAATAATAATCAAACAAAAAACACTTTGAATTGATTTAAGATGTTTTACACGTGAAAAATGACAACATTAAACATAATACTTTTTTGTATTACTTACCAACACATTATTTCAAATGTAGAGAAACCAAATACTTCACTTATGTTTTCACTTGTGTCTGTAGATGATAAAATTTTGACAAGTGCATTCAACAGACATAATTTCTTATTGTCACTAAACCCTTGTGTTTGAATTAAATTAGAAAATATCTTTTTAAGAGATTCTCTAGGTTCTGAAAAGTATAAACTGTAATAAGAGGATTGCTTACATAACACAATAAATCTGAATCGCAACTTACTAGACACCAGATCCAATTGAACAGCTTCATCTTCAAAATCGTTTCGTCCTGGAAAACGTTGCTATTAGTTTGTTAAACGATCGAGCACGTATCGCAATGCGACCGGCAACCAGACTCACCTCTAGATTTATTCGAGTGCATTTTACGATTCCAATGCTTCCAAACTGACATGTCAGTGGCACAGGGTCTGGTGGAGTTAACATGTCATCTTCGGCAGACCGGTAGAGCGACACCGACAGACCGTACCGGCGAGGCGACCCGCACAACGACCGACTACCAAACGGCTCGTCAACTAAATCCGATCGTATGCATGCGTGTGGGCACGTCGTGTGGGTGTGGGTAAATACAAATATACTTTTGTATATCGTATACCAGCTATATATATATAATTAATATCTGCGTGTACCTATGTTGGACAGGTATGTCTAATAGTCGTTATTATCGTCGTTTTATTTGAACGACGACCGGTGAGAGTGTGAGACACACACGATCATATCAAATCATAACATCAATGTCGTTATTAAAACCGTTTAAACCGCGACAATCACATCGTTAGGTATTATTATAATTATTATTATTACAATATATTATTACACTTTTCACTGCGCTCTCGACGACGGCATTGCTACAGTCGTCGTCTCATCTCGCACACGGGACACCTATGAACCGGTAAATCACCTATGAGTACTTAAACACGGGAGGTGTATACATACTAACGTGCCAACGAGTGTGCGTGTGTGTTAACGTATAATAAATTAATATAATATATTTAATGTGATATAATATTATTGTAATAATTCGAGTAATGCAATGTGTGTGCGTACTGTGCGTGCGCGCGCGTCGAAACACTCGCGTGTGTGTGCGTGTGTGTGTGCGCGTACGTATCAATCTCTGGAGTCTAGACACGAGAGCGCCGTTAACGCGACAGGCTGGAGAGAACGACGTCTGGGGCCCGGGCCGCCGTCGCCGCTGATAACTGATAAGGACAGACTGTGGTCGTGTCTCGTTCGGCGATTGTTTCGCGCGTTCCCATTGGCCGCCTCCGCCGGGCCGCCGGAGAATATCGCCCGTCCGTCCGTCCGTCTCGTATCAGCCGCGGCCGTCACTGTACACGCGCCACGACACTCTGAGAACGGCTTTAAAAGCGTACTATTTTTAAGCCAAAACGCCGAGTACAACCGAGTAGTGAGTACCGAGTAGACCGATGTATAATATTATGATATACTCTGAATGTCCGATACTCTGATCTTTTTAGAAAATGATTAGAGTGCTAATTGCATAGTGCTTACCGATTAGTAACTACCAACTGCTTTGTGCTTACTAAAATATTTTTTAGCCCAGTGCTCGGGGTTCGGATGTATCAATATAATATGTCTAATTTGTATCACGTCCCTAAGAGTGTACATTGATATTCTGTAAGATTGACTCGAATATTATGTTCTTAAAAATGCTGTTACATGCATTTATCAAAATTTTAAAAATGTACATTAAACAAAATAATATGTATGTTGAATAATATTATAATAAACTAATAAAATCTAAAATAGTTCATTTATCAGCTAGTGTGACGTCTACATAGCCGATATATATTTGATTTTTATCGTTTCATTGTTTTTCTGTAGGTAATAATGGAACATTTATTTCCAATTTGCATTCTAAATAATTACATTCAATTCGGCTGATTTACCAAATAAATTAATTATTGAATTGCATATTTTTAATGTACCTAAACTTATGTACGGTATGTTTTTGTGTGCATTTTTATTTTAATTCATTTTCTGAAACAAAATCGAATCAACTATTGATTTTGTACGTGTACTTATTTCAATAACAAAACTACCTACTAGTGTTATATAATTATTTGCCTAATTAGTCATCTGGTCTACATTTTCACATGACACACATTTCCTCTACAAACCAACAACGTTTACAGGTTTTTATTTTTTAAGGAATCGTTGAACATTTGCCCACGAATTACGTGTTTTATAATACAAACGTACATTTGAACATACGCAATAGTGTGAATTTAGAGAGAAAACTTCACCGGATGTTGAGAAAGTTAAGAGACCCGTCCGTTTCAATAATGACGATGAATATTATTAATAATAAACATTTCGGTAATTCGCGGCGTGTCCGCGTGTCGGTGTAATAAACGATATAGAAGTACCAGAATTTATATGATGTACCATATTATATCCCAAAAATCTACCTGTAAAACACATTGGATTGGTGTGTAAGTTGTAACCTAATCTTATCGCTACACAAGATTACGACAATCACGTAATAAGTTTTCGTGTCAATAATGATTGACCAAAAACTCTCATGTCGATAATTATGTTAAATATTAAATACAATTTGTCGGATATACCTACCGCAAAATTATAATCTCATTCAACCAGTTCGTCCAGTTCTCCGTTAACTATAGGCGCGTACGTGTTGTTAAGTTTTATTTTGTGAGATTAATTAATAATTATTAAGTCTTAAATAATTCATGATGATGAATTCGACCATGGGTAATTTGTACCTAAATATTATTCGGGACGAAGTACAATGTGTTAAGTACTATAGTGTGCACGGTAGTACGACTAGTACGGTACTTACTTCGAAAATAAAAATTTAATATTATCTACGTCAGTATTGGGGGATAAAGATACGTGTACTAAAATAAAAAGTGATATTATTTGTGGAGGGATACTAACGAAAAAAGAGTAAAAAATTCTGATGGTACGTTCAAAAAAGTTATGACGTTGAGATGCACGTCAAAAGGGTGTATCAGTCGATACCTAGACGTAAAACTAATATTTACTTAAAATATAGGAGTCAACTTACACGGATCACAGATCTTAATGGCTGTACTCGTAGTAATTTAACTTAATCAGAAATTATCGAACTTGTATGGTATTAATATAAACCGAAAAAAACAAAAAAATGTGACGGAAAACGGGAATTTTTACACAAAACCAGTTTTCGACAAAATCGATTTTTTTTATTTAGTTGGAACTCAAAAACGAATAACTGTAAATACTTGAAATTTTCACCAAATGTTTAAATTAGTGTTATCTGAACTTGGACACACGATTAATTTTTCAAAATATTATGGCTTTTTTGAGCTATTCATAGATAACTGAAATTTTTGATTTTTCTAAGTATTTTGTTTTGAAATGTTGAAAAAAAAATTTAAAAAAACTTAAAATTTTAATACAAAGTTTCTTATAAGTTGTTGTTGTATTGTTTTTTTTTTTTTTGCGAGCGATAATAATTAAATAATATAATACATAGTCGTTATATAACTAGTGTCCGACTAATACGACGTAATATACCTTGGAATAGTTGGAATTCGTATAGGTATCCAGAAGTCTGGTCTCGGTGGTCAACTTTTTAGTAGTGTTATTGGTAGTCGGGTTTGCACTTATATAAACTAAACCTACCGGATTTCCGTATTTTATTAAAATATCATTATACTATCGTAAATCGATTTTCGATAATTCCGTGCGAAACGGGTACAAAATATTTATTACGTGGGAAAATAGTTTATTGTTTATTTGACGGTCAAGTTGGTCACCATTTCCAAAACGATGTTTAATAAAGATGAAAAATGTACCAATACGATCCAGTGTCCAGATAGCATTTACGAATGTGCTGAATGTTGACTATCGTTGTAACTTTTATAACAATATAATAATGTTTAAGTATAAACTTATTATCTATAGTACTGTACACTGTACACTTAACAGACAACACACTAACAAATGCACAATGCCGTCTTCCAAATTTTTTAGTGTTTTTAATATTATATTCTATGCGTCGGCCATCGAACTGGTTGATGACGTTATTTGAAGTCTCAAATTGATTGGGACTTATATAAATGTCAATAGATTTACATACATGACTTGGCATTATTTTATCTCAGGATTTGATAATGACTCATACCTGGTATAAATTCTCATCAGTCATCAGAACGGTTATTAGGATTTCAATGACATTGCAGATCAATTTTTCAGCATATCGTGGTAATAAATGGGTCTTAGCGCACTAATACCACCTTCTCTGAAAGTGCATTTTTCACGTGTGATGACTTCATTCGCTCATTCACATTGAAGTCCAACGGTTAAGTTAGACTGTTAGAGTGATCAATCAGAACGATAGTGAGGTACTAGTATTTTGTGCAGTGTGCCGAGGTTTGAACCAGTGATTGCGAGTGTCATGGTCAAATATATAGCAGAAGTTTTTAACGTTTTTGGGTCTACGACTCCTTTTGATTTTGAAATAAAATATACGGCTCCCATACGATGTATTAAAATAATATAATACTGTATTGTACTACAATTTTATTATAAGTTTCTACTACGAACACGGCTCCCTTGGTAATAACCTACGACGCCTCTGGTCTTTGGGAGCCACGATTCATAGATTGAAAAAATATTATGTTTTCCATATTATTGCCGGCATCACCATAATATAAACACACCATAACATATTTATAAAATATAAAAATAAAAATCGTATACCGCAGCGCTATCTAGGGTCAAAAACCGAGCAACAGTTGCATTTAGTGCTGCGCAATGATCAACAAAACAATTTCGGACGCTTCCGAATACCTACTTCTTTAAAACAGACGTTTCGACACCAATATGGTACTCCGAGTACTTGACCACTTTGCAGGACAAGACGTCCAAGTGAACCGATCTGAGTTTTCCAAATATTAAAGCGGACGATGTGGTGAATAAGGTTGTCGTGTTCAGGTTTAACCACTGTACCGTCTGTACCTGCCAATATGACACACTCTGCGTACCGTTCCAAACCACTCGTTTAATTGTTTTGGCAGCGTTCTAACTTCTAATAACGCTTTTTTAAGTTTGTTGGATGATCGGGAGCCTGATGATCCGATATTTTTATAACCGTATATTTATTTTGTTTTTGTGTACTTAAAAAATAAGGTATGTAGAGGAAAACATCCAGTACATACAGTCGTACAAATAAAAATGCTGCCATTAATGAGTCACTCGTTTAATATATTATTTTATTATAGTCTTGTATTAGATGAATACCTAGTAAGTGCTATACTATTTTAGGGCTGTTTTATTCAAGATGTCAACCACGGTATATTATACATAACATACCATGATGTCAACCAATGCTGAATGATAGTGAGAGCAAATATTTTTAAACATTCTAACTTTCCATTCATTAACTCCAAATTAAATCTAATTTGATTCACCTAGTAATATATACGAGTACAAAAAAATTAAATTGTAAAAAAGTTATTTTCAAAAAAAATTTCTAATGAAATAAAATTTGTTTTCAAAAATTGTAATTAATAAATATATAAGTGTAATACGATCAGCAAAAAAAAAATTTGATTAAAAAAAATGTATAAATAATTAATATTTACATATAATACATTGTTGATTTAATTAATTATCAATTATTATTCATATAAAATTATTTTGAACGTTTTAATAAATTTTTATATAAATTATGATTATTATTTTTTTAATAAAAATAATGTTAACTACATGGACGCATGGTACTGGTCACTGATACTTACATCGTTTCATTTCAATTATTTTTAATATTATAAAAAAGATTCGTACAGCATGCATAGTAAGTAGTAACCTAACCGTGGCCAATACATGGACATCAAACAAATTAAAATATAAGATCAGAAATAGCAAAGGAAATTTAGATCAAAGAAAGAGTGGTATTAGTGAAGAAATTGATTTGAGTTTAAAAATATAGTGAAATGTGAATTTGTGATGTTATCTAAAATAGTAGTATCTAAAACACAAGTTGAATTGCAAATTTAAGCTGTATAAGTAGTAATGCACATGTAAAAATCAATAGTTTGATTGTAAAAATCGGTGTAACTATATCAGTGTAAATACTGATTGAAATGAGGTATTTATAAAATATTAATATTAATACATAGCAAGTAGGTATTTATTGTTTTAAATATTTCACTCAAACATTAAGCGTTGCACGGCGTATAGTATAGACAAAATAGGTACATTACTGCAGTGTTTAATACTAATAATTTTAGGTATACTCAATTATATTTTATAGTTTAATATATTTTACGTTTTCACTTGAAAAGTATTATTACTTAATAATAATTAATAATAGTATATTAACACATTAACTTATTACTTTTATGATTTTTTAAAATTTGTATCTATAAGATTTATTTATTGAAGTGAAGTAAGACACATATCCTATATGTTTAAAATATTTAAAACAAAAGTAATTTGTATTGTATTGTCATATAATATACATACACACTTTACAATTAATTATATAAACATTTTTTTCTTCTATTCATGTTTTTAGTATAATTATATAGTTTAAGTTCTTATAATAATTATTATCTATTAAATATCATAATCGTATCAATTTTTAAATGTTATTGTCCGCAAAATAAATATACAGGTAGATATTATATGAATCTATATAATAGACATTATTTTTCTAATTTTCTTTTTTTTTTAGAAGAGGGGTAGGCTAGTAACTTAATCTAACTTAAAAAATATTAAATAAAATTAGGTTAGTGAAGTATAAAATACGAAAATGTCATAATTGTTAATGTAATTAGTCGTTAATACTCGTTACTAATATAGTAATAATAATTATATATATATATATACACACGTTAAAACTAATTAATTTTTGAGTCAAACTAAGACGAACACGAAAAAAATAGTCGATCACTGAGTGGCTGCCACATCCGGCGTACACAAAAAGCGCACGGAAAACGGACGAATATTATTAACGAGTAATAGGAGACGAAATAAAAATAGAAAGCGGCGAATACTTAAGAGATGACAGGTATATAATATGCCATGTCGCACACTTAGTTAAGGCGGGATATATATAACCACAGACGGGCCACATCCGGCATACTTAACCTACACGCGGCGACAACTGCACGCGGACAGGAAGGGTGCGCGCGTGCGTGTACAACACACCGGAACACACTTAACAACTATATTACTACCACAATACTACAAATAATGACTGAGCACTTTCGTCAAACAACCAAGATGTGGGTCATATAGTGATGGGTAAACGATTTATTTCAATCGCAATTGATATAGCACGGCAAAGACCTCCGCGTACGTAAAATATTATATCGAGTTGCACAATGAGCAATAGCTGGAAAAAGCTGTATTATACGCGTGCGAGGACACACGTGTATTCATATACATTATACACGTACCATGGTCATTTATAAAAGAAAGTAGAAATAGCGTATAAATCAGAGGCATAGTTACTACAGCTATATATGAGTAACAGAGGCGGTTCCTCTAGGTCAGGGGTCTCCAAACTTTTTTATTCAAGGGCCACAAAAAATATCATCATCTCTTAGCAGGCCAAAAGTTTATAGTGTTTATACACATACATTATAACACATTAAAACATACAATTTTTAATTTTTAAATGTTAGATATATCATCTTGTATATTTATTATCCTATGAGGGCCGCGGGCCGGTTAAAATTTGTTCGAGGGCCGTATCCGGTCCGCGGGCCGTAGTTTGGAGATCCCTGCTCTAGGTAATCTAACCTTCTGGTAGTAAAATTCTTTTGGAGGTCCACAGCACAGCTTAAGCGACAAAGAGTATTGTTTCTATAATTTAAGGGGTGAAAAAAAATTGGCTTCAAGGAGACAGGAGTTATGCATGTGTAGCTACGTCACTGATGAGAATGTGGAACGAAACTATGAGAGACAGCTTCACAATATAGTCATATTCGACGTAGATAATAGATATCTAGATAAGTAATAAAAACGGCAGCGTTTTCTGTATAAGAGAGCCAGCCGAGCTGGGTTACAGGCTGTTATTAGATTACTGTTACTCAGACGTAAATCTATACAGTGAACTTGAAAACTCGATATCACAATTTATACTGTAATATTTAGACTTGGCATATTTTTAATTATTTGGAACTTGGAATATTTTTATTATCGACAAATGTCAAATGCTTAACCATTGGTTTGAATTTACTCAAGTCATACCATTAATTAATAGTGGTGGGTTTAAAAAAAAAAGACGTGGTTGGAATTTTCGATTTCAGGACCCTCATAATTATTAAATAATTTATACATTTATAAATTATCAAAAATATTTTTATTTAAAAAAAATATCATGTGCAGAAAATTTTTAGAAATTACCACTTATATTATAACAAACTGATAAAAAACATTATTTAAATGTTATTCTTTACATTAAGACGACGCTATATCCGCACATGTTCTCCGTCTTACGAAATGTCAAATAGCAAATTCGCGTTCAACAGTATCAATAATTCTGATTTTTTTTTTTTTTTTACTTGATTGCTATATGTCATAGCAGGACCTTTAAGTTGCCTAAAACTTTCCTAAAAAGTTGAGTTATTAAGTACATAAAGAATTGTTCAAATCGAATGGTAGTATCAAAGGTTAATTTGTTCAAACAAACTCATCGGCATTATTACTTTCATTAAATTTCAAAAAACACTTACACGTTTTAATTGTGCAACATACCGCATCGATAAATGTTAATACTTATCTTCAAATTATACATCCGACCGGAAATTGGAATATCCTAGGCCGCAATTTACATAATATATGACTATGACCTTTTTTGGAGGACACATCTACCGACTCAATCGTAAACCTATTAACAAATTACAGTAGGGGGGCGAGGGGGCTTAGGCCCCGGGCGGTAAATTTTGGAAAGCATTTTGATATAAAACGATACCTAGGTCATTTGGGAGATAAAAAAAAGTAATGGCACTTAGATAACCTGGGGTGCAAAATTCCTAAATATGTCTCTGCATGTAGGCCATTCCGCATAAAATAAAAAGTACAGATAAGCAATTACAGTGTACAATTTGCATTGTACCATTTTATTCGTTTATTTCGTTAAAAAAATAAAATAGAAGTATAAAAGTATATCTTTTCTATATTGACAATGCATCTTGTATCTAGATACACTAAATGCATGTATCAAGATACATTTTTTTTTAGTAACTTACCAACCCTGCCTTCTGTTACCTGTAATTACGGGTGAATAAATATTAAACACAGAAAAATAAATAAATAAATTTTAAGTATATTAATAAATATTTCTTATTATAAATATAGGTATTATTAACATTTATAAAAAGTAAAAACACACATTATGAATCAATTTTAAATTTAAATTAACTAATATAAAGATACTTGTAAAAATAAAAATACAAAAAATGATAAAACTTTTAATTCTTGTTGACATTTTAATAATTTTTATACTTAAAAAAACACATTTTTTTGCCAAAATATTTGTCTTAATTTTCTAAAAAATAACGCAAACTAAAATTAAAACTAAACAATAATTATAAATATGTTGGGATGGATATTATTTTTGAAATTTGGATGGTATGCGACTTTCTGTACATTTTCTGTTAGATGAATTGGATACATCAGATAATACAGGAACCCCTGAGAACTTTGGTATGGTTTTTTTTGGTTTAATACTATCATTAAGAGATGATAGTGATGAATTATTAAACTCATCATTTTTTGATGATCTTTCAGTGACTTTACAAGGTATTTTACTTTTTGTAGGAATTTCTGATTTTTTTAAAGATGTAGGTTTAGTAAAATTATCATTATTTTCTTCAAATTTTCCAAAGTTCAATTTTTGATAGCATTTGCCCGATTTTAAATTGTTTTCTTTTGTATTATTTACACACGATAGCTGTTTTTCGCTGCTCCTGAACATGTTTTTAATTTTATAGAGCATTGACATTGGTGTCTTCAATGTCTCAGTTTCTACTTTCATTTTCTTTTCACTGTTGTCGTATTCTTGAATAGTATCAATTTTTCTCTTATTATCTTCCTGTACATGATCTAATTCAATACTATGAAAAGAATCAATAATTGAACTTTTTTCTGGTGTTTCTGTAAGAAGCGATTCATCATCCATCTGTATATCAGTCAATAATTCAGTATTATTGTGCAAAAATGTGGATTCTTCAAATTGTAGAGTTGTGCTGTTAATTTCATTTGAACTACTATCTATTGATGTTTTAGATCCATTATCAGAAGTTTTGACTTCTATTGGATTTTCTGATAAAATAACGGGTTTTTCATCAGATTTATTAACAGGTATTGATACAGACATTTCAATTAGATTAGAAAGATTTCTATCAGAATCTACAGACATTACATCAGTATTGTTTTTTAAATCAACATTTTCCAGTAGTCCTTGATCAATGATGCTGAAATCGACAATGGTATCTTTATTTGAGTTAGTACACAGTTTATGGTTAGAATCTCCTGTAACCTCTGCAGAATCTATGGTTTTGTTTAATGTAATGTTTGATAACAATTTTACTTCTTTAGTAGATTCGTCTAACATACAGTGTTTATTAAGTATTTTTTTCTCTTCCGATTCATCTTGTTTAATTGTTTCATTTAAAGAATTAGAAAGACTGTCAACTAAACTTTGTTTATTGATCAATACCAATGGTTCTACATTGTTTAATTCTGTTATATTATTTTGAGTCTTATTACTTGTACAAGAATATGTTGACAGGTTTAAATTTGAATCAGTTATTGTTTGATTAAAAGATGAGTTACTGAACTGTGATGTGTTTATTTTAATCGACTCATCGGCTAATAATTCTACATCGGGAGATGAAATTGTTGATAAATTGTTCGATGAAGAGTTTTGAAAATCTCTAAAATTAATTTCATCTTTTGGCGCTATTTCTGAATTCCACATTTGATCAATTGAACTAAAATTTATTAAGCTGTCACTATTGATAATATTTTCATTTGGGTTTGTTTGTTGGGCACTTTTTAATGGAGTTTGATCAACAATACTGAAATTTAATAGCTTTTGTTTTTTTGTTTGGTTGTCAAATGTAGGCGTTTGTTGAATAATACTAAAATCCAACAGTTTTTGTGTTTTAGGAGTCTTAGATTCCACTTGTTTTTCTTTTTGATTGTCTCCAAAATTAAACATCTGTTCTAAATTTGTAAATTCTTCTAAGCTGTTATTATTACTTTTTGTGATAGCCAATGAATCTGGTGGGTTATCATTATTAAGAATATCATCTTGATCAAAGAAGTTTTTATCAGTTTTTTCTGTTTCTGGAATAAGTTTAAAAGCCGCAAAGTTAGGAATATCAGTTGCATTAATTTGGTTTGGATGCATTTTTTCATTGATATTTTCTGGAACAAGTAATTGTTTTGTAGTGATACTATCAAACTGTTCATCCATTTTGTTAATTGTATCCATTTCAGATAATTTGTCACTATTCACTGAACTTTCATTATTTTTTGTTTCATTTATATTTTCAACTAATCCTGAATCTGTGATAGTACAGTTCATTGAAATACTTTCATTTGCTTTTATTTCGATTTGGGTATCTTTCTCATTCAATAAATCCATTTCAGATTTTGGAGCAACAGTTGATTCTACTGTATTTAGAACTGCTGATGTATTCAACAATTCATTATTTTCGATTTCATTAACAATACTTTCAGATTCTGAAATAATAGGTACATCAGTATTGGGATTTAAAATTTCTTCATTTTGCTCTAAGTTATTACTAGAAGTTTCTAATGATGTATTTTCAATAATAACCGACAAATTTGATCCATCATAATTAGAGACATTTTCATTCATTTTTGTTGAATCAAATGTATCAGAAGAAAGTGTTTGTTCAATTAAACGTTCAAGTGTTTCATCATCATAACTAGCTTTTGGCACATTTAATTTTCTACTTGGACAACTTGATGATGTAATATCTTCACATATTTCATTTACAGCTTGTTCAAAATCTAAATATTGTCGCATCATACAAGAAGGGTCTTCTAATGTTGTGTTGCAAGTTATATTAACTTCATTACTTTCTACAAAAGAACTATTAGAAATGGTTGAGTTTTTTAACACACTCTTATTCAGCTTACTTGAATGCAATTTTTCTTCTAAATGTATTGCTGGAACAGTAGTATTTTGGATATTGTTCATAAGCAGGTGTTCAGTATCATTTGAAGTACTAATAGTATCATTTAAGGATTCCTTAAAATCTACACCCGAGTTGTTTATTGGAAGTTTGCTTGTGCAAATTGTTTCATCAATTTTTGTATCCACAACACTAGTGTTCGATGATTTAATATCAACTACCACGGGGACTGAGTATGCTTCATCTTTAAAATCATTGACATCAGGTGTTGGATTATCCATATTGGATATAAAATCCATTGACTTTTCATTATCAAACTTATGCTCAGTGTCATTTAAAATACTTTCAATATGATTAGTTTTATTTAAAGATTTATTTAAATCCATACTTTTATTGTTTGCTGAAAGTTTATTTGTGTATATTGTTTCATCAAATACTTTATCAGCTATATTCATATTGATTGAGTTACCTTCATCATAATGATCATGTACATCTGATGCCAACATGGCTTGGGAAATAGTTACATTGGACATAATACATATTGACTTTTCATCATCAAATTGTTGCTTGGTGTCATTTAAGGATTTAAATAAATTTGTACTTTGGTCGTTTGTTGGAAGTTTGCTAGGTTCATCAACTAATGTATCCACAATACTAGTGTTAGATGATTTAATATCAACTTCCATGGGAACTGAATATTCTTCTTCATTATCAAACTTATGCTCAGTGTCATTTAAAATACTTTCAATACAATTAGTTCTATTTAAGGATTTATTCAAATCCATGCTTTGGTTGTTTGCAGAAAATCTATTTGTGTACATTGTTTCATCAATTTTTTTATCAACAACACTAGTGTTAGATGAATTAATATTAACTCCCATGGGTACTGAATCTTCTTCATCATTATAATCATTGACATCATATGTTGGATTAGCTATATTTGACATAATATTCATTGACTTTTCATCATCTATTTTTTGCTTAGTATCATTTAAGGATTTATTCAAACTCATACTTTGGTCATTTGTTGGAAGTTTGCTAGTGTACATAGTTTCATCAACTATTGTATCAACAACACTAGTATTAGGTGATTTAATATCAACTTCTACTATGGGAACTGAGTATTCTTCATCATTATAATCATTGACATCAGGTGTTGAATTAGCCATGTTAGATGTAGTATTCATTGACTTTTCATCATTAAATTTATGCTCAGGGTCATTTATTGTACTTTCAATATGATTAGTATTATTTAAATCCGTACTTTGATTGATTGCTGAATGTCTATTTGCGTATACTGCTTCATCAAATACTTTATCTTCTCTACTCATATTAATTGTGTTACCTTCAACATAATGATCATTCACACATGATGTTGAAATATCCTGGGAAACTGTTACATTGGACACAATACATACTGAATTTTCATCATCAAATTGTTGCTTGGTGTCATTTAAGGATTTATTTAAATTTGTACTTTGGTCGTTTGTTGGAAGTTTGCTAGTGTACATAGTTTCATCAACTATTGTATCTACAACACTAGTGTTAGATGATTTAATATCAACTTCTATGGGGACTGAGTATTTTTTATCATTATAATCATTAACATCAAGTATTGAATTAGCCATGTTAGATGTAGTATTCATTGACTTTTCATCATTAAATTTATGCTCAGGGTCATTTATTGTACTTTCAATATGATTAGTATTATTTAAATCTGTACTTTGATTGTTTGCTGAAAGTCTACTTGAATACATTGTTTCATCAAATACTTTATCAGCTATATTCATATTAATTGAGTTGCCTTCATCACAATGATCATTTACATCTGGTGTTGTAATACCCTGGGGAATAGTTACATTGGACATAATACATATTGACTTTTCATCGTCAAACTTTTGCTCCATGTCATTTAAGGTTTTATTCAAATTCATACTTTGGTCATTTGTTGGAAGTTTGCTAGGTTCATCAACTAATGTATCCACGATACTAGTGTTAGATGATTTAATATCAACTTCCATGGGTACTGAGTATTCTTCATCATTATACTCATTGACATCACATGTTGGATTAGCCATATTGAAAGAAGTTTTCATTGACTTTTCATCATCAAATTTTTGCTTAGTATCATTTGAGAATTTATTCAAACTCATATTTTGGTCGTTAGTGCACATTGTTTCATCAATTATTGTATCCACAACACTAGTGTTAGATGATTTAATATCAACTTCCATTGGCACTGAGTATTCATCATTATAATCATTGACATCACATGTCGGATTAGCCATATTTGACATAGTATTCATTGACTTTTCATCGTCAATCTTAGGCTCAGTGTCATTTAAAATACTTTGGATATGAACAGTTTCATTGAGAGATTGATTCGAATTCATACTTTGGTTGTTTGTTACTTCATCAAACTTTGTACCTGCACATTCATTCAAAAAGTTAGTATTCTTCAAATTGTTTGATATTAACAATTCTTCAGTAGTTTCTTCAATTAACTTAGTAATTTCAAACACATTTTCATTAGAAGTTTGATTTAAGTGTTCAGTAGATGTTTCATGACTTATTTCAGTAATTGATGATCCGTTTAATCCATTTTTTATTTCTGTGTGCTCATTATTGATATCATTTAAAATGAAAGGAGAATCAACGACTTTAGGTAATACAGGAGTTGTTGTTTCTTCAATTCTATCCATAAACGGAGCAGACGCTTTAAGAGTTTTGGCACGTAATGATTGTTTAGTGACACGCAAATCAAATAATCTTTGTTTTCCAGGAGTAATACTATATTCATCGGCGCAAATTGAATCTTCACTGACATCACCAAGTTCTACATCACTACAAATACTTAAATCTGTATCATCTTCTTGACTACAATGTATTAAAGCACATACATTATTAGAATCATCTTGTTGGTTGATACTAGGACTTTGTTCAATTATACTTGACACTGATAAGGGTTCGCACGAATTAGTTTCATTATCTAAAAACAAAAATTAAAATTAATACCTGATTTAACTAATAATTAATTAAAAGAAATATTATTTGAAATACATACAATCATAATTATTTTGAATCAACTCTGATTCTCGGGGATCTGTAAAGCTAATGGTTTCATCTGAAAAATAATTTACAATCATTAATTTAATAACTATCTATAGCAATACTTTTGTTTGTTTATAAAATTTGAATAATAAACTTAATTTTATAGACTAAGAAATAGATGATTTCCATACTATATAGTATATTAATTTAATAGGAAATAGTAAAGTTAACAATATCAATAAATAAAATATTAAAATATTGTTAGTGTTTACTAATCTGATATTAATCAAGAATATATTAAAGATTATAAAATCAGTTACTAAGTCACAAATATATTCATTATTTTTTTTCTAAGTCAATGAAATATTGTTCTAATTTTATAAATTTTTAGAAAGATTAAAAATTAAATAAATAGATAAATAAAATTCAATAAAACTCTAAATAAATACCTTCAAATGTAGACTTATTTTGATTTTCTGACAAAGAAGATTCATCTACAAACAAAAATTAAAATGTTAACATAAATCATTTTTAGCATAGAATTCATAAGAAGTAAAGATAAGATTTATATGCATTGGTTATAATTTTATATTTTTGTAATTTCTGATTACTTATTGTTTTTGTTCACAATATCCAAAAATTATGTCGTATAGAGCAAATTGTGGTCATTTTACTATCCAAGTTATAAATAAATGCATGTATTGATAATGCCTATTTTAATAATTAACATATAAATTCTTTTTTTAGATATAAGTGATGGCTAGTAAGAGAAAAAAATACAAACATACAACTGCAACAAATAGAATAACTACAGTATTGTGATTTAACATTGTTATCATTTATAATGCCAAAAATAAAAATATCCGGTACAAAATATAGTCAATATGTAAAAAATTTTCTAAAACAGTTTTCAAGATCAAAGCAAAATATTTCATCATTTGTCTGTTTTTGATCAAATATTTGTCAACAAATAAGCAATTTTAAGTCAGTTGGTTCTTGTTTCTAAAATTTTAAATTTTTATTGCACACAAATCCTAGTTTAGTAATAAAATAATATAAAATGAATCATGATAATTATTCAAAATAAAATTCCTTATTTTTAATCAACTTCATTATTTAATTTTATTATAAAAGAGTTAACACACCTAGAAATTACTGAAAAATCTATTTTTGCAAATAAGGTCTAACTGATAAATGTAAAAAAAAAAAAACAATATTTTTCAAAATATCTTTGTATATTTTTTATAATTACAGAATAGTCAAAAGGGTATTGATCTGCAAATATTTTTTTCGTCAACTATGTACATCATATCAAATTTATGTTCAGCTGAATCTATTTTATGCTATAGGCTGTTATATTAGTCTACTTACCTATAACCAAACTGAAGGTAATAATAATATAAAGACTATCACATAGGCTCTTTAATGGCTTAAATGAAATAAACAATTTTAAAATAAAAATATTGATAAAAGCATACACAATGTCTTCGATAATATTTTTACCTTTTTTTATGATACTATTGATTCTTAAAATACAGGCTAACAGCATAAAATGGACTTTACTGACAAAAATTTGGTACAATGAATGTTAGTAAAAAAGAAACAGAATACTGGTATATCGTCCTCTCAATAAAAAAAATGTAAAATATTGTATACTTTTAAAAGAAACTGCTTTTATACTATGATTAAAGATCTATAGATATATAAATATATTATAATTTAACTATGCAAACCAGAGACCAAATAACTTTCAGCTATACATGTATTAATAAACAGCTTATTTTAAAGGTCATTAAATGCTAACAAAATAAAAAACACCTATAACTGTTAAAACACAGCCAATATGAATTATTAAAACTATTTAATATACAAAAATAAAATATTTATGTATCTTACTTGATGATATTGATCCCATTCTAATATATCTATTAATAACTTCAGTGTCAATCAATTTTGCAGTTGGTAAACATTTTGAGGAACACGGCGAAGAAAATCTTACTGTAAAAGTAAATAAAAAATGGATTATAAATATATCATAAGTCATGATAAATTTATTTTAAATTATTTATATATAGTAAAAAATCAATAATTTCTCATGTCTATAAATAACTTGGAAGTGTCAAGATTGTGCTATAAAGGTATAGAAAAAGACAATAAAAACATATTGTGAAAATGTTAAGTATCTACAGTACTTTATTTTAAATTATAACCAAATAAAAAAAACGAATTCTGTTAAATATGGCTTAACATAATAATCCATATTTTTACTTTGTTAACCCCCCTACCAAAGCACCAACCAGTTTCAATTTGTAATAAGAAACCACTTTAATCAAAATTAAAAATCTAACTATTTTTACTGGCCCAAAGAGAAAAACAAAATAATAAAAACACATTACTGTAAAATCAATAAATTTATTACATTCCTCTCAGAATTAAAAATAAAAAATACTTACAATTAGAATCTTCAGAAATGCTTTGTTTTAATTCAAATGTACCAATTTCTTCTTTATCTTCATCAAAATTATTTGTTGACTGGGTTATATTAACTAAAAAAAAAAAAAATATATAAATAAAACTTAATTATTTGATAAATGTAGATTAAAATTATAATTTTAATAAAAAGTTTTTACCTGAATTTTCATAACACATTGTTGTGTTTTCATTTGACACATCCAAAACAATAGATTTATCTAAGAATAACAACAGATAATTAATATAATTAAATTTAGTTTCCAGAAAAAAGATATATGTATATGTTAGATTTTTAAAAAAGAAACAAATAAAAAATTTTTTTGGTCTAACTGAAAAATTAATAATTGAAATAAAATTTTACCAAATAATTTATTATAGTAGTTATTGACTTAGTAAAATTTACTATTGAAGTTGAAAATACAATAAGGTTTATTTAATTAATGTAATTAGGCATCTATTACTTAAAATCAGATATTACCGTTTGTTTAGAAATAATTTCAAGAGAGATTTGATATTTTAACTATGTACAATGAACAATATTTAAGGATAAAATATTTTTGAAAAATGTATAGTATTTAATATTATTATCTTTAATAGAAAGAATGTGTAACTTTGATTTTTAATAAAATTACTTAATACAGGATGATTGATTAAGCGTAAAACACACATTATTTCCAAAAGTATTCATGTTTTTGAAAATATTTTTTTACATAGTTTCAAATTGTTAAAAAAACAACATTTTTATAAAAAAAAATATATTTTTTAATATTTTTTATCCTTATAATTTTTTAAGTTTTTTACTTTTTTGAATGACAACATACATTTTTAATTTCATATTCTAAAGCAGAATAATTTTTTGAGTATTTTGGTACATATAAATTGAATTTAGGGTGAGTAGTTTATGAGTTATTCTTATTCAAAGTTTAGACAAGCGGAATAGTGGACAAACATTTTGCGGGGTAACCCCGTACCACTCCACTCCGCGCAGCTAAACTTTAAATACGTATAACTCATAAACTACTCACCCTAAATTCGATTTTTATGTATCGAATTACTCAGAAAATTATTCTGCTTTGGAATATGAAATTAAAAATCTATGTTGTCATTCAAAAAAGTAAAAAACGTAAAAAATTATAAGGATAAAAAATATTTAAAAATATAATTTTTTTTATAAAAACGTTGTTTTTTTTAACAATTAGAAACTATGTAAAAAAATATTTTCAAAAACATGAATACTTTTTGAAATAATGAGTGTTCAACGATAAAAAAATCACCCTTTATATAAAATATTTTAAAACTAATAAACTATTTATAATTTGATGACTCTTTTTTTGACATTTATTTTAATTTGTACATCTGTAAAAAATAATTTTTGTTTACAAGCACAATAAATGTAAAGATATATTTAAGGTCTTGATTGAAGACACCATCCTAAGGCTGCATGACGTGGGTATTTAGTGATTAGTCAACTAGCAGGTCACTGGTCTAGCTACGTTTTTGATGAAATAACTTAAATGTAAAAAAATTAAATCCTTATACTTACTGTCTTTTTTATCTTCGTCTGACTCAAAAACAGATTGGCTGTAAGTAAAATATTAAATAAAATGATTAATGGTTTAAATATTTTTCATCAGGTAGGTCCATAAAGACCGGAATAAATACATTTATTCTTAGAACTAATTTATTAAGTATAAAAGCAAGCAAATGAGAATCGTTCTGCTCTACATCAAGTGTTGAATAGGTCATTGTTATAAGTATATTAAATTTGAATTCAATAATAGAAAAAAAAATGGAGATTTATCATGCATATAATTATATAAATAACTTTAAAAGTTTAAACGTTTTGAAAATTCCATTATATAACAAAAATGATGACATAAACATTTAATCAAAATTCTAAAAATCTACAAATTTATTTTTGAGTTATCACAAAAGAACAATATTGAAGTTGCATGAAATTTCCCAGTTTTCATAAATTGCTTTTCCAATCAATAACAAAAGTACTGGAAATTTACTCAATTTTTATTTAAGATCCCTTCTTTTCTACCACCCAAAGTAACAATTAGATCAAATTGGCTACCAGAAACTACTGCCATTTTTGAAAAAACATCATTGTAAAAAACAATACTCATTGCTTAACTTAGAATTTAAAATTTAAAGATTTTTAATATGCAGAAGATGTGGTAGTAACTACTAATAAAATGTATAGTATTAAAAAAAAATTATATTTAAAATTGGTTACTTATAAAATTGCAAGATTGTAGCATAACCAAATAAAGATTAGTTTATTTTACTGTTTATTAGTTTAAAAGCCATACAAAGCAAGTACCTATTTAATATCTTTAAATAAAATGTATATTTAACAAAAACAATTTAAATAAATGAATACATTGAATATATTGCTTACCTTAATTCAAAATCTGAAGGTAAAACCGTACGACGTGGTAATCTTTTATATCTATTTATTTGATCTTCAGTCACTGGACCAAAACATACAACGCCATCATCATATTCATTTGTAATCTCGTTTGTAATTAAACTGAGATTATTAGAATCCATTCTGAAAGAAATTTATAGTTTCATTTTTATAATATGACTGGCTATTTTTAAAATAATAATTAATCATATTTTAAGTATCTACCTATCAATCAATCAATATTGTGAATATATTTAATTTACTTCACCTTTAGTTATTCTTATTTATATACCCAATAGAGGTGTTATCTAAATTACTTACTATATTGTAATCCTAATTACAGATTAATGTATTTATCAGAAATTTAGAAAGGACCATCATTAACTTGTAATCAATAGAAATATTGAATTTATTGATATAATTTATTAACATATTAAATTTGTTTCAAGATGTTGGTGTTTAACAGTATCTTGTAATAGAGAATAGAAATAAAGATACCAAGAATTCTTACTTAACAATTGCAATACTACAAGGCTACTAAGAGTCTAGATTATGAATGTAGATTTTGTAGATTACCAATTTTATATATCTTGAAATTTAGGGATTAAATTAGTATTACACTTAGATTATATATATATATATATATATATGGTTGATTTCTTTTCAAAAAAAAAAAAGCAATTAGGCAAATAGATAATTACAACTTAAATAACTATAATTTATTTTTTTTAAACTACATACTAAGTTCTAGTTAGAAAATATTAAATTAAAGTTTAAGTGTCATTGAAATTGTAGATTAATGAAGTCTTATATTAAATTAAGACTTCATTAGGTACTGTAGAATAAATAATACAATTAAAATAGAGTAGTACTAACTTGAATTTTCAAAAGCAGTAGTCGACAAAATGTTTATCTCACTCGTCGCGAACGTAATAATCGAGAATTCGAGACCGGAATAACTGCTTGTTGTATAAAAGTCTTAAAACGGAAAACCCAAACTTTTGGGTATTATATTCTAAGTATAGTTACGGTATACGAGTCTAACACTAGGTAAATAGTAAATTCACTGAACGAACTTGAAACTACACTTTTACTACACAACATAAAAAATTGAAAGTTATAGACGACGTACGTCGTACACGAAAAAACGAAACTGAATAACGATTAACGATTAACGAATCCTACGACCTACGCTATTACGTAGAAAAGTTAACACCACGACATGACAGTGCTTCGACGCTTCGTCAGTTTACGATTGAATTTTTCCGTTAAAATAAAATCATTATGGCGGTTATTCAAAAATATTATGTTTTATTATTTTATATATGAACGTAATGCGCATGCGCAATTCTCGAACTTAGACGACTGTGGCGCTGTCCAGCTGTCGTGATGGATCACGAGTATGAAGTGAGTAACGCGACCGGCGACACGTTCGAAACACTTTCGTAACTATGTACACCTACTTCGTCTGATTCACATGTCTTGTCTTCATTCTCTGTATTAACTCCGTACACGGTGTCACGGATTCCCTTTCGCCTAAACCGCTCTACATATGTTGTCCACGTTGCCTGGACTTCGCGAATTAGCGATCGAAGTGGTTACTGAATACTGATCTCAATTTCCGAAGTTGCTGTATAATTCGTCTAAGACTAAGTGCTCTGAATATTAGTCAATGAAAAAACCTGCACGTTTTTTTTTTCTGAAGTCTGAATTTAAGTGTGATGGACGACGAAATAATAGATGTGATCACCGAATGTAGTTTCGATTATTTGGAATCCCTTTATGAACCGTGGAACAAGATCAACTCGGCGTAAGCAATAATTGCGATCTCATGGTCGTCTAAAAAATCTTAATAATTTATTAGTAATGAGGTAATGTGAATGGTTTGTCCCTAGGTCATATAACCCTATTAGTCCTCAATGGTTGATTCAACTGGCAGATGATTGGAACTCTGAACATGTAAGTGTTCATATGTGGGTGTAATTTTTATTAGACTTAACATGGTGTTCTACATTGTTTATAATTCTATATTGTAGAATGTACGTAAAGATGATTCAAGAAAATTGAAGAAACGTCTGTCTGAAGACGTCTGTGATGAATCCAAATACCGCGAAATACTCAATAAATATAAAGAAAATGATGTATTTGTTCTACCAAATGGTGAAGAAATAGTAAGGGTTCGTAATGATTCTAGCTCTGAATCAGAAATCGATATTATGGATGGTGAAACAAATAATAACAATATTGAGGATTGGCAGTCTGTTGTATCACATGGTTTCACAAGAGATATTGAGCACATACCAGCACCCACCCAAGAAAGACATCTAGATAGTAATATTATAACTGCAGATGAAAGATATTATCATCCTAACTTATTTGGAAAAAAAGATGATAAAAAATATTTAAAAGTAATTCAATAATCTAATAATTTATTTCTATTGTAAAGTTGTTTTATTTCCTTTTATTAAATGCAATTTATATTATTTTATATAGGTGAGAAACACTATATTAGAATTATGGAAAATAAATAAGCCATGTTATGTATCAAAATCATTTGCTAAACAAAAAATGAAAAAATGTGGTTCAGCAAAAGAAATTGGTCAGGTTCATTCATATCTTGAACATAGAGGGTACATTAATTTTGGTTGTGGTAAGTAATTGTTCATAGTACATTACAATTTTTATTTTAAAATTATTTTGTTTTTAGATGAATGCAAGTATAATAAAAATATTAAAAAAGAATTAGTTAATGCTAGAATATTGAAAACTCAATATAATTTGAAGCCACCTAAACTTCATGGGAAAAATAAGCCTTTTAAAAAAGTAAGTAATTTTAATATTTTTATAAGTAATAACTCTTTCTTATGATTTTAGTATGTACTTAAATTGAATGTACCAAAATATACAAATTGATTATTTGTTATTCTTATTTATGAAAAAAAAGTATTGCTTCTTTTTTAATAATGATAATATTTAATATATTATGTTTCAGGTAAAGGCAATGGGTGGTTACACAATATGCCATGATAAAACTTCATCCCAATGGGAGCATAACTATTCAGTTCCCAAACAAAACAAACGTTAATTAAAATACTGATTTTATAAAAAGCATTTTGGCTGTGAATGGGTTACATTTTGGTAATTATTTCATTTACTTTAAATATGTGTTTGTTTTTTTTTTTAAGAAATGATCAAGGCTATCTAATGCAAAAATAATTTTTATTAATTATTAGTATATGTTAAACATATAATATACACTAAATGTAAATTGAATAAATATCAAAAATAGTAACCCATGTTCTAAACTTAAATTGTAAATAGCTTATAAATTATAACTTATTTAATATGATTGCTATAATCATTGACTATTTTTTTATTGTTATACCATTTTTAAGCTAAATATTTACACACTGATATGCTATAAGATAACTGATTGTATTAACGTATATTTATGTAATGATTATTATTGAATATTGCATATATTAATTATAAAATATGAATTTGGTATATTATTGAGTTAAAAAACTACTATTTTTATTTAGTAAATGTAGTTTTTAACTATGTTTTATATAACAATAAAAAACTGAATTTTTTTATAATGCGTAATGTATATGTATTACATTTAATATTAATGCGTTTCTGTAAATAAAGTTTTTTTTTATCTTACATTAATTGTTTTATGGAAACCATAACCAGTTAATTTAATACCAGCCATTTGAAAAACAAGAAAATCATGTGTATAGTAGAATAAAACTAATTTTCTATATCAAATACTTATTACTTTGTGAGGATCTACTTAAAGTAGACTACTTCTATAGTTAAAAACAAAAATTTATCATTTAAAAATCTAGTTTTGAGTAGATGGTAATTTTAGATTATTTCAAGTTAAAACATTTTATACATTCGACAAAATTATTAACAATGTTTAATACTACAATATTCATCTATTGTATCATTGAATTAAAAGCTTTTATTGGACCTAATAGATGGCAATGGAAAACTATGGAGTACGCATTTATTGTTTTAAGAACACATCACTCTGCATGTATAGTTTCTCTCTTACATGTATAAAACAGCAAATTTGTTATTAGCTTTAAGCTTTGAATTAGAGAACATTTTCGATTTATCTACAATCAGATTTAAAAGTGAGAACGTCATAGGCGCAATTAGGTGGGGGTTCTTAGCCCCCTCAAATATTATTATTTCAGATATTATCAATGTGCACATTCCACAAACAAAATATACACGCATTATATTTATTCTAGCCCCTCCAAAAAATTGACCCTAGTTGCGCCCATGACAAAATATATTTTTATACCTGTATATATTTATATATTTTGTCATGGTTGCGCCTATCGCCTATGGAGAATGTTATCTAAAGCATCTTATAAGCTTTTATTAATATAATTTCAAAGCGATGATGGAATTTTTTTAATTCATTAATTATTACTTATTAGCTTAGCTATATTCCCGTATAGGCATATATTGCCTATGCCCTATTAGTTATGTTATAAAATGTAATAATATTGATGTATAATATACACTATGCTGTTGATGTTGGTAGAGTCGTAAAAATATGGTTAGGTATAAATTTGTATAAATAATGATTTTATAAATCGTTGGATTTAGGTATTGAGTTGATAAATAAAAAAATTTAACAAGAAAAAATATGAAAAATTCAAAAACCATTCTTATTTTTAACACAATTTGCGTTTTAAAAAGGGATTTTTTTTACAAAATTATATATGAATTGGTAACACTCATAAAATTATCAACGTTGATTTTACTTATCATAATAATGTAATTATTATTTTGTATTATTCATCAAAACTTTCTAAATGTTTTTGTATAATCTTAAATCTATAATTCACAATTTTCAACTTACTGCACTGACAATTTTTAATATTTTTTTTTATTGAGAAACGACTTACCTTCACATTTTTTTTCTTCAAACTATTTTGTTAATTTGTAACTCAATGAAATTGGACTACTGAGGTAAGTCGATCAAATTTATGTTTCAATTTAATTATTTATTATTTGATAACTTTTTCATCTTTACTCTATTGTTTTTTTAACAATTTTTCAAGATAAATTCTATTATAGAATGGACCAAGAAGACTTTACCGCTGATCTGTGTGCTGAACAGATTGGCAAATTATTTCAATTTCAGGATCTTACTGGTATTGAAAGTTTGCCTACATGTCGAGATGTACTACAGAGACATCATTGGGATATAGAATCTGCAGTTCAAGATCAGTTAAACCTAAGAGAAGGTCGCCCATCTGTATTTGCTGGTACATCAGAAACATCATCTGCTCCTACAGTTTTAGTGGATCCGACTAGGCAACAAATATTTAACCCAGAAAATTCTGGAACTGGAAATTTTTTATCATTTGTATTAGATTACATACTGAGAACATTTTACAACACATTTGTATCAGTGGTACGATTTACTTGGAGCTTAGTTTGGCCAGAACCTCGACCTCCAATTACAGACCCTGTAGCTGATGTTGGAAGATTTATTCAAAACTATGAGTCTACATATGGAAATGAACATCCAGTTTTTTATAGAGGATCATATAGGCAAGCATTAAATGATGCTAAACAAGAATTAAGATTTCTTGTTATTTATTTACATCAAAATGATCAATCCGATTGTTCTAATTTCTGTTCAACTGTATTGCCAAATAGCAATGTTATTTCTTTCCTAAATGAAAGCAACATATTATTTTGGGCTTGTGAACAAGATTTGAATGAAGGTAATAGAGTTGCTACTGCTCTCCAGGCCAACGTGTATCCTTATGTGGCTGTTGTTGTATTGAGAGAAAGCCGAATGACCCTAGTTGGGAGAATGGAAGGGCCTGTGTCACCTGAAGAATTTATAAGGAGATTGCGATCAGTATTTGAAGCTAATGAAGCATATCTCATAGCTGCTCGTGCTGAAAGGATTGAACGTAGTTTTAATCAATCTCTACGTGAACAGCAGGACCGAGCATATTTAGAATCATTGCGTGCAGATGAAGAAAAAGAGCAGATTAAAAGAGAAAAAGAGAATAAAGAACAAGAACAACGTTTACAACAAGTGAGGTTAGAAGAAATTGAACAAGCACATAAAGATGAACTGAAAAAACAGAAAGAGGAAATGTTGGCTAGTATTCCACCAGAACCATCTTTAGAAGAACCAGGATCATTGACAATTGTATTTATCATGCCTGGTGGTGTAAGAATAGAAAGGAGATTTTCAGAGATATCTCCTTTAGCTGATGTTTTAAATTTTGTATTTTGTCATCCAAGTTCACCAGATGTTTTTGAAGTGGCCACTAATTTTCCAAAACGAGTTTTGAATGTTGAAGACCGAAATAAAACACTTAAACAAGCAGGCTTACAAAAAAGAGAGGTTCTCTTTATAAACGATTTAGATTCGTGAATAAATAATATATTTATATAATTTATTAAAAAGTACCTATAAATGTGAGGAATCATAATTCTAAATATAATGTAAAAATTACATTGGTACATGTATAATGGTGTTTTTAATTTAAAAATGTTTAATTGAAAGTTGAGGATGTAGAGCCAATTACCAATTAATTATTATAATATAATATATATTATTTACATATATATTTTTTTTTACTTTTACTCGTTACTTCAAAAAACTTTGTTTTAACTTCTATTTGATCGTGTGGTCAATATATTTTGCACATATAGAAACTGCATTATTTTAATATCTTCTTTAATGTGTGATAAATTATAATAAATGGTTTTGTTTTTGATTTTGTGATTCAATTTATTTTTTTCATATTCTATCAACTATTATTGATTTATTTCAAATCTTTGAATTCAGATTTTATTCAAATAAAATTACAACCATATATTATTATGGATTAATATACTATTTATAATACTAAGAATATTAAATTTCCACTAAAGTGATAACAATTTAATTAAAATATAAATCTACAAAGATATTTTGTAAAGTATATTTTTATTAAAATATAAATTGTATCAATATAGTTAAATATACTATGTTATTGAGCATGGACAATAGAAATATTAAATAAAGTTGTTGACTTTTGAATTGTAAAATTCTTTCATATTATTTATAACACTGATAATGTAACTATAAATATTTTTAAAACATGAGTGTGTTCATCACTTTTTAAATATTAAAACTTTAAACAAAATACCTATAATTTTAAATTGATACTTTAATGACACCAAAATTTGTCTGTCTTACAAGGATCTAACATCACGCGATACTTTGATCCCAATTATTTTCAATTTACTATAACTTAGTAACTATCAAAAGTTAATTATATCATTCATCTTTACTATTATAGTTACTAACCTCAACTATAGTCTATCCCTCTGGTAACTCCGTGAAGTGTAATAATCAATACTTAGTTTACCTTCTGCTTTATGGACTAACAAATAATTTTATAATTAATATGTAACAACCAATAATTAGTCTACTAAATTTACACATACAAACTTACACTGCTAACACAGGTATTTAGTATTTGTGTATATGGATATTATAATATATTAATGGGATAATCCATTCAACACTTAATTTCAAAAAATACTAATGTTTTTGTAAATATAAATTTTAAAATATTTTAAATCATTTAAACAAACATTTTTGGAAAACTTTATATTTTATACTATATTTTATTGCTATAATTTATAAGATGTTTGATTTTTTTAATAATAGCATGCATTTTTAATTATGAAGTAGAATATTATTTGAAGTATTTCAATCTGTCAAAATCAAATTTTAGACAAGTAATTATCAGTAACTACTTAGAGTATTTAAATATTGATACAGGGTTTCTTTGTACCACTACTTTGTACTACTATTCATTAAAATTATAAAATATTTTTCAAAGGTATAACTTATAGTATTCATACCTTTAAATTAATTAACTACTTTTCCAAAATTTGATTTTCATATATTGAAGTGACAAAAAATACTTTACTTTTAAAATATAAAATTAAAAATGTCTGTTGTCATTAAAATAACAAAAAAAAAAAATATAATAAATTATTTTAATAAAATGTTTTAACGACCTAGTCATGTGATAAAAATATAGTAAAAATGTCTATAGTTTTATATGATGAGTATTAAATTAATCACTTGATATAGTACTTATTATCAATAAATCATCAATTAGCATATTATCAAAAATTCATAGTTTTGCGGGCGGATACAATGGTGCTAAACGGAGGGGGGGGGCAATTTGTTAGTCATCAACTATACAAATGGAATATATGATATTTTTCTGTGAAATGGGGAGGGCAATTCCCCCCCCCCACTTGTAAAGTTTAAGTAATTGACAATTTTTTATAAAAATTTTAACTAGGTTATCATCAGAATAAAAAATATATTTACTCTAAGTTAATAAGTAACTATATAGCTATGGATAATTATTGGTTCCATAACAAATACTTTAATTCCTTCATATAAACATTAAATAGAAAAATAAAACATACAATAAAAATAGTTCTTTTTAATTTTGAGTTGAACTTTCTAATTGTATAATAGTTCCCTGAATAAAATATTTAAAAAAAAAAAACAAAAAAATTACATACATAACTTCTATACACATTTAACCCCCACATGCTTACCAAAAATAAGAAACAAATGGCAACTATTTTAAATAAATATTATTGTTATGGTTTTAATATACATTATACTGTTTTGGCATTTTGTAGTACCTATGACTAGATGAAACAAATTTTGGAAAACAACCAACCATAAAAAAAAATATAATAAAAAAAAATTTTAATGGTAAGTAGCACCCTGAATAGAAATTTTATTTTCTATCAAAAAGCTTTAGTTTTGACCTTACAGCTCCTTCACAAACTAAAATACGTTTGCCACAGACATTTGGACTAGTAGTGTTTGTTGCTCGTCGTAAGACTCCAGATACAAGACCTGATCGTCTTGGTCGTATGGAAGGTTGTGTCTCCCGTTGACTCTGTTTTTCCTCAAAATACTCAACAATTTTACTTATATGTCTAGTTTTCTGAAATAAATATTATTATGTAATAAAAAATATTATTATTATTATTTATTAAATTACTTGATGGTTTTCCCATTCATTACATGCTGATAGGTCTTCTGAGCTATGATGCGTATTATTATGTAGAAAACAATAACCACCAGGTCTAAGATGGTGCTCATCACCAGTGGAGTCAAGGAACAATGATGATGTAGCCGAACCAGATGACAATGTCACGGATGAAGCATTCGTTGCATGTTGGCATTCAAGTCCTGCCAAAATGTTGTTCATTAATATTGATCTTGCTTTCGTTTGCTACCCACACAGCAAGAAAATAATCGAGCACATAAAACTGTTTTTTAAATGTATCTTAATATTCTTAACATTAGAATCATTTAAAGTAAAAAATAAAAAATAATTTATAAAATATCTATACCTGGTAAACAAAAGTCATCACAAACACTACTGTAGAAACCGGATTCGCATGAGCCTCTCCGTTTAAGATTTGCTACACCAGAGTTGACAGGAATAGTGAGATCGGTCCAACAAGAATCAACTGTTACAGTAGGAAATGTTTTAGTAGTATTTTCTATATTTGTTAATGACATCCACCGTCTTCCACTAGCTCTAGACATTAGTGGAGATGTTGGTAAGGATGTAGAGCGACATTTTTTTGAGGACTTATCAATGTTTCTAAGTTTTCCTTTAGGTGTAGATGAATCAGCAATAAGTGTACCACCACTTGATACACTTAAAGAACACCGTCTATCAAGTTCTACAAATCCAGGTGATGGTAGTTCACAGCACGATGAAAATAAATCTGAACCATTTGTAGAAGCAAGTATCTTTCGAACACCTTGAAACTTAGCATCCAATTTATGAAAGGGATTGGATTTGGACGGGCAAGGCTTGTAATGAGGATCTTGACGACACATACTTTCACCAACATAACGTAACGGTTGAACAAAATGACAACGCGCTTTATCTGATGGAGCCGTATGAGCTGGAAAAGCCAATATACCTTCATCTTCTGACAATGATCTACTATGACACACTAAATCAAACATAAAATATTAAAATTAAGAATTGATTTACATTGTATTGTTATAAATTATATTAAGTAAAAACTTTACATTTTAAGTATAAATGGACACAATATAACACTTAATTTTATGAAAATTCGGGTAAATAATACATTTATAATTACATTTTTTGTGATTATTTTCTTCAAGTCCATTATTCTGTAGCAGGAACTCTTCACTTCGTGCTTCCACCATCGCTGTTGAGCAAGGATTTGACCGAGTTGTAACAACTGGACATCTTCGTGACCCAGATAAATTTGAACTTACAGAAAGTGGAAAAGCAATTGCTTCTTCTAGTTGTTGAACAATCTCTTTAAATGTTGGGCGTGACTTAGCATCCAACTTTAGGAAACATAAAATTCAATAATTAAATATACAATATATAACACATACAAATATAGTTGAAAAACAATCTTACATGGCAGCAAGAAAATGCTAATTTAAGAAACATAGTTGGCGGAGGGCAAGATGAACATAATTCAACAAAAGCTATATAATCCAGGCCAAAATTTTGTGTTCTAGGTAAAATATCTGGATCAGCTTTCACTCTAGCAATGATTTCACATAACACAATTCCATAACTAAAAACATCACTGCTTTCATTATATACGTTGCCTTTAACACATTCTGGTGACATCCACCAAGGTGATCCAACTTGCTGTAACCTTTGTCCTTTCCTAATAAATAAACAAAAATGAATTATTTAGAAAACAATTACGTCATATTAAGATTTATGGACATATTAATGAACAAGATGTTAAAAAATAATCATGGTTAAATGGCAAGTACAATAACTTATTTTAAATTCTAGAAAAATTTTATAATACATAAATCTTAAATATAATGTATAAACATATGAATTACATTGTATAAAATCGGTATATATTACATATTTTTTTCACAAAAATTAAGAAATTTAATTAACATTTCTATATTTTTTATTTTTTAGTATAAATAATAAAAGATATTTTGTTGAAATTCAAAAACTTTTGGTCTTTGATAATTATTAATTTATGTATTATCTTAAATACCTAATAATATTAAATACTTTCATGTTATTTTCGTCTACATTCATGATCATGATTAGAAAATTACCAAATTAAACTTCTAAGATCTTAAAATACACTACATTACACAAAAATTAACATTTAATCATAATATATTAATCTGACATTTTTCTTTAATATTGGTTTTTTATAATAAGATTTCAGAATTTTTTTATCTTACATGAAAATACAATTTTGGATATTTTTACATTATATATTAATGTCACGGTATAATCATATTTTATAAATAAAATGATGTATAAAAGAATTTTAATGAAAACTAAAATTAATATAACTCACTTTGGTATTTTTGCAGCTAGTCCAAAATCGGCTACAACAGCAGTCAGATCTTTAGTTGATTCATTTTTTTTAATTAAAACATTCTAAAATTGTTAAATAGTTTAATAGCATCATATTGATAAACTTTAAATAACATTAATATTAAACAATAATTTTATTAGGTTTAAATGAAGTTCAGAATTTATAATTTAGTCAGAATAAGTTTATATTTACTTTAGAAGTTAAATCACGGTGAAATATGTCTCTTGAATGAAGATACTTCATACCCCTTGCAATATCAAGACTTATTTTCATTCTTACTTTAAATGATAGTTCAATATCAGACTCAAGTAATTGTTCCAAACTTCCACCATTGATATACTAATAAATAAAATGTATTATTAAAAAGATCTGAAGTACTTTAACATATTGAATATTATAAACAAATATACAAAATGGTAGAATTATAATTACCTCAGTTAATGCGTGGAGTTGTCCTTTATATACACAAGCGCCTTCAAATCTAAAATAGAAATTAAAAAAAAAAATTGTCCTAAATGTATATATTTTTAATTTTTACATAAATATTTTTTAATGAAAATTTTCAGAATTAAAGTAGGGACTATTTTAATGTTTCAATTATATATTTGCATCTATGTAATTAATAACAACAAAATATAAATTAACTAATTGAATTATTAATACATTTTCCCTAGAAGTATTAACCATATTAATCTTATTTATTTTCATACCCAAGTATGTTAGGATGTGAAAGTTTGTTCATAAGTTGCACTTCTTTTAGCATATTGAATCGATTAGATTGTTTTATATTCATTTTGAGTACCATAACTTTTCCAGTAGTTCGGTGAATAACACGGTATACTTCAGAGAAGAAACCTTCACCAATACGTTCACTAACAAAATCATCTAGATTTGTTAGTGAACGCACGGCATGCTTAAGAGCACAACAAGAGTTGCCTTTTAATCGACATCCTTCTTTAAGTTGAAACTCAGCCTTCTCTTCCATAGTAGTCACGTAATTTGTCATAACAATTTGATAACCTGAAAAATTAAAAAAAAAAATGAGTTATTTTAAATTAAATAATATTTATAATGGAAACTACTGGAAAAAGCTGTTAGATTAAAATAATGGTAAATGCAGCATTGCACTATACAAATAACAAGAAACTGAAATTAAAATACAACTTACAAAAAAAAACGATTGATAAAAATTGTTTAATAGAATGTTCATTAACAACTACTTTTAATCGTCAAACAAGCCTATAACGTACTAACAAGAAAGTATTTTTTGCTGATAACAAAACCAAATTTATAGAAGATAATTGGAACAATAATTAACTGTAAACTAATAAATGTTTTTAAAAATATATTTTATAATATATACAATTGTCATATTAAAGGATAGTTTTTATTTATTACTTAACTTCTACAATAAAAATAAAGTGTACTTATATAATATTTGTTCGTAGAATTGAGATTAATATTTTTCAATATTTTTTTTGGTAACAATAAGATAATATGAATATGTTAGTGGTATAAATAAGCAATAGCTTAAATTTAATCTAAATATGATTTGAAAATGCCATTGTATTTGTATATATACATAATCATATTTTTGAACTACAAATTTCAATTTCAATCTCGTTAGGCCCGTTTCACATGGACGCGTATCGTACGCGCGCGTTTTTAGTTTACATTGATCAGTTCAAATGCGTCAATCTGAGGAAGGCACGTTTTGCTCGACTATATGATGTGTATGAACTTAAACAATATAAACTAAAAACGCAGGCGTAGGATACGCGTCTGTGTGAAATGGGACTAATTCTTTGTATTTTCTCAAAATTTTAACTTTAAATTGCTATTAATAAAAATTATACATTTTTAAAATTTTGAAGTGCAAAATAATTTGCGAATTTTGTTAACATTCTTCAAGAGCTTAAAATAAAATATTGTTGAGAATATACTTATAATACTTGATTATTATTTGTTAATAAATCACTTATGCAAAATCTTATATACGTTTTAAGCTTCTTAGACCTCAAAACAAAAATTGTATCATAAATAAATAAAAAAGAGTAAAAAATTTAAAATAACTATAAATAGCACAAAAAGAACCAAAATATTTTGTATCTAGTAAATTTTAAAATAAATGTTTTTATTGAATATGTTTAGTCTCTCTAATGTTATTCATTTTAGAATAATAACAAAAAAAGGCAAAATAATTTTTGGTAAAAACTGGATTTATGTAAAAATTCTTGTTCTTATTTTAAAGTAATACCTAACTAAATACAGTGGAGTCTCAATAACTCAAATTTCAAGGGAGGCAAAAATTAATTCGACTTACGTATTTTTCGAATTATAAACATTGCATTTAGTGAATAGGATTTCAATAGGGACGAAAAAAAATTTGAGTTATCAACTCTACTAAACAAGATTAATTATTTTTTACTAGTCTAAAAAAAAGTTATGCAAGGCAAAAAAAAATTTTAAACTATCATTGTAAGATTTATACATTCATAATTCAGTCCAGAAATTTAAATTTAGTATGTTATATTTTAATACAGATTTATTAGTTTTAAAACTTATAGGAATAAGCTATATTAGTTTTATTGAACAAAATACCAAAGTTCTTGTAAGAAGTAAAATAAAGAAATGTACAGACATGTACATATACATACCTATATACCTAATATTTAAATATTTATTAAAAAGTATGCAACAAAAACTACTAGAGTAAACATCTCACTTCAGATAAGAGTTGAGTCCCACTAAGTTAAGTAAATATTATATTATATTTGTATCTAAAAATAATATTTTTAATATATTATAATACTAAAACTAAATTAATTTGATAAATTAGTTGGTAAATTTGAAAAAAAATATTTTATACTTAAAATATAACTAATTATAAATTTAAAGTGATAAGATAAACATGCATTGTAGCAAAAATTACAAAAACTTGTAGATTGTTATTTGATATTTAAACAAGTGATAACTCTAAAGAGTTTCAAAAACAAATTATAAATGTTGTGAAATTTCTAGGTACCTATCTAATTTATTAAAAACAACACTACAATAATTTATTAACATAAATTATTTTTTAAATATTATTTAATAGTTGGTAAACATTAACTGTAGAAAATAAAACGAAATGATAATAATATACATTTAAATTAAATTAAATGTTTAAGTTAAATATTAATGAATTGTATTTTGAGAAGGTAATGTGAGTTTTTATTTTGATTACAAATATAATTTACTTTACATCAAGGATTTTTTGTTTACAAATTTAACTATAACACATTTGAATATCAGGTTGATAGTGTGATTATAAATGTATTTTCTTACAAAATAACAAAATATTTTATAAAAAGAATAGAATGACTCATTTTATTTAAAAATAGAGGTTCTTAGCAAGTATGAAGTAACATTAATATCAATGACTTCCTCTAAATTAAACACAACAATATTTAATTCATTGTCATGAATTGAGTATCTGATAAATAATATTCACAATACTTGCAATTAAAAAGTTTCAACTATATTTGAAGTATTGGATATTGATTAGATATGTATCTACTTAACTACTAATATACATTTGCCAATCATATCTTTATCATTAATGTTTTTGTTTATATTGATGAAGAGTGGTTATTAAATTTCAATGGGTAAATTGTTCTGTATTAAAAATAAGTAATAGACTTACTGGATTTTCTATCGATTCCACATCCATTCTAGGAATTTTGATCAATTTGTAATGCCAACTAAGTAGAGTAATTGTGCTTAAGTCAAATTAAATAGTACAATTAATAATAAACACTCATGCAAATCGATTAATTATTAAATGTCACTCAATTGTCTGAACTAATGATAGAAAAAAAGGAAAAACTATGCAAACGAATAATGTAGAATGTATATGTAAACTGCGGAACACGAAAAATGACAAATTAATGAAAATTGCCTAGAAAATCAGATAAGAATTAATTAAATCTCATTTCTCATAACTTGTTAAATTTTTTACGCATACACACTTTTCAATACTTCATTCATGTCAACATTGCAGTGTGGCCAATGTTGCCGGACGTAAACTTGTCACAAGCTTTCCCTTTTTTCGTGAATCGAAATTCACTATTAGCTTATTCAGACTTCAGAGAAAATCACAAGAATCAATCTCATTTCTGAAATCATTTCAGAAATTTGAGATTTCGAGATCGGACATCGATCGTCATGGCAGACACTAGTTTAGATCATCAATCGCGCCTCTGGGGCTCATAAACCCTAGATCGAATCCTAAAGAATAAGCAACCCGTCCCCTCGTTGACTATACATTATATGTGCGTCGTTGAATTATAATCCATTCTATTCATATTATAAATGCTAAATACTATAAATTAATATTCTGATATAAAAAATATGGTTTACAGAATTTTTATTTGGAACTAATTTTCATCTGAAGACAATAATATATTATATTAAATCCGTAATTTCCTGAATTCCGCCAGCCGTGTCGTGCAATAGATAGTGTATAATCATAAAGAAAACAATTAGGGGCGGGAATAATACCTGTTCACCCACACTGTAGTTGCCCGGAGATTAATGTTTTCCAAAAAAATGTATCGAATGTAGAAGAAAATGGACGGAGGCAATAATAATAATGTTGGAGTTAGTTAACGTTTTTAAGACTATAGTGAATTTTTGTATTTTATACCATCGTATCGATTTTGAGATAAGTTTTTTAACAGTCGTCGATATTTCGACTATTTACGGTACTTAAGTTTTAATCTCGAATGCCGTGTGTCCTGGTCGAGTTTATGATAGGGACCCGTGAATAAAAAGTCTTGTTGTTTTGATAATATTATTATTTTATTATTATCTATCTATCTATAAAATAGTTATTAGTTATTCGTATTCGACTATTATGTTTATTAGTATTTAGTAGTGGTATTGTAAGACGTGAACAAACAGTTTTAGAATAATTTATCGTATCATGGAATTAGCTTTAGTACAGTGATTTCCTAATGGATCCATTTAATTTATCACGATATGCGAATTTAACTGTTCAAAGGGTTCAACCACCTGAAGAAAAGCCACTGCCTAAGGCTATAGAAAATGAAGAAGAAGAAGAAGATGACTGTAGCGAAGACGATGATTTTAGTGGTAGTGAAGAAGATACAAATAAGACACCAGAAATTTCAAAAGCTTTAGATAATTCAGAAGTATCTGATATTCCTACAGAAGTTGATGAAGACAATGAAGTCAAATTAGATTCAGAACCCATAGAAAATGAATCAGAAAATGAGAGCAAAAATAATGAACAAACTGATGAAGAAATTGAAGCCAATTCTAAACGAAAATCTGGCGAGGAAGAAGATGATCAAACCGCGAAAAAAGCCAAAATGAATGAAGATAGTATGTACTTATATTATAGTTATTATATATTATAGTTTTTTATTAATGAAAATTATTATTTAGGAACCAGTGACGAAGATCCAGATAGTCAAACAACATCTGAAAAACGACCAACTAATATGAGAAGAAATATTCGTGAAGTGATGGACGAAACAAAATTAGATGAATCGACCTTGGCTGCACAGAGACAAGAAATGGAAAGATTACGACGAGTTCAAGAACAACAACGCATTATTAGAGATGTATGTAAAATAAATGGTTTATTATTTTTATTTTTTAGTTAAACTTTATTGAATCAATTATTTTTAAATTATCAGGTCCAAAAACAAATTGCAATCAACAGACAAAATACAAAAGCTCAGGATCGTGTTATGTCTTTGCTTCAAGGAGGAACTACATCATTAATTAAAAAAAATGCTGCACCGACTGAACCTCAAGTTCAACCAAAACCTAATACAATTGTTATATCTACTGATTCTGGTTCACCACAGATATTTAATAAAAAGATGTTAGAAATATTAAAAAATCAACCAGATGCTTCAAAAGAATGTAATGAAATTGATAAATTATCATCTCTAGCTTCAAAACTTGGAGATGTTAGTGAACCACACATGGTAACTCCTTCTGTTTCAATTGCTCCAATAAAACCAGCAAAAATAGCTGAAGTTGTAACTATAAGTAGTGAAAGTGAAGAAGAGGAAGTTGAACAAAAACCTCAAAGTTCAGATGATGATTGTATATTAATATCTGGCGACGAAGAAGAAGAAGATTTAGCTGATGATGATACACACAATAGTGGTATGCATACAAATGATGCTTATAATTTACCAGATGAAGCTGGACGAGTTCTTATAAATGTTGGCCATCCAGATAACGAGCCAGATGTTTTCTTAGCTCCTCAAATTGCACGTATTATTAAGCCTCATCAAATTGGAGGTGTACGATTTTTATATGATAATGTAGTTGAATCTCTTGAAAGGTTTAAATCTTCAAAAGGATTTGGGTGTATACTTGCCCATTCGATGGGATTAGGCAAAACACTTCAAGTAATTTATTTGTACTTTTATACTTTATAATTTCTTTAAGTATAGTTTTGCATTTATGATTATTTTAAATAATTCAAACGTTATTCTTTTAGGTTGTTTCATTTTGTGATGTTTTTTTAAGACATACGCCAGCAAAACATGTGTTATGTATTATGCCTATAAATACTTTACAAAATTGGATGGCTGAATTTAATATGTGGCTTCCACTACCTGATGATATTAAAAATTCTTCAGAAAAGACAATAAATAGTGGTGATATTATTTATAGACAGTTTCCTCTATTTGTTCTTAATGACTTTCATAAGACTATATCAGCACGAGGCAAAGTCATTGAAAGCTGGCGAATTGAAGGTGGTGTTTTACTAATGGGCTATGAGCTCTACAGACAATTAACTTCTAGGAAACCAAGAAAGAAACGAAATAAAAAACAAATTGATGATGATTTTTTTGATGAAAAAAATAAACCATTGCTTGATGGTAAACATTTAATTTGAATATGTGAATATGGTTAAATAATTTTTATGAAAACATTTTAATAATTTATTATTTAATTTAAATTTTTTAGAAATGAGAGATGCATTAGTGAAACCTGGACCAGATTTAGTGATTTGTGATGAAGGACATAGAATTAAAAATAGCCATGCTTCAACCTCACAATCTCTTAAAGAAATTGAAAGTCGTCGACGTATAGTATTAACAGGATATCCATTACAAAATAACTTATTAGAATATTGGTGTATGGTAGATTTTGTCCGTCCAAATTACTTGGGAACAAAAACTGAATTCAGTAACATGTTTGAAAGACCTATTCAAAATGGTCAATGTATTGACAGTACACCTCAAGATATTAGGTTGATGAGACATAGAGCGCATGTTCTACATTCTCTTTTAGAAGGGTTTGTTCAGCGAAGAAGTCATTCTGTATTAGAGAAAACATTACCACAAAAAGAAGAATTTGTGTTACTTGTTCGTATGACTCCATTACAAAGATTGCTATATGATCGATTCATGAATGAGGTTGTACGGAAAAAAGCTGTGCCTAATCCATTAAAAGCATTTGCTGTTTGCTGCAAAGTAAGTTATTTATAACAACAATAATTAACTTAAATGTTTTATTATTTTACATGTTTAGATCTGGAATCATCCTGACATTCTATACTATTTTTTGAAAAAACGTTCATTGGATGAAGCTGAATTTGATTTAGATCTTGAAGAAGCTAGTACACCATTGGGTACCCCTTTAGGACCTACCCCAGCTACTTCTCCTTCTGCTGCTTCTAAACGTTCTAGAAATCGATGGCCAAAAGGAGGAGGAATGAATCCCAATTCCAAAGAATTAAAAAACAATCCTAATCGCAAGGTAATTAATACAATTATACTAAATTATATCATTTATAAACACTTTTAGAAATAAATATAATTAAATTAGTTTTATGTCTAAAAAAAAAATGTTTTTTAAGAATTTCATCATTAGTTAAATTTAAATTCTAATGAAAAATTATTGTTTAATTATTATAAAAAAAATAAATAAAATAGATTATAGGTTAATTTCTGTCTAATCTCATCCCTTAACCTTACCACCACCATATACAATTATCAAACCACTAACAAATTAAAAATATATTGTCAACTATTAAAATTGTAATTGAAATATATTTTTTACCCCCAATTAGTATGTGTAATGTCTGTGAAATTCAAAATCATAATACTTCAACTTTGAAGGATTTTTGTTTGAAGTGCATATTTTATGTTTGACACAGTGGTGTAGCTAAAATTTTGATTTTGAGTGACTGATAATTATTTATATGAGGGAGACTTGTTCTAGTACCTTACAGTTTAATACTCTGATACCATGGATAATTCCTACTAATATATAAATGCCAAAGAACTCTGTTTGTAGTCTCTCGTTGTACATTTTTACAACAGCTCTAATATGTAGTGGTAATTGTACCTATATCAAATGTTAAACCATTATCTTCTTATTCTTTGGTGAAACTACTCTTTAAGAGTTTTGGTCGCCCCACTATTTTACACCATCTGTCCCTATCATGTGTTATCTCCCTCTAGTTTTTAATACCAATCCTTAACAGCTCTTCTGCTCCATCCAGCTATCTTTTTCTAGGTCTGCCTCGTGGTCTCTTCCCATTCAAGGACTGCTCTTAGTGGTTCATTTTCTCCTCGCCACATGATGTGTCCAAGCCATTGTATTCTCTGACCTTTAATAAAGTTGATTATTGTTTCAAATTCTAACATTTTCTGTAATTCTCTGTTGTATCTTCTTCACCATTCTCTTGTATGAGCATCTAATATTGGTCTACAAATTTTTCTCTAAACTCTATTTTCAAACGTTCTCAGTTTTTTTTCTGTTGTGGTAGTTGTTGTCTTGTGTAAGTCTCTCCAATAATGTCTTGATCATCTGCAAAACTGAAAAGCCTTACTGCTCTGTTATTGATTGACATGCCTCCTTCCTCAGTACGCTGCAATTCTGTAATTACTTTTTCTAAAGCTACGGTAAACAGGATTGAGGAAAAAGCATCTCCTTGTTTCAATCAGATCAAACCTGATTCAACTGAGAAGGGTGACGACACTATTATCCACCTTCACACGATGTTGAGTATTTTCCATGCATAGCGTTGTAAGTTGTATTAGCTATTGTAGGAAGCCAAATTCGAGTATTATTTTATACAAGCTGTTTTAATGTATACTATCATATGCTTTTTTTAAATCGATGAACAACTGTCACATATTCTGCCGATATTTGTATTTTTCTCAATGATCTGTGTCCTATAATTAATAGTTGATCTATTGTTGACTTTCCTCTTCTAAAACCGCATTGATAATTTCACATATATTCTTCCTATATGGTATGAGACGTTTTAATAGAATTCTAGCAAATATTTTGTACGCAGAGTTTAGTAACAATATACTTCTATAGTTGTCACACTGTTGCTTGTCCTCTTTTTTGGGTAACGGGACAATAATGGCTTCTTTTCACATAGCTAGTAATTGATCCTCATCCCTTATTTTGTTACATAATCTAAAAAGTGATTGATGCAGTATTTTACTCCTATACTTTATTAATTTAGCTGCTATGCCATCAGAACCTGGAGCTTTCCAATTCTTTAGCCCTGCAATTGCGTTTTTAAACTCTTCATGGTTTATTTTTTGAACTAAAGGCTCCGTTTCTTTAAATATTTGGGTATGATTGGGTTGTTTGGTGCTGTTTCATTTAGTAGATCAACAAAATAGTCTTTCCACCGTTCAACTTTATGAGCCCATTACTATTTGGTCATCTTGACCCTTAATGACCTTACATACCAGATTGAACTAATTGAAATGTTTTATTGTTCCGAAGAAATATCTTACTCTGCATTAACCATGGTTATTCTCTGTATTTTATAGTACATTGTTTATGAACTTTATTTTTTCTTGCTGTAAAAACTTTCTTGTAATTTTTCCACTCTGTTATGAAATGTTCTCGACTTAAACTATTATAATAATATATTATTAAAGTAATTTATTTTACTTTTACTACTACTGTAGATCAATATAACTTTTCAAAAAAGTATTACATTTATTGTATTATTAATTATATTATATTTTTTATTATTTATATAATTATATATTATATATATAAGAGTGGTATTATCAATTAAACACGAAGTATCAAAAATTACTTAGTTAATGAAGCTAAAATTTGGTAGGTAGGTAATATATAGTTAGAAGATGTTTACTAAGAGGTTTTGCAAAATTTAGCCCCTAAGGGAGTTAAAATAGTTAAAAGAGATAAAGATGGAAAACATTACTTTTCTGGTCAGGTTTATAAAATTGGTTAGAAGTGGCTTGTTTAAAAGTTGATCCCGTATACAAATTTCTATTTATACCATATTATTACACTTTAAAGTATGCTGTGTTCCTTAAATAAATTCAATTAATTGTTTGTAATAGAAAATAAAAGTAAAATTAGTTTGAATTACATTGGTCGGGAGTATGTGTATCTTTATTTCATTTATTTTGAAAAGAGAACAAAATAAGTCATCTCACCTGTAAAATTTGAATTTCTGGAGATGTTCCCTTTTCCAAATAACCCATTCAATTTAAATTTAATTTTTCTTTAAAATGAATATTAATTATTCTTAATTGATTTTAATATTAAGAATCTTAATTATAATAATGACTTATTTTATGGAAAGATTTTACTATTAAAACAAAACAGAAATTCATAATATTTCTTTGTTGTTAAACTATATTACCTAAAATATTATGTTTTAATAATAAATAAATTATTTAAAATTGTATTTATAAGCTTGATTTACTTTCTGAAGTAAGAAATATTTTTCCAAAACATTATATTGTTAACTTGTATCTCTTATTCAATGAATTTTTGTTTTAAATTAATTTCAGAGTACCAAAAAAGATCAAATGAAAACTCCAGCTGTAGCAACAGTTATGCCTAATACAAGTAATAATCAAATTATTGCTCCTACTACTCATAATCACAATACTTCAACTGTTTCTCAATCTATTCAATTAAATCAATATGATGATTTTTCTTCTCAACCACAACAATATGGAAGTCAGGGGAATTTCACCAATCAACAATTGAACAATTATAATCAAAACTATAATTCTTCTTATTGGAAAGAAGGTGGACATTTTTACCGAGGTAATTCAGAATTTTATCAACCTAATCGAGGTACAGAAACAAAAAGTCAATATCCATACCCTCAAGATCCTAGACTAGAAGTTGGAGAAATAAGAATGGTAAAAAGTGAGCCTAGTTATCAAAATTATGAAGAAACCAGTTTTAGTGGTTCAAATGATCAAAATATTTATCAAAGTCGTGGATTTAATCAAGATACTACACAAGGAACACAGGAATCTGAACAACCTATACCCAACCAAGGTTTTTCTCCAGATGTCCAAAAAGTGAATCAAGGTCATTTCCCAGCTTTGGGAATAAATCAAGAAATTATACCTTGTCAAAATATTTCAAATATTCCAGGACTGCAATCAGATAATACTGATCAAATGTCAATGTCAAAACAAAAACCAAAAAATGTTCGAAATCGAAAACCTACTATAACTAATAAACAAATTCAAAAAAATCAATCAATGATTGTAGCTAATTCAAGAGTACATATTGATAATAATTGTAACGATAATGATAACAACATAAAAAATCAACATGTAATATCTAATTCAAAAGAAGTATCATTTAGGGAAGCATTTAACCAAGGAAATAGCCAAGAAGTCCTTTCTAATAGCAATCAAGGATTGTTTACAAACAATCAAGATATTTTAACAAGTACTAATAAAGGAATATTTGGGAGCTCTTCAAGAAATAATGAAGATATTCAATTTAATAGTAACCATACATCTTTAACAGAAAGTAATAAAGGTATTTATGGAAGTGGCTTAATAAAACAGGGAAATGACAATAATACTGGTATGGCTATTAGTTTTGAGGGTATATTTGACAACAATCGAATTATGTCAAGCCAGCAGAAACCCAACTTAAATCATCAACGTGTACAAAATTCTATTTCAAGCAATATAAATTCACAGAATATTAATAACAGCTTGAGTAATAATCAAAGTACTTTGAACAATCAAACTATTCAAAATCAAGTAACTAATCATCAAATAATTGACAATCCAAGATTAATGAATAATAATCCTGTTAACCAAGGAGTTAATAACCAAAGAATGCTGTTGTGTGATGCTAATAATCAAAGTCAATTAACAAGCAGCCAAGGAGCTCAACATTCTCATTCAATGACTTTATCACACGAACATCAAGAAATCAATCAAACATTTGTGAATCAGCAGCAACAACAACTGCAACACCAACAGCAGCAGCAACAACAACAACAACAACAACAACAACAACAGCAGCAACAACAACAACAACAACAACAGCAGCAGCAACACCAACAACAACAGCAACACCATCATCAACATAATCAAGAACAACAACAGTATCAAAATGCAGATAATGTATTAACAAATAGTGGCCAGATTTCAATTAGAGAACAATTCTTGAACCCTGATAATTCAAGTAATAACTATAACAATTACATGTTAGAATCCAGTCAACATATAACTAATCAGAATCATAATTATGGAACTATGCTATCTGACTCTTCATTTCAAAATCCAAATATCTTGACTGATCAAATGTTACACGATCAAGAAATGTTGCTAGCTAATGATCAGGCAATGTTAAGTGTCCTCAACTCCACAACTGACGCTAATGAACAGGCTTTATTGTATAATGCTATGGTTGGCCAGCCTGATGGACAGAGTTTGCTTGGTCTTTTAGAGCCGCCAAACATGTTGAACAATCAAATTAATGAATATCAACCTGTGTATGGCCCATTGCCATCTAACATCAAACCTGGGTTACCTGGAGGTGCTAAAACAGATTCTGAATCTAATCAGTATTCAAGAGCAACAAATATACAACAAATCACTGGAAGAGGAGTTGGTTTAATGTCTGGAGCTCATAATCAAAATGAAATGAAGATGTATTCAGAACCTAATCATTTTAACATTTCAAATTCTAATGAATCCTACTCAAGATATTCAAATTATTCATCTATGTATCCTCCATACACTCCAAGTTCTAGTACTCCATTGGGTAGTATATCTGATATACTAGATAACATTCCTGGACCTGAACGTACATATCAACCACCTGAACGTAAAAATCCTGCACCTTGCACTATGACTAGCCAAGATGTTGTAAATCCATTACCACCATTTCGTTCGTTAGACAATAAAACTAAGTATGAATATGGTGGAACCGGCAATAATATAGACATTGATCAATCTCATGATGAGAAAAGTACTTCATTTTCTATAAGCAAAGAACCACGGTCTTTAGAAGATACAATGGATCCAAAAATATCAACACTAGAAGAAGGTGAAATTAAAAATCCTTCACTTTTAATAAAAAGTGGGAAAGAAGAACCAGGAATACCGTATGATTGGGTGAGTTATTACATAATTATCAATTTTCAATCTATTATAAATTATAATTTATAATATATAATAATCAAATGGTTTTCAGGCGAATGAATTATTTAATGATTATGTACCTGGTATGATTGAAGCGTCAGCAAAGATGTCATTGTTATTTGCTATCGTTGAAGAATCTGTTAGAATAGGTGATCGTGTTTTATTATTTAGTCAATCATTATTCACATTAGACTTAATAGAAGAATTTTTGCAACGAAATAAAATACCCGGAAAAGATGAAAATTGGTGTCGAAATTGTGATTATTATCGTAAGTGCAATATTGTTCATATTTTTATTTTATTTTATTATTAGTTTTAGTTAATTAAAAAATTAAAACAACTATTTCTAAGTATTTTATAAGAATATTTTAGATACATATTTTAATTTTGACCTATAATTATATTATTTAAATAATATTAAGATAATTAATGTCGAGTAATATTTATTATCATACTTATTCAATAGTTTCAAAATTAATAATTAATAATTCATTAATGTTAGGTCTTGATGGCAGTACCTCTGCATCTGAACGTGAAAAATTAATCAATGATTTCAACATCTGTAATACAGTGCATTTGTTTTTGGTATCAACACGTGCCGGATCATTGGGTATTAATCTTGTTGGAGCAAATAGAGTAATTGTGTTTGATGCATCATGGAATCCTTGTCATGATACTCAAGCTGTATGCAGGGTTTATCGATATGGTCAACAAAAACCATGTTTTGTCTACAGATTAGTAACAGATAATTGTTTAGAAAAAAAAATCTATGATAGGCAGATAAATAAACAGGTAATGGCAGATCGTGTTGTTGATGAATGCAATCCAGATGCCCATTTGTCTATCAAAGAAGTAACTAATTTATGTTGGGATGATGGAGAGTCAACACCAATCAAAGATTTTTCACCACTTAAAGATAGTTATAGTGATGTAGTTGTAAAATATATTGTTGAGAATCTCAGTTCTGTGTTAACCAAGGTAAATGTTACAAATTAACATTGAAATAGAATTCCTCAATCCAATTATTATTATCTTTGTCACTCACTCATATAACATACCCAACAAATTTGTTAAAAATCACTCTTTAATTATGTTTGAGTTAATAACTAATTAATGTCAACATGTTTTGGTTGTACTTTATACTAAAACCAAAGATAATAAATTGAGAATGAAGTTTTCTTTAAATTTAGTTTTATTATTGATTTTAAATTATGTTTTCTTATTTAATAAAATTTAGGAACCATTTCAACATGAATCATTGTTTGTGGACCGTAAAGACAAAAAGTTATCACAGGCAGAAAAAAGGTTAGCCAAAAGAAGTTATGAAATGGAGAAAAAAGCAAACACCAGACCAATGTATTCATATTATGGTCAAAATACTACATCTTCATTATATAGGTTAGAATTTAAATATTAAAATCTATATTGTTTGTATCGTCTTATTCCATGCAATTATTTTTTTTATATAGGAATCAAATGGGTAAACCAATGGCCAGTGTACGCCCAATGCAGTCAATGTCTAATCCATCATCAGTAATGGCTAGCAGAAATGCTCTAAACCGTAGATGGATACCAGCTGAAGTCTGGCAAAAACAAGGAATGAGTGCTCAAGAAATGACTTTACCACTGGGTAATTAATAATATTTTCTAAAACTGATCTACGTCAGTCAACTTCAACAGACCAACTCAGTATTTTTTGTTTCTAAAAACAATGTTTAATACTTAATTATATTTTTTAAGATGTTGTAATTCCAACAAATGCTGGTGATCGTGGTTCAATTGTACTGAAAGCTGGTCAAAAAGTGATGGTACTGAAAAGTCCTAAAGGAATTTATATGCAGTTGGAAAGTGGAAAAATAATCGCTATCCGTACATCAGCTAATAATAAACCCAATAACTCAACAATACCAAGCCAACCATTTATTCCACAACAACAATCTACTCATCTTTCTACAATGACATATAATAGGCCACAGCCACTAGAAAGTAGTTTTAATCCAGGACCCAAAAGTGGTTAGTAACTATAAAATACAACTTCTAATTGTATTTTATAAAATTAATGTGTTATTTTTCAGATGCTTCTATGCAACAATTACGAAACCGTTCAAATTTATTAAGGAATAATCCTAGCATTTCAATAACACCTAAAAATATACCACCAACATCAAGACCTATTCATTCTCCATCATATATGCCTTCACCTCAGTCGTCTGCTGCTGGTTCACAATCAACATCACCTGCCATACCATCGTCTTCATACCCTCCCAAATTACCATCTTCAATAACATTAACAAAATTTGACGGACCTCATAAATCATCTGAAATAGGTATACAGGCCGATTCAGCACCTAATTCATGTTATGGACCTAGATATCCACCAGAATATCCAAGATCATTTGATAAATATCCTGTTAGAAATGAATATCCCCCAAGATTGCCTCAATCTTACAATAATAATTATCCACCGCAATATCACCGTCCCCCTTCTTCGCAATAATACAATAAAAATTCATTGTTTTTATTTTAAGACTTAGTTTTATGTGTACATTCAATAATTTAAATGTATATAATTTATGTATATTATTTTTAGACATTTTATCCTAAACGAAATATGTTATTTTGTACAAATATTTTATAAAAAAATGAGAGAAAAAAAAAGAAAAAAAAATGTTTAAACTCGAGCAAAAATAACTTGTCAGTATTTTCCTAAACTATTTAAAATTTATACTTTGGATATTTAATACTATCAAGCATTTTTTTTTTTTTGCATGTTCCTGTTCTTAAAAATTATAATTATTAAAAATTATGTTTAAAACCATAAATTAATTTTTATAATTAATCAGTGTGAGTAGCAGAATAATAATTGATGATAGACTTATTAATATTTTAAATATGTTTATATTATTGTTTAGTTCATGTTTGTTGACATTGTTATACATCATTTTTTTTAAAATTATCAATCTAAGTTATTTAAAAAATATATTTATTATGTTTTCTATTTCAAAATTATACTACTTTAAATGAGCATATAAGTAATTATATACTAGATATATAGGTAAAATATAAGTGTGTTTAAAAAAAAAAATAGATAAAACTTAAATTAATACAATTTATGATGGTCATTGTTATTTAATTCCTTAAACAATAATCTTGAAATAATAAATATTAATTTTAGTCGGATGGTTTTATCATTTAAGAGATAAAAGAATTATAGGACTGGCTGATAACATGGGCAATAATTGCAACCACTATGCCATACCATCCTTATAGTGATTATAAGAATATAATTGGTGATAGGGAATATAAATATTATTACCTGGAGTTAACGTCACTCTAGTGTGTTCAATGCATAAAAATAAATATAGATTACGCTATAGTTTGAAATTATTAACATGTTCTTAGTCTTTATAATTATATAATAGGTTAAAATATCGTTCAACAAAATAAAAACAATTCCAACTTTATTATTCATACAATAACACCACAAAGAAATTAAGAAATAATAAAGTGTATAAAAATTAAAATGACAATATTGTTCTGGTGTTTGATACAAAAACTGAACTTATAAATAAATGCATTCAGGCAAAATAAAATAGTAATAATAAAAGATCTTTTTTCTTTATTCCAGAACAAAAAAATTATTCCAATAAAACAAAATAACATAAATTCTAGTCAGTTTGTATACTAGCATTAGACTAAAACAGTTCACTACGACTCTGTTAAATTAAATAAGCTTTATGAAACTTAACAAATACAAAATATAATGTCATTGAGTTTTTTTTTAATTTTAAAACAGTACTATGTATATTTATAATATACTTATTTGTACACAATTCATTTTTCTAACACCACTTGACTATTTTAAAAATATTTTAGTAATAAATTATTGAATAAATAATCTAATACTGTTTATTGTTGCTATATTCATTACAGCAAAACAAAAATAAAAAATAAAAATGTATAAATAAGCTATTACAAAATTATACAACATATTAAAGGCAGTGGGAGGGTATATAATTAAAGTAGTATTTAAGTAATTAGATTATATTTTAAGTAAAATTTTGCAAGTCATTTACATGGTAACACTTATCTAAACTACTAAAAATCAATGTCAAACATTTTGTCATCAAATTTAATTTATCATACGTATATATTATAATTTATATTAGCTTAAAAATAATTAAATTAGTGTGCAATTAAGCTTCCATAATAATAACCTTTGGTTTGTGTAGTTTTGAAACTAATACAGTTCCAGTAATTAGTTATTGAATAAAACAGATCTATTTAATAAACGCCTTCCATAAAGGACGCATCAAAATGTAAAATTAACAAACGCATAAAAGCCATCTCTTTACGAGCATTGTCAAATATTACTCGAGGATCAATTGAAGTACAACGTAAACAATTAGGAGCCATAACCATAGCCAGGTTACTAGCATCCATTTTGGTAACTTGAACAACTTCAGGTTTGGTAAACAATTGTAGGAAGTGAATAAGGTATGCCAAAACAGCTTTATTTAAAGGTGGTAATCGATGAATAATAGCAATAGCACGGCGAGCATCTTGATGAGCTGCAATACACTCAGCATACATGTGATCAGGTACAAGAGGCTCATATAATTCACGATACCATAGTTTTAATAAAGATGCTGGAGTGTGTGCATCAGTCAACTCTTCAGATCCAGGAACTTCCCAAACATCTAAACGACTCTTAAGGGTCATAACTTCATCCATATCAGCTGGTACTCTATAAAATATATTAGATATAATATATAAATAAAAAATGTATAATATTTAATAAATATTTATAAACTATAGTATCTATAGTCTGTCTCGAACAAAAAAGGTACCATATCTCAATGATAATTAAGAATTAGTGTACATCCCTAAGCCATACAATGGCTAGTACTCCTACAACATTGGTTCGGAAACAGTTAGTAACTCAATCTACAAGTGTAAAACGTTATGTTTCTTTGGTGAGACAAACTATACAATATATAGTTAATAATAATAAGATATTATTAATAAATCTAATTAATAATAGGTATTGTTTTGGATAGGTACCTAAATATTCCTTCTGTTTGATCGCCTCTATGCCTCAGTACTAGTTCAGATAATGTAGTTTGTACCCAAGGTAATTTATAGTTTGGAAAGCGTTCTTTTTGAAGATCAATAACTTCAGTGATTGTATTTCCAAAAAGACTAGGCCTGAATATTTGCATCTGATAATAAACAACAAGATATTATAAATAAACTAACTATTTAGTAAATATGATTAAAAACAAAATCTATCTTACTCTAGCTTGTTCAATATCTTCCAATGTTGGTCTTCGAACTGCTTTTTTACCATCTACACCCATTCTATGTAATCTTTTAGTGGCCACACTAGCATAATGGCTTACTTGGACATGAACAGGCCAACGACCAACTTCAGTTGCATAGCTATCTAAACCTGGATCTCTATGTCTTTCCATGTAACTTTCTAAGTATTTTTGTAATTTAGGAGAAGGTGGAAAAAAAGATAAACAAATTGCCAAAAGTTCCCATCCACGGCGTAAGCTTTCTCTATAAATGATAAAATTTGATAAATATATGATAAAAATCTTTACTTATTTAAATAGATATTTATACTTTCTAGGATTTTCTGTTGTTTGTCTACATATTTGTATGTATAATTCATCTCGGAGGGTTGGTTTCATGAAACCAGTCATACATATTTCTAAAGCCACACTGTTTAGTGTCATTCCTAATTTTGCTTTGCGATCACTCATATAGGTTTGAACTAATTTAAATAAATCACAAGCTTCTTTTTTCAATGCTTTGTCAGATAGCACTAACATAGGTTTACGAATTGGATCCTATACAAATTTCAATTAACATAAAACCAAAATGTAAATTTTGCTTAAAAAAATAATTAATTATTTAGTTTTTACCTTGGACCATGAAAGCATGTCTCTTACTGAAAATTTTTTTCGGAAAATACCCTTCTTGTGTATATTTAGGTTATCCTGGGCATATTTTTCAATATCACTTTCAGAAGTAGTTTTCTTATCTCGATTCAATAAAGTTCTGGAAGTCTATAAATACAGTTTAAATATAAGAATAATATAATTATGATTTCATTTAAATTGAAGATGTTTCACACTATATTCTAATAGCATTTGCAAAAGCATATAATATATAAACCTGTTCGTAGTAATAGGCTGGCGAACAGGATCGAGCATCTTGAGATAATGATGGGTGAAATACACCGCGATTGGAGTTTGCATAACGAGCCAGCATAAACTAAAAGCACACACAAAAAAAAAAAAACAATAGCTAACATGCAGAAAGAGAAGAAATTTTAAAAAAAAAGGTATAATGTATAATGTATGTAAAAGTATTACCACTTCTATGCTTAGATAAGTATAGAACTATAAAATATATAATGATACAATATAAATCAGAAATATATGATTTATCTCAATATTAACAAAACATGGTTAAATAAATAAAATATTAAATAGATACAAATTTAAATTTTTTTTCTTTATTTGAATTTCTATTTGTGACAATATATAATAAATATAATTTATTAATTTACAAGTTATTTTCTAGATTTATACTGAAAAGTTAATTAAATTAAGAATATATGAACAATGAACATGTTCACATAATAAAAAATTACTATTTTTATTCTTTATTCAAAAAAAAAGTTAACAACTTAGCAATACATGAGTTAAAATATACAATCACCATATAAGAAGAGTTTTAGATTTACTTGGTTTTTCACTTTTTTATAATCAACTTAACTATTGAAAAAGACTACTCTAAATTATTTTTTATAATAGTTATATTTTATTAATAACTTAAATTTATCATTTAAGCAATAATTAAAATTTTATGTATAGTTAATATTAATTAATTTTGTTATTTATTATCAAACTATAAGCCAATGTGTATATGATATGGAGCTATTCATTGCGAAATTAGTTAAATTGTAAATAAATTAATTGATATGGATGTATATTAACTGACATATTTTAAACTATATCATACATTTATACATAAATATATTCATGTTTACATTATTTTTTCTTAAATTCTGTGTATAATGTATATTTTTGGATAATAATTAAATTGAATTATTATTATAACCATGTTATCTTATTATTATATAATATATTGGACATAAGTCTGTAAACTTAATAAAACATACATTTATTTTTAGTTTATTAATTTAAAACGATATTCAATAATAATGAGTATTTAAAAATATATAAATATAACTTGCTTTAAAATAAAAATATTGGAAACACAACCATAAAAAGTATTTTATTAATTCTCACTCTTTTTAATTAAAACTGATTATTACTATCTAAATATTACCTATATTGAGTATGTGGTTTGATTACAAATTAATTTAATAAATATTAATTTATCTAAAAATGACTATAAATATTTGGATTAATAACATTGAAACCTATTGTATATTTTATATAGTATAATTCGATTTGAAAGATTTAAATATTTATTATAGAATTGATTATTTATAAATAAGCCACTACAGTCCGAAGAAAACTGTCATACCTATCATGAAAAATATATTATTAAAATAATTTTAGATTATAATATTTAGAGACGTGCTAAGATACATAAAATGTGTTAATACCTCATTTCTTTCCATAATTGGAGAATATAAAGCTGCTGGAGGTTGAACATGTTGATCTTTTCTTCTTCTTAAGGATGTATGCTGAGTTTCTAAAGGAAGAGTTGGAGCTGAATTGCTAAACGGATCTTTTAAAAATAATATAATTATATTATTGTTAATCTATTAAAAAAAGTTTATTTTAATTAAAAACATTAAATTACCAGACATTGATGGTGTGACTAGATTTGCTGACCTTTGAGATGACAAAGTATTTGTAACTGTATTATAATAATGTTGATTACTACTAGATTCAACTGCATAATCACTAACTCGAGTATCTAAAATTGAGTTTGTTTATAACAAAGTTGAAAAATATATGATATTAGTATACTACCATTGACATAACTCCGAGGTTGTGATGTTCTCATTGCTGTCAAATGATCATAATCTAATTCATCCCTTAAATAATGTCTAGAAGATGCATTTGATGGAGATGGTGAACTAGATTGTTCACCCTGACTAACAGCTCCTTCATCATCAGCAAACTCATCACTATCATATCCAGTAGCTGTACCCATAACACTAATTAAATCTTCAATTTCAGCATCATCATCTTCAGAACAAGTACCAACTGTATCTCCAAATCTATATGATGATCCTATAAATTATAGAATAGAATAATCGTTAAATTTTCAAAAAAATATACCTATAATCCATCTCATAAAAAGAGTTATCTCAGGTGGCAAACAATTTTCTTTCAGTTTAATCAGATCACATCACTCAACTAAATAGGTTTTTTGTCAGGTTTTGTCTCTGACTAGCTATGTCAAAAACACTCCTTTACCATTTTAATCTTAGCAAAATCCATGCTAGATAGTTGTTAGACTAATAAAGTGATGCCTTCAAAAACACAGCACTTAACACGCATTAGCTATACCGAGAAATCCATTTCCACTAGTATGAACAGAAGCCTATTGTCTGAAGTTACTCTTAAATAAGATAGAGAACAGAACATGTAATTAAATAAAATACCTGATAACTTTGCTTGTTCTAAAATGTATTGATGTAGTGGCAAAATTCTTCCTTCAAACATATCTAAATTACTATATAATGGGGTTTGTTTTTGGTCTGAAGTGGCTGGACTAACACTTTTTCGAACAGCTCCACCGCGTTGACTAGACGAGCTCGAATGATTTGATACAGGTCTTGCTTTTAAATCTAATAAATTATTATTTTCAACACGTTTACCAAAGTGAAACCATGATATTAAAATTACAGATTAACCATTAACAGAGTATTTAAATAAATAAACATTGATATATTAATATAAATATTTTTAATTGAGCTTTTAATAAACCTTTTTTAAAAAAATAAATTTTTTAGTATTCAAAAATTTATTGGGAAAAAATGTTTTACCAAGGATAACTGACTTGTGTTAAAAATTATACATATCTGAATGTTAAAATATATTATAATTCAGATATGAAACAACAAAACACATGATATGTAGGATCAACTAAATAAAGGGGACATACTTGCATTCACTTAAGTTATAGACTTATATACCATTAAATACTCTTTTGATTAACAAAAAGAAATTTAAAACAATATTATTTGAACTCACTGTTATCTATAGCTTTGTTATCAGATCTTAACCTTTGATCAATTTTACTCGCTGTTGGGGGACTGCTTGATACACTAGAACTGGAATTATCATTTTCTCCAGAATCATCATCACTACTTGAAAGTCCAACATCTTTTGAACATTTTGTATGTTTTATTGATTGTGTCAAAGATGATTTTGAACTAGACTGACTTGGAGCAGCTGAAGGAGGAGGAGGGGCTGCGAAGTTAGCATATTCAGGAGTTAATGGTGGCCGTGATTTAGATGCAGTAGGAGATCCAGTATCAGAGTGGGAATGCCATTTTCGAGAACTCTATAAATCAGGAAATGCATGCAATAAACAATTTATAGGTAGCAATATGTATATATACACAAATTATGTTATATTACCAAAGGAGTGGATTCTACAGATTTTTTGCCATGTCGTGGAGGCATTCCCAGTAATCCACTTGGAGCAAGATATTTTTCATGCATTGAATCTTCTTCTTCTGCTTCAATTGAAGTTTTAGTAGCAATTGACTTTTGTGCAAAACTTTGGCTCCTACAAATTTGACTATTTGATAAACTGGAAGACAGTACAACAGGAGGGCGAGGACGAGAACAACTATTGTTACGATTATCATGACCAAGACTATAGCCACCTCCAATACTTATATCAGTATCAAAGCTTTTTTGTTTGCCTAATAGTAATTGGTATTGAGAAGCATTGGAAGAACTTCGTTGAATAGGAAGATTATTTTGTGGTGTAGGTGGTTGAGAAAGTTTCTTTCTAAATAACGGTGTACTGGCAGACATTGATAAACCAGGATTAGCATCTTTACCACTAGATGATTGAATAGAAACACAACTTGAATCACTCGAGCGACCAGAATCCTACACAAATAAAGCAACAAATTTATAATTATAATATTAAAAGAATATAGCATAATAGTAGTATTGTAATAATAAATCTAAAATAAAAGAACTATTTTATATTTCAAGCTAGAATAAAAATTACTTTAATTGTTGAATATTATAATAAAGCATAATCACTAATGGTAATAAATCATTTTCTTTGTGTTTTTTTTAATACGATAATTATAAAATTTATAATAATTTTCTATTATTAATATGTGAGGGTCAAGACAACTTATATTTATCTTGCCAGCCATACAAAAAGTAGTGTCTAGTGTTTAAAATATAAATTTATAAATGTTTAGATAAGAATATTATTTATCAAATTTCTGTTTTTTAAAAACATATTATAAAATTAAATTAAATGGATTTTTTGCTATAAATCAGTGATATTGCATAATTGTCTACAAGCAACAAACACACAATTTATCATTGAAGAATAACAATTTTATAACAAATGTTTGTGTATAGTACTATAGTAAAACTTGACTCAATGGAACTCTCTCAACAAAAAATATAATTAAAGTAAAAAGATTAAAAAGAAATATTCTACTATTCTAGTGTATTTTTACCTGTCTTATGGATACAGACAGTAATATTTCTCCCATACACCTTGATAATAAACAAGGAGCTTACTTTAAACTATAATATAATTATAGGCATATTTACAAACACCACAATATCAACGGACACAAAATTGAGGCATGTGATTACATGTTAAAGCACAGATTATATCCAAGTACATAGATACTCTTATATCACAGATAACTATTACACCGATAATTACATATGTTAATAATAATGTATGTCAATATTAACTATCGGTGTTCTTTTTCCAGAAAAATACAAAATTTTCATTAAATAAATACATATAAAGTTTAACTAATAAAGAAATACTTAATACTATCTACAATACATACAGTTTTATCTCATGATTATCTACTGAGAGAATAACCATAGTTTATATACAGGTTTCACTATACTTAAAACATGAAAATAATAATATGAATTATAATTGTTTAATTAACATGATTACTACGGATGACGCTAAATGGCGTCAATTAACATCTTTTGTATATTATACTGAATGACCCCAATTGGCGTCATCTACCTTGTTATTAAATGAACTACAATTTAGTAAGAGTTATAAATAAACTATTGGTTTTTTGTTAGCGTCTCTTACAAGTATTATTTTATATGTAAATACAAATCATTAATATTTTAATTTTTCAATTTATAACATAATTTTTTTTTTAACACCAATTTTTTGTGGCACGACAAATACACTCAAAAATGAAACACAGAGAATATGTTCAAAATTTTATTCATATAAAAAATAACAATAAAATAATATGAAGTATTTTTTAGATTAGTCTTTAAATATACAAATTTGACGTTTTAAAAAGGTTATTGTTATAATCTTAAAATTTAGCAAAATCATTTATTTAGTGAATATTATACTAAAAAAATTTTAAATGTATCAATTTTTTTTAAAAATAAAAATCATAAATTACTTACTTGTGAATAAGCAGTACGATTGTACCAAACATTAGGCTGATTTCCACGTCGTCCTCTACTCGGTGTATTAGCTTGTTGTTGATGTCTTAAGTAATATTAAAATAAATTTAAAAAAATGTTTATATTAAGAATTAAGCATTAAATTTACATACTTATGATGATGATGATGATGATGGTGGTGAGATCTGCGAGGTGTAAGAGGAGAAGTTTGAGTTTCAGAATCCACAGAACGTTTAGTTAAAGCAACTGGATCCATTAACTTAAAAGTTCTAACATTCTCAACATTACCCTAAAAAAAAAAATAAAATTTAAACTTAATAAACATAAACTGAACATCAACAATTAATTTATTAAGTTACATTTATACTTGTGACAAAACTTTTATTTTATTAATATAACTTACCAATGTTTGATTACTTGAAGAAAGGGGTACTGTCATTCTATTGCGGCCGGGTGTCTGAGTTGACACCGATTCTTTAGAATATTTACGATCATTTTCATCATTCACAGCGGGTTCAGTATTTTGTTTTAATGTTTGTAATTTGGCCAAAGGTATAATATCAGAATTGGGAGGTCGATGCCAAACTGTTTTTTGAGAAGCAGTATTATAGTAGTAAAAACGATTTGTGATAGGGTCAAATAGTTCCCACCACTGGTTGTTGTCTGTCTTTTTCCTATAATATAAACAAATGTAATGAATAAAAATAGAGTTGGTTTATTTTAGTATGCATAAAACTATATTTCATGGTATGGGAAAATTCAGAGAATCAATTATATAAAATGTATTTTTTATAAAATACTTTATGTAACATAAAAATATATTAACTCAACTTTACCACCAAGTATACAAGTAACTACTAAAAACACGCATTTTTTTAACCAACAACGTAATGATTATTATTTATTAGTTACCCTTATAGGAAATTAATGGTAATAACAATATGATATAAACAGCTCTAAAATTATACATTTTTTGTAACACATGTGTTATCTAAACAAATCTTATTATTGTTAGAATGATGTAATTTCTGTTGACAAGTAAATGTATTATGACCTTAGTCCTAAATATTTCATTACGGATTTAATAATTTTGTTCTATTATATTTATATTTCTATTAAATTAAAACAGTATTGTGGTTAGTACTACATAATATAAAATAATAAGCATGTAAAATTATTAAAAAAATATATTATTGCACATCTACACAGTTATTATTGATATTTAAGTTATATCTTCATTAACATTATTATATAAATATAAATAAAAAATATTTTTTTTAAAATATTTATATTATAAAGATAAAATAAATAAATAATTATACTTAGGCTAACGTTTTAAGATTACCGTAGTTTGTTTATAATGTTTAATGATTAAACATTTTAAATATAATTTAAACTAATACTTAAATACTCTTACAACATATAGTTTAGGATTCTTAAATTAATATAGATATAAATAATAATAATAACATAATTGATTCAGCATAATTGACTTATGAGAAGAGTACCAATTATAAAGGTAACAATATGCTTCACACCAAATCTTACTAGTAGTTAATTAACTAAGAAAACAAATATAAATTAATGTAATTTAAACAATATTTTTTTTTTAGTTAAGAAAATTAAAAAAAAAAAAAACAATTTTAAATAATTTATAGTAAATTTTATATTATATTATATTTTGATAATCAAAATAGGTTCACCTAAAACTTTCTTGATATTTTAACTTAAAAACTACATAAAATATTAGATATCATGTACATATTGTACATGGGTAATTCAGAATCTCAATTAAAAACTTTATTAAATTATTAAAACATAAATTATATAAAACAAATTTAAAAGAGGTGGTGTTTTATTGAAAATATATCAATAATATTAAATAGCTGAGGTACAAATTGAATTATTATCAAAATGAATCTTTGTAACAAAAATTTAAATATTCATTAAAATGTATGATAATAAATCATAAATGATATATTGATTTATAAATGATATGATTATATCAAATAATATCAATTTAATAACTGCAATACTTTTTATATAAATTACATTAATTATAAATAAATATAATTAATTTGTTCAAAATATTTTAAAGGAGATATTTAAAAATAAAATGTTAAACAAACTCTTGTTTAAAAACAATAACAACATAGTTAAAAATTGTAAATACAACTTTATTAAAAACTTTTTTTTCGTGGTATTGAATAATTATTTTTAATTTAGCAATCACCTTAAATAAGTTTGATCTTATAATTTATTTATTAGATAAGAAATTAATTTCAATTGTTTTAAATTACTACAATTTAACTTATTTGTAACACAAAAACATTTTACTTTTAAATATGACATTTATCTCAATAAATGCATCTATAAAATAAAATTAATATACTGATAAGAAAAAAAACAATAAATATATTATAAATAAGTTGAGAGTATGGTTTACTATACAATAAAAATTCTATTATTTTTATACTCAAAGGCTAAAGGTCATATTACACCTATGGGATGTATTATATTTATAATATTGAATAAAAAAGAAATACGCCAATTTAATTGTGTACAATAATTTGATTCAATTAATAAAAATATATGAAATTTAAACATTTAAATAAATAAGAAAAGTACTTACACGGGCACTCCTACAGGCGCATCCCAAACACATTCACCAGTTGTCAAATTTGCATACATATGTTCTTTAGTTCTGGGTTCGATTATCTCGACCCATTCCACTCTAAAATTTATAGAATTCAAAATTTTAAGGCATAAATAATAGGTAGAACAATAAATACAGAAAGACCAATATTCAGAATACATTATATAAATGATTACTGTGGAATCTGAATTAAACAAACACTATTACCTTTCCGATGTTAATGATGTCATTTTGTTGCTGAGTATGTGTAGTTTGTTTCTCAAACGATTGAATTCAATGGTCTACATTGTCGTAAATTTTTTTTTAAAGGACTAAAACGTCCTATACTCTAATTCTTATAGTCTACACTGGAAGTCTAAAATTTGTTTTTTACTTTTTGATAATATTAATATATTATATACATATCTCTATAAAAAAAATTCGGCCATCTAGTACCAACACCATCTGATCTACAATAAATGTATTGAAAATATGTATAACCTCTTTGAAACTCAAGGATTTATTATAGCGGGAAATTTAATATTTTATGAAGAAGATCAGTTAAACTGTTTTAATAAAATAATAATATGATATTATAATATGTTTGATAGTAATAAATATTATACATTATTATTATCAATTTTGTATTAATATTATTAAGTATTAACATTATTAACTTATAAAATAAAACGGAAAAAATCAAAAAAGTCTATAATCAACCGAGAAATAGTTAACGTTTAATGTTAAAATATCGATATCATACTCTTAAAGTCTGAAATAACATCTGATTTTATTGTACACAGATTACAGAATGATTTACCGAGGCCCCTTATTTTTTTTAATAATGCAATTATTCAAAATATGGTTTTTGTAATTTTATAAATCAACTTAAAAAAAAACCATAATTTTTTTATCTGGACGATGAACGTATTGATTTTATAATGATTAAATTATGTATTGATATGTTTTTTGTATCTGGTTTGTACTTTTAACTTCGAAAGTATTTTTTCAAAATAATCAGAAAAAAATAAAAACTTCTTGAAAAAAACTGATTTTGTTTTTAGATTCTGAACGGAGTGATGATAATATGAATGTAGTATGTACCTATTGATTCTACAATGATGAGTGTTTTTTTGTGTGTACATCATAACTTGTCGAAACTCGAAATAATACTTCGATTTTAAACTTCAGGTTGGAAATTGAATATTCTTATTGTTGCATTATAAAAATCAAAAGTAAGAAGTTTTTAGTAGTTTCAAAATAAAAAAAATGACAAAAATACTGGAATTTTTATCAAAAACAGTTTTCGACAAAATCGATTTTTTTGTATAGTAACTTAAAAATAAATCACTATAAATAGTGTAAGTATACTTAAAATGTTTACCAATTGTTTATATTAGTGTTATCTATAATCTATACAATATATACCAGTTCAATTCTAAATATATATTTTTTTGAAATGGATAAAAAAATTTGATAAAAAACTTGAAGATTGAATACAACGTTTATTATAAGTCGTTCTTATTGTAGTTAAAAAGAATCAAAAACCGTTAGGCACAATTTTTTGTTTTAAAGCGTTCAAAGTTCAAATTACTACGGAGTACCTATGTCAAAATCGTGAATATTTGAAAATAATTTTGTCCTTAAGGTCAACTTAATGGGAGCTTTCTGGTAAAAAATCGCATCTAGTTGGTACTTTTGAGAGTCATAAGTAAATACAAGTATTTTCATTGTATTTATACAAGTATATTACTCAATAACCATCACGAGATCCACTCGACATCTACTACATAGCAGAGTGAATTCCTTGTTTTTTTTTTTTTTTAAATAATACAGGTTTATTTTCAGTGGTTATTTTTTCGAGGGTTTTAAACACTATATTATAGTATATATATAATATATTTATTATTGTATAACTGTACTTTATTGAGTACCTACCTCAGTTTTTAGTTTCATAGTTTTAGTATTAACATGAATAAATAAATAACACTTAATTTGTGAATTTGTGATAGTTATGTTGACTATCACAAATAACTATAACTTAGAATATAGCCAATATAGGTATTAACAAGATTATTATTTAAATTTATCTGTTTGTTTGTTATCGTCAATAAAAGTGAGGTTCCAATTAAACAGGTACTGATAATACATTGACAATCATTGACTACTCAACTCAGTGGCATATTTATGGAAAGAGGGGTTCCCCCAAAAGAATTATTGAATGCGTTTGGAAACCTTAAATTTTAAATATGTCAATAGACAATAACATAATAATAATTATAGTAGCTTATTATAATATGACATCGCTCCAAAAAAAATTTTTAAACACGTCACTAACTCAACTAAACTAAATATTCTCCAATTCATACATATATTATTATTATTATTTTACATCTATTTCATAATTATAAATTTCACATAGATAAAATCTACCTATACGCTATTGAACATTAAATTTAGATTGTGAGAATCAAATGTGTCTTTATAAATAGGTACCATCATAAACTTAAATTAATTTAATATAATTAATTTAAGTTTACCCTTTATTAAGTTATAATATTTATCAGTGTATACAGTATATGTAGTACATAACGGGGGTAGAAAATTATTTGAACGCTATATACGTGCCAAAACTTACCTTTTTTTCGAGCGTGCCGTGAACATTTTTATATATTATATACCAGGGGCGGCAAACTTGTAGCTCGTGATCAAATTATTGTTATTTTATTGTATATTAATGTTTTAATTATAAAACTAAATCTATATCAAATAAAAATAATATATATGGCTCGGCTCGACTCGGTACTGTGCAGGCAACATCATGACTAAAAGTAAGTAACATCCGCTACCAATATAATATAATATATATATTTTATATGTAATAAAATTATTTAAATTTTTTGCGTGCCACCTCGGACACGCGCACGGCATGTTACAGATTTACCATTCTTGGGATAGTAGTATACCTATATAATAAATATTAACACCAAGGTGTATTATCCACCTTGATTAACACATTAGACAATTAAACGATATATTAGCTTAACTTTAAAAAAAATATATTTATTTTTGTTTAGATTTAAGTTTTTCAGTAAGTTTGATTTAAAAGTATTAAAAATATTTCATGCAATTTTAAATATTTATAAAACTGTAATTATGTAACTAAAAAAAATCCAGCTCTTTATTCTAATATGTAAATATTTTTATCTAATATTTTTTAAATATAATTTAATAACTGATAAGAGTATAAAACTGTATATTTGACTTATGATTAATACAACAAATAACTAATTTACTAATTAGTATAACTATGATATCCTTGAATATTAAAATTTAGTATTTTTCAGGAAACTTGCATATAATGTTAGTTTTATTATATTAGATTTATTTTACGGGCTTAGCACTTAGCTCTTTGACAAAAAGTAGACATGGATAAACAATCTTACAGCAACAACAGGGAAATTTTTAGATATTAAAGCTTACACATCAAGTTAGATATCCAGTATTCCAATACCTTGCTAATTGCTATACACATTATTACGTATTGCGTACTAAAATAATATGGTTCTATTTTTAGAAATTTATTAAATATGATAGGTAAGTTTAAGATTATAAATTCAAGTTAATCTATGAGGATAATGAATTATTTATGAAAAAATAAATTCAGATACATTCATGCAAGAAATTCAATATGAAGTTTCAGTTATATACAAATCACATATGTAAATAAAATAATTATAAAAATCTTGATAATTTAGTTACTAGAATTAACTATTGTCTATTTAAAAGAAATGCAATATATAACATAGTGCTGCTCTTATACATATAATTTAAAATAATTAATTTTTATTCACATTATTGTTACATAAAACATAATATTATAAATACTCTTGAAATATTTATTAAATATTTACTTTAATTTACTGTTTTTTTATTTTTATTTTTCATAGTGTATTAAATCAACTTTGAAATAATATTAGTTGTATATCGTATATGTTGAATGTACTTATATTTAGAAGAAAATAAAAAAGACTGTTTAATCTTTTGTTTTAAATTAAAGTGTTGAGTTCTGATAGTGACTTTATATAGGTTGTATCTACAGAACAATAAACTATCATCCAATCTGTAACTGTAATTTATTCCAGCAAGTTGCATAAATAACGAAAACCTACTAGATTATTTATAAGCTAAGATTATAATTGTTACGATCAGGTCAAAAACAATTGACTCAAGCACAGTAGGTAGTGCCTATGTGGCTATGTTTATTATGTTTAATTATCAGACAGTTTATCATATAATATGGATCTACTATATCTGAAACAATTGAAACTGAATGAAAATATAGGTAATTAAATTCTGGACAAATCATAAATCAATATTAGTTCCTTTAAGAGAATTGACATTAAAATATCTATGTATTCCTACTATTTTTGTGCCATTTGTAAGAATTTTTTTGAAAGCTGGACTAATAGTTAGTTAGTAGGTTTCTTATAATTATTATAAGTCAATGAAGAAACCGATTGTAACCAAAATATGTTTGTATTTTAATATTTTTAATTAAAAATTTAGAAACGTAATTTGAATTTATTATGCATTTATGCCTATTACCTATTATGTTTTAAATGTATATGAATAAATGAGTTTAACTTTTAAGTTTGAACCCCTATTTATTTTATTTTTTTACAACATAAAAGGACTTGTAGGTATAAGTTTTGACGTTTTGTTTTATTTTATTAATCAATTTTATACTTATTTATAAATTGTTTATTATATTATGTATTTAAGTTACCTACAGTTTTATTTTAATTTACATAAGTACCTACCTATTATAGAATGTTTTATCATTAATTTTTAAAACTATATTATTTGTAAGTTTTAAATTGTTATTTATTAATAAAATAATTTCAGTAGGTAGTAGGTATACCAATTAAAATGTAGATGTATAATAAATATTAATTATCATACAGATATAATACAAAAAACTGTATGCCTATACGGCTATACATCTATAAAAGATCAATTGTATCAATTTGTATAGAATTCAATGATAGGCAACTGTTAAGTATTATAATTAATATAACTTATAGCCTTATAGGTATTAAAGTGATACAATCTCTAGTTTTTTAAGAATATGTGATTTAATAATTTATCCATACTCTAACATTAACAGTTTCAAGTTTGGATTCGTAGGCTATGCAGCTGCCTGCTTGTGCTCTAGATGATTTATTTTAATTTGTAACAATAGGTACTAGGTAGGTATCAGTGGCGTAGATACGATGTTTTTCTGGGGGAGGGGTTTAAACATATTTATGAAGCAAATTTCGAGTTATTAGTACTTAATTTTTATTTTGTTTTAACCATTAAATAAAATATTTTGGTGTTGGAGAGGGGTGGAAACCCCTTACACCACCCCCGTAAATACGCCACTGGTAGGCATTATAAAATATTTAGTCGAAAAATATTATACTAATAAACAATCGAATAATTCAAAATTATCAAACAAATAATATTAAATTAAAAAAATTCGGAATTATTTGAATATTCAAAATACCATTGAAATTTCGAATGTGTCCATCACTATTACTTATCATTTATAAATTATAATACATTAGTAATGTATTAATATTGGTAAATTAAAAGATTTATCGATTAATGAAGTTATCAACATAATAAATTTCCACGACATCAAACAGTGAAACAAATATTTTTATTTATATATAATTAATAGCCAATAGGTATTATACTAAGTATATAACATTCGTCGAGGAAAAGGCGAATAACAAAGGAACTGCATTTCGCGATGTAAGGTTTTTATAGTTAGTCGTTACAATAAATATGATCTACGCGTTAACAGTGTTAACTTAACAATAAAAATTAAGTTCACGTTTATGAAAAATAAGATAAATAATTTTATATTCTTATTTGTCATGTACACACCAAATGGACAGTCATCACCGACGTTAAGGATACATTACTAATTAATAATTAGTAAAATAATGGCATAGGCGAATAACACCAAGGTCCAAGGGCAATAGTTTAATTAGTTCTAACTTCTGATAATTACTCTAATCTCTAAAATATTTTGCTTATTTGACCCATTTTGACGTGCCGTGTTCATAAGTATAAATTGCATTTCAATTGGCAATTTTCTGTCTATAATTTATCATTAGGTACCTAACTATTTACAACCACGGTTTAAGAAATATGTAGGTATATCATAAATCGTGTTTTCAACACGTACAACGTTCCAAGTTATTGATAAATTGAAATTTGAAACAATTGAAACAGTAAAAAATTCAATCCAAGTGTAATATAGTATAGGTACCTATATTATTATTTAGTGTATAAAGTGTGTAGTATACCCTTTTATCAATATTCAATAATAATAATAATAGATACAACGAGAATCGAGATAGTTGTACCAAGTTGTTCTTTGGTTGTACTATAGTATATATAGTATATACCACAGCTGCCTTCTACATAGAAATCTGTGGCGTATACTTATTATTCAATATTCATTTATGTTATCGTAAAAGGTGAACTGCAGAGTTTGCATGTAATATTATCAGGGGTACGACACTCCCTATCTTTCCATGTTAAATAAATAGGCGACCTTGAATGCCTCCAAGTGCCGCCGGGTATACGACCTCTCTATCATTGTGTGTTAATAAATGGGTGACCTTGAGTGCAGCTGGCACGGTTATAGTATATAACCGTGGTATAGCCTATTGTTGTAATATAAAATATGCTATACATGTAGTTTATTGTAAACAAAAACCGGTACCAACTTCAAAGCGAGCCTCCAATAATTCGAATATAACTTCAAGGCCGAGCCTCCACTTTGTTATCACACGGCAGAGTGTCGTTTCTTGTTTGTTCTTTGATATTATGTATGTGTGACGTGGCCGTAGAGTATACTCTATGGACGTGGCTAATCGCGGTTTTTCACACTTGTACGTTAGACAGCCTGTCAAAACACTTTGAAAGGATCGTCCTAGGAAAGTTGGTCAACGTGTAAGTACTTGATAAAAAAAATATTTTGGCGTTTCTTTTTATTAATTTTGCTACAATTTTACGTATTGTTCCCAAATAATTATTACTGTATTTCGTTCAAGTTGAACGTAAATCATTTATATTATTTGGTCGAGCTACATAATTTATGTTTTATGTTTCTTTTGCTAAAAAGAATTACCGTTCTAGCCGTCGGTCGTGCTCGCTGTGTAACCGAACTTGGTCTTTTAGGTAATCGCCATCACACATTTTCCAATTAAGAGAGAAGGCCGTTAATATTGCAGTTTACCCTAAGGTAAATAGATACAAAACAAATATAAAAATATAAGCAAATATCATTTACCTCTTGGCTATTATTATTAACGTGTTGAACGCTATGGCGTTACCAATCTTCCGGCAGAATGTTTTGCCAATGGGTCACCAACTATATTTTTAATATTATTATTATTATGTATTATTGGTATAAAAAAATAAAATAAAAATAGTAAATTTGTATTATTTTAAATGATAAACAACTTCAGTCGTCTTTTCTTTTTTATAAACCTTTCCCTTGTAAGTTACCTTGATTATTTTCTTAACATTGCATATTAGTAATTAGGTTACTAAAACGGTATGGTTTAAAGATGTTCTGTATGATTAAATGCTTTTCTTAAATAGACTCGTTCATTTTCAATGTTATACTTTTTAATTAATGAATGGTAATAGTTCTTATTTGTATCTGAAGATACACGATATTGTGAAATTTAGTATGTATAAAAAAAAGTTTTCTTTGTTACTGATAAATTTGTTATACTAATGTTAAAGAGTTAATAAAAAAATTTAGCATTTACCTATCTTTAAAAAGGGATTAGTTTTTGTTAAAATTATTTCTTTTTTTGATAAACATCTTTTTAAATGTTATTTATTTTGTATGTACCTAATTAAATTGAAATTAATAAATTAGTTTTTAACCATATAGACTTGAGTATTAAATAATACTATTCATAATTTGGTAGGTGTTCAAAATATGTTTCAAGTAGTGTCATACTGCCAATCAGTATGTAAAGTTGACAATAATGTTAGTTTTAAAATTTGAAAATATTTGGATAGTTATATTCAAAATAATAAGATCTGCATAATATGAAAATATAAGATCAATCTTATTAAACTAATGTACTTTGGTAATTTATTTGTTTATATTTTAATTTATAAACAAGAGGTCTTGAGTATAATACATTTCAATATTATGAAAATCGTTTTGTTGTATTAAAACAAAAACTAAATAAATAAAATTTTAATAAATCAATTAATATTATTCAATCAAAATGTTTAATACAATTTTTATATAAGTAAAATTTAAAATAATTAGTTTATTGGGCATTTGTATTCGGTATTTGAACATTGCAGGAAATTTAGTTGTGAAATATTTTAATACATTTTTTTTTTTAAATACTTAACTTATTTTTACATTTAATTGTCATTACTTACCTTCACAATTTTGTAATATTAGGGAAACGGAAAACAATCACTAACTACTCATTAGTTATGGTTTTCTTTGATATTATACATTTATAGTAATAATATGTCAATCACACTACCCATCTCATTAATATCAATGATTATATTTAGAACTTTTAGATTATATAATTAATAATTGATAAATAACAATCATTAATATTTGTATGAGAAAAAATTCAATGTGAAATATTTTATTAGAAATATTTCATACTTCAAACACTATCTGTATTACACATATTGTAAGTTATTTTTTAACTCCATGTATTTTTAAAAGATAATTTGTTTAATTTAAATAATTTGATCCATTTTTTCCCAAAAAAAGAATTGTAATTATTGTGTATTCTAATTTATAATATAACTAAATATCTAAATTTAATTTATAAATACAAGTATAATCAATTATTGATTAAGTTATTACCAAAGGTCATTTAAATAGTATTTAATAGTATATGTTTTATTATATCAAATTTGAATGACCTTGTATTTTTAAATAAACAATGCTTATTATAATTCAATAGTTTAATTTTATCCTGATATCACATTTTACTTTGGATACCTAGATACAGTGAGTATACACGCCAAATACATAATACCATATACTTTATCTTATTAGTATAATGCATAATGGTGTGTATACTTACCATATTTTAAAAGGATTTATTATAAACAAGAATATAAACATGTCATTTAAATGCATCTGTTATTTTTGGGATATAATGTACTAAATATATTAATTTTACAATAAATATTATTTCATAGTTATTTAGTTATTACCTTCAATATTATTTATGCGCTTTAAATTTTTTTAACATTTATTAATTCAGTAAATTTGCTTTTTTAAATATTATATTTATCAATATAATTTATTGTAGATTTTAGATACTAACAGCTGAAAATGATAATTTGAATTTATAAGTTCAATTAATATTCTGTATAAACTAACAAAAATTGGTAATTAAATGTAGCTTTTTAGTAAACGCAAGTAACCAGTTATATTATTTTGTTTAATTTGTTTGTTTGTTTTTTTTTTACTTAGCAGTTTATAATATAATTATGTAAGGTTTGATAAAAATTCGTCACTCTATAATCTGTTTTTTTTTTTAAATTATTATTATTAGTAATTTCTGATTTTAAAAATCTAATAATTTTATTATACTATAATGTATACCGTTGTCTATAAAAAAAAAAAACAAATATGTATAAATTATGTTAAATGTATTATTTTTATTTTGTGTGAATTTTTATATAACATATTTAAACTTAATTATACAATCAATATTTAAAACTAAATTAAAATTTAAAAACAAATAAATAATAAAAAAAAAATAGGTACTTAACAACAATAATAATAATAATAGTTATCAATACATAAATTATTCAACATTAATCTTCTAAAAGTTATTAAACAATATCAAATAAATAATTTTGTACTGCATAAGCAATTAAAATAATTTTTTAGTTTAAGCTTTAATGTTAAATATAAATATAAATATAATGTTCTTAAAACTGCAGTCTTTTCTTCAATCCATCTTCATAATTCTAAAACATTAAAATGAAACATTATTAATAATTATATAAATACTATTAATAATATTATTTAATTTTAAGGTATAAAACTACTATGTTATAATTAGAAAACACTATATATTATATACTCTGACCAACAGGAGAAAAATCATGGTTTGATAAAAATTAGTTTTGCGCATCTCCTAGTGACATCCTGCCATTGAGACTGGTTATATACTATAGTTAAAGTGGGATGTTGTGTGGGGAATGCACAGAAATGGCATGATCGTTGGGCAGAATATAATTTAATAATTATTTCTAAATTTAAATATTGGAATTAATAAGTACTATTTAAAACTATATACAATTCTTTGAATTCTTCAAAATTTATTTGTTTAGATTTTATGGTTCTATGAATAATGATATAAATTTCTATTTGTATTGTTGTTTATTTTAAATAATACAATAGCCAAAATGTATTAATGCATGCTCGACTTATATGGTATTTTCAGTCATTCTAATTTCTAATAGCATTCTTAAAGTAGGCCCAAAGTAGAATGTTACTAATTTGACTGATGTACAATAAGGTAATAGAGGTTATATTTAAGATACATCTTTTTGTTTGCTATTTTGTGATGTAAGAGGATTACGAATTATGATATTACGTGAATGTTGGAATTGATAAGATTTACCTTCTAACCAAATTAAATTTAATCCAACAACAAAAATATATTGTACTTATAAGCATAAATTTATTTTATTTTATTTTTTTATGTTGAATATATAAATATAAATTAATTAATAACTAACTTTATATATACACATAGGTATCTATTAACTATTATTATAAAATTATTTAAGTATTTAAATTAATACTGATTGAAAGTGAAAAAATAATAACATTGTAATTCAAATATATTAATTTTACTCAGAATCTAAATTTGTAATAATCTTTTAAAATATACAATATTTTATATTATTTTTCTTTTTATATTTTCTTTAATGATATTTTTTCATCAATAAAATATGTATTCCTATATTTTTATTTTATCAATAGAAATGTATACAGCTATTCAATTTTAAATTAATAAAATAAATTTATGTTTTAGTTTTTTTTTTTATTGGTTTTTAGCTGATTTGGAACTTAATCTTCTGAAATACAATTTTCTAATAATATAATATGACAAACATTCAAAGTATATTTGTTTAAAATAAACAAACCATTTTGTTTTACTAGAAGTAAATGTTTTAAATGTTGATACTTAATAACTAAAAGGAATGATTACTTCCTAATGAACTTTAACCTTGAAATTCTATGGCTTATTAAACACGTAGATGGTTATTTTAAAACAAAAAAATGAATAGATTTATGCATCTATGTTTAACAGAATGTTAGGTTACGTTAATATTTATGATCAATTTTTAAAATAAAATATTCAAAACTATTTCTTTCAGATTTTATTTTGTTGACTAGCAGTTCTTAAAATTTGGTACCCCTTACTTATGGTTCTGTGAATTATCTAGGGTTTCCATAAACATGTCTAAACTTTATATTATCAATTGTAATCAATATATATCATATATAATATAATGATAATTAGGATATGTAATATTTTTTATCAACTTTAAGTTCTGTGAATGAAAATGTTTGAGAACCACTTTTGTAAATAACTTATTTAAATGTAACTACAAAATATAAATTGTTTTAAAACACTTAATTTTTTAAATGGTTGTGTTTACTTATTTAGAATATTTTTGGCTTCAAATGAGATTATATTGAATATTTTAAAGTAAATGCAACAGATATGCTGACATTTAATTTATAATTAAAATAACTTGTGATATTCTAGACAAAATACTATTTGCATTCTGAATTCTGATACATAAATAAAATAGGAATCGTAATCAATTATCCAGTAGTTTTATTGAGTATGGATATGCAACTTTCCAAAACTAGACTTAATTAATTTTTAAAATATTAGACAATTTAAATTAATTTTCACTTATTTATTATCCTATTATATTGTTTATATGTATGAGCAATTATTTGAATTGGTTTTAATTTATAATTATTAATATTATTTAATGTTTTTTTAATATATAAAATAGCTATATTTGAATTCTATCTCAGGAATCTTTTTAAATACCAATTCTGTATGATGAAGCAAAATGCAACATATCAACATTATTAACGGTTTTTAAATTCAAAATTGTTTGTACGATTGTATAGATTAGGGTGAGTTTTCACAAATTCACAATTGTCTGTGGTTCATTTAGTAGTGTTAAAAATTAGCTAGAATATGAAATGGAAGTATTGATTCAAGTGAAATATTGTTATCTAATAAATAGTCTAGAATTAAATCTACTTTTAAAATGATTTAATTGCCAAAGAGTAATATACTCATTAGAGTACATAGGCAATTTAAAATTAATATTCTATATTCTATAATTTATAGTTTATTTACAGCTACAAAAATAAATGTTACCCAAGTCAAGATGATATATTATTATTGATTACATGTAATAAATAATTTTGAGTAGGATGAAAATCAAGTATCTCTTTATTACTCAGGACGGATCAATTGTGTAGCCACTAGTCATAAACCAGTAGAAACACGCATTTATTTATATAATTAACAAGTCGTCACTTAATGTTCACTCAAAATGTGTATCCAAATCATTAAAATTCTGATGCATTAATATTTAGTGCCATGCTTGGGCTTTTAATTATTTTTATACTGTTAATAGATCCCATTAGGTGTAACATAATAAAATTGTATTCTTGGCTCACGTGTTTCCTTGCAAGTGGTTAGGTTAGTTAACTTAAAATACTGAAATATTTTTAAATGTGTATACAAATGTTCATATCACTAGAACTATTTCTTTAGAAAATTAAAAACTAAATTTTCATATTATTATTATTATTATACATATAATTAGATACATCATTAAGTATCTATAAAAATTTTACTAACCATTTACACATATTTTGTGACACACCTGAAAATTTTTAAGTTTGGTACAAGTTTTTTCCTGTTTTAATTTTCAGTTATCTTACGAAACAATAGGTTATACTAAATTAATTCACCAAATAATTAAGATTATGCTTGACGTCATTATTTTTTATTTATTCAAAAAGTATTATTTACTAATCTGTTTTCATTAATTTCTATTTAGTTGTTTTTTTTTAATGGTAAGGAATTGGTATGATTTAACAAAAGATACTATATTATGATAATGATCGTAAGTAGAGGGTTTGTGGAATATTTAAATGTGAATAGAGAAATTATTCTAATTTAATATGAGTTAGGTACCTTCTGTTAATATTTAAAGCTTTCTTAAAATACTAATTTTCTTAAGGCCGAATATACCACTAATTTTGGAAATTAGAACGCAAAGCTTAGTATACACTATTTTGTTTTTTCCCTAGTTAAGTCTTTAAATAACTAAATACATTTAAATATCAAAACATTTTTTTATTAATTGTGAGTATGGCCAATTGATATGTGTGTTATTTTATTCATATGTATGTATGAAATTGAATAAATAATAATAATAATGTGTTATTAGTAAACATGTTTTGAGGTCCGTGTACAAATGTTTAACGGGGAATCTTTAATCAATTACCGCCAAATCATTACAATTTATAAATTAATTTCTTAATTATATATAATACTGATTATTTTATATTAAAAAGTGACCAAAATATTTTAAAAACTATAGAAAGTAATTTTTATTAACTTTATTTGGGAATAAAGTAATCACATTTTTTTTTAAATTATCTTAAATTCTAAAATAATTTCATTCATTAAATTAAACTCCTGTAATCCAGCAGTCATAAACTATGAAAATAGATATTTTTCTATTTAATTTACAAATTCAATTAACATAATTTCACTGAATAAATAATAGGTAACTAAGATATTTTGTAAATGAGTGTTCCATGAACATTTACTTATTACTCGTTGTGAGGAGAAATATCAACAGAACAAAAATTGGTCAAATACGATTTTTCTAAAAAACTAAAATACTTAAACATTATGAGGTTAAAAATAAATGACAAAACAATACTTCAATTTAATTTTTTATGCCTTAATATTAATAATTACAATTTAAATCTGTTAAGTTTCTGTTTTGTTTTTTTTAGCAACATATTATGTCAATAATATTCAATTTGAAAATTATAAAGAGTTTATACTTAAAAGATCAAGGAATAAGTAGTAACAGTAACCATAATATTTGAAATAATTTCAGTTTGTGGCTATAAATTTATAATCATGATAATACAATTTTATGATTTCTGCTTCTAAGGAAAACTTTGCTGTTAATTATTGTTAACAATATTATGAATAATAATATTTCTTTCTCTAATTAATAATAAATACTTTAAAGTGAGTTATAAATGTATACAATTTAAAATATAGAGGGGGACGTGTGCAGTGCACACCTTATAGTTTAACAGATAGTTGTGGCACTGTTCATTACTTAAATATACATATTTTAGTTTGTTAACCAACTTAACTTTATTTATATTAAGTATTATATTATATACTTCATAAACAGTACAATCTAAAGGGGTGATAATATGACACCTGCATCCATAACTTATAAGCAAGCCACTATTGTACATAGCAGGGGTGGCCAAACCGCGGCTCGCCACATAGACTTTTGCGGCTCGCATCTTATCTCATTTTTATAAATTTTTTTATATGAATTTATGTGTTATATATATGGCTTTTTTTTTACATTCTGGCTTTTTCATATTATTAATACATTTGGTGGCTTGCGAGTCTCTTCTTGTAGGCCACCCCTGGTATATAGCAATAAGATCGTATAGTAGTATTTTACTGATATTAAAATTAATCTTATAATTATAATACTTACTAATTTAAATATTAATAATTCAATTTTATAAACAAATCTAAATGTTTTTTTAACTCAAGTATGATGGTTACATTTTATGATATTTTATTTCCCAACATAAATAAAAATTGTGTTTCAAATTAAATATCCTATATCCATACATACTCTAATAGACTTGATCATTAAATGATCATTAAAATACACTTAAGTCTCAATAACTCAAATTTTTTTGTTACTTATCCCTAGGGAATTCCTGTTCACTTAATGCAATATTTATAACTCGAAAAATACATGAGTTGAATAAATTTTTACTTCCCATATTACAAAACGTAATCAAGCCACAGCAGACAGTTAATGCATCTAAAAATATGTGTTTATATGGATAAGACAAACATGTAGGCTCCTCCACAAATGTGACCAAGTATCTGCTTATGCCATTGATATTCAAGTTATTGAGACTTGCGTGTATAATTATATTAAAAAGCTTTTTTGAATACTTTTTGAATCATATTTATAATTTGTATAATATTAATTCTCCTTAAGAGGATATCTCTATGTTTTTGATCAACACACAACAAGGATAAAATGCGTTTATGAAAAATTATTTTTTTGGTTATTGTATAATAGTAGATATTTAATATTTTTGAGGATTTAACACATATCTATTTAAATTTACAAAACATTATTTTTAATTTGAATTTAAGTTTGTCAAATATTAAATAAAATACAACATTTATTAGTAGAATCTTCAAAAAATATGCATACTTATCTAAGTTATTAGTGATAATTCAGTGGTAGGAAATTCATATTAGTTATTATAAGAGCATCATTGGTTTTATTATCTCATATTTAATAAGTATTAACTATTTTATTTTTTCATTATTATTCTATATACAATTATTGGATATTATTTAACAAATTTCATTATTTTGTGTTTGATTCAGTATTAGTTAGGTATTATGTATTATTTTTCTTTTATATTGATTTATTACCAATAGAGACACTTGATTTGAAATGTAAATAAAAATACAGCAATGAGACTAAAACAAACTGAAACAAATAAGTGAATTATTTTACAAAATATTAAAAATTGTCTAATTAACACAATTTATAGATTGAATGAAATAGGGACTATTTAATAAACTAGGAGAGTTAGGGTATTTTATTTTTGAAGTATTTAGCTTATGAACTAAGAACCGAGTATTGACACTTAAATCTTGTATACTTTAATATTAATAATAACTATTTAAAAACTTTTGAATAAACTAAAGTAAATGGTCGTAAAAGAAAATTTGGTTATTAATTACTTGAAAATAATAGTGTTTAAATGATAAAATTTTAAAATAAATAAACTAATAATTACATACCTACCTAGATTATAATTTATTTTTATTAAAATGATTAATGTATAATATTATAATATTTAGGTATCGATAATAATTTATGCTACATAAAAATAATACCTATTATTATCTTAGATTTATTTTAATGACATACGGTAGAACCTCGAATATCCATGTTTGTGATTAACCATACTCTCTCTTGTGAAAATTTGTATGTGCCAAAAGTAAATAAATAGGCACAAAAGCATACATAATATTATAGTATATATAGGTTAAAAACAATAAAAATAATAATTACTTCATATTTTAACCCCTGATATAACTTTATAACAATACAATGCACACACATACATATATATTATATATAATATTTTTAAATTCATAAAAAGTGGTTAACTATGGTTTTTATTTATATTCGGGTGACCCCTCCACCATTACCACAAATAATCGAGGTTCTACTGTACTATTATGTATTAATATTGTATTATTAAAAACAAGATGTTAATCAGTTAACAGTAGATTACTATTGGAATACACAATTGTTACAATAAAAATCTGTCTATGATTTTATATTTTTATTGAGATAATAACATAATATTTTATGCCAATTTATTAATTATTATAATTTAATAGGGGAGAATTAAATATGTTTTTACTAAACATTAATAATTTTTTTTAATATTGTTTAATTTTTAATTGACAATGCATTTAATAGGTACTTTATTGGTTAACTATTAAAATTGTTGATATATATTTTGAAATGTTATACATTTTTATCTAAATTTATAAATAAGATAAGAATGTTTTAATTATGTTTATAATTATATTGGGATTATTGAGATGCTTTAAAATGAGCAAATGACTTTAAAGTATAGCAAGAATATAACACACTTTTGATTAATAAAATAATATACAGGTAAAATTAAAAAAAAAAGGACGCATTTAACATTTAGCTATGTATCCACCTTAAGTAAATATATTTTTTATAGTATCCGGATAGTATTTTATTAGATTCTAAAATTTCTAAATATTATATCCATGTTATAATAATATATTAAAATTATTTGTAGTTCAAATAGTAAACTTTACATAATTTAGAATTATAAATTCATTATTTTTTGTAATATTTAAGATTTTAAAATTTTTTAACTTTTGTTGAAAGTTCAAATTTAAATTAATCAAACATTAATTAAATGTTTAAATTTGATAGCAATTAAATTAAGGATGATAGGTTAATATTCCCATTAATTTTATTCATACCAAATATTTTAATATCATTTTCTAAGCTTTTTTAATTAAATATCATAATAGTATTTAATTATACTAACCTTTAAAAATGTAGGTGATTTTTTTTCAATTTGAACTTATTTAACTAGATAATTCAATTTACCTAGTAGTTTACACATTTTTACATTTATATTAGGTATTCAAATTCAGATTTTTGTATTACTTAATGGATATTAAACAGTATTTCAAACTCTTATTTTTAAAATAAGAACCCCCTTTTTTACTGTAATTAAGAGGATAATTTTATTGAGAAATGTTAATGCACCCAGTTTAAAATTAAGATTTTTTTTTTTTCATTGAAATTTTGTAATTTACAATTAATCTCAAAGATTATGTGTACATGCTATAGGTAATTATATAAGCAACCCAGAATTAAAAATAGTTTCTAGGTAATTAAAATGTTTATTTTAAAGATAAAATAGCCCTAAAAAAAAGTGTTATAAAAGCATAAAACAGATGAATATTGAATACAATCATATCACTAGAATTTCCAAATTGCCAAGCAACATAACTAGCAAACTCATTGTCATTAGTACACAGAGTTAAATAATTTAAAAACTACTCGTTCAAGTTCTGATTTTGATACATTCCATTTTTCAGAAAAATTATCTACTAAATAATTTACAATAAAAAGTAGAAGTTATCATTTGAAAAACAGAAGTTTTCATCACTCAAGGAAACTTGTTAAGTATGAAAAGTCTATTAAACATTACAAAACCATATTTAAAATAATTGCATTATTTAGGGGGGGAAAGAATGAACATGATGAATAACCTTATATATTAAAATCTACTAAAGTAATAATTCTAATTAATCAAAAAATATTTCACAGATTGGAAAGTTATATAATATTAATAATTAAAAGTAGTGGTTAATTATAGCATTTAACAGCTAAAATACAATATTGTAATTAATTTATAGAGTAGATGTAATATTTTGAAAATAATTTTTACTTTTGAAGTACCTAGCCTATATAAAAACACTTTTTTTAAATTAAATTAGTATACACTAAATAAAATTCATTGTTAGTTTCTTTATTAGGTGTAATTTGTTATTTTTATAGTAACTCAAGCTTAGATTAAAAAATACTAATAAAAAATATTGACTACCTATGTGCAAATAAATAAATATTTTAAATATTTCTATGTCTAACTATATTATTTTTTATTATGTGTATTGGTCTAACTACTTTATAGTATATTAAGACAAATAATGTTGTGGAAAAAAATTGATTATAAGTATAATAATTAAACAGTTTACCTGTAAATCTGATAATGTTATCCAGTTCACGATTATTTTCTTTTCATTTAATATTATATTACGCACTTGTCGAATAGATATTTTTAATTTTTTTTTTTTTTAATTCAAAACCGTATACGCACGGACGACATCTCTGAACGCTTGATTATTAGTGACTGACGAACTGACGACTGTCGGACTGTTGTTATCACTTATGTTGTTAAATTATTATATTGTATTGTTGTCATCATAGTATACAGTGTTCACTTCTGTCTGATCATTTTTCTGGCTTCCATTTGTTGTGTTATATTATTATAGTTTCAATTTAATTACTTGATTTTACGTTTTTTATAATAAGCAAATTTTCCAATAATCAAATTCTTTGTCATATTGTTGTACGAATTTTGAGGAAGAATGTTGCAAAATTTATTTTTTGGAGTATGATTATAATTTTTGAGATAAAAAATATTGTATTTATGTTTATCATCCATGGATTTGTTTTTGTAACTTGTTTTTCTAGGTTGGGTCTATGATGTTGCGTTTGTGATTTGTGTTAAGCAAGTAGGTTTTTTTCAATAATTTCAATTTTCAATTTCAAGACTTCTGACTAGAATTTGTCTAAAAATACAGATATGTTCTCTCTACAATAATGTTCAAATATAATCATAGGTGATTGTCGTATTTACACGCCGCCAAGACCATGAGCTTTGGCGAATCTATTTTACGTAAATACGGCTGGACTCAAGGTAAACAAAATCATTATTTTTTTTTTCAAAAACACATGCAGCTTCTAAAGAAATTGATTTTATCCTGTTGTTTATAACCATTCTTTGACTTTAATGTTTTTTCAAAACATTGAGTACATTATACAGTGTTTTTTGTTAACATTGTGCTTGTACACTTGCTTGCAATCTGTCTGTCGGTTCGAATCTTAATGCATTTGCTAGATTTGGCATTGTAAATTGATATCAATACACTTGGTAATGTTTATCATATTTCTGTGTCAAATAATTGTTAAAATAATTTGTGCTGGTAATCAATTATTAGTTGTCAACATTAGTCAATTATTTGAATCGGTTTTGGGTATGTATTTGGTCATTGATAATTATGGTTGAACAGATATAAATTTCTAATTCAAAATTATTATTTTACCTTTTTTACTTTGTCTGAATTATAACATAAGATTTTAAATATTTTAAAAAAGAAACTTCATTATTTGTTTATCTTAAGATGCCCGAGAAAATCATGTTTACTATTTTATAGTAGATCATTTATATTATTATGTTATAAGGTTAAATTGCAATTACATGGTTAATATTTTTAATATAAGTATCTTACCCATGCCCCAATGAAAATAACTACAGTGAAACTTCGTTAACAAAGTCTTGTGGGGAAGTAAAAAAAAATTGTATTACAGAGAAATTTGTTAAATAGAATTAACGCATATATAACAATGAAGGTCATGGTTCTCAAAAAAAGTTTGTTAAATTAGAATTTCACTGTATTAAGAGTAATATGTAATATATTTTACTTTGAAATTAATCTTTTATTCAATCAAAGAAGTTTTGCATAGTATATATAGTATTTCAAAAGTATTTAACTAATAGTATATCAATATTAAATTTAATATTTTAATATTTATTTTGTACTGTTTAATAGGCTGCATATGAACTGAGTCCCAATAAAACCTTTTATGACGAATTGAGTTCCGGGCTGTTTTAGGGTACCTATATACCAATTGAGTCCAGTGAAATTTTAGATATACAACTAATTGAGTCCGTGTTTTAATACTAACTGAGTCCTGTCAAATTTAAAAAAAAAAAACATTTTCCTTCTCATTTTTACAGACTTTCAAAAAATTCTACAGGTATGGTTAAAAATGTTTTTTTTAATATTTTATAATATATATATATATATATATAATAATATAGGGGTAAAATACAGTATGAATAATTTCAAATTTGTGTATAATTTAATAAATGTAGATAATGATAAAATAACATTTTTTATATTGGTAAAAATTTATGGGATAAGCATTGTATTTATTCAAATCTAATTATTGTGTTTAATTGCAACAGCTGCATTTGATAGATTTCTTTTTCTTTTTTATAATTTCTCGTATACTTTGATATTTTCATCTTTTTCTAATTTTTGTATTTGTTGATTTTATATTTTACTCAAAATAATATTTGGACTCAATTCGTATACTATTAGTTTCCTAACCTCGGACTCAATTATTATATGTCCCATTTGTACCCGGGACTCAATTACTATATTTTTTTTTCCCTTTAGGTATAGGGACTCAATTAGTATATGTCCCGTTTGTACGTGGGACTCAATTACTATATTTTTTTTCCCTTTAGGTATAGGGACTCAATTAGTATATGTCCCGTTTGTACGTGGGACTCAATTACTATATTTTTTTTCCCTTTAGGTATAGGGACTCAATTAGTATATGTCCCGTTTGTACGGGACTCAATTACTATATTTTTTTTCCCTTTAGGTATAGGGACTCAATTAGTATATGTCCCGTTTGTACCCGGGACTCAATTACTATATTTTTTTCCCTTTAGGTATAGGAACTTAATTAGTATATATCCCGTTAGTACCCGGGACTCAATTACTATATTTTTTTTCCCTTTAGGTATAGGGACTCAATTAATATACAGCGGTTTAATAAATGTATTAGGTATCTCTTTTATTTAATTTTTTAGGTAATGTAGTTATGTATTTCATTTCAATTATATTAAGATGAGTAGATCGTAGCTCTCTTTGTATATTGTTATTATTAATAATCATTATGTACTATGAATTTAGTATACATTATTAGTACATAAATATTAAATTTTATCTAAGAATAAAACAAGGGCATTTGTCAATTCAATTTCGTACAGACATCCTTATGTTAAAAAGCTAAAATTTAACCAATTAATCTAATTACATATTTGTTTATACTTAAAAAAAACTATTGGTTTAGTATCCTCTTAAATAGTAAAATTAATTTTTAGTTTATAGTTATAACTCTATTATTAATTTATGTTATGTTTAATGTATTATATTTTCAAATTTGTTGTATAAATAATATCTTTCTTGATTTTTCATGCATTCAGTTGAGGAATAAATAAATAAAAATATAAACATGGTTATTGTTTATTTTGTAATCTTCATGTACTAATAGCCAATAGGAAACACAATGGGTAGTAAATATTATGCATTATCTAATTGCATTTACTTTTAGTTATGTATCATTTGGACTAACATATAGACTAATTGTGTTTAGGGTGGTGAGCGCCATGCATGAGGATCGTTGGTACTTCTCAAAAGAGCAGCTGGAGAATACACCCAGCAAACGATTTGGCATCGATGCTGATAAAGAGCTGTCATACCGACAGATTGCTGCCAACCTCATTCAAGAGATGGGCCAAAGGTTGCACACCACCCAACTGTGTATAAACACTGCCATTGTGTATATGCACCGTTTCTACATGTACCATCCTTTTACGCTATTTCATCGCAATGCAATAGCTACAGCATGCCTTTTTCTTGCTGCTAAGAATGAAGAACAACCACGGAAATTAGAACATGTTCTCAAGGTTTCCATAATTTGTCTAAATAAACAACATGGTCATAGTTTTCATCACATTGATAATAAATCTGAAGTTTATTTAGAGCAAGTACAAGACTTGTTAAAAAATGAAGAAACCTTGTTAAAAACTTTAGGTTTTGAAACAGCCATTGATCATCCTCATACTCACATAGTAAGATGTTGTCATTTGGTAAGAGCTAGCAAAGATCTTGCCCAGACAGCATATTTTATGGCATCCAATAGCCTACATTTAACCACCATGTGTGTCCAATATAAACCAACCATAGTTGCATGCTTCTGTATACATTTAGCTTGCAAATGGTCAAAATGGGAGTTAAAAGATAGTATGGAAGGAAAACCATGGTTTTGGTATGTAGATCAAAGTGTAACAACTGAACTTCTAGAACAATTAACTACAGAATTTTTAACAATATTTGATAAATGTCCATCTCGTCTGAAAAAACGATTAATGGCTACTAATACAATGGACAAAAATGGAGCATTAGCAAATTATTGTTCTTCTCAACAAATGCAATCACCAACCCCTACTTTGCCTTCTAATTATAAACACCAGGGTCATTCCCGAATGGTTAACGCCAGGCCTACGCCGTCCAAATTTCCTAATCCTATAGTCTTCCAACCTCCAACCAGAACTAATGGTGTTCCAAGCGATCACAAATTTGTAGTACCAACTACTAGACCTATTCCTTCTAAAGAGCAGCCACCTACACCAATTGTTAATAAACCACTAGCACCAGTAAAACCCAAAGTTGAAATACCAACAACTTTAAATAATAATATTAAAAATGAAATTCTCCCACAAAGACCTAAATCAGTACCTAAACCTCCAGAACAAGTTATTAAACAGGAAGTTATAGTTAAACAAGAAATGGTTGTCAAACCTGAACCAATTCGAAATCAATTTTCTGTTGGTCGAGATAACCATTCTGAAGTAATAACAAGTGTGCTCAAAGAAATGACCAAGCATAATGATTTAAATATTTTATCTGTGATTAAATCTCCACGAGAATCTCCACCCAAAGTTAAAAAGCCATCAATATTTAGTCCAGTACCTGAAGATGAACTACTAGATATTAAACCTTTTACTATTAAAACTGAACCATCAGAAAATATTGTTATTAAATGTGAACCAATAGATGAAAGTTATAACAAATCTGAACCAATAATAGAAAGTTATGTTAAATCTGAACCATTACTAGAAACCTATATTAAATCCGAGCCAATGAGCCCCGAAACATTAGATGTACCTAAATTTGATCCAGAGCTAATGTTAAATCCTGTTGGTCCAACTGGTACTATTGAAATGGATGGAGAAACTTGTAATTCAAATTCACATAAAAAGAAAAAGAAAAAACATAAAGAAGAAAAACGTGAGAAAAAGAAACATAAAAAAGATAAAAAACATAAGGACGGGGAACATAGACATCACAAACATAAAGATAAACACAAAGAGCCTGAACCTATTAGAATTACAATACCAAAAGAAAAAATTAAGCAAATACCACCTGTAGTTATAACTACACCACATTCTCCACCTAGAGGCATTAAGTTAAAAATTGCCAAAGAACGAATTGGAGGTAGTGGTCCAGGATCTGGAAGTAGTCTACGTATTAAAATCAGTAAAGATGACAGAGGATTAAAAAGGGATCATAGTCCAAATGAAACGACTCCAAAGAGAAATCGGAAAGAACGAAGAGATTCTGATTCCGGATTAGGTTTTAGTCAGAGTTAGTATTTATTGTTTGTAAACTGGAATCGAAACTATATATCATACATTATTATTTTTTGTTTTTATAACAAAACAGAGTGTTTGAATAAGTATTTATCATTTGTTTTTTTTTATTTTATAAAAATGAATTTATAAATTGGAAAAACAGAACAAAAAAAAAAAAACATTTTGCAAATACTTTTTTCTCTTAGATAAATGTTTCGATTTCTGGTGTGTGTCGTTGTGCAATATAATAATAATATAATGCTCTTCCCGACACTTAATTTTATGTTTTCGTTTTGTTGTTAACAATTTAAGTGCCTTTATTTTGTTTGGTCTTTTATTATTTTTATATACATAATAAGTCAAACATAATTCACTTAACGAGTAGACCTCCTAGTACATACTCGTACACATAAATATTATAAATAGCTAACATTATCATCTCACACGTCAAGCTATAAACTATAATATTGATTTTGTGATAATTGACGGACATGCGTCAAACTTATTTGTACCACTACCATTGTAAATATTGTAATGTCGACTGAGTTAACAATCATAGAAAAAAATATGGTTTTTAGGAATTTACATATTAAACATTGTATTTTGCAGAGCTCATAATATATACTTTTCTTTTTTTCCAAACTCCCTAAGACCTAAATTTTCAATATTCTAGTAAATAAATTTTTTTAAATTGTATATTTTGTATTTGTACTTGGTTATGTAATTATTTTTCTGCGTACATAAGTAAAAGAAAATGTTGTTGAAAAAGTACTTTTTTTTACTTAACATTTATATTATCCTTTATTTCTCTTTGCTCATCTAATCACATAAGTGATTGTGTTGTAACAATACTGCATGAAAGACAACAAAAAAAGGTTCATTAATAATAATATATGAATGTGTGACCCAATCAAATAAAATTATAAATATTAAGTATATTAAAAGAAAGACATTTGTTCTTGATATAAAAAAATCTTGATCATTTCCCTTGCTAAAAATAATATATATAATATATATATTATATAAAAACATTTTACATGATGCCAATCGATTAACCGATTATATGTCACCAGTATATGTAACCTATAGAAATTAATGGAAGATCTACAAATTATTGATGTATACGTTGAACCGATTGACAGACAAGCAAATTGACACATTTAAGTATCAAATTATGGTTATTTAACTAAAGAGCTTGTTTGTTTCATTGAAATAATTTTTGTTTTTTTCTAATTAATACCAAATGGTTAGGCAAGGGTCTAGGCAAAAAAGAAGATGGAATTGCCGCTCCTATCCGTGCAAGTTTTAAATTTGACCAAGCTGGTGTTGGCTATGACACGGCTAATGCAGAGTCCTACGGAGATAAATGGTGGACTCGTACTTACAACGATGCAGCCAAAGGAATAGATGTCAAAAATAAAGTAATAAATTCAATATGATATAACAAAAAAAATATTGTACAATAAATTTAGTATTTAATATTATTAAGATATATTACTAGATTATATTGAATGTATACTAAATTTTTTTTAATTTAATAAAATACTCTCCTTTTTTAGGGCGGAAATGTTACTTTTAAATCAAAAAAAAAAAAAAAAAAAGTTAAGGTAATTTATATTTATAATAATATGCATATTATGATAGAATAGATATTCATGCAAATGTACATCTCACCTGTTGTGTAACATAATATTTTAAATATTGTTTTTATTTAGAAAATTAAAACCGAAGAGGTTAAATCTATGTTGGAATTATCAGACGAACAGTTATTCCAAGCATGCGGGGGGATTACTTGTCATAAGTAAGTTTAAAACAAATATAATAAATACATTTTATGCAAAAAAATTGTGATGTCAGATTATTATGAACTCCTCAATACTTACTTAAAAGTGCACTTTGTTGTTTTAGAGCTGCTAGGCACGGATTAAATATGGATGGAAAGTTGGCTAGATTACGTAAACAGGATGAGCAATTATTGGCTACTTATAAAAAAAACGAAGAAACCAGCGGCATGGAGAATTAAAACTATAAAATATAATTGTACTATTTTATGGAAAACTGTTTGATAAGAATTATAATAAAAAAATAACATTATACACATAAATATCAAACATTTATTTTTACTAAATGTACACAAAATTGAAATAATCGTATAAAAAATATAATAAATCAAGAACGTAATTATCAAAACTACATAATATTATACACATTGTTATATTACTATATTACACTATAAAATGGTCCTTATTTTACCATATTTTTACTAATTTTAGTAATAAATTATTACACACAATTTGAGCTTGAGGAAAACGTTGAACGTTTGCCTTTACAATTAAATATGGCAATTTGTTACCTATTTTAATAATATTATTAGGCAAACTGAAATATCTTATATATTATGAGCAAATCACTAATAATACAAATTATGCACACGTAAGTACATTTTACCATGTATTAAATATAGGTACTAGTATATTTAATCTATGATTTTACTGACATTACATTTATATTTAAAAAAAAATATTTATGATTATGAATAATTTGATTGGAATTATTGTGGCTACTGGCTGCGTTCATGTATGCTTAAAGTATGAAATTAACTTGTCAATATATTAGGTAACGTACAATTAATACCCTAAAACCAAGCTTTGTATTTTTAGAACATACTGAAACTGAGTTCTATCAGCTGAGTATCACGTTTGAATCGCTAGATAATTAATATAATTAAAAAAGATTTTATTTATTTACATGCGGTTACAGAGTATTTGCCTACTAACTGTGGTTGATCATTATGAACAAATCACAAACGTGGTATAAACAATCTGATGGTTTTTATTCCATCTTAGTTTTTAATTTAGTTGAACACCGAACGCACCCGGTTAAAGTTAATGGAATTTAAATCAAAAGTATCTATAAATGCTTAACTAAACAGTCGTCATTAATTAGTTCAGTACCTACAACTTATTCAATAGTATTATAATACCTATATGAAAAGCGTACGTTTTCGGTGAATTAATCATTACAATACAAGTAAGTTTCGAATACAAGTCGTTACGGTTTCACAACGCAAGAATATTGTATGGTAAGTTTATAGTTCTATACAAAAATAAATATAGTTAATTACAAAAGTACAAAACACATGATTACGAGAAGAAAACTGCAGAGAATTAAAAATAGGTACCTATCAGTATAGGTAGTAATAATACATATATATATATATAGGTGGCTACGTATAAAACAACGATTAATAATAATTAATAATATTAGAAATTGCACGTTCCAATAGTCCCTTCCAATTATCGCTACGACATTTAAAGTTTTCGACTCGTTTTGTTGATGAACTCTGTTTCAAATCGGAGATGTTCTAAATCGAGTAAACGAGTTCGTCATAAGTATACCTAATTTTTAACGTCACACAGTTATATACAACAACAGAGTAGGTAATTCGTACAAATATCAAAAAAAGGATTTTGCAGAATTTCCGAATCGCGTGTCCGTTAGTCGCTCACTTCGTGTATAATTGAGATTTGAACTACTACACGTGTTCGGCACGTCGGTGGTTGAAAAATATAAACGTTTTGAAACAAGTGATAACGACAGCTGGCACTACACTGACTGCGCCTAGTGCCTACTATATTAATATTATGTTTATCAATCGCACTCAAAAACGATTGTTCATAAAAGTTACGTTTAGTTTAATGCCCGATACGATGATAAAAATACAACACTAGGTAAGGCACACGGTATGTGTATAGAATTAGAATGTTTGAATCATTTCGATTTATAAAAAAAAAATTGATCGTCTCTCCTCGTGCTACACTACAGGTATAAATTATTAAATCGGTGATCGACATATTTTGGAATCCGATCTTATCTAACGATCATTTGTATTATTATAAATTACCGTTTATCGCACGTAGGTGAATATAATTTAAATGATCGAATCGGAAATTGGACATGTAAATGTGTAATAGGTATTTAAAAATTTACGCCGTTCGGATTTTTGATAACAGATTGTTAACGTATCTCGTATCCTGCGTTCCTGTCATTTTGATATTAAACATTTTATACTGTATGATTCTTTTATCCAAGAACATTTATTATTTCAAAAACGTTTCATTACCTAGTTATTTGTATATATATATATATTTTTTTTTACATAAATTTAAATCGTTACAAAACTACATTTTTTGTTGTTGAGATTTTATACTTTTTTGAATGATAATATACCTACATTAGAATCAAATTCTTGAATAATTGACTTATTAGTCTTAGGTACTTATAAATTATATTTTATTATATCAAAAATTTAATTTATAAGCATTGAACTATCTACCCTGGAAAATACTTTTCAATGGAACAAGAAATTAAAACGTATGTTATCGTTCAAAATAGTTAAAACTTAAAAATGTTGTTTTGTAACGTCTATATTTTTTAAAATAATGATTGATCTCTAATAAAAGAACCAATTAGTATAATACCTTTAATATGATGCACCTACTACCGATATAAATGCATATCGAGGATGATGGCCGTTGGGGAGCGATTTTGATTCGACGCGTAGCTCAAAATAAGTCGTTTCGTACAATAATAATGGATAATAAATTGTACACGAATATAGAGATACAAATAAAAACTAAGTTCGTTGCACACAGTTAAAGGGTGGGGTTGGGGAAAACGTATAATATATTACATACATAGTATCTATATACACATAAATTTAATTTAGGTATATGTACAAAAACGATGTTATCACAGTGACCGCAGTTAAGGGGAAACGGGGCTATTTAAATCGTGTCGTTGATTGGGGGAGAGGGGGACCGCGGGGACTAGACGCGATAATAACATCGCATTTTTAATTTTCATATGATATCAGTGTTATACCGACTACCGGAGTTATGATGTAATAGGTATTATAAGAAATACGCTAGTGTACAGACTATGGTGAGAGGGCAGGGTAGTTGGATCACAGTTCGGTGGTGACTTCCACGTCCTTCCTGTTGAACGTTGTCAGCCCGTTGCCGTTGTGGATCGTGGGACGTCCGAACTCCTTCTTCTCCCGGAACATCACGTTGTCGTTGGTGGGACTGACGACGGCCGCAGTGGCCGCTGACTCGGCGTCGTCCGCCGGGTCGAACGCCATGTTCGTCCGGCCGAACGTGCTGGTGCCGCCGTTCGCCATGCCGCGGCCCATGCTCGATGTCCTGGCCGTGGTCGCCGCTTCCGAGCTCACGGGGCTGTGTCCGTCTGCGGATCATACGATTGCGATATTTTAATATGATGGAAACATTTTGCGATTTTTTTTTTCGTACCTATATTTATATTCCGTTTTTTGTCGTATTTTTTTATATTATTTATCATCTATCGCTATAATGGTGTAATTTAGGTGTAAATAGTATCATCATAATATCGTTATTATATTTTATTGGTATGCCATAGGCATATATTGTGTGTAAAATATCGTTTTATTATAATATTATCTCGGTCGACCAGTGACCACCGATCGTCCAGACATCATTTGCGTAGTTTTGTTTTTAATTTTTTTTTTCAAACGTTATATTCCCGCTTTACTTTTTTCATATATTTTTTTCTCTCGTTGCTACTTTAGTCACAACAAAATAATATTGTTCCACGAAATCACGTTGGTTTTTGTACAATTCGCGATTTTATTAGAGAAAAACGCGTTATATATTCATAAAATAGTAATATATACGTGATAAGTAAAATACTACAGAATCGTCTGTGTATATAATATTCAGCAGCATTTTAGTTTTATTTTTTGTCGCGTAATTTTACGATCAATTTTAAAGTCGTCTAACGAGAAATATATTTTTTACGTGAATTCTGATGCAACAATCCTACAAAACCCGACATTCCCGTTATAATTTAGATTTTAGGTCATACAATTTGGGCGGGAGCATGCATATTAAAATAACAAGTTGGGATACCTAACTATTGTTTTCGTGAAAAATTATTTACGTGGGTGCTTACTACATACTTCTTATAGAGGCGGCGTTTACTATGTACATTTATAACCGGCAACCGCAGTCAATTGACTATCTTAAAAAAATACGGGCGCAACACTGGCCAACGTTTATATGGCCTTGTTATATAGTGTATATTTTATTTTAGATTCGTTATGATTGATTTCATTGTTATGATGTGGGAGTGTCGTAAGATTTTATTCTCCCGTTTAAAACTTAAAGCACGCACTATAGTTGTTAATAATTGTTATTACCGATGCTGTCGACGTTTTCTTTGGTGATGTATCCGACATTGTCCATACTGAACGTGTGATTTTTGCGGCTAAAGTCCAGTTGCAAGTCGTTGTAGCTATCGTTGTCGTCGATCGGTACGCTCATTTGGAGCACCTGTACAAAAACACCGTCGGTCAAGATTATTAGTCCTATGTCCACGAGTCGTCTTAACTCAAATCTTACCTGTACCTCGTATTCCTTCATGTTCGGCTCGATGAACACTGGGTCATACCGTTGCGTCACATACATCCGGGCCATCCTCTCCTTATACGCCTTGTACCTGAAAAAACGAATGGACAAACGCTTTTATTACACATCGTGTAGCATAATTAGGTATATTGCACTGCCATACTGCAAGACAAATGTAAAATCAGCCTGATCATTTTTATTGATGAAACACAATGGACTTTATGTATACAATTTAATATGTAAACAATAAATAACGTATAAGCAGTGTAAGTATAAATAATCTATATCTTATAATTTTCGTGAACAATTTCAAATAAGTATCACCTTTTAATATGCAGTCTTTTATACGTGTTTGGGCAATGCTAAATGAATAAATGATAGTTATAAAAAATATTATATTCAAATTGCAGATATCTACCTAATTACATATGAAAAGATCAGAGTATTTTTTATTAGAATAATTATTTTTACTAACAAAAAAATTGGGGCCAAATTTACAATCGTTCTTCGTACTATCATAATTATATACGCTACAAAGCGAGCTGTCTCGTTTTTCCGTGTCGGTGTTGTGGGAAAACGTGTTAACCCGCTGTGTCATATACAATGTACAATATGTATATATACAGGTATACGTCGCGCGTTATCGCCGACGGCCTGGAGTTCAGCCTTACCTAGACCACGACACGCAGATGTAAATTATACCGGCAATGCCCAACACCAGGATCAGGGCCGCCATGAGGATCAGAGTGTACGGAAACACGGTCCATTGGATGGTCACGCCCGCGGTGTGGGTCCGAGTGACGACGTTCTGCTGTTGTAGCGGCAAATGAATATCAGACGCGATAATTGACAGTTTCTCAGCGATCGTCGTTGTAATGTTTCCGACGGAATCTCTGTTCAGTATCGACCTGCAGCGTGGTTGAAAAAAACAAAACACGAAACGTCAATTTACACGTTTATTACTAATATTATATACGCGTGTAACAGTGTCATCGCATTATACGCCAGACGGCGGAAACCGTTTTGTATTCTCGCCGAGTGACGACTAAACCGGTTGTGGAAACACTACACTTCGTACGTTATAGTCCGTCATTTTGTGCAAATATACGTCGGTTATGTGAACACTATAAGTATATGGCTTATATAGGTAGCCGCAGTCTGCAGACATGCAGTTATTATTAATTACCTGGCCACTTTGGTGTTGTTTCGTTCTAAAATTGTCTCGCTGGCAGGGTCCACGACGTAAAACCAGAAATCGGTCGAGCTGGGATCAGTCTCTAAAGTGAGGTTGTCTCTTCTCCTGTACTGTTTGGCCAACACTTTTTCACCGCCCACGATCAGCTGCAGTTGTTTTTCTAGTACGTCTATCAGTTTATTTTCCGACGACTTAACAATGTCCGGACGTGCGCCATCGATTGCCATTACCAAGCGATGTTGGTCTTTGATCACGTTTATCTACAATAAACATAGGTCATATATTATACGCAGTCTATGTATAATCATGCTTTTTGTAGGAGCGGGAGGAAGATTGTCTAAAATAGTTAAAATGTTGTGTTTATTATTTTTTTTTAACACTCACGACGACATGCGCTTGAGCTGTGTTGTAGTCGCTAGGATTCGTGGCCCCCGGGTTGTCGCGCGCCGTGACTACTAGTCGGAACGGTAAGTTTCGAGGAAGCACGTCAGCCAACGTCCTCAGGGTTTTCACGATCCCGGTCTTTGGATCGATAGCGAAATAAGGTCCTTCTGTCGAGTTTTGATCATCATCATCGGCCAACTCGTATCTCACGTCACCCAATTTTCCACCGTCCAAGTCCTCCGCTTTCACCTGTAACACCGCGCTACCTATTTCTTCGTCGACCGCCACAGCTCCGTAATATGCGTTCTTGGCGTAGCGTTTGCTGCTTTCCGGATACACAAACGTAGGAACGTTGTCATTTATGTCGATCACTTGCACGTTTAACTAAACATAATATTGAGCGTGTTTAGAATATTATAGTTTATTGACATACAAACACTGTTATTAGCTATATATTAAGAGGTACCTATAAGGTATATAATATTACCTATAATAATAGTATTTAAGTATACTTTTATTGTAAACTTAAATTACTTACCATAGTAGTGCTTTTTGTCGGGCTAACGACTCCGGCAAGCGTGTCGAGACGTATTTTCAATTGATAACTCTCTGCGTGTTCGTGATCTAATTTCGTTTCCTTCAGACGTACTTCACAATTTTTTTCGGTTGTGACGTTTATTGTAAATACATCTATGTACACCCATAAAACCAAATTATTATGATAGGTTTTTTTATTTTCATAACAAATTTAAAGGTTTTAATGTGTATATAGGTACATACAGTGAAAACTTTCTGTAACGAATTTGAAGGGACCAAGAGATTTCTTTCATTATAACATTTTTGTAATATAGGGATTAAATAATTTTTTTAATTTACTTATGTATAATGGACAATGGTATGTACTTATGTATTATTATTATCATACACATTATCATTTTTACATTACTGTTTGAATTTGTTTCCTCGGCTAATATTTTATTTTGTATTTTTCTTTGAATTTGTATTATGAAACAAAATATTGCTTCGTTATTGAGAGTGACTAATATGCTATAGAGAATGAGTTGATTAATAGGTTATAAATCAAACCAACCATAGTAATGAAATATTTACGTCATACATAGTTTTTCGTTGTAACGAGTTTCGTTATAAAGAATTTTCACTGTATATAAAAAAGTAACTATTAAATCAATTTTATAAATATGATTAACCAAACAATAATATTATTTTTTAAATGAAGTAGGGTGTGGGAACTGGGAATAAGGAACTATAGGTATTAAAATTAATAGAAAAATGCATATTTAATATTTATATTACCTACTGTTTAAATTAGTAGGTAATATTTATTTAAATAAAATATTTTTTGTAATACTTTACCTTCAGAGTTTCCAGAAACTATTGTACAAACGAGAGGAAGTGGTAGTGATGGTCTTGGGTGTACGACAGTTAGAACTTTAACTAAAGTGCCAGCAACAGCAGATTCTAAAACTCGAGCAGTGTACGAATCATCCGAAAATCCCATTCCCAATTCTGGTATTGGAGTTGTGACTCGACGAACAAATATTGTTACTGAAGTCACTGACGAAAGCTGAGGTTCACCCAAATCATAAGCTTTAACATCCACCTGTATAATTAATATATATTATATTATTTCTGTGCGTTAGTACGGTGTTTAATATTTATTTGGTTTTTGTACAATATAATATTTTACATTTTAATTTTAAAAAATATAATACACATTATGTGGTAGGTAAAAAGTAATTGGTAACAAGAACATTCAAGTTATAGCGACCTACAGATAAAAAATAATGAGCAATCGATTTTAACGGTTTTTAGATACATTAGTTAGATGACGTAGTATGTAAGTAATAAAATAATATGTAAATAAATAAATAACCGATGCGGGTGGCCAATCGTTAACTGCACAGTAGAATATATTTTAGAATATTTTATATTGATAATTAGATAATAAAGTTAAATTTGTAATATTTTAAATAAATCTGTAGTGAATCTAAATATGAGTAGTCATATTAGTGTTTAATAATATATTTATGTATTGTATGTAAAATACTAGTATTAAAATTTAAATATATTTTCATCTATGCGTATGGATAAAAATGTAATAAATAATAATATTGAAGTATTGGAAACATAATTTACAAAATTTAAAAAACTGGTACGTATAGACACTTATTCTATTTTTAATCTCAATAACAAAAACAGTTACAATTAATTTACCTGATATTCATTATCGGGTTCTTTTTGTAAATCACCGCGTACATATAAAACACCAAGATCAGGGTCTATGTGGAAATACTTTAATGCCTTTCCACGGCCACTCAGTTCATACCGAACCTAAAATACATATTTTTTTTTATTACGATTCAGTTAATTAAAATGATAGTGTTTTTTTTTAATTTACCTTATTTCCTGGAGATGTTCCATCCGAATCAGTAGCTAAAAGAGTTGTGACTTTAGTTCCAATGGCTACATCATCATCAAGTGTTACTGGTGAAGGTATGGTTAGAAACACTGGTGGGATGTCATTGCGATCTTCAACGTTTACAATTACTTTCGTTGTGGCGCCGGGTGTTTGGTTTGAATTTTCTAATGTTCCAATAATTAGGGTATGTTGACTGTCTTTCTCGTAGTCTAAACCTCTAAGCGTTCTAATCGTTCCAGTATTCGGATCAATGGTAAATAAATCTGAAGGTCCTTGTTTTATTACATAAGTAACTCGTTTCACTGTATCGGGATCATCGGCCTGTAATTATTATACTCAATATTTTAAACATAAATAGTTAAGCATACATTTTTTAATTAAATTATAAATATATATATATATATTACGACGTATATCATAATTTTTTTTTAAATATTAACTATGCACTTACTTAAATTAATTAAAAAGATAAGTTTGTTATTTAAAATATGGGAAAAATTGTTTTAAAATAAAAATAATATAGTTTTAAAAAAATACACACGTGCACTTGAGTAACTAAGAAATCTGGTGAATTCTCTGGTACTTTTGCTTCGTATAGTGTTTTATGAAATAGTGGAATTTCGTCTTCAACGTCTTTGACTGAAACAGTTACAGAAGCAGTGCCAATACGTGGATCTGGTGCTCCGTCTTTGGCAGTGACCACAAATTTATATTCCTATTAAAATATTCATGATTTTAGTATGTTAATTTTTAATAAAATAATGTATAACATTCCTAACAAAAATTAATCACTGCTACTCACATTAATTTTTTCGTAGTCTAAAGCTGTAGCAGTACGTATATGTCCAGTGTTAGCATCAATTAAAAATGGCAAATCGTCTGGCAACGAATAATGAACCAATGCATTTATTCCTTCGTCTCCGTCTACAGCTTCTACTTTTCCAACCGGAGCTCCATCTAAACCTTCGTCCACCGAGAACTCATATGGGGCACCAATAAATTCCGGATTCTTATCATTTATATCACTAATCTTGATGTTTAATGTTGTTGTACTCGAAAGTCCACCTTCATCTTGTGCTTTGATTAACTATACATATATTATTTCCGTTAACTTTTATTCAATATTAAAACCGGCGATAACGAGACACTTACCAATTGATAACGAGTGAGCTCTTCGCGGTCCAATTTTCTTATAACACTAACTATTCCACTTTTTTCGCCAATTGTAAATTGCCTTAAGTCATTTCCTGATAAAATTGTATAAGTGACGGGGTCATTTTCGGGATCAATGGCTTTCAATGGGATAACTGTTGTATTAATTGGTGATCCTTCACTAACAGTCACTTCATATGAAGATTGTGAAAATACTGGGGATTTAGTATTTGGTCCAGCTATTACAACAATTTCGACAATACTTTGGGTGTATAAACCTCCAGAGTCAGAAGCTTGGACAGTAATACTATATTGATCACCAGCCATCATTCGACCAGTGGTTTCAATCCAACCAGTTATTGGATCAATATGGAACTTACTGTGGCCTTGATTTGATACATGATATATACTATAAGACACATTAGCGTTTTGACCTTCGTCGTTGTCTACTGCTTTAATCTACGTAAAATGAAGATGATCAATGTAAACTCATAAAATCGATTAATATAATTTACAACGTACTTGAACAAGTTGTCGCCTAGAATTTCCAGCTTGAATCGTGATCGGAGACAACATTGGCATTCTAGGAGGATTATCATTCACATCTTTCAAAAACACTGTCATTAGGTATGGAATGCTGCCAGCATGTCCATTAACTTCTCTAGCTACTATCTAAAAATAATATTTATCGTAAAAGTATTAAAAAAAAAATCGTTTGATTGGAACTAACGAGTATCAAATTATTTAATATTTACAACTTAATATAAATTTGTATTTACTTGAAAACGGTATTTTCCGGGATTCGGCGGGTCTCTGTCTAATTTTTCTTCATTTACATAAACATATCCATCGGAATCCACATTAAAAGAATTAGTTGTGAGTTCAAACGCATAAGTTACTTTAGGGTCGTTTGGTCCCTATAAATAACACATATAATAAATATTTCGATATTTAAAAATTTAAATGATTTATTGTAAGTTTTAGGTCAAGTACATAAAAAAAATTGGTATTATATTTTAGTTATATTTACCAAATCGTCGTCGGTGACAGATAAAATGATCGGTTGTCCATTCTTGTCTAAAACTTTTGTACCAATTGGTGAGTTTTCTTCTACAAATCCATATCCTTCGTCAACAGCAGAACTATGAATTACAGGGGGATTGATATCGACAGGTTTTACTTCGATGTATAGTTTAGCAGTAGTTGATCTGTGATTAGATGACTCTTCTTCAGCCTTAAAAATGAAAATTTATGTCAAGTTATCTTTTTATAATAACTGTATAGAAAAGTAATATTTTTATGACTTACCTTGACAGTTATTGAAAATCTTTTCGTTAAACTAGTATCTACTGCTTTTATTTGTTTTACGGTACCAAATTGTGGATCAATGGTGAAGTATTCGGCGTAGAATGACGGAGTCCCATCAATAAACGAATACTCAATTGGATAATTCAAAGAATCCATGTCTACAGCTTGTATTTTTTCTGGTCTTATCGTAAGGACTCCAGAATTTACACCACTTGCAACCTAATAGGTAAAGTATAATAACATTTAGTTGAACGTTAATTATTTTATAAAACCCAATAAAGCTTTATTAAATATAGGTACCGATAAAAAAGTAAAAGTAAATTGTTCTTTGTTAAAATAAATTTACTCATATACTTAATATTGGCCATGATATAATTAAAAAGATTAACAATGTATATATTATTATTTTTAGTTTAGACAAAATATATAATAATACTTAGTTAAAACATTAAAGACGGATTAAAAAATTCAAATAATTTAGTCAATTTAAAATATTTTAATCATCCAATAAGCGACAATCTATTTTTTACATTTTATGGGTTTGGTGTGTTTAGACCGCAACATTTTAACTAGCTTATAATGAATGGATCTTTTTATATCAATACAAACTACAATTAGTAATTAATTTACTGAAAATAAATTAGGTTTTGTATTATATTAATAAGAAATATAAATGAATTCAAGTATGTAGGACGTAGGTATATTATATATTATATTATTGTAATTACTAATGTAATAAGTGAAGAACGTTAAACACGTTTACATCTGTAACCACTTGTATGATTTCTGCACATATGTATTTGCATTTATCACCGTAAATCATAATCAGTCAAGTTCAATAATAAATCACTAAAATAAAAAAATGCCATTTATATTACTCCCTCTCTACACACACGTATTACATCGACGATAATAATATGTAATATAGTTTACAATTATAGTAGTTCGTATAAAACCTGCGGGCAACCGGAAAACCGGTTAAGCGTTAAATGTTTTAACTCTCTCCCATGAATGGAACAACTTTATAGTACGTACGAATATATTATATAGATATAATATGTTAATATATTGGATTGGTCATTTTGATTTTTAGAGCAGAAAATGAACTAAATAAACGTACTCTGTTTCATTGATATCATGTTAAAATCTTTACATTATAATAGTTATCGAGTCATACATTATATTTTAATAGTCACTCACGGTGGTGTAGTATTCTGGATTTATGCAAGCTCCGTCCTGAACCGTACATCCTTGATAATTGAACGACGGATCCTGATCGTCTTCATCTTTTACCATTACCGTAAGCGTTGTTGTGGAGGTAAGTCTGTCATCGGGGTTCTTAGCTCGGTCCTGAAATCATGTTTATTTCATTCGTTCGTTCGTTCAACGATACTGTGAAAATATAAGTAATTATCGGACAAACGGGGTGGCACCAACCGGCAGAGGGTATAAGTAAATGGGGCCGACGTTGAATTCCGTCGCCTGTCCCAAGACGTACGAAACACACCAATAACCGAATAAAATAAAAACCTTAACCATTTCGAAACATTTAAAACTTTACTACAATTCACGCCATCTAAAACATTTATAACGCGTCTGACCTCTACAGCCGTTGCTATTCCGTCATAGATGTGCCATATGTACAGTGTGTGTACCTATATATAATACGTATTATATGAACAGTGTACGCTGTAACGTGTGTGGTACGTGTATGCTCGTGCATATTTGGATGCGTGTAATATTCAAATATAAACAACCATAATGCCTACACCTATATAGCGTTCATCGATATTCGGCTGTTCTATTTATTTGACATACGCCGGAAAAAACATAGAATATTAATTATAATATTATTGTTCGAAGCGTACAGAACTACAGAAGTAATAATTTTATACAGCAGTATACAGTATACACTATACACACAGAATGACACATACATTTACAAACGATTTCATCTAATTGTAGACACAAATTATCTTTACAATAATATCATATATTATTATTATTAAGTATGTATTTAATGTGACTGTGCAACCGGTGCTATAGAGTTTCATTAATCCTCATCACTAAAAAATTAAAACATGTAGGTAGTGATCACCGTAGGACATATTTTTAAAATATAAGTTTTTAAAAAAATCGGTCATGGTAAATTCAAAAATTGTATACCTACTTAAATGAAATTGCATTATCTTTAAAATGTATTATGGCGGGTAATACAGAAGTGGTTTATTGGGCTTTGATTATTTAATTAATAAATACTGATAATGATAACACGGGGGTCAAATAGTGAAGGTCAAACTTTGTGAACTTTAGTCCATAAATATCATTATTAAGTGGGCTTATGACATGAGAACAAATAATGTCAGTTATAAATACTCAAATTTAATGTATGTTGAAATAGAATTATTATAGTTTCGAGGTCGAATTAAAAGAAAAATTCTAAAGATCTACGTTTAGGATATACTTAACGCTTCAATAATTAGTCTTAACTAATCTAACCAGAATGACTTGCTCACGTCGTAATAAAACCAGTATACGCTTATATTTCATAAATATATAAGTATTAGGACATTAGGTATAAATAATTTTTCTATTATTTAACTAAATATTTTCAAAATAATATAAAATTGAGTTAAAATGCACGTGACTGGAAATATTATTATCCATTGTCAACAGATCGTATGCCATATTATATGCTTGCATATATTATTATTATTGTATTATCAACCACCAACGCTATTTTTTGGCTAATTTCAACACTTAATTATTATCATATTGTATTCTCTGGAGTGAAGCATCAAAAAAAAAAAAAAAAACTATGAAATCTCAGGTGTAGGATTAATGAGTCATACTATACATGTATAAAATCCGTAGGAGATGATGCATACATAATATAGGTACGCAATCTCAACCAATGTTCGCGGGACTCACAGCGTAGGACGTTTATGGAGTGCGAAATGCGCTACGTGTGTACTGTGTAGGTACGTATATCTAATCCCTCCTTTTCGTACATATCGTTTGCTAAGGGAAGTGGCGTAAGCATATAGGTGTATATAATAAATCGGATAAAATGCGTATGTGAAAAAGAAAATAGTATCTATAACCGGTCTGTAAGAAAAAAAACCTGGTAAAAAATACCAGTGTAACTAGAGCGGCTTGCTTAAATTGGACATTTCCACTTTGGCCTCGTTATTAAACCCTATCGCGTATAATGCGTGTCCCCGCACCATAAACGTAAATCGTAATATTATATTTTAAGAATATTACACGGTTTCGTAGTTTGAGGATACGGTTCCAAAAGTCGATTTCGGCTTATGAACCAACATCGCGGAGAAAAATAATTACTGCGGTACCGATTATATAATTATATATATAACATAATAATCATAATATATGTATAGCTGCGTTGTACCTATTAGAAATTCGTTTCCGCCGAAAATGGAATACATGATATATTTTGATAATTTAACATTAAATTTTATACGTACTGTTGCTTGGATCGTTACGAAGTACTTTTGAACTTTTTCAAAGTCCAAGCCTTTTTGCAGTATTATTTCGCCAGAATTGGAAGATTTCATTTTAAAGTGTTTGACGCCATCGCTGACTCTGCCTTTCTGAAGTTCTTCTTCCGGCACGTTTCCGGGAATCACCAAGTATTCGACTAAAGCGTTGACGCCGGTATCCGCGTCTACTGTTTTCACAGCTGCCACAGATGTGCCGACTGTTGTCAACTGTACATACACACACGAAAATGAATTGATGAGAAATTAATGAATTCAGTGCCAATACATTATTACACGATACATACCTCGGGAACCGAAACTTGGTATGGAGTATCTAAAAATACTGGTGCATTGTCGTTAATGTCGGTCGTTCGGACTATTATGGGTATAGTCCTCTTTTTGTTGGTAGACCTCACTATGCATGTAACCTAAAGGTATAATTTAAAAAATTAAAATAAGTGAAAAGTTATCACAAAATAATATATTTATAAAAAATACTAAAAAAAAATATTAATATAATATAGTTACCTGAAATACGATGTGGGACAAATTTTCAGCGTCTCTGTCCAGCGGCTGAGTCAATTGGATATGTTTTCCGATTAACGCGAACGTCGAATTTCTCGTCGGAAAAAGTAAATCCAAAGAGATTTCAGTGTAAGGATCTCCTATGATTGGTAATTCGGATGGTTTGATGGGTTGATTTATTTCTGTTCACAAATAAAAACAATACAACAACAGGTGTATTAGGTACGTTATAAATTATTTTACGTTTATTATATTATTATGTAGCATGTTAAAAGAGATCACGATATCATTATAAGCACACATCATCCTCGGGCGTTTTCTGTATATAATTGCCGAAATAATGGCACATAATTATTGTATGTTAACTACGTTTAGTGCGTTTTAAACTCAGTTATAGGGCACGCGATCTCAACACGAAATTGCTGCGTATTTTCACAAAAAAAATTCCATAAATAACAAATACCAGTCGGATGACTATTCGATTGAATAATCGAAACATTAAAATGTTGTTGATATACCAAATTTTTTAAAATTATTTTTAAACGACCGTCGGTTGCGCAATGTGCATATTATAATATTAGAGAAGTTTTCATTTCCCAAAAAATTCGACTTTACCATACAATATAATTTAATCATAAAAAAATGAAAACGTTTTCGAGCACACTATTCTGCAGAGGAATCACATTATTCGTGGGAATCGTTTTAACGGCTCGTCTATTGTACAACAATAATTGTAGACACATACGAATGACGTGTGATGCGGAAGTCTAATCTTTACTATATATCTATAATAAACCATCCGTTTCGTGTCGATTTCTTGTTGGACGAAATATTTTACATAGCTTATTATTGAATGACATTTGGGATAAGACCTATATATTTATACTATTTACAGTATAGTATAAAAGAACTCGGCAACTTCGATATGTCTATTATATTTACTACCTAGCACATAGTATACGTGCTGTTGTTGATTGGCTGAGGTAAGTATTATCAGGTCAAATACCAGCACAATAAAAAGTGACTAGAACGATGGTCCATTGTAAAGGTGGCACGCTTAACGTTGGCACCGCACATCTCGAGGTGTAAATAACTGCCAATAGCTCGAGGATAACGGTACAATTATTGTTGTGACGAGTAATAATCAGTTTTACGTTTTCACTGTTGTTGTTCCTATATAGTTGCGATGTGTGAACGTGTGTGTGCTGGTGACAATTATACAGCGTGACTATGTGTTGTAAATAGTATATTTGGACAAGTTCGCACGGTCTAGTTTTTGTAAATTGACTTTTAAGTTTAGAAAACATTTAATTATTGTACGATTTATTAAATGTCCATCCGAAAAATAGTAACGAAGGATTTTCCATGAACATCCTGAGCGCGGTTATAGTTTTGAAAAAATTTTAAGTCAAACCATTTTAACCGTATTACTATTAATATTTGATATTACCTATATTTAATATACGCTTATCATTGGTATCAGTTGTTGGTATTGAATATGTTCTAAAATAATAGATAATGATTATAATTTTTTGTTTTGTACTGCAGTTTCTTTCTAGCGAACACGCGCAGAGACCTTTGTTCGTCGTTTCAAACTATCTTTTCAATACATAAACTTGTTGGGTCATCGTTAATTTGAGTAACCCGAAGCAAATCAACACACGTCACGCGGAAATATAAGTGGATCTTTTTTTTATTGCCATGACCAATTGGATTTTATTGAAAAAAAATACTTACGAGACCCACGACTTTCTTCGATGTCCAGCACAATGTTTCCTTGACCAGTTTCCATCTCGCATAGCCCTAAAATAATAAAAATGAATTCGATTCAAAACGTGTCTAATTAATATTTTGATTGTTATTGTTCTAGTGGTAGGGTACAGTGATACATCAACCAATTAACTGTACGAAATTAATAATTATATCATAAAAAAATATACTAGTTATACTTCATAGGTACACCTATAAGTACATATATATATTTTATATTATAAAATATCCTTTTAAGTTTTTTTATAAATATATTGTTAAATCTATATAGAAATATATTCTCCCTCCCCCCAATCAAAACCCTGGATTCGTAACTAAACTAAAATATTATATCATGATGAAATTTCCGACCTATATGCATTTCTCGGTTAGGCCTTATGCCAAATACGATGACAAAATTGTTTGCAATTGTTTGTTTAATTTTTAAAATTTTTATAAACATACGAGTTTGAGCATAATTCACGAAATCCATAATTTATATAGGTACCTATATACAATGTACGATGTTCACACGAGTTCTACGACCCTATAGGTATATACAAACCGGTCGTCAATCCTCCGGAAATGCTTTTCACGTAATATTATATACACGCCGTATATAAAATTTTCTGTTTCATTTATAAATATATGATGCGACAATCGATTACACAATCCCACGGATCTAACTAATTAACACATTTCGACGAAGTTAGTAGTATTGGTGTATGGTAATTTTTGAATTAATATATTTTTGAATTGAATAATACGTATAAGTAAACAAACTTGTTTAATATTTTTATGGGCATGGAGAAAATTGTCGTCGTACGACAAACGTACCTACACATTACATATTATTACATTTAGTTATACGGAGATAAATATTATTATTATATTATTAGTTATTACATTATCTGATGACGTCACGTATAATTTCTTCGGGGTTAGCTTATAAATTATAGGTTTTTTTTCTTTATTTCCTCGAGATTGTATTTATATACTCGTATACCGCTAGTAATATTACTGGTCACAAATAAAATAAATATTATAATAAAAACAGATCGTTAAAACGATAAATAATAGGTAATAATAATATAATGTTGTTTATACCTACTGCAGTTTAAGATTTTATTTTTTTTATTTCACAGATGAATTTTCTAGCGTAAGATAACGCGATCGCATCGTATAACACAGATAAAGCGTCGCAGATTGCATTATATAGGTGCATATAGCTATTATTCTTGCAGTTCAATGCTATTATATATACGCGCAGTATTCTAATCTTCTAATCAAATTATTACCTGGTTTGGCATAAACGCCATGTCGGTGTCCTTTGTCCAAGATGAGCAGGAACAGTAGCGGGGTCCACACAGCTATAGACCGTCGCCGATCCATCCTAAAACAAAAAAACATTTAAATTTTAATAGGTTTATAACAAAATCACTAGGTTATGAACATCACACGTATTGGTACACCGCAAGCACGCACGCACGTACGTACGTGTGGTTGCGCCTAGCTGTCGGTCATTAGCGATAAGTTCCAAAAGAAGTATTTTTATGATTTATTCTGCACACAGGATTTCATCCAACGCCGAGAGATTTTTCAATCAGGATAATATTGCTTATTATATTCCTACATAACTGTTATTACACAATTGTGTAAGTGAGACGAGGTATTTTTTTCTTGTCGAAAAACCCCTTGAGACTGACGAGTGAAAGTCCACCATGCAGTTATGCGCATGTATATGATAATAATGGCACGTGACCTTTTAAAGTCGTATAGTATATTATTGACGATCATTTTAGTATGTCATTTTTTTTAATTAATGGATAATGTGAGTTTATATTATATACTGCAATAGTACGTTTATTAATTTTTTTTACGATGGAAATGTTTTGCGACTTAATCAGTAATAAGAAATTGTTTATATAACACGGGATTTGAGAATGCATTCTATATTTCTATAACACTATAATAATATAGTGTACGTATGTCGTATACGTACGTCGTACATAATATAATATATTACTTTTACTATCAATATTCATTTATAATTAACAATTTGGAATTGATGTAGTTACCGTCTTTATATGTGTAGAAATCTCTTTAGATTTCTATGGCATTATCACACCGAATACGCACCTAAGTCCTAAGGTTTAGCTATTTTATTATCGAGTGAATAGTACAAACATAAACCTACTGGTATCACGTTGAATAAATACTTTTTCAATTGTATAAAGGTCGTACCTGTATAAAATTGTCAAAACTCTTACATTTTAGGTACCTACTTTATGACTGATCTAGCTACTTTGGTAAGGTGGCATATATAATAACCCAATAATGTGTACATGCCTACATGTATGATGATGACTGCAGTCATAAAATTAAAAAGAATAACGCGAATAATGTTTACTGCAAACGCAATAGTGATAAAATAATAATCGTAATTAGTCGTACGATGCAACGATAGTGTTTTATGTATTCTAAATAAAATTATTAGGTAGGTAGGTATACTCGAGGGTAATAACTATAATAACATAATAATAATATGGGCACCTATAGTATTTATTATTTAGGTTAAAGTAATACAGAGTACATTAATAATACACACATGTGTGTCTTTTATTATATAATTTACATTGTGAATACGTAATTCGAATGGAGCGAAATTCAATGAATAGAACATAATAATATACAAATCACTTAAAGTTTTTCAGTAATCGTGACTAAACGATAGCGTATACTGCAGTCCTTCGTTTTAACACGGCAATGTGATAGTATTGTATTTATTATTTTACTATTTTTTTTTATAATATTTATTGTCTTTCAGTTCGAATCGGAAAAATACTTTCTCGAGTTATTTTCTAGAACGCAATGCGTTGTACGTATATAGGCATTATATCGGGTATAACGCGGCTGGAACTCTGGTGCGTTATGGGCAGCATTATCCACACATGACTACGTCATGAGCGTTAATGCGTTATAGGTTGCGAATGCAACAAGAAAAAGATGGAGATTTTCAGATTTTTCGTAATGAAAACGTTCGCCGCACGACAGAGCATGTGCTACATAACAATATATAATAATATAATATTATTATAATACTCGGAACACGACTGACGTATAGATCTAATCCGACCGCTGTACAACATTATTATTATCGTTATTGGTATAGTACCAGTATTATTTTTTTCGAATATGATTAATTATAATAAAAAAAATATAGCAATACTTAAATACGTAATACACTGCGTCGGTGTGTATAATACGCGACTTCTCGAAGCTCTAATTATAATGTAATTCGATGACTTTTCACCAAATTGCCGCGATGTGTGACGAGTGTATTATGCGTGTGCGTGCGTGCGCGTATATCTAACATGTTATATTATACACCTAACCCTTTCTGCAAGGCCATACATCGGAATCCGATCCAACTCTGCCGTTCCCGTGTAGGTACCTATAATAATACATATTATTGTAAGTGTGTGTGTGTGTGTGTTTTTTTTTTTTTTTGAAAGATATATTACAGGCGTAGGCATGTACCTATAATATCCATAACAATATCTGTGGACAGGATTTTTTGGCCCGATACGACCGAGCGGCGGCACGACGGTCAATCGGTATTCGGGTCAGACATCTCGATCGTTTAGCAACTTGCCTTGGCCACCGTCACGATTCGACATTCGTACATTATAAGTGTATACGACACACACACAATTTAATATTGTACAGATAACGACTGCTATATACCTATAACTATGTACGTGAAAACGAAAAGTGCTCGCGCCAGTCGTGGAGATAACAAGACCGTTTTTCAGCGTCCAAGCGCGGCGAGCCGGAGTCCGCGTATAGTCCACTTTTACGTGGTTTTAACGAGAAATCGCCGAGATCGCATCGACACGCGTAGGCATACATAGGCATCATATAAGGGGGTGCTTACCTACATAATTCATATTATTTCAACTTGGACCGCGCACTTCTATACGACCGTTATGGCCCACAAATTCGATTGAAATCGACGATGTATCCAAGTACGAGTAGGTACTATACATTTGTTTGTTAGATACTTAAAGTTGTATAACAATATAATATTATTGTTAGATTGTCGAGGTATTATCAATGTTATACAGTTTGGTCGCGGTTACACACGTTCGTGCGTGATAATAAATCGTATATTTAGTATATTATTATATTATGAATTCACGAATAACGCGTAAAGTGATAATGTGATACTAAAGCCTATATAAAATTAAAAATAATTCAATAAATGACGAAATGGATATACTTTTTAGACGATTTTAATTAAGATAAGAATATAATATCAGACGACCAATTGAAAATTGTATGGGTTACAACGAAGAAATTCAGTATTATAACAATGTAAGTGCACTTGAATTTTAAATGTATTAAAATATTTGAATTTTTATATGCAAGACAACCGTGAAACCTTTAGGTAGGTGGGTATTGGGTAGGTATTATAATATATATTATGAATTATGTACAATACACGGTTGTGAATCGGCAAGTACACATGGTAACTTGCCAATATTTTATATCCTGTGCTGTCCATATAATACACTTTAATATACATTTATAAATTATGTAATACGCACATCCGAATAATAACGTATTTGTTAAAAAATAGCTTGCAGCCGTTAAACAATAACCCGTAGTGGTTTGGCGTGGACCACTATAAAGGTATGCGCAAACAACATCACAGATATATAGCAGCTCCACACCTATATGCGGCTAAAGTATATCATTCGAATTTAGTTTTAATTGTCAGCATTAGTGCGTTTCTCGAGACGAGTGATTTTAATAAACAGAGTGTACGCGTTACGCACGAGTAACGGCGTAAGCATATACATAGTATAATAAACTAATTCGCCATAATAATAAGCAAATTATAAATGCGAGTACATAAATAATACTACTTTTTAACATTTGAATTTCAAATATTTAAACGCGCAGCAATGTAACGACTCCTACGCGTAATGTATTTCACGTATAAATATATACATTTATGCGTTGCACTTTAACTATATACTTCAAGAGCATTGCCTTCCAACGTAACAGAGAGAATTTCCAAACAAATCTGCAATTAGTAATATTAATAATAATAATTATTATTATTATTATATCATTAGGTCCAAGTACAAATTATGTCAATCAAAAAAATATATTATGACTACATTTTACAAAGCACAGTATTAAATAGCTTATTTTCTTTTGTGTGATATTTTTATAAATATTTTTGAGAGATTTACCATATCTTCTTTACATCGCAGTCTAGATTCATCCAACATTATCGGTAGATACGTTTTTAATAGTTTTTTTTAATTTTACTGTAAATATATTAATTATAATCGTCGATACGTTTACCGATTGTCATAATTGTTTCTTATTTTTTTTTTTGAGTTCTATATAGGCGTACGGCGTACCGCAATCGAACACTCCTCAAATCACGCCTACCGCGCAAATTATATTACGAAATTAAACATCAAATATGGGCATCGTACAATCAAAAAACAATTTACTTAATGGATATGGTACCGATCATAAGTATATACATTTAAGTCGTAGAGTAATTAATCAAGATTTCAATGAAACTAAATAATTTAAAATATAAATTCAATAATTTTTTTTCCGTAAAGTATAATGTGTTACTTACAAGTTACAGTACAATAATTCATATTTTATACATAATATTTAACAACTTCATTTAATATCTAGTAATGAAGTATAGACTATAGTTTGTACGAAAATTATACGTTATTCATACAATTTTCTAAGAAAACGATGTACAATAAGTAAATAAAGTTATAACTATTAAAAAGACAGCAGGAAGTGACTCACGACTATAATAAGATATTTTACAGTCATGAACGGTTTAAATTTAGTGCTACAAGACTATAATATTAAATATTCAACTTTGTTTCAGTTAAGTATTTTATCAATGGCATATTAAAAAAATAAAAAAAACAACAGTTAGGCGGTATTTAAATTATATTAATTGTCAGGTACACATTTTAGTATAATATTACGTAATTTCCAATAGTACCTAATGGATTATTTTATTAATATTCAATACACATCTACAGTAAAAACTTCATAATAATAATAATCACACACGTCATTTTCGCTGAAAAACTCGTGAGATATATCGGTACTACGTTACGTATATACCAATTAAAAATCCTTAATATTTCTTGCTTCGTGTTTGCCGTTAACGGGCTACAGCCGTTGTTAATGATATTTAGATTGAAAAAACTCCAGTCACGAACGTTGGGCGCGGAACAAACGCGTGGAATATAAATCGAGGAAAACGTGTAGGTTTTAAGTATAAAAATATAATATAACGCGAGGACAACGCACATCGCACATGCGTATAATAATAAATCAACAGCTGAAAACCCCTCGAAAAATGACAATTTCAACTGAAAACATTAAAAATTTATGATTTCGGGACAAAATTATATAATCAGCTCTTATTTTTTGAACAATATGAAAATCCAAAATTCCAATACTAATTTTCTACAAATTTTTGTTTTTATATACCTCGACCCTTTCTGGAAGTTTTAAATAGTCCCTATTACACATGTATAGAAAGAGTCAGTGCTAGCAATACATTTTTTTGTGAATAATCGACTGATAATATCAAAAATGGGTATGCATTGGACAATATCAAAAATGTTGATTTTTATTATTTCATATTTATTTTATTTTGATATTTTATAAATTATGTAGTTATCGCGTATAATATTATAATAATAATTGCATAAAATATTGAAATTGACACTCAAAAATAAAAACACGATTCTGTTATTCCATACTAAGTATACCTATTGATATTTCTGGTTTCAAGAAATCGAATAAAACCATCGCTCACCATCTCTAATAATAATATATTAATAGTACTTAGTAGATTAGTAGCGACTAGCAATCTACCATACTATACGTCGAAGACGTTTGCGTGATTAATGATCCGGTCATATCACGGGTGCTTGGTTGTGTATAGCCGGAGAAACTGGTTAAGCATGCCGCGTTGTTGGAGTTTTTTTTTATTATTTTTTTGGTTTTCATTTTATGACCGAATCGAACGCGCATCCAAAATTGCGTGTGAGGTACAAAAGATGGTCGTTACAATGACGGTTGTAACGCATATATACTAACTCCAGCAGAGAGGATAGAGACAGGGCGATGTATACTCCGAAGATCGCGTGGTTGGAGTCTAGAGATGATAATATCGCCAGCTAACGGTGGTAAAGGTACTATACCATGTATATAATGCAACTCTGCACCCATGATTGTTTGAAAATACTTCATACAATAATCTGTGTTATTATTCACGTTTTTTTATGTAGAAAACGCGTTTCAGAGTACACCGGCTCCAAACGAAGACAGTAAAACACTTTGGATTTTATGGAAATTTCTTTCCGTGTAACTTTTTCTCTTTTGTTTTTGAATTGAAGCACGATCCAAATATATCTAACACTCTCAAACTACATTGAAGATTGAACTGAAATCACGATATTATATATAAAAAAAATTTTAACGAATAATTTGATTTACCACAGACTTAATATAATTAGGTATATTAGTTAAGAATTGAGATTATTTCGGAAACTGAAGTCCCCAATGATTTCGGGACAAAATATAAGAAAGTTGCAGGTGACATTAATAAAGGATTGACGTAGCAGGTATACTCGAAGGAAGGGATGTGTTTTAATTTTTGGGAGACCATTAGACCAAGTTGATTGTTTTTTCTCCAACGGTCTATACTGTACCCAATGGTAGATTTAGTGTATTCAATATCACCGAGTACTATTTCAGACGTGGATTTAAACCAATTTAGTTTAGTACCTACATTTTTGATATTATGTTATACACACTCATTATACGTTGGGTGTATTTGTAACACTAATTGATCAAATCTGTAATAAAATTGGTTGTTGATTAATAATATTACAAACAATAAATATTATTATTTAATCAATGATATAGTTAGAAAAAACATTTTCAACATTTCAGAAGTTAAAAATATCGCCTGTATTATGCGCTTAGTGATTATTATGATGTCTATGCGACTATGCGTAAATCCGCCTCTGAATTCTGACTTGTCTTTGTCTATTTTTATTTAAATAATTCACTTAGTTACCAAATTGTATTGTGTTCAGCTGCTTTTCGCTAAAGATAGTAGGTACTATATAGTTGATAGAATAGCCTGTACTTTATTGATAATGTTAGTTTTTTGAATAAATAATAGACAAAGACTTAAAACATTAATTAAAAAAAAGGAAAAACTAACAACAACATGCAATGTTTCATTATCAGTGGTCACCAACTCATGGCCAAATTATGTTGAAGTAAAATATTGAAATAAATATAATATAATATAGTAAAATAAATATATTAAAAAATATCGTGAATTTGTTTGTAGTTCAATAAAATAACATATCATTAATATCGTAAAATATTCGAAATCAAAATAGAACAGTTCAAATTAATACGATTTAAATATTTACTATACATAATATAGATTTGAATAACATAATAATAAATTAATATGTGTCTGGAAGGTACCTGATTAAGTATGGAATAAATCATACAATGGCTACCATATTATGTATTGTAATTAAGTATAAATAATTTATATACCTATACAGGTATACAGTAAGAGTATGTGTATATTATTAATTGTTTTGAAAATATCATTACCAATTCTATTTTCTATTGCTATATACTTATATATTGTTGTGTTTGTTTATTATTTACATCATTTTAATTTACATGATTTATTATTCTAGATCTTATTCTCATGTGCATATGAACTTTTTAAATAACATTTTCATAATTTATGGTTATTATTTAACTTAGTATACTACAAATCTAATATGTAACATTGTTCGTCGCGAGTATTTTTCTTTAGAACATAATAATTTTGCCGAAAATTATATAATATATCTTTAGAAAAAAGAACCAACTTCGCGTCTTTAGTTTTAAGCATTTTGATTGTGTTGCCATTCACAAAGAGACAATGATATTTATGTATAAAATAAATGAAACAACCAGAAAGCAGATTATTGTAGGTATGTTGAGGGATAATAAATTCACAGATATTATTAATAATTAATATGTTAAATGTCAAAAACAAAAAGAATAATTTCAATTTTTCTTTTTTTTCTTATAGTTTTAAATTCGTATAATGGTTATAAATGTAGATTGTAGGTACAATAGGTATACACATATAATGGGTTGTATACACACAATTATTTTGTATTTCTGTTCGTAGTAGATGAGAATGATGAGATACAATTCGTTTTTACTTTTTTTACAACTACTAGTGTTTTTTCTTTTTTTTATTGTTGTCTTAATCATCATAGAAACAAGTGCTTACAACCAATCAGTGGGCGGTTTTATTTACATATTGTTAAAGAGTATAGTTGAGATACACTCTGCACTTCTGCAGTACACCTGAATCGGACTAGTTGGGGTTTTACATGACATGTATATAATATAGAAATAGCGGCAGCCGTGTTTCGGCTGCTGTATCACATCTCACAAGTCATAACGCGCGTGGCTCAATAAAAAAATAATTTAGTTAATAATAAACTACGTCGTATAGCTATAAACGTCGTACTCTCGTAATGAATGTAATTTTAATTTGATCATGATCTAATCGCAAAACACTATAGTTCAAAACATCAGACTACGAGACGCTGTATAATATACGCTGCGGCGGACACCTCCAGCTTGTATAATAACTAGTTTATGATTGATATACGATGAGAACATAATATACTGTCGGTGCGGACGTGGGATTGAGTAAAAAAAAAACCAATGCCGGTAACACTAATGACGACACTCGGATCGGATGTGAAAAAAAAAAATTAATACCTATGCCGAAAGGGCTTGGCGGACCAAACTGTGCCTATAACATTATATATATGTATATGCTGCACACGGCGAGTAAGTCGGCGGTTAGCATTATTTATCGAGTAGGCGGCGTTTCCTTAATAAAACGCGCTATATAATATTATATTATATATCGAACCGAGCGGCTTGCGCGCGTGCATATTATAATATATGCGGCCAAAAAATAAGTAATACCAACACCTATGTATCAATGAAATGGGTATTACACAGTCAACGGAACGTTATTCGTTTTTGGACATAATAAAAGCGACCAACAGAGTATATAACGACGCATTATATATTATATTACATTTAGTCCTTATAAGGTAAACGACGTTTTAAAATCGTTAAAATATATTGAAAGTATTTATTCGTGTATGCAATATTCATGTTTTAATAAACTCAATAACCAGTCCCTCTATATAGGTAGGTATTATATGTGATCTTCGGTAAATGGTTAAAACACCAGAGTGTATAGAAATACCCAATTCATGTAAGTAATAAAAAAAATATGATTATCATATTATTATATTATCAACTCATTAAAAAAAAAAACATTTTAAAAGTAAAACAATAAAAATAACAAAACAACAAAATAATATAAATTAATAAATAGGTATTGGGTATATTAAATAAATATTTTGATGTTTCAGATATATTTTTAGCTAATAATTCATTTCCGGATAATTTTTTTTAAATTCACTATATCTTTAAACGTCGGAAATACGCTTCAGCGGTCAACTACAGTCGGTAGTCTTGTATAAGATTATTGTTCGTCTCGGGTGCCAGCACTAAATATGAACCAAACGCAACGTGCACGATTCCAAAAATATAATATTGAATAAAACATAATTTTTTATTATTTATTTTATTTTTGCTGTCATCCAGGAACCGTAGGTATCTCTGTTTTGTTTTGTTTTTTTTTTTATCTATTTCGAGTCCCTCGTGAAATCGGTAATGTGCATAATCTGTTACCGCGAAATGGCCCATTATACTATTGTACCGTAAACGCGATCATAAATATTTATCGAAGTCTTTTATTCGTGACGCGTGTATATATGATAATTTGGACGAGCACACGCGTACTGACGTAATGGTGACACGCATTATGACGTGTATAATCGCAATCACATACAATCCAATGCACATCGTAATAGTCGATATTATAATTATTACGAATCATGAGCAAAATTAATTAACAGACCAGTGTCCGGCAACAACAAAACGCGAATTTGACAATAAATATATGTGACACACCGGTGCTGATCCTGCGTATACTCATAGCTACATAGGTATAGGTACAATATGCATGTATTCATGTATTACGTATTCAAACGCGCAACGAGTGGAGTTTCCGCCATAACGGTGCTAATTGAATGAAGAAAACAACACGGTAATAGGTATAATATATGTAATAATGTATAACGGGTTGATTTACCAAGCATGATTACCCAGCTCATTGTTTTTTTTTTATAATGAATTTATTCAAATTAAAATTTTAGAAATTTTTCGTACCACTTAAAGAGAATTCTATGGAGATACAAACTTTTCAAATGAGAACCTCCCTTTTTTACCAAAATTATTTTGTGAACAACTTTTTTAAAAATGTTGATGTACCTAATTCAAAATTCGGATAAAAATAATCATGATAATCCTTAAAAATGGTTTTTAAAAAATAGATAATATAATATACCTATAAGTTTTAAAGAATCTGGTATTTATTAAACTTTGATGATTTTACAAATTATAAATATTAATTAATAGATGTTAATTACTAAAATTTTTAAATCAGCAGAGCTCCATAATGTATTCCAAACAAATTATCTTTAACTTGTATAATTATATATTGTCATCACTCCTTATAATACACAAAGTTAAATAACTCAAAAAGTACTTGTTCAAGTTTTCATTTGACAAATCAAAATTTTCAGAAAAAATATCCACTACGTAATTTACAGAAGAAAAAGAAGAACAGAAAGGTTCATTTTCAAAAAAAAAAAAAACAAAAGTTTATATTTCTACAATATACTTCTTATGTAGTATAATATTGTATGAGTAGTATACCTATACCTACAACCTATCGCAAGAATTTAAAAGTTAGTAAATATATATGATTTAAAAATTCCAAAAATCAAATTATGAATAAATTCTGTTTTAAAGAAAAAAAGGGGATGAGCATGTTATAGTTTATATACGTATTGTAAGTTGTAACACTGTATATACCTATATGTACTACTAAACTATTTACGTCTAAATATTATGGAAACTACGGAACCGAATCTATCGTTGACCATTACGCGAACCGTTATATTATAGCAGCATGTAACCATTTGGCACGTTTATATTATATACTACCGGGAGCGGTTAAAAAAATGTGTAAAAACCTCTCTAGCAGCACCAATAAACGGTTTTCGTAGCGCATATATTTTGGGGTGTTTGGTCAGTGGTCGTGCTGCACCAAAGCGGAAGAACAAACACGGCCGTGGGAGATAAATTGAAAAAAAAGCCATGCGGATTCGAAGAGGCGGAATGATTTGCGGTTTTCGGTTTTACACACAGGTATATGCACGAACCGCGTCGCCATAGCCACAGAGCTCACACGTCGGTCGTCGATAGATACGTCGCAGCCTTACCTAACTTGGAATGCGTTTATTCATCACGCATGATAGCCGAAATCTATTCGTTTTAATGTTCACATATTGTATTATACTACAGCAGGCGTGTACCTATACTATATGTATGTACGTCAAAATCATGTTTATATTAATAATAATATAAGTACAACGCATGTTAATAGTGTTTTGAGTATGTGTTTATTATATTATTATACACTAATGTCTAATACATAATATACACACTACATAACACATATACAATATACATAATATACATATATCTAATGATTCTTACACGTTCGTATTTTTCTCCATTACAGGTTATCATCGCCCATAAGATATTCGAAAATTGAAAAAAAAAAACACAATAATATTTATTTACTGAATATTTATTCAAATCGATTCGTTAAATTCTCTATTGCCGTCCCGGTTTATAAGTAAGTGTCTATAAAATAATATGCTGCAATCTTATTTCACAGGAATTCGTCGAGTATGAATAAGCTGCAGCATTTCAGTCTACCCTATGTCTAAGCTCTTGACTGCGTATAGGAACCGTTAAATATTTGAATGAAAAGTATTGATGTGAGTATGGAAATTAGAATATTTTTAGATTAAGTTTTTGAAATAGTATTTTGTAGATATTTGTATTTTAAATTTTATTTTATTATTTTTGTTTGGACTATGAATATTATATTGTTTTTACTAAGACATTAAACTATCGAATTTTTTATATTTTACACCATTGTTTATAATTATTTTCGTAGAACTAAAACCTAGGTATATAAGTTGTATGGTGAATATACAGTTAAAAATATTGTTATTATTTGCTATTGCATACAAGTTTCGTAATTTTATGTACAATTTATGCTCATGAATACTTCACATATACATAATATATTCTAAGGAAGAAATAAAAAAATATCATACACATTTTATGAGTTTAAGTAGAGGTATAGTTTACGATATTTTTCCAACAATTTTATACAATTTGTGATTATTGCTTCATAACTCATACCTAGTTAGTAGTATACAGTGTAAATGACCCAATACATCAATTTCACCGGTATAGTATAGATTCCACCTGTACAGTTAGCTTAAGAACAACCTATCAATTCCGCCAACTAACAATTTTTATCTGTGATAATCCAGTTTTCTTTTTAATTTTATTAAAAAATACAGTTACATTTAGCCTAATGTAACCACTATTTTTAGAAATGATAACTCAATATATATATATAATGAACAAAATGTATATACCTAAAAAACAGATGGTATTCAATTACTAACAGTATAACGAACCTAGTTAGTGTATGACAAATATTTGTCGTTCTTTATGTCAGAATGTTAGATTATTATTATCAATTAGTAACAAATAAATATTTCAGAAAATACTTTATAAAACAATATTTTTATAATATAGTATAATATTATATAGCTATATGTAAGTAAAATCAAATTATAATTTTTTTTCTGAAACGCTATTTTTCTCCTGTTTGGTTATAGATGGCGGAATCTATGTAACTTTTCCACAAGTATAAAAAGATCTGGTAGAATCGATAAAATCCCCAAAAAATATACTGATAAGTTTTTGTGTTTAAATACTATAAACAAATATTTATATTTGCTCTTAGACTTATTATTGTCTAATTATAATTGAAATACTTTTAAGTCAGTGAATCTGTAACTCTTATTTAAATATAATACATTACAAGTGTGTATATGTAATGTATATTATATTATACTTATAAATACTGCAAACAAATGCCCATATACATCGACTGTACAGTCATCCTTGATTTTTATATACGTACATTTAACCTTATTCATCATATGCGTATAATTCTTATAAGTAAATTAAAAATTTTCTGCTAATAAACATAATATACAACTGCAGTAGCTATACTGCTGTAGAATTAAATAATTACTTATTAGTGTACATAACCAGTATAGGAATGTCTATAATTGTATTTATTATATTATTATTACGACCATGGTACTCGTATATAGCGCGGTGTTATAAATTAATTTTTTTATTTATTAAAAATTCAGATTCACTGTGACGAATCGATTTGATCACCGTCATTCCAAAAAAAAAAATAAAATAAAATAGAACAGGTATTTTTTCTACTACAGGTATATAATATTATCCATTTTTATTACACATACTAACTATATGGCCTTTTAGGGTGGCCCAGTGATGTTTTCCTGTCTTACTACGGTGTCGTTATTATATATAGCCATACGGGAAAACAACACTGCGATGAAGAAAAGTAAGAATATTTACTATAATCATACGTAACGAGCAATGTTATCCATTCAATGACGAACAGCTGTGATTCAACTAATAAGAATTATAACCTTTATATTATATACTCTTATTGTTATTACGTACACCTATTGTCTTTATATTTATTGGTTCTTACTTCCTATACAGAGCAAATTAGTAATTATTTTACAAATTATTAATGTTTCCGTTAGATTGAAAAAAAAAACACAACAAACACACAATTTAACACGTCATCTAGCTGGTGATACTGTCATAAATCAATTTTATGGATACCTAAAAATTCAAAATATTTTTGTGTCACACGGGTTGTACGGATACTCGGATAGTATTGACTATTATTTAGAATATCAAAAAATAACAATCGTTGAAATACGATTTTGTGACATATTTGGTACAAAGATATGTTAGAGTTAGACAAATTAAGTACTCCAAACCATGTACAATGTACAATAGATGATTTTTTTATTTTTTTCAAACAGTAAAAGTGTAAATTTTGTTAATACGTAAATGGTATATAGATAACTATATCTAAAAGTTAAATGCAATTAAAGTACGATATTAAAGTTTTCGTTAAAAAACACATAGATGTTGTTTTAAAATAATTATTAATTTATTCTTATATTTTACTTCGAATAAATATAATTTAATTTAGATTCTTGATTTCAAATGCATCGACGATTTTAAAATATTATTTTTTTACGAACATATTATACATAAATAATAAATACCATTTACATATGGTCCGTAGTGTGGATAAAAAAGTTTCATTAATGTTTAGTACGATTAGTCATCGCGATATTGGACAATACATGGACAATTAGATCCCCATCAAAACGTTGAACCGATCAAAATTATCTAATCTTATCCTATTTAAAAATGTGGCTCAACTGCTAATATGCCGCGTATTTGTTAGTGACATTAATATAACTATATACACCTCGACTGTGGAAATCTCAATATTTGTCGCTAAAACAGAGCTCTGCAGCTGTAAACGGTATATTATGCTTGTCGAATTGTTTTCCGTGTATAAATTGAGAAACCGTTTAATTTAAATTAAAATTCGCCATGGCCTTCGTACGTACGAGTGAATACAATATTAATATTGCAGGGTATGTTATACCAATGTCTTTATTATAATATTCAGTCGTTTTTTCGATACAAAATTTATACTTTTCTGTGTTATCACCGTTGTGCACACTGCACTATCCCGTATGTATTACAGCGACGTATAATGTATATAATGTACCTATTTTAATTTTATTAACATTTTTATTTCTCTGCGCTTATCTTGTACACACGCACAACATATAGTACTATGATACGCGTGTGTGTGCAATGGGAGGCTGCTTTCACAAAAACCGGTTGCCCCATACGCTGCCGCAGAGATTCCGTTTCCCGGTGCCTACGACATTCCATTGCGAAGATTCAGTCACGGACATCAGAACCATGCGTTTAAGACAACGAAATGAGATGTGATCGAAACTAATTAAGATATATTATGCTCTAGTGGGGTTCACGAAAATACATTTTCGGTACTCAAATCGTGTAGTCAAGTTTAAAAAATGTTTTTTTGCTTATACGTTTTATTATACTTAATTACTTAAATTAATTATAGGTGTAGGACGTAGATACTCAAATACGCATATATTAATATAATAATATACGAGTTTACGACGATTATATACATGTAGCGCGACGTTTATATATCTTACATTGGTATATATTATGTAAATAATAGTACTATCGTACTCGGATGTACTCAAAATAATGCAAAATTATTACTAGTTGTATGAATAGTAGACGACGATTTGTTCGTATTAAACATTTTTTTTATTGTCCGTAGATATAGACGTTATTTCTACGAATATAAACTGTGGGTGCTCACAATTTCGAAGGCGATGAAAAAATGTACACTTTTCAAGTCGCTATATTATACTCGACATGCGGTGCTATAGATATTTTTTTAACAACAATTTGGTTGTACACTGTCAGAATCGTCAGATAAAATCGGAGTAACCGTGTAGTTACTATATATTATAGTTAATATTATATTATACAACATAATATATAAACACGATTTGATGCGTTCTATCATACCGAAATATAATCGTATAATCTTCAGTCAGTGCAATGACCATACGATTTACGATGACCGACGGTTATAAAGGTGTACCTACTATATATACATTATCGCAGTACAATTTATATTTCGCCAGTACGATAAATTATACGGCCGATTGTTGCAGAGGTAAATGACAGAACTTAAAGATAATTTAAGTACCCATATAAACAATAAATATTGAACTATATAATTTATATTTCATGTATAATGATGTATATTGACATGAATGGTGTTATTATTATCGTATAACTTTAATAACTACGTTTTCTTTTGGATAATTTGTAGACGTATAATTATTTATTTTCCTCTTTTCACTTCGATAAATTTCGCCCGCAAAAATTAAATTTAAATTTGATATTACTGCACACTCTAAATTACACATGCGACTATGCGAGCGAATTAAAGTGGAGAAAATTTGGTGGTTTTTTTTTAATTGAATTGAAAACAATTATAAGACCACGAATACCGTGCTATTGATAACACTAATACAAGTATATCAGGTAATTATATAATCAAATGAACAGAACCCACGTTGAAAAATAAACCATATTATTTATGATCTTTAAACAAGACCATAATAAATGTAGGTATAATTGTATGAATAACTTTTTTAGGCTCTACGTCTTTAGTTTTCATATTTATGGTAATGTCTCTCCTCTTTGTCCCTTAACGCTAACGAACATTCAAGCATTGTATATCAGTGGCCCAAATATATTATTTAAACGAGTAAAAATGTGGAAATATCTTCATTACGTTGTATTCAAGGACGTGACTTTATTATTATCATTATTTTTTTTAATGAAACTTCTTTATTTCATATACGATGTCTGGACGCAATGAAGCACGTCTTTCCGCGTACGCGTTATACAGTCAGTGTCCAGTAGGTCCTAGGGTATGTTGAACCATAAAAGTCATACACGATCGCTCTTGTGAGAAGTTGACGGAGCTGATGAGGGGCGGTGTAGGTTCTGTTTGTTTTCAGTTCGTATAATATATTGCACAACACACATGCATAGTATTATAAGTTATTCATATTATGAGAAAATTTAGTTAAATAAATCTACTGTGTACTGTACTTATATCGTATACGTTGTATACTTATTATAATATTTACCAATACAACATTATAATAATATGTATACAGTATATACATTATACATACATATTTAATATATATATTTTTTTTTGTAAAATTATGTACAAAGTTTATGTATATTGGAGCATGGATACATAGCACTGGTACGCTTTGTAGTTTTGTACATAATACTTTCATTTTATCAGTTTTCACAGAAACGCAATAAGTATGTTATATCGTAAACGTAGAATATTATATTCGTATAACTATATTATTCAGTGACATTTAATACATCATTCTCCGCTATATTGTTTTTAAACCTGATAAAAATTTGTTTTGACAATATTCACGTAACTTACTCAAAACATGAAAATATAATATAATAATAATGCATGTTGTAACGAGTATAATCATGATTCACGACGTACCTACTTATGTTTTGAAAAATTTCAAAAACCAGACAGCTGAGCCAAGAGACTTGAAATTTGTCCTAATTTTCACTATTTAATGTAAGAGAGCACTATAAGAAAAGACTTTTGGAAATTCATTCCTCTCCCTAAATCCCAAAGATAGAAAAAAAGTACAATCAGTATATATTTTCTCGGACAAAGTCGAGTAATACAGCTAGTAATTAAATTATAAAATTTATTTCAGTTCATTAAAATAACATTTATATATTATAGTAATAAAAATAGGTAGTATAATTATTGTTTTTTTTTTTTAAATTGCAATCATTGGTTGGCTAGACCCTAAGCGATTATAGATCATGATTTATTACAACTTATGACTATCACTGTTTACAGTTAAGGTATTCATATTTTATTAACTGTTAAACCCTATTTATCTATCTTTGAATACTAAAATAAATATTCATTTTTAACATAATATAATTTAATCATAAATAAGATAGCTTACTACTGTAAAAACATGACTATGAAATTAATCATTATAGTTTTTATATTTGTATTTTATTATTATACTCAAGAGTCAAGACAATAACTAATTTTAAAAATTAACAAAATAAGTCATCATAGTTTTATTATCTTTGTTCTGCAAACAAAATGTATACATTTTTTATTTTGTTAATGATGATGATGTATACAATATTATATTTATTTTAAGGAAATATTAAAATGAAACCTTGGTACTATATACTTTAGTTTGCTGAAAGATATCCATCTACATATATTTCTTAATTTCATTGTGGCTACAGGGCACTTATAAAAACATTTTATTGAAACAGACGTTCAATTCAAAAAAAAACATATTAAACATACTATTATTAGCTTTTGGCATATTAGGCATTTAGACGGTGAATATAATCGACAGGTAATTTAATACTAATGAAATTTTCTTTCGAGCACAAAGAAATGTGGACAATTAGTAATACACAATTAATATGTGCATTACTAATAGAAATAAACCATTAAAATATTTATTCCTCTATAATATATATTTTACTAACTAACTATACATAGTTTACAGTGTTAAAATATTTTACTTCAAATTTTTAGAATCTATATAGTTTTTGAAGTATAGAACTATTATTATAATATATTGTTTTATAAAATATAAATTATATGTATAATTATTATATTATATTGTTTTAAATATAAGGAAGTTCCATTATAAAATCTATATACATTCCATTTTATACACAGATTTATTTTATTTTTAAGTAAATATTTATAATGTTAAAATATATTCTTGTATATTTAAAATGTGACCAAATATTCAAGCTAACTACCTACTTAGTTCATATTTAATATTGAGTTAAACAATGTACATTGGGTTTTAAAATGAAAAGAAAATTTTCAAATAATTGTTTGACAATAAACTTTTTTTTATTAGTTGATTCCTATAAAAAGTTGATAACTATTAATTATGTTTACCTAGTCATAACTCGTGCGTAAGGATATAATCAGTAATATTGTATATGTATTTAGTAACAACTAATACTTAAAAAATGTAGGTTGTAGAGGAAAATTATTTTATATAAACTTAATTGTTATTAATTGGATGTAGATAGTTACAATAAAAGTAATTTTTCGTAGTTCGAAATATTTGAAGTTCTTAAAAAATATCTTGTCATAGATAACTTACAAAACAAACTACATATTTTAACGATTCGATATTATTTATTATGCACATATAAAATGTTTATACTTAATAACTTGCCGTGTTTGTATAAATAGTGTTTAACGGTTTTTTTCAATCAATTTCCACGACGTTTCTACCATATAGTATTATATATGTGTAGGTTTAGTTGGAATCGACACAAAAAAAGTCGTTTCGCAACCAAGCGTCGTCGTTATCGAGCGGGGTTAAAACTTAAAAGTACATATAATATGCATGTATGTTAACGGGAAATATTCAATAAGATTAAGCACGATTAATGTCCATTTACAGAAAGATTCCTGAACGTTGTAGAAAAATTAAAGTCGAGATACCGATTTCTCTTCGACCTTGGGCTTTTATACAGCAACCGCCACCAATGCACTGGGTCACGATTTAAACGTTCGTTTGAATGTTTTCTCTGCAAAGCTTATAATACTATAGTGATCGGTGCTACAATTTTTAATTTCGGGAAAATAAAAACCGTAGGTATGTGTTAAACAGCTGTTAATATATGTCAATGCGTGTTATATTGTATTATGTATTATGGTTATATAGATAATGTGTGTACTAATATAAAATGGTAGGTACTTGGCGTACTATATTACAATATATATATTTTGTTTAATTCACGAACACTAAATGTCTTAATAAAACGTCAATGTAATTATTTACTCGGATTAAAAAATGTCTTGTACCCATTGATAAATCACCTATAAAATCGAGGTTAACGTCCCAAAACCAAAACATTTAATATTATAAATTATTTAAGCGATTTAAACCGTATTGTATCTGTATTAATCAGTGATTTGGTTTTTGATAATTAATTATACGGATGACAAATGTTGGTGTTTAGAGCACAACAACAACCCTGCAGAATTCGTAACGCGTTTAAAAATTACCAACATAATATAATAAGTGTATGTCTGTATAACTATGGACTTGATATATTAACGTGTGGTGTTTTTAGTGCGTACAGAATTTAACAATTTATATCGATTGGTTTCTCGAAAGAGAAATAATATTATCGTCGTCAAGAGCAGCCGGTGCGAGTGTAATGGAACCGGTGGTCGGCAATTAAAGTGTTCGTTCGACGGATTTTCCAATCACGAAAACCGGTAAAAATCAACGTTAATATTTGATAGTATATTACAATAATAAAAATAAACTCTCCCTCTTTCTCTGCTGACGACACCACTGTTTATGTGCGCTGGAGAAACCGCGCGAATACTGTGTTGCTAACGACGGACAAATGACTTAGCGCGCACGGCCAATTAATAACGCGTCTGTACGATATAACATATTATACACTCTCTTGCAGCTGGACGGGTGCGGGCAAGGGGGTGACCCACATTCGCACCTCGCCCGGTCCATCCGTCTTCCGATCACACGAGAAACTCGTCAAATCCGTGCACTCTCGCCCAACCAAGATCTCGGCAAATGTGTGTGATACAATAAACATCCTGCATCACAATTATTCACAGTGTCATAGAAGTGTTACGAAACTAAACTTAAATGAATATACGTTGAACTAAAAACTAATTGGAGGGAGAGCTAATATAACTTCCCATATGAATGCTGGTTCCAAACGTATATAGAGGGTTTATAGGGAAATGTACCTTTTTTGCTCGATGAAGCAATGAGACACGAGCGTTAAATGTATTATAATTTACATCTTAAATTGTAATCAGTAACGAAAAAAATATTATAATGGCCTCCTAGCAAAGAAAATATGACAAAAGGTTAATTGCTAATTTCACGCCCAACTAAATAATGTATGACCTAATTACGTTCCTACAATAATTGATTTTCGCGATGGTAACTATAATAAAATAGGTATTTAAGTTTAGTCAAGTAAAAATAAAATATTATCACGATTGAACAAAATAATTTAAACTTTACTTTACCAAAGTGTTATAATCTTAGAGTATATAATATTATATTAAACAAGTGATATATAGTGTGCTTCATTTGGCGATAGTCACGCCTATATTGAAAATTGAAAAACAATTGGAGAGGAGGGGACCGTAGACTGTATATTGATTCCTCCTGCAATTATGACATTGAACTTGTTCTGTTCTCGTACAAATGACAAGAGTATCTTACAATGTGCGTTGCGAGGAAGTTTCCGTCGATTTCGTAATATTTAATAACAATTGAAGCACAAGACGACAAGACAACAATGATATTATAGTCGTCGAAATAAGGCACCTGTTAGGTATACAACTGCGCACGTATGGACATACACCGTAAGTCATTATTTATTAAATATTGTTACGCGGAAGAGTTGTGTACGAATAATAATTAATATATTATCGTTATTACGATGACACCGTAGTTACCGATGACGCGACATCGAGTGCACACGGACAATAATAATTATAAGTAGGAACGTAAAAAAGAAACAAAACAAACTCATCGCATCTGCGCGCAACAAGTCCGACTGTCGAATACGTGCAGTGTACATTAATGAATAGTATATTTTCAACCGTACGTATACGAAATTACCATTCCAAGAACCCAATGAACTCCGATGACCACACTTAAACATGGGCGTAATAATAATGAAAACTATGAAAATAATAATAATAATAATAATAATAATAATAACAACAATTACTATTATTATTATTATTATTGACAGTGGTCCGTCAATAATAAACTAAAACGTAAAATAATATTGTATTGTTTGGTTTCTCGACACAGTTGCCATGAAACGAGCTATGTCTTCGAATTTTTGTATCATATCAGTACATCACTTCGTGCCGTTTGTCATATTTTTTTCGTTTGTTTCGACCGCCGAATTACCTACTTCAACTCGTTGAAAATAACAACGAATAAAAAAAAACTGTGTTGTCTATCGAACGATTTGAACGTTTTTATAAACATTATTATTTATATTTCCATAGAAATCATATTCGATGTGATATACTAATATCCCATCGCACACATAATCGACTACCATAATATTTTTCAGACGTCAGTAAAGTAGGTATTTAAAAAGAAGTATCACAGCTCTATATGTGGCGTGCTCGTGATTCTAAGGTAAAAGAGGCGACAAACGTCTTGCAACACTCAAAATAAAATTGAGACATAATACTGTAACTTATTGTAGGTTTTTACAGTGTAAAAAAAAGTTATGATTTTAGATAATATAATCAAAAATACTATTGTCCGATGTAATGGCAACAATTTTAAACTCGAGATCAAATACGAAAAAAATAAATACACAGCGTATTCGGTTTCAGATCGGTGTTTAGAAAATAACAAGAAACCATACATTATCTTTTCGCGCGATGATAACAATAACTATACGTCCACTGTCCGAACATAATATAAAATAATACGTACCTACGTATACGTTTTTAGATCAAGTCTCTAAGCCAAGGTCACACTCGCGTGTAATCCAATACCTATATTCTATGGGTATTCAAGAGATCTTAAGAGGTATCCGTTTTACAACATTTTACAGTTTATCCCTACGGTGCCGTCGCCGGTTTATTATGCCGTATACAAATAGGAAAAACGGTTTTGCAACGTTGTCCTCGATAATATGTGTTCGTCCCGGGGCCAAGGTTCCCCGAGTTGGGACAAAATGTGTATCATTATAGCCGTTATCACTAGACAATGTACAATCGTTATACGATTTCATAACGTCGCTTCGAGCAATTGTAATTTTACTCGCTTTACACAATTCAAATTACAAATTAAGCTGACAATAACACACATTAATCGATAATTGAAATTTATTTGACTCCGCGCGGAACAGGGTTGAGTGCACAAGTTCTGTAACACAGCTTGGTGGGTATTACTCATGTGCCAACTACCGTACCTATACCTAATACCTATATTGTTATACTAACCGCTTCACCTAACCTAACCCACTTGACCGACATTTTTAAAGACACAATAGGAACCTATATAATACTAATACTTGTCTTATTCGATGCAAAATTACTATTTCTGTTTTTTAAATCGCTAATTGGATACGCACAATATATTATTTAAACCGATAAAAATTATACAAAAAATGTATTCACAACGACGTCATAGTACTTTTATCAAAACCAGTTTAAAATTCGTTTAATTGATATAAATATATAATACATATATAATGAGAGTAATATAAAAAAAAGTCTATAATAAACTATCTATATTTACTTTGAAGCGGATTATTATTATTCCACTAACTTTCTAAAATATAAAATATTTAATAAATTATAATTTATCTTTATAATGAACAATTAATTTTACCATTCTGAATTTGATACAATATACAAATACTATTTAACTATTTTGTACTTGCACTTTGTAATATTATCAATTGAAATTAAATTAATCAAACATAAATAGTACGACATTAATTTTCTTGTTGCCATACCATAAATTTGTTTCGTGACTATTTAAATGGTAATCTAAAATACATTTAATTGTCATGGATTTTACCGATTTGTTAATGTTCCGACTTCTAATAGTTTAAGTCTAATCGCTGATGTTCCAAAAACTATTATCTAAATTACTCTTTAAGTTATTACCTATATAGGGTGTAACAGAAATAACTGATATATGTAATTGATAAATATTGCAATAAATGTAATAAACATTAATTTTTTTTTAAAAAATTAAAAGAACAAAATTTATAGTACACACATATTGTGACATTGTGTCTAATTATTTGGTATCTCCTTGTATCGCATTTTTATAATTTTAGTTACATGCAATTAATTGTTATGCCATTACAGGCACTTATAGTGTTATTTTTTTAAATTCTAAATTCTTAAAACCCTAACCAATAAATCTAAATCATTTAAAAGCGAATAAAAAATTAATTAGTTTTTTTCTAGTTTGCTTTTATGCAAAGCGTTTTCTACTTTGAAATCAAGTTTAATTTCATTTAAGTGTTAAATGTTAATAATATGTTATGTGGGTACTTGATTATTTATCATTCGTAATACTTTATGAAACCATCTCCGAGGATACGTGTCAGAGTGCACACGCTGTAAATGTTTATTAGTTGTTAGATGTTAGGTACGTTGTTAACTTGTAAATATTCCTTGTATATTGTGTCATTGATTCACGACTCACGTAATGTCATTTTGGTTGCACACATACCTACTCGTTTATTACATTATACCATTAAATAGCTTCGAAAAATTTTATTTTACAACTAGTTCACTATTTGTAGCTTGTAATGACATGCACTCTTGATGTACAAGCAGCGTAGAGTGGCATATTGACTTTAAGAGGTAATAGCAATAGAATTTCAAAGTCATCCTTACGAAGATGTAGCGAGGTCGATATTATTGTTGTTTATTCATATGTCATTTAATACATTATAACAACTATAGTAATAATAATCGAAAACAAATTCTCATTTGACCGATATCTATTTGTCGTACAGATTTGTTCAACACATTAACAAGATGGTATACCTTATAGTGGCTAAACGTCGATGTTTAAAATTCGAAATTGTCGTTTTTTGCGTGGTATAATGGCTGACAAAATGATTGAACGTAAATATCTCTGATGAAAAAAAAAATGGGAAATAAAAAATATATATTATATTTGCACCCGGGAGGCGCACTTTCTCTTAATTGATTATTCGGATCACACATGAGCGCAAGATTGAATCAGTAGACTACAACAAGATATACTATACGTATATTATTATGCTTTTATATATACATATACGCGCTGCATGCAGTCACTGCCGAGTTGGTTTTCGTGTCAATCGAATTTTTACGTAATATACACGGCATATCATATCATCATAGGTATATATATAGGTACACAATATAATACACGCATCAGCAACATATACATATACGCGTAAGCTGTTTTTTACGGCCGTCACCCAAAGGTGTGTCGGAAGCTGTGTGTAGTATCTATAGACGACGGCAGAACCGGTCGACGTTCGGGTTTTAAGAGTTGACTCTACCGTAATACTTATAATTCTGTGCCGTATATAAATCGGTTGTTGACAAAATGCATTTTATGTCTTCGTTAGGTATATATACATTAGATACCATACTATGTAGAAAATATATAAACACGACTTACGTTGTATACCGCACGTAGGCCCGTACGCGATAATGTGTAAATAGTGTACGATAATATATACCTACATATTGTAATACCTTCAGTGTAACTCACTGTAGGCCACTATGTACTTATACCTAAATGTTTAATGTGTGTATACGGCGAATACGAGTTTTGACAAGTCGGTGCGATCAATACGCATAATGATTATTATATATACGACAAGCGGCATGACGTTTAATGTTTAGTAAATGGTGTGTTTTGTTGAAAAAAAAACTGCGACTCGTTAGGATATGCAATAGTGCAAGGCACGCAAATCGTTTACAAAATATATATTTAGGATCGAGCGTCGACGAAAATGTATAAGTACAACAAGCGATCGCCTGGAATATAATCACTGAGTTACCGATCTTTTTTTTTGGAAAATTAAATATTAAAATCAAATTGTTTGTTCTGACCCATAGGGGTTTTTGGCTGGTAAATGTTCCAAGACTCGGTGAGCTAGTATGCAGTTTATATATCTTATCTGGCTATCCGGTACTGAAGCTATATCTATACTCATTCTCCGAGTCTTCTCATCCGCGGTAGCTATACAGCGCGTTTTCATTTTCATATTTCACTTCATCATGGATTTGACCTAACTTTTACTATTATTGACCATTAAGATTCACAGTGCTAACACACGTTTTAGCAGCGTCTTTAATGTTCTATACACAATATAATATGGTCTCTATAGTATTCTTAATATCATATTATGATACCCCGTCGTATGCAAATTGACACATCTGGCGAATTTCTAGAATGGACACGTGTAATGTGGGACGTAGTAGACAGTACTACAAATATAAAACGTCGATCTATATAAAATGCCAACTCTACCGATACACAACGGGTCCAATTGCACTCGTAATTCAATATCTGCAGACTATTGCCGTATTAGATATACGCGCGATGTTATTTTATAAACGCGCGTATGTTCAACGCAGTATACATGCGGCGATCGTAAAAGGACACTGCGCTATAACGGTTTATCCAAATGCAAATGTAAAGTCCATTAATTATACCTTTACCGTTCATGCATTACGATTACTATCAATTATCATAGTTATTATATGCAGAATTAACAACGATAATAACACGTAAGAACGAACACGCAGCGTGTGTCTGGCGCGCAGAGTGAGAGAGTATACATGCAGGAGAGAGAGAGTGAGAGAGATTTATGCCGCACGGTGTCGCCGCCCGTACGTACGTATAATAATATTATTATTATAATTGAGCTAAAATGGGAGGTGCCCCGTCCGTTTCGATTGAATTGAATATTTAAATCATAACTTTCCGCGCGCTCGTCCGAGTGAAAATCATCTATTGTGAGGGCTGCAGCGCGCCGCTACCGCTCTGCCATATACGTAGCCGCCGCCGAATAGAAACAAACAATAATAATCATTATTGATATACATAATGTATACCGCAGAGCTTCGTTTTAGATGATTCCGATGAAACACGACGGCCGACCGCCACAATACTATGTGTCCGCAGCCGCTATAATGGTGATAATACTAATTTATCCTGCTGTTCCTTCTGAATCATTCATTAGATCATTACGGAAACGACGGACGGCCGCGATATTTACCCGGTATAGACCCTAATGACCGGTAGGAATGTACGATATCATATTTTCTCGACTTCCATTATTTATATTATGTTCAACAATATAGTATGACGGTAACCGCGTAACGAACAAACGACGGTTGACGGTTATAGCACACGTAAGATATTAATGGATTCTTTTCGTTAGGTCTCGGTATTCCACGTAAAAACTCCGTAAGATTATGATATAATATTTTATTACGTTACGTGGAATAAAATCCCCTCCCCACTCTACGATATCTTAAACTGTTTTCAGTTACCTAAACCATTTATTTTTAGTTAATTTGATAAACTTCTAGATTTGTCAGTAGATTTCGCATCTCTAAGGCTTATAAGAAAAAGTAACAAATTCAAGTCAATATTATGTAGATGGTGAATATTGCCTTATAATAGGTATACGTTTAGAGACCCTCGAAAAATCAATAACCAAGTCTGGTTGTGTCACGGTCCAGACCCCGACATCCAAGCATTCTAAATTCCTATATACACACATAAATATAATATATAACGAGATATTGTTTTATTTAGATTTCAAACATTGTTTCCTTCTCAAGGGAAAAAATTCCTTATCTTTAGATTTTACGCATTAGTGGAATTAAACGCTTAAATGTTATCCAGAACGCACACGGAGGCCATTCCGATTACTGACGAGGGTCACCAAGCTTATAATATATCATACGACAGTATGATAAGCGCTCTTGTTGACTTTACCATGAGCGTATATACTAATACATATTATATAATTTAAAACACTTTTTTTTTATTTTAGAACAATTCGTTTCCTAGTCGTCACCGTATAAACGTTTTTCTTAATTGCAACCTATCTGTTCTGCTCGAAACGAAAAAAGCGTCACAGTTTTGAAGATTTACATAGTATGATTGGCATGTACATACGACACGCCTGCACGACGAGTTGCAATATATATATATATAAGTAAATGCTTTGACGCGTTGCAATTTGCGAGTATCTTATATCCATTCTCGTAAGGGGAGTGGTGTGGAGTCCTCAAGTAAATGCCGCCATTTCGTCGGCCAAGGCTTATATTAGTTATAGGTGTAAGGTGTTGTACGTTGGACTTCAGGATTTACATTTTTTTTAGTCTTAGGGGTACAAAAATGTATGTAAAATATAATTACACAAGAAAATTTACTGGTGTTTTGTACTTCATAAAAAATAAATTGTTTAAATGTTAGCTGTGTTTCAGTAATTTTACCCACTATAAATACTACATCCGTGTACCCGTATAAGTCACAATATATTATTATGAATTAGTGTGGGGTGACATTTGTGTTTTGATATTTATTCATCTATTTTTTTTTGTCCCTCCGCGCGAAACTCTTAATCCGATTAAATGAGTTAGAAACGGTCGATCGGTCATGCGACGCGCGACACCGCCACCGATGCCGCGAGAGTTATTTAAATCGACTACATTCGTAAAACCGCGTTGAAATAAATAAGTCGACACTTCCGCGGCCGCGACACCGTAATTGCGATCATCCTGTTAACCTGGCCTATTCATAGATAACGGTCAGACGCATATTCAGAGTTCGACAAGTTCATTGTTTGGAGGGGTTGACGGTTGACGAAGTTGATAAATAATAAAATGATTATAAAAATAAAAATATATTATTATGAATATCATGATAGTTATTATCTTTTTGAGGCTAAAACTATAAGCTAGACGACTTCATTTTGACTTGTAGTCTAAAATATAATTACTATAATTTAAAATAAAATGTTTTATACTTTAAGTTGATGAAGCGGGCTAATTCAAATATTAAATGTGGTTTAACTTATATCCTTAAAAGTTAAAATCGCTTATGGAGCTGCACGTCTCGCGATACTTTGCTGTCGTCGCGAATTGCATTTCCGTACAGTTTAAGGACCCGGACAATCAATCTATATAACTTTATATATATTTATAAATACATAGTGCAACACTTATAAGCCCGGTTGCAGTGTTTTGTTCGACCAACACTCAACAGCATTCGGCAAGAACCATTTACAATATCTACTGCACGACGGGTTTATACACCAGAGTTACGTTTGTATATGACATATTGGTATAAATTAATTATACCAGTACGACAGCACACAATTTAATAGTAATATACATGCATATAAAATAACTAATAATAACACGCACCCCGAAAATAAACAAAAAAAACTTAGAACCACTTTCGAGCGCAGTACTTATACGTTGTTTTACTTTTACCAAAGGCGTGATTAAAGTTAAATTATTATTTAGGATTTCTAAATGTAAATTATTATTCATGATTTATCCGCAAGAACCGGAAACTCAGTAATATACGCAGAATGGGTGGTAGTAATGGAGTACTCGGTGAGTTCGTTTAGTGTACAAAAGCGATGGGAAGAAAATGGGGTACCATAATTTACACTGCAGGGAAAGTAGTATTACTCGTTGAATTTATCTAAATATATGGTAGATAAAAGCATTCGACACTACTCAGCTACCGTTGGCTTTTATTAAATTTTACAGTCATATTCCAGTTCATACTGTAATTGTAGTCATTTGCTGCATGCGATTTATAGGTATCCATGTAATAGCAGGTGAATTTCATTGTGATACCTGGGTACCTATATATTATACAATTTACAATTGGGTAATTATTAACAGTAGTTTATTTGTTTTATGAGGTTTACTTATTTAATTATTGGCTGTATTTAAATCTTACTGTATGGGTTCGTTATAAAATATCCGATAACATTACATTCATATATCCTACGTGATATTTATATACATAGTATAATTATATTATTACAAAACAAAACAAAAGAGCTATATTATATACATTTATACATCGCAATTGCATTCGCAACGCTATAGAAACTCACGCAAACATGGTTTATAAAACATTTACGTGCGACAACAACCAAATCATGACTTGACCTTTATTATAATGATAATGTTTTTATTTCTATTTTACTCAAATAAACATGATGTTTACACGACAGTACGACACGAGGCTCTGTATAATATATGAGTGGAATTATGGTGCAGATGAGTATGAGGAGCTATTTATTATTTTTAATTTATCTGCAAGACTAAAATAGTCATAAGCTGTGCCAGTTTAAAGATCCATACATTTCAAGCCAATTAACGTGAAATACATTATGACATAAATGCGGATTTAAGTAGAGGAAACTTATTATCAAAAATATAGAATACCTTACTGCATTTAATACAATACCCATCGCGAGCCGTACATCGATTACATGACGAAACAAATCATGAACATACAAGGTTTTTTTTAATTGTTTTTGCTTAACATTTATATGTATCATATATTACATTGTAAATACTCGTATAAATTATAATTATTATAAATAATTAAATTGTTGTTGTAGGACAGATAGAATTTCGATTACACATTTTTAAACAATTTTTAATGGTGCGTATATAATATATTATAATATATCATACATATACATTATGTAGCCATCATATAAGATATTATAACAGATACTACAGTGTAAAACAGTAGGTATACATATTACATACAAGTAATGCTAATTATATTTTTAACTATTAAATTATTATGAATACTATATTGTGAAATTAAATAAATTTATCTTTCAATAACTGATTAATGAAACATTAAAATTTAATAAGTGAGAATTATTAGCAGTTTTCTGTAACACATTTACATGAACATGATAGTTAAGATACATATAAATATTAAATATATATATATGTATTTCCTAGCCATAATATTGTAGTTTTATAAATGTTTCATAAATACATTTTTTCTTTTAAATAAAATATAATGTGAGTTATTGAAGTTCTACGTTACTGAAATATAACTTCAAACAGAAAATTTTATAAATTATGGATAATCTTAAATAATTTATAATCCCTTATAATTACCTCCTATTTTTAAAAATAGAATGATTTCGTTTTTTTACACATTATGAGTTGATATTTTCATATAGATGTATATTGTATATTTAGCTAAATTTATTAATATTTTAAAACTGCATTGTAATAAAATATAATTTTTATAGATATTTTTAAAATTCTATTTTATTTATTATTTCTACAAAACCGGTTATAATAGAACTTATATAAATCCTTAATTATAAATAATTTAAACTGGTTTCAAATTGGCATAATTTTTTATCAGTTTTACTATAATACGCATTACGCATGCAAATGACTGTTATTGAAATTTGTTTTAAATAATATGCATAATATACCTATATGTACGTGATCTTTATAAAAGTATATTATATAGATATAGTATAGTATAGTACATAGTATAGTCTATAGATTCAAAATAGAATACTTTAAAAAAATAAAAATTCTCGATATTTCGAGTATTTGCCTATACATTTTTATTATTAAAGATGTCTATTTCACGCAATTTGCATTGTTTTCCAAATGTAGGTATATTATTCATTTATTTATTTTTATAGTTTATACACATTACAAATATGTATATAATTGAAAATACAAAATCATAAGATATGATCAGAAAAATGTATGTAATAAAATGTAATTATTATAAGCTTTGTGTATAAAAACTTAACAGTTAAATAATTTGCTAATACATTATTTACGCATATACATATTGACAATATAAACTGATATATTTAACTTTTTATAGCAAACGTTGACATAACTAAACTGGACAATTAAATTAAAATAGATCGAAAACATTTGAACCTATCAAAACACAGCGTATAAAGAAGATGGGAAAGTGTAACTGGTTCGAGAACAAAAAAATATAACGTGAGAATCGAGAATGCAATTCGTTCTTTAAGTCTTTGTACACGATAATAATATGTAGAGGTCACGAATATAATTCATTCAAGTGATTATTAAAAAAAAATAATTTAGAATTATATTTTGAAATATATTATATTCATTTATTGGACTTCACACAAAATTTAAAGCACATACCAGATACTTAGAATTGTATTTTTCTAATTTTATTGTGATTATTGTACATTGAATCATTAACTGTGAAATGACATGTGTAAAATCAAATATCAATTGTATATCACTTAGACCGTTAACACTGTGGAAGGACATTGATAAAATTCATTAGTCATTTGTGTCAATATTCAATAATTGTCCTGGGCGTTCAGGTATCCTATGTGGCTACATTTATTAAGTACATAATTTTTTTTTATTATTGTTATTTATTTATTTATTTATTTATTTATTTTTTATAGTTATATTATAAAAATGTTAAATAATATGACATTTAATATTGTATCATTATGCTAACAAAATATGTTCTAAATTAAAATCTACTTGAGATCATACAAACTTATGTATTATAATTTAACAATTCATTAATTTATTAGGTATTATACTACTAAGATACGAGATTAAGATTTTTATTTTGCTGTTTATTTAAATTATACCATTTATATCTACAATTCATATAATTGCGAGAATTTATAAGCAAAAATTATGTTTGTATTTTGTTTTTGCTTGATTATGTCTTGAGGAAAAACCTGCAATGATATTATTGAGATTTGTTCATAGCCCATATAGGGTTTCGAGATTGAGATAAAAAATATTTATATTTAAAAATAAATAATACACTTTCAATTGATAATTATTCTAACAACTAACGACGCTAGAATATGCCCAAAGTACAATGTATCTAAAATAATGTGAGTTACAGTTATCATATAATACCAACAATAAATAATGAATATTAAGAGGATGTCAAGCATCTGCTGTGTTACTCCGCTATAGTGCTATACAAAGTAGTAAGTACAACACATAGAAATGTATGTTTACCAGTAGGTACCAATTGTATATTGTAAGCTTTAATAACATAATATCTGTTTTTTTCATATTGTAACATTTCATCATACAAAACAAGCTTAACTATTTTAAAATCGTAAAAAAGTTAATTCACTTTAATATTAAAACTAACAGCATGCAATTATTTCTATTGAAAGTAAATTTACTATGATGTACGTTCGTAAGATGGGAGAACACATATGGGTCGTAGACATTATGACGATGAAGAATGTCTAGACAGAATTTCCTAAAACGGTAAAAACTAAAAAATCTTTTGGTACATACCTAGTGAGGTTAAGATTAAGTAAGGTTTTTTTTAAATCTTGGGTGGTCATCATTCAAATCCTATGTTGTAATATTATACTAGTATCTAATGTATCATTATAGAATAAAGTATAGTACCTATTATAATTATGGAGTATAGTAAATTGTCTTTTTGTGTATTAAAGTGGTAAATCGACCTTTTGGTTTCCTTAAAATGTTCATTATTTAACGAAATACAATATAAATACATTTATATTTTTGTACCAATGGTTGTATACTTGTATTTATTAAACATATATGGTACCTATAACCTACATGTATAAGTAATACAAATGTAATTTTAACTAATCATTCCAATGATAAATAATATTATAAATTAATTTTTAAAACTATTCATTCAAATATGAAATGAGTATAAACAATAGACTAACCGTCTAACCAGTAACCTTGGTGAAACAAACTATAAAATATAACTATTTATTTGAAGTCTCAATGTTCTAGATTTGTTTCTATCACATTTGACTTGTCTGCTACTCAAGATAAATTTATAGCACTTATTAAATTGTATATAATCCCTATAGTCTTAAAGCTCTGACATTCATTGCACGTAATTCTTATAAGTGTATGTGTATTCAAGGGTGTTTAATCGTTCTACCTATGAAATTCAAATATAAATTAAAACCTTTTTTAGGAGGTTTTATAAGAATGATGTAGTAATTTATGATTCAAAAATATTAGGCAGTTTATTTTTACCCATAACGACTGACAATTGTTCAAGAGTCAACTTTCTAATATTTTATAATATAATGATATAATTTAATAGTATAAACAGTTTCTTGTATTTCATTATTTCATAATAAATATATAAACAACCCACACCCTCTTATTCTTATACGCATTTTCAAAAAATATTATATATAACTCATTTCAAGGACTTAAAATATAATCACTTTCGTTAATCACACTCTTTTGTGTGAGTTACAAAACTAAAAACTGTATTATGATCTAGAGATCTTTGTATGATGATTACCTACCTATAAATACATTAAACATTGACATGCATATGGTGCTTTATGGAAAACGATGGGGATAAATGGAACAAACACAATATATTTTTCGGAATTATATTTCGGATATGCTTGTCAGCGCTGGACGCTGGCGCCACAGTTTATAATATTTTTGGGACTGAATAAAATAAAAAATTTTTTTTTGTACATATGAGGCGCCAAGAAACCGTAGGATACTGTCGCACTATGGTAGATACCATTTTCTAAATGACGCCTGTTGGTATACCACACAGGATAAACAAAAATATATTTCAGTCGAGCCACAGACATCAGACGGCGTATCAAGTAACACCAATTATCCATGGCTTGAAGATGTACATATAATAATAATCATGCATTCATGCGGCCTGTTATTATTTCGAATATCGTGCATAACTAGGATTCCAATTCATCTTCCATATTCTACTTATATACAAGTTGTTCAGATTTCACGATTGTGAATTTATAATGATGAATGATGATTAATGATGCGTCATTAAAATGATTTTTATTTTCAGCAACGCTATAAGGTTTTATTGGTTCTATATTATATTTCAACGTATCTGTAATTATTATTTTATTTGAAAATGTATTTTATTAATAGTATAATGAAGATTTCCTGTTATATTAAATTTATTTTTTAAAGATAAAGAAATACTGGAATATTAATGTCAATGTATCATAGTAAAAAATATAACATTTTAAATTGTATTTACATTTAAATAATTAATGGTAATCAATTGATATGAGTTAGTAGGTAGGTATGTAATCGCAGATTAACAATAAACATAATTTTTAGTTCAGTGTTCAACGAAACTTTTGTCAAGTTTATTTATATTCAAATGAAAATGACATGATACTCAGTAAATGAAGTATTCTGATAAATTAAATGTTTAAAAACAAACCAGGAAATCATGTATAACGCCTCGGTCATATATATTGACATACTTATAAGTTGCGGTCGGCACCCTCGGGTACCATTTACTTGTTTATTGGAATAATAATAACACTAATAACAGACAAGGCATAGTACCTCAGCCTATGGGCTTTTATTTAGCTCAGTGCATAAAAGACGTTTGTCTTTAGTTATCTATTTCTATAGACCTATCGTCTATACATACAAATATATGGTGCCATGGTGGTTTTCAGGTATGTGAGTGTGTAATGAGTAGTTTGTAATGTGTACACGCACTGTATAGTTTACATAGTATATTATAGATGACTGAAGAGTACCTCTTTAATAGTTTCCATTCGAAATGAGAATCGATATGGGCTTATGAATAGGTATAATGTCTTCTTTTCGTTTGTTGTTAAATAGTAAATAATATATATTATCCATAACTAGAGCGGAAAATTGTATTCTTTTTTGCACCACTAAATAAAAAGTAAATCATTTAAACATTAAAATGCTACCTTTTAGTTTAAGTATAACTGCGTCATGTTTTAAATTAGTATCCACATACTTATAAGGTTTTGTTTGTAAACTATTAATCAGTGTACTTCCCGTTATTTTTAAAATTACTACCTAATTAATTTTAAAATATACGTTAAACGACGTATTAAAGAAAATTATAAAACGATAGGTAACAGTATTGAATTTTTGAAATTGAAAAAATTTTTTTGTTTAAATCATTTGTCATTGATTAAAATTTTACAAATAATAATTATATTAGGTTTACATTAGGTTTACATCACAAATATATAGAAATGAATACTACTGTATAATCACTAAACCTAACCCTCCCTAATATATATTTTTAAATTCAAACTATATAATATTTTAATATATTCAATGCCTATACAATTTTATGTCAGACGGATGACAGTTGAACAGTTATAATATAAGTATAATATAACTGTGAATTATTTTAATCTTGATATTCTATGACCATAGCTTTTAAATTGTAGATAATTTGATATTATCAACAGTCGTGAATACGTCGTAACAATTTGTTGGCTGATAATAATTGAAAAAAAAAATTTATGAGGACTATACAATAGTTATTTTATTGTGCATCTGTCTTATAAGCGCATGACAAGGGAAATTTATGTTCAGCATTTCACATTCAATTATTATAGTTTTGTTGATTTTAATATAACTATATTAAGAGTATATAAGACTATAAGAATGAATTTATAGAAGTTATCAAATTTAAAGGTATCTTACAACATTAGGTATATCCAAGTTTTTTCAGCATTATTTTTTGAATAATTTAATTTTAAAGCTATAGTTATGAGTATTAATAATAATAATAATAATAAGGTATTAGTATAGTATAGGTACCTACAATTAGTATAGATGATTTTTGTGATTTTTTATTTATAAACCAACCCTTATAGTCGGTGTCAAATGTTTATGATTATATATGGTCTCGAGCGTTAAAGTTTCTCGAGATCAAATATAATGAGTACATTTTCATCGTTGAATCATCACTCATACCTAGCACTAAACAAGTATATTCGTCACTATACAAATATTTTGATGTACGTAATAAATTATAGATACAGTATGACGTGCAGGAGGTATTTTGTATATATATATTTTTATATATTACTATGAGCACATCAAATGTAAATATATAATAAACACTGTATATATATAAAATTATTTGTTTTTTGTCTTCAATCGTCAACATTAAAAATATAGTGTAAGTACAGGAAACATCAATATCCATGAATGTCGAATCAAAATACTTATGTCTTACATCATGTTGTGTATAGTGTGTACAATAATGAATAGGTATCGCCGTAAAGAATACAATTGCGAAAAACGATTCAAATATAATAATATTATACAAGCAAAACAAAATATGTGCTTTGCAGTCTATATGGACGTGTTTAAACTACCAATGGAAGTCAATATACCTATACCTACATCATATATTTATAGAATATCTAGTATCTACCCAATGCGAATAATATTATTATAGGTACGTATATTATATCTGCAGCCGTGCACGCGGCGGTCTCCCCTTTTTTAGTCACTCGCACGTGACCGACCGGCTTCTTCCGGCCAAAGCTACTCGGCTCATACATCGTACACGCATAACCGCGGGTACGCGTACCCCCCCCCCCCCCACCCCAAATTCTGCCCAGCTTCTCTGCGAGTCTCACCACAGCTACAAATAGGTACGTTTTCCACCAATAATTACATGTCACCGGGTTGACCGACACACAAAGAATAGCAAAAAGAATAACGTTTCGGTCAGTTATTTTTAAAATTTTTTCTTACCTTCTCGTCAAGACCGCCACCGTTGCGTAATGCACCTGTACTAGTCCTCCGGGAGTTGCAGTTATCGAGTATTATCCATGACGTCACAGGCAACGATACAATTTTTTGTCACGACACACACTCGCGGCAGTACACGCATTCGGGTTCAACCGAAGTAGACGATAGGAAAGGAGCGAGAGATGAAAAACGGTATGATTTTATATAAATTATTCGAATTCCGAACGGTCACTAAACGCACGAAACGACGACGACGACGACGACGACAACATACGAGTAAAAGACGTGCAGGCCGAACGAATGTTACCGGCAGACTAACGTGGCGGCGGCGGCGGCGGCGGCGTACGGCACCAGTTCACCACCAATATCCACCACCACCACACAACTACTACTACTACTACTACTACTACTACCACAATTACTATTATGCATTTATACGACGGATAAAACAACATGGGTACCCGTCACGGTGAGACGACGACGGCAGACATACATGGTGTCCGCGTTAGATCCGTTGATTACATCCCTGAACACATATTACCAATATTATAACACACATAAATATAATAATAATATTGTAAAACGAATTTTGTATATTTTATATTTAGCCATTTAGGCATACTAGGTGTTATATGATCCAATCGTTAATCGATGTTGATACACCTCGCCGTCCGATAAATTTTTGCATCGTCGACAAGTTTTTTTCATATCCATATTGTCATAGTTTTATAGATTATCTACATATAATCTTATTACTATTGATTCGATACTACGTAATATTTACCAATCGATTTTTTTTTCACTGGAAAAAAGGGATTTAAAGTAGTTATCGAATTATAGTAGTACCTAGTATAGAAGTATGTAGCAAAAGAATCATTAGTTGATAGGTCAGTACCTATTAAAAATAACATAAGTTTATCAAATATTTAATTTTAACTGCAGTCAACGACCTCTTAGACTATATTTTGTAATATTGTATACGAGTACATACTGTTGATATAAATAACATTTTTAGAATTGTATGTTTATGTTTACATTCAAATATTAAATATACATTAGATATATTCTCGGTAATCCGGTACGTCCAGTAATCCGGTTATAGGTATTAACCTATATTTATCTGGCAAATAACCATAAAATTTCTATCGTAAACTTAAAAACAAAAACAAATTGATTTATTTTCTTAATTTGTCTCATCAAAAGATTAGTATGTATGTATTATTTATATGTTAATATGTTATAATAAAATACATTAATGTTATTCATTTTTTAGTATGTGTAAAAATCTAAAATTCAATAAGTAAAAATGTTTTTTTATGTGAACCTTCCATTAATCCGTCGTTTTTGTTAATCCCGCAGTAGCGTGATCTGATATCTGTCGGATTACCGAGATTCTACTGTACATACATTACGTCATAATACATTGTCTGCGGTTTGTTCAAATTTATCGAAGGAAATTCAAAATTGTGTTTGTGTATACACAGAGATGAGATTATTTGAAAGTTGGTTGGAAATTACTTCAAATAGTAAACGAAGGTAAACGTATTTGTATGTTATAACTTATAATAATACGATCGATCTTGGTATAAAATTATATTGTGATAATTTATGAATTGAGAGTTCTTATAAGTAATAGATACTCAATGTAGTTAATTGATTAAAACAATTTGAAAACAATTTTTAAGTCCAATGTCATGTGAATAAAAATATAAAAATTCAGTAGCAAAATTCTAGTTTAGGTCAAACTTTATCTTTTTACCCGCCAAATTTTCAACCTATCTATAATCATACAACCGTTGTTGGATGAGCAGACGAAATTGATTTCCTATATTATACCTATATATTTCATATTATAGGCGGACGGTTAGGTTACATGAGTCAGACACCCTATGGGCTATAGTATATAGAAGTCAGTATATAACGTATTATATATATATATATTTATATTTATAATTTACCTATAGGTACCTGTAGACGGTAGGTATTGTATTATACTTTATTGTGAAACACCAGCTGTAATCCTGTATGGGCTTATACATATTTGATGTTTCTACATTGTTTGCAGTGTTTTCGTACACACGTGGGGCTGCCGCCGCATACCTTTTTTAGAGGAAGCTTAGCTATATACTCTATATAGGTATAGTAGGTATAGACATTATTTTAGGTAAGGTGCATTTGCCTACCATTTACAGCTTATATATATATATATTGTATAATGTATATCACCAGTATTATACATGCTTAGCATTTTTTCTTCGTTTGTTTTTATTATTGTGCTCTTATATCACGTATAAATCTCCGAGACGCATCAGGTCAGAAAAACAATATCTTGCGCCATAATATCGTCATCTTCACGCGTATCTACCTCTGACTATGGGACACGTCGCCGTTACATAATATAATATACCTAATAATAATAATAACACCCGCCGCGGCATCACATCCGGCCGGACGGTCCGGACCGGACACGGTGTCAGGCGTCACACGATACAACGGTACAGTGACCGAAAGGAAGAAGATCGCTTATATTGTATGCATCAATCCGTACATGTTATATATATTGTTTATACACGTATTTTGATCGCACGACACGAATCACATATTTTTTATACATATAGATATAACTTACCTAATATAAAATTATATATGGCTGCACCTATGAGTTGTAAATTGTAATAGGTTTTATGACACTATTTATAATCCTTATAAGTTATAACCATATAGGTAGTTATTATAATATATTTTTATACTTTTATAAGGCATATGTCTCGAAGAATTCGATCAAAAACCATTGATATTTACTGATTTACGAGTACATAAATTTAAAATGGTTAACACTGTACGGTGAGAAAATTATTTTATCTATACCTATGTAGTTCGTACATGAAAACGAATAAACATGTAATTCGAATAGATATATTGTGCTTTTCACCAAATCAGATTTCGTAGTCTACTATTATAGTATTTAATATAATGACTGTGTGTAATTTGTGTGTGATGCGCTAGTACTGCAGTAGTTATGTAAATGAGCCCACTAATTTATCAGTTATATCGTGCAATGTAGAATTACCTATATCACTAAAATGGAAATTTATTTTCGAGCTTACATTTTACGAATATCTATACTGCTAATTATTTTAATAAATATTTTATATCAAATGCAGCTTTTAATATTTTACTTACGTATTTATATTTAAAATAATGTATACAACATACTGCAGTATAGTTACTGCAGTTACTTATTCTATTGTAACTTGTAAATATAAACGATCAATGGTTGTATATACTTATTTTTAAATACTGTTTTTTTTATCATTAACAACGAATATTTGTGTTGAAATTAAAAAAAAAAATACCTAATGATAGAGAAGCAGAACTCATATGTATATTACGCAGATTATTGATTACTTTGCGAATTTAAAAGCTCGGAAAGAAAATTTAAACTATTATTTATAAAATATCTCATTAATGATGTATAAACTTACATTTTTCTTTTACATTTATTTTGAAATGGAGAAGAGCCATTGGGGCCGGATTTTTATAATTATGCCACGTGAACTATTTTTTTTAACTATTTAGAATTACTATAATCGGGGTGCGAATCGTTTTGGTAATGCTGGGTTGTACTTTTTAACTAAATTTAATGATCGAATTGTACTCAAATAAAAAGTAGGTAATAGATGAACTGCACTCATTCAAAAGATAAACTTAATTTAAACTTTAAAGTTAAAAGTGTTACAAATTTCGTTTACGAACATTACGGCGTATCTAATAACATTATATAGGCACGTGAATCCGGAAAAAAATAAACTTGAAAAATGTATTAACTTATTAGTTATATATGCTCAAACATAAATTACCAGGTCAGTCATTTTAAGAATTCAGTTTTACAGAATTACAATTAAAAAATAATTGAAAAGTTAAAAACAATTCAAAAAAAAATTGACACATTTTTAACATATTAACCTATGTATAATATAATGCATATATAAACATAATAATTATAAATATATATCGACGTATCATAGGTATAAAAATAATTGTAAACCACGTAAATTATTACAATTATTGTCACTTTTAACTTTTAAGCATATAACTGGGAAAAAAGTGTTTTAAAAATTTTTACTCGTCTTTCAAATGTATAAAAATGTTATCGAAGTCTATTTTATGAACCTGAGTAAAATTCGGACATTGCCTGTTTTTTATCCAAGTACAGTTTGACTGTTACATGTTTCTACTCATATAAAATTCAACCTTTACCTTTTTTTTTTAACCTATGTACAATTTGATCCTATCGGAATTTCTTTACTTTAGATAATTCCACCCCAAAAATATTTAACCTGATGTCCACTCTTGTTTACTATTCGTATGGTAATTAATATATATAAATGATGATAATTTACTATGGTCTATGGATTATTTTTGACAGCCATTTAGGTCATAACCAGAATGAAGTTAATTAGCAAACATTTCTCGGTTTTATTTATATGTTAAATAAGGATGTTGTTTTTAAATATCTAGAGATTAAGTAATATGTTAACTGTTTAATAAGCAATTTTAGAAAGCGAAACGGTTTGAGTTTTAGAAAAAGACCTTTTAAAATATGTATATCCAATTATTAATTTAAAGGTTAACATGGTCTATATCATCAACTTCCGTTGAGTAATTATAAATGATTAAATTTACTTTAAAGAAACAGTACAACAATGAATATTTTATTTTAACTATATATTATATATAATAATCTCATATAAAATATGTTGACTGTTATCGTGTTTTTCTTCTATAACTACAAATGGTTCTTGAAATCAGATTATGTAAATATAACATGATTTCTGGATTAGAATACTTGTATAATATATAAGTATATTATTAAAAAACAGCAGGATAGAGGAATAAAAATAGTTTTACATTTTTTTTTTGTGATATACGTTGTATTTAAAAATTTATTGTTTGACAAAATTAAGTCATGACTAGGTATGATTATATATTAATAGGACTACGTTTGTCAAATTATTTACCAGCGCGTTTAGATGAATATACGATAAACACAAATGAAATATAAACGAGATATTTTTTATTAGTATATTCGAGGACGTTGTTTTCAGTGAAGAATTTAGGGGAATATTGAATATTGTCGGCACTTTTGATATGAACAGCATATTATTTGTGTTTAATATCAATAATAATACATTAATTTCACAGATATAAAATTGATACATGCCAAAATATATGCTATATAACGTACTGCATTAAGTTAAAGTATACAATTGATTTTATTGTATATTTTTATGGTTTTTATGACACGACAGTCGACAGATGTTACTGTTGCAGGTATGTATTTTATTAGATGTACCTACCTATATCAAAAGGTTTAAAATTCTATTATTATAATACTTTTTTTATAGATACAGTGAGACTTTTTAAGCAATATCACCTTCGTTTTATGTTCAAATTCTATTCAACATAACATAGCGATTGTCATAGGCTTAACTTGGATATAATTTAACATTATATTTTATTATATTATGTCAGTCGATACAATAAAATCAAAATTCTAAGTAACATAATAACCACCATAAAAATGCTTATGAATATATAACTACTACACACAACTAATAATATTTGATATTTATATGTACTAGTAGTCCGCAGACGACGAAGCGAAAATAATTAGATTTTAGAGAATTGAACCACTCTGCGGACATGGGGAAAAAGACCAGACGCGACGATTGTGTTATTCTAAGATTGGCCGACTTTATATCGTAGAAAAATTCGTGTTAAACGTGAAAATTAAAAATACTAATTATTAATACTATGTTAGTGTCTTTCTCCCGTGATATTATAATTAAACAGATTTTTAAAATATAATTCATATTCTCGAAAGTAGTGTTATTATTATACGCGCTTGGCGTAAAATCATTTATATAGGTACCTACCTTTACTTATTGTTTATGCGGATAACACTTAATTTTACACCGATCTTCAATTACACGCTTAATATTGTAATATTTATTATTCAACTAACACATCAGAGTATCAGCCATCAGTGGTGAATTCGTAGAGTAGGGGAGTACTTAATTCCCTCTAATAGGACTCCTATGTATATAAATAATAATTATTACCACTTGTTATAATAACTCTAAGATCTGCATAAAACTATAAAAGCATCTCTATACTTATCTTATATAGCGTGCGCATTTTTCATACCATACATATTATGCAGGTGCCTATATAAATATATAATATACTATATAGTATATATAGTCAGAGGAACAATCTGCCGTGTCCTGCACCCGTATAATACTTCGTTGCATGTCGGTCGCAGTTGGTTACAGCGATTACGGGCATACGTTTTAAAGATTTTCTATTCTTGTTTCTTTAATTTTTTCATTATGTTTTTCCGAGTTTCCGATACTTGGTTTGTTTTTTATCATTCGATTGTTTTAACAACCATACATAATATAAGCATAATATACCGTATATACGTGTTGTACGTAACATGTATTGAAACACACATTCGTATAATCGTAAAGGTATATACTACAGAGTATAGGTACACTAGTGTTTTCCTGTTGCTCGTAAATTTACTACGGTAATTACGGAATGCAAAAACGTTCCGAAACTTAAATAACCTGTTCTTTATACTATACTTAACAGTTAACATGTATACACAATATATTTTTACATACACACACTTTTATGACTTTACCAACCCCTGTGAACCTGCACGGACGCGTATCGAATGAGTAGGAGGGGTGAACGATGGCGTCCGTGATGCGGAACCTTTATATTATGTACAGAATATATATATTTATACTTAAATATATATAGTTTAATAAAGAGTATACAGATCTTAGATCCTTTATGTATTTGTGTGTGTGGAGGACACCCATACATAACAACAGAATAATACTGTATACCTGTAGCACGGATGCAACAGCTGTGTTACCCGATGGGTGATGAGGTTATAATCAAAGGCATAGAAAGTACCGCTTTATACATTTATATGTATTTGTATTATGTATATATATATATATTATATATTATATCATATGGAGTCAAATTTTATAAGTATATACGACCTTCTTTAAATACCACACATTCAGACTAGGATTAAGATTATTGCCGTTTGTAAGCAATAAATGTAATGATAAATGACAATTTTGAGGCCTTTTAGGACACAACAAACTTTCCCTAAACAGCTATTTCATTGATTGACAAGCAACATGACATTTTTCAGGTAAGCCGCCATCGTACGTTGTCGTCATATATATTTCAACGGTAAACAAAATAATACATTATATAAAAAACATTCTTCTTAATCTTCTTATTTGTAAACTTATATTCATAACTTGTGTTTATATTCTATACATATATATGAATGTACGTCTGTATTGAGCTTTTAAATTAAGAAACCATTACATTTTATTTGACTTTGTGAGTGTTCAAAATAGTTTTATTTTTCGACCTCAATTATAAGTTGAACATTTTAAATTAAAAACAATGTATACCAACCAATAAAGAGAAAATAGATTAAAGAATATTTAGGATATTTTCTTCCTTTCAATTATTATTATTATTATTATAATTCTATACTTAACAACTTAAGTGATTATATACCTACTTATATATATATCACTGGTTACATAAACTATCACATTAGACACATTAGATTTATCCTCCTTAAATAATCAGTGAAGCATACCATTTATAATATTTATTATTGGTAAAAAAATTATTTAACAAGACCTGACGAATTTACGAAAATCAAATAAATGATAAATTAATTGATGAATGTTTTTAATATACAATTTAAAATAATTAATTATAGAAATTGAGAACTTAGCGTCACCATATAATATAGACAAAAACATTTGACAATTTAATAAATAAAATATAACATACATTATATTTTATTGTATATAATATGTGTTTGGTGTGTCTAAAAACTACCATTCTACATATTATTATACTTCTGCAGCTTTATAGCTAGCTACCTAGCTGTGATTTAAATGTATATACATAACTATAAACTAATTGTAGCTATTTTCCATTCAATGAAAACTTGAAAATCCATTATCTCTCTCAGTCTCATCTACCTAATATAACAATTATTTTGTTTTATTTCTCTCGAATAGTCAATTTTAACATTTTGGTTTTGTATTTGATTTGATTTAGGAATGATTTTTATATTATTTTTTTTGTTTTTTTACATGAATTGCTTTAAATAATATAATTTTACGTTTTATTTCATATTTTTACTATTATTTTTTTTTTTTTATAAAAGCGATAAATTTCTTTTCCCGGCACTCCCAAACACTACACTACTACAGCAATTGGTTTTTATTTCAGATTTATATTTTTGTAGATAATAATAACTATATTCGACTGTTGACTGACGAGCTATCCTTTATTATAAGCATTTTTAACGTTCTTTTCTATATTATACTCATTGCACCATTCGTATAATGTATAGCCGTAGGTAGATACCTACGCATTTCTACGCTTCGTTGCACATTTCATTATATCCGAATCTTGGACAACTGAAAATATGAGAGTCGTTTTTATATTATATAAAGGAAAATTAATGTAGTCTTGTATGTGACATCAGCATTCTTACCATGAATCAACAGGATAATAATAATTTTAATGTTGATTCCTCCGATTATATTATAATATTAAAAAAATATAAATTAATATATAATACGCATTTAAGGTAGGTATTTATGCTCACACATTTTTAATGCTTATTAAATAAAAACATATTACATTCAAATACATAATATATACTTAATACTATATAGTATTAATTATTAAACACTATGATTCTTTAACAGCAAACATTTATTGCCTGGAAAGTAAAGGTTTGTGATATATTTTTTACTATATATATTAATTTGTAGTTTACAAAACAACATTTTTTGTGTAATATAATTTTTTGAAATTTTACTTTTTTGAATTAAAATATATAGATACATTTTCAATTTCATATTTAGTAGAATTTTTCTTATATATATTGTTGAAGTATATAAATATTTGTATATACTATTTTACTTATTTAAACTTTAAATACTTAAAGTACTATAATAATTTACCCGGTAAAGATTTGTTTCTTTTTTAAATATTAGAATCATCAGAAGAGGTTAAAAAAAAATATAAAATTAAATAGGTATAGGCTGTCAACCAAAAAAATGTTTTTTATTACGACTTCAAATTACGTTTCTAAAATCGTTAGTACTTTTAAAATTTGAGTTATTTAGTGTAAAAATAATCACTAAATATTATATATAGGTATTAGGTACACTTAATTTATTTACTAACTTATTATTATGACTTATGGTTAATAATTATTAATAACACATTTCCCTCCTGGTTAAGTATACTTGAGTAATAAATAAATCATTTAAGAAAATAATACAAATATACAGACAATACAATTGAAAAATGGCTATAATATATGACGGTATCGATGTGTCATATTATTATAATATATTAATATCTATTATAGGATCAATGTAATCGAATAATAATAACATCGACTATGAATTGGGAAAGGATCAATAATCTTTGAGCTCCAGGCAAGATGGCTTATATGTACGGATCACGAGGTATACTTGCATACATTACGCCCCTTTGTTTTTATTTGTTTTATTTATTACACAGTTATCGAACTTAATGGTAAAACATTTTCACCACAGGTGACTACCAACTAGCTATTGGTCCATGAGCCATATATATCTTCTCACAAATTTCGATTCGGTTAAATCCTCTATAAGTACATATTACTTATACAACGACATAAAACTACGTGAAATGAAAATAATAATACGCGTGAACGTGATTAAATAGAACACTTATAAACTTTGTTTATATATTTAAGTGTATTTGCATATAAGTCATAATCACATATTATTCACATCACAGTTCTATAAAAGAATCTGTATCTAATATCCGATTAGTCGTCTATAATACATAGGTGTGGCCTTAACTCTTACCTACGTAGTATCAGGACATTAGGTGACTTATATATAGTTGGCGGTAGATAATTACTAATAATAGTTAGACAGAAAAATTTCGGTTTTTAATGTTGACAATTTTAAATTACATGTTTTTAATATAAGACACCATTGTGTTCAAGCTCCAAAGTTATAAATTAATATTACTTTTATTTGTATTTTTATAACTACACATTAATATAATATTATATAATTATATAATCATACTATTTGAATAGTAAGTACTAAGTACATTTTAATAGTATCCCTATGGTCCAACATGTACGTCCTAGCGTTCCGCAAGGCGCAAGAAGTCCGCATCGAGTATTTGTGTGTGTCTATGTGGACTGTATAATGTATACCTATATTATTTTAATCGTGAGAACTTCAAAGCATACCAGCTCAATATCTGGCTTTTAAAATACGATAAAATCTAAAAAGTGTCCGCCTATACTGTATATTAGAGATGGCACAACTTGATATTGATCTTATGTACCTACCTAGAATAAAATTAATATTGTAAGTATATTTGATAGAGCGCGTAGGCCGTGTTTGTGTACACGAATATAGATAATATAATATTATGTTTATGTATTACGTATTTGTAACTTCAGATATTTTAATGAAAAGCTAGTTTTATTAATCTTAATTTAAATATTAAACAAAAATAGAAAGTAAAATTAGCTTATACAGTATTATAATAAATTATTATTATATATTCATTAAGTGTGGGTGATTATTATATTTAAACTGGTATAAATCGTAATTTTTCAATAATTGGTATGCAACCTATATATTATTTACGGTTCATTATAATTATGGTAAATATTTAATAAGCATTTATTAAGCCAAAACGATTTAAAAAAAAAAAAAAAAACAACTGAAATATTGTTATTAGAGTTAAGACAAGAAAAATGTTACACACTCCGCATTGCAGATTTTACGAAGGTGTATTATGTCGAGGTAGTGGATTATATATATACATATTAGATGTATACAACTGCAGTCATACAAACGTACATAGCGTATATTAGTATGTATACGATTGCCACACGTCCAGTTAAATTGTTTCCGAAAAAAAGTGAAAGGAAAGTTGTATTGATCAACACTATACACAACAGCCAACAACTTTACAATTTAGATGTTATGGTTTTATTTTTATACGTCAATGTACATATTGTATACGTTTTGGGTCAAACGAATTTACTATGCAACGAACTTAACCTCAAGTCGTCGGCGTGTCCGACGGTGTAAATATATAAAAATATGTATTTATTATACATTTATGTATATACTTTCAAGTTTCAATAATACGGCGTTACAATAATAACAATATCATAAATAGATATATTATGTATATTTGCTAGGTGCACTTAATATGTGTCGTGTATAATCAGTGCCGGATTAAGTGTTTCACAGTATAGTAAATATAAACACGACGTATAGACGAATCAAATATTATAATGATTGCGAATTGCGATATCGTATTAAACTGCTATTATCATACAGGTATTGTGTGTGACCAATATAATTATTATAATATGATTCCCGTCGTTCACTTCGCGTCCTCCGAAATAATAATAATAATATGTAACAACTCGGCCGGGTGCCTTGCTCGAATCGTTTGAACGATTTTCATCCGCGTCATCTGCGGTATTACAATACAATATTATTATTATAATATTATTGTCTAAACACGAGTAATATATTATGCATACGCGTTACATATTAGGCAGGTACCTCGTACACCTTTATATACATATTAATAATATTATAATGAACGCGAGTCTTTCGAACACAATGTAAACTGTATCCAATTATTATAATCGTCTACACTATCGGCCATATACCTGTATATGTGCGCGTATGATATGGAGTTCATCCGCGTCTATTCCGCGTGCAATGTCAAGGGCAACGGTTTTAAAACGGCGTTTCATTGTGATCATTACGCCGTGCACGCGCATAATATTACTATACACGAGTCCACACGAAACAATGGACATCTGACGATGGTATCTACGTAAATAGTTCGACTAGAAGATGTCTCCTCCCCGCCATTTGTAAGTAAATCTTCCTTAAACCTTTCTTATCTATCTTTTTTTTTTATCGTTATTATTATTATTTATAATACACACTTTTTTTTTTCATCGACCGTCCGTGGTTGTTTTCGACAACCGTCAGATGTGGGCACGATAAACGCAGATTTGCGGCTTGCCGTGGGTAACTAAATACCTGTACGGGTTACAGGTAGTCGTTTACTAACGCCCGAAGCCCAAAGGTCAGGTTAAATGTCATGCAACGTCCGACCGTCACCGACGCCGCCGATGTTATTATCGTATAATATATTACCTATACCTATATAATATAGTGTGTTACATGGGCGATTTCTTTATTTTTGAACCCATCTATCGGAAACAAACACCTATATATTATTATTATAATAATATTGGCTATTACTTTTATTATTATATATATTTATACGGCAAAACTGTTCGGAAACTCGGGAAACGGTCGGACTTCTTTGCCGGTGGCTGTCCAGCGACGACCGATCGTATAGGTATACCTACATCGTACATCACATCATCATAATAATATATTGCCGTTTTATGCACGTGCCGCAGTGTGCGGTTTCTTTTTTCGTATCTCTTATACCTACCTATTATATAAAAATATGTTAGGTATGCATACAATATTTTGTCTATTGAAGGGCCGTGAAGATCACGATCGGTTGTCATCACGTAGCCACCACGCTGATCGCTGTTGGATAAAAATTAACAATATTAGGTACTATTTATCTAGGTATATAATACAGTTGCTCCTCGAGCACGTCCCAACGTCTCATATATAGGTACTAGAAGGCAGAAGCATAGACCTATTAACTTTAGTAAATAGTTCTATGATTAAAAATGACATTTAAATTTTAAATGTTAAAATTGTTGTTATGTTCCTTGGTAGTTTGAATAATAACACTATATTATAATATATATTTGTAAAGATATTAAGAACATAAATTTTAATAATAATGATTGTTTTTAAAATAGTTTTATTTATAAAAATATCAACTTAAAAAATTTGGGGCTTTTATAAAGGTAATCCAGCAAATCCTTTCTTATTTTTTCATTTGGTAAAAATCTGTGAATATGTCATTGATATAGTGTACCAGCTACAGATAACTTGTGAACGTTTAAGAGGACGTGACACCATCAATTTTGAAGTGTATATTTCATTTATCATTTTCCCTGACTTTTCCATAACTTTCCCATGTTTTTCCATTTATATTTTAAAAGTAAATTAGTATTTTATATAAAAATGTTCATATTTTTATTTAATTTTAATATACCCAACATCTTTTTTTTAAAAAAAAAAAAATAATAATTTACGGACACGAAATTACACTAATTTAGGACTTATAGCCAGACACTCAATTAACTAGGTACCATTTATTTTTTGTATTTAATTAAAAAAGAACTGGAAAAGTGTCGAGACAAACTTTTACATTATTTTACATTTACACCAAACGATAATATGTTTTATAGAATAAAAAATAATAATAAAATGTGCTCAAACACGACAATCGACTTAAGTACTTTTTCTACTTTTTTAGTGAATGATTTCTTTTCTAGATACTCAATTTCCATTTCTGACTGAATTTCTTGGGAAACAATTTTCACTCCACTACTTCGAAAGCGCCGGAGGTGGCTTCCAAACACCCATAATCGAGTTCACCGGCCCCTAGTATTGATAATAAAGGGGGTATGATCAAATTGGAATGATTTAAATATTGTTATCTCTTATGTTTAAACAGCGCCACCAATTAACTTATAAATGTTATAATCATATTAAACATAAACCTTAATTGTTTTAATCAATACAGTAAAATTTTTTTTCTCGAAATTATGATTGATTTACATTGAAATATTAGGGAAAATTTAAATTATGGTTTGAAGTATAAATCCAGAATTTCATGAAAATTTCCTGACTATTCCATGTTTTCCAAGTTTCTAGAAACTGTGGCAAATAAAAAATAGTTAGGTACTACACCACATGACAGTTGCATAGGTATTGGGACATCTCGCTACTGTTCCATACAAAATGAATTTTAAAAGCTTACATCTTTGTAAATCTAGTATATGATTATGGTTTTAGAAAAAGAATCAGACAATACTTAGTTAAAAATATATTAAGTTAGGTGGTCATTTTATCAGTAGGTAGAACTATGCATCGTGCCATATGGTAAACCAAAACTGATAAAAAAACCAAATTTCTATATTTTGTACATACAAACATTCTTTAATCGTTAAAAATAAATTTGTATTATTTATTCTCCGTAAAAATTTAATATAATAATATGATTTAATTTTAAATTAATTTAATCTATAGGAATTTGAAATTTTTCTTTTTTTCTAAATATATTGGAAAAAAATGTAATATTGATCAAAAATATTGATAATAGAATATAAGGTTCTATAATATATATATTTAATACTAAGATTAGAAAAATTGAAAGTAAATCCAATTATTTTTTATGAGTAATTAAACTACAAATTTTGAAGATCTTCACATGAAACAAAGATATCAATTTTTGTATTATAAATAAAAATTCATACGACAGTGGTTATCATAAACACTTGAAACCCACTGTTCAATTAATTTATTATTTTCAAAATATTTTGATTTTAATAGTAATTTTAAGCTACTTAAAGGCATTTTAAATGTATAAAAATGTTTAGGATCAATTTAAAAATATGAAAAGGTCATTTAAGATTCCTTAGAAAATTACAAAAAGCTTGTAAGTTATTTAGAAGTAAAAAATTTAAAATTATATAAAAATTTAAATTAAAGTTCCTCATCAGTATTTCTTACTTAATAAAAAATTATTTGGAAGACATTTGAAGTTTAAATTTTTAACAAAATTGTTTAAAAAATGAATTAAATTTTAGAAATTTTTTTTTCATTAAAAAAAAAAAGTAAAAGAGTTTTCTATTGTAATAGAATAAATTAATACAGGAAATATAATATGATAGAAGTAACAAATAAGATAAATTTTATTTGATTTGGTAAGAAACAAGTAGGTATTAGTTTTTAAACTTGTTTAATGATTAAGGCGTATTATAAAATATAAAATGATGGTTATTGTACGAGTATATTTAAAAAAAAAAAACAACTAATAACCAACTAATATAATTTAATAATTTATAACAAATCACTAAATCTTAATTTATACTAAATACGTTGTTTCTTTTTAATCTCATCTTCATCATCTGAATCTGAATCCGATTCTGAGTCTTCTTCAATGCTAACAAATGGAGATAAATTGATATTGAATTTTTCTTTTGAAGCGGGAGTTTGAGCTAAACATCTGAAATACATAATTTTTATAAATGCATAAATGTAACAATACATAGAATATATATTAATTTTGATGATTAAAATTGAAGTGTTTGAAGATAATATGTTAAATAGTAAAGTATTCAGAATGATTTTGTTATGGGGGAGGCGGAGATTTACTCTCTTTAAAGTTTGCTTTAAGAAAGTACTTAATTCCCAGTTTCTAAGTGCATTAAATATATAAATAAATGCAGTGACGTAAATCGGCTTCAATTTGTGGTGGTGCACAGAAATATTTTAATTTTTAACCTACCACTAACTTTGTTTGAAAATCCCACCCAATAAACATTATATTTAACATTACATTTCAGATGTAGTAGTGCAATTGCTAAATTTGCACCACCCAATTTACGCCATTGAATAAATATATGTATAATAACTACAAACAATAAATATCAACAACTAAATATATTTATTTACTGGTAACTAACAGATTAATTTTAAATGGATAAATAATTAGATAAAATAAAGAGGCAATGGTGCACTTTTTTTTTTTAGAGTTGAAAGTTAAATATTACGTTAATTAGTATGTACGATAAATTTATTTTTTTTATTATATAGCTTATTGTATTGCTGTAAAATAAAATAAATATGAATTGATGTCAACAATAATTAAATCATTTTCACTTTATACAATTATACTGTTACACAACTACATTCATCATATATTTATATTATTTACTTCATTATAAATACGTATTCAACATGATTAGTCTTTATATTTTACAATTATATACCTAATAATACATACATTAATATTTATTTTTTTTTATATAAAAGTAATTGATGGATACAAATATATTAAATAAAATAAAACCTGAGCTTTTATTTCAAGATTTCAATATTAATTACCGTATAATAAATTGAGTTTGTTGGGCTCTTTTTGGAGCTTTGGTCATAATATCCTTGAATAAGGTTTCAAAATTTTCAATTAGGTGTTCTGGTTCATCTGTAAGCTAAAACAAAAAATACATAATATTTAGTACTATTTGTTGATAATGAATATGAATTGTACTTTACTTGTCCAATTTTCATTTCTACGATTCCTAAAGATTCATCATATGGATCAACTTGCATATTATACTTGATACCTTTTATGTAATGCTTTATCATGGCTACTAAATCTAATGTCAGTGTACCTGTGAATTATATTGTTTTCATTACACTTTGCTCAACATTTACATTATTACAATTGAATAACAAACCATGTTGAAGACTTGGATAACGTTTCCTTAATAATCCACGGATGGCAGGTAATTCTGTTAAAATGTCAGGATGAGCAAGTACATATTGAAAATCCGGTAACATTATAAGACCTCTCTAAAAATAGATTACAATTGTAGTACTTTTAGGAGAATCTGATTTCAGTTTTTTTTTCAATAGTATGTAAAATACCTAGTAATATTTTTAAATCTACTAATTTTTTTCAGTTACTATAATATGTGTTAAACATTACTACTGAAAAATTGAAATGTAAATGAAATAGTTTATAGTTTTACAATATATATTAATATATTAATATTTCTTTTAATAATGTATAATATATACTTGAAACTGGTTAATAAAATATCATGATAATGGTAAGTAATTACACCAATAAATTGTATAATATATTATTTTAAATAATAAAAATGATATACCTCTATACTTTTAATAACATCTTTCCCACCAACTAGCATGGCACCAGCATTTCTAGCTTCATCCATCATTTCAGCACTTTGACAAAATGCTATTATTGTTCTATCTTCTCCGTGGTCATATGGATGAGGTAATTCAATTATTTTATGATATTTATCCACAAATTTATTTTTTTTATCTGTAGTTAAGTCTATTTCAAAACGAACATTAAGAGGTGCATTAGGCATATTGATCATTGTTGGATGGTGAAGTTCACGATGGGCTAATATAGCTTCCAACAAGTTATACCTGTATCATAATACATTTAAAATTAAAAATAATAGAATAAGGAAATATAAATAATGTAAAACAGATTATAACTGACCTGCGCATTCGATTAAATAATCCCAGATAGACATCATCGTTGGAACTACGCCAAGGAAATGTTTCAATAGTACGACTTGATTTATCTAATTGCCTATAAACAGTAAAACCTTTATAAGAATACTTTAATTAAAAAAAAAAGTATTGAACATTGATTATATTAAATAATAGATTACCTATAAAATGACAATACATACCAATTTTTACCATTTAAGATAATTAATTTGGATTTTGGATAGAAAATTTCATTAATTTAAATGGTTATCAATATTATATGAGCTGCTTAAGATGTTTAACAATAATTATAAAAATAAATTTATTACTTATATTAAAGAAATATAGGGCAAGTTAAATGTGGCACTCCTTTAGTTAATAATCAAGAATATAAAAATGTGTTAGTAATAACCAATGAATAATATACAAAAATAAAAATAATAACAAGACTTTAATACTTAAAAATACTTAAAACTTTAATACTTATTGTTTGCAGCCTACTTTTTTTTTAATAAAGGTATATATTTTCTTGCTTTGGCTAAATTAGCAGCTCTATTTTTTTTGTTAATTTTTGCTTTTCGTTCCCTGGTACATTTACGAGCACGATACCGAACTGGCAATATTGAAGAAACTGTTGGTAGTGACCGAAACAAGTTACTAAAATCTAAAAACAAAATACATTAAAAACATAAACAAAAAATATTTCAACTTGTGCAACACTTACTAAACATTTTGTTTTTATTTTCCAAAAACCTTGTTTAAAATTTGACAGTAGTACGTAACAAATTATCGATTTAAATTAATAGGCAGATTATAATAAATCGAATTTTTTCATTTTATTTTTCAATAACAAATTTGTAAAGACTTATTTCAGCATCCAACGATTTTATTTTAATGAAGTCTATTCGAAAATTCGGTACTTCCGTGTGTACCGAAAATTCTACAAATCTACAAACTAAAAAATTACTAAGTAGTAAGAGTTTATTAAAAATTGACCATGAAAACTGAAGAGTCAACACTCCTAAGACTTAAGACTGAAGATTGTGAAGACTCCAGTAAAAAAGTCTAATATGGTGAATTAAATTTTTTATTGTTATCAAAAAAATATAAATGTTATTAAGAACATAACCTCACCAACAGAAATACTGGTAACATATTATTATTATTATCATCACAGACTTCACCGAACAATCGAATCTAAGCGATTATTATTACTGGTCACACTGATATCGTCTTGTATCATGTTTTGTTTTTCGTTTACTTAGCTATATTGCTGCTGCTCATACTATTTAGTGTATGATGAATTTTAGCTTTGTGTATTTTTTGAACTCTGTGTCGTGAATGATTTTTTTGTATATTAGTCATTACCATAGGTCCATAGCCGCTTCCCTTTCTGCTCGTCGCATTAATTGTTAGGACACCTGTCAGACATTTGCAAAGACAGTTGGATTTGGTAATAAAAGTAGCAGGTAAAATGATTGAATTGATTTTTATACAACAAAGACTTACTTACTAACAAGTGGCTCTTGTGGAGATGAAATGTAAAAAAAAAATTTTTGTTGGTTTTGGAATATTTCATCGAAATAAAAATGAATTATTTATTAGGAAAATGAGTATTTATTATTATGAAAATGCTTATATTTTTTATTTAACAATAGACTAGTCACCTACATAATGTTTATATTTATATACTTAATAATTACCATATTGTGATAAAAGATTATTTAAATTTTCAAAAAAGATTTCATTTGTATCTGATTGATTATTAATATTTTTTTACAACCAACAGATTTTTGTAGTTGATTCAATGAACGATTCAACCGAAGAATGTTCTCCATTTAAAGATAGAAAGAAAAAGTAAATAAATTCACTCTTATTTTATATTTATTATTAGTATTTATGGTTTGTCTTATTTATTTTTAATTTTGTCTAGAACCCATATGTCGCTAAATGATAAAAAACGTTTAGCTCGTGAAAAAGCTGAGCAGTATAATAGCAATGGCAGGCCTTTACGCCAATATCATATGTTAACAGCTGAAGAGGTTAAACAGGGAAAAGAAACTCATTGGGAAGAATTGGAAATTATTGGTATTTGATATTGTTTGTATATTTTTAATTAGACAAATAATTTAATATTTTTTATGTTGTGTGAAAATCTTAGGTTGTGTAAAAAACATAAGTCCTTCTTTATGGAATTTGACAACATTAACGGGACTTTACCTTAATGACAATCAATTGACACGTTTACCGCCAGATATATCCATGCTTGTTAATTTACAGTACCTGGATTTGTCTGGAAATAAATTACGTAGTTTACCTGCTGAACTTGGTGAATTAGTGTATCTCAGGTAAAATACTTACAGATCTTTTCTAAAACTTAATTTTTATTATTTAATTATTTATATTATATTTAATGTAATACTTTAGGGAATTACACTTGGGTTACAATATGTTAAGATCGCTGCCTCATGAGTTAGGGCGTTTATTCCAACTGCAAGTATTAGGTCTAGCTGGTAATCCTCTATGCCAAGAAGTAATGAAGTTGTATAGTGAACCAAATGGCACACATAGATTGCTTATGTATCTATTAGATAGCTTACAAGGTAAGATGATATATTTTATATGTAGTATTAATTATGATCAGTTAGTTTTAATCGTTAACATTATAAGAGGTAAAATCGTGATATTTTAAAAGTAGGTAAAATTATGTTTTTTATTTTAGTTCAGTGGCTAAATATTTCAGGTTATACTAGTTGGATGCAATATTTTGATTGACTTAAAAATAATAGATGTTTATTCCTCCTACAATACAGGTATTTCTTCTGTCCCCAATCATATCTATTTTTTGAATTGATTTTGTAGAGACTATCTTATATTTCTTCCCCGTGTTCACTGTCTTAGATATTTATAGTAGGTATTAGAGATCTATTTTTGAAACTTGTAAAAATAATTAAAGACATATTGGTGGTATCCAAATGCTGCTATATGCTTATTGTTTAATTTATAATTGATTAGTAGATTTAAATCTTTAATCTTTATTTTAATATCTAATTATAAATTAATAGTTTTTTTCAAAAATGTTTAAAATGTTAAATATATTGGTTATTGTGTCAGGATATAGTGAAATTGGTTTATCCCTAAGTATTATATTACTCACAACCATTAATAATAAAATTAAATATTTGAGAGTCACATATTTAAATGACAAACATACACCTATTTAATCTTGATCAAATTACTTTTTGACTGTTTTCAGTTAAAGGATTTTTTTAAGGAAATGTATGGATATGTGCTCATGTTTGCTTAAATAATAGTTTTAAAATATTATTAAACACTTGATAATATTAAAAGAAAAAGTATGACAATATTATATGATAATAGTATGAGAAATTTAATTTTATGTATTCTTAAATTTCCTCCCATTTACTTATTGTTTACCACTTATATTATACTTAAACCGTTCATAGCTTTATCATAAGTATTATTGTTTAGGCCTTTAACAAAGGCCCTTATTCTTTAGGGCTGTTTTGCTAATAAATCAGATCTCAAAATGTGACCAAACTATCTCATCTTTTGGATTGAATTATCGTAGTTATGTATAGTTTTCCAAATGCATTATACATTTACTAATTTGATGTAATCTTGTACTTGGGTGTTAATTATAAATCGTTCCTTTTCTACAGTTACCATTCCATTTAACTATTATTAATTATAAAAAATGTAATTAACAATAATTATAATTTATAAATTATACTACAATTATAAATGCGTTAAAGTTGCCTAGCAATAGAAGAAAAAAATTACTTTTATTTAGGTATTTTTAAATTTTAAAATATTTATTATGTCTATTAATTTTTTAATTTTTTTAATATTATTTTTCCTTTGCATCAAACTGTTTATACAACATATTTTTTAAATATTAGGTAAAAACATTTCAAAGAATTTTTACTATTATAATATTATGCATTTCAAATACAATAATATGATAATTAGTAATTTAATAAAAAGGAATTAAATTAGAACAATTTTAAAACTGTTAAATAAAAATATGGATGTGAAACACTTATGGGCTATTTCTGAACACTTATTATTATATGTTTATTAACTTCAATGTAACTGTTATTGCCAACATTTATTTTAAACTAGTAATAGAATGAATTGTTAATTTCTTCATAAAATATTATTACAAACACTTAATAATTAGAATGTGGAAATGTTAAGTTAAGAAAATTTCTGAATTTCAAACTTTTTTTTTTTTATTTAGATTTATACTGCTACCAGATTAAGTGTTTCTGTATTTTAACTTTATTTAATTAATTTTAAAATTATTTTCTTTAAATGTTGTACTTATAAAGCATCAAACTAAATTTTATTTCAAAGTGGAGTTTTTAAAATATATTGATGAATTATTGTTTTTTAATTATCAAGGGTGTATTAATTATAAAAATATTCTAACCTTGTAAAATTAAAAATGTGTTCTAATTTAGATTGCCTTTTGCCTGTCAAATATAAAGTTTTAAATATCACCAATAGATAGCAGCACATAATAGAATACTTTACAATATAGTTATAAATAGTTAATAATTATTATAATATAACTGTTAATTCATGAAATTGATTAATTTATAATAATTTTATTATAATAAAAATAAAATAATATTGTCTGCTATAGATTTAAAACTAGTTTTATTAGATTATTTTGATATAATTTTATTTTATAGTAATTTTTATTGATATCATAAATTATTCTTTAGTGTATTTCGAATACTCATTAGTCATTATAAATTATATTTATTAAAATACAAGGAATATTATGTGGTATTGTTAGGTCAGATTAATACTTTACTCATAAACAAAGATTAGGTTATTTTATATACTACTAGATTATGAATGATAATTCAGTTTGTAGTTGCAAAAATTAAAAAATACCATCTTTTAACTAAAAAGTTTATGAATAAAATTTTTTTCTTTTGTGAAACTAGTCAATCACGATAGTGACTAAAATTTTTCATTTAAAAATCTAATTTCAATTCTGAAAATAAAAATGGAATTCCAGCCTGAAATTTTTTTCTTTAAGACCCATGTGTTATTCCTGTCAATTTTTTTTTTAAAGTAATCTCAGAATAAAATTACATATTAGTTATAAGTTTATAACAAAAATTATAGAAGATATATTTTTGAGAGTTAAACATTGGTTTTATGTTTTATTAATACTCAATTTTATTTTCGACTGAAAAAAATAAATCGAACATTTAAATAAATATTAAATTTGTTTTATGGCCAATATTTAACTAGTTGATGACTTATATGACATGTCATAGCCACAAAATCTCATTGAGTACTCAAGTAGCTCTAAGATTAAACATTTTGTATTAATATGTTTTGTCTATGTTGCGGATAGAAATAAGGAAAAAAAATAAATAGTGCTTTCACATCATAGACACAATCTTTACAAAAAAAGTTGGAAGAAACTCTCATTCTGTATTATTCCTTCTAAAAATATAATATATTTTTGGAATTTATTATTGAGAATAATAATATTAGTTGTGTAAAAAAATAATTCATATGTATTTGTTACTTGATAAATCTTTTTTAATTTTGGGAAGATTGATGAGATTTATATGGTATTACATTTTTACATTTTGGTGATATTCTTTACTTAAATAACATCGTGTATTTTTGACTAAAAAATATCAAAAACAGTCGTGTTAAATAACAGAGTTTCGTAGCGGCTGTCATGTAGGTAGCGTGGCCGAGTGGTCTAAGGCGCTGGTTTTAGGCACCAGTCCGAAAGGGCGTGGGTTCGAATCCCACCGCTGCCACAAACTTTTGCAATTTTTTTCTTCAAATATTTATGTCAACCCTCGTATTTATTTATTTTTGTTTTTATTTTATCATGTTTTTTTTATTTTAAATACAGAATATTTGTTTTATTTTATGATTTTGTATAATTAGTTTGACATGTATGTTTTTCCATAATATTCATTATTCGCCAAAATTTGAGTCAAGATTTATAAAAAAATAAACAATTTTACGTGTGGTCCTTATAAATTTGATTATATTTGATAGTTATATTAGAAACACAAGTTTGACAATCAGCTCAACACGTTTATGTTGAAAAGTTTTCGAAAATAACACAAAAATATTAGATTTTTTTGATAACCTTAAATGTACCTTATTAGAACATTTCTCCGTTCTCCGTTTTTTACATTTTTTAAACTCCTTATTATAGAATTCGTTTTGTATGTGGTTAATGAACCGGCACCCAAATCAATCCGTGACTTATTATCAAATAGGCGATTCAGTATACTACTTAAATATATATGTGGATATTGATGAAAATACCGGTGGCAGAATAGAAAAAAATAATCCGAATAATATCCAATAGTAATAATAATTATTATTATCCGATCTTTAAACGTTTTTCCGGATATTATATTTAAGAATGGAATTATTTATATTTTCAAATGATATTGCTGTTATTTTTCTACGCTTAAATTTATTCACAGTTTATTTTTGAAGTTATTTGCTTATAATGTACAATGGATATCATAATTCATAACTAATAATAATAATAATAATAACGTCCAATTGCTTTCAAATTACCAATTAATCGGCGTATTAACACACATAAATAATATAGTATTCCAAAAGCATCAATTTTAAACAGCAGTTAAACGATGTATTATTTTTGAAATATGTATGAAATATATAATTCTATCCTAACAGGAGTTGTTAATAATGTATAACATGTTTTAAAAATATATTTATCTATAAAGTAAAGTATTTTATGCTAGATCAACAAATACAGTTGGGTAAAATTTTGGTATTGATAATAAATGTCCTCAATATTATACAAATAATGATGTTAATGAATAAAACTAGATTTAAAATTGTATTACTATACATGGTTAATTGGTTTACAGTAAGCAATTATAACCTATATACGTTTGACTAATCACGAATATCTATCTTTCAATATTCTGTGTTAATTTCTTTTATTTCTTTAAAAATAACAGCTTTCCAATATTATTCCCGTATTTTAATTTCCTTGTTCAAAAGTGTGGTATGTGTACCCACAATAAATCTACCTAAAAACCGTTTTTATAAGTATAGGTAGTTAATAGGTTTAGGATTAATGGTCGTTAATACTGTTTAGTATTTGAATATTTAATTTAATATTTTAATGACCAACGTGAATATTTGATCTTCCAATGAAAAAACAGTCTAATTTATTGCGCATTGGTTTAAGTAAATAGCGTCGTAAACAATAGTGCATGGGTTTTAAACACGTATAAGAATACTTAACTTACTTTTAAACATTGCTCATTAATTAATAATTACCTATCATTGTCCATTGATAGAGAATAATATCAGGTGTAAAAATTGAATGCGGTATAAATAAAAAATGCACGTATAAAAAAAATGTGTATTTAATATTTCTATAGTATTTACGATGAAGTGGAGAGCAACAAAAATATTCGAATTAAGTTTACACATCGATACGATGATACATGTCCGTGTATACAATATCACAAACGCGTTTCTAATTTCACTTTTATATACAGACGTCACTATAAGCGATGATCGCACGTGATTTAATTGTAATCCATGGATTATTTAAACATATTATAGATTTATAGGAAATAACTAAGTCCAATCGGAAGTTTTAAGTTAGATAGTTAGTTAGAGCCATAAGGTATATGATTTATTCGACATACGGCGCACCTATTAATACAATACGTGTGTAAATCGTTTCAATGGAAACTTTCCGGATGCGTCTATCTCTGAAGTCTTAGTGAAGATCAATGTGGTCGGTATAGAGACTAAACCGTCCGTTTGATAAGCGTTGTACTATTTAGCGAACTGTAAATAGGTGCGTGATATTATTTCTGTTCAATTAGAAAAACAGTTGACAGTTGTTATCACAATTTATTTTTTTTTCCGCGTTCATTCTATTAGTACGTATAGTAGAGATCCTTAAGTCAAAAAACGAGTCTTTTTACATATCACGACAAAATTCCTTATTAACTACAACGTATGTTCAATAAAATACGTCGTTCATTTTTTCTGAGGAATACTTGTCTAGCGTCAGTTGTTGGGTCAACGTATATATCTATCGTTATAGCTATATTATTCCGTATTTTCATACGCATATTTCTTGTTGGGAATATTATAGGTAATACAGTTGTATACGCCTCTTCTTACCTATTCTTTACTGATTATTATACCATATACCTAGGTATAAGTGTTTTAAATTCTGAGTAGGTAGGTGACGTTACTATCTATGCTGCGATAAAACGTGAACCGTGATTTCTGTAAAATTATTTGGTACTGTGTTTGGCTGAATTTTGTAGTTATAATAAATTGTATACCACAATGTTACCGTAGTATATTCAATACTTCAGAGAGTAGATTCTAAACTACTCGAAGAGTAGGTATCTGTTAAACCAGTTATCAATTACTATTTAGTCCATAAATTCAAACACTTAAATCAGTGAATCACAATAAAAATTATAAATATTTTTTATTACTGTTCACGTTTTTACGATGCAGTGTGAAGTCGCTCTAAGACCTAAGTAATACGTCCGTGCCGGATATTGTAATTAGGTAATATCGTGCAAATCTTGCGCGAAGACAAAAGCGTTGCATGGCTACAGAATACTGAAGTGTTTGGCGCCAAAATGTCACCTCTATAGACGCGATATTTGCGCATAGACTGCTGTAAAAGCGTATACCTGTCTATTAATACGATAAACGAATAGCTACTATAATATTATAATATTATGCTTTTTGCCATCGGCGAACGGTTGTCGTTTTCTCTTTGGCGTCGGGTCTACGAGTTATTTTCAATTAGTCTTCACACTGTTGTTATAGGAATATCTTAATATAATTTAGTAAAAAAAAAAAAAAAAAAATATATTTGAGTGTAATTATTTTATGTGATTGTGAAAGGAGACTAAATTAAATATATGAAAAATATTTGAACATTTTTAAAATGTTGACCTAAACTAAGACTTATAGCTATACTTACTTAATTCAAATAAACATATTAGCACAAAAATTCATCATACACTCATACATATTGAATTAACCAAATAATTAGTATTATTTATATGTAGCATATTATACTACATATCAAAAACATAACGAATATAATTACATAAAAGTTGGTAAAGTTGGTGAATTTGTTTTGCGTTAGTTGTATACAAATTATGATTTTAAAACTGTATTAAAGGTATTTATATTTAATTAAAAATTCGTAATTTAGTTAATAAGGAAAAAATTTCGAAAGAGTACAATAGTAAATATGATAAATCGTATATCATAAGTTTCTTAAATCGCCCCCACACGAAGACTGCTCCTCTGTGTTCTGCAAACCCTTATCGCGTAAACGGTCTGTTGTGAATAATATATAATATGTATATTATTATTATTATTATTGAGTATAGTATTATTATGTTCATCTATAACTTTCTCGTTAAATAAATAAAAACCTACTGATTTCTCGCGCTGTGCGTATCGCGGGCGCCGCCGGTATCGTCTGTGTGCCGTAGCGGAGGTGGGGCAAACAGGTGTTTCGTCTGGCGGTTCTGAGCAGCCGCATCAGCAGACCGTGCCGTGCCGTCGTAGTCGCGAGCGTCAGTCGTAGTCCTCGTCTAGATGCGAGCCGGCCGCGTCGGTTTTGTTTTCGTCGTCGTCGTCGGTGTTGTTGTTGTTGTTGTTGTTGTTTTTATTTTGCCGTCGTCGTCGTGTTGTCGACACGAAATCGTCGCGGTCGTGTCGTCCGGTCGCGTCGCTCGCATCGTTGCGAAAAATAATTCAAACCATCGCGTCCACAACGACCTGTCATCGTAACGTTATTTTTATCGTTTCAAGTCGCTCGCGCGTGGTGCAGTACACACACATGCGCGGCGGCGGCGGTGGCGTCGAGTGCGCGATATGAACCGGGGCCCTACCGTAGCCCAATCGCTATCCGTCGATCGTTATGCGGGCAACTGTCTGATAAAACCGTCGTCGTCGTCGTCGTACTACTGTGGCGGCGGCGGCGGTGGCTTGCACAATGCCCAGCTCGAACCGTCGCGTTGCCGGTACGACACCGTGGCCGGCGTGTCCGCCGCGGCGTACCATCACGGCGCGCCGACGCCGTACCAGCATTACCAGCAGCTGCAAGACTGGTACGGTCGGGCGGCGTACTGGCACCATCACCATCAACACCAGAACCCCGTCGTCGGCGCGGTCGGCGTTAGTGGCGTCGGTGGCGGCGGCGGCGGTGGGCCTCTGGCCGAGAAGGCGAATTTTGCCGCGCACAAGCACGGCGCGCCGCTGATACAGGCCGCCAAGTACAACAGGACGGGAAGCGGTGGCGGAGGCGGCGGCGGTCCCGGCAAGAAGTACGCGAAAAAAGCGACGGCCGAACAGCCGAACTGCAACGGCGGCAAGAAGAACGACGGCGGTAGCGACGAGAGTTCCGGCGCCACGTCCGAGAACAGTCTGCCCCGCATTATAAAGCCCCGGAAACGCAGGAAGAAAGAACGGAAGCCCGTGCCCGCCGTCGCCGTTCAGCCGCTCGCCGTCGCGACCACTGCCGCCTCCGCGGCCCCGGAACGAGCTGCGGCAGAACGTCCGCCGTCGCCTCCGTCGTCGGTGTCGTCGTCGTCCACGTCGTCGTCTCCGCCACCGCCTTCCGTTTCGGAACTCGGCGTGCGGGACGCCGCGCCGTTTGACACGATCCGGCTGTCGGCCGACATCAAAGCCGTGAGCCTGGAGGACGTGTCCACGTGCCAGTGCGCGTGCTGCGACCCCGTGGGTAACGTGTGGGACGTGGGACGCCGGTGTTTCTCGCCGTCGCTCACCCGACCGGAGCCGGCCCGGAGGAGTTGGAGCGGCGAACCGACTTCGCCGCCGTTCCAATCGTCGTCCCAGTACTTCAAGATCGCCGCAGCCGCCGCCGCTGAGTTCGCGAAGACCGAAACAGCCGCCCCCGTCGCCAGGTCTAGAACTCACAGCTTAGAAGTCTCCTCCGAGATCGTCACTTCGCACAACGGTCACCGGGACATCGAAATCAAGTTTTTCACCATGCCCATCGGACACCACCGCTGACTACGCGATGCTCCCTTTCGTTCACTCCGAAGTTGTTTTTCTTTTACGACTTAGCGCCGTGACGTTGTCGTGTTAAGCTCCTCCGCTAAACTCGCTTTTATTTTTTTTGGAAATCCATTAGCGTTTTCCCCCTTGTTCGATTGTCTGTATGTGGATATAATATGTATAATAATTATGATATTGTACTATTTTTTTTCTTTTCGTAATTTTTATCTGTGCTCTTTCATGCGATTTAATTTTCTAATATTTTTAGGTCGACGGTCGTTTTTACTTTGTTTTGCTTTTTTATTTATTTATTTATTATTATTATTATAATTTTTTTTTTCATCGTGCGAAAGCGCGTAGCGCTTTCGTACGTTTTAGTGGTCTCAAAATTATAATAATTAATATATTATTACGATGACAAGATAGTAATGATTATTATCGTAGGCTTTTTATTTATTCAATTTAGTGTTAACGTTATGATTTCCCGCCGTCAAATCGTTCCTAGGTTATGGTTCGATTTATTTGAAATGTAACTTTATTTATTGTTTTAGTGTTTTAATGGCAATTTTAAATATTTCTACGGGTAATATTGACCTGTACACAAATCGGATGTATATATTATAATATAAGTTATTAATTATGTGTATGAAACACATTGTATATTCCGATAATATTATATGACTTTATGGTAAAATTAATATTTATAGTGTTACATTCATGTATGTCGGTAACACTTTATAAGCGCATTTCAAAGTGTTGAAACTCTGAAAATTTGACCTAACTCATAATTTAGTTGTATTATCAATACAGTTTATGTTTTACGTCTTCTTTGATGTTATATTTTTGAAGATTGTAGATAAGTAAACCACACACGTCATACCTAATCATTTATTTATATTATGTATTATGTGTATAAATTATTAATTTTTGAACGTATAACAAGGTTATTGAATAACATATTAAATAAAAGAACACTTATTCAATTACTGAATAGATGTTTTCTGTGTTAACCTGGTCTTATTTTCACGGTCTCATATGTGCGTTTGATATGTTATATTTACCATGGCGTCATATATGGCTGTCGGCTTGTTAACACGAGTCTGATATTTTTTCTTTTATTTATACCTATAAATGGTAAGTTATTCATTTGAAATGAATTCGTGCTTAATATTTTTCGATGTAAATTTTCACTTTGGGTTTTATTATAGTTTAATTGCTTTGTGTCTTATCCGGCGGGTTTAAGGTGTATAATTATCTTATTTTAACCAATTATATATAAATATTTTTTTTTAATTTAAGCTACAATCGAGTACCTATATTCATTTACTTATTTCATTTTTGCAAAAGATTTTAACTGTTGTTATTATTATTATTATTATTATTATTTTTTATAAGTTTTAGTCCTGATTATTAATTTATATATTTGAATTGTAATATTGATTATTGCTGCATAATATTATCATACCTATTTGATATATTGTCATCATTTATATTGAAATCTATAGTTGTTTACCATATTATAAAATGATGAAAATATTAAAAATCGAATATGTTTAAAAAAAATTGGATTTTAAATTATTTTATTTTTAAGATATCCTTATAAATATTTCTTGTTGACTGTAAAAACTTAAAAAAATTATAAACATTAAATTGTAATGAGTAACACTTAGTATACTTAATGGTAACACATGTAATCGATTGACCTGTACATGTCATGTATGCTCGAGTTGATTATGGAAATATAAAAAATAATTAATTTTTTTGTTAAACTAGAACTATGTAGGTTATAGTATATAGATGTTATTCTTGATTTTATTTTTACTAAATAAGTGTTAGCTTCCAATCATTTTTTTTCCATTGCAACTTAAGCCCTTGATTTCCTACTACTTTGAACATAAGTCATATTGATTTCGAATTCGTTTAAAACTAAAGTAATCATCGAGAATGTATATTTATTATAATCAATATAAAGACGAATGTAGAATAGTAGAAAAATGAGATTTATTTAAATTTTAAAATCAAGAGATAACAGAAATTTGTTAAAAGTAGAACGAAAGAAAAATATTCGATTTTTATTTTTAAATGTTGAATAATTATCCGATAATTTTCTTAAAAACGGTGTACAACTCTGGCTATGTATAATGTACATATATATGAAGTATACTTGGCTTTAATGCATTTGTTTATCATTGACTAATGTTATTATTCTAATCAGTAGTAAACAGTATAAGCGCAATTATGCATTTAAGCGTTTAAACGCGTGGTTAAGAAATGCGACGTAAATATAATGTATTTACTACTGATAATAATTGATTGATGTTGTTGAGTAGGTACCTACTAGGTACAGTCATGCGTGGGTGTACCGTTAAGTAATTGAATCGCATTGACGAATTGATTTTTATGAAAATGTTTTGCGAGGAACTCATGTTGTTGTACATGAGGGACAGAACGAATGTATCGGTTTTTACGCCAATACAATTTGTAGGGGATGGTGGGGCTAGTTTTTACAGAATGTAAACAATTATTATATAATTATAGTTTTTACAAAATGTTAACAATTATTTATAACTCGTTTATTTTTTACTAAATGATTATTAAAATTTAATGACATAAATAATATAACAATTGATATTTTTATGAACAACTTAATTATTAAAAACAAATAGTTTTGCTAAAAATGTGAGTTTAACTTAATAACTAATTTTGTAACAAACTACACCCAAGAGGGATAAGATGATACAAATGAAGGGTAATTTGTTACAGTATTTAAAAATTGTAAAATTGAATTTTATAACAATAATCGCTATAAGTAATATGTAGGTACAACAAAATATTATTATCATAATGGTTAATATAAACGCACATCATTCTCTAATTCTAATTCTAAATATTTATTTAATAATCATACTATAATATTAACAATCCCCCACCACTGAGTATTTTATTTGAATTCAAAAGGCATAGAATTGGAGAAGGTTGGTTGTAAATAATCCATAAAAGATTTATTGGTATATTTAGCCGTCAAATTATACTTTCTCAGTTCTCTTTTGTTACTCAATTTTTTATGATAATCATCTAATTTAAATTTTTTAACTAAATACATAATAATAATTTTTTTATATAGGTAAATACCTTATTGTCAATCGTATAATGTAATATATTTATAATACATATATATACACTACTATACTAGATTATATCTGTTCGCCTTCTCACTGTTTTGGCTACTGTTCCTTGCGTAGTTCACCCGTCACCTAATAGTTTGCACGTTGGATAATCAATATGTATATCGTAGGTACTTGCCATCCATATATATGATATACATACATAAACATGATTTGCATTGCCGTCGCCATTATATATATCGTGGGCTATTCGTCGTTACGGTATATGCCAGACCGTTGGCGCGCGCGTGTGTGTATATTGTGTGTGATTGTGGTGCTTTCACCCACACGTCGTCATTTTTAAATCGTTAAAACTACTACTAACAATGTGACAGCTGATAAACTGCATTTAAATTTTAAATTTAATCATCGTATCGCATTGGTATGGCTTATGTAAATATATCAATATGTTGATATTATCTGTGTGCTTTTTGTTCGGTTATAATATAATGTACACGCAAGTAGAATTATTATAGACTATATTACTATAATATTATAATATTTCTTTACTATGAGGCAATATTAATTAACAATTAGTACGGCTGTGTGACGTATGTACACTGTATATTATTATTATTCAAAAAATGCCCGGTAAACGATTCTCGTTAATTGCAATATAATTTTATTCGATGTACATTAAAGTTAAGTATATTAATAATAGTAATAATAATAATAAGTTATAACTATAGGAGAGAGGGCGAATGATGGTTATGTTGATAACGATGACGATGGCCAGACAACAGGTGGTCTACCGGAATATGGTTTTTTTGTTCTAAAAAAAAAATATACACCTGTAAACCTACTTTCGGGAGACGCGGAAAAGTGTTGTACGAGACAAAAGGTGTTCCCAGTCGATCTAACGTCTGGCGCTTTTGTTACCGAGGGGGTTCGTGTGTAACAAATATTCGGGGTAGAAACCGGTTTACTTTCCGGTACATTAAACGTATGCGTAGGGCTATAGTTCCAGTGGGGTTGATAATTTGATATTATTATACATTCCGGTTGAATTAATTATAATAACAATATATTAAACGTACATTGGTACTGCTGTGTGGGTTACGTGCACATTTCACATTTACACGCACCCTCAATGCCATAGCACACCCCGATGTATGTAAAATACGTATATGGATGAAATATTTTGCTTCTAAGGTGGTTTTCCTTTATGAGATGTGAATTCATTTGGTGTTCACAATTAAATGTACTAAGTTATGTAACAGTACACGCATTCGGTACTTGTATAGACTCTTGAATATAATATATTATGTGTATTGTATTTGTTATTTTTGTTATAATATCGTCACATGTTAAAACGGCATATAAAATGTATCTACGTTGCTAGGTTATAATTTTTTTTCATTCAAAATTTTCTAAAGAAATCTGATATGGTTTCATCGAAGGTTTTCGGTGATAATATACACGGTGTATAACGTAAGCAGCCGCATGGTTAAAATTCTATTGAAAAACATACATCCGTACGTTTTATCTGTATTGTATCAGTATGTATAGGTTATAGTTCAAATAATAAACACTCGTGTTTTCTAAGCAATTTTGTATAATATTTACTATTTATTTTTTCTGGTCGCGCACGCTATACTTCCTAAATTTTATAAAAACCCATATTGATTATTTAACCTTTCTTATCAGGGTCTATCATAATATATATATATATACATATTATATATCTCAAGTTAGTGTCTTAGTGATAACATCGCGTATTACTATATTGACTTGAATTATAAACTTGACATAATATTATATTGTACCTATATGTATATTGTATTTTGAGGTAAAAAACCTTGAAAACAATACGAGGCTCGCAGTCGAGTATATTTTAACTTTTTATTTATTTGTTTTTTTTTGTCATAGTCATCATTTGCCAAATGTGTAGTGAAGTTGCGTGCACGCGGCTCGTGTAGAAAAATAATATTACAACAAAACGAGTGTAAAAAAAAATTAAAATTAAAAACGAAATTGGCATGAAGGTCGATCACGTATATATTGCCGGCGGCCGGCTGTGTCAAACAAACAAAAGCTCTTTTTTTCGGCCGTTGTCCTCTCCTCCCGCATGGTCTGTGCTGCAAATCCGTGATATATACCACCGCCGCCATCTCACATGTGGCGAGTCTATATGTGATTTTTCGTTATATTATTTTCATATTTTTTTTTTTTACTACGACGTCAACCAGATTTGTCTTTAATCCAACCTCTGGTCGTTCAAGGACAGCGCAGCCAGCGGTACTACACCTATTGTTTAAATCGGAGCTGCTCCGCTCCACGTATACCTTTATGTATACATGTATAATAATATTATAAATTATAATACTGCACGAGGCGGCTGCAGAGCATGCGCGCGCATGTAAATTATTTATGCGTATGGTGTTTTTATTATAAAACTATTATTTTTTTATTCGTAATGACACATATATTATGCGTACATGTTTATGAGATTAGTGATAACAATACGTCATATTATGTTCGTATACAGTAGGTATACGCTGCTGATATACTCTGCGTGACGTGAACTGTTGTCCTGGAAATAGTACGCTACGTAAATACTCGTATTATATAAATATACAATTATTTTTTGTGAAATGAGTTTTATTACTACATCTAATTTCAGAAACTTCTGGGTCGATTACAATTTATTAAAGTTATATCCATAGATTCTTTGAAAATCTGAGTGTGTCTTTTGCTTCTTTTTTCAACCATTATAGTTAGCTACAGAGTGTTCTCACTGTTCACATGGGTTTCTTTTGGCTCATGCACAAAGTCGAATGTTTTGTTTAAATATTATATAAGGTGTTCAATGTTGCCATAGGTTACAGAAATTCGGTTAAAAACAAGAAAACACAAAATTGCTGACTCGCCATGTGTTATTGTGGGTTCTTTTTAAGGAAAGAAAAAAATATGTAATTTATTATTTATATTAAAATTTACGATAAAAAGTAATGTTCTTATATTTATAGCTTATGAACTTAAAAAATATTCAATTGATTTTTACTGAAGTTTTAGAGATGTTCTTAGAGATTTTAGGAAAGTTTTAAACAGTAGTTTGAATCACGTGTCCACGTTAGGAAATATATCAAGTCTAAATCCAATCCGTCACAGATAATTTGAACTTTAAACCACTTTCGATTGGTGACTCTGATCAAAATTTGAAAAAATAATAAATATTTTTGTTCATTACTTTTTATAATTAAGCTATACTACTTATTAGTTATTACTATATTGTGCCGTATTTTAAAATTGTTCATTATCCTATACAGAATAGTCCCATTATTACATATTAGTTTATGAAGTTATTAAATTTAAGCTGGTAAATTCACTGAGTGTTGTCTCTCCAATTCACCAAAGTCGGATTGCCTATTATCTCGGATAGATGCGAGGTGACACACTGACACCACCCACTTGTCCGTGAACTGTAGAGGTATTCTATAACCATAATACACCCAAATATATACGTATTTTATAATCATTGTTGTTAATTTTTCCCGGATGAAGTCGGTCAATACAGCTATATAATATAATAATAATATCATCAACGGAGGATAATATGGCTGTGGCTTGTGTTTGAAAACGACAATAACAATAAAAATATTGTTATAATATTATTATATAGTGCCGATGATATTGTGAAATTTCATTTCAACATCCGTTAATTCGCGTCTGCGGCCGGTGTATACTATAAGTTTTTTCGTCGGATTACGTCGAAAATGTATAATATGCAAACCGTATTTCCTATGTTTGGCATTGTACACAATAATCGAGCCCTTGTACCGGTATTGCATTAAATATAACATAATATATTTTATGTATAGATAGTAAATTAATATAATAATAATAATATATATTTCGCATAAAGCATATAATATCAAAGCGGGCGTCGTGTTTTACACGCTCGTCGCGCAGTGTCGGTACGCTGTTTTGTCGAACGACCGAATAATAATAATAATAATAATAATAATAGTTGTTGTTCTATAGTAATAGTAATAATAATAATTATAATTATCGTGCCCCGGATACACCTAAACTACCGCTCGGCGCGGCTATACATAATCCGGCGGCGGTGGCCGTGTGATCCCAATGTCACCGCATGACGACCGACTGTTGTTCGCCGCCGCCGCCGCCGCCGCCGCCGCCGCTCGGTGATGAAACCGCCGGACCGTTGCGCGGTGTCGCGCGCTGTAATGATCTGATGCCGACCGCGTGTGTCTCAACGTCGTCTGCAATATAATAAATAATAATACCTATCGCGTATATACGGTTTTTGGTTTTGTTTTTTTTTCGGTTTTCGGGTTTGCCGGCTTTTCCACCATCCGCTCCTATTCTTTTATCTGGTATAGAAATATTCGGCATTGATTTTATGTGGGGCTATAAATATTATTTGCAATCAAAATAATGAAGTTTTATGTGTATTATTCATTCTTTTACGTGTTGCACATTTTTATTGAACGCTTTTTCGTTTTTACAAAAAATTACGTATGCGGAATAAATCGAAAAGTTCATTGGAATTGCATTAGTATGGATAGCAGTGTACGAGTGTTACACAGATCTGAATGGTTTGGTTGGCCCAGGTCTGAGTGTTCAAATTATATTATTATTATACTCGTTTCTGCAGGTCTCAGTCGGATACTAAAAAAAAAAAAACAGTGAATATAGTATAATATTATAAATAATTATATAAGTCTGTATAGCTTTATATTATAAGTGCAACACTATATATATATATATATTATATGTAAGAAAATTACATTCAGCCTTAATTCGATTGTTATATCGGGTTCTTCTTTTTAGCAATTTTTCCAATGACATAACTTTGAAACTTAAGTGTTAGAAATTATAAAATTCTTATACACATCTCGCGGGGTCCGCAATCCACCACGTGTGGATTGCCTACATGATAATATACTGCTCTCATAATCATAAGAGAGTCTCACGGCAACGGTAAGCAGAATGACTATAATATTATGACTTGAGTAACTCACTGACTGATAAACGTAGAGCCTGAACAATGATAGATCGATGCTTACAATTTACACGGTACATTCGTAAAATCATATCACAAATTTAGTGTGTAATAAGAAAGCATTTTACAAAATTCGCATATTAAAGTGGTGCTTTCACAAGATTTTTGAGAATCAAAACAGTCAATGAAAATGTCTAAGTTTTGAACACCGTTAAACCGAATAGTAAATAACAAATTAATCAAAATTCGAATCTATATATATAGAATTTGCATTTTTAACGGGCAACGAAGTGCACGGGGTCAGCTAGTATATATATATATTACACTTTGTATAAAATTGTTCGTTTTGATGCATTTAACTTATTACTGAAGAGTTACCTTTTACGAGTGGCTTTATTGATAAATCACAAAATATCACCTGTTTATAATCACAAACTTGGATAAACTGCTACCTTTAGGTATGGATTCTTCACTAAAAGCATTTTTTTGGGTTTAAGAATGTACTTAGAGCCGAGAGATGCCAAATAATAAATTTAAAAAAAATGACTAAGGAATGAGTATAAAATTTATTTTAATTACCATGACCTTTTTTCAATTATTTATAATTTTAATATTACCAATATGTTTATAAAAAAATAATGTAAATACAAATTAACTTCATTTCTCTTCCCTATGACATAATCATTTGACCACCACTGACACACACATAAAATGTTATTGCAAAACGCAGACGACGGGGGCATAATAATATATTCCCGTAATAATAATAATAAAAACATAGTAAATCCGTACGTGTTTGCGGTTTTGTGGTCGAATGTAGTCCGGCAGTGATCAGAGCGCCGCCGTTGCCGGTCTCCTCTTGTAACATGATTTTTTTTAGTTCTATATAGTGGTGCCTCAACATTAATGGTATTGTTGGCGGCAGCTCGCGGTACTGCCGCGATAATAACGCTAATTATATAAAGGAAAACGCGGTCACTGGAGGTATATGGTTTCTATAACTGCCGATAGTGCTGTGCAATATTTTCCTTCGGTTTTGTCCGAAAACGTGTCTTCAATGTTTATCGCAGCTATAAAGTATTTTAACTTTTTTATCTATCACGATTTTGCACTCAGACCATATTACAGTTCCTGTTGCAGTTGATTTGCACATTTATTTTTTTAGAAAACCTAATATTTACTTTTTCTCTATACACCCACTACAAAAAACTTGTTTTTTTTCATCATATCTATCTTCTTCGTTTGAAGCTGAAATCAAACCAGGATGTCCTGAGTTTCTTCGCTGTGAACATATTATTATTATTTTTTAGTGTTATGCGATTGTATATATAATGACGAATAGAGAAATAATAAATTCACTATTTTTTCTTTCCCGATAAGTAGGTCTCATGATGATTTTCACTATTTGTATTCGATTCTATTGATGATATTCAATATACGGTCATTTCGACATTTTAATATTATTATTCTTCTTATATTCGTATGCGCATTGTATGTATGCTCGCACAGTCGCACACACGTGTTTCATTGTAATAATTTTTGATTCATCTCAAATTTTTAAATTCGTTCGAATTTATTATCAGAGTATTCATATGAAATTTAAATTTATAGTGGTCTAACAATCGCCTATGTAGTCTAACTACAAAATCGCTATCGGATCATTTGTTTCCCATTCGTAAATTTTATATTAAATTATTTATTATTATTGGTTCATATTTGTGTACCAATTCAAACTCAATAGGATTTCGTATTTAGGTAAATTTAAAAACATCCCAAAAAAGTTCAATCACTACCTATTCAGACTTTGCAAAAGAGAATCTATACTTTTTATTTTTATAAAGTAGGTGTATTCTATTTGTTTGATCATTTTAAAAATGTATTGTAAGTTGAAATGCAAATATTATTTGCAGTATCACGACTTACGAGTATGTATTGTTGTGCCAAGTCCCAGTACTACATTTTATTTATCTTATTAAGCTTTTGATCTTGGCAAACATTTTCCACTGCAGTAAGCTTATAATAATGTTCAACATAGCTATATATACGTATTGTATATTCAACCATAATATTAATCGTGATATTTACTTTATACAATATATATGAATGTATAATAAAACTAATAAAAGTAAAATAGCTTAATAATTTTTATGAATAAATCTACTGATTTGGTATGGTTTTGCAAGTCTTCATCTTACGTACCTGACTTTCGGCTGTATAATATTATAATGTTGGTGTGTATGTGTGTGTGCAAAAATCTAAAATTTCGATTTTACTATGATACTATCTTGCAGTCCTTTATAACATGTGTCTATTGTTCTCTGCAGTTTAATATTACGGATTTTAATTTGTGTATACTATATTTATAGTTGAATTAACCACAAGTAATTATCACGGATTACATATACACTTGTATTATATGTATGACGTATGTATATAATTCAACATATGTACACGGTGTGGACTTAGTGTCTTAGTCGTGATGTCTTGTCGTGTTATTTCATCACCGACCACATTTAATAATCGATTGCCAGGGTTTACGCTGTACTATTCTTATGACATCCGATTAGTTTCAATCAAGTGTGCAACGTGTGATTCTACATAATGCACGGAAAATATCTATGATGGCGGTATAAGATATAATACGTATATATTTGAGATAACCATCATAGTATCCTATTTAGTATATTTACGTGACAACACGTTGTGCCACCTCCGACAATGACATCGTCTCCAATCAGCAAAAAATCGTCCGTGAACAAAAATAAATAAATATATATATATATTATATGTACATTGTACTCGTACATACATATAATATATGTCATAGACACAGATATTCAGAATTGAGAGATTGAGAGAGAAAAAAAAAACGAAAATTCGTCGGTGTCACGGCCAATTCGGGATGTAACAAGACAAACCAGAAAACCTCCGGAGTCAAAACGTGTATTGTTCATCGCTGCCGGTATTGTACGACCAGATGAACTGGGCCAAGTAGACTGTGCGCCCCAATTCGCCGCCGGACCGTGGAAACCAACGCTGTAACAGCCTCTCTCGTTCGATCTTTTCGATGATGGTTTCATTATTATGTATATATAATATATATATATATTATTATCGAGTCGGCCGCTGTGTCCGTTACATATTAAACCTAACCTATAGATCAGTAATGTGTTTGGTACTATAAAGGTTTCCTTTTTTCATATTTTATAGTATTATTGATTTTATTATCATCGTTGTTTCCGTTTGTTTACGATTTAGTTATATATTATATAGCACGTACAATGTTTTTATGCGTTAACGTTTCGTTTTTGAAAATAATTATAAGTGAGAAAAACCTCGGAGACCTAACCTAATTCATCGGGGTTATATGGCGGACATTGTGCACAAGAACGACCTGTCGTCGTAACGCGGCCGGTAATTGATTTGATCGTTAATCGCACGAGAACTCCGCACCACCGGACTTGGCCGGAGAAAGAACGCTAATGTGTATAATACTTAATCTCTCTATTTCTAGTTTCTATTATATATATATGTAAATTTTAATATTGAAAAAAGTATTTGCCACGACTTGGCTCTGAACCGACTGACGGGATTTGTATTCTTTACATGTAAATAATATAGGTCTTGATAGCTTTTTCTCGGAGAAATGGTTTTGGTGTACGTAAATAACGTTCAAAATAATTGTAATTTATTAAAATATATCATGATTTTTTTGTACGACACATGAACATGTATGTATGTAAATTTGAACTTTGTTACAACATTCCAACCCTAAAGTCCCCCCGTCCGGGTAAATCGCCACTATTAAAATACATTACTATGTAGACAATAGCAGGCGAAGTGGTTTGGAGTGAATAAAATATGTGTTTTAGCACGGTCGGCGTTTATGGAGAAGACGGCGACGATCTACCGTTTATACATAATAGTAATAGGTAATAACTAACAATATATATAATGTTATTCTCTCATCGATTGCCGTCCGTACGTTGAGTGTGCGCTACGTGTATAATATTATACTATATATCTATATTTTATTCGTGTGGGATGACGAGACGGTTGATGGCTGGTTTTCTTTGTGTGCGTTTCGTCGTAGTCGTCGTCGTTTAAAAAGATGATCCGTACTCGTGTGCGCCGCTGTTACGATTTAGAAAGTAGACGGCTTTCACATCCGTGTGTGTGTGTGTGTGTGTGTACCCCCGCAACACGCGCCGAGTTATTGCTATAAGAAAAGAAAAATAACCATTCACATATAATTTTGTTTAAATGTATACCTTTATATATATATAATATATTAGTAATAAATATTATAGTATAACGTACGTACAATGTACTGCACCATTTAAAAGTATATTCGAGGCACATTTATGCCTTTCTCGTCTTCGTTGGTCGTAAATTATTGTTTTTGGGGTTTTAAAATTATTAAATTCTCTTTAAATTTTCGTTTTAATGACATAGCGTTTCGTAGGTTAGGACATTGTAGGTGTTTGTGGCAATTACTGTGTTTATACACGTGCACGTTTGATGCGTGTGGAACACTTTATGGTAGTATAAGCGTACAATATTATAATATGCGTCCTATGTTTCGTTTCTGCCACCGCACTGCAGCAGTTTCGTTTTATCTTTGAACTGTTCCCGAGACAGTAACAACATAATATCATTATGTTCTATCAAGGACGATTTTTTATTTTTACTTTACCGCGACAATGCACTCGTCGCGTGTGTATGTATATGCCCGCGTTTAACCTTCTTTCGATAATAATCGAAGGCTTAACCGAGCTCAGCGGCGTATTTGAATGTGTAAAATGGCTAAAAAAATCCGTACAAGGAACCGAAAACCGCGATAATTTCAGCTATACCGACTATTGAATCGGGTCTAGGTTGTGATTCGCATTTCGCGTTGAAAATCTCGTTTATGATATTGTGTGACGCCAAATAAAAATAATTCAATACATAAATATAAATATTGCTCCACAAGGGGAGGAGAGTCTTCTCCTGTGCGGTAAATTGCTTATCAACATGCTGCAGTTATTGTAGTAAATAGTCTTTATTATTATTATATCAATGTGTACGGCGGTAGTAGTATAGTTGTAGTAGTAGTGAGCGGTTTACGTTTTGTGTGAGTATAGTAAAATACAAGTGGTGCAGTAGTGGAGTAGTGGTAGTAGTATTATAGTAGTCAGTCGTTGTGTATACGTTTCACCAGATCTACAAGACGGCGTTGTCCTACTGACCTTCATACCGGTCGTCTCGCCCCCTCCTTTTGATTAATCGGTCTAAAAATGACCGATTCTAGAAAATAATGATATTAACTGCTGCTGGCTGCTCCTACCATGTCTACCGGTTTGCTTCCTTTCCTTTCTTTCTTTCTTTCTTTGTTTTTTAATTTTAATTTTTTTTTAATTAGACGTTTAAACAAATTTTTGACTAAATTAACGCATTTTTTTTTTCGTTTTGACAATACGAATATCGTGACATTGATTTCTGATGGATATATATTTTTTGTTTACTGTATTAATTCTGAATCTTTTTAAGGTCAGGTTATAAGAACATGGTTCTTCATTCGTTTACTTATTTAAATCGCAGAAAAAAAAAATGAGCTACTATTAATATTTTATTGATGATCGCCATTAATAATAAAATTAATAAATAACCTTAATTTATAGTCGTTTAGGTAGAGTTATATTTATATATAAATCTTTGGTGTTAGATTACTGTTTAAATCGATTTAAATTTAAATAAAACAATTTTCCAAATAAAAGAAGCAAATCATAATAATGGGTACTTATTATGTTAGATTATTACTTATTATAATAATAAATTATTTAGAAAAATATTAATGCAATTTATAATTTGCTTTCTATTTTGAGTATAAATTAATTTCTAAATATTTATGATGATAAAATAAATCATTATAGATACAATAAAATAATTAAATAAATTGAATTTTAATTAATACTCCAAGTATCTTAAATATAGTAAGCTCTTTAATATATTAGCTAAAAATTTAAAATTATATTGTCGATATAGCTCATTATTTTTTAATCTTCCCGTAATATTAAAATATTTTGTTTTAAATATTATTCTAAAGTTTTATTTTACGGAATAATAATGGTCTTGAATAATTGGGTTTTTTAATCTTTATGTTGTAAGTGTATTTGTTTTTAATGTTCAATTAAAATTCATTAAATTATAAACCATATTATTGTATTCATATTATGACTTATATAAGTGTGATATTTTTATATGACAATAATTATATGTTTAATTTAGTTATTTGGACATAAAAATTAATATCCTTAAAATGTTTAGATTAGTATTTGAATTGTTATCATTTTTGTGGTTGGCCAAGAAAGACGACCCTACGATACTTGAATGTTAATTAAACTACTTTTTAAATTTAAATATTATTATTTGTTTTTTTTTTTGCCAAAATTAACCGAATAATCACCATAGATACGTTAATAAAAACACCGAATATGCTAGTGTTTTATAAATTGAATTGTTCCTGAACATTGATATATATATTGTAGATAGTTGTTATTCATAAAATGTAGTCCAACTTATTGTTCTATAATACTAACATTTAATAATATTTTAATTTTGTTGGTTTTATATCTGGTGTTGATACTTAAGATACGCACCAATTCCTTGCCTGGATATAACATTAAGAATGTTAGTACAAATTCGAAAGTAATATACTTCATTAAAGATCTGATGGTTCTGTTTAAAATTAATTTGTACTTTCAAGTGGACAAGTAAAAAATTATATTTTTTATCAACGTTAAATCAATTAATCAATGATATGATTTCAACAAGTTATTCATTATTGTGCATGTCATTAAACACATAAATTATAAATAGGTGCTATACTGAAATTTCATAAACATTTATGTCCTAATTTTTATTATTAATTAAGAGCAGTTTGAGTCAAAAATTTCAATATTTTCGTATTCTTATTTTTAGGATGTACATTGTACAATAATTTAACTAGCTTGCCTTACACGTTTTGCCGGATCACGATAGGTATCTTAATTGTGAAGTTTCGAAAATGTTCAATCCAACTTCTTTGTACTTGTTGCAATCATAAACAAGTTTTAACTCGTTTGACAAGTTGCTTACTAAGAAATTAGCTATAGCTGATAGTTAGATCACGATAAAATGAATGTCTTCCAGCGTGTGCCTATATTCCTAGAAAATACACGACAATACGCGTTATTAGTCGTTAATCGTTAATCAGTTTTATAACTGTTACTATGGACTATGGTATTTAATAACAATATTATCAAGCACCTCTCATTCGTCATTTGTTATCGCATCGAAACAATGGCATCAGACTTGTGGCGTTATCGATCAGAAATTTTTCATTAATCATTTTTAGTAGTTCTCGTGAATCAAATGTCGTAAAAGTTCAAGTCAGTACTATAAATTGTAGATTGTAGTAGATTTTGCTTGGGCGTATTATTTTTATAGATTATTATGTTTTAGTTAAGTTTTTAAAAACCGTCAAAACACAAAATAATGATGTACCTATTTTAAGTATTGGATTAAAAAACCAAGGTTTTACGATACACTCACTCACGTATCTAGAAATAGTAAGAAAAAATTACATTTATCGGTTTCCTATCAATTAAAATATGAACTGTTATTTTAATTAAATCCATTATAGAAATAAATATGTGTTGGCACGTTGTACTATTATTTTGATTTACAGTTTTATAATAGTTGATTAACCTTTTTATACACAAGTTAATATTTTCATGCAATTGTATGAAAATAAATAACATACATTATGCATACGTTTTAACTGGCCACAGCAGATCAGTATCAATAATAAAAAATTAAAAGGTATGTTTTATTGAAAATTATTTTCATAATTTGTCCGTATACGTCGTGTTGTTTAAAGTTTAAACACATGTGTACTAATTAATAATATCGCGCAATTAAATGTTGTATGTCATCGGTTTTTTTTTAGTTTTTTAATTTAATACTCTGTAAAAAAGCAGTGTATGCATTAGTAATAAAATAATGCCTAATATTTTTCATTTGTTCGTCCACTCAGATATTGTTGTTTATATTGAGTAACACGTATTAAAAATAAAAAGTTATGTTCATAAGTTAATATTATCATTTTTAACAGTATCACGTACACGGCATATTATAAATGAGTGCATTCAAATTTAAATGGTAAATACACAACAATACGATAAATATATCATAAAATATAATGTTAATGTTGAAGTTACAAAAACAAACACGATCCTACTTAAAGCTAAGATTAGTCGTATGGTTTCGTTTTATTAACGTAATACGCGTGTATTGTACTATCATAATTCATAACTATCTCATTGTATATTATATTTTCTTTTTGTACATTTACGTAATTTGATCAACATTTTTACTTCACCTTGTATCTACATAAAATGTATATTTGAATTTAATTGTATAGGTATAGTTACGTTTCCATCAAGTGAATATCTGATTAAAACCTTTTTCTACTATCAATGTCTTGTTTTTTTTTTGTGTGCACCAGAGTTAGTTTATTATGATTATTTATTAATTAGGTTAAAATGTCTCTGGACTATTTTATTTTTAGTCGATGGATGATATTATAAGATGAATATAGGATAGATTAGAAATTAAATGGATAGAATTAAAATGTAGTATTCATAATAATCGTTTGTAAAATTTAGATTCTTGATTTTCAGAGATGGTAAATAATACTAAGGTTTTCGTGTGGAGAATTAGATTACAGCTAAAATACCTTAGGGTCTAAGGAATTTGTTATTGTCCCAAGGGATATTTATTGAAATTACTGTATTTTTATGTTTGAAATTTTTTTCCCAAAATAGGCTTCTAGCTAAAGAAGTTATTAACCTATATACCTATTATGTATTATATAAATTATAATGTAATGGTTAAATTTTTTATATTTTTATAGTTATTTTTAATTTGTGTACCGATAAACAGACTGTTATCGGAATGCCAGTGAATTATCTATTATTTTTGTATTAAATAAAACGTAAAATTATTTATTTGTTAAATTTTTTTCTGACTTTCTACAGTTTTAGTAAATGCTTATTAATAATGTATTTGCATGTTCTTACACCTTCATAACTATTTTACAACCGTGTTATACAAGCATGTATTTTTATACTAACCCTTTAATAGTTGTTGCGTGAAAAAAAAATAAATCACCGTATTATGAAATAATGATTGCGGCTAACTCGATCTCTATTTTGGATCATTTTCCGCGTGGTAATTGTCGTGAAGCCAATAAGGAGCTTACGGTATTTATTATTTTTCTCGTTTGTTAAGAGTCGAGTTCCATTTTGTAGTTAAGTACCATTAGTCATTACACCTATGTATGCAATGCTTAATTGGGAACAGTTAAGTGGAGAAGTTCAATAAACGATTTAAAAATTGTGCGTTGTAAGTGTAAGATTATTTAACACGGATTCAATTTAACACCCTTTTCTCCCAACCATCAGTCCTTAAATAACAAATAATAATAAGTTCAACTTCAATATAATATATGCCACACATATTTAGTTTGAAGTTTATATAACAGTTTGAATTCGGAAAACTGCAGCCATTTTTCTCCATCAAATTCTTATATAAAAACATTTATAAACCATTTTATTCTCCTTAAAAGCATTCGCACCTCTTATATATCTACGGGTGTCCTGTGAGGATAAACCCATTTTTAGTGCACTGAAAGCATTTGCGGCCGCACGAATCCGCAGCCTGTGGTCCACATGTTTGATGTCACTTGTACTATGGTATTAAATAATACAATTTTTTTTTAGAAACTAGAAAAAATATTAAAAATCATGAAATTAATGAAAATAAAATGTTGAAACGTCATTATTTGTAGTAAAAAAATTCTACAAAATGGCTATAATTTGAAAATAAATTAAAATATGAATTACATCTAGTCTTTATCCCTGTGAGTCTTATAACTAAAACATAATTATGATATTTCTATTATTTCAGGTGATATCTTAATGGGTAAATCCTCTCGGGATACCTGTATAACTGTCAGTTTTTTAATATGAATATATGTTTATAACTTTATAGCGTACTGGTGCACGAATATGCGTACAGCGAACATCGCATAATTCTTATATTTTTGTTAAAAGCAGTTGGCTCGCAGTCATATTATACTCTATTCACATTTAGAAGCGACCAGTTTTTTAGTCAGTAACACGCAGGTTATACTCATATAACTGTTTCCCCTACTTTATTAACCATCAATAATATAAACACAAAATGATCCACGTCCATGCGCAGAAGTCATCCGTTTGCGGGTCGCTTCTTAACGCGAATAGAGTATATCATCGTTTTATGTATATTATATTAATACATTTTACCTATATTTCCTCCGTTTCTGTGGTTTATCGTATCGTACATATGCGAAGTATTACGTCAATTGATTGTCTATGTATGTATATGATGTTGCGTGTATAATAATATAATAAGTTTGTAGTGTGCGTGTTTGATGTGTACAACATGCATTCGTGTTTGTTTTTCGTTTGTCATTCGTCGATCCCCCATGACGTGATGTAATGTTCTACGGCGCATAATACTGTTAGTTCTTAACGTACACTATAGATACATACTGGTTGACGGCGTATTAACGTATATTATAATATGGTTTATATTGTACAGTAAATATATTTACATAGTATAATAATAGACGCGTTTGCTGTTCAAATTCATTATTATGATATCATAATATACAATATACATAATACATGCTCGTCGTTACGAGATTATAACAAGTCCGGTTATAATATTATGTACTATATTACTATATTATAGTGTAATATATGACATTCCACTACAGGGTGTTTTTTGGTAGATATATGACCAAATTCTAATCATATATTGCTTAAAACGATATTTCAAGATGGGACAACTCCCTTGATTTTTTTTTAATAATGTTAATTATTCTTCCACAAAATAAATAATAATATAACAGTTTTATAGACGTATCGAAAGTAGGTATACCGACAAATCGCGATTATTCTAAATAAAGTTCATATTGACTATTTGTTAAATCAATTTTATAGATCATTCGTAAATCGCATACTTACTTTAGTTGAAGTTTTATCATTGTTATTACTACTGGACAGTGGACACCCTGTATATAGAAGTCGTTATCGTTGTTGGTCGATTTAGCCTTGCAGTTGCAGCCCGTATATAGTAGCAGCTGCGGTATACTATTATTATTTATCATTATAGGCTACAATAGTTTGCCCGAAATTACAAAACGGTCATGTCTCTTACTCTCTTTGTGTACTAATGTACTATTATACTATTTGTGCGTTATAGGCCGGAAGATTTGAATTATTGAGATCGTATCGCAGCTACCGCTGAGGAAGTTAGCAATTTATAAATATTATATTAAATTAGTAAAATAAATCTATAGAGAAAAAATCATTTTAAGTCGCATTTAGTCGACAAACTTCAGATTTAGGCCTATAAAACAATTCGTAAAACTTTAGATGGACTTATTCAAAAGTCAAGATTCCTTTGTACTAATATTTATACAATTGATTGCTGTATATTAATTACGCATTAGGTGTATAAAATTGGAGAAATCTAAACAATTTATATGGTTATTTGCACAATAGTAGTAATGTTTATTTTTTAAAATAAGAAATTAAATTAAAAATAAAATATTTTCCCAAGCTTTGTATTTTTTGTCTAATTTATCATTTACATCTTTTTTTTTGTATAATGTAATTTAATCTTTCCTGGTATATTTTTTTACAGTGTATGATATCAACGTTAAATAAATAATGTTTAAATATTATATTAGTATATAATTATATGGTTTTAAGCTTTGAACAAACTTGGTATACTCGTATTGTGTACTTGAGTATATGGGTTTTAATTATACGTTTAAATTTTGACATTGTTAATAAACGAAGAAGACGATCAGTCAATCTTTGTGTTGATGTAAAATTTTGCACTCGCATGAAAAAATAGGTGCAGTGTACTTTTCTTTATATGGAATTTTCGTTAGGTGTGAATTCTTGTTTTGATTTTTGACTAGAATATTATTGTTTAAAATCTGTACTTTTTATGTTGGCGTTAAAAAATGATTAACTGTAATTGATAAACTGTCTTTAATAATGTAACCATGAACTCGAATATGACGTCTTGACCGTTCATATGTGTAGGTAAATATGATTTTTTAATTGCGTACTTGCGTAAAAAACGATAAAAACGTGTCGAATTTTCAAAATAACCTAAGTTCCGTACGTTTTTGTAATCTGCATTAATTAATTTATGAACCGAGTTGTACATATTATATATCAAGTTATAATATAATAACATAATCGGTGTTTATTTCTTTCAGCTACGCTGTTTGTATTAGATGTTTTAGTGTACCTATGTATGCTGTTAGTAACTCTTAATTTATAACAATATACAGAGGTATACCTTAAATTGGATTCAATTGCAATTTTCAGCCAAATAATATTATAATATACCATATATATTATATAAAAGATATTACAATATATCAATTGAGGTTGCGATCTCGTGACGATCCGGTACAAAATCAATTTTTATTAGAAACAAAGTTATCGATCGTCGTTTACCGTATAGCGTAGTATATATCTATATAATAACAAATAATAATATAATAGTGTATAAAATATAGGTGATTGGTGGGCGTTTGTAGGCGAGAGTTATTGTTCGCGGAAACTCGCAGCGATCTTGGGTTGTGTGTTAACAAGTTTAATAATATTAATAATAATAATAACATAATGGGAGTCGGCGGTAAACGTTGCAGCGCGTGTTGTGTTCGATCAAACGTACTCGTTCTCGTCAAAATGATACAAAAACAAAACAAAACAAAAAAAAAAAAATAGTAGAGAAAAAAAACGAAGTTAATTGAAGAAAATTATAATAATAATGGCACAACAAAACTAGAGATCGTATATTGTGTGGGCGGGCGACCAACTATTAATTCTAATCGACTTCGCACGGACGAAATGTATATATAATTTAGCGTGTAGTAAAAATGTGCCGTCGAGAATTGTATTGTGTGGGGTCCGTGTCCGCAGACACTTTCATTTTTTTTTCACCGCTTTCCACGTCGAACGCCATTTATTTTTTTCTCGTACACGCGTACTGCAGACTGCAGAAAGGAGCCCCATACATTTTCATTACAAATGCTATATAATATTATACCTTTCGTTAAATAATCCGATTTAAGAAATTTCGGGAGAACCATAAGTTCACTGTATTTTATACGAATCTTAGCTTCAAGAAATGTATAGTTATTCTGTCGTTTCCCGTCACGCATTTTACTGTGCACATAAAATATTATAAGGCATGTAACTATGTATAGGGTAGTTGGGAATCACTGAACTGGGTGTGCGAAAATGCCATAAGTCACACTTACTTGATCCCGCATTTTTATTATATAAAACTTAGGTTATAGGTTATATAGTAGGTACCTAACCTAAGCTATATAGCATGATGTCGTTACTCGTTTGCGACTAGACGTTTTTGCGTCACATTATTCGTATATCGTGTGCGATATAATAATATGTGGCGAAAGAACGACGCGATGCGGTCGTCGTCCGATGAGGGACGAAGGTCAATCGTCGTCGTACGCGAAGGACCAGCGTGTCACGACGAATAATGCGTATGCACACTCCGACACTCGCGCTCTCGCCACAGCAGCCTCCGGGCGGGTCGCGAGTTCTCTGCCGGGGCAATCCACTTGTGTATAATAAGTATTATATATACGTATATATTTATGTACACGGTTAACCGTGGGTACCTATGGCGGACCTGGCAGCGTGCGTGCGTCGTAAATTACTATATATTATAATTTATAACACACATATAGGTATACGCGTGTATATAACTATATATATAAGATGGCGGGCGACTCGTCGTGTGAGCGAGAGGTGCCGGAGATTGCAGTGTGACGAAATTGATGCACTTTTTTCCCATATCGTTTTCGTGTTGACCTAAATATGTGTATATACCTACAGCATATACATATAACATCTCGTGCGTGTATTGCTTGTTTGTATTTGTTATTATATTTACGCGTATATATACGTTCTCTATATAGTGTGTTTACTGACTTTATAGCCTGCTCCATCGGTAAATACATACCATATACACGTATAGGTATAAATAGTATATATACATATTATATTATATTGCGGTGATGTGTGTTCACGTTCGGTTTTCACTGGCTGGAGAAAGTGTTTTGTTTTTTTATTTCTGGCGAAACGGGTACGTTTTTTTACTTCGTTATTATCACCACTTTTTTCCCTCTTGACCCCGATACGACCCAACGGCTCTCCACTACCGCCCCCCGTAACATCCAAACACCCTCGTGCACCGTCAGTGAAAGCACCTATTTATAGCCTGTACGCATTTAATAATGTATATAAATAAGTACGATATTAAAACGTGTGATATAGATCTGTCCCGTCGCCACTGTAGATCGTAGTTGAGCAGTGCGTGTAATGTTTATTGACCGTCATCGGGGCGCAGGGGGTACCTATGGCGAAATGTGACGCTATCATCACTTCAATCATCAGCGGATTTTGTGTCCTGTATATTTTATAGATAAATGTATAGCCATATAGGTAGTCAATAGTAACGAGAGTAACTCTCGCAGATATAGTTACCCACCGTCGCCATCGGAGCTTTTGACCCCGGTCGTGACCTTTATCTCCAGTGTTATATCTGCAGGTACCGCTGCGCTTCCGCGTAGGAAATATTATATATTATTAAAATCTTTTGAAAATCAAAGAACTACGACAATGCGTCTCGCGTTACTATTGTGCTGCTGCTGCGTATATAATATGTATATATGTGCAAGTGCATTGTGTGTGTGTGTGTGTGTGTGTGGAGGAGACCCACGCTTGCGCCCACTTTTTCCGAAGACGCCTCCAAAAAACAATAACAATCGGAGCACACTCAAGTTCACCGAACCCAAACACGAGGGATTGGCCGTGTGTGTCGGAGTTGTTTACCACTCTGTTGTCGTATATTATATTATTATTATATGTGTACATTATTATTATATTATTGTTATTATCATATGTACGATTATGCTGTTATAAACGCGGTTCAAAAGACGGGAAACAAGTTAAACAAAAAACCGCATCGGCGGTGGATGATACGACGTTGTGAAACACATATATAGTAATAACATATAATAATAATATACAATGGCGATAACAATTGTGCGTCGGAACTACGGCAGCGGCGACGAGACGGTTCGGCTCCGCAGGACTTTCGAGTATCGCTGGTATAATAATATTATATATATGTATAATCTGCGTTTCACTACTGCGCTACGGGAATATTAATTAGTCGTGATGGACGACGCACGGTCGGAACAAAGTATAATACGCGGCTTATGTAAGGGGGCCCCGTCGGACGCATATTGCATATTATAGTGTGTATTATTATTATACGATGTATATGTATACTAATGTATAATATAGTATATAGTATAATAATAATATAATGTCGTGCCCGAACATTTTTGACGAGAACCGACGACGGAGAAACTACTATACATTATGTACCCGCGTGCGTACTTAGACGATGACGATTAAGAAATTTGTGATTTTGTTTTTGATTTTTCTCGATTATATACGAGTAGACTTTCGCTTACAACTGACATTTTTGAACAATATCAAAGTTACACTATAACGTGTGTAACTTTGTGTTGGTTATTAATATTAATACACGTATTTATATTTTTTACTATATGTAGTAGGTACCTGTTATAAATATTGTTATATTATACGTCGTTTTCGTTATTGTATAGTCTTAATCGTTGCAGTTGCTGTATGTGGTATACTTTTTTGGAGTCGAGTCGACTTTACGAAATTCGTTTATTAAGACTTTGTCTCGGATTAGTCTTTTATGTGTCTAGGTACACACGTATTTTCACTGAAAATTAATATTTATACATTCCTCTTGTTGAGTAGGTATTAATACAATAATGAGGCGCTTTGAGAGACACGCGCGTACTGGCATATAATATCCATATTTTAAATTATATATGTAGTATAATATATAAGTACGCGTTAGTTGTGATTTTAAAATATAATTTCGTTGTTTTTGTATGTTTGAGATTTTAACGTGGTGTATATTTTTTTACTTTGTCCTTAAATACCTACTTTTAGATGGATCAATACGCGTTAAAAATATGTATTGTGTATAAGTAATAAGTATTTTAACGTGGGATAAATAAACACACTGCTTTACAGATTTTTTTATGTAATGAGTATGAAATAGAATGCAGAATATTCTAATTAATGTGACTGATATATATAAAAAAAAAATTAAAACGATTGTTTTATTATGGAGTGATGCTATCTGTCTGTATAAGTGTTTATTGTGTATTGTGTGTATTATCAATCATCGAAGAACAAAATAAGTACGACAAGTTGAAAACGATAATTTTCATTATTCAATAGAGTATCATACTGTTAGATATTTAATAAATTACATTTCATTAATTAGTTTCGCTATATTAATTTACTATATAGTAGAAGTATACTAATCATAAAATCACTATGTACCTATCTTATTTTTTATTTTATTACAATAAATTCTCAGAATGTCTTTATTTTTATTATTTGAATTTATTGATTGTGATATTGAAGCTATTAGGTACCTCAAACTTTATAATAATATCTTATTGTATAGTTTTAAAGAAAAACATATCTAATATTTTACACGAAAATGTTGTTTTTAATTTCAAATTCATACATATCCTATATTTTATTTTTTATTATAATATCAATATAGGTAGTTTGCCAATGTTATTATAGTAGGAGGTGCGTATTAATTAGGTATTTTACATTTTTATGCTATCGATAAAACGCATAATCAATATAACTGGAATTTCCGTTATTTTAAAACCGTTGTTAGTATTTTTTTTTTATATAACTCATACACATGGCCTATAATAATTACCCCCCAATTACAATTTTTTCGTATTTGAATTTTATACCAATACTGCCGATCATTCATTATTACGGCGACGACTGATTTTTAATAATTTCTCGAATTACGCCTCAAGAGCAGGCGGCTAAGAATTGCCCATAGAAGTGAGCAAATTATATCAGTACAGGTAATTACAGGGAAGAGTACTAATCAAAATAAATCCTCGCGATATGCAATAAATTTTTAACCTGGTTAAATATATTTGTAGGGAAAAAAACTAAATAAAATAATCTACGAAATAAATAACAAACTTAAAAAAAAACTAGGTGTAGATATATTTTGTTATCTATTCATGATGCTGAGTAATGTTTTATATTTTTTTAATGATTCATTATTTTTTATTTAACTTTAGTAGAACAATACGATTTATGACAATGCACCATGTACATTAGGTATAAATATATACGATATATTTATGCGTATAATACTATATTGTGTAAACAGTATACATTATACAAAACCATATTTGCTATTTACTCCAGTTTTGTTAAAAACAAAAAAATCTAGTCTGATATGTGTTTAAGCGTATATTATCCCTGCGCTAATGCGAACTATTAGTGCGATTTATCAATTATTTATTAGTGTCTAATGATCAATTATATACGTAGTAAATCTACATGAAAACATGCAAATGATCCTTTTATGCTATTTTATTTTATTTTGTACCCAAGTGGAGTGTTTGAGGCGAAAAACGCCGTTTCGGTTATCCGCTGAAACCATGACGTGGACTTGCGGTCAAGCTAACTCTGCCAACACCCGTCATACCTTTTTATGTGCCTATAGTGTATATTATATTATATAGGTGTATGGATATAAGCCACTGCACCTCTCAGCCCGGCCGTGACTATTTGGTGTTGTAATTGCGCACTACACGCACATCCGGGTTAATAGTAGGTACTATACCCACTATTGTTGTTCGCAGTCGAATACTATTTTAACGATTATAATAATCGTTTCCAATTACGATTTAAAAAATAATTCGTATAGGTTAGGCGTAGGTATACTGCACTAATGGTACTACATAATAAGAAATGTATGTAAGCATATATATATGTATTCAACGGCACGGTTTATTATCTCCGTTCGCGGATATACGACGAAAGTCTATGAGTAAAAAAACCACAACTGTTGCTGATGAGGCAGCGTTAAGAGATTATTATTGTAATCTAGTTTCGTGCAACTGATTTCGGGTTGAGCCGCGTCTCGGTCTTGCGGAGAGAGCGTTTGCTCTGTTATTGTTTTTGTTGTTTTTGGACGGAATCCTGTGATTTGGTAGTGTGTGTGTGTGTGTGTGTGTGTTTGTGATGTGTTCGCGCAAGTCGTGTTGACATTGTCGTGTGAAACAAAACAAAAAGAAATTCTCTCGTTATGATGCTGCCCGTGATAGCAGGTGCGCGTCTGTTTATACACACGCTCACCGAACAACATTAAATGTGGAGCAAACCGCTGTAATGGTGGTTCAGTTTGACTTTCTCATTATAATTCGCCTACTTTCACTCACTTCTCCGTTCCGATTTGACAATAGCTGGAAACGTCTCTCGTCGTCGCATTCGTATCAACCACTGCGTGTACCCCACACCCCTCCCTTCACCCACGAATTAAAAGCGGTGACATTTTATATAAACGTTCATTATAAAAACACATCAGGCATCGGCAGCTGCATATATATCTATATAATAATATACACATCATGGCAGGTATCATGCGTATTATATGTATATATAGCTGCTGTATAAATAATGTGAAAACACGTGATTTCTATATATCGTTCGTTTTCTTCTTGGCTAAATTTCGTCGATACAATCATTACAATCTATATATATTATACTATATCATTGTGTGTACCAATCGCATCGTGAATGAAACAAACTAGAAATTGAAAATTATCTTAAACGTTTTTGTGTTTACGAAACAATTGTAAATTACACAAAAGAAAAACGCGGCTCTGAACTGTGTCTAATGCTTATTGTAAGTGTATACACGTATATATTGGGAGTTATTAAATTTCTATGTAATAATTTTTGATTTCGACAAACATATATATTGAAAAAATTTTGTTTAATATTATTGTTTTCTTTCTATAATCATATTTTTATCACATACAATACTATAGATTAAATATAGACTATAGTTAGGTACTATACATTTTAATCTATGATAATATACATTTACACAGTATATAGGTGTGACTTTATTACCTTAATCTATTCGGCTATTTCGAGCAAATTGAAGTAGTATGATTGGTGTGTCTCATTCTTTATTATGTTATGTTTTTTAAATGAACAACGGCTTTAAGCCACTTTGGCCAAGACTGGACTATTGCGAAGTTAATAGTTATATTACGTTATATTATCAGAATAATATGATTCATATTTCATGCAGTAAGTCTCGTTGACTGTCGTAAATCCCAGTTTAAATGAGTATTTTGTTTATAGTTTCTTATCAGCCAACGATATTTCGCATAAAGCCTTTGCGCATAATATTTTTGAAATGCATTAGGTACAAACAAATTAAATAGAAATCGTGAAATGTAATGTTTGGAAATTATAAAAAAAACATGATTTATCTTAATATTTCTTATTTTATTTATGCTTTCACATTCAAGCTATGCCAAAATCTTGTAAATCAGTTTCTATAAACTATTTAGAAGGGTAGGGGTTAAGAAAAGGAACTATTTTAAAAAACGTGCAGGCTACAGTAAGTATGTTTACAATTGGCTAGAGATCGGGAGAGCAATATTATAATTTTATTCGTCTCACTTTCTATATCAAACGAACCAATTTCTCATATCCCACGCATTATACTGGTAATATCATATGTACATCTGATTGCAGTATATTTTACTCTCTATTTCTTGATTTATAATGTATTTATCTTTTTTTATTAAAATAATATGTTAAATCATTTCACAAGATGTAATAAAATAAGTACGCAGATTTATAAGGGTATTGGATCTGTACTTTGAATATACATAATATATATGTTATAGTTTAATACTTATAATAACTATATATTATATTAAAAGCATTTAGTTATGACTTTATGAGGTAGATAATATACCTACTTAACAAGTTTGATTTTGTTGAAAAATTAAATCGAATTGCATATGTAGAACGGGAACGATTGAATTTACGCATTGTATATTTTTGTTCGCTATTATTAAAATTTAAAAGATCAAAATCCATAATTATTATTCGAGTTGCAAAATACTAACGGTAAAACAATTTATATCCATTATGGTTGGCCTATAGGCTATAGCTGCTTTATATATAATATTGTACAGGTATATAATACGACCAGACCTATACCAATGCGTTTGCAGTTTTTGTTGTATTTTATACGTAATATAATTTCCATATTTAAAGACCCAATGATGTTCCAAAATTATACATGCATAATATATATATATATATCCCTACCTATACATTATTCAATGGTTGTTCGGGTGCTGCACAGGTTTTGACGCACACATGCGTAGACTCGCCAAAATCTAGTATTTTAACCTTGTCCCGTTATCTATACAACGTTAGAATTTCGGTTATTCGCCCTTATACATTTAAAACACCGGCATGCAGAATACCGTAAGCGAATAAAATGTTTATCGAAATATCTGATATTCCTAATGTATATCTGAGATGTCTGAAGAATCATAAATGACTTTTCAAAGTTTGAATTTCAATTATTATAGCTCGCCGCTTGACGTAATATTTTATTTCACTTTTTATTTACTTATGACATCAAAAACATATAAGAATGTAATTTTTAATTAAATGAGTACAAAAATATTGGTTAGTTCAGTCGTGGTATGTAATAACTAATATATATAGTTATAACTAATAATGTATTATAATAATATGTGCTTGTTTATAAATTGTCACGCGTGATGTATAACGTTTATTAAACCGATACGGTATAACAATAATATTTTATCGTCTTGATAATAATAATAATTAAAAAAAAAAGTTAACAATTGACCTGAATTTTTTAACATAACATTAACTTTGACGATCCGCGTACGAGTAAAACAATATAAATCGTAATAATTATCGACAAATAAAAATATACGGTGACGTATACAAGTCATCGTCGTTGTCGTCGGATCTACGTGGCTGCACGTTATACCTATACTGAGCGGGCGCCCCACGTCGCAATTTGTCCGTCACGAAATAACCAAATAATTGATTGACGTGGTAAAACAGCGAAAAAAAAATTATAAAAAATAAAACAGAAATGGGTTTATTGGTCATCGGGTTCAACAACTTTACGGGTCCATGCTTAAGTCGCCGTGAAAACGCGCGTGCGATTTTGCATGGGTCGTCGTCAACGCGATGATGTCCCCTTGCCGCTCCGGGCGTGCGTCGAAAAACGGTTATTCAGGCGACTCATCGTGTGGTCGGATGGATTAGAACACGCGCTCGCGTAACGGACAGTTTTCGTCGGATCTGACACGGGAGAACAAAACAACAAAAATATACAAAACAAAACAAACAATATAAAGACGAGTAAAGCGATAATAATAATACGGCAATGACTTGATGTGGTGTAGGTATACAGCGTGATCCTTTTAAAGGTAAACTCTAATTTTCTTGAAAACAGTTTTAAAGTGTAAAGTAATTAAAAAAAAACAACATTTTTGAATGACAGCCGACAGCATACATTTTTAATTTCAAATTTCCGATTCGAAGCAAACTATTTTTCTGAGAATTTCAATATAAATAAAAATATATAAATCGGATTTTGAACAAATAGTTAGTTAATTAAAGACATATTTTTAAGTATACACTGACAAGCGGAGTAATTTTTTGTATCAAAATTCGTGGAAAAATATTCTGCTTCAGAGTACTATGATATATGATATTAATAATATTGCATACTGTTTCATTCAAAAAAGTATAAACTTAAAAAAATGGTAATAACTGTAAAAATAGTAAAAAATATATTGATTTTATTTATTATAAATTATAATTTGTCTTCAAAAATGTCGTTTTATAATTTATAATGACCTCAATCGTGTAAAATAAAATATTTCAACATTTAACGACGTTAAACCTTTTCGATAAAACGAGCGTTTACCTTTTAACATAATCACCTTGTATATACGGTTATAAAACACTGGTAGCCGATAAACGTATACGAAGATCGTGTGCGTGATATTACGCGCGTTATTGTTTTTGCGCGTCACGTATCCACATTGTAATATATTTATAATGTGTCGAAATCAGGCTCGGAGGACCGTCGACCGCTTGTCAGCGCTCATTTGACGCCATATTATAGTAAATATATATAGTAATAATAATTATTATTGTTATTATTACACTGCACCTATATACGGAGTATAATATTATTATCTTTGCCGGGCATTCTGTGTTTACATACGAATATGGCTTGCCGTGATTGTTTGTATTTTTTTTTAAAAAATATTTATTTTTTCATAAACTCATAACCATACGTGGTGACGAGAGGACACAATGGAGTTGGCAGACGCGCGCGCACGCTCTCTCTTGACTTGTTATGTATATATTATAACGCGTAAAAAAAATATAATTAATATATTTATCAGTGCGGATAGAAAGAATTTTATCATTTTAATAATTGTTCTCGATTTTTTTTTTTTTTTTACTGGTCTGAATGTTTAATCGTCGTACCAATCTGTTTGATAGCTTGAAATCAAAACTGCACTTTTTTGACTTATATATAATATGCATTAATTATAATTTATAAATAACTTATAATACACAATATTATAATGAGAAATAATTATATTATATCTAGGTAATCAATGATACTCGTTATTCTTATATATTATGTATAAATCATCGTTCGTTCTAGTGCGACGATTACGTTAAATTATTTTATTTCTTGCTTATTTGTAGCCGGCTAAAGTGGACCGAAGTAATTGTGACAAACGGCCTAACGGGAAATTTGATTTTTATGTACTTTTATTACATAAATTATAATTATTTATAATGTAAATATTATATTTAATGAGTATCGTGCGATTTGACTTGACTTCTTTAAAAGTATACACACACATACATATTATACATATGTACGTCTGACGTATGATGTGTCATTTATACGTATAAATAGTCAATTACTATTCGACGAGAGAACTTATAGTTGTGTTGATTTTTTGAAGGGGTGGGATAAGGAGGTGACAGACGGGCCCGCTCGCGTTTACAAATTAATTTATTGGCTGATCGACATCAAGCGCGCACTTCTATTTTATACATATGTATGTACAGTGTACACATGCGATCGTATAAATAAAGAAAAATTAACGAGATTGCACACGCTTGGCATACGTAATTCTCAATGAATATATGTATATATATTACTAAACACGATTTTCAATCCGATTCGACGAGACTAAATTAATATATTTTATATAATATGTATAGACGATTTTGTCTAGAAATTAATATATAATTGCCTATACGGACTACAAGACGACAGTCCGTGCGTGTGTGTCTTTCTCTCTTTTTTCCCCATGTATAATATATATATACACGTGTGACATAAGGCGTTTGTACTTATACGTACACATGCGTTTATCATAATATATATATATATATACATATCGAGTTATGATGACGTGTGTAAAGTATAATGTGTGTCTTTAATTTCGATTTAGACGAGTTAATATCGACAATAAATATTTCAATAACCCCGCTTCCAGTGTGCAGTGTATGAATGACGTTTTTGTACCGCCGAGTACAATGTGTTGGTTTGTGTGTTAATAGATTGCGAATGAATTCATTTAGACCTAATAATATGTTATTATTTTTATTATTGTCGAAACCGATTTTTACGATTACTTTTTTTTCGTTCTGCATGGCGGTGATGTGACTGTGTAAGACTTTCACGCGACTGCAGTGGCAGAGGGTATCGTGTGTGCGCCAGGAATATAAGTCCTTTGACACGATTAATAATCGGACGAAAAAAAGAAATCATATCACTTACTATTACTTATTATTATATATATACAGACATACAGTTGCTTTTTTGTGCGTTTAAATTTGTTACTGTTGTTAAACATTTAAGTGATTTTAATCATATTATTAATTTCTGTCTATATTTATTACTATAATTTTATTTTTTTGTTGTTTTTTTACAGTGAGAGTACCTGTGCCTCCGGGAAGACCATGGATACCTTTATCTAGACCGAACAAGAATATTCCCTCCTGTAAGTCACCATAGTGTGCTATAATAATTATAATTTATTTATAAATACGTATTACTTGTTTTAAAATCTATATTTTTAATCTTTTTCAATGTTACAGGTCCAGTTACGGTGATGTGTTATAATGTTTTATGCGAAAAATATGCTACTACTCAGATGTATGGATACTGTCCATCTTGGGCCCTTTCCTGGGATTACAGAAAAAAAGTCATTTTAGGCGAAATCCGGCATTATACTGCCGACATTATCACTTTACAAGTACGTGTTTAGACTTTTAAATTGTTTATTCTTAATTTAGTTAATTACTCTTAACTCACAAATTCGACACATATATTCTATAGACATAACATATTTTGTAAAGGTTACAAAACATAATGATTATTTTTTTATTTATATAATGTAATCTATACGATGTACCTATTATACGTATTGTAGCAATTATATGATAAGTATTTTTTATTTATAAAAACTGATCTGGTAACGGGCCATTAGCTACAAGCATTTTAATTTATCTTAGTTATTTATAATTTAAAGATTGTTTTACAGTGTTAGGGCTTAAACAATTCTATCACAGGATTAAATAAAATCAATTTTAATGAGATAGAATTTAATGATTTAATTTTAATTTTAATATTGTGTTCAACTATTTGAGTTACTGATACAGTTACAGTTACCACCAGGGTTGTCAAGTGTTTTAAACATATGTTTAAAAATACTTGCCCTGAAGTAAAAAAAAGATTATTAAAAAACTTTATATTATAACTATATTATTATAACTGTTTAAAGTTTAAGCCAAACGAAAAAAGCATTTTACACAAAAAAAAAAAAATTAAAAGATTGTTTAATCATATTAAAAAAACGTTTTAAACGTTTAAAAACGTTTCTTTCTACAACCCTGGTTACCGCTATAACTTATATTTTTCTAATTTAACGAGTATGAAGTTCTATACTTTAGTATTTATATAGAACTAAAAATAAATTATGATATTGTGCATTATATATAGTTTTAATTTAGTGCTGTGTACTTAATTACATAAATTCAATTTTACAACAATATACTAGATTTCTAAATTTACAGATCGGTATAACATATGAACTTTTTAGATAGATCTTTTTATCCCAAAAGCTGTAGGTATCTTATGATTAAAAATATGTATACATATATATATATATATTCTGCATCATATACAAAACTAACAGGATCTTATAATTTAAAATTATTGTTGGTTTTATAAAATTTAATTTAAATTATTTTGAAAGGATCTATAATGATAATATTTCAATTACTACTTTCAATATGTGCTTTAGGTCTAGCCGAATTTTTAAAAACAATTTTACTTATGTTCAATACAATTATTGTTAAAGGACTAAACTGCAGGTGGAATTTTAATTTTATAATTTTTGCAGTTTAATGTGTACGCGTGTCACGCGCACATCTTACCTGCGATTAGGTATGTACATTGTACACTGTATTACAGTTTTAGTGTTGCATAGATTATAAATACTTGTATTTTATAATCGATGGTAGTAGCTGATATTTATGTAGTATTGGTATTTGGTATACCTATGAATAAAAATACGATAAATTGTGTTCAATCCGGTTGACCAATAACATTGTATGTATAATGTATATATGTGTTCACAATAAATCATTAATAATAAAATTGCAATGATTGTTAACTAATAATTTATTTATTTTCGTCATCTCAATATGCAGTATTTACCGCACATAGACATAATAGACTTTGACAACTTCAAAAATTATAAGTATAATGAACTTGTTTGCATTTTCAGGAGGTCGAAACGGATCAATTTTACAATTTCTTTTTGCCGGAGCTTAAGAAGGACGGCTACGATGGTGTATTCTCCCCCAAGTCAAGAGCTAAGACTATGTCCGAAAACGACCGTAAGCGAGTAGATGGATGTGCAATATTCTTCCGAGCGATCAAGTTAGTATATCATTATTATTCACCACTGTGTACAATATATATATATATCATGTTTTATGTTCTGGTTGTGGTCATGACTTGTGTCAGAGCCTTGGGGTACATGGCTCCATTTATAATTATAAGCGGTTTTTGACACACATGCATCAGGTTTGATAACTTATACCAATTAAATACGTGTTTGTTATATATACATATAATATATCCTTCAGATTTCCAATATTGGAAACGAATCCTAGACCACTTCTGATCGGCATAAAATCATGATGACAATCGCTCTTGGACAGATTATTTTGGGTGGTCGGTGTTTTGTCAATTTGTTTTCTTTGCAGAACTACATGAATTAATTTCATATTTTGTTATAATAAGGTACATTCGTATTTTATTTGAACACAACTTTGATAAAATCCATATCGACCGTCTTTGTATAATTATACTTGTAAAATATCAAGGGAACTATGGGAGAGTTGAGAATATTAATTTAACAGTAAAGTAAATGCTAATTATCTTAAAATGCATAAACGTATTAAATTTTTTTGTATTTTTGCAGCATTAATAAAATATAAAAATTACCATTTCCCAAGTATTTTGATGCATGTTATTATGTGCATTTTTGAAGTTTGGTGTAAATAAAAATATGCATATTCTTTAATATTTTACAACCAATCTGAGGCTTGTATTTAATTAACTTAAAGTTCGCGTTTAATCCGATTTCTTTATGTATCAAAATATATTCTGCTTTCGAATATGATGTGTATTGGTTTGATCACTCTATGTATATGTGTGTATTATTCGTAAAAATGTGTCGGCCGTTCATAATTTTTAAGAACACATGGTTTTGCAGGGTTTAAAAAATTCATCTTATTCTTGCTGTCTTCTACTGCTGGCAGTGGCGTACTTACAATTTTAGGGGCATTGTTAAACGGCCTAACGAAGACGAGTTTTAACTGTTCGATTTGCTGTCAACGTGTACAATAATGTGTTGTAACGCTTCTGCAGTTGACTACTAAAGAGGTTGGCGTAGAAATAGTAAAACCGATTGGAACGGTCGCTGTATACCTAATTTAGACATAATATATTATATAAATATACGTCTTATGCTTAGATATTATTAAACTTACTAATATATTATATATGATGTGTATATTGTATATACTATATTTAAAGAAAAACATCATCCTGCAGCGTTGAACGTTTTTCAAATGTGATGTTTAAATGTTTTATACATATTTATATCGGTAATTTTTTTATATACCTATAGTTTTTATCGTTTGCCTTATTAACAATAGTTTATATATTATATATTGTGTATGATTAAACCCGGTTTTTTGGCAATTAGGTTTAAATAGTAAACACATAATTATGACTCAATAAAGCCCAGCTGTATAGAATTTATAAGTTTTATTCGTATTCAGAAAAGTAGGTAAATTACGTATAGTCGGCGATCTTGTTTAGTTTTTTTTCATAAGTCGGGAGAGTATGCTATAGGTAATAATGTCTTGTACGTCAACTATTTAATAGGCACTTACTACTTACTTATATTTTATTAATTGTTTTTAATCAAATTACGTTTGTTCTCTGTAACGTGAACGACATTTCAACGTGTATACTGTTTAACTATTTGCGTTTTTTTTTTTTTTAGATTTACATTAATCAAAGAACATCTGATAGAATTCAATCAACTGGCAATGGCCAATTCGAGTGGTTCAGATGACATGTTAAACCGAGTCATGCCCAGGGATAACATTGGTCTGGCCGCCTTATTGAAAACGAACGAAACCGCATGGGAAAACTGTAAGTTGACTACGTCAGGTGTAGTTTTTATTTATATATTATATATGGACTTATACAAATATAAATACATTATTTATGTAGTGTATAATATTAGTTTCGTCGGGCTGCAGAGTATAGAATATATTGAAACGTACTCACACGTACACACACACATATATATATATTTATATATTATAAATACGAGTACCGATGCACCGGTTATATATACTTATATCATATACGTCTGTGAATAGTACACGTATACTTTGTGTATTATTTGTATATATATATAGGTACTTGCATATTAATGAACAACGTTTTGATGTACGATTGCAAACAGAATATTCATAATTCCCGCGTTCGTTTCGCGTGCAATGAAGATACGCGTAAAATATAGGCCTCCTCGCGGTCGCAATAAACGTTTATCATCGCGCGTTTCGATTAACTCGAATACACACACGCAAGTGTGTGCATATATCGACATATAGGTATATATTTATTTATATACATATGTATAATATACTCATTTCAAGGATATAAGTAAAAGATTTCGCGCTATACGATAAGTCGATAACGCCCATTACATACTTGCGCGTTATTGCCAACACGCACACACACGCGTATAATATATACTCATTATATGTATGTATAGTATATATCATCTATATAGGTACTTGCAATAGGTATATACGCGCCCGTTAACTCCAATGTGTATATTATAAATATAGTAATATATAGTTTGGAATTATGTAGGATAATAATGCTCGCTAGACGATGATCAATAGAATCGTTAACTCGTGTATAATGTTGTACCCCCCCGTATAATAATAATAATATAATAGCATTATGATCGGCGCGGAGACGACGTGTATAATGATAATAATAAGTGAAAGTCAGTCGGGCCCTGGGGTCGTCATTAGCAATTGAATAGGTCAATATATATTGCTCCGGACGGACACCGAGCCGAAGTATAGATTGTTTATATTTCGTATATTCCGCCCGTATTTTGACGTAATTTCCAATAATAAGAGCGTATATTATAATATAATACTATATATTATTACTATTCAAAGATTTCGGTTTCAATCGCGCACTTGTTAAAATAATATACGTAGAAAATGATGTACGTATTAGATTTTTAATACGCTAAACAAGTGATCGTTATAATGATACACTTGTATAGACGCAATTTGACTTAAAAAACACTAATAGATACGTTATAATACATATCCCCATATATATATATGTATATATATGATATTATATCACGTGTATATACATGCGTGTTCACATTAAAAAAAGCGTTCTTTTCAAGGTGTATATTAATTATAAGTATACGTATTCCTACCTATTATAGTAGTGCCTGCGATCGTCTGATTTTCATCCCGCCGTCATCATACCTCGAGGCCCGCTGCCACACGCATCGGGTGTGATTGAAACATATCAGAAAGTCTTCGCCTTCTATGTTTGTCGAGTGTACCTAAATTCAATCAGTCAATGCGTTTGTAAAAATTTGTAATTTCCGCTGTTATCTCGAATGCAGCAGAACATTCCCATGTATTGATTTTTACGTATTGTGCACATTGCACTTAATACATACCTAATATATTATAATCCGTCGTAGGTGTTAATCTGTACACAAGCAAGTAGACCATATAATAAAGTCGTCTCCAGTATAGCGGGCGTAAGAAATTAATTTTTATTGTTGAGCGTGAAATCGCAATGATGCATTAGACATACATTATTATGTATAATACACAATGTAACGTGTGTTTTAGTATTTAGAACGTATAATTATATATAACATCGCGTTTGTCGTGTTTACATATATAGTGTTTGTGAACGAAATAATAAAATCGAAAAAAAAAACGATTATTTAATTCCACTCTAAATACACATAACGACACGCGTGTCGCTAGTGAAAATTGTGAGATACATTATTTCATTATATTATTGTACACATCACGCCTTATAAAATATATGTGCGAGATCGGCTGCACGGGCGCTAATTTGTTTAATTATTAATTACGAGTCATTTGTAAATTCAAAAAATTATGTAATTCGTTACGATAAGATAGACATACATAGCAGTCTCTTAGTAATAATTTATTCTTTATACCTATGAGTGACTCCCTACCCCATATAGCTATATATTGCACCCAAGGCCGCCGCATAGGTGAAACATTTCTGACCCTGGGGGAGGAGGTACCAAAGAGGTTTCAACTTTTGATCTTGAAGCCAATTGGACTATTTAGGTATATCTTATTGTTTGCTAGTTTGTAAGGAGTTAAAGAGTATGAGAACTGCAGCAATTTTTATACATCCGTACGACCGTACGTTTCAAACTAGAATTTAGATTCTAAGTGAAGCGATAGAATGTATTAGTTTTATAATGATGTGTGCATGTAATGTGTCTATGCGTGAAGGTGGATGACTTATTGACAGTTGATTGAATCTAGTTGATACTTAGAGGTATGAGAAAAGTTAAGAGTAAAAAAATCCCAATAAATTTAGTTACAAAATTAGTACCAAATATTGATTTTTAAATGTTTCAAACATACCTTTAATTGTATAGTTTTTTTTATAATACAGTAATATGGTACAATTATATTTATGTGATCTACAGCCGATCCTCATTTTGTGATGGTATAGGTATCATGCCGTTCCATGGAGTTGTCGTATAGGTTTATAGCTATATGCATTATTACATTGTATTCATATAAATAATATTCTTTTACCAATTATAAAAGGGGAAATGCACTGTCTATCAATGTAAGCAAAACATATCATCGTGTAAAATTTTCATAATTTTTTTTCTCCTTTTATTTACTTATTTGAAAATGTTGACTTTTCTTAGTTTTTTCGATTTATGTTAATTATTTTTTTCTGAGTCAAAAGCATTTTTTCCTGCAGGTACCGACCGCCGTTGTTGTAATAGATTATTAAACTTTTTTTTAAAAGTTTAGTACTTATAAAACTAATCAATAATTTCTCTCGATCAATGAGGATTTAATGAAAATTTTTAAAAATTTCTCTAAATTCGGGTTGAATTAAAATCCAGTCGTTCAAAATGTCTGGACTTTTATTGGGGGATTCCCAGGCCCCGATTATCTAGTGTAGAACACTTCACCACACACGATCATGTAGACATCCTTTTTGACTTATGTACATTTTAACCGGATTGATGATAGCTCATATCTCCCTAACATATCAATGTTGTATTCATGTTTATATATTCGTATCACTCAACTATAATAGCACTCCTCTCTTGCTTTGGCTCATTGTCTTGGACACACATACGTACAGATATACTTAAACATTTTTACATTAAAATAATGACTTTATACTTTTCACCTTGCCTGCAGGTATTTTGCGAACTGGTGAATTAAGTCATAATCTATTTTATATAACGTATACTAGAGGTAATAGGCATTAGTTCTTATATCACAATGTATTATTTACAAAAATTATAATGCAGCTAATGTTCTTTTACAATTATCGTATATTCAGATATAATAAAATGGGTTGAAAACGACATAATCATACAATAACAATCGTTATCAAAGAAATATCGACACTTAAGATAAATATCTGCATTCTGTAGCTCCTGTTCAACACATATACATATAAATTATATATTTTTATAGACATTGACATAATATACTATATTATTATTATCTAGCAGGTTACCTCGTACCTATATAGATACTTACTTAAAATGTGTTTGGTGTCATCACCCCTGACTTTTTAAATCATTACCACCTTTCGCTCTTTCGCCTTAAAGTCAACACTGTATTTAAATATCATTATTATTATTATATCATGGACCATGGTCACGATGTTTCGATTAAATATCTGGACGTATTCGAATTCGTCGCACGTGTGAATGCCGATGCGTATAATATTTTGTTTTTGTGTTTCTCGAACACGCGACGAGGTGTATACGCTCGTTATAAATCATTACATTATTTGTCTTGTGCAATTTATAATGTTACCGTCGTCGCCGTCGTCATCATCGTTTGTATAATACATAATGTACGTATATTATATATTATTGACATGCGTATGAGATGGTTTCATACTATATAGCTTCAACGCCTTACGGACGGAGTGAATGATGTATGCCTTGCGTATGTCGTATGCATAATGTATAAAATATTATATTATAATATGTATTCTGTGGACTGTGATAATATAGTAAATTTGTTATGTGCTCGAACTCCTTAGAAATCGGCGTGTGCGACGTATAAACGAATTACAATAATAAAAAAATTATATTCTTGTCTCTTTCTCGATGCGTACAGCGTCTAGTAAAATATAGGTACTAACTATTGATCAAAAGTCGGCGGTATACTCCTAACTTACCCTGCACTCTGCAGTATTAAATCGTATGCGTATACACCATACATTACGTCATGCATATTATATATTATTATATAATATGATGACCAGAAGTACATTTTAGTGCATTTTCTTTAAATAGTAGTCTTAATCATAAAATTGTGACGTGAAATTATTTTCTTTAAAAAATATATAATATACTCGTATTATTAAAAGGACTCCGTACCCGTGGATTGTGTTGTCTCCGTCTTAATTTAGAATTTTACACCTTCACAATAAATAGTCCATTTTATTCTATTAATTTTACAATTAGAATGAGTTAATCAGTTGCCTATTATTAAATATAAAGGTAAGGTTATTATTTAGGGCATCTTAGAGGCTTTTGTTAATATTTTAACTACGAGGAAAGTCATGATAATTTTAAAATTTGTAATAATTTGATGCAGTAACTCATAACTTGCTTCGTAATTATAATATAAATATAAACTCTTAGATTTCATTAATAATAATTTTAGACCTGGTCAATTTTCTTAAATTTTTAAAAATGACCGAGTAAAATATATAATATTGTAACTTAAAATTTCTTATGTTGTAAGACTTTTATATGACGGAAGCAACACATAGTCACATTCAGTCATCTTCTTAATAATATTAATATATCTTTAATAATTCAATTATTTAACTATGGTTTGACCTTATGCATTTATAAATATTAGTAGGTACAGTAGTATATTAGTTACATTAGTACGACATATTTAATCATAATATTACGAATGAACCACTACTTTACACCTATACAATTGTATTTTGTACATTATTTATCCAATATAAATAAAATATTTCTATGAAAGAATCGTTAAAATTTTAAATAAATTGTTTTTATATCTGGTTATCTTATGTAATATATATAATAGGTAAACTATTTTTTTTCTCTAAATAGGAACACATCGTAGTAAACTTAGATCATTTAAACGGCAACGCTTATTCGCGTATTTCGGTCGACTTTTAGAGATAGTTAAACTTACTATAATATCATATAAATACATATATATATACTTTAGGTATATGCCACGAAAACAATGAATTTTTTCACATAGGTACATTTCATGACAAAGATTGGTGTTTGTTTAATAAACTTAAAAAACGATGATAATTATGACTGATTTCTCAACACTCGCGGTCGACAAATAACGAATTCGCATTCGTCGATTTTAACGTTTAGAAAAAAAAAAGATCAAAATTGCGAGTCTCGTCGAGTGGCTGTAGCCTCAAAAAACCGTTATTATCCGCAAACCCGCGTACATGACCGAAAACCGGAAATTCGCCTTGTACAATACTTTGCACCGATTTGCCGCACCTCGATTCGTCTAGTACCTACCGTCTAATCCGATTAACGATAAACCCGTTCACTGTCCAATTATGATAATATTATAATAATTAATATTGATAAATATTTCGACACCATAATATTATAACCGTCGGAAGATGGACGGATATCACGCCGCGGTAGTCGCCGCACATTCACGTCACAATGTTTTCGTCGCCGCTCGTGGCTGCCCTGTTCTCGTTATCGTTCAATACGCGAACGTTATCAGTTATCGTGTTGTTAATTTGTTGTTCGACGATTTTTTTGTGGACACTACAGTTGTACAATCAAATGCCGTTTCACGTATCGCGTATTTTGTCATGTCACAGATTCTAATGAATCTCTAACGGTCCGTTTGTATCGGTCGTATTTCTCATATTCATATAAAAATTACATTAGCTATCTATAACTATGAACCCGAATCAATACTACCCTGACAACTCGTACTTCGTGTCGGATGACAATCTCAACTTCCATGCCGGTTCGTATTCCAACTACGATCAGAGTTTCGACAGCTATTCACAACCGGCCCAGTTAAACCAACCGGCTGGCGCGTCGTGGCAGCCTGCACCTGCAACGAATTTCACCGGCGAAGAAGACGAACCACCTTTGCTCGAAGAGCTCGGCATCGACCTCAACAAGATCCTAATTCGCTTGATGCATTCGCTAGACCCGACCGGAAAGTGTGGTGTCGTTCTCGGTGATTATGATGTGATCGGTCCAATCGCGTTGTACCTTACATACACGTCATTGCTGCTGTTGGCTGGCGGCAAGCTAATGTTTAGCTACATATACGGCTTGGCCGTGTTAACGTCTGTGTGTATGTATGGTTTACTCTGGGCCATGACTGATTCGTCAGAAGTTACACTGACGTCCACATTTTCTGTACTGGGCTACTCTTTTACACCCGTTGTACTGGTAGCGTTGCTTGCCGTGTTTGTTAACCTCAAGAATATATTTGGTGCTATCATTGTGTTAGCGGCTGTGGTCTGGAGCAGTATGAATGCGGCCAGGGTATTTGTTGCCATGTTCGGCAACTCTGATCAGAAGTATCTAATGGCATATCCGTGTGCAATCATCTGTGGCTTATATACACTGTTTATTTTGTATTGAACTTATTAATATTCATTAATTTAAATGTTACTTGTAATTATTACACCTAAATTTTTTTCTTTTAATATATTTATATACAATAATATGTTATGTTGTATAATGTTTATTTTTATAATACCAGTTCTCTATACATTTACTGTTTGAATTATTATATCTTACAAATAAAGCCTAAGAGTTTTCAAATTCATTGAACAAAACATTATACATTTCATCTTTTATTACCAGGTGAGATATCAGCACTGTAAAAAAACTTACTTTACTGATAAAAATAAGTTATTACCCTATGAATTGTATTCTATGAAAAAAATATATGATATAAAGGAAAATGAATGTGTAGAGTCTATACTGTAGACGAATAGGTAGTCATGAAGTATTATGTTTAGCCATATCATCTGAGATTAGTATTTCTAACGCTATTTTATATAATATGTATGATACTAATGTTAAAATGTATTTTAGCCATATAAGTTAATTGAAATTAAGTTTTTTGTATATTATTTATTAAAGTAAAACTATAAAATCAAATTAAATCATATTTAAAAAAATTGTTGTTTGATTAAACAATAATTCTTTACTTTGAATTTATGATACTATCTCTCATGAGAGTCCCCAGGGGGTACTTTCCCTCCTCCTAGAAATATATCTGGGGACTCCCATGCTACCTCTTGTCAAAAGATGACAGTTATAAAAAATAATATGAATATAAATATATATATTTTTATATAATATGTATAAACTGCCCTTTAAGCATTATTATTTAAATGTTCAGAGGTCGTTACAAATACAATACACGAAGGGTGTAATGGGTGTATACATAGTATGCAATAGGTATAATAGTTATATAACTATATAGAATAATATGTATAATATGAACACGTCCATGGTTTACCTCCATTGAAGTGGCAACTAAATTATAATATTATTAAAGTATTTATTATATACAATATATTTACCTAAATGAAAAGTCAAAAATAAATAAGTATTGTTCAACAATAATGATTTACATTGGCCATCTGTATCATTTCTTTGTAAAATTTTAAATAACAATTGAGTTTCATTACATATTTAAAATTAAATTAGTTTATAATTATAATAATATACATTTATAATGTAAATATAATAAACTAGAATATGTACAATTTACTAAGTATACATTGTTATTTAGCTCTTCCATCGGAAGTCCAACAGCCTATACTTGTTTGCACCGCACACATACATTGGGATCCAGAATTTTGTGATGTCAAGCTCATACAAATCATGATGTTATCAAATGAACTGAACACTATACTAGAGGAAGCTAATCGCAATTACCGTAATGTGAATCACCATCAACCACCAATACAGCTGTTGTTGTGTGGGGATTTCAATTCATTGCCTGACTCTGGTATGAAATTACTTAACTTGTGTGTTAATTATTATTGTAACTAGGTATTTAATTTTTATTTGTTTTCATCTGTTTAATCAGGAGTGATAGAATTTTTGTCTGCTGGTAAAGTATCATCAGATCATCAAGACTTTAAAGATTTGCAATACAAGACGCTTCTACACAAAATTTCTACATGCGATAGACCGAACGAATTTATGCATTCCTTTAAGTTATCATCTGCTTATGAAAACATTATGCCATTTACAAATTATACGTGTGTTATATGAAAATTTAGTTGTGTTGATCTATTTTTTACTTATGAAATTTATATTTTAGATTCAACTTTAAAGGCATCATTGATTATATTTTCTATACTAGACAGACGATGACGCCTCTCGGTTTACTCGGTCCATTAGCTCCTGAATGGTTCAAAGACAATAAAGTACTTGGTTGTCCACATCCTCATATACCATCTGGTAAATATCTCTTATCACATACTATTTTGTTTTAATAACTTCAATGATAATGACTAATACACAATTTTATTTTCAGATCATTTTCCATTATTAGTTGAATTCGAGTTATCGCCAAATGCACACCAAAGCAACTCCAACGGATTGATCGGTCGAAGGTAGCCTCAACGTCGGTTGAAAATCACCGTCAAAAAACATTAATTGCCAATATATTAAGCGTACGTACATGCTACGAACACTCACACTACACACTTTGTACCACAATAACAGTAAATCATCTGAATTACTTTACCTATCCTCTTTTAACATATGTCATTGACTTCATATGAAAATAATAATCTGTTAAAAAAAATCCCATGACTACATTTTTTCTTATTTATTTTTTTATGAACAAATGATAAACTGAAAAAAATAATAAGAAAAAAATGTATGGAAAATAAGATTGTTGTGAATTATTAGTTATCACTTAGCTTCTATTTTTCATTTTAGTTTATTTTATGTATGTAAAATTTATCTCCCAATCCCTTTCCTTAATTTATTTTCAAATTTTTGTATACAATACCTTAGAGAAATTCTGACAAATATTTGTTGAAAATCTTTTGTTTTACTTATTAATTACAGTTATTATTGTAATTACTATTTTTTTTTTTATTTATAACAAAATATTAAGTCACTTTTTTATTTTTTACCTAAAATAATTAATTTTGCATTTATTTTAACAATGCTCGAAATAAATGTTTCTTTTTTTATTTTGGATATATTTTTTCATCAACAATATTTGTTTTGTATAATTTGTGAATTATTTTCATATTACTAAAAAGACATTCAACTAATATTTTAATTCAAAAATTTTCAATTGCATCACAGAAAATCTACTATATAGTTTATTTCCTGAATAATTTATACTTATTTAGTATTCTGATCTACTGTATAATTGTGAAACATTATAATATTTATGAATAATTTTCGTTTAATACCTATGTAATACATTTCATCATTGTAATGAAAATATTAGATATGCTTTTCAAAAAAACTTAAGTACATAGAAACTGTTTTCAAAAGTATATTGATTGTCAACAATAGAGAGGCACAGTGACACTTATAATACATCATTGTTTTATTATTTTTTTATTATACTCTCAACGTCAGTATTTAATTATGATTTGTAATTTTTGATCCATGTCCTATGATAGTAAGATTTAATGTAAAAATGTAACTTGTATTACTTTAAATGTAGTGATAAATAAATTAAAGTTTACCTATTGCTGATAGATTTTCAATAGACTTTGTATAAAAAAAAATACAACACTATCTTATAATATAGCAATTTTCGATTTATGAAAATTGAGTACGTACGTATCGATTGTTTTTCATGTATACTTAATGAAATAATATTGTTGTACTTGAAATCATAAAATATTTCTATCGATCTGAAGCGCCTCATGAGATAATTCTCACGATAATTACAAAATGTACGCACATGTATTATTTATTATAATCATCATACCTATACTATTAAGACTTAGTTCGTAAGCGTGTTGTTCTTGATGTATAATAGAATGTGACGATTTTTTTCTGCGTGTTTACAGAGATGTGTATTATAATATATTGTTGTATATTATTATACGAAGTTCGTGTTAAGTGTTGTCAGTGGATTTCTCGGTACGCGGGCATTAAACCACTTTTCGTTCGACAAGTGTCTGTATATTTTTTTTTATATATTTCTGATTCTTATTATTTAAAAGTTTCGCATTATTCATTCCACCGTCGCCCGAGAACCGATAATTCAAACGGCAACTATAAAATAACGTTTGTAACGTCGATAACCCCTACCTATTAGCCTTATACAATATACATAGGATAAAATAATACTTCGATAATATGATAAAATGTTTGTTTTTTTTCGATTATGTGTTTTCGTCGTCATTCCGAACATGTTTTTAGTTTTTAGTGTCATTAATTTTTTTTGCTTCGATACATTTATGGTTTCATCGTAACTCTGTATCCGTCTACGTGACGCACAGACAACGCGGAGTCAAACACTATAAACATCCTTTGATGATTACGTATCACGGTTATTTGTGTTTCGTGGACACATAAAAATGACATTAAATATTTGATCAATCATATTAAATTAAAATGATCAATACTAAAATATACTAGTAGTATAGATTGAGGTTGTTACACTTTTTATTTTTTTTGGCAACTAATTTTAAGTTAGGGCGCGAACTGATGTTTCTATAGCATTCAACGACCATTAAATTATAGTTATGTTATAGTATCTACTCAAAGTCACATAAATATCTAATTGTGTATTATTTATTTATTATTTTACTTAATGATATTCGAGTAGAAATATTTTGAACTTAGAAAGTATTCAAATATATTGTCTTACATAGCTTACAGTAATTTTATTCAGCGTCAAAATGATTTTTATAAGTAGGTACAAGATATATCTTTCATTAGAAATATAACTAATATAAGTACGTCATGTAGTGTTGAATATTGAGATTTTGGTTTTCAACTTTTTATTTTGAATATTTACAACTAAATATAATGTTTAAAAAAGCGTGAACGTTTCGAGTATTATAATCAAACACATTCATTGTGATGTAGGAACTTTCCTTACTTGAGAAATACTTTTGTGTAATTTTTTTTTTAATAATTTTTAAAACTGTCCTTAGTACACAACACTGAATATATTATACACTTACGAAATTGTAGTTCCGTATTATCGACAGACGTGTTTTCCTACTTATGCATTTTATAACGTGTAATGCCTATAATTGATAATAGAGAAATAGTATTAGATGTACTTGATAAACTACTACCACTTTGTGCGAAGCACAGTCATCCCCGTGTAGAATTATCCCCCCCCCCCCCGATACAGATGTCGTGTCCGGTATTCCTATACCTATATACCGCCGATACTGTCGTTTCGATTTAAGATAATATAATAATTTATAGTATTAACATATAACAATAATTTTTAAGTAACATTATATAAGAAAAAAAAAAACGTAACAATATCGTTTAGATCGATTTTACCTATTACCGAGCAGAGATCAACCGCACACCGAATATAATAATATACCTATAGGTACCAATATTGTACATATTATATAATATATATATATTATGCATTATATATATATATAATTATTACGGTCGTACGTGCGTCGTATGTGTATGATAATTAAACAATAGTAATGTTTTATGTCAGTGATGTATATGTATACCTGTGTATGTGTTATATATTATATGTATTATGTGCTGTAAATATATATTATAAATGTGTGAATTATATATATATATCATATTTAGTTACAACGATGACGTGCGTATCGTATTAAGTTCTGTATATAAATATAATATATATATATACATAATAATATAGGTGTCCCATTTGATGTGAAAAACAAATACCTGATATATAGTAATAATATTATTCTGTTATTTTTTCATTAATAATATTATTGTATTCTGTGCGCCTGTGCGTGTGTTGTTATTATATATTATTATGATATTTTTTTTCAAAAGTAAAACTATATATTATGATAACACCGGTACGAAATTGTAATATTCTATATTATATTAGACCTGTAAAGTCGATGTGAAAATCTAAGTTGTCTACAATTATTATATATGACTTTAAAAATGACTAAAAGACTGAATCCTTTAAATCGGTTTAATATGCTCTCCTACGCATATTATAATAATAATTTATTGTTGTTATAGGCGTTTGCTTCTTTTGTCAACAAAAGTATTTAGATTTCGAAAAAATGATATAATGTATGTATACATAATAGGCATACATTCAGTATTATTGTACACAGTACACATACAAACGTGTAAATTTATAATTTAAAAATCAGAACTAGGATGATGCCATTTTTTTTTTTTGTTATAATATCCGATATTCCGGTAAAATATATTGTCTTTGTGAGTTGTGGACTGATAGCCGATCCGATATTTTATTTATTCGTTTTATTGGATCCATGAAACGATCATGTTACCTACAGAACATATTGCATTTCAGCGAGTGAGATAAATTCATTGTTATGCATTTTCTGGTTACACAAAATGTAAATATTATTTTAGTTGATATGACAAACGATAAAACATACCTAATTGTGATTTATGAGTAATTTGACTAATAAGTGCAATAAATAAATTACTTATAATAAGTAATAATTCATATTAATTTTAACAAAAACAATGAAATACCATGTGTTTGTGCATTTACTCTAGTTCAGCTTATTATTTGAATGACAATATTATCATTGTTTGAACATAAAATTTAAAATGTATATTCATTAGTAATTATTAATATTATGACAGTTTATAATTTATTAATTCGAATTAAATACAGGGTGCGGCGAAACTCCCTCACTATGTATAGTTTCAGCCTTGCGTTTTACAACCACCAGCATGATTTGGATGGCCGATGGGGTATGTGCATGTTTAGGTGGATAGAAAGATTATGTTATTTACGACCGGTTTCAGTCATAAAACCGGCAATGCGAAAACCTATATGTTCGTTAAAACGAAGCTGAAAAGGTATAAAATATTTTGTTATAACGTGTTTACAAAATGGAAAGGACTTATGATAATATTGTTTAATATTAATAATATTAATACTGATATAATAATTTTATTAATTCTAAAACCTTAAATCTAAATATGTTGTAAGGAAGCACAAAAAAATCTAATCTGACAGAAATCTTATGGGCCAAAACAAAAGCTTTCGAAAAAAACATGTTATTTCCACTGTTGGTATTATGATTAAGAATTACAATTAGCTACAAGTTCCTTTGGCTGTTTCTAAATGGTATACAGAAACAAATTTCAGATAATAACTTAGAACAGTCGACGAGGTCGTTCAAAACATAATATCTGCTAATTTACGTATTGTACCTAGCGGTTCTATAAGATTAAGAAGAGTTTTCAACAGCATTAATGGTATGTATAATATGTATATGTGTGATATGTTTATTAGATACACAGGTAAGTCAATTCTTTTCATAAACTAATATTGGACATTATCACGATCAAGAAAATTTTGCTCATTACATTATTCATCAGTATAAAGTACTTACCCCGTTTTTCAGTTCCAATATGGCGTGTTAGGTACATCATCATACATTTTTACACTCGAAACATTAATATTTACAATAAAAAATTTATTATTCCCGAGTTTGAAAGTAAAACTGTAACTAAACAGTTTAATTTCTTAACTTCGACAATTTTTCATTAGCAATTTTTAATACTATTATAGGTACACACTATTAAAATAATCGCATTAAATTACGCGTTAACGAGACCACAATATTCACAACGTTCATTTCGCGTTTAACCAAGTACTAACTACTAGCGTGTTAAAATTTATTGAAACATTATTGTGTAAGATGATATAGTCGATAACTGATAAACAGCTAAATAGTCTATTGTGTGAACTTCCGTTAGGTAATCCCAATTCTAATTTTTATAATAGATTAAAAGTCACGTGTCACGATACAAAAACTGCCGAGCTTGTGGAGATTCTCTAGGGGTCGTCAAACTAGATCCAAAACTCAAGATAACCAAAATATAATTTTTTTAAAGTTCAATTATTTCAAAATATGCACTTAAAATATCGTATAAATAATATAATTTAGCAACAATATATGAAACACATTTTTGTTACTACTATATTTAGAACAAGCGAGTAAAATATGAAAACGCTACATATTTTCAGATTGAACTACACACATGCCTAATAGAATGTGTAATGCAATTTTTATATGCTATTAATAAATAACTCAATTTATTATGTATTTAATAAAAAAATTTAATTTGTTATATTATAATTTAATCTATATATACATGACCCTTGTATAATTTTATAGGTACTTACCAATTTATTTAATTTAAATGTAGGTACCTATATATTTTTATTTTCTACTTATTTTAATAGTTATAAATTTATAAATATTTGTATTTATATTATGCATACATATTTTATTCGATTTTAAATCATATAATAATTTAAAAACACCAAAGAATATTTAAGAACTTTCCTTCTGAGAAAAAATGGTATCTATACTGTTAATAGTTAAATTAATTACTATAATTTTATATGTAATTAGTTATACGCCACTGATATCAACCAATATTTGATAAAATATAAAAGCAATAAAATATGCTGACTGCTAACGGATCATTTTCGCTCGGAATCATTTTGCGTATGCAACGATTGAATTTAAATTTAACACATCCATTACTGCAATGACCTACTCAATGAAGAGGTATACTACTAGACATCTACAGTAAAGCGGTTACTATATTTTTGATTGTTTTATTGTAGTATTTTTGTTTTTAATTTAATGTTAAAACTATATTTGATGACTATATAACGTAAATTTTCTTTTTCTGTTAAGGCCAGAATTAATTATGTACATAACGCATTCAATATTACAGACTATCATTTTTATCGCTTAATAAGGGTCGGTCCTATTTGGTATTTTAATTATTATCGCGTAGATTATGATAGTGCTATATCAATTAGTATTGTATACATTTTTAAATTGACTTTATAGCTTTTATTATTAATCGTATTATTAAATGGGTATGCGTAAAAACAACAATTAACAGGGCGTTTGTTTTTGTTTTTTAGTTGAAAATAATTTTAAAATAACACATCGTTCATAAGTTGTTGTTGTTTAACATCATTTTGGGGTAGCATTGAAATATTTTATATTGTAATAATATATACCTAAAGGCCGTGCCCAGATACAAGTATATAGGTACTTGCTTACCAATAAAAATTTTAAAGTTTAGGAATACGACGTCGACAGCAGACTAGCGCCGGTACACAATAATTATTAATACCATACCGTAAACATGTTCGGGTAATTTTTTAATATTATATAAGTTATATTAATCACACTATATCTATAACTCATTATAGCTGTAAATCGAAATTTGATGATCGAACGCTGTGAGCCATGACGAGCTGCTTGAACAGCTGGTAAAGTAAATAAAAGATCTTATTGGTACTCGATTCATAGCAGCGTATTAGGTATACTATGTTTGAACCGACCGAGCGATACTTGACCGCTATCCGACTACCGAATGCTATCTTTCTAAAGCGGTCAATACCTACGATTCTTTTTATGTTTCATTTTATATGAACACACCTAAGAGTTCGGGTGAGTTTAGTTTTTCAGTATTGTACAGCGTATGAACGGCAGAAAATATAAACAAATGATCAAAAGTGTTTGAATTTTTCGAACATGACCACTACGGTACGACTCGAATGACGATTTTTTCGTTAAAGGTCCGCGAACTATTACAATAAGTCGACTGCACTGTCGCGAAGCATAGCAGCCGGACAGGACGCGCGCGATCATGCGGTGCGGACGATTCGGACGGCGCGCCGTCGTGTCGGCGGCCATGGCCGCGATGGCCGCCATGTGCGCGTTCAACTTCGTGCTGACGCCCTACTTCGAGTGTCTACTGGACGGGGAAAGCTGCGACGAGCACGTGTCGTTCATGGCCGGCATATACGCGAGGTCGGTGAGCGTCACGTGCCTGGCCGCGGTGGCGGTGGCGTGGCGCAAACACCGCGGCGCCGTGGCCGCGTACACGGAGCGCAACGAGCTGCACGACGCGTACAGGACCGCGCCGGCCACCGGGGACGGGCGGCCGCGGTACCTCGGCCACGCGACGTTCGGCGCCGTCGTGTTGTACACGTCGATGGCGCTCATCCTGCCGGTCAACGCGTTCCGGCTGTACCGGTTCGTGTCCGACGACCGGCCGGTGGCCGTCATGGTGTACTTCGCCCTCATGTACTCGCAGAACCTGTACGCGTGCCTGTACGAGACGCACTTCGTGCGGCTGTTCTACGCGCTGTACACGAGGTTCGCGGACCTCAACGCCGAGATGGAGGCCGTCGGCGAGTGGATCGTGGACGGCCGGGCGCAGGCGCAGGCGCGCGAAGAACCGCCGCCGCCGCCGCCCGGCGGCCGCGGCGCCGGTTGGATACCGTACGACGGCGACGACGACGACGGCCGGCCGTCGCACCTGTACTTCTCGGCGGCCACCGGACAGCCGCTGGTCGACGCCGTCGAACGGTTCCGGTTCCGGCACCGGCTGATCCGCGAGGCCGTGGACGCGCTCAAGCCCGCGTTCGCCGTGCCCATAGGCCTGGCGCTGTGCAACCTGTGCGTGATGGCCCTGTTCGACGTCTACTACCACCTGAAGAACTCGGTCGATCAGCCGGCCGGCGACATGGCCACCATGTACATATTCATGTGGCTCAGCCAGTACACGTTCCGGTTTTTCGTCGTCACCATGACGGTGGACGCCACTGTGAAACAGGCCAGTTAATATATTATAATATTATAATAATATCGTAAACAGTCGACGACGTATAATATGCGGGAAATCAGTGTATAGACTTTCGTCGGGAGACTTGATCTCGCAAAAAGCTTTCGAGCGATATCTCTACCCCCTTTAAAAACTAATAAGAATACATAATACTGATATTATTCTACTCTAAAACTTTGGTCCAAACCGCTACTGTCAAAATTGAAAAAAACAAATTATAAAAACCTGAAGACTTTGTATATTTTGAATTCTGAAATAAATCTTAATATACCTATACATGGATACAAATAAAAATTATTCTAAGGTAATACCTAATGATGACAAAGAAAATGTAATAAATACTTATCAAATATTAATGTGTAAGGCTTAGCTTTAAAAAATATAAATTGCTGTAAGGATCACTTATTCAGTCGGACATCGCATCATATTTTCAAACATATTTAAAATGAAAACGTTATGAAGTCTTAAAAATAATTAAAGTAAAATTTTTTATTAAATTTTGAAACTACCTAATATATGGTAAAATTATTTCCTACAGTACATAGTATATTCATGGGTAAAATGTATATGGCATATGCTATATAAACTTAAACTTTTATAACACATAGAATGCCGGTACTTTAAAATTAAAATTAAATAATACAAGGGTATTGAAAAATCAAAATATATTAATTAATAGAGTATTAAGTATAATATATTAATGTTATTAATTTTGACATATTTTTTAGTTTACTGTATCTCAATGTTGCTATTTCATCATGCAGTACTTCCCTATTTTGAATTAAAAAAAAATAATACAAACAATGCTCATTTCCACACTGATTTTTTGAAATATTATTTGAATTGACAACTGACATGTTGTTCATTAGGGATGGAGAACTTTTTTTTAATGTGAGGATTATTTATTGTTTATAATTTGTTTGTTTACTTATAGGCACTAAGGTCGAAAGAAACAATAACGGACATATCCAGATACTGTTTAGATGTTTGTACAAAAGAAGAGGTTATTATAAACTATATTGCAACTATGCTATATGCATAAACTATATAATATTTTATTTCTGTTATATTTTTTCAGTTACAAATATTTTCAAATCAAATATCTAGTACTATAATAGAATTTTCGATGTGTGATCTTTTCACTGTAAATGTTCGACTCTTCACTTCAGTAAGTAGAAAATAAAATTATGTTAAATACTTGGTGAAGGAGTAAGTTTTCGGATTCGAAATTGAACACATATGATCTAAAGCGTTGCCTAATTAATATAAATGCATAAAAATGGAAAAATTGACAAATTTTTTTTTCTTTTTCTGCTCACTGCCACTTGTTGTCAGTTTTTTCAAAAAAATACTAGTTATTCGTATTTTTCATAGAGTAAAATTCATACTATCATTTCGCAAACGCATTTAACATATTAAAAAAACGTCGTTGTATCGTTTAGAACAGTTAAAATATTGAATATCTCAGAATTTAAAGTCCAAATTTACGAAATACCGTTTTTTTGAAAAAATCACATTACGTTAAATACTTGGTGAAGGAGTAAGTTTTCGGATTCGAAATTGAACACATATGATCTAAAGCGTTGCCTAATTAATATAAATGCATAAAAATGGAAAAATTGACAAATTTTTTTTTCTTTTTCTGCTCACTGCCACTTGTTGTCAGTTTTTTCAAAAAAATACTAGTTTTTCGTATTTTTCATAGTGTTAAATTCATACAATCATTTCGAAAACGCATTTAACATATTGAAAAAACGTCGTAGTGTCGTTTAGAACAATAAAAATATTGAATATCTCGAATTTAAAGTCCAAATTTACGAAATACCGTTTTTTTGAAAAAATCACATTACGTTAAATACTTGGTGAAGGAGTAAGTTTTCGGATTCGAAATTGAACACATATGATCTAAAGCGTTGCCTTATTAATATAAATGCATAAAAATGGAAAAATCGACAAATTTTTTTTTCTTTTTCTGCTCACTGCCACTTTTTGTCAGTTTTTTCAAAAAAATACTAGTTTTTCGTATTTTTCATAGCTTAAAATACATACTATCATTTCGCAAACGCATTTAACATATTAAAAAAACGTCGTTGTGTCGTTTAGAACAGTTAAAATATTGAATATCTCAGAATTTAAAGTCCAAATTTACGAAATACCGTTTTTTTGAAAAAATCACATTACGTTAAATACTTGATGAAGGAGTAAGTTTTCGGATTCGAAATTGAACATATATGATCTAAAGCGTTGCCTTATCAATATAAATGCATAAAAATGGAAAAATTGACAAATTTTTTTTTCTTTTTCTGCTCACTGCCACTTGTTGTCAGTTTTTTCAAAAAAATACTAGTTTTTCGTATTTTTCATAGCTTAAAATACATACTATCATTTCGCAAACGCATTTAACATATTAAAAAAACGTCGTTGTTGTGTCGTTTAGAACAGTAAAAACATTGTATATCTCAGAATTTAAAGTCCAAATTTACGAAATACCGTTTTTTTGAAAAAATCACATTACGTTAAATACTTGGTGAAGGAGTAAGTTTTCGGATTCGAATTGAACACATATGATCTAAAGCGTTGCCTTATTAATATAAATGCATAAAAATGGAAAAATTGACAAATTTTTTTTTCTTTTTCTGCTTCCTGCCACTTGTTGTCAGTTTTTTCAAAAAAATACTAGTTTTTCGTATTTTTCATAGCTTAAAATACATACTATCATTTCGCAAACGTATTTAACATATTAAAAAAACGTCGTTGTGTCGTTTAGAACAGTAAAAACATTGTATATCTCAGAATTTAAAGTCCAAATTTACGAAATACCGTTTTTTTGAAAAAATCACATTACGTTAAATACTTGATGAAGGAGTAAGTTTTCGGATTCGAAATTGAACATATATGATCTAAAGCGTTGCCTTATCAATATAAATGCATAAAAATGGAAAAATTGACAAATTTTTTTTTCTTTTTCTGCTCACTGCCACTTGTTGTCAGTTTTTTCAAAAAAATACTAGTTATTCGTATTTTTCATAGCTTAAAATACATACTATCATTTCGCAAACGCATTTAACATATTAAAAAAACGTCGTTGTGTCGTTTAGAACAGTAAAAACATTGTATATCTCAGAATTTAAAGTCCAAATTTACGAAATACCGTTTTTTTGAAAAAATCACATTACGTTAAATACTTGGTGAAGGAGTAAGTTTTCGGATTCGAAATTGAACACATATGATCTAAAGCGTTGCCTTATTAATATAAATGCATAAAAATGGAAAAATTGACAAATTTTTTTTTCTTTTTCTGCTTACTGCCACTTCTTGTCAGTTTTTTCAAAAAAATACTACTGTTTCGTATTTTTCATAGCTTAAAATACATACTATCATTTCGCAAACGCATTTAACATATTAAAAAAACGTCGTTGTGTCGTTTAGAACAGTAAAAACATTGTATATCTCAGAATTTAAAGTCCAAATTTACGAAATACCGTTTTTTTGAAAAAATCACATTACGTTAAATACTTGGTGAAGGAGTAAGTTTTCGGATTCGAAATTGAACACATATGATCTAAAGCGTTGCCTAATTAATATAAATGCATAAAAATGGAAAAATTGACAAATTTTTTTTTCTTTTTCTGCTCCTTGCCACTTGTTGACAGTTTTTTCAAAAAAATACTAGTTTTTCGTATTTTTCATAGCTTAAAATACATACTATCATTTCGCAAATGTACTTAACATATTAACAAAACGTCGTTGTGTCGTTTAGAACAGTAAAAACATTGAATATCTCCGAATTTAAAGTCCAAATTTACGAAATACCGTTTTTTTGAAAAATTCACATTACGTTAAATACTTGGTGAAGGAGTAAGTTTTCGGATTCGAAATTGAACACATATGATCTAAAGCGTTGCCTAATTAATATAAATGCATAAAAATGGAATAATTGACAATTTTTTTTTTTTTTTTCTGCTCACTGCCACTTGTTGTCAGTTTTTTCAAAAAAATACTAGTTATTCGTATTTTTCATAGTGTTAAATTCATACATCATTTCGAAAACGCATTTAACATATTGAAAAAACGTCGTAGTGTCGTTTAGAACAATAAAAATATTGAATATCTCCGAATTTAAAGTCCAAATTTACGAAATACCGTTTTTTTGAAAAAATCACATTACGTTAAATACTTGGTGAAGGAGTAAGTTTTCGGATTCGAAATGAACACATATGATCTAAAGCGTTGCCTTATTAATATAAATGCATAAAAATGGAAAAATCGACAATTTTTTTTTTCTTTTTCTGCTCACTGCCACTTTTTGTCAGTTTTTTCAAAAAAATACTAGTTTTTCGTATTTTTCATAGCTTAAAATACATACTATCATTTCGCAAAAGTATTTAACATATTAAAAAAACGTCGTTGTATCGTTTAGAACAGTTAAAATATTGAATATCTCAAAATTTAAAGTCCAAATTTACGAAATACCGTTTTTTTGAAAAAATCACATTACGTTAAATACTTGGTGAAGGAGTAAGTTTTCGGATTCGAAATTGAACACATATGATCTAAAGCGTCATCTTATTAATATAGATGCATAAAAATGGAAAAATTGACAAATTTTTTTTTCTATTTCTGCTCACTGCCACTTGTTGTCAGTTTTTTCAAAAAAATACTAGTTTTTTGTATTTTTTATAGCTTAAAATTCATACTATCATTTCGCAAACGCATTTAACATATTAAAAAAACGTCGTTGTATCGTTTAGAACAGTTAAAATATTGAATATCTCCGAATTTAAAGTCCAAATTTGCGAAATACCGTTTTTTTGAAAAAATCACATTACGTTAAATACTTGGTGAAGGAGTAAGTTTTCGGATTCGAAATGGAACACATATGATCTAAAGCGTTGCCTTATTAAAATAAATGCATAAAAATGGAAAAATTGACAAATTTTTTTTTCTTTTTCTGCTCACTGCCACTTGTTGTCAGTTTTTTCAAAAAAATTCAAGTTATTCGTAATTTTCATAGTGTAAAATTCATACTATCATTTACCAAACGCATTTAACATATTAAAAAAACGTCGTGGTGTCGTTTAGAACAGTAAAAATATTGAATATCTCCGAATTTAAAGTCCAAATTTACGAAATACCGTTTTTTTGAAAAAATCACATTACGTTAAATACTTGGTGAAGGAGTAAGTTTTCGGATTCGAAATGGAACACATATGATCTAAAGCGTTGCCTAATTAATATAAATGCATAAAAATGGAAAAATTGACAAATTTTTTTTTCTTTTTCTGCTTACTGCCACTTGTTGTCAGTTTTTTCAAAAAAATACTAGTTTTCGTATTTTTCATAGCTTAAAATACATACTATCATTTCGCAACGCATTTAACATATTAAAAAAACGTCGTTGTGTCGTTTAGAACAGTAAAAACATTGTATATCTCAGAATTTAAAGTCCAAATTTACGAAATACCGTTTTTTTGAAAAATTCACATTACGTTAAATACTTGGTGAAGGAGTAAGTTTTCGGATTCGAAATTGAACACATATGATCTAAAGCGTTGCCTAATTAATATAAATGCATAAAAATGGAATAATTGACAATTTTTTTTTTCTTTTTCTGCTCACTGCCACTTGTTGTCAGTTTTTTCAAAAAAATACTAGTTTTTCGTATTTTTCATAGCTTAAAATACATACTATCATTTCGCAAACGCATTTAACATATTAAAAAAAAGTCGTTGTGTCGTTTAGAACAGTAAAAACATTGTATATCTCAGAATTTAAAGTCCAAATTTACGAAATACTGTTTTTTTGAAAAATTCACATTACGTTAAATACTTGGTGAAGGAGTAAGTTTTCGGATTCGAAATTGAACACATATGATCTAAAGCGTTGCCTAATTAATATAAATGCATAAAAATGGAATAATTGACAATTTTTTTTTTCTTTTTCTGCTCACTGCCACTTGTTGTCAGTTTTTTCAAAAAAATACTAGTTTTTCGTATTTTTCATAGTGTTAAATTCATACAATCATTTCGAAAACGCATTTAACATATTGAAAAAACGTCGTAGTGTCGTTTAGAACAATAAAAATATTGAATATCTCCGAATTTAAAGTCCAAATTTACGAAATACCGTTTTTTTGAAAAAATCACATTACGTTAAATACTTGGTGAAGGAGTAAGTTTTCGGATTCGAAATTGAACACATATGATCTAAAGCGTTGCCTTATTAATATAAATGCATAAAAATGGAAAAATCGACAAATTTTTTTTTCTTTTTCTGCTCACTGCCACTTTTTGTCAGTTTTTTCAAAAAAATACTAGTTTTTCGTATTTTTCATAGCTTAAAATACATACTATCATTTCGCAAAAGTATTTAACATATTAAAAAAACGTCATTGTATCGTTTAGAACAGTTAAAATATTGAATATCTCAGAATTTAAAGTCCAAATTTACGAAATACCGTTTTTTTGAAAAAATCACATTACGTTAAATACTTGATGAAGGAGTAAGTTTTCGGATTCGAAATTGAACATATATGATCTAAAGCGTTGCCTTATCAATATAAATGCATAAAAATGGAAAAATTGACAAATTTTTTTTTCTTTTTCTGCTCACTGCCACTTGTTGTCAGTTTTTTCAAAAAAATACTAGTTTTTCGTATTTTTCATAGCTTAAAATACATACTATCATTTCGCAAACGCATTTAACATATTAAAAAAACGTCGTTGTGTCGTTTAGAACAGTAAAAACATTGTATATCTCAGAATTTAAAGTCCAAATTTACGAAATACCGTTTTTTTGAAAAAATCACATTACGTTAAATACTTGGTGAAGGAGTAAGTTTTCGGATTCGAAATTGAACACATATGATCTAAAGCGTTGCCTTATTAATATAAATGCATAAAAATGGAAAAATTGACAAATTTTTTTTTCTTTTTCTGCTTACTGCCACTTGTTGTCAGTTTTTTCAAAAAAATACTAGTTTTTCGTATTTTTCATAGCTTAAAATACATACTATCATTTCGCAAACGCATTTAACATATTAAAAAAACGTCGTTGTGTCGTTTAGAACAGTAAAAACATTGTATATCTCAGAATTTAAAGTCCAAATTTACGAAATACCGTTTTTTTGAAAAAATCACATTACGTTAAATACTTGATGAAGGAGTAAGTTTTCGGATTCGAAATTGAACATATATGATCTAAAGCGTTGCCTTATCAATATAAATGCATAAAAATGGAAAAATTGACAAATTTTTTTTTTTTTTCTGCTCACTGCCACTTGTTGTCAGTTTTTTCAAAAAAATACTAGTTTTTCGTATTTTTCATAGCTTAAAATACATACTATCATTTCGCAAACGCATTTAACATATTAAAAAAACGTCGTTGTGTCGTTTAGAACAGTAAAAACATTGTATATCTCAGAATTTAAAGTCCAAATTTACGAAATACCGTTTTTTTTAAAAAATCACATTACGTTAAATACTTGGTGAAGGAGTAAGTTTTCGGATTCGAAATTGAACACATATGATCTAAAGCGTTGCCTTATTAATATAAATGCATAAAAATGGAAAAATTGACAAATTTTTTTTTCTTTTTCTGCTTACTGCCACTTGTTGTCAGTTTTTTCAAAAAAATACTAGTTATTCGTATTTTTCATAGCTTAAAATACATACTATCATTTCGCAAACGCATTTAACATATTAAAAATACGTCGTTGTGTCGTTTAGAACAGTAAAAACATTGTATATCTCAGAATTTAAAGTCCAAATTTACGAAATACCGTTTTTTTGAAAAATTCACATTACGTTAAATACTTGGTGAAGGAGTAAGTTTTCGGATTCGAAATTGAACACATATGATCTAAAGCGTTGCCTAATTAATATAAATGCATAAAAATGGAATAATTGACAAATTTTTTTTTCTTTTTCTGCTCACAGCCACGTGTTGTCAGTTTTTTCAAAAAAATACTAGTTATTCGTATTTTTCATAGTGTAAAATTCATACAATCATTTCGAAAACGCATTTAACATATTGAAAAAACGTCGTCGTAGTGTCGTTTAGAACAATAAAAATATTGAATATCTCCGAATTTAAAGTCCAAATTTACGAAATACCGTTTTTTTGAAAAAATCACATTACGTTAAATACTTGGTGAAGGAGTAAGTTTTCGGATTCGAAATTGAACACATATGATCTAAAGCGTTGCCGTATTAATATAAATGCATAAAAAAATGGAAAAATCGACAAATTTTTTTTTCTTTTTCTGCTCACTGCCACTTTTTGTCAGTTTTTTCAAAAAAATACTAGTTTTTCGTATTTTTCATAGCTTAAAATACATACTATCATTTCGCAAAAGTATTTAACATATTAAAAAAACGTCGTTGTATCGTTTAGAACAGTTAAAATATTGAATATCTCAGAATTTAAAGTCCAAATTTACGAAATACCGTTTTTTTGAAAAAATCACATTACGTTAAATACTTGATGAAGGAGTAAGTTTTCGGATTCGAAATTGAACATATATGATCTAAAGCGTTGCCTTATAATATAAATGCATAAAAATGGAAAAATTGACACAAATTTTTTTTCTTTTTCTGCTCACTGCCACTTGTTGTCAGTTTTTTCAAAAAAATACTAGTTTTTCGTATTTTTCATAGCTTAAAATACATACTATCATTTCGCAAACGCATTTAACATATTAAAAAAACGTCGTTCGTTGTCGTTTAGAACAGTAAAAACATTGTATATCTCAGAATTTAAAGTCCAAATTTACGAAATACCGTTTTTTTGAAAAAATCACATTACGTTAAATACTTGGTGAAGGAGTAAGTTTTCGGATTCGAAATTGAACACATATGATCTAAAGCGTTGCCTAATCAATATAAATGCATAAAAATGGAATAATTGACAATTTTTTTTTCTTTTTCTGCTCACTGCCACTTGTTGTCAGTTTTTTCAAAAAAATACTAGTTTTTCGTATTTTTCATAGTGTTAAATTCATACAATCATTTCGCAAACGCATTTAACATATTAAAAAAACGTCGTAGTGTCGTTTAGAACAGTAAAAATATTGAATATCTCCGAATTTAAAGTCCAAATTTACGAAATACCGTTTTTTTGAAAAAATCACTTTACGTTAAATACTTGGTGAAGGAGTAAGTTTTCGGATTCGAAATCGAACACATATGATCTAAAGCTTTGCCTAATTAATATAAATGCAAAAAAATGGAATAATTGACAAATTTTTTTTCTTTTTCTGCTCACAGCCACGTGTTGTCAGTTTTTTCAAAAAAATACTAGTTATTCGTATTTTTCATAGAGTAAAATTCATACTATCATTTCGCAAACGCATTTAACATATTAAAAAAACGTCGTTGTATCGTTTAGAACAGTTAAAATGTTGAATATCTCCGAATTTAAAGTCCAAATTTACGAAATACCGTTTTTTTGAAAAAATCACTTTACGTTAAATACTTGGTGAAGGAGTAAGTTTTCGGATTCGAAATCGAACACATATGATCTAAAGCGTTGCCTATTAATATAAATGCATAAAAATGGAAAAATTGACAAATTTTTTTTCTTTTTCTGCTTACTGCCACTTGTTGTCAGTTTTTTCAAAAAAATACTAGTTATTCGTATTTTCATAGCTTAAAATACATACTATCATTTCGCAAACGCATTTAACATATTAAAAATACGTCGTTGTGTCGTTTAGAACAGTAAAAACATTGATATATCTCAGAATTTAAAGTCCAAATTTACGAAATACCGTTTTTTTGAAAAATTCACATTACGTTAAATACTTGGTGAAGGAGTAAGTTTTCGGATTCGAAATTGAACACATATGATCTAAAGCGTTGCCTAATTAATATAAATGCATAAAAATGGAATAATTGACAATTTTTTTTTTCTTTTTCTGCTCACTGCCACTTGTTGTCAGTTTTTTCAAAAAAATACTAGTTTTTCGTATTTTTCATAGTGTTAAATTCATACAATCATTTCGAAAACGCATTTAACATATTGAAAAAACGTCGTAGTGTCGTTTAGAACAAAAAAATATTGAATATCTCCGAATTTAAAGTCCAAATTTACGAAATACCGTTTTTTTGAAAAAATCACATTACGTTAAATACTTGGTGAAGGAGTAAGTTTTCGGATTCGAAATTGAACACATATGATCTAAAGCGTTGCCGTATTAATATAAATGCATAAAAATGGAAAAATCGACAAATTTTTTTTTCTTTTTCTGCTCACTGCCACTTTTTGTCAGTTTTTTCAAAAAAATACTAGTTTTTCGTATTTTTCATAGCTTAAAATACATACTATCATTTCGCAAAAGTATTTAACATATTAAAAAAACGTCGTTGTATCGTTTAGAACAGTTAAAATATTGAATATCTCAGAATTTAAAGTCCAAATTTACGAAATACCGTTTTTTTGAAAAAATCACATTACGTTAAATACTTGATGAAGGAGTAAGTTTTCGGATTCGAAATTGAACATATATGATCTAAAGCGTTGCCTTATAATATAAATGCATAAAAATGGAAAAATTGACAAATTTTTTTTTCTTTTTCTGCTCACTGCCACTTGTTGTCAGTTTTTTCAAAAAAATACTAGTTTTCGTCGTATTTTTCATAGCTAAAATACATACTATCATTTCGCAAACGCATTTAACATATTAAAAAAACGTCGTTGTGTCGTTTAGAACAGTAAAAACATTGTATATCTCAGAATTTAAAGTCCAAATTTACGAAATACCGTTTTTTTGAAAAATTCACATTACGTTAAATACTTGGTGAAGGAGTAAGTTTTCGGATTCGAAATTGAACACATATGATCTAAAGCGTTGCCTAATCAATATAAATGCATAAAAATGGAATAATTGACAATTTTTTTTTTCTTTTTCTGCTCACTGCCACTTGTTGTCAGTTTTTTCAAAAAAATACTAGTTTTTCGTATTTTTCATAGTGTAAATTCATACAATCATTTCGAAAACGCATTTAACATATTGAAAAAAACGTCGTAGTGTCGTTTAGAACAATAAAAATATTGAATATCTCCGAATTTAAAGTCCAAATTTACGAAATACCGTTTTTTTGAAAAAATCACATTACGTTAAATACTTGGTGAAGGAGTAAGTTTTCGGATTCGAAATTGAACACATATGATCTAAAGCGTTGCCTTATTAATATAAATGCATAAAAATGGAAGAAATCGACAAATTTTTTTTCTTTTTCTGCTCACTGCCACTTTTTGTCAGTTTTTTCAAAAAAATACTAGTTTTTCGTATTTTTCATAGCTTAAAATCATACTATCATTTCGCCAAAGTATTTAACATATTAAAAAAACGTCGTTGTATCGTTTAGAACAGTTAAAATATTGAATATCTCAGAATTTAAAGTCCAAATTTACGAAATACCGTTTTTTTGAAAAAATCACATTACGTTAAATACTTGATGAAGGAGTAAGTTTTCGGATTCGAAATTGAACATATATGATCTAAAGCGTTGCCTAATTATATAAATGCATAAAAATGGAAAAATTGACAAATTTTTTTTTCTTTTTTTTGCTCACTGCCACTTGTTGTCAGTTTTTTCAAAAAAATACTAGTTTTTCGTATTTTTCATAGCTTAAAATACATACTATCATTTCGCAAACGCATTTAACATATTAAAAAAACGTCGTTGTGTCGTTTAGAACAGTAAAAACATTGTATATCTCAGAATTTAAAGTCCAAATTTACGAAATACCGTTTTTTTGAAAAAATCACATTACGTTAAATACTTGGTGAAGGAGTAAGTTTTCGGATTCGAAATTGAACACATATGATCTAAAGCGTTGCCTTATTAATATAAATGCATAAAAATGGAAAAATCGACAAATTTTTTTTTCTTTTTCTGCTCACTGCCACTTTTTGTCAGTTTTTTCAAAAAAATACTAGTTTTTCGTATTTATAGCTTAAAATACATACTATCATTTCGCAAAAGTATTTAACATATTAAAAAAACGTCGTTGTATCGTTTAGAACAGTTAAAATATTGAATATCTCAGAATTTAAAGTCCAAATTTACGAAATACCGTTTTTTTGAAAAAATCACATTACGTTAAATACTTGGTGAAGGAGTAAGTTTTCGGATTCGAAATTGAACACATATGATCTAAAGCGTTGCCTTATTAATATAAATGCATAAAAATGGAGAAATCGACAAATTTTTTTTTCTTTTTCTGCTCACTGCCACTTTTTGTCAGTTTTTTCAAAAAAATACTAGTTTTTCGTATTTTTCATAGTGTTAAATTCATACAATCATTTCGAAAACGCATTTAACATATTGAAAAAACGTCGTAGTGTCGTTTAGAACAGTTAAAATATTGAATATCTCAGAATTTAAAGTCCAAATTTACGAAATACCGTTTTTTTGAAAAAATCACATTACGTTAAATACTTGGTGAAGGAGTAAGTTTTCGGATTCGAAATTGAACACATATGATCTAAAGCGTTGCCTTATTAATTAAATGCATAAAAATAAAAGGAAAATCGACAAATTTTTTTTCTTTTTCTGCTCACTGCCACTTTTTGTCAGTTTTTTCAAAAAAATACTAGTTTTTCGTATTTTTCATAGCTTAAAATACATACTATCATTTCGCAAAAGTATTTAACATATTAAAAAAACGTCGTTGTATCGTTTAGAACAGTTAAAATATTGAATATCTCAGAATTTAAAGTCCAAATTTACGAAATACCGTTTTTTTGAAAAAATCACATTACGTTAAATACTTGATGAAGGAGTAAGTTTTCGGATTCGAAATTGAACATATATGATCTAAAGCGTTGCCTATCAATATAAATGCATAAAAATGGAAAAATTGACAAATTTTTTTTTTTTTTTCTGCTCACTGCCACTTGTTGTCAGTTTTTTCAAAAAATACTAGTTTTTCGTATTTTCATAGCTTAAAATACATACTATCATTTCGCAACAAACGCTAACATATTAAAAAAACGTCGTTGTGTCGTTTAGAACAGTATAAAAACATTGTATATCTCAGAATTTAAAGTCCAAATTTACGAAATACCGTTTTTTTGAAAAAATCACATTACGTTAAATACTTGGTGAAGGAGTAAGTTTTCGGATTCGAAATTGAACACATATGATCTAAAGCGTTGCCTTATTAATATAAATGCATAAAAATGGAAAAATCGACAAATTTTTTTTTCTTTTTCTGCTCACTGCCACTTTTTGTCAGTTTTTTCAAAAAAATACTAGTTTTTCGTATTTTTTATAGCTTAAAATACATACTATCATTTCGCAAAAGTATTTAACATATTAAAAAAACGTCGTTGTATCGTTTAGAACAGTTAAAATATTGAATATCTCAGAATTTAAAGTCCAAATTTACGAAATACCGTTTTTTTGAAAAAATCACATTACGTTAAATACTTGATGAAGGAGTAAGTTTTCGGATTCGAAATTGAACATATATGATCTAAAGCGTTGCCTTATCAATATAAATGCATAAAAATGGAAAAATTGACAAATTTTTTTTTCTTTTTCTGCTCACTGCCACTTGTTGTCAGTTTTTTCAAAAAAATACTAGTTTTTCGTATTTTTCATAGCTTAAAATACATACTATCATTTCGCAAAAGTATTTAACATATTAAAAAAACGTCGTTGTATCTTTTAGAACAGTTAAAATATTGAATATCTCAGAATTTAAAGTCCAAATTTACGAAATACCGTTTTTTTGAAAAAATCACATTACGTTAAATACTTGATGAAGGAGTAAGTTTTCGGATTCGAAATTGAACATATATGATCTAAAGCGTTGCCTTATCAATATAAATGCATAAAAATGGAAAAATTGACAAAATTTTTTTTCTTTTTCTGCTCACTGCCACTTGTTGTCAGTTTTTTCAAAAAAATACTAGTTTTTCGTATTTTTCATAGCTTAAAATACATACTATCATTTCGCAAACGCATTTAACATATTAAAAAAACGTCGTTGTATCGTTTAGAACAGTTAAAATATTGAATATCTCAGAATTTAAAGTCCAAATTTACGAAATACCGTTTTTTTGAAAAAATCACATTACGTTAAATACTTGATGAAGGAGTAAGTTTTCGGATTCGAAATGAACATATATGATCTAAAGCGTTGCCTTATCAATATAAATGCATAAAAATGGAAAAATTGACAAATTTTTTTCTTTTTCTGCTCACTGCCACTTGTTGTCAGTTTTTTCAAAAAAATACTAGTTTTTCGTATTTTTCATAGCTTAAAATACATACTATCATTTCGCAAACGCATTTAACATATTAAAAAAACGTCGTTGTGTCGTTTAGAACAGTAAAAACATTGTATATCTCAGAATTTAAAGTCCAAATTTACGAAATACCGTTTTTTTGAAAAATTCACATTACGTTAAATACTTGGTGAAGGAGTAAGTTTTCGGATTCGAAATTGAACACATATGATCTAAAGCGTTGCCTAATTAATATAAATGCATAAAAATGGAATAATTGACAATTTTTTTTTTCTTTTTCTGCTCACTGCCACTTGTTGTCAGTTTTTTCAAAAAAATACTAGTTTTTCGTATTTTTCATAGTGTTAAATTCATACAATCATTTCGAAAACGCATTTAACATATTGAAAAAAACGTCGTAGTGTCGTTTAGAACAATAAAAATATTGAATATCTCCGAATTTAAAGTCCAAATTTACGAAATACCGTTTTTTTGAAAAAATCACATTACGTTAAATACTTGGTGAAGGAGTAAGTTTTCGGATTCGAAATTGAACACATATGATCTAAAGCGTTGCCTTATTAATATAAATGCATAAAAATGGAAAAATCGACAAATTTTTTTTTCTTTTTCTGCTCACTGCCACTTTTTGTCAGTTTTTTCAAAAAAAAATACTAGTTTTTCGTTTTTCATAGTTAAAATACATACTATCATTTCGAAAACGCATTTAACATACTGAAAAAACGTCGTAGTGTCGTTTAGCACAGTAAAAACATTGAATATCTCAGAATTTAAAGTCCAAATTTACGAAATACCGTTTTTTTGAAAAAATCACATTACGTTAAATACTTGATGAAGGAGTAAGTTTTCGGATTCGAAATTGAACACATATGATCTAAAGCGTTGCCTAATTAATATAAATGCATAAAAATGGAAAAATTTACAAATTTTTTTTTTTTTTTTCTGCTCACTGCCACTTGTTGTCAGTTTTTTCAAAAAAATACTAGTTATTCGTATTTTTCATAGTGTTAAATTCATACTATCATTTCGAAAACGTATTTTACATATTGAAAAAACGTCGTAGTATCGTTTAGAACAGTTAAAATATTGAATATCTCAGAATTTAAAGTCCAAATTTACGAAAACCCGTTTTTTTGAAAAAATCACATTACGTTAAATACTTGGTGAAGGAGTAAGTTTTCGGATTTGAAATTGAACACATATGATCTAACGCGTCGCCTAATTAATATAAATGCATAAAAATGGAAAAATTGACAAATTTTTTTTTCTATTTCTGCTCACTGCCACTTGTTGTCAGTTTTTTCAAAAAAATACTAGTTATTCGTATTTTTCATAGTGTAAAATTCATAATATCATTTCGCAAACGCATTTAACATATTAAAAAAACGTCGTAGTGTCGTTTAGAACAGTAAAAATATTGAATATCTCCGAATTTAAAGTCCAAATTTACGAAATACCGTTTTTTTGAAAAAATCACATTACGTTAAATACTTGGTGAAGGAGTAAGTTTTCGGATTCGAAATCGAACACATATGATCTAAAGCTTTGCCTAATTAATATAAATGCAAAAAAATGGAATAATTGACAAATTTTTTTTCTTTTTCTGCTCACTGCCACTTGTTGTCAGTTTTTTCAAAAAAATACTAGTTATTCGTATTTTTCATAGTGTAAAATTCATACTATCATTTCGAAAACGCATTTAACATATTGAAAAAAACGTCGTAGTGTCGTTTAGAACATAAAAACATTGAATATCTCCGAATTTAAAGTCCAAATTTACGAAATACCGTTTTTTTGAAAAAATCACATTACGTTAAATACTTGGTGAAGGAGTAAGTTTTCGGATTCGAAATCGAACACATATGATCTAAAGCGTTGCCTAATTAATATAAATGCATAAAAATGGAAAAATTGACAATTTTTTTTTCTTTTTCTGCTCACTGCCACTTGTTGTCAGTTTTTTCAAAAAAATACTAGTTATTCGTATTTTTCATAGTTAAAACATACTATCATTTCGCAAACGCATTTAACATATTAAAAAAACGTCGTAGTGTCGTTTAGAACAGTAAAAATATTGAATATCTCCGAATTTAAAGTCCAAATTTACGAAATACCGTTTTTTTGAAAAAATCACATTACGTTAAATACTTGGTGAAGGAGTAAGTTTTCGGATTCGAAATTGAACACATATGATCTAAAGCGTTGCCTAATTAATATAAATGCATAAAAATGGAAAAATTGACAAATTTTTTTTTCTATTTCTGCTCACTGCCACTTGTTGTCAGTTTTTTCAAAAAAATACTAGTTATTCGTATTTTTCATAGCTTATAAACATACTATCATTTCGCAAACGCATTTAACATATTAAAAAAACGTCGTTGTGTCGTTTAGAACAGTAAAAACATTGTATATCTCAGAATTTAAAGTCCAAATTTACGAAATACCGTTTTTTTGAAAAAATCACATTACGTTAAATACTTGGTGAAGGAGTAAGTTTTCGGATTCGAAATTGAACACATATGATCTAAAGCGTTGCCTAATTAATATAAATGCATAAAAATGGAAAAATTGACAAATTTTTTTTTCTTTTTCTGCTCCTTGCCACTTGTTGTCAGTTTTTTCAAAAAAATACTAGTTTTTCGTATTTTTCATAGCTTAAAATACATACTATCATTTCGCAAATGCATTTAACATATTAAAAATCGTCGTTGTGTCGTTTAGAACAGTAAAAACATTGTATATCTCAGAATTTAAAGTCCAAATTTACGAAATACCGTTTTTTTGAAAAAATCACATTACGTTAAATACTTGGTGAAGGAGTAAGTTTTCGGATTCGAAATTGAACACATATGATCTAAAGCGTTGCCTAATTAATATAAATGCATAAAAATGGAAAAATTGACAATTTTTTTTTCTTTTTCTGCTCACTGCCACTTGTTGTCAGTTTTTTCAAAAAAATACTAGTTTTTCGTATTTTTCATAGTGTTAAATTCATACAATCATTTCGAAAGCGCATTTAACATATTGAAAAAACGTCGTAGTGTCGTTTAGAACATAAAAATATTGAATATCTCCGAATTTAAAGTCCAAATTTACGAAATACCGTTTTTTTGAAAAAATCACATTACGTTAAATACTTGGTGAAGAGAGTAAGTTTTCGGATTCGAAATTGAACACATATGATCTAAAGCGTTGCCTTATTAATATAAATGCATAAAAATGGAAAAATCGACAAATTTTTTTTCTTTTTCTGCTCACTGCCACTTTTTGTCAGTTTTTTCAAAAAAATACTAGTTTTTCGTATTTTTCATAGCTTAAAATCATACTATCATTTCGCAAACGTATTTAACATATTAAAAAAACGTCGTTGTATCGTTTAGAACAGTTAAAATATTGAATATCTCAATTTAAAGTCCAAATTTACGAAATACCGTTTTTTTGAAAAAATCACATTACGTTAAATACTTGGTGAAGGAGTAAGTTTTCGGATTCGAAATTGAACACATATGATCTAAAGCGTTGCCTAATTAATATAAATGCATAAAAATGGAAAAATTGACAAATTTTTTTTTCTTTTTCTGCTCCTTGCCACTTGTTGTCAGTTTTTTCAAAAAAATACTAGTTTTTCGTATTTTTCATAGCTTAAAATACATACTATCATTTCGCAAATGTACTTAACATATTAAAAAAACGTCGTTGTGTCGTTTAGAACAGTAAAAACATTAAATATCTCCGAATTTAAAGTCCAAATTTACGAAATACCGTTTTTTTGAAAAAATCACATTACGTTAAATACTTGGTGAAGGAGTAAGTTTTCGGATTCGAAATTGAACACATATGATCTAAAGCGTTGCCTAATTAATATAAATGCATAAAAATGGAAAAATTTACAAATTTTTTTTTCTTTTTCTGCTCACTGCCACTTGTTGTCAGTTTTTTCAAATAAATACTAGTTATTCGTATTTTTCATAGTGTTAAATTCATACAATCATTTCGAAAACGCATTTAACATACTGAAAAAACGTCGTAGTGTCGTTTAGCACAGTAAAAACATTGAATATCTCCGAATTTAAAGTCCAAATTTACGAAATACCGTTTTTTTGAAAAAATCACATTACGTTAAATACTTGGTGAAGGAGTAAGTTTTCGGATTCGAAATTGAACACATATGATCTAAAGCGTTGCCTAATTAATATAAATGCATAATAATGGAAAAATTGACAATTTTTTTTTTCTTTTTCTGCTCACTGCCACTTGTTGTCAGTTTTTTCAAAATAATACTAGTTATTCGTATTTTTCATAGTGTTAAATTCATACAATCATTTCGAAAACGCATTTAACATATTGAAAAAACGTCGCAGTGTCGTTTAGCACAGTAAAAACATTGAATATCTCCGAATTTAAAGTCCAAATTTACGAAATACCGTTTTTTTTTGAAAAAATCACATTACGTTAAATACTTGATGAAGGAGTAAGTTTTCGGATTCGAAATTGAACACATATGATCTAAAGCGTTGCCTTATTAATATAAATGCATAAAAATGGAAAAATTGACAAATTTTTTTTTCTTTTTCTGCTTACTGCCACTTGTTGTCAGTTTTTTCAAAAAAATACTAGTTTTTCGTATTTTTCATAGCTTATAATACATACTATCATTTCGCAAACGCATTTAACATATTAAAAAAACGTCGTTGTGTCGTTTAGAACAGTAAAAACATTGTATATCTCAGAATTTAAAGTCCAAATTTACGAAATACCGTTTTTTTGAAAAAATCACATTACGTTAAATACTTGGTGAAGGAGTAAGTTTTCGGATTCGAAATTGAACACATATGATCTAAAGCGTTGCCTAATTAATATAAATGCATAAAAATGGAAAAATTGACAAATTTTTTTTTCTTTTTCTGCTCCTTGCCACTTGTTGTCAGTTTTTTCAAAAAAATACTAGTTTTTCGTATTTTTCATAGCTTAAAATACATACTATCATTTCGCAAATGTACTTAACATATTAAAAAAACGTCGTTGTGTCGTTTAGAACAGTAAAAACATTGAATATCTCCGAATTAATAAATAATAATAATAATTAATGTAAATGCATAAAAACTTTTAAAATGTCAAATTTTTTTTTATATGTATTTATTTATTATCTTCAATTGATGTATTTGATTTGTTGTGTATCTAAAATAGTCGTGGATATTTATAATATTCATCAATTATTTCGATTCTTTTTGTATTTACAGTTTTTTATTTTCATTATTGATATGATAAATATTTTCCTATTTTAATGAATTTTTTTGTTATTTTAAATACTCCTGTTCGTATTGTTTTAAATTTATAATTGTCGATATTATTGTTTTGGTTATGTTATAATTCTTGAGAATATAATTCAAAGTTCTTCATATGTTAATTTCATAGAGATTCAAAATTTATAGTAATACATATATAGAGGCACAATTATTAGAGTTTGATGTTCAAACGTTGACTAAGGTTAGTCAAAATCACTTTTTATTTGCTTAGTTTTTGGGCGGTATAATTCATAATGTTGTTTGTATAAGTAGCTAAGAGTTTAAAATGTATTTTAAGATTTTCTTTATGTTTTGCTTGCATTCATTTTTAAAAACCTAAATTTAGGTGTATTTAGGCCATTAAAACCTAACCATTTTTTTAGTATCGACCATAAATCAATCTATGTCGACATTTCATCTCCGTTCAGAATCGTTTTTCGTATACATTGATACCTTTCATTGGATTCAAATTTATCACATCATGGTCTTTATTCACCTTCTATACAGCTGCAGATTTTTATCCACTTGACCATTCTTTTTTAATAGTTAATATTCTTGTTTTTGCTTTTTTTAAATAATCCTGTATTTTTTTTTTGTTGCTATCTATGCTTTAAAAGTCGAATTTTGCGTAGTATTAATATTTTCAAATTGTATATTTTATATTTTTTTGATTATATAAATAAATATTTTGTCAAATAATGGTCGTAATTTTTGTAATAAAATGCATAGCATTAAGTTATTACTTAGTAGTCGTACTATCATTATTGAATTATTAATAATTATATTTATATTATTAATGTATTATTAATGTATAATAGTTAATACGTTTTTTCACTTTTTAACTAAAAAAATGATGGTCACTCTTGGTATAATACTGTTGTTCTGTATTATTGTCCTTATAAAATTGGTAATATATACCTATATTATTAGTTTCCTCATCTCCTTAGCTCATTGAATAAAAATCGCTTAACAAAAGTCATATTTAATGTTACACGATGATTTGTAAGTAAGTATTGATTTTTTTTTTTCATGATTCTTTCATGGTATTTTTTATTATTGTGATATTATAAGAATTACATTTTAGCAAAATTCATAGAGTTTGAATAATGAGGTGTGATTTTCGTATGGTTTTAAGTTGTTACGAAATCTGCACTTTTTTACTGTACAGAAATTTTAGATTAAATAAATAATATTTTTTTTTTAAGTGTCGAGACTTAGCCACTTTCAAGCTATTCAATTTTATTATAAAACTATAATATGGCCTGCATATTCGAATAAATAGATTGTGAGGTAGACGAAGAATAATGAATTTATACTTTTTGTTAATAAACTACAGATATATTATTATAGTTGACAGTCAATAAAAGTAAATATTATTTTCTCAACATCCCAATCATCGTATTAAACTTTAAAATATTTACAAAGTCCAGTAGTTAATATAAATTTTGTATTCCGTTTTGTTTCAGGCGGTCGGTGTTTGTATTACTTACTTAGTAATATTACTTCAGTTCAAATTAAAAGTGGATAATGTTTATTAGCAAACAGTTTTAGAACTATATGCGTGTAGGGGAATTCTCGAAATCAATAACAACGCACGCGTGTATAAATATATCGTGTTTTATATATACATAACCTAAGATAACATTTTTCAACATTTACATTCAATCGCTTAACAGTAAATATTTTCATTAGATTTTTTGTTGATCTACATAACTTCAAGTCATGTCGGGTATTTTACGAGATAAAAATATTTCTTACATGATTAACACTAACTTTTAAGCAGTAGAATTAGGTAGTACGATTTTTAATATATATTTTTTTGAACTATGAGTGATAAAAAATATGTGTATTTATATTTTATACCAATATGAATTATGACTTATTACAGGCTATGCCTGCCTACTTAAATATTTCACTGTCGAAATTTAACATTAAAAATTGATTAATTTTTGATAGTGAGAATATTTTAGAATAATACATGTACATGATTTTGGATAAGAAAAAAAAATGTGAAATGTATGGTGATTTTATAGTGTTAGATTTTTTTTGTAGATATTTACTTTTTATTTCAATATGTTTTTTTTATTATTACTTGTACAATATATTAAATTAAGATAATATATTTTGCGGGAAAAATTATATTGTATCTAATAAAGAAAAGATAAGTTCCTTTTTCTTTAAAGAAAGACCATCAGTTCTTAGAACAAAACACAATTAACCTAATTACAACAGTGAAACATTATGTGTACCTAATCAGATAATTACTTAAAAAATGGTTTTGGATTCCACTCAGCATATTTGTATACTTACTATGGAAAATGGGGCGGTAGTAAACTCTCCCGATTTTATGGTAAACTATCCCGATTTTTAAAAATAGTAAACTCTCCCGGGTCAAAATTATGTTTACCTGAAGTAAATGTGTAAACTCTCCCGGGTCAACTTTATAGTTACCTGTAGGAAGTATGTAAGCTCTCCCGAGTTTTCTTAAATGTTATTGCTACACTACGAGTTGGAAATTTTTACGTATATTTTGTATTTGTAACTTATATTATTATTATTGAATATTTTTAAAAGAAACTTAAATGTATATTGGATTTTTTAAAATTTTATTTTTTATTGTATTTTGACTATAATATCATGTTCATAGCAGCTAAAGACATTAATTTATATTGTAATTATTATTATATATGATTGACTATTTTTAAACGCAACTTAAATATATATTAAATTTATTTTATGATTTTTACTAGACCCGGGAGAGTTTACATATTTCCGTTAGGTAGTACAGAAATAAATCCGGGAGAGTTTACACGTTTTTGTCAGGTAGTACTGGAGTAGACCCGGGAGAGTGTACCATCGGGAGAGTTTACAATCGCCAGGAAAATGTACAAAGTGATATTTTTAAATTTATTTATATTGCTTTTAGTGTTTTTTATTTTATATTATTAAGTATACCTTGGAATGAATTGTTTTTTGCCTAAAACATTTCATACACTGTATAGAAATTGTATTCGCTGGGGATCACAAACAAAATAGTATTCCATACTTGTCATTTTTCCTTTAATTAATATTAAAATTTAAATCATATTATATTATTATCATTGACTTATGCATAAGTATGAATAGTAAATACTAAATACGGAATGAATTTTTTAATTGAATAAATAGCTTAGAATATGTTTAAATATTTTTGACTATATTATTTTCTTTTTTCATAGCTTTTAAATATTTTTAAAGAAAATGGAAAGTTTTACTTTATACCTCTCAAAATAACAACTAGAATCCTGTTTTCCATATCTGGATCTATCCTGAAAATGAAGATTTTTACTGTTTTAAAAGGTGATAGTTTACACAAAAAAAACATATATATATTCAGTGTAAAAAAATCATTTTTAAAAAGTGCTCTGTACGTGGTTAGTACACTATAGTAACTAATACTTTAATAATTGTTGTTATTTGTGAGGTCCCTGGCACGTATCTATAGTTTATGAGTTCATGACTAACACGATAATTCAGCAAATAATGTATATGTGTAAGGTGTAGGTATACTGTATTGCGTATACTGTTTATCATTGTAAACTGCAAAAAGTGTGAATTAAAGAAACTTGGTAATTTAACACTTTTTAAGGATAAGCAATTTTATTTAATCATTAAATTATAGGTATTATAAGTAATAGTTTTAGAACTATTATATATAGTTTATATATCATGTTGAATTTCATCTTATTATCATAAAAGTAGAAAATATTCGTGATATGAAAATTATACGATTGGTACTCATCCCACCGCGACTTTAGTAAAAACGTTTGACATCCGATAAATTATAATCTACAAAAAGTAAAACATTAAAAACGATAATAATACAGTCAATATATTATTTATTATTTCACATGACTTGTGTATTTCTTTTCGGGAAAATCACTAAAATTTCCAAACACATTATTGGGATAGGTACCCGTTCGAAATCGTAGGAATCATCGTTTTGTCTCTATACGATGACCAAAAGAATTTTTGTTTGGAGCCAAGTAGGTACGCGTCAATGACTGTACAAGTATGTGTAGATCGTACGCAAAACGTGTTTGTTTTTGAAGTTTTGTAGATGGAATTTCGTACCACTTTCCGACATATCGTCACAATTATCTCGGCGGTGAATGTTTCAATATATAACATGTGTTTCAATAAAGCTGATCTACTATATAATATGTACAATAATATTATATAGTACGATAAAGTATTGCTGTCAACCCACTTCTATATTTTTATGTACTATCGTGAAATTAGGAACAAAATATTCTCTCTTAACGCCATACACAATAATGTCAGTTATGTGATCCAAACTATCGACGACTTATAAGCCATCGTCTTATATCATTACGTCACCAACTCACAAACAGCTCTCCCTTCCGCCCGGCATATTATGTCGTTTTCATCTTCGTGGTGTTCATGCTTCCTCCACAGAGCTATATACTACTTTCACTTGCTGGCCGCGCAATAGCTGTGAATTCGTAACCGTGCACACGTACAACAATACGCTACGAAAGAAGTCATCGTCTAACGTGAGTAAAACATTTTTATCGTTTTATAAAAAAAAAATACATATTGTTTCTGCATTGATTTTCGATCATAAAATATCTATAATAAAAAAGGATTTTTCGATAAAGTCGCACGAATTGTTCTAGTTGCCGACCCGATAAATCATTACGATATTGTCACGTGTTATATTTCTAGTTAGTATTAATACTTAAAAACTACAAATTAAATCGTTTTTAAAATATACATTGGTTATAGCTCTGAAACGCAATTCATGGTTTTTTGAGACCAACAGAATTCCCATAAAAATACATTTACTTAATCTAGAGCAGATAATAATATCAAACGTTTACAGTTTAATAATAACAGCTGTGTTTATAACGCCATAATGGTATATTAATATTTCACAGAACATTGATAACTTATATTGATCAACAGTTCACCTTAACTTAATTACTACTACCTAGTACACATACGTTCATTAATTTTTATTGATCCTTAAAAAAGCATTAGTTAAGTACCTATTGGCCATTTCATTACTTTAGTAACACTGCCATCGGCATTGATGCACGCCGCACGGAGCGGTTTTATTTTTTAATGAATTAATTTACAAAAGAATATATAACTATGTAAACATAATATAATGTTTTTCAGCATAATACAAAAAAAGCTTATCTAATCAATTATCGTTTTATCAGTATGATATAATGTGTAGTATAAAAGGTTGAAACCATCAAGATAAATACATTAATGCATTTAATTTCTAACATTTACTGCTTAAATAGTATAAATTAAGTATAGATATAGGTATTCTAATACTTTTTTAAAATATTTTCATACTCAAATATTCTATTACGGAAAATTAATACCTATTTTTCCCTTAAAACACACGAACATTTATGGAATAAATGTAATTCATAGTTTTATTATTCCAACTGAATTTTTAAATGGTTCATTATAATAAGTGGTAAATTTTATTCTTAAAGTAGTATAACTATGTTGGTTATTTAAAAAAAATAACAATGTAATGTTCACTGCATTATCGTCTTCGTTATATTATAATATTATATAGGTAATTTGTATAATTATTTTTTAAAAATGACTTCCTTATCTTTGTTGATTATTGTCAAAATCCGAGGTCACAAAAAATTGTATAGGTACCTGTACATATACCATTTGTTAACTTATGTAGTAGATTAATGTCTATAAGGACTACAAAGCCTATAAAAAATATATTTATTATATAATGTCGTATCTATAGTTAATTTTTAATTTAAATTTAATATTGTAACAATTGTTAAATAGGAACTCACACGTAATATTAAACAAGAGTGAAACTAGCATTGTCAATAAATATTAAAAAAAATATAAAACACAAAAAGTTATTATAATTCATTATGCATTAGGTATATTGCCCGTTTATATATTTAGTGTAGTACTATACTTATGTCCTGTACATTTAGTATGTACACGGCTCACATTATTCATAATCTATATAGTGTTGTAATTGTAATTTTTATCATGTATAACACAATATTTGTTTCTCGAGGAAATGTTATTATTGTACTTAATTGATTCATTTATTCATACAGCGGTAAGTTATATTCAAACAGTTATAAACATTTTCCACACATTATTGTAGCTTAGAATTTATGATTGCACTTGTGTAAATTCTTTTAATAAAACAATATAACATCGAGGCACAAATTAGAGATAGTATGCGCTTAATATAGATCATAGTGTATTTAGATACTATTTTGAAACTTGGAGTTGTTATTCTTTTTGTGTAAAATGTGTATAATTTATTATTGTAATTTTAATTTGTAAAATCGTTATGTACTTATGTAGTTTTTATGTTGATTGTTAAGTAGATTTATCAAATGTTACATAATGGAAGGAACTTAAGTACTATTTTGATCGTAATTTAAGTAATTATCTTCTTAGTTTTGGGAAATATTTAGTTTTATTAAGACTTTAAACGTTTAATAGTTAAAATTTCTGGTGGATTGTTACACATTTACATAATTTATACTTATTACATACATTTTAGAAGGTACAATTTCAACAACTATATATACAAACATTTTTTAAGTGTATATCTATCGACAAATTTTAATGTATTTCAAATCAACATTTTGTACATCCCCTTCATTCATATAAGACTTATCGGTTCTTATTTCGTTATTATCATTATTCTATATTCGTTTTGTAAACTAAATGGGTAATTTTTCTCCTTAATACTTCGCTGCACAATACAGATCTTACGCCTAACTAATTATTTTAAGGACTTTCACATTTTTAACCACCAAAACTATGATTATAAATTATACACATCTATTATTTGAGATTACCAAATAATATTTTCAAGGATTTTGGTAATCATCACTTTGAATCCAAGGCCACTTACTCATTAAAAATACTATTTTTATTCTCTATACGAATTTTGAACACTCGCCGCATAGAACCTTACGCGAGGAATGATGTGAACCTTATAACTACTATACTGTTGCGTTTTGTTTGTATTTCAATATAGTTACAATGTGGTATTCGGAGACTCTCTCTTACCTTCACACGACTAACCTGGTGGTAATCGCCGCCTATGCCGCTCTGATCACTTTTCTATTCTTGGTCATTGTTAAGCTGTACACTTGGATAACTACAGGTGTATACCGCGGTACAACAAGCATGAAAGGCAAAGTCGTAATCATCACCGGATGCAATTCGGGTAATGAAACACACTTTTTTAAATACAATATGGCTGGACACGGAGCACATAAATGTATTTATTATATTCGTGTTTCTATATCGTTTTCTTATCAGGCATTGGCAAAGAAACAGCCAAAGATGTGGCTAAGCGTGGCGCCAGAGTGATCATGGCTTGCAGGAACATGGAGACCGGATCGAAAGCTAGAGGTAAAAATAAAAATCGATCGCTTACAATAATAATTAAATAGTTGCATGCGATTGTTCGACTATCGATTGAATTCTTACTTCATTTTGTTTGTTGTCTATAATAGTATTTATTATATTTTTTAGTTGGACAGGGACTTTTTTTATGTATATTTTAGTGAAACTACAGTATAGGTGGATTAAAATGCACAAACAAAACACCTTCGATGATATTGTGTGATTATATTATGCATTACTTTGATGATGTATTTATAGTTTTATGTCAGTATTTAGTAGATAAAAATAATTTGCGAGAAATAATTTGGTTTTACTTCTTTATGGTTCATAATGAATATATAGGTACAAATAAACTGTGTCTTTGAGTTCACCATATAAATTTTGCTTTATAGGAAATCCTACTAGTTACTATAGTGACATTAAAGTTACTTTTCACTAGTTTTTTTTCTTTATTTTTTTTTTTGCGCAATAGCAATTGAAATACAAATTAATAGTTAACATAAATTAATATTATACCATGTTTACTTTCTCTGCGGTAATTAGATTCCATTTATCATTAATTTAATTAGTATTTAACAATAGTATCTATAATATTTATAGTTAGTATTGCACATAAATTTCATTTTAAGTTTCTATACTGTGTATGCTTATAATATAATACAAAATGGTAGACATAATATTTACCAATAGCGTGTCCTTATTATTCTGTAGCGATTTTCATATCTTGGTCACCCTAACGGTTGATTGTGCGTACAATTATTAAATGATTTCTCTATAAACTCATTTTTAAATAGTTAATAAGAGATATCGTTGTATTCATAGTACTTTGTACTGTTTTATTTACATTAAATTAATTGAAGCCTTGTACTATTATTTCATATGACCGAAAACTTAATAATTCGTATCACCATTTATCAATTATCATGTTTTGTTTAACAAAACTTACTATGCTGTAAATACCGTTTTACAATAATGTTAATTTTAACGATTTTTTTTGTGATTTTTGAAAACTTTTGCTTTATAAATTGCTAAAAACAAAATAGAAGTTATTATTTTTGTATTCTATTGAAATATTGCAAAGTTATCCAATCTATATAGAACTACTAAAATACGTTTGTACGAAGTTGACACTTTATAATTACTACATAATATTCAAATAGTCCTGTGGGTTTTAAACTTTTGACAGGAGTGGGTAGTGGTGGCATTAGTCAGCTGGGTCGCAATAGAACAAACACGGTGAGACATGTATATAATTCAAACCCAACGACGTATATAAAGGGGTTCTATGCATTATGACAAAACAATGTTCGAAAGCCACGTTTTATACAAAATCGTGTACCTATTGTAAAAGTCGTTTTTCATAAAAATAATTTACTATTATAGAAGTTAATAGGTATTTTAATTAAGGTTCACACAAATGGAGTTGGAAAATTTAAAATGAGGAAAATGAAAAATGAGTTATTATACTTTATATATTTCAAATAAAAAATTTAATATTAAGTTAAAAATGTTTAATATGTATCGATATTTCCATAAAATAGTAAATTTCAAAGTATAAATTTTATTTTTATTTATATGTACCGAGGTTATAGGTACATAATCATTAAACAATTTTACAACACATAAAAATTGATCCAAATTCATGTATGTATAACATGCATAATATAGTATATGAATTATGGAAATTCAGGAACTTATATGCTTTTTTTATTCATTATTTATCCACAAAAACATTCAATTATATTTGTGTTAATAATACCCGTTACCTGTATACTTGATTTTATTTTATGTGTGTAAAATATATTGAACATATTATTATTGTTCTAATATCAAAGTTGAATAATTCTCGGTTTTGTTCAGACGAAATCATCGCCTATAGTGGAAACTCTGACGTGGTGCTCATGGATCTGGATTTGAGCAGTTTGAATTCAGTGCGTCAATTTGCAGCTAAAGTAAACAAACAAGAATCTCGATTGGACGTACTGGTCAACAACGCTGGTGTGGCTAATACTTTTGGTAAAAAAGTTACCGAAGATGGTTTAGAACTTACCATGGCTACCAATCAATATGGTCCATTTTTGCTGACGCATTTACTTCTACGTAAGAACGCATGACATATCAATTATTATCATAGCTATCATATTTATAATATATTCGTTCTACGTGATGCACTGTACTAGTAAGTTGAACGATATTTCGTTAAGTTTTTAAATAAAAAAATCAAAGGTAAAATTAAACTAAAATGCATTAATATTATACTCGTGCGTGTCATCACGTAAACGGTTAAGTAAACTTATGGTCTAAATTGTTGAACAACATGACGTAATGATTTAGGTGAATACAATAATATTTTATATAAAATTTAAGCTATTTTTCGTTTTAGCATTGTTGAAAAAGACCGCCAACAGCCGGATTGTAATAGTTGCCTCCGACTTGTACAAGCTCGCAAAATTGAACTTGGCCAAACCCAATCCGACCAACCAATTGCCCGCTTACTTATACTATGTCTCCAAATACGCTAACATCATGTTCTCAATGGAATTAGCACGTAAACTCAAGGACAGTAATTCAGGTGATTTTCCCATAGACATATACCATCGTAATTTCCAAATAGACAATATGTAAATTATAATTTTTATCAAACAGGTGTCACGTGTAATTGCCTTCATCCTGGTATCATCGACTCTGGAATATGGAGAAACGTGCCATTCCCGTTGAACTTGGGTTTGCAGGTGATCGTCAAGACTATGTTTAAGGTATGTATCATACACGCAGGTATAGACATAATTTAGTTAAACATAATAAACATCGCCTCAAATGGCAAATCATTTTATCACAGTGGCACATTTACATGATAGTAAAACGCATACACTATTTATTATTCGACCTTGTATTTATAGAAAAAAAAAAATAAGGTTATGAAAATGTAATTATTGTAATACCTAATAATACATATTCATATTATTAGTGATGTGAATTTGTATAAGTGCTATAATTAGGGCAGCGAACTTGTAGATATTTAAAATCACCAAACATTTATTTGAATACCCAAAATATGAATTTTAAAAATAAGAATATTTTTATTATTTTTTTTTTTTGTGTTTTGAACTAGCTTTATTTGTTCCACGCGTAACAACTTTAAGTATTATATTACCAGTTATATGATCACATCGTAAGCTATACTATCTATTAATAAAACTAATTAATTAACGGTAAATAAATCATATCGTCTTATTGACAATCATTAAGCGCCTTTAGGAAAAACGTAAAACACTAAATACAATAATTGTATATAAATTTTTTTTCTCTTACGTTTTTATTTGAAATAATACAACTAAAACATAAAATAATAAAATATACGACACAAATTAAAAATAAATTTATGTTTTAGTTATATTATTTAAAATAAAAACGTAAGAGAAAAAAAAATTTATAAAATTATTAACTATATTAAAATATGTCACCAAAGGTATAAAATGGAAAAAATATGACTTAAGAACAAAAAAAAAAAAAATTGGAATTATGCATTTATATTCTGAATAAAATTTCAAAACTAGCTTTGTGAAAGCATGAAACATATTTGTTTTATATTCTGCTATTTTTCTGACTTTACAAAACAAATATGTAAATGCTACAAGTCCTCTGCCCTAGTTATAACTTATAATATATTATTAAATAGTATACTATACTGATGGCACAAGCGCTGTAGTATTATATTCTGACTATACCTATTTACATTTTTTAGTCGTAAGTATAGAATAATTTTTTTAAATCTACATACAAAAACACCCAAGATTATGATATATAGCTGTTAAAATTGTTATTCGTTGAATAATTAGTCATCGATACTAAATTATTGGTATTTATCTTGAATTTAGTTAATCATAGTGCATTAACTTAGTTGTTAATTTTCTAATTTTCTGATGGTACCTATATAGTATATACTCCTAATTTTTTATTTGTATTATTGTCAAATGTTAATGCATTTCATTTGCATAAACACATTTTATATGTGATTTTCGTAATTTTCTAAATAAAGAAATTTGAATATAAGTATAAACATTGTGTGTTATATAAATTAATCACACTATAGTCTTTAGTTTATAGTTTAATTATACGCACGCGCGCTATTGTATAAAGTATAATATGTTATGTACTAGTGATATGCAAAGTATAAAATGGTATAATATTATAAAAAATAAATGAAATACCATATTTTTACATCATATCAGATTTTCTTTTGTAATTTAAACCATAAATTATAATATAATATACTGCCGATGTTTAGTGTTTTCATAGATCATACTACCACCTATATTGTGTGCACTGTATAATATGTATTTAATGCACGACCATTATATTAAATCAGTTTTATTCAAGTCTATTCATATCAAACTATCTATATTACATTTGCATATTATGATGTGATCTGCTTTCAGACTACCGAACAAGGTGCACAAACTTCAATTTACTTGACTGTTAGCGAGGACGTTGCCAAGACTAGTGGAAAATATTTTAAAGATTGCAAAGTAAATATGATTTTATTACATATTATATATTTATTTCAGACCATATACGTGAAATTTACCTATTACATAACAATTGTGTGCATAGTTATGCGGTGGGTCTGAGTAAGGTGCTCATCTCGCTTCCAAATAAAAAAAAAAATCCCTATACACGTACCATTGTATTTAATACTATTTATATAATTAATGATGTTTTATATTATTATTATTTTACTTTATTTTACTCATTCCATTTTCTAGTAATTATAATTATAATTATTGAGCGTTTATTCCGTGGTTAATGTTATCCTGTTCGTTTCATTACTATCAACTTCCATCATCAACTTACCGCAAACTTATTATCGCGACTTTCGAGATTTCCGTTGTGCACTTCTAAGTTTTCCTTTTAACCTTTTCTGGTTCACGAAATCACTATTTAGTTAGTGGTTATGGGTCGTAGTTATTAACAGATGGAAATAGTATCATTTCAAAGGAGGATTTAAACGCACGTCGTTGTTGGAACAATAAAAACTCTAGTATCCTTATCGACAATAAACGTGTTGGGAAATATTAACAACAATATCATTTATTATGCACAATAAAAACTGTTATATAATCAAACGATATACCATAAAGTTTATTTCGAGGTACGTCGAATAGCTTTTAGAATCGTCGATTTAGATTATTGGGACATTTTGTTGTTTTTCATACCTATCTGCTGACGCGTACCACTCAAAAAGTTTTCACGTGCCAGTGTGCTCTACTAAAAGAGTGTAACGAGTGCCACAGGTTGGCTACCACCCCCTCAATAGAAAGTGACTATACAAAAAGGTCAAGTATGGGATTATCATATAAAAATATAAAAATTACTTATGATAAATTTAATATACGACGTACTCGACGAGCTATTGTGTCAAATTTGATTAGTATACACATATATTATAATATTAGAAACTCCCTTCTGAAGGAACGCGGTTATGGAAGTATTAATATACTTAATCTCTCTTCACAAAATGTTGATGACTTTGAACGTCAAACTAATCGTTATTGCTTGTCAAATTTAGGAAGCCAGTTTGAGAAGTGATGTCTTAGACGAAGGAAATGCCAAGAAATACTGGGAAATTTGCGAAAAGCTCGTGAAACTTCAACCCAACGACCCAAGACCGTAATACACGCGCGTTAGACGTATATATAATATGTGTTATACACTATTTTTAACTTAATATGTGTCAACACAACGATTGATTAATATTTATTATTGATTATCGTGTACTTACTTGTACTTTGATACTATTGTCATTATGTATTATATTATTGTATTTTATTATTTTATAATAGTACGTTTATAATATTATGTTATTATCTATTGTATTATAGGTGTTACGGTTTTAGAACAGACTTACTATTGTTAATCAAAATCGTTATTTTTTTATGAAATAATTGAGTAGGTATACCTTCGTTTAAAATATTATATGTACCTGCAATGTATTTTTTTTACAAACTACTAATTTTTCAAAATAAATCATTCTTTTAACGGTGAAATATCTTTTAAAGGTACTAATAAATTACAAGACTGTGACAAACTCGTTGAATATTTAAGTAAAAAGAAGGCTGCAAAGAAAAAAAACCATTTCTCTACAAGATATCATTAAATAGGTAACGCAAAACTGACATTTAGGTATTCGGTGTATACATATTATAGTATAAAAGGATAGAAAGCTTCACACGTCACAATTAGACGGTGTAAAATATATTGTTAAAGTTTCTATTATTGACAATAAATTGCACAAATTATAGTGCTATCGAAAGCCGTATAATAAATTCATAATGTATGCATTAACCATAGAACGTAAGTACTATATATTATAAACTATTAAACTGTAAGGTATATAACCTATACGATGACAATCGGCATGGACACAGAAGTGTATAGGTACTATACACTGTGTACTTTCGTCCTTCATACATAAATAATATTTACTATTTTTAAAATCAATGCTATGTGTTAAAAAATTTAACGAAAACATTGTCTACCATAGATTTTTTTTAAATATTGTACCTATACTATTATATAGAATTATTATGAAGTGTTAATTATTTTCCATTAAAATTTCAATCTGAATAAAAATAAACATAAATATACTTATAGAATTTTATATAATATTATTTAATATCGATGCATTAAATAGATGTTTATTATTTTTATTTTATTTTATTCACAGTTTATATTTTTCTGAGCAAGTTTAAACGTTATTTATATAGAACTTTTTATATTGTATAAGAACAGAGTTTAGATTCGTACATTTGGTCTTAGCATTATTATACTAATTACAAAAAAAAAAAAAAAACAAAAATATGGTCTTACCTATTGTAAATTAAGTCTTATTCATTGGACGCTGGGGATAAACATTGTTATCCATAGACGCGTATTGTATAATATTATCGTTATAAACGTATGTGTGCACGTAAAGCTCGGGCCCACGCAACTTGTTCTTAAAATATCTATAACGAAACTGTGGGGATAAAAAACGCATACCTACCTAATAATAATTATGTGTCATCTACGTACGGCCATCTCTATACCTAGATAAACGCTGTCGGTTTTGTATAAGTACACAAAATATACTTAAATAATAGCAATACAGTGATATAGATAGACGTTTATATTATAATGAAAACCGCGTTATAATCAATATAATATTAATATGTAAAATTCGTAAGCTTGGAGAAAAATTTCATCGTTTATAACAATTTTTTTATATTCATATATCGATTGGTACAGCACAGAGTGTTTAATTGTATAATATCATATACTTGCACGTGATTAATATAGAATAATATATCGTCCGTTTTCGTAAAAGGAAGTCTATCATTCGTTGAAAATGGCCTTGCCGGATCGTAACAAGAAATCGAAAATCGTAAGTCGATCGTAATAAAAGTTATTATTTGTTTATTCTAAACACGCGTTTTCGTTTTTTTTTTTTACCCATTACGCCTGGCGTATAATATTAAGTCAACAACAATAATATTATGATTTTTGTTTTTTAGTTTACGCTGATATACAACATATCAGGAGGAGCTATTAATGCTCAATTTATCATTACGGTGATTGGTGAGTATCCGACTTTATTTCACATTTAAAGAAAAAATTCATATTTTATGTAATATTTATATGAAATAATTTTTAAGTCAAACAAAATTTATAAAAAATAACAAATTATAATAGTTTGTTAATATTACTATAATATGTTTTATAAGAATTTGAAACCCATATATAAACGAATCTTTTAGATTTAAAAAATTAAAAAAGATTACAAATCTTTTATATTATAAAATTGATACAACAACCGATTATAATATTCTACGGCCTACGAGTATTACGCAATAGCTGTATTGCGGTAATGCCTATACTTCTCACCGGTATGTATTATATTCTACTTTACAATTTACGTACCTTAATATGATTGGTGACTGGTATTATTTCTTATAAAAAAGCGTATCCCATTTTAATAGTGATTCTAAATTCGGTATAATTTTCAAAAACGATTCTTAAATTGAAATAAGGTTGGCGAGCAGTAAAGTCAAGTGGTGCGTTACTGATTCTCCCATAGGATCATTACTATTGTGAAAGCAGAAAGGGTGATGAATTTATAAAAGTAGTAGTATTTAATGATGATTAATTTAAAAAGTATTTTAATCTTATAAGAATTAAAAATAAATTATTAATTCCATGTGATGGATTACTCCCATTGTGGCGATGCGGTCATCACCACAAATGAATTAAAACCTAAATCTCGACGCATTACTACAACTACCGTCAATATATATTCCGAGGAGACTTAGATCTTATACTGTACAATCATTTTTAACATAATATATAAAAAAACACACTTCATTGTAAAATCAAAATCTTATAGTAAATAATGATGTATGATTTCTTAAAACCATTGCTTTTATATCAATAATATTGAATATAATAATTATTAACTATATACGCATTGCTCGAATAAAATAAATCCAATAACATCAATTTTTCCAACATATATCCCTTTATCTTAGTTAAACGGCAAATAAAAAAAGAATTAAACATAACCAAAATAATTAATGATGTTATCCACGGTTAAAATATATAAATTATTGCATATCGACTTGCATTGTTATATTATCAGATAAAAATTGCTGCGTAAAGGAATATCACAAATGATACAAACATGAATTTTTTTTATCATGAAAAATACACAATATTTGACAAATGGATATGCTTGATTATTATTAGCTCCTCTTACGCTAATATTTTTATTATCGAATATTTAATTGAATGATGGTATAATATTATATGCAATAACCTTGTTTGTTTTAACCATGATTTTATCAATAAAAATGTTTTGGTTTAAATTTATTACCTACACAAATTTAAACAGTATTAGAAGAATTAACCGATTTTAATAAAAAAAAAAAAGTTAATAAAATCACTTATAAAGTGGCCAGTGTAGTTAATTTACTATATTAAAATACCTATAGCGTAATTTTTTTTCTTATTATTTTTCTTATCGCAGCAGCTTTTTTTTTTAAAAAAACCACGTAAATATGTACTTGAAGTTTTTTTTATATCAATTTTTCGATACCTATACACAATTTTACGAACTCTATCTATAAAACTCGAGTGTAATTAAAAAAAAAACTGTATTTTATAATTTTATTATTATATTACAGTGTAATACCTACCTACAATTTTTTTTATTATTATTATTTATTATACACTATCAAAAGCTTTAATAGAACAGCTAATTCTAGCATATAAATACCATCTAATAATAGATCATAAATTGGTAACAAACACGCGATATTAACAGCTCATATTATTATTGACTCGGTTTACTCACCCCCTTAGGTCTTAGTTTTACAAGCAGTTCAACAAGCGCTGTAGGTTTGAGTACCTACATCTATATATACGTATTACGTATAGGTAGCCATATCGTTTAATTACACAACGTTGTCGATACAATTTATTATCAGTTTATTATTCGGCCGTCTCTGTACGTCTTACGATATTAGCTATCGAACTTTATGAGTGAAAGAGTGAACGACCATTGTGTACTATGAAACAAAATATAACACAATAAATAGGTATCATGTTATAACGTATATTATAACCTACCTATGTATTTTACTAGTTCTCGGATAGCCTTGCAGCAGTTCTTTTTTTTTTAATACATTGTATCGCGATTGAACAAACGATTTTTGGGATTCGTTACGTCTGTCATTAGTGCGTTATTGGTACGGTCGATAATTATTAGAGACATTATATTATATATTATTATCGTTGCTCGTTAATATTCAAGTCGGATTCGCCGAGTACTCATATCATTTCCGCCAAAATTAAACCAAACCAAAAACGAATTACAGATTATGCATCCGCTACACTAACGCGTGATAAGAGCAATTAATTATTATAATACTATATAATTACCCATTATCGTTATGGATATTATGTCGTATTCGTTATGTGGATATCAGGGTATAGTTGATTTGTTGTTTTGTTCGGTTCGAACGGTTTTGTCAAACGGATTACGAGTTATAGGCGAGATCTTTTAATTCGTTTCAATGACCCGTATAGGTTTTTATTTTTTAAATTTTTTTTAAAGAAAAATGTACATTCGTTAATCGTTAGCACCGTTATCGTTTGACAGTGAACTATCTGCGTTTAACGGATTTCTTCAAATCGCAACCACGTTTTACACATTACCGTATGTTCACTAATGACATAATATAATTGATCTGTTTATAAATTATCATTCAATTTTTTAACTCGAGTATTGCCCACGTTGAAATCGTTTTACTCGCGGCTCCTATAATTCTATAAGATGTTCTAATAATCTTGTGATTCTATGCGAATAATATAGGTAAATATAAATTAAATCACCTGTCTTGGAAGCGCATAGGATCAGAACTGAGGGGTTGCTCTAAAGATTTGGTTGGTGAGAGGGACCTTAACTATAATTTTCTCAAAACATTGTAAAAAAAAATTCAGTATTATAACACCCATAGTTTTTTGTTTGTAGTTTTTGTTTTTAATAATTCACGTCTTTTTAGAAATTCTGGCCTGGGAGGCGGTCTCTAGGGCCCTCCCTTGGAAAAGACCCTGTCTGAAACGGAATTCAGAATTGTATCATTTAAATAATGTCGCTTGTGCGCAATCAACAATCATATAGTCGTTCTTATGAGTAGGTATACCTACTAAATAATATAATTGTATTTTAGAATCTTTTGCAGATGGCCGACAGTACGCTCAACATAATTCATATCGACAATTTCTATGTGCACGATCCTTACATATATATTATAGTAGATCTGTGAACCGTAATAATAATTTGAATAAGTTTTTCTCACAACCACTAATGGTGTGCTAAACGTTTCGTATAGGCAATAACATAACATGTAAATGTTACGGTATAATCGTTATATGTTATAATATGATACTGCAGGAGCGTATTACCTAAGCATTATTACTTGCGAATTGCGATTATATAGTTTTTCATTTACGAAAATTGGCTTTATTGTTGTCTGCTCGGTAACCACTTGTACTGTTAATTACCCGGAAAATCGGGTAGTATCGTCTACATTAATTTTGATATGAAACAATATTTGCCAAGTACACGTATTAATATGTTATTTCCGACGGCCAAATGGCAAGTGTAGTAGTGAAGATAACAAAAAAAATCATATCGTTTGCATTTTCTGTGCGAAAACATTATACGACGACAGTCAAACTGTATACGTGCGTCGGGACATTATATTAAGAAAGAAAAAAAGAAAAACCCAACGTGGATTTCACGACGTGGAAAAATATTTAATCGCTTTTGACAATTAAAAATAATTATAACCTGTCATTATTATATATAATATTGTAACTCAACGCTATGACTCACAGGCCATGGCTGTAATTACGCGGAGTTCAGATACAATTTCATACTTCAATTTTCATATATACGCTTTAATCTTTGTGTATCGTATCCGGAGATAAAATTATTTAAACTGCTGTATGAAACTAAATATTATTTTAAATCTTCAACTATGAGTATGACGTAGGTACTCGATTTAATAATAATTATTATGTGTATATTGTGATAATTCGCCATATTGCGTGCACCTACTTATTAAAAATGATAGCTACAGACGAAGTCGTTGTAATATGTAATTAAACTATTTGGATAACATTGTGGTTTGAAATTAAATCTATTGTTCGTGAAATCGTACGCATTAATAAGGTTGAAAAGGCTGCTAGCGTGATGTTCATATCCCACATAAGGGTTAATCCGGTGGTGCCAAAGAACAAAATTTTACCCTACATAAGCACCTATACAAAAAAATATTTTGATACCCACCTATTTTTATAAACCACATAACAAGTGTAGTTATTATATTGTTTATTAGATAAATTGTGTGACCGACATTTAAAAATAATACAAATAAGTAAAATATATCGGTTTCTTTAATATAACTATTAAAATTGTCTACATTTATACACTTTAAACTGTAAATCATCGGAAGTCCAACATTTAACATTCAACAAATTGGAATAAATTACCCGTTTCAGCGGCACTGGGAGCGATAGCCACCGGCACCATACTAGGATGGTCGTCACCGGCCCAGAGCATGTTCGAATCGGACGAAACGCTGTTGTCGTTTACTGTCACTTCGAAGGACACACAGACGTTCAGCTCAGTGTTCGGCATCGGCGCGGCCTTGGGGGCGCTTCCGGCAGGATACGTGTCCAGGACATTCGGTCGGCCGGCCAGTATGATGCTGTTCGAGGGGTTCCTGTTAGTCGGTTGGGTCATGTTGGTGCTGCCCACTTCAGTTTGGTTGCTGTCCGTCGGCCGGATGATGCAGGGCATTGGGGCAGGAGCTCTGTGCGCCGTCATACCGTCGTACGTCGGTGAGATAGCTGAACCCCGGATGAGAGGTGTGTATAGATAAATTTTTAAAACGCTATTTTTTACAAAAAAAATTGTTGTGAAAAACTGATTTTCGATTCGATGTTCATATTTAAGACCTACATTAGATAAAATACGCACAATCGCATAGCTGGACGTAATTAAAATACAGAATTGTTCCCCGGGTTAAAAGAAGTGTATGAATTGTAGTACCCGATAAAAATTACTTACTATTCTACAACTTTTTGAATTAGTTCACATTTCACACACACACACATAATATATTAGGTACCTAATATTATTGAGATCTGATGAATTTAATTTTTCACCAACAGTTTTAATTGCATTTTAATATACTTCAAAACAGAATCCATTTCAGAACAAATTACTTATTATTGTTACAAATTATATTTAACGGAAAACTGAATTAAAAATTGTACTACCGCTCGAATATTTTTTTGTTAATTGAAAAAGAAATTTTATGTAAGTCATTTCTTAAATAAAAAAGCTTTAAGTCAAAAAAAAATCGCCGAGAATCAAAAGTTATTTAATGAGCAAAAAATAAATGAAAAAATTGAATGACTGTCTACTGTTGTGTTTATAGTTCATAAAAACGGTTCGTTAAAAATGCATATCACATTAATTTGTTTTTATTTTTTAATTTTAATTAACTTAAACGTATTTGATATTGGGTCAGAGTGTTAGACCGTTATTATAAAACTATTTTTATTATTATCAGTATTGAAAAATACGCTGTTATATAACTTATTGTTTATACTTGTATATTAGATTGAATAACAATACGTCAACACAAACGTGAAAACTATATTACATAGGTATTATATACACTTTCAAGTCTGTGAAAACCGAGAAGTAAACTATTTCCGGTTGAATAAACAATAAATTCTTGATTTTTCAATTACAGTTGGTCTTTAACAATATTGTATTATTAAAACGAAAGTCCATGCATCAATACCAAATCATATACTGCCCGTAGATCACCTGGTAACCAATTCATATTATATAGGACGTAATTAGGTATACTTACTTGAGAACCAATTTGGTGACTAGGAACTGATTCGTCCATTAAAATGTATTATATTTATTTATATAACATATCTGTTAATATTATATTGTAGTTTTATCTAAAAAAAAAATGTATATCGATAGGTCGTCTGGGAACGATATTCCAATTATTCATAGTCATCGGCATACTGTACTCGTATACATCGGGCGCTTTTATGAATTACGTGCCATTTTGCATTGCTTGCGGTTTTTGGGTGATTTTACATTTTGTCGGCGCCTTGACCATACCCGAATCGCCGTACCATCTTATGAACATCAATGATCCTAACGGGGCAGCCGTTTCGCTGCAAATACTCAGGGACTCGTCGGACACGACTGAAGAATTGGCATCCATCAAGGTAAGTCTGACGTGTATAATATGTAAAATAATTTTATAATCTTCACCTTTTTATGCCCTGTATAATATCGGAAACTTCTGAACAGATACGAATGAGGTCGTCTTGTATTTAAAGAGCACGCTACGGAACAAGTTATTAGCATAATATTTACGGGCTAAATTTCTGTTCTTGGAGTATTAAGTGATGAAATAAGAATACATCAGTGGTATAATCTGACAACTAAAATAAAATAAAAATATATTATAAAATTATTTTAAATTAAGTAAAACTGTAATTTTTATTTATTTTTTTTTTTTGACGAAGTTGAATAATACAACTTGATTAATATTGTCAATATTGTAAATTTTTAATAACTTAAGTTTATTTCAAAATAATACTAATGAAAATCTATATATAAAAAAACAACAATAACGATTTACCAGTGAACTGAGGTACCTATACTAAAGATAGGTTATACAGCTAATATAATATACGAGGAATGTCCTAAAAATAAGGTCTCTATGCTCATATATAGCACCAAAAATAATTATTTTTTCTAAAACTTGGTAACACTGGCGTATAGCGAAACTCCTTCTCTTTTAAACGAAAGTTGGCTTAACTTAATTTGATGTTTGTGTTACGCTTGACACGCGTTTATGATGGACGCTTCTATATCAGCCGCCGTCACCTCTTTTTCCGTGTATGGCCAGTTGCGTAGCCAGGAATTACCCTAGCGGGGTCTATCTTTTTGCACACACATCATTAAAATATTGTCTCGATATGGTAAAACTGTAAATGTACCACCGAGTTACACCGAATTGAATAATACATTTTTTATTAGCCGATTATATTTCAAATTATTGTACACGGTGACCTTATTGAATTATTATAGCCTATAGGTACTCCTATTTTTATTTTGGTCAAATAGAGGACATTGAACCCTTAATCCCCTGGATACGCTACTAGATTGGCCACTGTTTTTTTTTTGAACAACAAAGAAGTTCTATCGAATTTATCCCACCTGGGACAACCATATTAGCAGCTTTGTATTGTAAGACTTTGAAAAACTTTGTAAAGCCATACAAAAAAAGAAGAGGTATGCTGACATAAAAAGTTTGTCTCTTGCATGATAGCGCCCAGTCTCACGTAGCTCGCGACACAAAAGCTCTCTTGGATCAGTTTGGTTAAGACATGATTACTCATCCACCTTATAGTCCAGAAGTTCCCCCGTTCCATTACCACCTGTTCTTTAACTTAAAGAAACATTTGGGAGGAAAAATTATGGAGACAGATGAACATTTGAAGATCGAAGTCACCCAATACCTGAAAAAAGAGATGGCAACGAGTTTTTTTTAGGCTGGCATAGAAAAACGGCCAGTATACTATGAAAAATGCTTCCAAGTGAATGTTGATTATGTAGAAAAATAACTTATGTACACGCAGTATATAAACTACTCATGTAGAACATTTTCGTAAAACTTAATTCGTTCATAATTATTTTGGAGACCTCATTTTCGGGACATAGATCGTATTATGGTATAAAAAATTCGAAACTTATATTATAGTGTATTTGTATGTGTATTAATCAACGGGGTGCAAAATAATTCACTAGATACCGATAAGTTTGAGATATGGAGTTAATCTGATTCAATATTTTTTCAGACGTTCATCGAAAAGCAGAAATCGCAAAATTATACGGTGATGGAAGTTCTATCTAACAAAGTGAATCGCAAGGCCCTGTTGATCAGTATTGGATGCATGTTTTTCCAGCAAATGAGTGGTATAAACGTGGTGATATTCTACATGAACGATATATTCAAATCGACTGGCGCCAACATGAGTCCGAATGTGTGCACCATAATCGTCGGTGTCGTACAGGTAATAAAGTGACGACGATTAAGTCACAAATTGTACTATAAGAAATGAAAACGACAGAATAAAATAAATACAGTAGTACTACGAGTACCTCGTAAAAGTTGTTTGCTAGTAACCAAATAAATATTTAATATACAAATCCCATAAAACATCTATCACCAATATATTATACCGATCATAAATTATAAAACTATATTACGCGTTCAATCTATAAGACTAATCATAATATATAGATTTGATTTAGACTGAGTTTTTTGCTGTCCACAATATTATACAACAACAATAAAATTACTTAGCTAATAATTTAATTACTTACGAGTTATTGAATAACACCGAATAAGAACTAATATTATCTTTTATAAGTAATAATTACAATGTATTTAAATTTCACGCTATATTCTCGAGGAAGTCTAGTGTCAATAATTGTACTTTTTAAACAATACATATTCCGTTCTACATGGAAAACCAAAAATATTTTAAGATTTTCAAATAAAAACATACAAAAACTAGCTGGTTAACCAAGACGTTACAAATTTTATCAATAAATTAATATAACTACCTATCAATTTTAAGACTGATTATTTTATTTTATTTATTTTTTGTTTTGTTTTTGTTTTGTAGCTCATCATGACAGTCGTATCTTTTACGATCATCGACAGAGGTGGTCGAAAGGCTTTACTCGTGATCTCGGCGTTACTGATGGCAGCCTGCTATGCGGGATTGGGTGGATTTTTCTTGATCAAAACTCATTCTCCAGAACTAGCATCAACACTCAGCTGGTTGCCCCTTGTGTGCATCGCTGTGTACATATCGGCTTTTTCCATCGGTTACGGTCCCGTGCCTTGGATACTGATGGGTGAAATATATTCGTCAGAGGTTCGTAACGCGCAGGAATTTCTCAATGTCGGTTTCGCCATAATATATAATATTCTTCGCCCCATCGAACGTCGTATAATATTAAAAATTTGTGTTAGAAGCCACTATCGTTGGGTTATCGGTGGGTTCATCCCGCTATACAATATTTTTCAAAACGATAATTAATCAGCTAACTGTAATATGTAACATTTATGTCATTTGATGGTACTATAAACATGTAGTATTATATATATATATATATATAAGTCTATAATTATTAATTTACCCGATGTTGAAACGAGCATAAAAATGTAACGACGACAATTTTATACGAGCGTCGAGCTCCGCCGTCGGATTCGAAATGAATAAATTGTGGCCGAGCGCATATTTATAATATAGTGATGTACTATACTGTATATAAGCAGTAAGTACACGCGTACACAATAATAATAATAATTACAAAGTGCAGAGCATATACGTACACTAATATAATATTATATTGTACGTATGTGTAATTGGACCGATGATAAAATAACAAAGTAAAAGGACCGACTTATACCTATATATATATATATATATAACATATACTATGCGTCATTACAATATATTTTGTCGTGGGACCGGCTGCGGCTTAATAAACGTTTCACAACACCGATTCGGTCTCCAGACTCTGCAACACAATGGAATAAAACTCACTCACCCCCGACAAAACGCATAAACGAATTTATGCGTCAGACTTGTGGCGATACATATATACAATATACATATGCGTACACGTTATACATACCAATTTACCGAGCGTTATAATACGGTGCCGCGACGACGTTTAATTAAATCGCGTTCGAGCGAAAGACTCGTCGGGAAGACGGTACTCGACATATTTAGTTCATTAGTTTCAAGTCCATAGTGAATTCCATTTAACGTTTTCGTGTTTAAATTTTTTCTTCTGAGTATTTTGGGTTTTACGGCTTATATTACTCTCATTTACATTAATAATTTCAGGTTAGGTCAAGTTATGACCAGCTTTTTTATTTTAATATTGTTTACACTAATTGTACGAAAAAGGTTAAATATTTACTGCGTTAGTTCCAATATTATAAAAAAATATATATTTTAATTACGAGTACATACATTCATCTTATACTAGAGTATACACGAAATTCCAAAAAACTAAGTTATTTAAAGTTAACTGTAGAGTTTTATTTTTACGTCCATAATACATTACGTGTTATTAGTGTTTAAATAACAAAAAATTGTTGTTTACGAACAATTTTGGACTTGCGTGTATAATAACACGATAAAATAATATATAATAAAGTAAAACGAAACAGCAAAACCATTTTCCTTCAAAAACCTTTTTTATTTTTAACCGAAACTAATTTTTATTCTTTAAATTTCTGATACGATTTCATTTAACTCGTGTATTTATATTATATTAGAATTAAATAATATCATAAAAAGTTATTTAATTTGTCGTGTACATTATTTTGAATATGATTTAACTAATAAATAAATATTATTAATTTATTTTTCTATGCATAATAATATTAATTAATCTTTAACTTACAATGATTTCTACCTATTTGTGTAAAAAATCATTCAATGGAAATGGAAGAAGTGTTCTTTTGACGGAGTCCATATTTTTAAAATCAATATTGTCTTGGATTTCAGGTGAAGCCGATCGGGACGAGTCTGACTACCTGTACTAACTGGACGCTAGTTTTCGTGGTCACGTACGTGTCTACCGAGCTGACTCGCTGGCTGGGCCAAGCCGGTTGCTTCCTGACATTCAGCGCGTTCTGCTTAATGGGAGCAGCGTTTGCAGCGACTATTGTACCAGAAACGAAAAACAAGACGTTGGCTGAAATACAGCTGAAACTCGTCGGAAAATCTAAGATCCCGCCGGCGGCGGTCGATGTTGTGGGAACTACGGAACACGTGGCTGTTGAAAATATGACTACCACGTTTTCATAAATCCCACGTTTAGATCTTTATGGTCGGCGTTTCCCAAACGGGATTTATCGTTAAATTGTTGAAATATATATCACCATCATATCCAAAACCTTCCATCCCTTCCATGGCCAGTAACTATAGTAATAATGTATATTTTCCCTTACCTACATATCACATTGTAATTTAAGCTGTAAATGTATTATCTCCGGGCTCGTTCTATGTACACTTGAACCTCTCGTTTAATGAGAAATTAAAACTGTCTTGTAAGGATACCCACTTCTTTTTTCAAACGAGAATAACTATTTGTTCTGTTAATCGTTAAGTAGATGATTTTTTTGAACACTTCGATGTATCCAAATCGAAATTCAATCAACTACTTTGGTAGTTATTTAATCATTTTTACTACAAATAAAAAGTCCATGATAATAGATTTGATAGATACGGAGAATATGATTTTACAAAATAAATTATTGATATAAATATAATACATTATGTTAAGTATAAATGTCAATTATTATAATTATTATATATATTTTTTAAATTGTCTTAGTATAGAAAATTACTATAGGTTAAAAATTAGGTTTATCCACTTTATAATAAGTATTTTATAAAGATACATCTTAATATAAAAAAAAATATTATTTGCTTAATAGTATTTATTAAAAATTGTTAATTTTTATTTTCTGTTATGAAAATATGTTCTTTGAGTATACTTAAGAATCTTAATTATAATAGTTATAATTATAATTAATTAATTATTAAAAAAAATCTAGAGTTGATCATCATGCTCGATGATTCTCTTTGTATAGTATTACTCAATTATTTTGGTAACAATAACACATGTTTAATAGATTAATGTTTTCAGACACATATAAGCCCCACAGCGAAATGTGTTTTTTAGTACTCAATTACAATTTATGTATCTCATAAAAAATGTAATAAGCCGTGACGAAAATTTGAATTAAATTTTCATGTTTAACATACATTTTTATTTTTTTGTTTTAATTACAATAGAAAAATATTAGTGTTATATAACATGTTTTTTATGGAAATAGGTACTTATTCTTAGTAAGTAAAATTGCAGTGGTATATAAACTATTAAACTGCAAGTAAATATGTTATGTATATAGATAATACCTAATAATTTAAACGAAAGGTGTAGATTAAGACGTGTCTCAGTCCCTAAACGGATTGCGTGACCATTTATTATGCAAAGGTCGAAAATATAATATATATTATCACGATATCAATGTGTATTTATGGTTAAACAAAAATTTTAAATTTTAATATTATTCATAATAGTTATAACATGTTTATGTTATATGCACGTAAAGTGTGTTTATTTTATCTATGTATTTTATTAGTTATAAATTATGATATTTTATCTATACCATTAAGCAAAAAAAAAAAAAAAAATGTCATAGAATACAATGAACACATTGTGTGTGTCAATAGTTTTATAAAAATAATTACTTTTTTAAAACTATGCTATAAGTTTTTCAGTTTTTGTTATCTGAACTTGTTGTTACATTTATATAATTACATTTTTAACGTAAAAAATAATAGTTGTCAATTATTAATATAATGCAAATAAATAAGAATAATAAAAGTTATAAGATTTTTACAATAACGTTAACGTCGTTAACAGTGATCTAGCATTCTAGGAGATATAATATACTAATTTGATACACTTTACAATGAGAAATTAAAAATAAAGTATTGCGAAGACTTGTTTGGGTAAAAAACAAATTACAAGCATAATAATAGTTTAATTATTATTTGTGTAACGTAAACTTAATATTAAATGAATCATAAGTAAATGATACTATCAATTTATCATACCGTTTAATGCTTGAAGAAAAAAGTATAAATATACATGTACATAATAATTAATAGAATTAATAGTATTCGTAAAAGAATATGATTACTGATCAGTGATCAGAAATGTATTATTTATATAGTTATGTATAGATAATCATGAAAAATCATGTAACATTCGATTTTTTCATACAATATAAAATGTTTACTTAAAAATAATTTAATACATTATACACTTTGTAATTTCATTGTACAAATACAATTTTAATTTATTTTTTAGATACAAATTTGGTTTATTATGTAATAACTAATAAGTATACAATAATTACAGCTTGCAATATATAATATATAAACAAAATATTACATAAGAATCGAATATTAAAATATACTTGCAAACTGGCCTTGCGAAGGCTATTGAATAAGAAATATGATTTGATCAATTACGAGTATTATATTGCACACATATTAGAATCCTGTACAGATACAACTAGTGTTTTGAGTATTGGAAGACAAATTAACAATCTTCCTTCTATATTGAACAATGGTGATCGATGAAAACCGGTGCTTTGTCACGTACGCGTTATTGTGGTATGATGAAAATAACAACCAAGCGACTGGGTGCAACCGGATATGTCCTTTGACCAGTGATTTTCATATACTGAATACTGTGTTAAACGTGGGAAAACGCCAAAGAGTTTGGTTTTGAACCTGACTGATCCGTAATGGTAAAGGCAAAACGTCAATAACACAAAGTGTTTTTGTAACTATATTTTTATAAATAAAATACAATTATTTTTTGCCATCATCGAGTGTACTATTTAAAATACTTAATAATGTTTACTTTTACCACTCTGCAATTCTAATTTAAAAAAAAAATTAAAATAATATATAATATTAACTATAAAGATATACTCGTAATATTACAGTTGATGCAAATGAAGCGGGGTTGATAAGAAGGACTAAGCTCTCTAAAAATGTTTAGTTTCACAAAATACTGAACAGATACATAGTATAAAGATAATATTATGTAAGTATATTATTGTATACTTACATTGCATTTAAATGATACCTTTATACAGAGGTAATACTTACTATTATTATTGTTATTATTATTATTATTATTGTTATGTTAAAAATTGTGATAAGAAACACACCATGATTTTTTCGCTAAAAATGCAACTAAAGCTCTTTTCCTTTTGTGAAAATGATGAAGTTTACATTTTATTCATTTTTACAAGAAAGGTAATAAAACAGGTATTATAAGAAAAGGATTTTTTTATTTTGTTAAAGTAAACATGTCCCCTCCTTAAATAAGAAGCTTATTTGCACCTATGAATTATGAATTCATAAACATCTTTTCAAAATGATAGGTATATAATATGCAAACATATTTTTATAATATAAAAATGAAAAGAAAAAATGAATATTAAATGTTAATAAATCACGGTGTGTATATAATTATTATGTAATAATTTCATTTTTATCATCTCTAATTTTATATGCGTTTATTTTAATTATATAATAACGAATTGATTAATTTTTACGTAATACTTTTGTATATATATATAATAATAATAAGATATCGTAGATCGATTATTGAAATATTCTATTGAATCTTTGAAAATAATGAATTATAAACGTAATACTAGTTTAGTTTTAGTTCTTAAAAAGATTTATTGTTTTACGCAGGTAAAGAGGTTTCTAATAAACATGGTTTTACACGCCAAATACAACAAACAAAGATAAATAATTGTTATAAGTTGCAATAAACGTTTTAAGTACAAGCTATAACTCAGATTCTGTAATCGAAATGTATAGGTAAATTATGTCACACGGTGGCAATGAATTCGGTATTCTTCAGACAATGATGAAGTAAAAAACAAACAGGCAGTAAAATATAATAATACGTTGCACTATATTAATTTACGAGGCAACCGAGAGATACATATTAATTATATTATATATTAACTGTTTGTTCAAATGTCAAGTGCCTCAGGGTTTTTTTTTATTTTTACAAATTATTATTATATTATTACGTCCTGTGTATTATCTCAAAGACTTAAAAAGTAAAAATCTTTTTCTCTCGACGGCCGCAATAAAACGTCTTTTTTTTTACGAGACATCAATCTCATATCGGGGACAACACGACTTCCCAACACGCTGCATTTCATACCATGCGCACGATTCGCGAACTCGTCGATTGCCCGGCGAAGGAAATCGTATCTAAACGTTCAATCGTTTAGGTATGTGAAAATTAAAGGAACATAATTATTTGTAAAACGTGTACAGTGCATACACGTTTGTGCGTGATGTGTTATTATATATTATTATAGGTAGACGAGTTTTTATTTTATATTTTTACGACTCGGCCGCGGACCAAAACATTATCATATATCGTCCCTGGTGTGCTATAATCGTGACGAATTATTAACGATTGGGGACGCGTAGTTATATCGTATGTATCGACTTGGGGACACGTTTTAGTTGGCTGTATATTAGGTATATCGCATTAATTATTATAATTCAGTCGGCCGTTTCGCAACACGGCGATATAAAATGTCCACCGATCGAGTCTCTTCAATGAACACGGTACATATTATAATAATAGGCATGTGAACGACGGACGTGTGACGGTTGTGCTGGCAAATCGTATAATATGTGTGTACTATACTTTATAGTGGTGGTTTTCAAGCTTTTTTGATCGACGGATATCTTCTGATTTTGAAAACCAAATTACTGGCTCCCATACGAATACGTCATAGTGATAAATTGATAATGAAAATTAGTACAAACAATTTTACTTTACTATATTAACTGCACAGAGTAATATAATATTATTTAATGATGAAATAAACGCGCAATTATTAATAATAAGAGTCTTTTTATCTTTTTGTTTTTGAGGTTTTGTATAGAAAAAAAAAATTAAATTAAATAATTAATTAAAGGAACACGGCTTCCTTGATAATAAATCACGACGCCCCTGGCAGGTTCGACGCACAGGTTGAGAACCATTGACCTACACAATAATAACTAATATAATTACCTATATACCGTCGTCGAATCCTATGCTCCGCGTAAAGTTACATAATTTCATATTAAAGACACCATAATTAGAAAAGTTATTACTTTTTTTTTCCTCGCCGTCTTAATTTTTTATACTACGAGTATGTTATAATAATTAATTCAAATTTATCTAATAGATATTTTTTTGATATGGGACATGGCAGTTTGGGCGTCTTATAGTTTCTGTCTAAATCGTCACGACTCGACCTCGGTTTGCAGCATGATACTGTTATTCTTTCATTAATATCTAAATTAAAGTTTCATAATACGTTTTAGCCATATCACTTTTTAAAAAATAAAATATTTTGGATTTATAATTTCTGTTTTAAAAAGGGTTTCAATCATCACAGTTATTTCAATTTATCGACATTCTATAAACTGTTTTCATACGGTTACTACTGGCTTAATGGACGCTGGCCGACCTATAGAAATGAACAAAAATCTGTATCTGTATGATTTGATCCCAGAATATTAAATATTTATACACTGTTTATACCATCAGGATGTAGTTTTAAAATAGCAGTTTACGTAATAATAAATATAAATTGATTTTTGTACAACTAGATAACTAAAACGGTGTACAAATTTTAAATAATTTATATTTAATGAAAATGGGTCTTCCGAAACATTCATCTCTGTGCATTTATTTTACCGAATTCTATATGTATCGTTTTACCACGAATACAAAGCACCACGTCATGTTACAATGACACGCGACACACTCTATGCATAGCATTATAATGTTATTTTGTATTATACACATTAGAAGATGGTAATATATTTTATCGTTAAATGTATACGTCGGATTATACTATATTTATAAAAAAAAAAACCAGCTACAGATTAATAACTTCTATAAAATTAACGGTCTAGCCCATACGTTTAGAAGGTATTCCATTTGAGTAAGAAAATTATTGTTAAATGGTTTAAATAATATCATACAGAATTTGGAGTGTAAGTATATCGAATAGTCCCATAACTCATAAGTCATAATACTCCATATTTTATGATTACGATTACGACGGTGTACCACGATAAACGTAATCAAAACCGATGAAGTAACCGATCGCACCAAACATTTATCTAATCAATTATTTTATTTATTTACTTTTACTTATTTCATCAGTTTAGTTTGAACAGTTTAATTGCTTGGTCTGAAATATGAACAATTAACAGCGCCGAAATTCTAGGGGGACAATAAAAATATATATATTTACGATTTACATATTTATTACGGTTTTACGGTAACGGTGTTGCAAGAAAATTAGCTACAGTGATACTTATAAATTTCAAATCCAAAACAATGCCGCCAAAGTTATTGCAGTCACATAAATTATAGGGTCTATATCAGTCTATCACTGAGACTAGATGACTAAATATTTCTGTTTTGTATTGAATACAAAAATAAATTTAGCTTTTATTTTGAAATTAACACGCTTCATTGACAAGCTTTATGTAAACCACTGCTCTGAACGGTGAAACGCATTAGCTACTGTATCAATTATGGGTTTAGTCTGTTTAGACTATTTTTAGTTATTAATAATCAATGACTAAAAATGTCTATTGAAAATTACATTGCTATTATATTGTTTTAAATATTTCATTGCATGGATATTATTTGTTGATTAACTATAGATTTGTTTTGTTAAACAATCGTTCGCAATTCATGTATTATGCATATACATATTGTTAAATAGATACCTACAACAGTTTAAGCGTATTTGAATTTCGCATTAGTTATACTACTATTAATTTCAAAATAATATCATAATTTATATTATATCGTACGATTGAAACTGTTATATATGTATACCTAACAATTCGGTTTATTATAGGAAAAATAAAATATTTATACTGTGCATGTGTTCAATAGTAAGTTATAGAATTTAAATTCAACAATAAGTATGCAACCAGCATTGCACACGAACGGCCGAGTCTCTGCATACAACACGCTACAGAGATGACTAAAACAGTGTTTTTTTAAACTACATGACTGCTGCATAATATATGTAATATTTTAATATTTATTATTATTTATTGTATTCTCGTCTAATTCAATGCAAATATCGTCTTATTTATAGGTATGATTTATTATATCCTGTTCTACTGGCTCAAGTCATCACTTACCCGCCGCTCAATCTCACACAGCACGCGTTCATATAGCCATTATTGTAGATACCACAGCTACCATGAAGTTTTATTATCATATTATTTCGAGTCGTGGCCAATTGGCAGTAGAACTTTTGGTAAGTAATGCTTCATTGTCGCCGTAACAATGAGGGCCATTATTTCGAACGAGATTATAATAATATAAAACTGCATTAGGTACGGGTCGATAATAAAAAGGTCGTTTGGAAATATCATATTCATAAACCGTGCGATGTTTAGTAATAATAAATAATAATATTGTTTATATACCTACATATCTATTACGCATTATCCACTGTGTCATTATAATACGGTGGTCATAAGCTCGCATCAATAACGACGAGTGTTTGGTAAGAAGGCACTTACGTATTAGATTATGGACAGTTGTTTATGTTTTTAAAACGTATGTCAATAGAACAAACTGTAAAAACGTCCGTCTGTCAAACGAATATAATGTAAAGGTTGCACCTTGAAAACGTATTAGGCATACTAAAACAATAATAGCCAAATTACGCGAACAATAATTATTTTGAATATTTTAAGATGCCGATACGTACAAGACTCAGATAAAACTTAATCGCCGGCTAGTCTTGGGAAGTCGGCGCGAATGTATACCGCGTGTATTTTAATCATACGTTCGGAATCTCGATAATCTGTTGGAATTATGTTCAGTGTAGTGAACGATAAAATACCTCAGATTGTTTTCGCGTTATCAGGTACGTACTAACAATCGATTTACATAACGATGTAATGCTTAGATTATATTAATATTACGTACTCGTATACTAGATATAACGAGCTAACCGAAAATTAATGTCATTACAGTAAAATAATGAAATCACTCTAATTTAGCGAAAAATATAGATTATGTCTCGAGTCCGATATGTGTGTAAGAATAAACAAATAATATAAGTTCGATATTATAATATATTCCGTATTGATCAATTGTTATTCTATAGTCGATTGTCGTTCCTGGACTGCAATGTCATTTTTTTCTCCTTGTCCGATTTTTCAATATAATAAACGTCGCGAGATTGTAACGAATAACAATACAATTATTATTATTATAAATAAATATGTATAGTGTTCCGTTCAAGGCACTGCAGTCATATAATCGTATTGAAATGAAAATAAAGTAATAAAGCATAGAACAAAATAAAATATTTTTTGTTGTCAGACGTCCAATTTCGTTGGCATCACTCTACTCAAATGTCACTAGAACGCAATTTAATACACATAATTACGCAGTGTATTTGTGACATCCGAATACTTCTTTAAATAATAACGAACATGGTATCACGGTCTTCCAGAACATGTATAGCACATAAAATAGTGCGAATCATATGGAATGTGCATATTATAAAGACGGTATACATATATTATGCACTCGATAAAAAAAAAAATATTATCTCAAATAAATTACTAAATGAACACAATGGCAGTGACAGATCTGACGTTTGATCAATATAGCGGGGTAAAAGAGGAGGACAGTAATTATAATTTTTTAATAAAACGACTCTTGATTTCTCCTTCATCAAATTTTTGCTTTTTAATTGTATAGTTTTGTTTTCGACAGTTGTATTTGTTAGTAAAACTGCTAAAAAAGTTCATAAAAAAAACTATGGCCCAACCTTTGAGGAGGAGAACTTCAAACAATCTACCTAGATTGCTTTCTTTAAAATACGTCACCGTGTGACACGGCGCGGGTCGTTTCATTAGAGTTTATCAATCAAACAAACCGTTGACGGTGACTATTAAATGATGACTATAACTATATATATATATATAAAAATATGAAATATTTTAATTAAGATTGACCATCAACATTTATTTATGAAGTTGTCATAAGAAATCCAATGTTAAATATATTTATAACTTATTATACTCTGTTAGTTTTTTAATTAATAAATACTAAATAGTGAGTTTACAGCGTCAGCACAATAACCTATATCCAAAAAATAATAGGTAATTATAAAACGTTATATTCGCATATGCGACAAAATAAAACGTACATTATATTTTTAAAATACGAAAATATGACCTAATAATGTATCGATAATAACTTGTCTGCCTGTATAATATATAGAAACATGAAACATCATACGATAATATTGTAAAATTGAGTGAATAAAGTTGTTGAATGATAAATTTTCGAATATGTCGCAGCTTTTCAAAATAGTATATAAATAGCCGTGTTTACGAGATTCGATGCATATCATCATAATTTGTCATAATGATGATGATGTGGCTTATCAACTGTGCATCTCTGGAAACGATAATTTCGCCGAATTAATGTTTTACCACATGACATATCATTGAAATTCGTTTAAATAAACTCACTTTTATTTAAATAACTGGTGCAGTTTAATCCTTGCTAGTTTCAAACCATATTAAATTTAAGCAAAAATTGTGTTTTCAACATAGTTGTGAGTTGTGATTGACTTACCAAAAACAAATCAAAATAGTAGAAATGGTTCGTTTTTCTTTTTCTAATTGTAAATCGAAATAGCAAAATTATTTCTTATAAGTTTCAATCACAGACGATAACTCAAAATTCAGCACTGCAATCCATCATAAGTGACCCGAAATCTGACTTAAAATTAATTAATTTCTTTTTTCTTTTTTTCTCTCTGCTACTATGCAATATAATATAACAACTAAAACCTAATGACATATAAGTATTGTAAAATTATTCGAATTCCGATGTGAGCCAAAATCGTCGTTGATTATCTATATGCATACAAAAACTCACCCCCATACGTTATTATTTATTAATTTAGGGCTCGGATTTTAAAGCGCATATGCTTCTTTTTTTATATGTAAGATAGAAATCTAATTTTTATACATAGATTCGTTTCACGTCATTCTGATTCCAAATAAACCAATTTTTTTTTTGCTTTTTTTATGAAAATGTTTTTTTTAAATTATTCCAGCTATGAATTTTTTTATATGTTTGTTATGCTATTCTAATAAAATTAATTAATTAATAAGAAGAAGAAATGTAAAAACCCAGAATGCATTAAAGGTATTGGGTTGTTATTGTTTTCGTTATCGGCTTGATTATTAAATGTATTAAACGTATAGATTATCGATCTATACAGATAGCCTGCAGTACCTAATCGGTCAGTATGCTTATAACATCGATATCAACCATTTCAAAACGTATGAATTAGGATTTTAATTTGAAACCTCTCGTATGAAGTATCGATCACTTCAGTGGATGTAGTGAGTTCGTTTTCTACTAATACAAACTTTCTATCGGACATTAGAGTCAGTTGCACTACTGAAAATCTAGAGAAATACATGGTAGTTAATTCTATTTTTAGTTTAAATTAATATTTCAAATTTTTTTTTATTCATTTCTACAACTGGTTCATGTTAATTTTTGGTTTTGTTTTTTTTTTTTTTTTTGGTTTTTTTAACCAATCGTGTGCATTTTTAGTTGCTTATTATATTATGCTTTAAAATCCGAGTCCAGTTTATTCTATTATTTTATAATACTAATGATATTATACACGTGTTTCGTTTTGGCCGTTGCAGCGTCCCTGGGTGCGTTCGTCATCGGCACAGTGCTCGGATGGTCATCGCCGACGATGACGATGTTGGAGAACGGGACCGCCGTCAGTTTCGAGGTGTCGTCAATGGCCGCGGCGACCGCGTGCTCGCTGTTCGGCGTGGGCGCTGTGATCGGCGCCGTGCCCGCCGGCGCCGTGTCGTCCGTGTTCGGCCGACGAGTGTCGCTCATCGTCAGCGAGGCGCATGTGGTCTTCGGCTGGTTGATGATCGCGTTCCCGAAGGCCGCGCGGATGCTGTACGTGGGCCGGATACTGCAGGGCGTCGGGTGCGGTGCCATGTGCACCATAATACCCATGTACGTCGGCGAGATTGCCGAACCCGAGATTCGAGGTTTTTATCCCTACAAAGTTTTGTCATTATTATAAAAATACAATAATTAACATAATGTACCGCTATCGGAGCTGTGAGAGATCGTAGTAATATACCTGAGCCGATCGAGACGAAAAACAAAAATAAAATATCCTCTGCATAGCAATAATAACGATTAACGACACTCATATAATATATTATTATCTCGGGATTTTACGACGACATCGTGATAGTTGATAATACGATTGGTGGAAGGTGGGCACTGGGACGAGTGTGATAGTTTTGACCAAAATTTTAATTGTCCGTTCTAGTGACATTTGATGTATATCATTTATACCGTTTGGGAGAGCGAAATCATTTTTGCCTGCACGAGCGATATGCACTTTGATAACCCTCAAGTATTTTTATCTTTCTATTTTGAGTTAGAGTTTGTAATTAATTAATAACTATATATGTACATCGGATGTGATTTTATTTTATTTTTCGATTGAGAATATACATATCACTGTTATCCAGTATTCCTGGAATTCGTCCAAATACTATTTCTTCTTTTTTTTGTGTAATTAACATCGCCCAAACAATTGTATATTCAAACTATAAATAGTTAAATAAACTTAAAAAGTTGGAATTTGGATACCTTTTGCTATATGATAGGTAACGAGTGAACTACCGCTGCAATAGATGTGTAAAATTTGAATTCGTTCATATAATATCATTGTAAACGAAAAGCTATTCTAAACTAAGACTTCTATCGCGTGGTCTATATCACCATGAAGTACTTTAAATTTATTTTCATAATACTTCTCGTATTGCTATAATATAATGTATCGCTAATATATAATTTATTTTATTATTAGTACATAAATAACATTTTTTTTTTATATAAAATTGTAAAATCAATATATTCATGGCCCCGCTTAGAATCTAAAACGCGTAATGACGCATAAATAATACATAATTTACGAGACAAAAATAATATGCTCGATAATGGTATTTTATTTCACCGTTATAGAATTTATATATTAAAAAATATTAAGTATATTTTTTGAATAATTATGGAAATTGTGAAAAAGTGTTACATCGGTAAATTCTTATAAATCTGGAATATAAATATTATATAATATAATGTCTAAAATGTATAAAATTTTAAAAATCCCTTAAACTATCTATCAATTACCTATTAATTGTTCGGAAATCGCATTGGTACTTTTTTTTGCCCTTCTCGTCTGCATAACTCATTGGTATTTTAGGGTTCCTTGGTGGTTTATATCAGTTGTTCGTCGTGGCCGGCATTTTGTACTCATATGTGCTTGGAAACTTTTTGAATTATACCCAACTCAACTTAGCGTGCGGCGTGTGGATGGTGATTCACATACTTGGACTGTTGTACATGCCGGAATCACCGTATTTCCTAATCCAGGAAAACAAAAAAGTTTCCGCCGAAGAAGCATTGGCCCGGCTTCGAGACGCCGATCACGACTGCAAGGCTGAACTCGTCGAGATACAGGTAAAATGATTTATTGTTTTTTAATGTTATATTATATAATCGAAGCACAAGACGTTTTCGTTTCATTTGCGTTTCTGTCGTTTCCGACCGTATAATATACTTAATCTTAAAGTTTACAATTTTGCCAATCGTCTAAATACGTATAACTTAAATGAAAAGTTTTTCTGCCCCCATCATAGAAATTTGTCGAAGAAGAGCAAAAGAACAGTTATACGGCGCGCGAAGTGCTCGAGAAGGACGTGAACCGGAGGGCACTGACGATTGGCATCGGTTGTATGTTTTTCCAGCAGACGACCGGTATCAATGCGATCATATTCTATATGAAACACGTGTTCGAAATTTCGGGAAGTGACATTAGTCCCGAACTATGCACCACCATTGTTGGCACAATACAGGTACCCAATACGTAATATTGTTAAAATATTATATTAAAATTTGTATTTTAATGTGATTTTAAAAATATAATTATTATAACGTTGAATTACGACTAGAGAAGATTCCCGCAACACTCACCCGTTTTGTTTACTTCATTTTCCTGTTAGAATTTTCATCATTGTCTATTAGATGATCGATTTTAATTTTTTAACACTGTTATTAATTTTGTTCCATTTTACATGTAAAAAAGAGAGAAAATTATTAGTTTTTCGACTGTATTTTTCAGGCTCACATTGCATAAATTGTTAAACACGCTGTGTGTAAAATAATAAATAAAATCGAAAAATGACACGTTTTATAGTCAGTTGATTAATTATTGTTGTTGTCTGCTCTTGTGTTAAATAAAACCATCGTGTGGAAAAAAATATCAACACATTGTTCAGTAGGTTACACGGCGTATTGTGTAGGCAATTTAAGTACATAAATGTTTTGAACTGTTAAACGTATTGGCTTAGAGCCACATAACAATATTATTATTTCATATTGTTAATATTGGTGTAGGTTTACTGATAGTTAATACCTCACGATAAATTATTTGTTACCTATGGTAAACTTTAATATTCGATCTTGAAAATGAAAAACAAAAATTATTTAGTACAGAAACTAAAATATTACGGTTAAATTGTATACCTATATATTTATAATATTTAATTATTATAGGTATAATTTAATAATAACCATATTATTATTGACGTTCAAAACAAACTTCTTAACTTTAAAATTATATTCAATTTTAATAATTTTTAAGCTTTGTGATTAAAATTGTAGTATGTTACTAAAAAATAGATACAATAAAGTACTAATAAATCGTATTAACGTACATTCGACATTTTCCGTTTTATTATAAATCAAACATAGAAAATCTAGAAAATACAGTTACTCACGTTTATATCTGTGTAAAAATAAAGTATTGGATAGTTTATTAATCGTAAGGTATTGTTTTTCTTTTAAACAAAACAATTTAAAATATGTACAATCATATGACAATGAAAAAAAAATCATAAATAAATAGATAATACATTACATGAACAATATAATTAGGAAATTACCATTGTTAATAACTTTTAATTAAATTAATAAGTCTCTACAGCATAATCATAATATTAAAATACGTTGACGCCTCTCACTAAATATTACAAAATTATCTGTGATTCGAACATAATATACAAACTGTTTTAATTTTCTCTGGCGTGTTGTAATTAATATGATAAAATAAAATAATCGGGTTAGTCGAAAAATATCGAATATGGTTACAATGTCGACCATTTTATTTAATGACTAATATTTTCAAATATTTATCGTATATATGCTTAGTGTATTGTTCTTGTTTATTCGACGAAATATTATTAGAAGATGGCGATTATCTGTAATTGTGTTTGATTGAAACGTTGTGGTTTTTTTTCTGTTGAATCGTTCAAGTTTATCTTCATTTTTATTTCACTAATTTGAAATAACAATAAAATAACAACCTAGTCTATTTTTTAAGAAATGACAACATTTAAGAAATAACTATATGTATAATGTATATTACATTTATATATTTTTTTTAATTGGTATCAATTTTTCTTCTCACTACAATAGTTTATACTATTTTGATGTGATTTAAAATCCAGTTCAAAACAATTTTAAACAATTGTGGTATCTATGTTTTATATATAAAACATTTTTCACTATAAAAAATGAGCATAAATTTTTTGTCGTATTGTACGCCTAGAAACAGTAAATACTAAATAATATATGTATACGGATATTTTCAGAGAATTGTGAAATCAATAAAACCTTTTTTAACCACATTTCTTAGAATTTTTTTTTACATGTATATTGCATAATATAAGGGCATGATTAGAAATATGTATGTTTTAGGGTAGGATAAGTTTTCATAATCGTATTGCCTCCGTGCTGCGCCACCTACAATTCTTTTTAATCATACAATTTTATAAATCATTTATTTATCTATTATTACAAACTAAACTAAATAAATAGCTATTATTTATTTGTATTAAATAGTTAATAAACAAAAATTATTCTTGTACTATTAACGTACAATATTATTATTATTATTTTTTTTTTATGGATTATAATCTTAGTGTAAAATTCATCGATCTTGGCTTTTTAATAAAATGTTGGTAATATATTCTATATTTAACTTTATATCATGATTTATAAAACACTGCAGTTATTGGGAAATCATTCACGTAATACGATTAAGTTAAATTATTTTGAAATAATTTTATGTTGAAATAACAAAAATAATGATATTCATAATAGATAAGAATTCAGGAATATCATTTGTGACATAAAAGGATGCATTTATCTCGAATACATGCTCTTTATATTTTACATATATGTTATTGAAATTTATAGAAGTTTTTCCAAAAAGAATATTAATATTTTAATGCTTTAAACATTTTCAAAGGTTATAATGGATCATTTTCGGTATCTATTTGGTACTTATTTGTGAATCAAAAGTAAAAAATTCAAAAGACTTAAAAATAATCGTGAAACTTTGCAACACTAAGTTTCGATGAAATCAATTTTGATATTCGTGTTAATTCAAAATTTAATAACCATAGGGCATTAGAAACTTAAACAAATATTTGTATTAGTATTTTTCATACATAATGTGGTTTTAAAAATATCTAGGTATGGGTTTTTTTTATTATTATTAAATTTTTTACTCGGTCAAGTTTGAAAAAGTAATTAACAGTTTCTGATAAATTGTTTTCATAAAAAAGTTTAAAAGAATTGAAAATACATTATCATGATTTTCTTTACATAATCGTTTGAAGTTAATTATAAATTTACCAACTCTATTATTCAACTAACTGATATAGGTGCAACAAGTATGTGGGTATGTAAATCGTAATATCATACCAGTTTAATCATTATATAACTAAAGTGTTTTCATGTGATCTTTAAAATTATAAAATTGATTTCTATATTCATTTTGCAATATTCTCGGTAACTATATTTTTGTTTTAGGTGGTAATGACATTCGTATCTATGATGATCACGGACAAGTTCGGCAGACGTTCGTTAATGGTGTACTCGATGACTTCGATGGGCCTTTGTTTACTGGCACTGTCATACTATTTTTTTTCAAAAAAATACAACCCTCACGTGGCTCAAACGCTGGACTGGTTACCACTCGTGACCATAGTGTTGTACATATCCATGTTCTCGATCGGGTGCGGTCCCATACCGTACATAATTATTGGAGAAATATTCTCATCAGAAGTTAGTCATATCATAGTCGTTTTTAAAATCATATTATACTAAGTAACCTGTACAAATTACGTGACCTTGTACGTTTATAATTTATTACATACATTATCTAACATTGTCATTTATCATAAATCAGATGAAAGTGACATTTTTCGAAAAAAAAATGCATAAGATAGCTATAATAAATATTTATTTTGACATTGTTTTAGCTTAAGTCAATGGGCACAGGCATGTCAATTGCCACCAATTGGATATTGGTCTGGTTGGTAACGTGTCTGGCCGAACCTATGGACAAATTTATCGGTCCGAGTGGTACATTTTTCGTGTACTCTGGGTTCTGTTTTATGGGCATGTTGTTTGTCGTCAATTGCGTACCGGAGACTAAAAATCGATCTCTAGCTGTAATTCAATCGGACCTCGAAAAGAACTAACAAACGGTTTTAGTTCGTCTCGTTGGAGTGAGTCGTTAAACCCACTTTATAAACACAATGTAATTTTGATTAAAATTAAATGTATATGATTGATAACTGGAATTAAGTGATAACATAATTTTTGTACGATAACAATAATAATAATAAAAAATTATCGATAAAATAAATTTATGTGCTTTAGAATTAATGGTGTACTAATTGATAAAAATATTTCATTCATCATATTTTAATGAACAATACATATTTATTTATTTATCGTAATTATTTGCTATTCAGGTACATAAACATTATTATTAGTAATATTAAACAATATAGGTACTTTTAAAGGTAAAATATTGGTATTACATTAAACACATTGCATTTAAGAATTTGGACATGATGTAAATGAACAACTGAATTTGTATCATATGAAAATGAATTTCTAAAACTTTGAAAATATCTTTTTGGTTCAAACACTTAAAACTCAAAAACAAAATTTAATTAATTGTCTCGAGTTAATTAAATTAGTTACCAAACATAATAATTTTACATAGTTACATGTGAAACATCTATCTTATAACTTTTAAGTAGCCCAAACCCATAAGTGTTGTGTAGTAAAATAAGCTGTTATGCGTTTATGGCGTTTTAAGACTAAACGTACACACTAAACTTATATATAATGCTTTAATTATATGTATTAATTTTAACTGTTTTAAGCACATAGATAAATAAGTTCCAATTGTTAGCTTTTATATAATTAAATTCCAAGTAAAATTATAAAGAATATTCTTCCAGTAATAAAAACTACAATCTACATATTTCCAAAACCAATTATTTATATTAAATATTAAAAATAAAACATAGTTATAATATTATACATATTTTGTACGAAATAACCATCGGAAGTGTAAATAAAGTCAAATCATAATAGAATGAATGAAGAACGTTTAGTTAATAAATATTATATTTTAAAACCAAAAAAATTTTTATAAATATAAATATTGTAATCCACAAAAATCAAATTGATAATTAATAAGCAATACATATAGTAAACCCGCGTTGAATAACTACTCAAGTATTAGAATAGCCCAACTGTTTTAAACTCAAAGATGTTTACGACTCAGTGTTAATTTATTCATACTTGCTGAAATTCTATTTTTTTGTAAAAAAAAACATTTAAAATACTATTTATAAAAAAATTATTTACCTAAACTAAATGTAATAAATGTTAATAATAATGTATGCGTCATTGGTTTCGCGTTTATATTAAAATACGCGAATACCTTGAAACTATTATTTTGTATTTTGTACGACCGATAATAACGAGCAGACATTTTATTTATTGGTTATTTTTTATCCTGAAATATTTATGGAATAAAATTGTATTGTAACTGTCGTAATATAGTATAATATCAGTATATTACTAATAAAATATATAATATAATAGGTCAAACATTTCAATCGAACTGTATAGATTCTTAAATGTTTTCAATTTCACAGCAAATATAATTCAATTACATTCTACGCGTTTAGAATTATTTACCATGAGATTTATTTATTTGTGAGTAGTAAATTATTTTATATTGTGAGTATATTAACACAAAAGCAGTCTCGCGGTCATAGAAAATAAGATATTGTTTACGAGTTTTTGCAGATAACGAAAACAATATTACCTACATCAAACAGAAATAATTTGGACACTAAAATTTAGCGTTGGAAAATTGTTGACACAAGCATTGATACGGATTTCAAACATAGTAATGTATAATAAACTGTAATATACCATCATAAAATACCACTGACATAAATTACATATCATTCCGTTCGCATATAGTTTGTGTATATAGTGTATATCGTATAATTACACATACCGACAAGTTCAACTGAATAAAATGAGACGTAAGTGTTTTATGTTGAATTCAAATGTGAAACAGATGATTGGATATATATTGTAACCTGCCAATTCCAACACATCTGTTGCGGTAAGGAATGAACAAGACACATAGCTCGATATGACAGCTATATTATATAGGTAAACCGCGAGTACAGCAGAATATTATAATGTTATGCGGATAAAACGATAAGATCGATAATTTAACAAACCTCTCATTCGAACGGCGCTGTGAATGTATGCAAATACAGCAATATTTATAGGAGAAGATCTCGCAGTAATATGACAATCGACGAAGCAGACGCTTGAAATTTTACACTGAAATAGCAATAAAATCGAAGGAAGGCTGACCTTAACAACTTTTAACCGACCTATTTGTAAACAGTATTTTATCGACGGAGATAGTGAATAGTGAGTTAAGTTCTGTTTGTGTGCGTTTATGTATAGTTATACTTAACCCGATCGTAACATGATGTAAGTCTAATGTCGTAGCACGATTTCGTTAATTCTCATATCATCATATAGTTTTTCAATGTGATCAAAATTTTACTTCGAAACCCAGAAAAGTAGAACTCGTCAATTGTTACAAACTGCAATATTAAATATTATTAAACATAAATATTTTTCATAGATCCAAGTATGAATAAAAAAAAAAAAAAAATGCTAAAGAAAAAGACCTTGAAGTCGTACAATTGATTCAATTAAACTATAAAGTGACTGCATGCGAGAGCACGTAGGTAGTTAAATAATGCAATTAAAGAGACTCTGTACAACTCAAGGGTTCGCAGCTGTTAGAATAATATTATACGCTGTAAATAATTAAACATTACAGTTAATCCGGTCTACGAGTGTATTATTACGTTTTGAAAAAAAAAACCGTTTTTTAAAGACGTACCCAACGTTTAATAACAAACTCGATTCAGTATACTGAATACGATAATTTTATGTATGATTAAGTAAAATCTAAAGAAATATTGATAATATGCAAGAGGATGAAGATAAAAAAATAAAATAAAATTATCAATCATAAATGTATCTTTATTAAAATTCAGTAACATAATAGTATTGCTTTTATAGTTTTAATTTCAAAGTTTGTATTTCGGTTATTATAGTTACTATGTTATCGTTAGTTTTCTATAATCAATGTAAAAAAACTTGACATACTTAATATACTATAAAAATAATAAACAATTATATAAATATATATATATTTCCTAAATTCAGTCAAAAAATGTTATATTAAACAACAACTAAAAAAATAATTTAGTCAATGACACATGGTATTATAAGTTTACAACAACAGTATTATAGCAGTTAAGTATACGTGATATTATATCTGCTTAAAAATATATTTATTTAAAGAAAAAAATTAAGTTATATATATATATACAGCACACGAATATACGAGTAAACAACAATAAAACTCAAGAATACGAATACGAATTTTAATTTTTTTTATTTTTAACAATCATTGTCGAGTAGCTCGTGGCTTAATCCCTATAAACGTAAAAATATTATGTATTTTTTCAATGAATTAATATAAGCTGATGTGTATATAGTTTGTCCGTAGTTGTTAAACGATAATTGTGTTAAAAAAAGACATCAAATTTGTTTTTGACCTAAGCGAACCGAATATAATATAAGTACTGTCACGACTCGACCTTCTCTCCGTCTATATAAGATTAGAATGAGTAAACATATGATTGATTGATAGCATAATATGTTATAATACGTATCATCTATAGGTATATATATATATATATATATATATAGGTAATATATATAGGTATATAACACGTGTAGGACGTCCAAGTCCAGTCTGGCAAGTATCTTAAATAACACCAATGTTAATATACCTAACTTACTATGTGGTTTATAATAATATTATGTCCGTTTTGTAAAAGTCTGCTTTATTAAAAACGCCGGTTGCATACGATATTAAAAAAAAAATGGGCCCAAGAGAAAAAAAACAACACTGCATGTGTATATAATTATACAACATTAAAAATAGCTGTTTTTATGTAACTATTTGCCGATGAAAGTAGTAAGATTTATTTTACACTATAGGTATATGTGTTACGGTAAAGGATATATATCATATATTATATGCATATTCGTTTTCATTTATGTAAAACCGGACGATTATTTTTAGACTGCAGATGCTGCAGGTAAATAATTTATATATTTATACACTATTGCAGGTCAGATGCTGGTTATATGGTGTTATACGGTCTTTTATTTCTCTTTTCGAAATTTGAATCGACACGTGGGGTCCTTTTTTTTTGCGTTACCTCATTAAACGGTCTATAAACTATGTATAATATTACAATGCAGTCGTGTCTAAACACATGTATTATATAGGCACCGTGCATATTACTTTTGATTTATTTTTATTTTTGAAATAATTTATTATAATATAATATTAAATCTTGTATTCTTAGCAGAGAGTTCCGAATCGTCCTCATCCTTTCGATTTTCGAACGTGTTAATCGTATGCATTTCTGTTATACTATGCTATTTCAGTATGTCATGCAATATTGACTCAAAGTAAAATATAATTTTAAAATTATTTTCATAATTAGTTTTGTACCGTTAATTAGTTTTTCACAAATTTTCCGCTCAAAGGATATAATATATTCTTCTTATTAAACTTTAATATTTCTTTTTTAATATTAAATCTGTCATAGCATAGTATTTTACACTAAATGCTCTTATCTATAAAGAATATCCACTACCGTGAAGGACTCAGTTGATTAAATTGAAGGCTAAAAAACAAAATTATAATTGTGTTAAATACAATTATTGCCGAATCGTGGCTCTTTGTGTCGATGTATGGAATATTATTTGTATATTGTTTGACCTACCAATTTTAATTTTAATATTCAAATTGACTACTAATAAACACCACTCACGTGTAATGTCGGTTTACAAGGATTACTTATTCATATTTTTAATTACTAGGTATACAAAAAACAAAATCGATTATTTTAATAAATTGTATAGTGTGTAGGTAATATGTAAAATAAAACCACACAAATTGAAATTAAAAATGTCTTGTTTAAATTTTAAATTTTAAGTACATATTAATGCATGACGTAAATATAATATAATATGTGACCGAGTGTGCATCGACAACAATAAGTAATTCAAACTAATAAACTTTAAATCTCAATAGGTACATATAATGTTGTGTTTTGTCATTTACATTGGTCGATTTACTTAAATTAGGTCAGTATTATCTGTTCATATATTATATTCAAAATTCAAATACGCTTTGTTCTATGCAATGATTTAAAAATATTATTGATTTATAACGTTGTAAAAATCAACCTATATCTTTATTCTTTAATTTGTAATGTATTTAAACGATAAAGAACTATAATTATTTAATAATTTCCTGCATTCTACTAGTCATAAACATAACTTTAATTTATATTTTAAAAATGTTTTATACGATTTTATATAGATTTCAATTATGTGTTTACAATAAAATATAAATACATAGTACAAATCAGGTGCATTCATTGTTTACCTACAGTTTGAACACACATAAATTAGCTATTTTAATATACTCTTTAAATGTATAAAACCAGACAATGAGACTTACTAGTGTATAGGCATATTACACGACATGATGTAAATACAAAGCATCGTTACGTTATGCAGCAAAACATACGGCTGACTTAAATCAAATTATTTGAACACGTTCCTGGCGAAACTTCAAAACACTTTCTGTATAGTTTTATTATATTATTATCGCAGTGAATATTTGAGATACATACTTGATTAATGTGATTATTTTTAAATCCATAAATGATTAATATTATTAACCTGTTTAATGCCATGTGTGCAACATAATATATTTTTCAAAATTTTAAAGCGCTATTTTTTTCCATTATTATTTACCGACCAATTGTTAATAATTGCAGGCTGTAGTAATAATTTAAATATTCAGATAGCTTTTATTTGAAAAATGTTTAAAATTGTTTTTACATTAATTATCTTACAGATACCCTTATATTATTATATTCGATAGGTTGTGATATTATATAAGCTTTCAAATTAACGTTTCAATGCGCAATTCGCACCAGCTGCAGTATAGCTATTGTAGGTTTCAACATCTGTATTATATTATCCACAATAATTCATTGGAATGACATAAAACTTATATTATATACGGATCGAATATTTCAGTAATCCCCGGATGTTCAACTGTACACCTTCAAACATTCGGTTTATTGAATATTGTATTAGATATCAAACAGCAAAGCACCACAAAACAAACTGCAACAATAATTGCACTGATTGTATTGAACTAAGTAGTAGAAGTACAAAAGCGATGGTTACAGAGCCAAACAAGCAAGTACAAATCGTTTGATTTTGAGTTTCCGGACGAAAGATCAATACGATCGGGCCGTGTGTTATCACTGCTATCGATCGTCTCTACGACTTAATGACGTAAATTATACTATTAAGTCCAATACGAATGCAAACCTGTTTCGCATATTATGATCACCGCACCTGCAACAGTTGTAGACGGATATCATTTTAAATTTAATATTGTTATACTATGACGTTATACGATTATTATGACGTTGGTGTAATACAGCGTTTCCCGACCTGGAGGGGGCGTATAAACACTGCTGGGGAGGCGCGAGCAGTCATTACGAAGTAAAATTGTATTCGTTTAATTATTTTTATTTTACAATGTAGGGAAAAAATGAAAAATTTCTATAAGAGGGGGGGGCGAGATTTTTGAAAACCTACTATAAAGGGCTTAGGATTCAAAAGGTTAGAAACCACTGGTGTATTGTAATATAAACGCTATTATTGTTATATATAGGTATCGAACGGCGTCGTCGCGTCGGTCGCCGACAGTTCCTGCAGGCTACTACTCGACATGATGTGACTCGACAGAAGCGACGACGAGGCTGATATGTTATTAATTATTACGATGTAAAAATATCGTTTGAACGACAATAATAAGCCGTCATATTCATTTTGATTTAACGCGCGTGGCCGAGACAACACAAACGGTTTTCGGGCGGTCGACGACCGGATGCTGCGACGGAAGTTCCGACGAGGAGCCTGAATGCGCTGCAAGGACTCGTGCGGGCAATGACGATGAAAACAAAACAAAAAAAAAACAAAAAAACAAAAAAAAAAGCTATATGAAAAAAAAATCCGTAGCAACGTTTCGGATCGGACGCGACTCTGCGACCGGTCGACGGGCGTGCGATACACATTACCCGTCTCGTACGCGAACACAAACGTCGATGTTTTTCAATGAAATCGCCCGCGACCTTGCGCCGAACGACACAAAACTCGTCGGGAAAAGTACACGGTCGTCGCGCGATAAAGGTTACGCGCGCGTGCAAATCGCCCGTCGGTCGTCCGCCGCCGTCATAATATATATTATTATCACATCTCATATTGTGCACACATATATGTATATAATGTCTATACGTAATGTATAAGTACAATACCGTATACAGGGTGGTTATGGTCGAAACAATAAACGCGATAACGATCATCCCCCTATTGTTGTTTCTTACCTTTGATGACGACTTATATTCTCAGCCCGCCTTTTGAAATAACGTGTTTTGCACGCGATTCACAATTGGAGAGCATATTTTTGAACACTCGAGATCATTTTTAATCACTCATTTATTATTCATCGTCCTGATACGAATTTCTGTTTTTCAAACGATCACCGTATATCCTTTTTTTTTTTTTTTAATTTTTATGTATCTAAATAAAAATTCAAACGAATAATTTCCAATAGTTGTTAAACGGCATGTACCAATAGTAATATAGATAATAATAATAATATGTCTATTGTACACACAACATAAAACGTATTGTTATACGGGTAGTCTTTATTTGTTTAAATTTCAGTAAAAAAAAAAGTAGATAAGAGATTCGATGAAAAATTAAGAATTGTTTGCTTTTTAATAAATTGATTTCAAATACATGGTTGAAAACAGCATAATGTGTAGCTCTTATTAGTACCTAGATAAAGTGTAACAAATTGCAAACTACTCGTTCGAGTTATGATTTATAGATATACCAACGTTTTCAAAAAAACCGTTTAATTAATAGTTTGAACTTAAGAAGAGTGGCGGTGCTCGGTGAATCGCTCTGTATATTTGTACGCGTTTCGTATTGTGCACGTAAAACGACTTTATTTTCCAATCCGTCAGCCGATTTGTGATGGTGCAAACAAAATTCCGATTATTTTTTATTAATATTCGTAAGTATTATCAACTGGGTGTTTCTATTCATTACAATAATATAATAACGTTTAAAGAGGTGCTTATATAGGATAAAATGTAGGCGCGTGTGCATGCCGACGTTTTACGTTTCGTAAATGCTAAAATAGCTCTAGCAATCGATTTGGGTTCAAGGAAAACGACTGCAACTGTTACGCGCGAATTCAGATTTTCCTCATTCGGTTTGAATTGAATTTTTTTTTTATCATTATCACATTACTAGTCGATCGTAATTCATAAAATTGTGTGCAACCTTTTTAGTCCTTTGTAAGATTTTTTGTTTTATCGCTATGGTGCACCGTACCTCCGCTAACATCTACTGACGATATACGTGCAAATTGAGGGAAGGGTTTGAATTCAATTTGCAAATTGGAAATCATAGAGATAACGTGAAATTATAAAAAACGAAATTTTCGATCCGCTCGTATTAGTTCACGCATAACTAAATTTTACGAGTATACGCATTTTGTTTTAGAAAAAATAAAACAATACAGTTTATATTTTACTTTTTCGGTTCTGTATAGATATAATATTAATCGATTTTGTCGACGACTGATGAGCTTCTTCAAGTCGTTTATAGACATAATACACGAAAGTATAACCCAAAACTTTAACCTATACTGTATTTATGCATTATACTTCTATATATTCATTATTCTTTCTAAGGCATTGTCGCCAATCTCAATACTATTGCCATTAGTGTCTATAATTACGATGTACACAATCATTGGCATAGATGAAATGTGTACTACTACGGAATTATTGCTTTATAATAACTTATTGATTTGTACGTATTTTCATTTCTCTCTGAAATATTTTGAAATAACATTAAACATTTTTTTGGAAGATGGTCGGGGGTCCTCGCAGACTTCTATAAATCGGTCGTAATAGGTTACGCATATATTTTATTGTCGTCCTACACGATAATATCAATAAGCGGATAATATCATTATCGATTATATTATTATTAATATCATATTATGATGTATAGGGTTTTCGACGTTCAAGGAGGATTGTGTTGTCACTTCACGTCGACGAGTTATGGACAAGGTACCTATATTTACTATATTTAAACATACACACATTACACACACACATCAACCATTTGTCAATAATTACGTGGCGGACAACGTGCATCCGATGCATACAGAGCGTTTCGCGTCAGGTCAGATTGACACGCATAACATTATTATATTATATAAATGCATTATGCACGATATAATATTATACTTTATGTATTCCTATGCATAATTAATATACACCATTGATTGTGAAGAAAAAAAAATACTAGTATTATAATACGCTCGACGATAATGTGTAATATACATAATATTATTACAATATACGGTCTGGCGATTTAAAAATAAAATATTATACACTATAATAATATGATCGTAGTAAACCATAAATTTATTCCAGCGTGAAAACGTATATAAATTCATATTATAGTAATAAAATTGAAATAAGTATTTAACCAGCAGTTTCGGATTTCTTCGAGACTGCGTAAGCGAGAATATTATCGAAAAACGTATTATGATAAAAAATAACATGTATATAATATTATATTCCCGATTTCTTTGATACGCGTACATTATATAGTATATTATAAAACGAAACGACGGTAATTATTTACAACTGTCAAACGCGCAAAACGTTTTATTACAAAAACCATCCTACCTATTTATATTGATTAAATCGCATAAAATGGCAGTTTATTATTATTTATTTAAACGATATCCAAGCGGGTGATCCGGAATCTGAAAAAGAGGTTTCGTATTAAGTTAATAGAAAACCCGGTAGGCATTATATATAAGTAATTATATTAATTCTGCAGACTAACAATGGTGATGGTCAGGAATTTTACACGGAGTGGGGCTAAGACCTCGTAAACGGAAAAAAATAAGCCGGTTGGGATGCAGAAATCAGGTGTAGTTGGGCACTATTTCCTGATTTCACCGGATACTACCGCGATGGTGTATTTTTTGTATTATATTATACATAATTTAAAACAGAAATAATTAATAAATTATCGCCGCGTTCTTGCTGGGATTCCTACTTTAAGGTCTATTTTTTTCGCAGGTCGTGCGTCATAGTTAAATATTTATATCTTACGTTTTTTTATGCAAAACAAAACATTATTTTTTCGAAATACCGAAAATACTAAATACTGAATTTATCAATCAATTGAATTTTTTTAGAACTTTTTTCTTGTTACAAAATGTGTCTACGTAAAAAGGAACATAATAACTACTTCGATACTAATTTCGAAGTTCATAATCTAAATAAAGATTCGATATATTTTTACGCGTTATAACAATAGCCCCGACATATAGATGAAGGTCAAAGCTTCCTTACCACACCGCTGTAAGAAAACACATTAAAAATGAAACGCGTTGGATTGGTATTGATTTATTAGAGAAGACAATTATTACTCTCCTGTGTTCTTACGCTTATCAGATCACGTAATAGTTGGGAAAAAAAATAATATTCAGATTTTTTAAGTTTACATACACTAAATTATATACAACGTACCTACGTGTATATTATGATATTATGATGGCAATTAATGGATATGCACTCGCAAATTGTATACAAAATATTGTGTTTTATTGTTACGTAAGGATGAACGTATGAACGCACTAAGTAGTATACACGTATAATAGAAATAATAATAATGATCATAAAATATTTGTCATTTAGAAGGACAGCGATGAACACCAAACGCTGCGAATCGATTTCGATATTAACAATTTCGACACTCGAAAACTGGTTATTTAACACGTCGTATAGTGTGATTTTCCACGAACTACGAACGCGCCTTTGTCCAGCATTGATGTTCCCCGCAGCTGGTTCAAGTGTACGCATCCACTTCGATTTGTTGGCGCAATATTCTCTAAGATAAATTATCATCGGTAAAAAATATTAAAAAAAAAAAAATTAGTTTATCGAAATATATTAAAAAAATTGTAATTTTATGTAACGTTTAAAAAAAAAAATTCCTCGCCGAAGTGCTGTTGCTGTCTGCTGAACAGTTTCTTCAATTCAAGATTTCATGTAAAATTATAATATAGGGTTACATATAAATATTCGTTTGTATTAATTCTATTATTATTATAATTCTCAAATATCTCTTAAGCTTATTGTACCACGAGTACAGATTGTTAATAGTTCTTAATTCAAAATAATAATAATAAAAAAAAAGTAACGTTTAATACAATTTATCTATCGTTACAACACGGAAGAAATACATGACTTGCAGGTGCTACCTAGTGCCGTAGTTCGTTCCGAGACCCGATCGTAGAAATAAAAACAATATTATAATTATAATTATAACGACTAATTAACGACCACAAAAATAAACGGTGATTTAAAATGTGTTTTGTCTTTGTGCGATATCAACGCGGTTTTGACCAATAAATAAAAACATGTCACTGAACTCAGCAACCGATTAGCTGTCGAGGAGTTTCGCGATAACGGTCCATTGTTCGGTAATGATGACGAACAGTTCGACGTTGATGTCCTCCAAAGAAAATTACGTTAATTTTTATCTTATACTTGCGGAAAATAGGTACAATTTTATTTATGACGTAAGACTTATTCTCCCCTTTCTTGACCCCATGGATGTACGAGACAAAAATTCTTAATAACTATCCGACTTTCCGGTGGCGATATAGGAGGGACCAATAATTACCAGTGCACACTATAACTTGTGTCCGAAATAATTATCAGTAAGTAGGTGAGTTGCGTACAGAAAAAAAAGATTCAAAAAGGTCCATAGCCTATTTATGTCCCGGTATACCTCATTTTTATAACCTAATTTATTATCCTATATAGTATATATCGATATAATCGATATTAACATGTTAGTAAAAAAAAAACACGTTGGCGTTTATATTAATTTATAACGTATACGTTTCATAACATCGTATCATTCATATTAATATACAAAATTCATATGTTTTATAATTTGTCATGATAATAATAATAATTTTCATTTCAAATACTTACAATAGTAGGTATACCTAATATAATTTAAAATAATAAAAAAAAATCATGTTATACATTTTGTCATGATAACTATAATTATAGCACAATAATTCAAATATAGTATTAATTTAAATGAAACATTTTTTACCTATAGAATTTTAATGGGAAAATTTCGTTTTTTTTAACTTTCAATTTGTTTTTTTTAATTATTTTAATTTTAAATGGTTTTTTTTTTCAAATTCAGACCAATCATGGAGAGGGGATTTTTCCGCAACATAGTATTTTAATTATATAAAATCTGTAAATTTATTGAGGTAAAAATGTTAATCCAAAAAAGTTCTTTAAAAATTTACCAATTTCTGTATTTATTTGTATAAACTATATCGATTTTAGTGACAATACTATCAAAATTAGTGATTTTAGTAGATAATATCGATAATAATTATACAGCCGACTTGCGTCCCGTTTTTGAGATTCAAGTTACCAGTCAAATATACAACCTGAAAAATGTACCTATTTTGGGGACTCAAGTAACATGCAGCCATAATAATTACACTTCGACCACCCATTAACTACTATAAGTAACAATTTTAAATGAGTTGTATTATTTGGTCTAAGTGTTTTAAAATTATTAAAATTCAGTTATAAACTTATAGTTAAGATAATATCTGTACAAGCTAAAACTAAAAATGCAATACTGTCTGCATAGTATTATTTAAGTAGGTACTGTAAAACCTCGAATAACAGTCTTAAACAAGACTAAAAGAGTGACGGATAAAAGAAAAAATTAATTTTTATAATTTTAACTATGATACCTAAATTAGTTTTAATAATTTAAACATAAAATAAAATAATTTCATTGAATTTTATTTTATGAATATCGAGCTTTTCTAGTAAAAGGGTTTTTTTATATTTTTACAAGTACGTGTACACCTATAATATTTATGTGAAATATTCTATTTATAATTCACGATACTATTGTCAGTGGGTAACTCATAACGCATAACATAAGTTGACAAATGAAAGAGTGATGGATAATCAAAGTTACTATACATGAATAATACGTGATAAACAAACAATAAATATGACAATATGAGTACAATAGTTAATTTATTTATTATTTTTTTTTTTTACTTAGGAAATTACAGTTTATCGTTTAATTGGTATAGTGCAAGGTGCAGCGAAATGATTATTGAAAATTATTATTTATAACTGGCATGCACTTTAAAATATGTAAATCACTGTTTATTGTTTAGTATTACCAATAGTTTCAACACAGAAGTATCGACTTGATATCAACTTAAAATATACCTAAAACTAATTAATACCTAGCTTAGAAAATATAAAAACTTTTCCTGCCTTGTTCAAATCATAAAAAGTAATAAGAATTGTAAGTCACAAGTTCATTACACATATGAACACCTTTGCAGTATGTGCTTAATATTGATATAATTTTATAGCAACAAAAATTAATATCATAAATGCTTTAGACTTTTCGACCAAACTTCATAGAACCAAGCAGATAATAATATTATTCAAGTATAAAACTATTTTTCCAATTGGTGAAATAAAAAATTAATATTGTGTCGATGATGTCAGTTGTACTCTAAATAAATTTTTGCCTCAAACAGCTTTTTAATATTCATTTATCTTTGGTATGAAATAATGCTAATTATCACCAAACATTTTTATTTCATATGGTTAATAAATCGAAGAATTGCAGTACAAACATTGAACAATATGAAATTATGATAATCTAGACGCTGATAACTATTATCTAAACAATAAATTGGACGAAAATATAATATACACGAATAGTGTTACGTTATATTATATCAAATTCTAAATAAACGCTATATTGATGGTAATTTTATACTTTACCAAAAAAAAAAATAACGCAAAATATTAATTTAAAAAGATTTAACAATTGTATAACGACGGTATACATACGATTTAATTCAGTTTCCACGTTTACAATGTAATCAATTTGTAAGTGGAAATAATTAGGAATATTTCATGTGTTTGCACGTTCTGTTGAAACTTGTAATTTAGTTATAAATAAGTTTATCATGAGCATTTTGATGATTTGCACGTGTTAATTGTTTTATAAATAAGACACAAAAATCGCAAGTATTTAACACTATCATAAGTACTTGAAAAAGAATTGAACCAAACGAAATTCACGCAGGCAAATAATGTACGTTAATAATGTATAAGTATGTTAAATAATTTATATTATGTATAATAACTAAAAATACAATATTGATTTTTACGATGTATATAAATAACTAAATAAGGAAAAAACTTTATATGAGATAATAAATTTTACAATAGTACCTATTTTTATCATATACTTTACTAACTATATATAATTATATTATTGTACAATTGAATGTTAATAATGTATTCCCATGTTTATATATTATATAAGATAAAATATACGAAAGGATGAGCTTCGATTTCAAAGTGTTTCATAATAATAATGATAAAATTATAATTCAGCGCCAACAATTATCTTTAAATATATTAATAATTATCGATTCAAATTTAAAATATTGAAATATTGTTGTGGAACACCAATACACCATTCTTACAATTTTTAAAATTGACAGTTGTAAATGATTTTTACTCATGTATTATGTATTATTTTATAGCATACAGATATTTTAGTTAATTTTGAGGCATACAAAACAAACTTCAAACAATACTTAATATTATGAAAGTAGAATACGTGGAAAATTAATTAAAAATAAATACATCACTCTCCCCACCACCAAATATACAATTTTAAATTATTAAACAGTAAAATTAATTTACTGAGAAAAATAGACGCATTTTTTTTTATCAGGAAATTTGATACTAATATACTAGTTGCGAATAATTACAAAAGACAATTTAGATACTTATCATTGGTATCACCCTATGGTCTTTTTTTGTTACATAACATAAGTGTTTTATTATAATAATAAAACTTAACTAATATAGTACCATAAATTCATAATTTATAGAAAAAACAAACAGAATTTAAAATTTTTCTTATGCTGGATATTTGGTAATTAATAATTAATGAATAATGAATAATTATTAATTATAAATAGAGATAATACTCGTATCACTTTAAAATATAAAATGTTTTCGATTCACAAATAAAAATAATATAGTACATAATGTTTTAATGATCTAAATAAAATCATTAAATAGCTGTACAGCCTGTACAGTTATACAACACAACACCACCGTGAGTGTACAGTACCACAGCAGCATCACAACCCACATGCGGTCACAAGACACAAATTATTACTCATTTTATCGTTTAGTTATTATCACTAGAGATAGGATGTAAATTACTAGCATTTTTCTCCTTAAATCTTATAAAATCCAATCTTAACTAAAAATTTGTCACATGCTCCATTGATTCTAAATATACTAATTTTATTTTGCATTTTTTCGCATTTTTAACCATAAAAGCTTTTTAAAATTTTTAATTTTTTTCATATATTTTTAGGGTGTTTTTTTATACTATAGGTAAAAAATAGTTTCTGTACAATTATTTGGGGCATTATTCTGAAACTTTAGATTTTAAATAAAATTTATTCAAAAAAAAAAATTTATTATTAATTTTTATCGATGAGTTTTTGTAGTGATAAGTGTTGTTAGTTATTAGTTTATTGATAACAAATAATAATCAACATCCTGTCTCTAGTTATTAGTAATGAAATTTTTTTTTATTTGTATTTTACTTATTAATAATTTTATATATTTTGCTTACTGTAAATTAAACTTTTAAGTTTAAACTTAAACGTTTACTAAATTTTGTTCATGAACAAGGTCAATCAACGTCCAATTTCTAGTTATCACATATTAAACTGTTGTTTTAAGCTTGTAATAATTTGCAGTTTGCACATTAAAAAATAAAGTAAAAATAAAAGGTATTATTATGAAATAACAAATAATTATCATGTGTGTATATAATATTCTTACAGACTACAAAATTAATACGCCAATCGTTTTACTTTTTACTATAAATAAATTAAGCAGAAAATAAATAATTAAAATAATTTTGAAATAACTAAATGGTAGAGCGATTTCGAAATATGTATACAATAGTATAAGGCTATATAAACACCAAATGGTTAAATCAGGAGATTCCTGGATCAATGGAAATCGATAACCATTTAGTGTCTTTAGCCTTATACAATACACATATTACACAATTGCTTCACCATAACCACTTTTTTTTTGTCACCACAAAACGCAGTTTGGTTAGACTTAAAAAACAAGGTTATGCATCAGCTGTTTGATAAATTTACTGCAACATACTTGTAAGATGTATTTGTCATTTGAAAAATATCCATCATAAGTATTTAAACATTTTAAACAATAAACAATAAATTATATCATTAATATTAAATTTTTCTATCTATAGTACTACATCCAATTTCTAACCACTTTAAATCCAAATAGCGCCACATGTATTTGTCCCCGATATTCCAACTAGACCGTCGAATAAACGAACGATAGATGGTGAAGTATACGATATTGCAATAAGAAATATTGAGAATTTTAACTATTGTGATAATAAAGGTAAAAATTTCTTTATTTTTATACTTATATTATAAAAATAATTTAGGCTTAATCTATTTTTAGATCCTAATACTATAATGATAAGTATTAAACGCGTACATTAAAAATAATACTGCTGCAAAATCAAAAAAAAATTCGTATGGAGCTTAGTTGCACCAGGATTAAATTAGAACGATTCTTGTTTTTGATATATTATGTGATATTATGCTAACAATTTGGTAATATATATACAATTATAATACTTCTCTTTTCAGCTTAACGAACTGCAAAGTTAAATCACTTAATATTCTTCAAAATCAAAAGTAACTCAATCAACTCAAATTTAAAACTTAGAAATAAAAATTATAATATAATACAATAAATTATTAATAAATAAAAATTAATGACACTAATAGTCTGAATATTTTATAATATTATATATATATATTGAGTACACCAGCAATAGGGGAATGACAGGATTCAATTCGTACATACCTCTTTATAGCGCAGGAATCAACTAATACATTAAGAAGCTCTCGGGAATCAACTCATCAACAGAGATACTCGTGAGTAGGGTTTTGCACTAATCTATAGTATAATACAAATTGTTCAGTTGTAAAACGCTAATTGCGGTATCTGCTGCTACTTGCTTTATCATTGAAAAACAAATATTAATATACTTTACCAAAATATAATTTGTATTTAAGTTATATAATAATCAAATAATGTTATCATTTAACATGTTTGGTTAAATTTTTTTTTCATAAATATTAATTACCGTACTTAGGTTTAATTAATAATTCGATTAAAACATTTTTAGTTTTTCGTTTAAAACATAAAATAATATACGTAATGGAATATTTTGATCCAGAGCTAGCTTATCTTCTAGTGCAAAATATATTTAATTCTTAACGCGTATTGTTGAATTTAAAAAGAGTATATCGACTGACAACTATGGTTAGTTGGAGAAAGGTATTAACATCGATAAGATGCTAAACTGCAAGCTATGTTCAGGTGCCTATAGTTCTGTAATTTTCTTAGCGCAAACCCTGCTCGTGAGCGGATAACTGTGATTTGTTTTGTCACTCAGTCGATGTTTGGAAAACTCAGTCGTCGTTAGCCTTTTTCGCCTATGTCGTTTTCGCGTCATCATTCACGAAAGTTTTGAATTACTACGAGTAGTGTGCAATGTGACCCAATTCCAAATGATCGCGAATCTAGTACATCATATTTCATTATTTGGAATTTATTTTATTCGCATTTTATTACGATGTCATTTTTATTCATTGATAAATTTGTAAGACATTTTATAATATTTGTATGCCGATTTTTAGAATTAATACGTATTAGGTACCTATACTTGATAGTCGATGTATAGTATTATATTATCCGGGTAGTATTACCTACTGTGAATATTATATTTTATATTCGTTTCGGTTATTGTATTTGTACATTATAATATTTAGAACGTGTTACTCTGTGTCTGCGTATAGTAAGTGTATAAAAAAATATATTCAAGTTAAACCTTGGCGTCTGTTGCGATGAAATAGTGACACTCAACTATTCGTCAATTTTTAGTGGTAATTGATACAAAAATTTGTTTCAAAAAAATAATATTCAATAAATGCACGATTTAACCATAAGAAGATATGACCGTGTTAAATAAATCGCACCTTATGTACTTCTGTAAAAAAAGGTGTACTTGTTAGAACCTTGATAGAGTACGTTACGCTATTCGGAATCAGATTCCATCCTAAACACAATTACACATATTAGTACTATTTTGGTAACATCTATATATACTTCAAATATACTTTGCTTATACGAATTAATACATTATTAAGAGATAATGTTTGACATACCTAAGAATAAGATGCTAACCACCCGTAATTTATAGTGTGAAAACAAGATGAGTGTATAAAATAGGTTTACTATAGAAACTGTAACAGCTGTTATTAGTAAATCGCTATAATTTCTTGGAAAACAAAGGAGAATAATATTATTTACGCTTAACCGTGATAATTTTTTTTTTTTTTTTAGATAAAATAATAAGTTTTTTCTGTGAATTTTTTGTTGGAAAAACATTTAGATAATGTATACGAATGCGGAATGACACATTTTAAGCATACTTTTGTCACATTCATGGTCTCGTTTGTCTGGACAGCGTTATTTTAAATCACTGTAGGTAAATCTACTACATGCATTTAGAGCTCGCGCAGTACAGTATGTACATAAAATAATTAAAATTGTAAAAAAATTTTCAGAGGAGTTAACGGATTTTTGATCAATTTTTTTTTCAAAATTTCATTGGTTTTATTTTCTCGTGCAGCGCACATGTGTATATAATCATTATAATCCGTCGACTTTTTTTCTACTATAAATTGTAATATTTTGTATAATTTATCAGTAAAGCACGGATTTTATCCATTAAAATGTATCGAAATACGCCATATATTATGTAGTAAAAATCATAAAAATATACAACAAATATGCAAGAAAATTTTTTTTTATTTATATTTAATTCACAAATTAAACAACTTACAATAATTAATTACTCAAATAAATTAAGTATTAAAAAAATTTTCGTTTTAATATGCGATGTATTTCGAATTTTGTAAAAATATACAAAAATATACAAATACAATTTCACCATTAGAGTCAAATTGTTATGATTAAATTTGTGAAGATAACTGATAAAAATACAAAAAAGTAAAAAGGAAAATAATAAGCAATTGCATTAAAATCAGCACTCTATTCCTGAGTCATCGCATTAGATCGTATATGTGAAATTTTGAATCTGAAAACATATTCCTTCACCAAGTATTGTACATAATGTGATTTTTTAGAGAAAAAAACAGTATTTCGTGGCCTTTCACATTAAATTCGGAGATATTCCATATTATTATTGTTCTAAACGATACTACGATGTTCCATTAATGTGTATAGTGTGTTTGTGAAATGATAGCAATTTATTCACACTGTGAAAAATACGTAAAACTAGTTTTTTTAGAAAATACTGACAATAAGTGGTTGTGGGGTTTATTAAACTCTAATTATAATTTTGATACTTTTAATTTTTTGTGCATTTACAATAATAAACAACACATTAGATCATATATGTTGAATTTCGAATTTGAAAACTTAATCCTTCACCAAATATTGAACATAATGTGATTTTTTCAAAAAAACGGTATTTCGTAAATTTGGACATTAAATTCGGAGATATTCCATATTATTACTATTCTAAACGATACTACGACGTTTTTTTAATATGTGTAGTGCGTTTGCGAAATGATGGTATGAATTTTACACTGTGAAAAATACGAAAAACTAGTATTTTTTTTTGAAGAAACTAACAACAAGTGGCTATGAGCAGAATAAGAAAAAAAATTTGACAATTTTTTCAGTTTTATGCATTTATATTAATAAGGAAACGCTTTAGATCATATGTGTTCAATTTCAAATCCAAAAACTTACTCCTTCAACAAGTATTTAACGTAATGTGATTATTTCAAAAAAACAGTATTTTGTAAATTTGGACTTTAAATTCGGAGATATTCAATATTTTTACTATTCTAAACGATACTACGACGTTTTTTTAGTATGTGAAATACATTTGCGAAACTATCGAACGAATTTTACACTGTGAAAAATACGAAAAACTAGTATTTTTTTGAAAAAACTGACAAGTGGCTGTGGGAGTAATTTGAAAAAAAATTTGACAATTTTTCCATTTTTATGCATTTATATTAATAAGGCTACGCTTTAAATCATATGTGTTCAATTTCGAATCCGAAAACTTACTCCTTCACCAAGTATTTAACGTAATGTGGTTTTTTAAAAAAAACGGTATTTCGTAAATTTGGACTTTAAATTCGGAGATATTCAATATTTTTACTGTTCTAAATGATACTGCGACGTTCCCTTAAAATGTATAGTACGTTTGAAAAACGATAGCAGTTTATTTTTACACTGTGAAAATACGTAAAACTAGTTTTTTTAGAAAAAACTGACAACAAGTGGTTATGTGGGTCCAATAACTAAGAATATTATATAATTTGACATTTTTGACGTTTTTATGCATGTACATTCATGAATTATCACCATAATACACAAGCTGTTATAATATTATCCTATCAGCATAAATACGTTTGGCATAATATTGGACACTGAATGTGTTCAATCTCAAACATCAATCGCGATGTTAAAGGATTAAAGAATTTTTTTTAATCAAAAATCCAAGACAATATAATGTCGTTTTGAAATGTAATCTCTCTTATACATATATTATACTATCTCAGTATCTCGTCACTAACCGCCCCCCCGAGTGGCAAATTCCGAAACACGGCCCTGTAAGACCTTCGGACGTGACGATCGCCCCCGCAGATACCATTTGAACGATTAATATGTGTGAAAGAAATAGGTACCGAAAAAAAATCGTGTGTTACATAATCATAAATTAATATCATCACGTCACAGTGTGTTATTAATGTCGCCGCGTTAATCAGTCGTTGTCGGTCGGTGCCGTACAACAAACAGCTGGTGGTAGTATAACGAGTAATAGCTGGTGTACCGCGCGAGTAATCGGCGGAGGAATCGGCGGAGGAATCGGCGGCGCGCGGCCGTGCGAGAGTAACCGACGACGGAAGAACGTGGCGGCGGCGGCTGCGGTGACATTGAAACGAACGCCACGCGACTTTGACCCAAACGCGGCCGGTCGGTCGGTCGCTCGGCCCGTCGTCAGATCCGAAAACTCGCGCTCGGCCAGGCAGGCCTATAATAGGGCGCACGCACATCGATATTTAAAATATAATATTATAATAAATTAATAATAATAAAAAACACACACACACACACACACGATCTTCGGAAATTAATATTTTCTATTATTATTATTATTGTTATCGCGCGTAGTGCGGCAGTTACCACCACCGGCGGCGAAGAGCGCGCGCGCGCGTGCCGTAAAAAGGGCGACTGGCGCGGGGCCGCCGCCACTGCCACTGCCATCACCACCGCCATCGTCGTCGTCGACGGCGGCCGCGGACACGAGTTAGTGAACATCAGTTACCGGCCGGGGCGCTATCGTATCGCATAACCGCGCGCGATGACCTGACCGACCATCGCAGGTACACAGCTCGTTTATCGCGCGTTGTACGCTTATCGTGCGACGACGACGACGACGACGACCAACAACAAACACCCGCCGACACATCGCGCGTTCGCCGACAGTCGCAGCCGCAACGACCGGCCAGCAATGGACCAGGGCGTGTTCAAGCAATTGGACGACTCGTGTTTCCCGCCAAAAAGATCTCCCGGTCCCGATGCCGCCACCGCCGCTCCAGCCCCCGGCACCGAACCAGGTTAGAACCGGACAATATAATATAATAATCTTACGAACGATATTGAATTATTGTGACAATCATAAAAAAAAAAAACCAAACAAATCGTATTTTTTTGAATCGCACTTGGAACATCGAACGCCGTCGTTATGACAATATTACGATATACTGCTATTATTCTATCGCGGCGTGTAAAAATAATTTTTCGAAAACCGCGTGGTACGCGGACGTGTAAGAGATTATATATATATATATTATATATTATAAATTATTATTATTATACGGCCGAGAGACTTTGACGACCTGTGTGGCCGGATCGAAATAAAACCGTACGGGGACGACCGTATACTTTCGGTTACCGGTCAGACATTATGGTACGATATTAGGTATTGTAAGCGCGCGTTTCGATACGTCGGATTCGTTATTTCGTAACCCGTGTTCGGGTATAATAAATGTAACGCGTGTGTGATTTGTTAATAATTTTAATACGAGCCAAACGCCAGTTGAATTCTCAGAATTATTTGTTTCTCCGGCGCATAATAATTAAGAAATTTTAACACACGTGATAGTATATTATGTATAGGCACCGCATTTAAACGGTTTTACTTTGCAATAATATTAATAATTATATTATGTGTAACCAGTTCTAAGTATAACCGTATCTAAAAATTTCTCTGGAACACTTCTCGGCAATGTGTAGTTAATATACTTTGTGCATCGTAAACAACGGTTTCGACTTTCCGATAATGATATATAATATATCGGTATCATCGGTAAACGGGTAGAGACTATAATAGAGTACCCCATATAAACTCTCGTGTACAAAACGAGTTGGGCAGGACTAATAACCAGTTGATCGTTTACGCAGGAGATTTTCGCATATGTGTTCGCATATATTTATCAAAAAAATATGTTTAAATCACACATATACGTAAACCTGATATAAGGTCAAATGGATATTTTTACAAATTTCAAGTACATCAAAGTATTTTAAATATCGTCAATCCGTACAGGAACAAAAATATATACATTTCAACAAATTATAATAAATTAAATAGGTATGACACATAATAAATTTACATAATTCTCTTCGGATAGGTATAACTAATTGTATGTATTAAGCCATTAAAACCTAAATGTAAATATAGAATTTTTAACTAAACAGCCTCGAAATATAAGATTTAACTTACTCTCAAAGTTGTAGACGCTTGGTGACTAGTCATTATGTATGTTCTTTAGTAAAATATACTATAGTGGATGTATCGTTATCCGTTTAAATCCAATTCATTTTTTGAACACTCGGCCCATAGAGTTCTAAAATAATTAATGTATGACGTGCAAACATACTTTAAAAAAAAATAATTTAGATAGATAATTGAAAATGCTTGATATCCATAAACTAAACACGATAATACAGTATAAGAAATTTGTATATATAAATTCAAAGAAGTAATTTTCATATATACTTTTTCTTATTAAATTATCAAGATCATTTAAACGATTTCATCTATATAAACTTCTTATAACATTAAAGGTTTTTTTCGTTAAATACTTATTTTAATTTTTAATAAATCATATTCTGTAGTGATATACAAGCACTTGTTTAATGTATCTAATAATGTAATATTATGTTCCGTATATGTATGTATGTTGTGATTAGTATTCTGATGCTAACTATGAAGTTCGTCACGAAAATACAAAATTAATTTTTTTCGTCACTCATATATTTATATATTATATACTTATATGTTTAATATATTTGTATGTATAAAGGTGTATAATACCTGTACCGACAATAGGTAAAAACCGTACCTACGTGTAAAAATATCATATGGGTAAATCTCGTGATGTTGTAAGACGAATTTTATATTAAAACCAATAACTTTCATATAGGTGTTATGCATTTATGGTTTTAAGTAAAATAACTTGGTACATTACGAAGTTATTGTAATAATAATTATTATACTACGTATACACAGGCACACATCAAACCAAAGCGAACAACACAATACAGATTTTTCGATTTTAAAACCGTTGTCGTAATAATATAGGTAATGACATTAATGCATTATTGTGACGTGCTGGCGTGCACAATAATGATATTAGAATAATAGACAAACCTATATTATGTTTTACTGCCATCTTCAGTTTTTTCTTCTATAATCGTGACAATATATATAATATAACATAAACGACAAGCTGTAATGTTGCCCAGAGGCCTATTTTGAAATAACTACAGTGATTCATGCGCTTTATACGCGATTTATCTTCTTAGATAAAAGCAATGTCGCTAATATTTGAAAATATATAAAGTGTGTTACGCTCGCGAATTACGCACAGTGGTCAGAAATATAATATCTAGTATCTACAATATAATAATATTATATTATAAAATAATATTATGTTATAGCTATATCGTGATTGATAAAAAGAAATTCAATTTATTTGACGTGTATATAGATAGATTATTTTATCAATTGAGTCCATAAGTCGCGACGATAAAACACACATTGCAAAATAAAAACGTTCTAGAACGAGCCGCGGCGAACACACACACACACATACTACATACATGTAGGTAAACGTAAATTAATGATTTTGACCGTGGCTGACGCTGACGTTTAATATAGGAATTAAAATATATTTTTTTCAGATATTAATCTTTATATTATATATTTAATAAATGAAAACAACTTAATGAAAAAAATCATATATGGATAATGGAAATTGGATACCTATTATAATATCAATCGTGATAATAGTTATTATTTTTTACTAAAATATCCTATATAAATATTAAGTACCGGTCAAATTATGTGCATTTAGATCGCCGAACACACCGTGAACAAAATATATAGTGCAACACATATATTACCGGTAGAATCGTAGAGGTAGGTGCCATATAGATTCTACTTGTTGATTCTACGTGTTGTTGTATGGCACAGACCATTTTATTTTATTTTTTAAAATACGATTTACAGCCTGTTACTAGCTAGAACAATAATAAGTAAAAGAGATGAGTTAATTTATGGCTTGAGAAAAAGGCGGATTAAAGAAATCCTTCCAGTAGAGTCACTTAGTCAAAATGTCAAATCGCACAGACCTAACGCGAAAAACATTTAAAATTATATCGGATTTTATTTTATCGAGTACCACGCTAATATTTGATCGGACACAGGATTATGATGCTCATTAATACGCCTATGTAAATTGCGATGTCCCGCGTAACAATAATAATTTATAACATTATGACCTCTGCAAAATGTGTCGTCGCGGCAGTGTCACACATAACATATAATATAATATTACTAGTTGATCCTGTACGGCGTTGTCCGTGACAAATTAAATAATGCCAGTGGATTTACCCGGTATTAACTCCGTTTAAAGTACGCATATTTTAACACAGTTATTGGAGTGATTTCAAATTTTTAACCGAGTTTAGGTCAAAAATTATAAAAAAATTTACTAACTATTTTAAACTCTATACAAACAAAAAAAATATGTGTTTTTTGTGAGCTAACAAATCTTTGTGCGGAAACTCTATTTAAAATGCAAAATTAAAAAAAAAATTAGTTCCGAAGTGCTCATTTTCGGGTATGGGGTTACTAAATGTTAGAACTACGGTTGCAATTGACTTTGCGACGATGAATCACATACATACTTCATCTACACTACATCGCTTTTCGCATTGACATAGATAATTAATAATTTGTATCGTCTTCCCGTTGAATACGAATAACAATATCGTTCGGAGAGCTGTCTCCCGAGACAATGCGTTTATAATACACGCAATCCGTTTTTCGGAGGCGAGTAAAAAGCCGTCGCGGAAGTATCATCATCATAACCGCCTCGACGACGACTCCGTTCATAACTATATTATTGTGTATTGTACTACCATTGTGTGATACGTTCAAAATGATAAATCGCACCGGCGACGAGCGCACTTTTTCGCACGCGTCCTTGACACTCTACTGTATAATAATATATATAATGGCGTCGCCAAACAGGATTATACGACCGCGCGCGAGTGTGCACATATATCATAATAATATTATTTTAATGTATAACGTGGCTATATACACACACAGGTATAGAGTATATTATTATTGCTTATATAAGTTATAATATTATTATCTATGCGCGTATGCTGCGGAGACGGACGTATATTATACACCGTGTACATCGATCCCAAGGTAAATTTTACGTAAACATTTAAAATCGATTTCCCCCCAAGACGGCTAAATGTAATGCGCTTATACACTATCATGTATGCAGACGAGCTCAAACTTGATCCGAGTCCAAATCTGTATTATAAGTACCTATGATTATCGATTTGCGTATTCTAATACGATATAATAATATTATTATATTATTTTTTAGTTTTTTCAACGATGGTTGAAATGCTCGCAAATTTATAATGTAAATTATTTTATTATAATATTTTTATATCCGTGATTCGTTCTCGGAGCGAGTTTTCTAACAGTAATAAGGAAGACCACGAGGTACTGATCGGTGGTAGGTCGTTTTCTCATTTGCGCGTGCACGATTTTCCCCGATTTGTGTATTTAGTAAATGATAACGACCGAGTAACTTACGAGTATTTGTTCTATTATCACAGAACAACTTCCACAGAACTATATTATAACTCCAGATACATCGAATTCTCTGGAAATAAATCGATGTTTCACCAAACATGCACTACGTTACCCATTTATAATTTAATATACCTACCTACAAATACCGATTTTTGAATTTCTTAGGTAACTTACTTAAGAATTATATTTTTAATAGAGTTGGATTTTTTAAACTCTTTAAGAATTGTTTTGTAATCATTCCGATTTTTGTTATGAAAATTACCTAAATAAATAAATATAGATAATAAATGATTTTTTTTGAAATTTCAATGTATCTTAAAGGAAATACAAACGAGAAGTTTTTGAGTAATTTAACTCAGTGAACTGAGGTTTATATCTCCACGATAATTGGTTTGAAGTGACAAGAGTACTATGGTAATAATAATTTAAAAATTATAGTAACTAGTATTAATTTATCCAAATTCTGTCATTTGTAAAAGGTCCATATAGTTTCCACGTCTTCTATTTTTATGGCTAGAGAAAAATAAACATCGAATTGTATAAAATTAGGTTAAAATAAGAATTTACCTCAAATTTGTCCTCCCTACCCCGCCACCAGAAATGTGATGGATTTCAAACATATTTTGCACATTGTATAGAAAATCTAACATAATATTTATTTATCCCTTGAGATATTTTTGAACAAAACATTCATCCTATTACCAGCTCTTTCTTAAACAAAATATTACACACGCACATTATATAGGTTAAGTATTTTTCTGTAGGTATGTCATCTAAATGGTATTATAAATTATAATATAATAATTATTATAATTCAATTAACAATTGTCTAGTATGGTTTATTTGAAATGAAAATAACATAACAACTATAGATGTACGCACCTATACTTACATCACTTACATTTATATATTATATTGAAATATATGATGAAAAATGTCGTATGAATTGTAGCGAAAAATAAGTATTACAAAGTACTTATTAATAAATATTATTACCTATTTACATTTCCGATAAAATTACGATTGTACACGATAATCAAATCGTATACCTAATATGTATAAAAGGTAAATATTATGGCAATATCTACATCACGCTTAATTATATTATGCAATTCTAACTGCACTCTTCACGACTCAACTCTTGGATCTTTACTATCTATTAGGATTGTTGTACCTATGTAATTTACATTTTGTATTGCAGCATACAATATGCACGTATTGTTTTGTTTTATAATAAACAGACGAAATTAAAGATGAAATTTAATGACAAATTTTTCACTAAAAATGTATCGAAGACCCTCCCTTCTTCAAATAAAATCCTCATCATAAATATACGTATTAAGATACAGCCAATCTTAATTATACGAAGTTACTCATAAAAAATTTTTAATTATCCAAGAATTTGAGTTTAAAATAGTGCATTGCTAAACTAAACTATTGTCATACTTATGTCTATTGTCCAGACATAAAGTACCTACGTGTAAATGTTTACTATTATAGTTGTAGGTACTGATAAATTATCTTAATTACCTCGAAACTCATCTAACAGCAACACAGAATGTTCAGTCACTGACGATTTTGATTTTATTTAGTCAGTACATATTATTATTATGAATTTTATAATTTTAGTAGTTTGGGTTTTTAATACGATACGCGACAGTGTTTTTTTTTTTTTTTTTGTTTATAATCTTATAACACTACTCATTATATAATACGGTCCCATCCAATCACATGCACTGAGATTATAATATATAGTGTACACGGTAATATCGAAGGTACATCAAAACGTATTACTTATCACTGTTGTCGAATGTTTTCGGGCCTTCTAGAAGAATATCGAGATTATTGTTGTCATTAAATAATACAATATAGATACGGTCGTGTCGACTACACAAACGCGGCGCATCCGTCGGAGCAATTAGAGTAATAACCGCGAACGAAAACGCAATATGAGTCACCGGCGCACAATTATTTTTCCATTGGCCTTTGAATCACTGCACCGGTGGAAAGGGGGGAAAGGATGAAACGAGCGGAGATAGACAAGTCGTCCGGCCACCGTACAATACTGTTGCTACTATATTGTTATGTACCTTATGTGCGGTATCTACTACACCCGTGGTCGTTGTCGTATTGTCGAATTATTTTTTTGCGTGACTCGGTAACAGCTGATTAATAATACTTTTATACGCTCGCAAATCGGAACCCTATATAATATATTCGTGCGTTGTACGTATAATTATATTGTTGCGACGCCGCGTGTGTTATATATATTACAATATTGAGTGCGATTTAATCGTCCGCTGCAGAGCCCCATCACTTACTTAAGATCCGTATGTATGTGGTGTAGCTGAGTCGGCTGGCGATTTCGTTCATTTCGTATAGTTTTTCACACAAATATATAATATATTTTATATTATACACCGCAGAAGTTTCCGCCACCGATGCGACTGCTGCAGATGCAGGTACGTCGAGTTTCTAAAAAAAATTACCTTATTCACTTGACGATGTACGATTTTTTTTTAACGGATCAGTATAAACACTATATACGAGTACCTATACCACAGTCGTTTCGTTTTTATTTTATCACATACCATATTCTGTATTTCTGTGTGTTGTACCTTCAAATAAATAAGAGTTTAGTGCACTAGGTTTAATCCGGTCGATTTCGAGAATCTAAAAATGTTTCACCCCCTCGAGTCGCGCAATGCGAATTGGTGGAGTTCTAATTATCAGTATTGAATTTCGCGGACGGGGGTTTGATTCCGCTGAAGAGTATTCCAGCATTATATAAATAGTCCATATTATAACACATAATATACGGACGGGGCACTTCTTAAATGGTAAAATCTTAAATCTCGAAATGTTTAAAACACGGTTTTTAAGCACCTTTGTTCAAATATTCCAAAAATCAGGACTTAAATATTATATCAATGTTAAACGAAAAACAGGGTGAAACACGTGGGAAATCACCATGTATAATGAGTATTAAAAACAAGTTTGGCCACTATGATTTATCGTCTACTGTAGTATCAGCTGTGGGGAAAAAAATCGGGAATAACGGTGGATCACTCTGTATACCGTGCGTTTATATTGCGCGCGCGCGTGTGTGTGTATTGGCGATTTGAGGCAAAGTTATATATATATATATATATATATATATATATTACGACCAGGCCATAATAATAATATGATATCTACCTATCGCCGTAGGTATCGTAATAGGCGTATAAATGTATAATAATATACCTGTTGCCTACTATATTATATTGATGTAATAATAATATATATTAATATGAAATGCGGCACCGGTTATTGTGGCACGACCGATTGTGCGTAAGTCGGTGGCTATCTATCCATTTATACATAATACAACATATCGCGAACATTATATCCATATATATATATATATAGATAAATAACAATCTCGTTGATAAATGAAGACTTCTGTGCCGGTCACGTACGAACTAAACGGGCGATACGGTGTATATAAATATTATATATGTGTAACTGCAGCAGTATAATACAGGCGTATTAATAATACCACGGTAATGTGTCGTGGTATATAACCATAAAAAAAGTATACACCGCGTGATAACCGTTCTGTAGGTATCGTGTGTTTACGGTTACGGACTATACGTATAGGTATTCGGGACAATCTCCGGCTAATAAATTGTACTGTCGCCGCCGAATAAAACGATTTCGTTTATTTCGCTCCGATCGCGTTAAAAAGAAATTGAAATTTACTCGTGTCCGTCGCACACGCATTATATAGCATCGGCGTCGTATCCGGGAATTTGCCAAGGACGGTGTTTAAACGAATCTGCAGTGAACAAATATAGGCGACGGTGTATAGTTTTTTAAAAACATTATACATAGGTCTTACAGAAATCCGCGTTTAAGAGACACCTATACCTACTTATTTATTGGCGTATGCCTACTCGGGGTTGAAATAATTATATAATATTATAAAAATATCTTTATTATCCTGCGTGTTCCTGTGCTTAATGCTTGGATGAATAATAGAGTGAACTGAGTGAAGTATATTAAATAAATCAATAAGCGTACGCACTGCGATTATAATATAGTTTTATATTTATGGATAAGTTTGACGCGAAATTCGATACATTTTTAGTATCATATGATAATATATTTTCATAGATAAAGTTATGTATTTACTAATGTCCCGTCGTAAGTATAACATTATTGATCATTGTAAAGGCAAAAAATAAAACTTGTAAAATCAGTGCAATGTATCTCTAACACTAAATCGTGCACCAAAACTATATGTTTTACGATTAATTACATTTTTGAAACGGAAATTTCGTGGAATTCTGCCGAAAGTTTTTTTTCATACTTACGTTTACGCAGTCGCATTTTCTCGTATGTACGAACGCAAATTTTTCGTATCATATTTTATCGCGTATGTCGCGAATCTGATTATGTAACTCGTAACATTATAATATCACATAGATATAGATATCCTAAGCGTGTTTATAAATTTGTATGTCGTGGTATGCATTTTTTGTTCACCTCTTCGTTCGACCACCGCGCCACTTGATACGATGTATTAAACGACCGACCTGTAGTTAGAAATAGGTATGCACATAATAACTTGGAAGAAGTATTACTCCTCATTAACATAAGTGTCAGGAAGCTACAAATATATTATTATTGTAATAAAAAAAAAAATCTATATTATTATTATTACAATATTTAGGACAAAGTGCTTTAGAAATAACTAAACTATAAAAATTTAAGTAAAAAAAAAAAATTTTAATTAATTTGGCTCTCAGGGGGGGCATAGTTTCGAAGTCGTCAACTCCCTTCAGTGTGCATACCATAATAATATTTTAGTGACAGTGCACGCTGCACAACCGTTAAACTCATGGTTCTGTTATAAACGAGCGTTTGCCATTATTTTGGTACACAACGTAGAATACGGGTACGGGAGATTTTATACTTGTCTTGCAAACAATGAGGTGATCGACTCTCCGCTCTCTTTTATTATGTATACAGTTTAATATTAAAATATTTTAATAAAACTAATCGATACTTGGTAACATTAAATTACTATCGTCCACTTTTTTTTAGTAACTTACGTTTAACACGTCTATATCGAAGCTGAAGTCCAATAGGTCACAAGAAACGATGATACGATTACACAAAAGTATATACGTACCTAATTGTCACGACAAATAATTTAAAACGCTGTTGGCGTGTATGTATATACGTATTAGAGCTTATATTAATTACCTACGAATGTGTAAAATACTAAAATATCGTCATAAAACCAATAACTTTTTCGCTTATATACTCAAAACAGTCAAAACCTATGCGTAAGGTATTTAACTAGCTGTTTTACAATGTACTATGTATACGTTAGCAATGTTCTATAATAGTAATTTGATCAACCATAAAATACCACAAGTGTACAAGACACCGTATAATATAATATACTATTATATACACGCATAAGCTGATAATACAATAATTTGTTCTGATGTAATTTGATTATGTTTGTCTCTATTAATATGAGGACTGTATGATGTAAACACGGCTATTAAAACTTAAAAAAACATCCAAGAAAATGACAATTCAATGTTAATAGATTATTATATACATATATTCGGTACTTCGAATGAAATTAAATAATCAGTGTCTGTGTTCGTTTAATCGACAACTTGGTTATAATACGCGGATTAACATAATACATTATTAATTAATTGAAGAAAAATTATAACTATAAATGTATTTGCATATGAAACATTTTTAAATTTTTACCATTAATTGATACAGGTTATTATTTATGTATAATATATAGCCTATGCCTACATCTCGCCCTGGTACATAAAGTAAATGGTAAAATTGTAAAACGATATACCAACAGTATTTTTGAATTTCTTAAATTCAAAATCTAAAATCTAAGCTTTTAAACATAAAAGGTTGTTGTTGATGAAACATTTCTTTGAATAACAATATTTTAATTTGTAGTATAGCCGGATAAATAATGACAATAAATTGAGCACATGTTAGGTTAGGTTAGGTATACCAAGAAAAATTTACTGTCTACATATATGATATATTTCATTGACATTCAGTGAAAGTTTCCAACACGAATTGATGCCAATTATTAACAGATAGAAATTTGTATTTCTATACCAACTCATTTAAATACGCAATATTAATATTGATGATTAAAGGTAACTATAGGTAGTTGTATTTTTTTTTTGCTTTCTCAAAATTAAGAAAAATCCCAGTTTCGAAATAGTTGACCTCCGTATCATATTTTTCAGTCCATAACCTCAGTGCTTATGCCAAAATGGTTTATGAGACGTTTTAACGTTTATATATATATATATATATGTTGCCAAAACCTTGAGCCACAATATATAGAATAACTTTTAGACGATTGTCACCGTGAAAATTTGTAATTAAATTCATTATTTATACACTATTATGTGAATTATCATATACTATTAATGGTAACTAAACCTGATTACAATAGGTGTGTTGGAAATAAATCGTTTAATCGGGGATATTTATTATTTTTTTTTTCAATGGATGAAGTAACCCAATATTGAGTATAAGACGAGTATGCAAAAAAGGAATATTTAAATATACGACATATTATTAATAAATTACTTTTTGCAAACAAAGAATAGATATTTATTTAAAGTTTAGACAAATAAAACATTGAATTTTAAATAATATGTTTTCATAATAATTTACAAATTATTATTGAAATCTTTTTCTCGTACATTAACCTTTTGTAAGACATATTAAGTAAATAAATTATATAAACTAAAAAAAAATCGTAGTTATACAGTATACAATTAATATTGTAATTTATTATTTAAATTAACTTTTTTTTGACCTATGCCATTTTAGTAAAAAAAATCAAAGTTGCCTGGAAGAATATTTTAAATTGTTAATACATTTTCTAAAGAATTTCAAAGTCTGTGAGTAATCTAACAAGTAAAAAATTTAAAATGACAATTATATATCCATACATATAAACTGACATACAATGTTTATAATAAAATATTAGATGGATGTGACTTGTGATCAATATAAAACAATCATATTATAGGTGTGAAACAATTTTCTAAATAAACTCGTTTTATTGGTTAAAAATAGTAATGCAAGAAAGTTTTTTTCTTAACTTGATTTTAATTATTCTCTCTTTTAACATCATCTTGATGTGATATTTAATGTATTTTGGATTATTTCTTGTTACTTATATACATTAATACTAAGTATTAGATAAATTCAAGTTCTTTATTATTATTTTATTAAGATATTTAACTATCCATATTTAAATTAATTGTTGACTTATTTATATGTGCTAGCAATAATTAAATTTAAAAAAGTTAGGTACTAATTATAATATCAGATACATTGAACCGAAAACCCATGCATAAAACTGTTCAAGTAGATTAGCTAGAGATATAATATCCAGCATTCAATACCTATTATTAATTCAAAAATTTTTAACAAAACCTGTATATTATAAAAAAACATTTCCATTTTTCCAAAAAAATATCTATTTATATAGATACTATTATACAACTAACATTGAAGACATAATATAATGATGATTTATTTGTATACTCGTCCAAACAATTAATATCTAATTCTATTAGTGTAATAAATACAGCTGATGAGACAATTGGAAGTGTCGTTAAAAATAATTTACATTTTTATTGATCTACATGTAATCTCCTTGGGGTGATGGCGTAGAAGAAGGTCAGATTCACAACCAACACTTCTTCCAAGTTGCTAAAACCAATAAAACAGGAACCAAATGCGTGTTGAGGTTGTAATTGTTGTTTGCTTGGAGAATGGCCAGATCTGGCGGTGTTGAGGACACTTTGAAAACGTCAGAAGGTCATTAACCGAAAAACGCAGTCATATACATAAGCATGTAAGTCGGAGCGATAGGTACCTATATAAAGGTAAAACAAGAGAGATAAAACAAATCTAATAACAACCTTCTTAATAATGTTATTAGTTCACACAACAGCCGAAGGATTATTACTTAGGTAGATTTACTGTCGCGAGCACGTGTTCGATTAATAACAATAAAAACGATAGTGATATTAATAATAAAAAATATATTTTTATTTCTATGGCATCGACAGAAATTACAATAAATTGTTTTGTTGAATTCGGTCGGCTGAAAACCTTTATGATCTGCACCCCGATACTCCCAAACGATGAAGACCCAGAAATGAATCTGCCCATCAAACAAACAGGACAACAATCGCGACGCGATGTCATGAAAAACATAAAATCCATTACTGCTGACAGATCAAGTCCGACTGTTGGGTTGTTATACTATACGTTAGATCGAAATTGCAAGTTATCCTATAAAATATTTAAGTGTCTCGCAATTCGTGACATATAATATACTACGATCGAGTTCTAAAATCTTTGTAATACGTACTATAACTCTAACCATATCAAAATAAAACGTACAACAGTCTTTGGCCAGTTTAAAATTAATATTGTAAAAATATTGTCTAATCACATCAAAAAAAGTTATTCGAATACTTATAACATATAGGTTTTATAATATTATAGAGTTATGAGGTGTAGTCGACTATAAATATTTATGAGATGTGGAGATCCTTGTTTAGTGTTATTTTTGCCGGATTATAATATATATATATATTTATTGTATAGGAACTACATTACATTATATGTAGCCATGTAGGTACTGACGTACGAACCGTTTAGGTAAATAAATAAAACAAATGTTATTGTTTTTAAACACCATCATTCGTCGTGGACGAAAAATTACCATAACACGATTTTGTAATGTTAATATATACGCAGCCGTTATTAATATATAAAAAATAAAAACAATCAATTAAATATATAAGTAGGTATGTATAATTATTATGATTTCCACTAGGAATAGAATTCGAATTGGATTTTTTTCTTTTGATATTATTATTATTACCGCAGAAGAGAAAAAAATCTATAAAACAAATACGTAGTTGCTGCAACTCGTGCGTCATGACTCTGTACGCGCATTACATTAGTTAGGTTAGGTATCTAATACGTATTGCGCGGACTGCGGGCAAAACCGATTGGAAAAAGTTTCGAGTCGATATTCGTCGTAAATAATAAACATAATCTGATATCAAACCATCGCGGGGTTGAGTAATAATATATTATCGCCGTGCATTGAGCATAGAGCTCCAGCTAGTCGATGACAATAGCGACGACAATAACGTTACTTTGCATGTCGTCGAGACCTTGTGTGACGATTAAAGTTATATGTATTACTTATTGTGACGAGCAAACGTATAAAACACGAAAATATTACCCAAAGCATATACCGTCTTAACTATACCTATTATATACGTGTCCATAGACGTAACACAGCGAGGAATACATATAAATTCAATGTGTTACACTATACGCGTCGAAAATCTGCAAAAGCCGATGAATCGTCAGTAAACCTTTTCTCGTGAATTTCTCAAGCGATGTAATAACTATATCGTCTTTCCGAAGTTCTCTCCGGAGAAAAGCTATACCTACACGTAAACTTAAAAACAATTATTCGACCCTTGAACGAGTAAACAAGACGATCCGCGGTATCATTTCTATCCGATCAAACGAAATTGTTCGCTGTTTTGCATACTCGTGAGTCATAGTATATAATATTCATAAATATTGATAATATTCCATCTGTAGTAGTTTATATTATATTATCTTCCATCATATAATCTAAGAAATTAATGACAAAAACAAGATGTTTTTTTCTAGTTATTTACAGTTTTAAAAAACAAATGTATAGATACATAAAAATATCGCGTTAATATACATTTCACGCTTGTTTATTATTTTAAAATAAGGAAAACATCAGCAAAATAAAAGAACGTAATAATGACTATTATACGTAAGAACTGGTTACAAAAATCATATACTTTAAAAAAACACTCAACTTTCAGACCAGCCAATATTTTCATCTATAAAATAATATATTATGGATCAATATTCACTCCAATATTGAGTATAAAAATTCTATACGTCTAGTAAATATTAATAGACAGTAGTTGAACGATTGACAAATTTTACTTGTTTCACATGTGTAAGACAAAGCTAACGAGTGCGGGCGTTGCGTCCTCTTATAAAAGTGAAAGTTATCCTTCTATAGCTACTAACAACTATGACGTAAATTACAGACTTAAATATAAAAAAAATTATAACCATCCTTTTAATCGTTTGTTGCACATAATATGTCCACTTGATTAAATCTAAATTTATAAATTAATTTTATGAAAATTAGAGTGTTAAATAATTTATTTGATTTTGTGCTTATTTACTTGATTTTTCTGCCGGCTAAATTGTATATTTCTAGTGGACTCATCTACATTATCATTACTAAAACTAATTAAGAGTTGAAATACCTATATCATTAGTGTCCATGAAAAAAGATAAAGATATATTCCACATTCCTATACATATTGGTTGGAAATTCAATCGACCAAAATATTTCAATTTCAAAACATAAAAACTACTGTTGACACGAAACTTTTCTATTTAGTCGTTGTTAACAGACAATCGTTTAAATAATTATACCTAACGAGGTTTTACCATTTGTGAATAAAATAATGATTTAAAATATATTTTATCCACCCCGTATATCCTGTTTAGATAAACATTTTTTTACAAATTGTACGAAACATAATAATAATAATAAAGATCGTACCTAGTGAATCATTTATTGTATTTATAATTCATATATTATATTATATTCTAATGGGTTAATGGACATTTTATGTGATTTTCGTAATCGATTTTCAATGTAATAATACGCACTTATAATACATCAGTTGTATTTGCGGTGCCTTATAGTGAACATTCGTTTTAGTATATTGTCTTGGTGATCCCAGGTAAGAAATATTACCAATAATTTATTTTTATTAAAACTAAATTTATGTCCAAAAATTTTCACACATTAGATCGACCCGATTATTGATATAAATCCATGATGAAATATATTGGCATTTCGTTAGGTATACGTTTTACGTCGTATTTTATAAACGAATAACATCATGCATTATAATATATTTTATTATAACTACGATACAATAGTACAATTTACCTCAGAAAAGTTGATTTAAATAATATTAGTTAAAATATAATTATTATTATTATTCTGTATATATTACTGGTTTAGTCGTATGACAAAATGTGCGTGCCGTTGTAAAATACTTTAGTTTTGCGAAATAACTGAGATAGTGTCAAACCATTAGCAGAGATGATACTAGTTTGAAAATGTAAAACAAAAGGTATTTTAAATTTTAAATTACTGTCATTTATTGTTGTACCATAATGGTGTAGTATCTATTACTTTCGATTTGTTTTAATTGTCGAATGTTGCCAACCGCTTATATTATTAATACTTATAACCTACACATTGTGCAGCAGTGTGCACCCTAATCATGATTTCAATAGTATATTCCGAGTGACGAGCGAAATTGATTGACTGTCGTTTTTTATGTATATGATTAAAACGAACATAATGAGAAGACACTTTAAATCTAAAGTAGGTATGGAGAAATGACTTATGACTTGTGTACTTATTTCAAATTTCTAAACAGTTTTATCTTTTTTTTTTATTTTGAGATCAGCATAAAATAGAAATTTGCAATACAATTCAATGGTATCTTCATTTTTATGTCTTCTCCGTGTATTAGAAATTAGAATTCTAATATCCTACTGAAATTGTACTTTGGAGTTTCAGAGTGATGGAAACACAATAATAATGAACTACATAAGTATCAAATGAAATACTACATTTTGTTTCTGGCCCAAATGGGTTGAATCCAAAACGAATTATTTTTGTTTGGAAGAAATGAGTAACCCCCAGCAATTGTATTTATTCGATTTACTTAATTTATTCACTTACATGACAAAAACTTATTTACGCAATAATATATTTGAAAAATTTATCACGTGCCTCAATTCTCGGATGCTGATTCGCCGAGGTTATTCGATATTTCGAATTTATTATAACCGAAGGGCCAGACGTGCTGAGACGATGATTTTTGTTTTACATATAATTTAAAAAAAACTTTTTATGAACATTTTTGAAAAAGTCAGATACAAACATCAGTTAAAAAAAAAATACTGAACAGTTTTAATTAATCGAATATTTTCGAATCTGCTATTGAATGCGAATGCGAATATACAATCGCTATTAATAAATACCCTATATTATGATTTTTCTCTGTGAACCATCCTAATCATATGAAGTTTATGTTAATTTTAATAATGGCCCATTTGACAATTTGTTTGATTTCCGATTAAATTAATGGTTACAGCTTCTAAAAGGTGACCAATATTCGTAAACTAATACTCGTTTAACTATACCTAATTTAAGCGTGTATTTTATAGCTGATTGTTTTCAAGACAATTAGTGGATACGCAATTTTACGGAGTATAATTCATTATTCTTACTGTGAGTATTGTATACATTATTAATAAATAGTTATGTTATTGTTAATGCCATCGATAACACGATGTGTCAGAAACTCATCTTTTTGAATCTATTTCTTACACAATAATATCAATAATATTATTATTTATTATTACCTGTTTTAAATATTTACTCTAACGTTTTGTTTATTTTGGTACAAATTAGTAGGTAGATTTCTTATTGTTTTTGTTTTTGTTTATAATATAAGACTTATATTATAAGTCATCGATAACTGATTGACGATTGTACACTATAGTATAAAGTTACTTTTTTTCTACTTAAAATGATAAATAAGTTACCTATATGTATATTATAACTATGAAATGAAGAACACTAGTTATATTGAATATCAATGATTACAAAACGGTTAACACTATCTATCCATATGTATATAAAATACTCGTATTTTGTGTTATTAACGATGTATTAATGTTATTAATTTGATGATTGATTTAGTAACTATTAACAACTTATGCGTCAATATATAGATCTATTTTAATAAATTTTATTATTTATTAATTATTATTAATTAAACATACTAGTTTAGTTTAATCATTAAAATACGGTTGTTACTTATTACTCGTTACACTGTACTTGAATGGTTTTTAAAAGATTTTTTGAATGATTTTTTAAATGTGACGTCTGGTGGGTTTAAATGTTAAAGTAATCTCCCGAAAAAAAAATATCTATAACCTACCTTTATTATGTTTAATAAAACGTTGATTTCTTATTCTTAATTATTAATCAAATGTATAAAATATATATACTGATTATTTATAGACAAATAACTTGATTTTTAAACATCAACTTAAATAAATACTGACATCATATTCCAATAGTATTAAGTATTTACCGAATACTCCTGTAAAATAGCTGCAAATCCATCACAAATCACAATACATTAATATAAGTATATTACTGCAGTATTTAAGCATGATTTCGATTGAAAACCATATAAAATATGTAGTTGAGTGTGTTTAAGTCTACGTGAATATGTAATTATCGTTTTGTGATTGATAACGATTATTGTGTCGGTAACATAAATTGTCGACGAGTTCTCGCTTGTTCATTTGTTCTCTGTACGCCACCGTGGCGCCATTAAATCGCTACGTTTGACGTACCTACTACGCATGAGTTTCGCAAGTTTCGTTTACTGTTCATAATATACAGGGTGATCGTGATTCACTAGGAACGATTACCCCCATTTTTCATTTAATATTAAATTGGAATATCTATTCTAATTTTTAAGTATTCTTAAGGACTTTAATTGATATTTTAAAATACTTAAATTTTATAACATCAACGAAACTAAAGGAATAATCTTGTTGTAATACAAACTTTTTTTAATAAGAACCACCATTTTGTACTTTAGTCTTTAAATAGGTATTTTAGAAGATGATTTTTTTTTAAAAAAAAAAGAATTATGATGTATACAAACTAAAATTCGAATTAGTCTAGTTTCTGAGCTCTTCAAGTATATTACTAATCTTAATAGCCTATGATAACAAGTTTAGAAGATATGAAGACTAAGATGATTTCATCCTAATAAATCTTAAATTTAATACAATTTAAAATTTTAATAGCTGTCTGAACTTCAAGTATAATAACTATTCTAAATATTAGATATTTATAAATTATACGTTTAATTTAAAAGGATATTAATACACCTTATTTAATTTTACATAATATCATTATTAAGTACTATATTACAATTCTTAATACATAAAATTTAGTAACTCAGAAAATGTTCGTTTGAATTCTGATTTATATGTATCAATATATAAACAACTTTCAACTAACAATGTACAGTTTATTCGGTAAGAAAAAAATAATCAGAAGACTCCTTAAAATATGGATACCTTTAACTAACAATACTAAAAATATCATAATTTGAATAAATGCATTATTAAAGTATAAAAGTGGCGTAGACACGTTTGATGAATCGTCCTGTATATATTATTATGAATATTATTAGAATATTGTTGGAATAACGGACGGTGGGAATTTCGAAAAATGTCACAATAATAAATGATTTAGTTTTAAGGGTGCTCGAGACACGTTTCATATCAGATCAAACATTAAACAATTATGTATCTGTGTTTTAGTACCTGTACAATACGCATACGATATACACGACGGTATTGTTTATTTAGATGAAACCACTTGCGCGACCTAATCGTAAAACACTCGAAGACATTTTCGAGTGATCGACTGCGGCAGAGGACGTTCCCAAGGTATCGCGTTGCCAGTTTATTCGATCAATGTTGTAGATATATATATAATTTATTATTATACGATATTCTATACTTTTAATATCGACATAAGATGTTATAACATCGGGACGGTATATCTGCAGCGAACAATATAATAATATAATTTTAAAATTACAATATCGCGAGGTACAAATTGTGGCTTATCAAACGTTATTGTCGACTACCGCGCTGGCCACGGTTTGTCACGTGCGCGCGGGTTTAGACCTACTACTACTGTGCGTGATGTGTAGTACATTGTGTACTCTCGTTTGTTCGTGTACCGACATGAATGATATAGTGATTATAAACTGTATAGTGAAATCTCCCAACACCCCTCCCCTTAAGAGAAAATTGAAAATTGAAAATAATAACGTTAAACATCTACGAAAGATATTTTCGAACGGTATTCATTATAATAACGAGTGAGATGAGTGATGACTAACGATGGGTGTAATATGCACCTGAGTTAAATCTCTATATAATAACAGGTGTCCGCTAATAGAGGTATTATTGCCATCGTTTAGTGTAACGATTGAATTATGTCCGCGTTCGCCCATAGTTTAAAAGCAACGTGTCCCATACACACACATATATATAGGTGCACGCTAGTGGCATGTTTCCACCGTCCGCTATTAGGAGGTGTCCGCTAATGATGATTTAACTGTATTAACCTTTACAATGTGTCGTTTGTGAAACAGTAGGTATATAATATATCGTATAGTGATAATATACACTCCGAGCTCGTCACGACCGCGACGTATACACACCTATATAATACGATAATTAATCATAAGTGTCAATTATTATATATTTTATTATTGAATCGCCGCCGTGTGACGTAGAAATGTGCTGCAGAAAGTAGAAATGGTCGACCTCCTATCCCCGGGCGAGCGGCTGCTGCTGTGCGCGTGGGGCGACTATACAACGCGAAACGTCTGTCATTTCGCGAGCGAATGACGTCCGCGACGGCCGACTTACCTCACCGCGGCGACGATTATATCGTATACATCGCATTGTGCACTACCGAGATCGGTGAGATCGTATATAATATGCGATAGTTGGATAAACATTATCGTTATTGTGCACATTGTAACTTGTACAAGACGATACGCTCTCCTTGCACAGGCGAAAACGTTATCAACCGCGGTCGCGCGCGCGATCTAATTTCAGATAACACGGTTGCGAAAATATTATTGTGTTATTATATACACTTACATTACGATGGGTATTATTGCGGTGACCTGCGGCTTGTCGTCGTCGATCCGCCGGAGACGACACAGGTTCAATCGATTATTATTACCATATACTATCATTATTATTTTTTTATTATTATTATTATTGTGCGTTACCAGCAGCTATTGCGTTGAAAAGGCAGCACATATTATATATGTATATAATATATATACATTTACAGTCGATGTACAATGATGATAGAACCGTCGAGGTTTGTGCTAGATGGAACAACCGCTGGGAGTGCAGCTGTAACGTTAGCGAGAAATGATGTTTAAAACCGCGATGTATTTAAAAATGTAAGAAATCTCGCGAGAAACCTTTCGTAAAACGTTCAAGTTTTTTTACTCTCCAACAACCATTTTATCGAATAAAAACTAAAAAAAGACGAACATTTAAAATATCTGTAAATTTACCTGGTTGTATTTACCTGTATGTAACATTTTTTTATTATTTCTAAAAACTGCTTAAATAAATATCTCACAAAAAACGTCGTGTCTTTAAAATTATTCATTTACAAATAATAATATCGATTTTGTCAAAAACTTTCTTGTTAAGTATTATTAGTCAAAAAAAAAAAAAAACTAGAAATGTACACTTCAGTGTAAAATTAATACATTTATTGCTCAGCTTATAATATTATAATACAATATTATAATTTAAATACTTAAAAGCTTAGCTGTATTCATTCTTAACTCAAATAATTTAAAACGCACGGAAACATTTAACATATAAATATTTTTTATAGGCCTTACCTATTAGTTGTGGACGTTGTGGTATCTATAATGTATCGCATAAATCGGCATTTTTGTATCCGGAACTTAAAGCATCAATCTCATAATAGAATAGTTTCCGGTTTATTTTTATAATAATTATCTGTATAAATGTTTGAGCAATATCAATATAATATATACAGTAAATAAAAATAGTAATAATAATAATATATTCATGGCAATAATGATTATATTTTATTATAAGTTATAATATCACATTATTATTACGGAGGCAGATACAAAGTAGCTAATTGCAGAATTATGCGACAAATAAAAAAAACTCTCTTCGGTAGGTATTTGTAAGAATAGCCTTCCGACTTAAATGTATTTTATTAAAACAAAAACTAGGTTAAGGATTCCTTTAAATCCACTTCTTCCGGCGACAAGTTTGTTTCATTTTGCGAACGTGAATACATCAACTTGCATACGTCTATACACGGCGGTTAGTTTAAAATTAAAAATCCTTTTAATATATTTATTATACTACATTTGCGAGTACAGTAACGTGTAACTCTATTCTAAAAATGATATTAAATGTATGTTATAGTTAAGTAATAACTGTGATCCACATCACATTTATTCCTAATTAAAATATTTAGCTGTCTTTAAAATAAAAACTGTTTTGTTGATTCCCACAAAATGATACACTTTTCGAAGATATATTAGAAATGAATAGACTTTGAAGTATGCTTATACATTCGTTTTGTAACGTGATTGATATAGACAATCTTTAATAAATATTTAAAAAAATTTTAATTTAAAATCTGAAATATATTTAACTATTAATTCAAAGTAACTTACAATGTGATCCCTTATTGTCATTTTCGTTATTAATTGTTTTCTGGTTCCAAGATCTAAACAAAAAAAACTGTTTAGTATAAAAAAGAACTATTTAAGGTACGACACTCATAGTTAGGAAACTAAATTTATAAAAGATACAAAAGACAATGTTTATGTTTCGTAATGTTTTGATTTATTTTTTGAAATCATGAATATAATACATTATATTTAAATTTAAAAAATACAAAAATTTTAGATTCAGTACAAATATAATTTATTGTTTTAATTAAAAATATCAACAATATTAAAACACTAAAACACAGCGAAAATACTGTTTTATTTGTGTATAAACATGGTTTCTTAACTATGAAAGTAATTTGAGTAGTTCTTTTTCACACGAAATTGTTTTTAAAAATAGTTTATGTATATTGTGTAGCGTTCTGTTGATTTTTATATATTATACAATATTTAAGTGGAATAATTTCAGTTAATTTTTTTTAATAATTAAAATATTTTGAAGCCTTGAAAACTTTGAAAATTCTGTCAAAGTAATCAACCTGTATAATAAGTGATATCGACAAATTTTTAAACTTGTAAGTAAATTTTTAGTACTTTTTAATTGTTTCAAGAGTGTTTTTTTTTTTAAATAATTGAACTCACCCAGATAAAATTGTATATTATGTAAATCAGTAATTACAAAGACGATTTTTAATCGTTTTTCAATATTAATATTCGTGTATACAACAGTTACCGTTAAATTTACACAATGTCATAGATTACACAATTACGTACACTTTGATTGTATTTCAAGTAATAGTTTTGTCAAAAAAAAAAACAATATTTTTAATACTATAGTTATATTTCACGTTTACAATGCAATAATAGTTATTTATTGTTGGTAATGTGAATTATGAAGATATGAACAAACTATCCGTCAGTGGTTATTAAAAATAAACTAGTATTTATATTAGTGCTAAAATCTACTCGAAATGAACCTAATCTCGGTTTATATATAAATTTAAAAAAAGTAGTGTCGAGAGTCAAGTGTGATTATCTTAAACTTAATTCAACACGCGACTAAGTGGGTATACCTAGTACACTATGGATACCAGTTGATTGCTGTTCTCTTACGTTTCTGTCTACTGTTATTGAATAAAAGGTAAGTTAGTGTTATGCTATTAAAATTCGTTGGTCTTCTTTTATTTGTTAGTTTTTTTTCTGAAATTTTTTACTAATTATTATCAAAAAAAAATGTGTATTTTAAAACGATAACTTAAACACCAACTATGATTGAGGGCATTAATTATCATATAGTTAATGGGATAAATTATTATAAAGATTTGAAATTATTTTTTAATGTACCACCATACATAAATACAATATTATAATTCACTTATTTCATTGTAATTATTTATTATTATTTTAACAGTCACGTCGTAAATAATTATATCTAAGTTATGTTATAGAGCTACACAGTACTTATTATAATTATTAATATGATAACTATATGCTCACGATCACGCAATATCTCATCTCTGTTAGGTTAAGTTATTTTTTATTAATCTATTAGAATAGGTAATGTTATATATTCTGCATTGTGTTTAAGTATTACCTAAATTAAGTCCCAGGCTCTATAATGGCGTACAGTTATCAAACTAGAAATCTTATAACGATTCAATGATTGCACTATAAAGACTCAATATCAAAATTGAATTTTCTTTGAAAATGTAAGTTAATTAAATTTACAAAAAGAATCTAAAAAGAATTATAATTGTTTACTTTTTAGTCGATGTAGGATATATAGTGAATAAGTTTTACAGTGTTTTAACTGAGCTAAAAATTAGTTTCCCCGATGAAAAAAAAAATTGTATCATGATTGGCTGTAAAACCAATAGCTTCGTCGTTCTTCTCGGAAAATCTAAAATTTTTAAAGTATAGTTACTTTTAAATTTATTGTATTGTTAATTTAAAAGAAGTATAACCGTGGAATTTAAACATATTTTTTTATATAAAAACACTAGCACACAACGAGTAGCGTACGAGTTACACGTAATTCTTATCAACTATCACTTATCACGGCGTACATTATTAGTACTTCCCTCACGCACCGCTGATATTAATTGTTAAATAGCTGAACTATTAAATCTAATATACAGTTTATCCATATTAAGAACGTATCACAATATAACGTAAACATTTTTTTTTAAAAAATCATGTGCGTTTATAACATAATATATAAGATTTAAATGATCCAAGAAATTATACAACATAAATACAAAAACATGCAATTTTAACATAATATTTATCATAACCTTCAAAGCACTGCCCTTCAATGCACACAAACAGATACACACACAATATGTAAATAATATAAACTATACAGTAACACACACAAACACACTTACATCTATATTCAATATACCAAATGAAAATTAATCTTATATTTTTTTTTCCGGTATATAAATTTAAACAATTATATTAAACATTTTAGTTATAGTCTTTGTGCAATATGTAAGGGTACATACAACTGTAATATATAGTTTTTATTATACGTATATTACGATTTATGGCATAAAATAGTGTATTAAATTTCTTTTTTTTTTTAAAAGAAAATACACAAATAAAACATATGAATTATAGATAAATATTTTTGGGGAGCAATTTAGCTTATAAACCAACGACTGATTTAGGATAGTATATACAACAAACAATGGTTTGTTGGATATTGTTTTATACTATGTATAAATTATATCAAAAATATTCTAATTAATCAACTATATCAAGCGATTACTTACTTTTAATCTTATTTACACTGATGCCGTGCAAAAATTGAATACAAAATTATTAAGTTCTGTTTTTTTTTTTTTTTTTTGAAATTTACGATTATACAGTTATGATAATATTATTATATATTATTCCAAATAGCTTTGGATACTATTCTATGGCTATAGGTATATATTTTTGTGTACCGATGTATCAAAATTATTGACAAATCTTTAGATTAACATAATATTCTAGATACGTTACGATATTAATTTAATTAATAAGGCTCTAATTACGCATTAAAAAATGGTATATATTTTATATTATTAAAATCAAAAACCGTTTATAAACCAACATTTTCAAACACTCATACTATTGACAATCTCGAATTCATGATTATTCTATTTGACCTCCATATTAACAAGCCAAGTTAATAGGTTTCAAACAATAGACATTAAATGTATAGGTACATGCGAATATAGTATAAAGTATTTTTCATAAACACTATTCTTACATAGTACCGATTTATTACATTTCACGTGTATTTGATTAACTGTATAATAATATTATATTATAATATTAAAGAACATAAAGTATTATTGTTACCTAACACACGCAATTATTGAAGTTGTATAATGTTATATCCGCCATCCGCCAATAAAACAGGCAGGAATTGGGTATTTTTTAAGAAAGTTTAATTCGTTTTTCAAAATTTTTTTTTTAAAACTGTAAAGAATTTAAGTTGTTATCCACTTCCTAGTTAATAATTAACAATAACTATACAAATAAAATTTTTAAAGTCTTTAGGTTTGTTTATTATTTCTCGTTATTATTGTGAGCGATAAATAAATCAGAAACTTTTATAGTTTGAATAGTCATGTTAAAGTACGTCTAATAAAGTGCGGACATTTTGTTCACCTAGGATGATTGATTTTAATCATTAAGGTACTTATTACTTAAATACGTATTGTAAACAATCATATAATTATTTATAGATTTTAGTGTTATTATCGTACAATCGTCTACAATGTTTGTTTCGTCAATTATATGATTATGTACTTTACAATATACTATTTGTATTCTTCGCTCAAACGTATAAATAATGGACAATGTGGTATAATAAATTTTCAAATTCAAAATAAGATCTTGCATGCTGTTTGCGATTAAAACCACGTATTTTTTAGGTTTAGTTATATAATAATTACTATTATCACAAATGTACTAATATGCATACATCATCAAATAGTATCAAATTATAAACTGTCACGTTCACCTATGATTATTGATCATGTTAAATTTCATGTTAAATTAATATCGTGTATACAGCATGCGAAGACAATGAAGATGCTGTATGCACATTCCTTTCAGTCGTTAATTTTCAAGAGATCAAACGTATTTAACTCGATTTTGAAAAATGTTAAAAATGCGGCAAAAAGTTCAAAGTTTCACCCATAAAAGGGTTCTAAATGTAAATCTACCACCTATATAATATGTATACCTATTTATTTATTGTTTAGTGTCTATCTATACCTACATTTTACCCAAAATACACATAATGCGTTTTCCTACTTTTTCGTTGCGATCATACTTACTTAATATTTTTACATTATATAGATATTATACCATGGCGGTTCGTTTTTAGTCCAATCTTATGAATGTCCCGACAGGGAGGAGAGATTTTTTAAACGTAATATTACTAAGCTAATTAATTTTTTTTTTTCAATTTATTTTAGCGAAAATAATAAAAATAATTTTTTTTTTTAATGCCATGGGTAAAACCTCTCCCCACCATCACCCCTGCAGCAAGCCCCACCACAACTCAGAAGGACGTGCCTGACACAACGGAGACATGCGTTCAGATTAAATATAATATTATCCTATATAATAATGGTAAACGCTATAAAAAAACGACGAAAAATTTCATAAAAAATTTAGTGCGTTATCACACACACCACAAACCTATCCACAGACACACTCACGCGGCACTCACGCTGTTGACAGTCTTATCGCGTGTGTGCGTTTAAGCAGCTACGACGTCTATATATTACAATACATAATATAATATAATATAATATAATGTAACCACATATCGACGATTATTATTATTATTATTATTATCATCATACTTTAACTCGGCGTTATCATTATTATTATTGTTGTAATTGTTAATAATAATTTTAATCGCTCTGCGCGTGTGTGTGCGTGTAGTATTTTTTTTTTTTTTTTAATTTTTCTGTTTTTATCGCAAACCGTTTTCATCGCCGTCGCTCCGTGCGACAGACTCACGTATCACTATACGATCGGTCGGCCGGGCAGCGAAATCCGTTCGGCGCTGCAGCAGGCGTTAAGTCCTCTGCCGGTCGCAAACAACGCTATATATTATATATTGTAGACGTGCATGTCTGAAACTGCATTCGATTCGAAACTAAACCATAGTCCGTCGCCGTTTCGCCGCCGTCCGCGCCCGAGAGATCGTTTATATTATTATAGTAACGATAGTATAATAATATATTATTGTTACCCGTAATAATAATATATAAACGCTCTCGTGGCTTGACCACCGAAGACCGTGCGAAAAAGAACTTGGGCGGACGGCGGCCGACCTCTTGTGCATCGCGCGCTCCGGCTATATAGTGACACACACTACAGCTTCATCTGCTTCCGTTTCAAATTTATCCATCGCTGTTGTTTCGTAAGTACACACGCTCGTTTTGCCGCTGCTTCGGGAGGTGCGCTCCGCTGGTCGTCTTCTTCGTTTTCAAACAGAGGTAACGTCAGAACAAAAAAAACCCTAATTCGCTTGCACTCTTTATTGTTATTTTCGTTTTGTCCGCGACGATTATAATAATATTATACTATCTATACTCGCATGGCATATACGTGCACAGGAATTTTACTAATAGTCACCCCTTAATAATAATTAATTATAAAATACACTGCAGCAGCAGACGTGAGCGAAGGCTCTGTCGGAGAATCGATGTGATTGATGCGGACGTTTACACCGAAAACAGTTTTGGATACCTATTTTATACGATAATACGATAAGATTTCGATTTTGAAAGTACTACGAAAATATATTAAAAAACTCGGTGCCCATAACTCGTTACACCTCTATGGTACACATATAATAATCACTTTGTGTAATTTATACTTACCCAATAAGTAACGTTATTTAATATTATATTTATATTTCCAACTTTTAGGCTGCTATTAGCTGGTTTAGGTTGACGGTCAATGATTTTATTTCAATTTTAACCCAGAGTTCGAGCATGATGTATAACGCGTGTAAATTATAATTATCATAAAATAGGTACAAATAAATAAATAAGTGTAGTCAATATTTATAAAGTTTATGTGATTTTTGTTTTGTACGAAGTTGTATAATATTTATTTTATTATTCGCGATATAAATTAAAAGGTTGATAGTCTAAATCAACAAAAGTTATAAAATATAAATGTTGAAAATATTATAATATTAATATCATTTTGCACAAAAATAAAAAGGTTTTAATCATGATTTTTTTTAATTTTATTGAATTTTAACAAAATATGTTTACATGTATTATAAAAATCATAGTGACTATTTTTAACAAAAGCAAAACATTTTACGAAATATTGGTTATTGTGAACTGAAATCAAATTTTTAATTGGGTACTTATTACATAATATATTACATTACTTTTTTCAAAAATTTATTATTTTATAAAAGTACAGTTATCAAACAAATGATTAATAGGTACCTATAACGCTACTTTTACATTACATTTTTTTTTAACTTCTCGCATCTAGACGTCATTTGTGTCATTTATTTACATTAATTTTAGTATTATGAATACCACTTATTCATTTAGCGTCATCGATTTATTATAACCGGTTACCGGTATTAACTATACTATACTCGTATACCACTTAAATGTTTAAAAACTTAACTGAAATATGCTCCTGCGTACATTAATCTAATTATATTATTACAATATGGTGATAGTCACATAACATGATTAGTGAAATGTTGGCAAAGTAGTATAACTATATTATAATATTACGGTCTATCATATACGATGGACTAAAATCATGTTTTTAATAGACCTCGTTATAATTTCGATGTTATTGAAATGCTATACACGTTATAACATCTATAGATAAGTCACAAATCGCATTATCGCATCATTCAGAAGTCATTATCTTTGGTAAATTAGTACAGAAGACAGAAATTATATCATACTTTAACATTCGTATCCAACACTTCGCATAACGTAAATGTTAACAATATAATTATTGAATTGATTTTGTACATTATTGTTGATTTTCGTCACATTTTCAAGTGATTTATTTTTTTTTTAATTGTATTATATATTTTTTTATAATGACTTGTTTATTTTGTACGACAATGCTATACGCCCATCACAATGAATAATAATTTATACTCGAATTATAATTTATAGATTATTAAAAGTAATTATTCTTAATTCATTATTGAACGATTCGAACGTTAAAATTATTAGTTTATTCAAATATAATTTGCTTATTTTCGATTTTTTACTCACACTACTCCTACTATTTACTATCGTTTACTTCTTAGTGTATGATTAATTTTATCGCAAGAATATGCAATACATACTTTTTGTTAACGATTCGTATTTAACTGTACATATAATGGTGAGGCGTGGTGATTTTTACACGTACTGTAGCATAGTAATTTATTCCCTTTAAGAAAATTAATGTCTACATCACTGATGCCACAGCGGTGTGACATTGCAGCTGGCTGGTGTGCTTGAAATGTGTTAAATATAATATCTTGAACAAGCAATTGCAATAGCTCAGTGCTAAAATATTAATTATTATTTAATTGTTAATTTTTAAAGGCAATAAAGCCTTGATAAAAATATATCATATTAAACAATAGCGTACCACTTATAATTATTCACGTTAATCTCAATAAATTACAGTTAAATAAATACAACTTTATTAATTCAATTGTAATGTTATATTATTATTATATTATTTATAGAAGACAAATGTCGCTATAATCCCAAACTTGAGTTGTTTCTTGAACGCTATATGTCTATTTTAAGTGAATAAAATCCTAAAGCATTGTTATCATATTTCTGCAGTATATGATGATAATGAAATTTAACACGAACTGGCGTGTTGTGTAACACTAAAAATTATCACAATACGCTTTTACGAAAACCATAAAACTTGTTATAATTAAATTTTTCTATAAAATTCTACAGTTCGTTTAATCACATTGGTGTATGAATCATACTTGGGAATTTTCACAATGTACACCTATACTAATGCACTGCAGTTAAATTTATTAAAACAGAGTATTAGTAGAGTCATTTAACGGTACGTAAATATTTATAATTTAACACGAGTTATAATCACAAATCCAATAATATAATATATATTATACCGATCGGATAATGAAGACATGTATTTATAATGTACACCATAATTATTAACCTAATAGTTTAATTGCTAATCAATAAAAAGTCAAAAAAATAATGAAAGTAAACAATAAAGGGACTATACTTTTTTTTTATGTGCACAAACGATTGGACATGTTTAATCTACTATAATATATAGTAGATATTCCTGTATAAATAAGCACACAACATGTTTTTGCTGCGATAAAGTTGAAATAGGTAAAATATTACAAATTCGTTGTTTTTAAAATTAGAATTAATCGAAAACCAACTGAAATTTTTTAAATTACCTATACAAAAATTAAAATCCATAATTAAAATTATATTAAGGAAAAGTGATAAAATTCTCAAAAAAAAAAAAAATTTAAAATTGGGAGTAAACAAACACTATAATAAACTTTATTAACAGCCTATTTTTCAGTGATATTCAACATTTTTAGTTTTCAAAAATTTAAAGGTGTCAAAACAGGTATTTACTTTTAATACTATACAAGTAATTGGATTATAATACATTTTGTTATATAAGGAAATATACTATTAATAGTGATTCGCAGTAAACTTATATTAGTTATTGTTCATTTTTAATGTTTAAGATGTTATAAAATTGTATTACATACAATCGTATTGTCGCGCTCCCCAATTCAATTCTACAGCTTACACGGAAACGTGTTCAATACCTTACATTAAAATATGTAGTACATAAATATAGATTTTTCCATCTAACTTGGTTAACAATAATCAATTGTCATTTTCCGTGCCCGCTTTTCCACCCTGACAAATGACTTGAATGCATACCAACATTCTCTTCTTATCTGCTATCTATGGTATGTCTCCTTTGAAAATCGCCAAGTGCACATATATATATATTACAAACGTGCAATAAAGCATAATGAAAATTTGACAAATCATTTTTCTTTATCGAGAGCGAAAATTAAAAAAATTAATTGAATATACCTGTTATAAAATGATAGACCAAGATGAGCGTTATTATATACCTTTAATTTAAAATAATCATTTATTTTTATTTTTTATAAATAAAATGTTCTACCATCGTTAGTATCATGAATTCACAATTACTGCAATTTTACACAATACCGTGGTAAAATAATACATAAATGTATACCTTACACTTATTTCTTCAATACATATTTGACTTAAACGTTGCTTGAATTGCCTATATTTAACTCCTTAAAATTAGTTTCTTATGATATGATGATCATATTATTATTATGTGTTATTGCATAACACAAATAAATTATCAAAAAGACAATCAATATATTTCTTTTATGGTTTAAATATTAAATTATTATATAATTTAATATTATTTATAACAACAGTAACCCTTGTCATTTTTAAAATAATAAAACAAATTGGTTTTCAAGACTACCCGCTATTTACAGACTTAATTGTATTAGTTGGTCTTATAACTTGAAAAATCGTAAAATATTATATCATTAAACAAAATAAACTAATTTACCTTATGTACTTGTTTTAGGTGCCATCGGGCCAGATTCAGCCAAGATGACCTCCTGGGATTCATATTTAGCAGTAGCAACATTTCTGTCATCACCTGAAGAATTTATGGGATGGTTCGTCGGATTCGTTTCCCTATTCAGTACAAACCTCTTAAGACCACTGAGGCTAGCGTTAACGTCATCTAATAAAAATGCAACCAAGAAGTAAGAAAATAAATAATATAGTAAAATTGAGTATAAATAACGCATTAAGCATTCGACTAAATCAGATAAATGTACGCATTTCTCTCAATAATTAGGTACTCGTAAAATTAATGAAAGAAATTTACTGTCTTAAAAAAAGTATTAAAAAGAAGTTTCGCATTTCCAAATGATTTTTTTAATGTTAACTCTTATCAAAAGTAAAATACATTTTTTTTGTCTATTAATCATGTGTTTTGTACACTTATAATTATATCGCTCTTAAATAGGTATTTTCAATAATACAGAACATAATAACTTTATGAAAGTATAAGCATTGGTGTTATACTTTATTGGTGGAAATTGGGTGAAATTAGTTGAGGACATATTAGAACCTACAGTATTTTAAATTATCTAAATTTGAAAAAAAAATTTGGTTCATTGTTTCTTTTGTAAGACATTTTATCTATTTTATGACGGATAACATCGCAAGAGTAATAGATACATGTTCAAGATTTTAAGCGGATTAAGGAGTATATGGGTCTTAGTGTCTTACAATGTTTGATAAGGTGTTTTTAGATATTATTTTTTTCTTATCACGTAACGGGTGTACAATTTTTTATCAAGCTTTTACTAGGAATTTTCAAAGAGGACATTAGAAGATTATTCTGGTGCGAAGGGGATTACAAATGCTTCCCCAATTTCTGCCAATGGTATTATTCTTGATAATTATACCTGAACGTTTACAATAAATATAATACTATAGTATATAATTGTTAGCTGACTGTCGTGTCAATATTATCATCATCATCATCATTATTATTATTAATCATTGCCATCGTCATATTATTTTAATAATCTACACGTGAAATATGACGATTCAACATTAAATAATTTAGATTCTTTTAAAATATGTTTCAAATATGTACGCCGACCGACGGAGTGGATATGCAATGCAATTCACGTATGTTTGTACGTGTGGAAGCATACCACGGTTCGGCAGGCTCACAATTGATTGTACAATTTTTTCCGATAATTAATAAAACGTCAGTAACGTTTAAACGCTTTTGTTTTTTTCGAAAAATAAATTATACACATTGATAAATTTATTATTGTAAATAATAATAAATTTTAAAAGAAATTTAATATTTAATCACAAACGTCCATACTTTAATAATTTATTATCGTTGGTAGTACTTTGTATTACAGGATGATTTTTTTTTTTTATCAAAAAATCACAACTAAATATTTCAATAATTATTTTTGAAAATATTTCTTTTACATCATTTATAGTCAAAATAAAATAAAATAATTTTGAGATTTTACGTTTTTGACAACATGTATTTTTAATTTCAAATTATGAAACAGAATGGAAAATTGGACTCGTAGTTTATAAATTATAAGTACTTATTTAAAATGTATGTTAGCAGAGTGGTGAGGTACGGGGTATATCCCTCAAATTATTGGCATATTATTCTGCTCAGCTTAAGTTTAAATACTAATAACTCATAAACTACTGGCCCGAATTTCAATTTTTATGTGCAGAAATATTCTGAAAAATATTCTGCTTCATTATATGAAATTAAAAATATATAGGTACCTATTATCATTCAAATAAGTAAAAACTTAAAAACATTATAAAAATAATAAGTATAATATATTTTTTTTTAATTTTGAGTGTAAATCATATAAAAGAAATATTTTTAAAAATGTAATAAGTTTTTCAAATAAATAAGTTGTTTATGATAAAATGATCATATTGTAGTTAAGTAATCGGAATACGTCATAATACCATAGAATTTTTTAAATAGTAATTTATTTGAAACATCATCTGTGGATAGGCAACCGTCAATATTATAAAGATTACTTTAGTAAAAACAATATTTTTGGATCAATTTAAGTGAAATATGCTATTTCTTATGCAACACAGCAGGTCTACCTACTTGATTTATTATTTGTTAAATTGATCATGTCTTTCTATTCTATTTACAAAATATAGACTAGATACAAATATTTCCACATTATAAGTTATTGATTTTCAAAGAACAAATTTAAAACCTGGAATTATATGACTGATAGCAATGGACTTTTATGAATATTATCGGACAAGTCGTCACATATTATGTAAACAATGTAAACATACATTTTAGTCACTATTAGGTTACGAAATATGAGGTATTAAACTTTATACTAACACTTATACTTATATTGATAAATGATAGAAAAGTAATTAAACACTATCTGTGAAAAATTGTTTAATGCATAAAACTATTTGAGCTTTCAATTAGTGTTTACAGTAAAATATCCCTTTTACCATAAATATTAAATATATTAACAATCACTAAAATAATAATTCCATTATTTCCTCCGTGAAAAGAAAAAGTATATGCATGTAAAGTTATTAGTTAATAACGAAACCTCACAATAAATCACTATACTTACAAAATTTTAAAAGTTAACGACTATAGTTTACTCGACTTTTTTTAATCCTTAAAAATTATTTTGAAAAAAAAAACTATTTTTAAATATACTTTACTTATTTATATAACAATATTGCAGCAACTATGAAATAAATAGTCGTACATGAAACTTGTAAATTATGGTTTATTGTTTAAAGTTTATACTTTTAACACAAAATAGGATTTTAGTATCATACCCAAATAATTTTAATTGTGTTAATGGTTTTTTAATTTAATATAAATTAATAACTTAATATTAAAAAATGTTATTAAATTCCATAAACATTTTAGTAAACAACAGCTTATAACCAGCACAGATATTCAAAAGTAATTAATGTATTAATTTATCGTAATGAAATAATAAAATGCTTCACATGTTAGATGTGAACATATATTTAAACTTTAAGCAAGAAGGTAATAATTAACTAATATAATATCATAACACGTAAATCTACGTATTATTTTTTAATGACTTTATATGCATGAGTTAAGTTAAAATATTATAAGAACGTAGAAAATGATTATCTTTACATTTGAAACAAAAAACATGTTTACATATATTCCTGTATATTCGTACAGTATATCTTTTTAATATTTTAAATTATGAAAATTATACGTTTACGTAATACTTAACACATACAATGTAGGTTAAATAGATACTCAGAATCGTAAAAGATTAACCGACTTTATAAAATATCTAAGTCATATTAGTTAATGTATGTTATTACTTCATGATTTAATCTATCCTTCAATAGTAAAGTTACACTAATATACAAAAAAACACCGATATTTTATTAAAAAACATTATTCATTGATTAACAAAAATTCGATAAAATGTAAATAATGCCTGTAATATTGTCTCATAGAGCTTAATATTATGTTAAAGGTACTTAAAGGATTAATGAACATTTTATAAATTTGATTTGTAGTATTGTTTTTAGGATTTATTATTTTTTCAAAGTGCTTTAAAACATAACTGGGCCATACATTACATTGTATTTTATAATTATAGTAAAATATTTAATAGTATTATAGGTATCAATGATTAATGAGCTTAAAATCCACAGAAATGTTTATAATTTAAAACAATAACATCTGTAACATTAAATTATCTAGTACTTACCGTCTTACTTCAATGTATAGGTTATATAATTTCTGATATTACCAATATCCTTAACAGTTAATACCATTAAATGTATACATGAGAAGAGGGGTTGAGTGTTTAATCTTCATAAAACTGTTTTTTTTTTTTTATATATAAAAACACGAAAATATCTTTATAGTATATAACTAAGACTTTATAGACCGATTGAGTACCTGCAGAAGATGCAGTAATTGTAAATTGTTTGTAAATTATAAAATGATCTTATCTTGCTTCAAAATATAATATCATAACACGTATATCTACGTATTATTTCTTAATGACTTTATATGCATGAGTTAAGTTAAAATATTATAAGAACGTAGAAAATGATTATCTTTACATTTGAAACAAAAAACATGTTTACATATATTCCTGTATATTCTTACAGTATATCTTTTTAATATTTTAAATTATGAAAATTATACGTATACGTAATACTTAACACATACAATGTAGGTTAAATAGATACTCAGAATCGTAAAAGATTAACCGACTTTATAAAATATCTAAGTCATATTAGTTATAATGTATGTTATTACTTCATGATTTAATCTATCCTTCAATAGTAAAGTTACACTAATATACAAAAAAACACCGATATTTTATTAAAAAACATTATTCATTGATTAACAAAAATTCGATAAAATGTAAATAATGCCTGTAATATTGTCTCATAGAGCTTAATATTATGTTAAAGGTACTTATAGGATTAATGAACATTTTATAAATTTGATTTGTAGTATTGTTTTTAGGATTTATTATTTTTGTTCAAAGTGCTTTAAAACATAACTGGGCCATACATTACATTGTATTTTATAATTATAGTAAAATATTTAATAGTATTATAGGTATCAATGATTAATGAGCTTAAAATCCACAGAAATGTTTATAATTTAAAACAATAACATCTGTAACATTAAATTATCTAGTACTTACCGTCTTACTTCAACGTATAGGTTATATAATTTTTGATATTACCAATATTCTTAACAGTTAATACCATTAAATGTATACATGAGAAGAGGGGTTGAGTGTTTAATCTTCATAAAACTGTTTTTTTTTTTTTATATATAAAAACACGAAAATATCTTTATAGTATATAACTAAGACTTTATAGACCGATTGAGTACCTGCAGAAGATGACAGTAATTGTAAATTGTTTGTAAATTATAAAATGATCTTATCTTGCTTCAAAATAATAATATCATAAAACGCCTATGTAGAACCTTAGATTGTATTTTAATATGACATTTTATTCTTGATAAATTTCTTGTAATATTAAAAATAGCATTATGAAATTAGTTATTTTGAATGTAAACCTCGCCATTAGAGATTTTTGAGTATTTTTTTGTACTTCGTCGATTACTAAAATACACATAAATATGTACTTATTATTTTTCTCATTCTCTCTTATTTACAAAACTGTTATTGAATTAAAAAGAAAAATTACAATTATATACTTAACACTTTATAGTTTACGTTTAGTGAATAATTTGTTGTTTTAAATTGTCGAGCTTAATTGCTGAAGATACCAGCTTTTGAAACAAACAATTAAATAAAATTATGTTTTAATATCAATTTTCATACTCAGAGACGACATATTGATAATTAGATTATGTGCTTTTTGGATTCACTCTTCATTATTATACTTTTATAACCAATTAAAATTGTTTTTAATCACTCTCACGTTTTTATACAATATATATTAGTGTTAACTTAAACTTTAATTTTAACTTGTCGAATAATAAATTAAGTTAATTATACATAGACATGTATAGAACAATCAAAACAAATAATAATGTGATTATATACTCTCAAAAATGTCGAAAAATTCTATTCTATCAATGAAATCATGTTTATTATAATATTACACTGTATGGTAGTATACAGTAATACCGCTTAGGGCTATCAGTCAAAATAAAACTCTATTATTATTGTACACTAAAATCATGTAATTTATCAATTACCTACTATAAATTATAATGATATTTTTATTAATCCGTATTATATATTTATGTATTTAAAAACTTTATTTTTTTTAAAAATACAGACAGGTTAATATTTCTGCACACGTTCCAATATATAGACCGCATAGCCCCCGTACTGTATTCGTGTTGTGTTATGTACGATTACACACAATATAATTGATTTTAATTCCAATTTCTTGTTTATCGAATTATTAATTCTATGTTCAACTTTATTTTATATGTATGGTCGGCGTAATAAATAATAGCATAACTACTCTTACGCTAACCATTTAATAACGATTTGCCAATTTTCATATAATTGATTGTCACTCTATTGACACACGTCCTATAGACGTTACGATAAAATATTCGGACACGCAAACGCTTTCGAAAATTACAGAAAAAAACATTGATTCCGTAAAAGATCGTTCAGAGTGAAAAATATCGGTAGGTGCGTGTTTATAGTTACTGAGTCATTAAATTATAATTTACAAGAATCCCTTGAAGTGTTTTATAATAATATATTATTTATCGAAAACAAAACAAGAAACGCTTACGAATAAAGAAATCGCACAACATTGGCGCAGTATACAGCTATAACTATAGGAACTCGTAGTAACTAAACGTTGGGTGACACAGCTTCGCGATTCCCTTTGATTTTTTGATAAATATTTTTGACTTGTTGGTAAAGTTGAATAAATTATTATGCCTTTATTACTCGTGTTTTATTAATAATTATTTGTCGATTCGTACACAATACGGATGTGTCTCCGTTAATAATCGAATTAATTTAACTAACCGTTTCTAAAAATGTCATGGTCTTTTTTAAACAATAATATTAATATACATCGTGTACTCGAGGAACAAAAGCAGTTGTATCATAATAATATGAGCCTTTACAGAAATCGTGTCGCGCAACGTGTTTTGTTTCGTGATAATAACAGTCACATAACTAAAGGGTTTCGGAGGGCTGCCTAACGGTTTCGAATATTATTACTTACAAAAAATCAAATACTATGTAAAATACAATACTGAAATATTAAGTATAATAATGTAACTGCAGGATGGTATTATATAATAACACGATTCTAATTATTGTCGATATATTCGCATTCGGTGAACTGTGTGTGTGTCTTAATTATTGTAATGAAGTTTTATACCCTGATCGTAATATGTGTATAGTGTGTACATTTTAGTATGATACTATCGTCTTACTTATACGTCATGTAGTTACTTACTTATTCGTGTGTAATAATTTAAATTCATCGTCGTGGCAACAGTTACCTATGATATTAGATTTTACGTCCTCGTCGAGGAACATAATGAGATACTATATAATATGAATACTACTATACCTACATACCTATATTGAGTAGGTATATTGGCAATATATAGTTCAATAGTGTCAATAGCCCGTGTCGCTCTTGCAATAAAACGATAACGGTGGTATTTTATCGAAAAATCACGTGAAAATCGTTTTTTAGTTTCGATAGTCTTACGCGTGTACGGTATAATATACGGGTTAGGTCTTGATAAATCCATCAATATCATAATTCATAATATATGTGTAATGTATATAGGTACACAATAATATTAAACAGTGGCTATTACAATTTAATACTGAAGCTGTTACACAACAATTAATCAAATACCTTCGGTAACATTTAAAAACCACATGTTGTTGATCATTCGATAAACGCATTTCTCAGTATTATATTTGACCCTTCTCGGTAATTTTTTCCAACTGTACAGAGTGATTATGATGCTATGACATAATACACAACTCGTTCATATTAAAACTCATTACTAATTTATTGTTCTATTGTTTTTTGACATTCGTACTTGCACAAATAAATACGTCAAGTGTTGTAATAATACATTAGTACCTTCTGCCTACATACGTATATTTTTTTAATGTTAAAAATAGCAAAATAGCAATCAATGTTTAAATGTCAATAGAAAACATTTTGTTGCTTTAACAATAAATTTTTCAATTTTTCTGGAAAAACAATGGCGATAGTGCTTACTTATTTACATTAGTTAGTATTTAATATCCAGGAACTTACACAACCTTTTACAGTATACCATATATCGATTAAAAGTTGACAAATGATCTATGATACTCGATCATTGCTTTGGAGTTTGGGCAGAAGTGTATTTGAATTTTTCTAATAGTCCTCGGTTAAAATATGACAAAAAACAATGGTATCTTTACGGCTTATATCGTTTAAACCGTGCACGTATTTATTATTTCGGTAATTTCGAGAAAACAAAAATAGTAATAACTAATAATCATAAAAATTGTTTAAATTATTACCAGTTGGTTATTAAAAAAAAAAAACAAAAAAAAACTAAAAACATAAATTTTGCTTATTAAAACTAACACTCTGTACACTTCAATAGAAAAATCTTGAGAAAAACACCTATAACACATTAAACAAATGTGGTTTGTACAGTATAGTAGTGTACATATTTAATGTATAATAATAATAATATGGCCGTAGGTACAAAATTCAAAGTAGGTTGACCTCTAATGAGATCTGCATTCAATTAAAATAAATTAAATAACGTCGTGTAGAGTTCTATAGATGAATATAATGATAAAATCTTGTTTATAAAAATGTATTATTATTTTGACAAAATTATAAATTATGTGTTCAAGCACGGTTGGCTTAATAATATTGATAGACTGTTTTAATATTTTTATTATCAAACAATTATTTATTTATTTTTTTTTTTTTATTATTATGAAATAATAATAAAGAAACGTCTTCGATGTTATGACAATCATAAATTAATTTTATCCGTTCGTGATGAGAATGATAAGGAAAACGATGACATTATCATCGGTCATGGATGTATATGTAATAGGTGCTATTTTATATATTATAGTGACCAGAGTGTTTTTACTTTTTAATAGTACGTGACTCAACTGAAACTTTTATTTGTTATCTTGTATTGGTTTTCATTGGTTTCTAATTGATTTTCAATTCAGCCAATAGTTATTTATTAAATAGTACAATTATTTTAACTTGATAAAAGGTAATTTACTTACGAAATCGAATTATTACCTTTTAAATAAATGTATAATTACCTATTTAATTTAACTGTAAATATGAAGGAATTAACGATTTACATATTTAATAACAATTTTGTTCAATTCCTTGAATTAACATACTTGTGACTAAAATATAATTACTCAAGTTAAGAAATTATACATCATTGTTTTAGATTTTTTTTTTTTTTTGTTTATTATTTAAAATCCAAAAAATAAACCATTGCTTTAATCTTAACATTGGTAAAGGTATACTTAAATAAAAAAATAAATAATATAATACTAGAATCCTATGAGCTGGTTGACGTGGACGCATCAATTTGGGAAAGTCGTAGGCATAGTAAAGACATTAAATTGTAAAGTATCTATACTTAATCTAACCTGTCTTTCTTTTATGGAACTCTTTAATGAGTATGCATAATTCTTTTTAAAAATCATTATTTCCTTAAGTAATAATATTCTATTGAAATTGTAGGTATAAGGAAAATAAGTACATCAGTTTTGACACTCATGAACCATAAAAGGATAGGTTATGAATAGTAAAACTCCTTGTTGATATAAAAGAAAATTACATAATACATATTTTACATTAAGCAAATAAGCAATGCCTATTCAATTTTTTTTTTCATCAGTACATTGATATATATTTATTCAATGCCTAATATTATTGTGATAAAAATATGCTTATATTATAATTTAATGCTTAATTATATTTCCCATTTTCTAATTTAACTTAAACATTTAAGTAATATATATTTAATACATTTATGTTTTTAGCTGTGCATTTAAATGTATTTTTTTAAAAAAATTTATCACTGTTTAATAATTATAAGTTTTGAGCAAATTGCCATAAGACTAAAGTCATTGGAGTAATATATTATATAACTAATAAGGGTTGATTAAATTTTAATACGATAAATCAAAGCCGTAACTGGAGGGAGGGTCCAGGGGTTCGCCCCCCTCCGAAATTTTTAAAAGTAGAAATATTAAATATTATAATGACGACTTATGTCTTCAATAACGATAATAATCAAATTTTATATTTCCTTGCGATAAATCATTGTAAAGGAAAAAAATTCTGATTTCAAATTAATTGGGTCAGTACCTATCTATTTCGAATGTGATATAAAAAAGTTTTTTATACTTATAATCAGAGCAGTGACACCTTCAATTTTCAATTATATATATTTATAAAAACGGTAACTACTTATTTTAATTATTAAATGAAAAATGAAAAATGATAAGCTAAATAATAATGTATGTAATAATCTTTGCTAATAATATAAAAGTTAAGTCAATTATATCGATACCTATACAGCGCAAGCAAAATATATAATATTATAATGATTATGAAAAATATTTTTAAATAGATAAGACGATTTTAATCGTTTGAATCTGATTTAATTAAGTATTATGCTACCAATTGAATAAAATATAATGTGTTTAATTTTTGGTGATTAAAACTGATTTTTCACCACAGGTTAAATCAGACTACATTCAGATATTCATTTCAAATTATATCTGCATTTATGTGTTGAAACTTTCTACACTGTATTACAATAATGATCACTTTCGTCTTTCAAGTTTCAAGCGATCATTGTTCATTATTGTTTTAGTAATTCTATACCCATATACTTGTAATTATCATTACAAATACGTATAATGCAGACTATTATATTATTTTCTTTCATACATGTCGGGCTCTTATTAAATCAATAAGTTGTCATAATGTAGGAGTCCGCAAATATTGTTTCAGATTTATTACTGTTCTTTGTTCAATTCATTAAATATTATCATCTATAAAACACCAGAGTTTGATAAATTCAAAACTTCATAACAACTTAAGCTCATAATCTTAGAAAATCTTAAATATACCTACTCTGAAAATTGTGTCAACTACAAAGTTATATGAACTACTAATAACCATTCATAAAAAACGTTAGACTTAAACAACTTAACAAAGTAGTATACATAACACAATTCGTTGTGACGTTTTTTAGTTCCAACCAACATTGTTCATGGTGTAGACATTAAAAATAAATTTAATATTAACACATTTTTTTTTGATTTGTGAAGTTAATTTTATCATATTATAAAACAATACATATTATTTTATTATCTTCAAAAATCAACATATCTTTGACTTCGAAGGCCAAGCTTAGTACTACAACTACCACATCGCGAATAAGTACTTGCGGCGTATAGTAACGACTACTGATAACAACACGAAATTACAAATTAGTAATTACTTAACCCACCTCCAGATTAACAATTTTTATCATTTTTAATTAAATCAGACCTATTATAGCTCATTTAAAAAATTTTTCAAAAATTAATCGTCTACACAGAGTTTAAAAAAAAAGTATTTTATAAAATATTTGTAATATGGCACTGTCGAAATACTGTTTAATCTTTTTCTTTTGATAAATCAAAAAACTAAATACAAAGAATCCAAAAATAAGTAATCAAGAAGAAGACCATGTTAACGATAACTGGATAAAGTGGTAGATGGCGTAAAGTAAACGAAGGGAACGATTATAATTGCAAAGGAATTATGTTAGACGGAGAAACCATTAAAGCATGCAAAAGACCTATAATAGTAAAAAAAATCGAAAATTAATAATAAAAAAAAAAAGGAAAAATTAAAGTAATAATGATAATAATAATACTAATAAGTAATAGGTAATAGAAAAAACTTCAAAATAATTCTTATGTTATTACGTTAGTTATAGGTAATTTAATTGAAAATTTCTAGTCCATTATAGTTTCAATATTCTCATGGGGTTGCAGGTAGTGAAAATGAAAAAAAAAGTTCGCGATAAGTAGATTACTATTATTATTTAATTAATGTCGAAATACCTAAGAAATAATATTATTAAATGCTTTCAGTAAAATATTAAGTTTTAATAAATATCAACTAAATACAATACATACAATATACAAATACGTTATCACTTATCACGTTATAAGGTTAGTACTATAGGTTAGAATAGCACGTAATGGATACACAAAAACGTCAAAATGAATTATGAGTTACAGTAGTTAGGTACACTCATAATATGGATGATTTAAAAAATAATTAATATGCGTGTAGTAAAAATTAACAAATCGATGTTATAATATTGTGCGTGCTAATTATAAATATCACTATAATATATTATAATACATTTCAAACATCAGTATTGAAATCGAATAACTTTTCCGGGAGAATAATAATTATTTTTAATATACCGTCGCGTTTTATATTTATCGATTTCCAATGAACGTTTTACATTCATATAATAAAACATACATATATTATTGTACTCGTGACCGAGAAATTTTCCAGGAAAATGACAAGAAAAAAAGTAGTTCCAAGATTTTATGACTTAATCATGAGTATTGCTTATAATTTTATAAGTTATACATTTCAAACCATGTATTATATTCAAATGTAATTCACAAAAATCATCGACGTCTATGTACATTATACATGTGCAATGTGCATAGTATTATTATTTGATAAATGGCCACAGTGGTCACTGGTCAGTTGGTCAGTTATGTATGTGTCCAGCATTTTTAATTAACCGTATATTTTTAAAAAACAAAATTTTTTAATATTTTATTCTTATTACGAGTAAATACTAATTAATAATTTGTAACAACAATAATTAAATATTAAATTATAAATTGTATTTAATTATTTTAACTATTGGGTATTTATTTAAATTATAACAATAACTGTACCTAGTATTTAGTAACTACATATTATAATATATTTTTATTCAAAATAATATTAGAATATTTCATATTAAATTTTAAAAACTTAAAAATATAAAATAAAATTTTTTAATTTTTATTATTTTTAGAATTTTAAATTATAAAAATGTTGAACAATTATAATATGTTATAAGATCAAAAAATAACTATTATTTTATAAAATGAAAGATATTTGTTTTTTTTCTTTTGTATAAATAAAAAAATTAGACATTCTTTCTCTGTTAATTTATAATATCTCTGTACAATTAATAGGAGCTCATCAGTCATTGTTGTTCATTGTTAATCTGAAATATGTTTCGATTTTGTATGGGCGGTGTTATTGAAAAAGTAAAAACTGTCTTTCCCTCTTCGCTATACTCACTACCCAGTGGCGTAACTAAGATTCATTTTCAAGAGCATAAAACGGTTATCCATACTTAATAATATAGATATAAAAATAACAATAACTCTAGTAGTTATCTGTTGAATTGCATTAACATATTAAATTATGGTTCTAAATTTGTATTTTTTTGTATAGTCGACATATTATATAAACACAGCACTAAATAGTCGACAATATACTAAATCTAAGTATCAAAATCAAATCCAGTAAAAAAGCGCTTGTATCGATTCTACGCTTTACGATATGATTTCAAAATTAATAACGTATTTAGTGATATGGACAGATAATTATCGCGTGTTCGCCGGACAGAGCAGAGGAATAGGTAGAATCGATTCGAGAAAGATCAGGGATCGCGAATACTCGGAATGTTTACGCGCGTCTCTTTGACGAATATAAAATGTAATTATTATTATCCTAACGAGCAAAACATAAACAGTTAAATACGCATTATACTGACGTATAATAATATTATGATGATGATGATGATAGTTGTTCACGATAGAAATAGAAATATTTTTAACTGACAGGTGGTGCTGGGGAAATGCGAAAAATGAACCCAAACATGTATAAAATTAACGCGACAGTAAAATAAATTTTCAACAAATAAATCGTGAAGGTCGTACGACACGTCATTGTCGCTGCTGATGGTGTTTGCAAGTGCAAAACGTGCTCACGTTGTTGCGCCGCGTGTCGTCGTCGTCGTTTCCGTACCGTCGCTAAAAATACCGTTTTTAAAAATACGACTACCGTTGATAACTCTTTCTGGGGAGGGCGAAAACTTTAAATTATTATTATCTATTCGGCGTTGTACGTTACTCGTGTATTGTGCTCTCGGAACTCTGCCGACGATTCGTCCGTCACGGTTAATATTGTTATTTCGATCGCATCACTACTCTAATCGTCCGAGTTCATCGTGATTTCCACACTCGTAACCGACGAAAAGACATCATACACAGCCTTCCCAAAATTAACGGAAGTTTAACGCACTTGGTTCCAACAGTTGGGGTTCCAATGTTTCATATATTTCCTTATAAAAACGCAAACATATGATAGATTGCAATTTTCGAAAACATTTAAATCGTCTCGTTCGACCATAGTTCGTTTTTTCTGTCAATCAGTTGAATCCGATGTTTTAACAGACGCATTAACGATCGTTAATCAATCGGCCGTGTTTGTACAGTCTTTGAAAAAGATAAATCGCATACTCACGCGGGTGTTATCGTTTTCAAACAAACCGAATGGCGCGCGAAACGTTTGCAGCGTTATCGTTGCACATACCATTCGTTTTACAAATTTCTATGATAACATTGATAACCCACAACGAGACATCGAGTGCAGCACTCGACCCCGATTTATTATAACCGCCGTACCCTGCAAAACACCTCGCGGGTATCGGCGACCCGCGGGTGGAAAGTCGCCGTCACCGTTCTTCTGCGGGCCCGTTTCCAGACGAACGTCGTTCGGCACCCGCAGCGCCGGGCACCCTCCCCGCTTCGCGATCACGCACCACGCACGAGGGTCCGCCGTCGCTCCGGTGGATAGCGCTACGCGCGCGCGTTCGCTCGTCCACGCCGCCACCGCCGCCGCACGACCCGCCGTCAACGCCGCACGCGCGCGCGCGCGCACAACCACAGCAACCGCCGCCGCCGCCGCCGCCGTCGTCGTGCCGCGTACGAGTCGGTGCCAAACAGCCGCGAGCCCGCAACGCGTTCACTGCTCACGCTCCCGTCGCCACCGTCGCACGCACGTTTATGCGCAAAAAGTATAACGGATTTATTATCGCCGCCATCCACGTCTGTACCCGCGAGACGTGTTAGGCGCACAAGAGATCCGCGGAGTCGCCGCCGCCGGCCGACATAATATTATTATTTTTATCGTGTGCCCGCGAGCGCCGGTTTTTTCGCCGTGTCGCACTTAGACAAAAAAAAAATCCCCTTTTTTGGCCTCGCGCAATACTATAATATTGTAACATTTGAAACGCCGGACCAACCATGGATTTGTCGGTTTTCAGTAGTATGCTGTCGGTCAACGGGCCGAAGGGCACCAGACGAGAGGGCAAGAAGTTCAGACAATACGCCGCCGCGCTGTCCAGTGAGTACCTACCACACATATTATTATTATACACCTTTAACAATATTATTTTTATCACTAACACTATTATTATTATTATTATTATTATTACTATTATTATTACTATTATTATCATCATTATTATTATCGATAGCTAGTTTTTTTAATGTTCTCTTCTCAAGTGTGTAAGGTGTCACCCACTCATTCTCCTGACCACGTACATATCCTTAGCTACTGTGTAGCCCTCACGTTGCAAACGCGTCCAAGTCGACGGGTGGTCGGGTGGCGGGGAATGACGGATCCGCAGACTAGGTACCTATTATTATCTACGCACTGAGATCGCCTCACGAAACCCCCTCGCAACCTGTTTGAATATAATAGCGTACCAACCTTTGTTGTAACCACGACTCGGAGACGACGATGTGTGTAAAATAATGACGGTGCGATCTGGTCCGGCGAAAACCGGTCTGTCGGTGGGTAGGTAGATTACTATTATTATTGTCGGTTGTATAATATTATTATACCCACCTACATCGTGTGCACGTGCAAGCAGCTGTGCTCGCCGGGGACAATGGATCTTCTGTCCGTCCGAGGCTGTGCCGGGCCACGACAGTTTTCCTATTTTTACCCTCACTCGCGTCGTGCTAGCAATACTGTACGGTTGTGTTTAGAGATAATATCTATGGTCTTTGGATCTCTCGTCTCCAACTAGTCATGGCCGATTTCACCCATAAAACAAGAGTTTGGTAAATTGAAAATTGTAAAACCATATTAGGCGATCACAGATCGGTTGATTACGACAATAATGAGTGCTTATTTCAGAATTTCCAAATTATTAATTATCCAACTATCGTGCAATATCGACATTTAGCAGTTACGACTTAAATTGAATAGAGATTGAAAAACTACTCTATAAACGGACCTTAAACTAAACAAAAAAATAAAAAATAATAGGCTCAGTGAAGTCGGTTGTCTCGTCACGTCGCTCCCTCGATAAAGACGATCTTGAAAAAAATTAAAAATAGTGAGTCAACAGACATTTTAAGAAACAAATGGCCGACTTGTTGATTATCCGTTGTTGTCGGTAGCAAGAGGGTTAACATGCAACATGTAACGTACTCGTACAACTGGGCGCGACCATAACACTCTAGACACCATGTACCATATTATTTATACAAAAATATACAACAACATAATAATATAATATAAAGTCGTAGTTCGGTGATTAGTATATAACAATAATAATTTATTTATGGCTGTTTATATTAGTTGAGGATGGGACGACGACTGTGAGACGCGTACCTATTTCGTATATTATTAAATTCATTTATACTAATACCTTCGAGTATAATATTATTATAATAATGATATTGTACGCGTTGTTGTCGTAGCGATATTTTTTCGACATTGAGCGACGACGTGATTCAGATGTCATTGAACGCCGTGGCATTTTATTATTATTTCATACTATATTGTCTTGTGTTATTTCCTACTGTATACTCCACGGTCGGCCCCCGCGGTAGTGCGTGGATTTTCTGGTTAAAAGTTATAGAGAAGAGGAACTCGCAACTACCTCTGATAATCCGCGCATATTTAACGTGTGATGTAGGCAATATACTTAATGCCAACGTGCAGCATTGTAAATATTATTGCCAGTTGTGTTATCTCCGCCTATACTATCATTGTCGTTATTATTATAATAAAATTGTGTTTTCGACGAATCATTAATGTCGTAGTTTTTGAATTCTGTCCAAGCGGTTTTATATAGGCACCTACGTGAAAAAAAAATAAAGATCGAGTTTTGCATAGGTATATTGAAAATAGCTTAGAAAATTGTTTTTCACTGCTTTCAAGCCAAGAGTTGAACTTTGATATATTACACCTATCGGGCTATCCATTATGATCAAGACATGGGTGTTATTTATTATTTTACCTTTTTTTTATTATTATTATTATTTCCGTACCTATACAATCATCTTAATAAATCTAATAAAACTGATAACTGTTGTATGATAGTTTTCTCATATTTTTTAGTTTAAGAAAACATTTTTACATTTTATTCCCGTTATTGGAGGAAGGGGTAGTATAGGAGGTTGGCTTCGACTTAAAATTGTGAGTTTATCGACACGTTTGTTTGCACCCTCTTATTTTTATTAAATTCACACTACCGGCGTAACGACTTAACCGCTTACTCAGCAGTTGACCGAGGTCGTTGCAACGTTTACAACGAGCGAAATCCTTTTATCTTCAACTCTGTGCCATTACCCCTTTTCCCTTAAATTGTTATGTACACAATTGAAAAAAGCTTTTTAGTCCTTCGCCCTCCCTAGATCTAAGTATCCTATAAATTACTGAATATAAGGACCGATAATGGTAAAATATTTTCGGCAAATTATATTTCTATGTTATATACTATCATATCTTCATAATAATGATAACTTTATTATCTATGCAATATCAGTGTCCGAAGCAGCGGATTCATGGTTGGATTTTTGGCGGATTGCCTGTTTAAAAAAATATAACTATTAAAGATAATTTTTATAAATATCGAGGAAAGATATTAATAATCTGAAGCCTAGAGTCGCCATTTGTCAAAAGACGGTTTTATTTCAGAAGTTCCGATACCTAGTCATTTGTTGTGTTTACTGCAGTGTTAGTATTACATCGTATTATATGGTATACATTAGTACCAAAATATTTTATTTTATGTGTTCGATCGGTTGTCGATTAATAACCACGATCACGTTTCAATAAGTGGATAGCGTTTGTTACAATATTATGTTTATGTATTATTATTATAATGTGCTTTGCTCCATGGCTTAAGCGAAATGAATAACGTCCGCTTTAACAATATAGCTTATTTGTTATTACTTATTACACTATTATACGCCATACGAAGTGCTTTAAGACGTTTTTAGAGATAGTGAAAGTAAACAGTAAACACTATTCAAGTACTCGATACTTTCTGTATAGGTAGGTACACAACGATGAGATACATCGCACCACCACAATTCCGATTAGAGACGAGCTTAGATTAGAGGCGTCGGCTATATTAATATACCTACACATTTGTGTTGCTATACCACTCAGATGCCGCGATCACCGTGTTGGCAATTTTACCATAAAAACGTATTTTTAATAATTTATGATACACACGTAAATAAACAAACCAAATAGTCTTGTAACAGAAAATGAGTGTGCCCATTATGTTTGTGAACTTGTACGTGTACAATAATATCAGTAGGTAGATAGAGTTTTACGTACGTATACGATTTCTGTACACGTAACGTTTAGTATTTATGTAGGTAGGCCGAATGACCGCTGTGATTATATTGTTTACTGTACAAGGGCAAAGTTAATATCATTATTGATTCCATAATAGTGTACTAGATCAAAGTGGGCGTTGTCTTCTATTGGAGTTATGGGGTGCGAAATCTATAAACCATTATGAAGGAAATATAGTATAATTATTAATTATTAAACCAAGAGTATTCACTTCTTATAAAACCAACGAATAAAATGTCATGAGTAGGTAATATGTATATGTCACGCAATGGTGGGACACGTCACTCGGATTACTGCGCATAATATATTATACTAATTCATTAATTCATTGATATAATATATACTCTCACTCCTATAATATTTTTTTAGTTTACAATTGTAATAAGATATACATAAACACACTGCATTAAATCCGGTGTAGAAAAATTATCGATTAGCTAATCGAAGACATCGTAAAAATACACAATTAGTATATAACAATATAAATATGACAGTAATATTATTACTAAATTATTAGTTTGTCATCACTGTTTATGTAACACTTTACTTTAGGTCACCTTAGCTTATCATTTTTAGTACCCACCTGAAAATTTATTTATGTTCACAACATTGATATTTTACATTTTTTAAGTCTAAACTTTTATATTTACTTTTAATTACTTTTTACATTTTTGAGTAAATTCATATTTTTCACTATAATTGTTGACTTGTGTAAAGGGAAGTTTTTGAATAAAATAAATATTAGTGAGAATTATGAACTTTATAAATGTATGTTCTACGTTTAGATAAAATATTTCTACGATAGCATTTTTGTTCCTGATTGATTCTTATTTAGATTGAATAGTGAATAATAAACAGTTATTTTGACCAATAAAAAACTATTTTACTTAACTAAGTATACAAGTAACATGTACCTATTATTATTATTTGAAAAAAAATTACTGTGACTTCATTTTTTCCAATTAAGTCTTATGGATGTTGAATGACTCCGTAAACCATAATACAATTATCATATTTCGATATTATTGATGTTTCATTATATCTGATCCGTTTTTCAGAAATGTAATTGAGTAATCTAATATTTTTCCAACTACATGATATGCGTTTTGTCAGCTCAAGAACACCGCAAATAACTTACGTTATATTCGTAAATCATAATGCATTGACATGTTCCACTTTTTTTCCCTACTTCGTATTTTCTGTTCAATACCTAACGATTAACTATAACTTAATTGGTATTAAACTAAGTAAATATAGTACATTGACTCACAATACGATAATTTGAATTAAACTGTGTCAAGTACAATATTTCGGTCCCACTTCATATCAATATATATTTAAGGTTTTATGTAGGTATATATAATATTATATACGAAAAATAAATGGTAAGCATAATATTACAACGTATGTATACATAATTTTAGTAGGTAAATCTAGGTATATAATCAATACAGGTATTATTGTTTATTATAAGTATTATACCTCTTGTTAGTTATTAATATTACAAAATCAAATTTTTTATTTTTATCTCTAAAACGGTTTTATTTATTTTCAAATACATATAATAACTCATTCATTGTTGTATTTCAATATCCACTAATAAAAGATTATGCATTATAGTATAGCGTACACAGAAATTAACAACGGAGAGAAGTGTTATATATATAATACATGTTTTATTACCAGTCAATTTTAAAAATGGTTTTAATAAACTCCTTCTCGTCATGCGTGTATACTCAACTTATGTATTATACCAATCCTTCAAAATTAAATCTCACTTGGGTATTAACATTTTTTTTCATCAGAATAAAGTACGTAATGTACCTCTGTCCATAGTCTAAATGGTGTTCTCATGCATGTTAAAATTTACAATTGGACGAAAATTGTACATGGGAACTAGGAATATAGTTAAATTTTAATAAATCTTTTAAAGAATATCTATTCTCTGATTTCAAAATTCTAGAGCCGTTTAAATAAATTATCGTTTACTTCAAGTAATCTAGTTTAAACGGTGTTTGTATGTAAACCGGTTGCGTTAATAATTTTAAAATATTTATTAGTATCATACTCTATACAACTACCATCTCAAACATGTACTACAACACTTCTCGTTATATAGTATATACGCGTATTTTATGTATTAATCAATTTATTTATGTATAAATTATGTATATCAAACATCAATATTAGATATTATGTGGTGTAATTAAAACCGTAAAATAATTTCAAAAGTCAATGATATTAATATGAATAGAAAAACTAAAAAATCTTAAGAAAATACACGTGAATATAATATATTTATTTTAAATTAATAGGTGTAGCTTACCAATAATTAATTAATAGTAGTTTCCAATTGGTAGGTATATAAATATTTAATATATATATATTATTATAAAGATTTGCTTAAATGATATTTTATTTTTACTTACAAGTTCAAAAAACAAAATCATAACTCCAGGTCAAACCAATTATTAATTTTCCATGGTGGTTTAAAATTATACCTATTTTATATTGTCATAAACAATAACAAGGTTATTGGGTGGTCATTTCGACGAATATGGACATAACCGTGCTTCTTGAGGATATACCTAATATATTATAATAAAATAATAATATAATATAATATTAAACAAACCATAATAATTATTACCATTGACAAAAACCTTGGATGATTTGTTTTCCTTTCCGCAATATTAAATGTTTAAATCAACATAATATGGTGTATTATTATATTCGCGGTGCTACAATTATAATATTATTATCTCGAATGCATTTTTCGTGATGATAAATTCCACCATAGCAATTATTATTCATTCGTAAATAATATTCCCAGATAACGAGACCGCGATATTTTACGTACGAATCACCCGTTATTCGCCTTAAGTCAACAAATCATCAGTATTGTGCGTATACAACCGGCGGCCATATAATAATAATAATATATGTATGTATTATAATATTAAGCGTGCATTAGTCACTTGCACGTTGACCTTTAAAATTGTCTTCGAATTGTGACGAAGTATTATTATTATATTGTGTCTACGACGTTTGTCCTGGTGTTCGGACCCCAAACGTTTTCATTGACGTTCGTTTAGTAGTATTATTTTCCCTTGTTTAATATTTCAAGTCACGTGTACCAGCAAACATCAACGTTCAGAAAGACGTTCACTGGATCACAAATTATTATAGTTGATCCCGCATCCGATCAAAATATTATGCTATACTGTTGTGTACGTCATGATTTTTTTTTAATCTCTTTTTCTTTCTAAACCGACCAGGCGATGTAGTATTTTATGATATTGTAGCTAATGATTTAATACGTACATTGACCTTGCTTGGTATATCGATCATTCTTGTCAATCATTACTGCAGAACACCACATTATTCCGTCCAAACTGGTTTACAGTTTGTATATTATATCGAATAATTTGGATTCGGTTCTAGTAAACGTTAGGGATATGTCTCGTAGGTACAACCGCACAGCTACGTGGTGCCCGTGGTGGTATATGTTCTTTTTTTAAACATTGTTTTCTGTTCGTTCACGAGCGGAAGATTATAATATTATTTATTGCGTACAACAATAAACGATGTTTTTTTCTTAGCTGTTGTTCAATTTGTTGGTAAATAATGTATTATTTTAGAGTATAAATATAGCATGGTGCCATGGTATGTTTTAAAACAAATTCAGTAACATATTTATCTTGTATTTATTACGTTTTATTTTTACTAATTCATATTTAAATACTTATTTTGTATATACTATGGCTAATTTTGTTAATATTTGTCAATATTACAATAATTATGTATTAGTTTCGGTTTGTATAGATATTTAAATTACATTATTGTATAGTATCTGTAGTCTGTAGATAATGAACCATTTATTATTGGTATTGTTATACTTCGCTGTCATTCTATAAATTCATGTGATGCTTAGTGTTTACAGTGTTTACACGCAATAACTTTATGCATTAAATTATGACGTAAGTAACACGTGGTTTTAAAATGCATATGAACTATACTTATTGTTTAATTTTTATGTATAGAATATGTCTATATTACAGTCAATTATTTTATTTTGATACGATACACAATTTTTGATTGTTTATACTTGTCTTTAACTTATGAAAAAATGTATGTATGTACGGGTGCTGAAAGGGCAACACATTAGGCTAATGGGGCACTATAAAAAAAAAAAATAGGCTACCGTAACGTTAATATTGTTGATAACATGGTCTAAATTGTATTTTATTGATTTTTAAGTATGTATCAGAGCGAAACGGAAAAATATCTTGAAACTAAAGTACTAATAATAAAATTAGATAATTTTAGATTGATTAGTATACTACAGGTACATACTACATATACTATATAAATAATATATAATTACACAATATGTGCGTTATAGTATTCTGAACAACTGTCAAGAATAATAATATATAAGTAATAAATACCGTTAAAAAATATATATACACCAAACTCGCCTCTCGTGCTTTTTTTTTTTTATCCTATAACTTCTACAATACGGTTTTTACACAAAATACACATAATATTATGCAATGACATATTGTAATAGGCGATTATTGTTTTTACACTCTCACGGGTCAACGCGTCAATTCTGCCCGACGGAAATTGTGTACACTCTATACTATTTCATTTCACACGTCATGTACATACTATGTGCTGCGGTGTGTATAAAATACGCCCAAGTAAAATCTAGTGAACACATGACGAGATAGGCCGATTATTTCGTTTATCAATAACGCGTATAAGAATATTTAATAATTAGTAACAGTATTTTTTCAATTTTTCCATTGGCGTTAAAGTCAAAAAAAAATAAATAAAATGTCTCGGGTGACAAGAAATGTATTCGTTGTCGTTATAATATACGCTCGTCGACACGTCATGATATGATTATCGTGGTGACTGTCGACAACGAATAAACGAAAAAAATGGTACGCGCGTAACACGCACACCTCTTCGGCTCGTGCTCGTTAGTCTACACAGACGCCTGCATAGACGCCCGGAGAGCGGCTCGACGCGATAATAATTATAATGATATGATTTAACAATAGCGGAGGCCCGAGAAGAAAATTTAAAATATATTAATGAATTTCTATTATGCGTTAACCTTACAATATTGTTATAATAATAATGACTTGGGTGCCTAGTGCCTACCTAAATTGTGTGATGTGTCTCATCTACAGTTGTAGCCTTGACGTTGTGCCGGCCAAATGAACCTCGCGATAGAATATTATTATTAACCTATTTTATTTTTTCACTCTGGGTCGATTTTTAGATTTATTTATTATTACCGCACATAATTTATAATGCTGCATACCTATTCGATATTTTAAGCGTAGATGTGTGCTGTTCAGATTTATGCATGCCCTTTTCTCGGAGAACTTGGGATTTTAACTTATTTTTTGTTTAAGAGGACGCTAACCATGCATTTGTTGTCTCCGTCTTACACACACCCGACATAGCAAAATTTCGTTCACTAGTTTCAATAGTGTGCTGTTAGTTTTGATATTAGATTAAATTGACCTATTATCAAAGTTTTAAGTAAGAACATTATCTGTGCTTAAGCGTTGGCGATTTTTCAATTTTTTCAAGCATACTATGAGCAATACTATGCAGTGAAATATTACAAATTAAAAATGCTCATATCTCGCTTGAAAATTAAACTATAGAATAGAAGCCAACGCTTTAACACAGATAACGTTATTATCTAAAAATTGTATAATTGGTCAATCCACTCTAATGTCAAAATTAACAGCATACTATTGAAACTAGTGAACGAAATTTTGCTATGTCCAGCGTGTGTAAGACGGAGACAACAAATGCATGGGTAGTATCCTCTTAAAATAATTTTATAGGACGCTTTAATTGTTATATCGATGAGCATTCGTGTTTACAAAGTGCGATTTGAAATTCACAACTATTCGTCTACTGTAGTACATATTTCTTTTAGAAATATGTAGGCCCTTTAGATTGCCAGACGTATAAAGTACTACACACCACGTAGTCTTATCCCCACCGCTTGTCGTTCTCGAAATATTATACAGCCAACAACATACTAATTTCACCCCGAGCATAAGAATGTTATTAAATGATATTATACTAGTTCTGTCTTCTATCTAGGGTAATTTAAAGGGATATCAGATTTCCATTCCAAACTCAAAATTATTTATAACATGTAACATAATAAATATTAAATAATAATAATATATATTATATTGACCTATATATATATGTTATACTTTATAATAGTTATGTGTACAAACAATTTAAACTGTTAAATATTAATTTTAAAATTATCTATGTTTTCCAATCGTGTTAACTCTTCACTGTATGAAAACTTAGAGTACATTTATTAAATTTCTGCAAATTTAACCACTTGATGAAAAAATATCGATTATTTTTATTTATAATGGTATATTTTTGCATTTATAATATATTATACAGGTAGAATATAGGTATATTTGAATTTGAATACCTAATATTTAAATATTAATATATTATATTATTTTTAAATTTTAAATTACATTTTATGATCGCCAATCGGATATTTTATAAATTTGCACCTTCTTTTTATCTTACATTATGTAATATACATAATATATCTATTTAATTCTTGGCCCGGAATTAGTATAATTAAAAAAAATTACGAGGAAAAAACTAGGATGCAGTCATAAATAGCCAAAATAAGTCAACAACGGTTTGCAGTATATAAATATTAATGGGAAATGTTTTCAGAGCTTATTTACCTTTTATCACAAAACTATTATCGTTGTAGAATTTTTATTAAAATAACACATTTTTAGATATTTTTTTCATTGATTTTTATTATATATGTCTTAACTCTATTGCTCTATATACATTTGGCAATCGCAAGTTTATGACAGATCACTGTGAACTTGTTTTCGCAGTTCCACGTGTTCACATGTGAGAGCTCAAGATAACAAACCTCGTCTTAATGTCCTCTAAATGGTGGCCTATGATTTCTTTCATTCGAAACAAAAAGTTTACGACACCGGTGCACGTGCTGTATGTATACCTCAGTACTATTTATTATGCTATACGAACTAAAAATTAAAGTCCGAGACGAAATTCGCGTTGTTAAACAAACCATACTTTTTACACGCAACACATAATTATAATTATAGTATATAGTCTATATACATGAAGCGATGGTTACATACACATTGTCTAAAATTGCACGCGGAAATAAACGCTTATAACACGTAGGTACATTAGGTACCTATTACAAACACATCGCGCCGGTAACACGTGCGTATTCAAAACGGAACGATAGATCTCGTCGGAAATCCATGCGCGCATATTCATAAACCGAAAGAAAGACGATAATATTATGTATATTATGACTATATTTACAATTATGTTAATGATCGTCCGGCGACAAATTAAATCTAATCAATTAGTCGTCGTGTTTTTCGCAAATTTTGTCGATAATTCAATCCGTAAGACAATAATATGATCTTCCTGATGTTCATCTTCGTTCATTTTGGCCATTTCATGTCGTATTGCACGAGGATGTTGGATTTTTGTACTTCCGTCGTTTTTTTTTAAATCATACCTATACCGATCGGCATCGTCGTCCGCTTTTAAAACACTAGTAGCGACGGCAACTCGCAAGTATTGAAACATTTGAAACGCCGTCGCGTAACCATATAAATAATTCAGCCGGGCGCGTCTTTCGGGCGACGTGCCAATACAATATTATTATTATAATACCAGTAGGTCGTCCGCTCTCTCCGTGTCAATTCCGTTGACTCTGTCGGTATCCGTCCCGAATAAAACGAAATTAATTTATTATTATCACGCCGCGACCGACGTCGTCCCCGACCTAGGTCGCCGCAACTTATACGATGCACAATCTGTATATATGCCTAATATTGGAGATTCCATCCACGAACCATATACGTATAATATACCTGTACACGAGGTTGTCGGTACAGACATACACATTATTGTTGTTATTATATAACAGTGATAAGCATGCGCGATTTCGATGGGGTTGTGATTTCCCGAGTCCGCTAAATGCTCGATGACGTTATTATTGCGATCTGGCAATGACGTTCTCCTGGTGTCGTATTCAATACGCGTCGCGTATGCCGACGAGGACGTTTTCGATCGATGAGCGTGGCGGAGAGGAAGACGGGAAAACGTTCCGTTTAGAATGCGAAATTTGACGCGTGGTCCGCAGCCATCAGTGGTCGTCATCAGATAAGCTCGCGCAACTCAGCGAGAAATATTACACCGATTTAATATACATAGCGGTTCGTCATCGTCGTAAACTCGTAAATCGTAATAAATCTGACGGTTGAAGAGAAAAAAAATATAGTCTTTCTTTCGCAGAGGTAAATTTATAATATGCAAGTGGTTCGGAATAAAGTAGGTATTATATAACTTCCGTCATAGTCATATAGTGTATTATATTATGAAACATAAGCATATTATTACAAATAGATAATTTTTTCTTAAATTATTCGTGGCTATAAATTTGACTTCTGGGCTTTAAGCTCTATCTTGTTCATCCCTATAACGGTTGTTATCAAAACTTAACAGCCTAGTATTCATTATAATATGGTGATGCATTATTCCCAGACATAGGCCGATGCGTGTGCATTGGTATATACCATAATGTTCGTAATCATCACACTTAACACACGATCAGTTTAAGTTTATTTGTACAGTTGAAAATAATTTTATGGTCAAAACAAAGTCGACACACTTCTAATTAGATAAGATGTCGTAAAACAATAAAACAAATCGCTGTCTACTATTAGTCGTGTACCAACTTTGAGTCTAAAAGTAATTACTATATTAAAATATTATTCGTTACTCGACGCGTGATATATACATATATATATTATATTATTCAAGTATACAACATTACGACGATGATTATTGTCGACTGTGTGGACTGCAGGATTGAGATTAAAACCGCTATGAAATCTATGCGGTTTTAAATCAATCCCGATGTAACAGCCTGTGTAGTTGCAGAATGGCGTCCAGTCGTGATTAAAATAAAAATAAAAGTAAATTTTCTTATAACTAGTATATTCCATTTATAAAAATAAATTTACCAATTTAAATTTACGAGCCAACGCTCGATGGTTAATAATTAAAAAAAGGTATATTATTTAATTGTCGGCGTTTAAAACATATATTGTTATTATGCGAGCGCGGGTAAACGTCACAACTGTACTCGTAATATGAATAAATTACAAATTTAAACAAAAAATTTCCGATTCATTTGCCGCGACGTCTTCTGTCTTAATTTTTACAGTTTTTAAATTAGATATATGTACATCGCCGTATACTATATGTTATGTGTTTACCTTAATGTAAATCTGCCGTTAGTTGTGCTGTAGGTATCTGAGTACACTATGCAATGTACTTTGCTGAAAATTATCAATTTGATTATTTCTTACTATTGTCCGTCCACCCATTAACTATACTAATATAGACATCGTAGCTAGTTAAATGCATAGTAAGCGTTTTAAAGTAAAAATATACGAGTGTAATCCATTAATTGTCTCGACCAAACACGTAAAATATCATTTTCGTATATATTGGGCAACTATGCATAAAAAATGCGTTATATACTATCAATTATTATCTAGGTATTTGACGTGAATCTTATATAGTTGGTGTCGATTGCGATAACCCGACCTTAATGAATGATAAAGCCCGTCTGAAATACATTAAGCTTGCATAATATTATTACAATATCATGTATTGTACTAAATAATGTTTCAGTGTTTGACAATTGACGTTGTCCGTTTTTACTGAAAATCAAACACGTCATGGCGTTATCGTTATATTATGTACACAGTTATTAGTAATTATCATAAATTATAACAATAAAGGCGATTTTGTTTTATCATTATTTCCAGTACAAAAATAATGGTGTAAATAAAAAAAAAAAAAATTTCCAAACGAATTTTTTTCAGTTTTTTTTAGAGAAGTACGGTTGTATAAAAATATATATATTATATTCATTTAAGTAAGGTATTAAACCGATTAAAAAAAAATAGATAATTTTTATGATTAAATCCTTGAGCTGAATCATACAATAGCTATTAACATATAAACTGGCAACACTGATCATACCACAATCTAACAAAAATAAAAAGAGTAATGGTGACTATAATAAAAATAATATAATGGTGATTATTAATCTCTTAAAAAATGCGTATTTAATGTTTAAAGCGTACGTTTAAACTGTACAAATATTAATGTTATTTTTTCCCTCGCGAGTCCGTAATAATTAATTAAAGCCGCCGTCATCGTAATCGTTCAGTATAATGTATTGTAGTATGTAAGTTCTTAATGGTCCGTTCTCACGATGACACGAGATCGCATTAAATTCTTCGACACGTTATTATTGTACTATTTGTACACTTGTCGATCGCTAAAATTACATTGTTTGTACAATATAATATCTTATGACCATCATCATCTTCTCCATCCACCCACGTTGTTGATGACGATATAATAATACTAGTAAATGCCATTCGAACAATAGTTATTCGGGACATCGTACTAAATAATGATATCCCCTTTATTTTGTATTTGTATTTTGTGTACACAACTCCCCGGGCCACGAGCCAAAGACAAAAAAAAAAATCACAACACGCACAATATAATTGATGTCCATAATAATAATACAACAATGAAAAATTGTGTCTATCATTTGTCGATCAATTATTATTATTGTTGTGGTTGTTGTTACTGCGGTATAGCCGCTGAGACCGACTGAAAATACTGGTATGAGATTACAATAGTCAATAAACTAATATGTTGCTGTAAATAGAGAATTAAATCAACTTAAAGTTTTATTATAGGTATGATTTTATACATATTATAACTACATGGCCTTCCCCCCTCCATCAACCCAGAATAATAATACAACTTTATAAAAAAAAACTTTTCTTGAAAATCAATAGGCATATTTTATTATAATTACAATAGGTACTAACTTGATTTTCCTGTTTAAATATTGTAATACAACAGTAAATTTATAAGATTTGAAGGATAAATGTTTACTTAATCATTTTCAAGCCTTGCCTAATGGAAAATAATCGTTTACATTGTTATTATTATAGAGCAGAGTTAAAAAGTGGTAAGCCCGTTGTATCCTGTACTGTAGATCAACATATATAATATATATTTTGTAACAAACAATAATAATAATAGAAATTATAAATGTATATTGTATATTTTACATTTTGTTCGGAAATAAAGCGTAGTCTGCAGATCCGAATGGCGATCGACCATTGGATTTTAAACATCTGGAGTAGCACTATAACATGAACCGCCGTGTGTATAATTATGTTGCAATAAGGCAACAGTCACACTAAAGGTAGATAAAACTATAGTGGGTAGAAACGTTATAGAAACCAAGAAATACAGCGTTGGCCCTTATTCTCGTATCGTGTATCAACACGACACAAAAAACGGGAAAAGGGCACGTTCCCGAGGATCGCGTATGTAATGAATCCATACTCCATAGTGTTGTTATCTTAAAATTAAAAAGTTATAAAACTTCTATATTACATAAGTTAGGTCTTAATCTGGGCTCCGTTTGGATTTAATCTAATTTTGTGTATTCGAACGATATTTATCGTCTGGCTTAGTAACATTATGGTAAAAAATCAAGAGTTAGGGGTTTTTTTTTTATTGAATACCAAAAATTAGTGCGATCTGTAGCAAGAATTTGTGTTTCACTTAAATCATCTAAACTGGTCACCATGTATACAGAATTGTTATTTGTAGTAAAATATTAAAATATCATCGTTATAACACTATGTTGATAAAATTTTGTAAATTATGTATAATTTGAAGCCTACGTACTTCTTAAGTCTCAGGATTTTAATAATATGTATTATATATAGACTAATAGTCACATAACATAACATGACCAAATATTGTATTAAACGCGTAGGTGTGATATGCGTTTCTTCGTTCTGGTGGTCTTATATAGAAATAAATAACAATAAAACGTTGACTATGTATTTTTTAATAATAACAATGTTATCGACGTTTATTTTTTCGTGTGATTTTGCGGTCCACTGTTGACTGAATTTATACAACACGCAGTGTGATTCGGGTGAACTATATAGAAGTATATTACAATATTTTCATATGTTCGTATATATTATCATCATCAAAGCAGTTTAACAGATAATAATTATGTAGTAAATGAAAGTAAATGTGACATCTGTGGTGGATTTTGTTCAATGGAATTTCGTCTTGTAGCGGAGAGGGGAGATAACGAGACCGTGGGCGAGAGGGTTTCGCATGTTTTTCATTTTCACAAGTTTTCTCTGCAGTGCGCTGGTCTCGTCGCCGTCCGCCCCGAATATACCAGTTAATAGTAGTTGTGTAACAGAGCGTATTCGTTTTGTTTATGTACATTATTTATTATTATTATACTTCGCTCCTGTTGTTGTCGGGATTCAATAAATAAACGGAGCACGCGTGACGATATACACCTTGGCGGATGTGTGTGCGTGTGTGTGAAGTATGATAGAGATCTCATGTCCTTGGTCACCGCCGCCGTCGTTTTCTGTAGATCAAAGTCCAACTGTGTCGCCAATAATAGTAATATAATTGCCGTTCGCCCGATTGCCGCCACGTTTTGACTAGCGCCGACCTAGTCTCTATCTGTTTTGGCGGGTCGGTGGAAAAATCACTCGTAAAATGGTTTTGTGAGAAGAAAGAAAAGTATTATAATAAATGACATTTCACACCGGTTGAGAGTGTCGTTGAACCTGGGTAGTGAAATATTTTGTCGTTTGCGAGCACAAACCATAAGTGTAGAGTTTCCGTACGGCTTTAACGAAAACGTATACAATAGTACCGCATATTAAAAAATGTCAACATTGCTGTGTTTACTGCTAGAGTTGTTCTACAAATATAATACGATCTTCGCAAGTAAAAGAAAAATAGTTGCTACACCTGGATTTATTTTTAAAACGATTTAACACTAACAAAAAGCGTGTTCGGTTCATTTCAAGTTTTTCTTGTACGTATAACCGTATAGGTACAACTTGCGTTTTAATCGATACTGACGGTTATGATTCTGAATAATTCAATATTGTGTATTAGCATGCAATTTATTCGATCGCAGACGAAATCGGAACACGATGGGATTTTAATCAGAATACTGAAAAGACAGTTTTGACCAACGCGGACGAAACAGATTGCATTGTATAACTATTGCTCGACTTTAGATTTTTTTTTTTTTGTTCGTTCGCACATTACACTCCATTTCCTCGGGGCGTCGTTAGAGCGTGCAGTGATGGACGGTCCAGCGATTCGGTGAAATATGTCTAGGATAACAGCATCCCCTATAAATGTATACACACGGCACAAGGTACCCTACTTAGTGAGTTCACTGCACTGATGAAAATTGAATTGTTTCATTTTTTTAAAACACTTTTTCTCGCCAAGTATCGAAGTACATGATTATACGTAGTGCATCGAGAGGCTCGCCCATGATTGGTGATGGCTTCGATACACTCGATTATAAAATATAATATACTTTTATATAATATTATTGTACACCGTGTGGTATAACGATGTACGGTGTACCTACACAATATTATAATATAGCATACGATGGCGACCATTACCTCCGTTCGGTGTCCCGAGGTCAAGGTTCTGATTCCCGCGTGAGTGTGTGTGCGTGTGTATGCGTGATTCCGTATTCCATTTTAGTCGCCCGGCTGGTAATTATTATTCGTTTCTGGAAGGAACCGTTGAAAATTTTCGTATTTATAATTATTATGTGTACGGCTTAAACTTTGAACCTTATTTACCACCCACCTACAACAATCCAAATCGCTTGTAATGCATTATACCAACCGTACAATAATCATGACGTATGCGTTGTGGAGTTTTGCTATATCACTGCTGCAGCAGGTCCTGCAACGATTTACTCGTACTCTTATGAGATTTGTAATTATTATTGTACTGTCGTTGTGTACACTGATAATTATATAGGTACTTGAAAATGTCGGACGTGTGTGGGTCGTAAGTATGTACAGTTTTGGCGTAAAACTGTTTGACGGCGGCAGAGAGTCGAGACGACGAACGCGCGCGATCCCGACTTTTTGCTATTCACAATCCATATAGGTAATTGATTAGTATAGTAAAAGCACATTGTACTAATTATTATTGTTAGCTCCCCAGCGATGGACGGAAATTACTCCGTCGCGCGTTTTGTTCTATATGATATTACATATATATAAATGTGTGTTTATTTATAACAGTCAACTTTCGTGCGCTATTATAATATAATATTCCACCTTTTATACGGTTTTTGTTTATTAGTTTCCGTTTTTATTAAATTTTTCTTAATAAAATAATCATACAAAAATAACTACCCCCTCCTCGGCCAACAAACTATATTATCACTTTATTGCGTGTTTATTCATCTGGTGAAAATAAAACGTCAGTTTTTCACGCAAACTATCCGTGTTCACAAATTCACAATACATACAATATATAATATGGGTATAGTAGAATTTTTTTTCAACTCGATTCGTTTTACTGCATTATTTTACTACATACTATATGGATTAATTTTGACAAATAATGCATGCGTGTTTCCTCGTGTACCTATAGGTCCGAAGGACGATCATATTTTTCGCTCAATTCATATTTGACATTTATGGTGATAATTAATCATCGAAAAACATTAAAACGGTTTATGGACAATATCAAATGTATTATACACCATGCAAAGGGACTGCTATACATATTTTTAAGACTTAAAATTTATAACACGTACCTTGAGTATTACGAATTATTTTCATTGTTAAACTATACGCAAAAAAAATATTAATATTTTCATGTTTATTATATTACGTACGGTTTTATAATGTATATTATTTATTTTTTGGTTAAAAACGTACACATGATTGCAATGATGCTCGATATACTTTTTTTCTAGCTATAAACGATTTGATGAAGACTTTAGGGTTTTCTTTACGAGCATATTATAGTGAAATACCATTTTACTAGTTTTTGTAGTCTTTGTTGTTAGAAAAATATATAAAATATATTATTAAACAAATTAATCATCATTCTACAACTGTATTTATTTTTGTTTTGGGATCAAAAGTTCAAAAAAATGTGTTTCATTTTATTTATGCATTCTATGTTAGTTTTATTATTTATTCTATGAATTTATTATATAAGTATCGTTGACCGTTGCAGTAGTCACCAGAGGTACATACAACGTAACCTTTTTTATAGTTATATTCTATCCACGCAACTTCGCATGTCGTGCTTTCTTGTCAAATTATTTATAGTATTCGTCACACACACACACATATACATACACACACACAGTAATTACTGTATAAAGTAACAGATCATATAATTTATTACTTACAAATTACAATTAGCAAGTCCAACACTTACAGTCCAATAAACAAACCGTCTAACGTTTTAAAATCAACTCATCCAAGGAAATATACAAAATTTCAACTTCCAATTATCAGCAAGTAAAATCTAGCCCTACACCTATATAATATCTAGGCAAATATATTATTATTACATTATGGATATATAGTCACGAAATAGCTCTTGTATATAGTTTTTTAAATAAAAAAATTATATATGACGTATTGATCACTGTTTATTTTTGGAAAATATTAGCATGCTTTGTTTATTGAACGTTGTTTTGTTGGTTTTTTTAACGTAACAATTTAAAAAGCGCTTATAGGAAAATATAATTTAGTCAATATTCAGCCTCGGACAATAAAATAATAAAAGTCGAGTTTAACACTAAATAAATATTATAGTACCACGCCTGTTTAAAATAAGATAACGGATTTCATTATCGAACAGTTTCACAAGGACGTACTTAAGAAACTACAAAATAAATGGCATACATACATTATCAGTTTAAATAGTTATTTTTTGTTATCGAATAGTTATTTAAAATAACTTCAATGTTCAGTACGTGTGCTTTTTTATGTTGCTGTACTCTCGCTGCTGATTATGATGATAGTTAAAATATTTATTTGAAAACCGGGTACTGAACGTTATCGTTACACATTATTGTATTTTATGCAGTAAGTTTACAATGTAATACATTTTATGACTGATTTATAATACATGGCATTATTGCTATCGTCAGACATATATAATATTTTGTTATATTTACACTACGAGGCAAAGGTTTCGCCGGGTTCGGTCCGGAAATCCGGCTGTTTTGTTACAAAATGATTTGGTGTTACTCTCGTATAGTTAATACGAAAACCAAATACCTAAAATAATATCAACACCCGCGCGAATACGTTATTATTGCTATATTATGGACACTATGACGTCGTTTGTGGTAGCTATTAAAAAAGCAGTTCATCGATTAAATTAATACACGCTTGAATGTTCTTTATCGAAAATATATTATGTATAAATTTTTTTTTTTACATTACACAGTTGACACGAATTCGATTAAAACATTTCGAAAGTGTAGTATGCAGAAAAAATCTATTCAATGGCGCGGTACTCTGAACTTAAACGTGATTTATCTGTTGAATTGTATACTCAGATTGTTTCTTAACCTTTATTATATCTATATATTTTTTGCTATACAAACTTTTTTATTACCATTTGTGTACATTAACATTTAACACACACGTACACCGTCTCGCGGTCCATGTCACATTTATATAGGTATAGATGGGTACGTGGTCATCACACCTATGGCTGCAGTACAAGTCCAGCGCACGTCTAGACGAGAATTAGTTTCCTCCATGATACCCCTTCCCTCCACGAGTGTTGTTGGTATCCAAACACATACTACACTTATATACTCACTTTATGTTTATACCTATAGACACCAATAATAGTAAGATACTTCGCTCTCTGCATAATATATTATATTACCCGCATCATAATATTATTAATACAATAATATATTAAATCGGTACTCTGTTGTATGTATGGGCGGAACCATCAGAGACTCCAACGTCAGAACCCCCCCTCCCTTACCCATTCGACGTATATTCTAGATCCATGTGCGTATATTGTTACGATAGTTCGTCACACCCCGAAGCCCCGAGGCGAGGACTTCGACCGGCGATCTTTTGGGTTCGAGCTAGGCTCCCGAGGTATCTTCTAAATTATTAGTTATTCGCACTGCTCGGCGATCGTGGTGTGTACATTATTATGCCTATAGAGTAGAGATGTACGGAGTCCGAAAAACAATACGTGTAAATACACGTCCAAAAACCTATTTAGCGTAGGAACTGAGCGTGTATATAACATGTATGTATTAGTATAAACTAAAAACGAATTCCAACCGCGGTAGGTAATATTATATTATGATATGATATAATTTTTGACGAGTGAACTCACTAGTTTCTGTTGCGATGACGCCCCTGTATAATAATACCTGTCAATCAACCCGCTCCTCTCAACAATTTGATGCCAAAAAATTATTATTTTTTTTTCACAACAAATATACACGTCATAAAATGCACAGTTGTGCAATATATTATATTCTTGGATGAAACGATGTTATTATATGGATATTATGTCTGCAGAATATGTCAATCCGCAGGTTGTTATACCTATGTATATTATATGTTACTGCAGTCCATATCGGTTAATGCGCGATTTATCCTTTTTATACATTATATACCTATCGACTATCACAATCATTGTTATTTTATCCTGCCGCAACACTACAGCGTACCTATAGTGTACATTATAATAATAATGATGATAATAATAATAATATATTCGTATTATATTACCAACCAGACTTGTTCATCATTTCCTTTTTCTTCTCTTTGCAGCTACGATCGGACCGTTCGCCGTAGGTACTGTACTGGCATGGACGTCACCGGTGCTGCCTATGTTGCAGTCCGAGAACTCGAGGATCCCAATAACGGCCGACGAAGGGTCGTGGGTCGGTTCTCTGATCGCCATCGGTGCCATCATCGGTTCCATACCAGCCGGCAAGGGTGCGGACATATTCGGCCGAAAGCCCACCATCGCTGCTCTAGCAGTGCCGTTCATCATCAGTTGGGCAATGATATACTTCGCAACCACGGTCTGGGAGCTGTACGTGGCACGTTTGATTGCCGGCGCGGTCATTGGCGGCGTCACCGCCACCGTCCCTATGTACATCGGTGAGATAGCCGAGAGCTCCATTAGAGGTAAGTGACGTGCGCAATTTTTTATTATTTTTTTATTATAAAGGTGTATCCGACCACCTCTTACGATACATAATTATTTTATACGAACGATGATTTGACGATGCCGTCGAGGTCGTCGTGTGTGTGTAAAACAACTCTACTTGCAATTACCTATAGCGCGTATTACGTATAGTATATGACTCTGAACGCATACACATGACGTACACCTAGATAATTGGTCAACTCTATATATAATGATATTGTAACGGGTTTTTAATTATAATTATTGCGTGTGTGTGTGTGTGCATTTCTTTTTTTAAGTTTTGATTGGGCAGTCGTTTTATAGAACTGTTTAAAATATTCATACCTCCCCCTCCGGCAGTGTTTAAACCATTAAAACAATCATAATTAAATATTACATGCCGTTAGTCAGATCTCGTAGATTTGTACGCTCATCAACGTTTAATATCTCTTTAAATTATACACGCTGTTGTGTTAACACCGAAAGATTATGTATACTGTCTTATATGCATAATATATAATGCTGGAGAGGGAATAATAATAAATACAACTTACTACAAATTACAATGTTATGAACAAATAACCAAGAACAGTAGAGTTGGATGTTTAAAAAAAAAATTTTCAAAGTTTTCCTAGAATTAATCACAACCCTTTTAGATGCAACCGTGACAAAATCCCTGGCGTTTTTTACTATCTTGACACTGACAAATTACTATCGAGTAAAATTCTTAGAATTTGTTCAAATTTTTAGCGACTTGTTGGCGGCGGTATTCTCGATAAACATTTACCGTGCATAATAAAATATACATAATAATAATATAATGTTTTACCTCACACACAGTCATTAAGTACTCCGTCATTTGTCTCCTAGTTTATAAATAATTGAAACTCGGCTATATCTGAATGAGTATATGATTTTCCCACGAATTTTTTTTATCTCACGTTTATTATTAATCATGCACACATTGTAATGTTGTTTGTGTACGTGGTATATAAAATTATTTACCAATGCAATTTTATTTTGTAATTGATATTATCTAATAAGTCTCGTTATTCTCCGTACTGAACAGTATACTTAATAGAATACACAGTACATACTCATCAAATATGCTCGTCCTTTTTTTATCCTATAATAATACATTTATTAAAATTCTAGTTTTTGATATCATTTAAGTATACCTATATTTAAAGACTGAATTTTCAGATAGTTACTTATAGACGTATATACCATTAAGTGTCATATAATTATGTCTGTACAAACTAATTTTTCGAATGATAACCCCCTTTTTTTACTGTAAATTATCAAAATTACCTACAGAGACTTTTATTATCACATTTTAATAAATTACTTATATATTTTAAATTCTTAGAGTTCGAAACTCCTTAGATAGTATAATAAAATCTAAAAATCTGTAAATGTGGTTATTAAGTATACTTGAAAATTCCAAAACTCAGAGTTTGAATTAATAAAAATGTTTGCTAATATTATGACAAATGAGTCGGCGTGTAATGTGTACGAAGTTAATACTCATAAGTATGCGTGAAACACCTATTATGACTTCTGTGGTTACATATTTGTTATAAAAAGTTCCACATAAATATTCCCAACTTAAGGTTCTAGGGTATCGTAGCATTCAAAGTTTAACATGAGTGCCTTTATCAAAAAATATGATCAGTCACGCAGTCACCGCTCATTTTACCATGCATCTTAATTTTAAGCAAGTTATGAGTGTGTGAAATTTTAAAAGTTAAAAATATTAATAAAATATTTAAAAATAAATATTGTATAGCCAAAGAGAGAACATATACCTATAGATATTGTTTTTACCTTTTAATTTCATAATACGAGAGGTCAATTCACGCTAACATTAACCCCTAATAATACGAAATTGGAACTGCTAAACGCAAATTTGATATGTTATCGATTAGTGAGACAGAGACAACGTCATATTTACGTGTGTGATATCCTATTATTAAGTTCTGCATTATAGTTTTCATAAACAGTATAGGTATACTAAACAATTAGTAATTTTATACTATATATATATAATATGTAATACGAAACGTTGTTTGCAGGGGAACTTGGCTCTTACATCCAGGTAAAGGTGACGCTAGGTATATTGTACGTTTACGCCATCGGTCCATTTGTATCTTACGAAGGGCTGGCTATCCTATGCGGAATCATACCGGTCATCATGTTCGTCCTGGTCTTATTGGTGGCGCCCGAGACGCCCACATACCTGTTACGATCCGGCAGGAGAAAGGAAGCAGAACATTCGTTGGTTCTGTTGCGTGGACACGAGTACGACATCGCCGGTGAGCTAGAGGAGTTACAACAACAGCTCGAAGAAGAACAGAAACGAAGCAGCAAGTTCAAGGATCTAATATCGTCCAGGGCCACGGTCCGCGCGTCAATCGCCGTCATGGGACTGCTCAGCTTCTTGTCATTTTCCGGCATCAACGTTCTCATATTTTACGCCGAATCTATATTCAAAAGCAGCAGCAGCAGCATATCTCCGCAAGTCAGCTCAATTATCATTGGAGTCCTCCAAGTGAGTAAAGATTTTATTCTGTTAAGGACACGAAGGTGAAGTAAAATTTTAATTTTTAGTTTTTAACAAGCATTGAAAATCTGTCTTATTCTTTATTTCAATAAAAATTCGCACGAGAAAAAATATAACTGAATAGACTATCACATGCATTTTTGGCAGCTAATTTAAAGTAACTATTAGGTAGGTACTAATTATTGATAGATTGATTGTAACTGCAGCTATACTACCTAGATTCATTATATTCTAAGGACGATGTCCGTCAGTCGTTAGGAATTCGATAGATCATGATTTTGTTTATTGCTTTATAATGTTGATAACTTTAATTTAAATTATATTTTAATTTTGGTATTTCAATGTTTCTCCTGGTTTAATTTTGTATAAACTCTTATTGGAATCGCACGAATCTATATATTCTTTACGGTAAAAATGACTGAATATGCAATATTAAGAGTAAAAAAAAAATAACGCCTAAATTATGTTAATGTATGCAAAATAAAATTATATTCTTAATTAAGTTATGTTTTAAAATAATTTCATAGCCAGTTCAAAATATTAGGTGGTGATATGCAAAACAAAGGAATTTTAACTCCCGAAAAAAAAATGTTTGATAATATTTACAGACGTAACTAAACCTGCATAACCGACGGTACTAATATCAAATTGAAATATTACCAATAAGTACAAAAAAAAGTGTGAAAAAAAAATTAAACATTCGTAATGGAAATATTATTTTGAGTCGAACAGAGTTATAATCCTATTATGCATGTTTACAAGCACTTAAAGTTTCGATAATCGAAATGTCTACTATAATACAGCTATTTCAGTATTTTACTCCACTTATCCTAAGCCTCAAATTCTATTGATCAATTTAGTTATTATACATTATTCCATATTAATTGTTCGTTATAATTGTCCGAGAAAAGTGCTTGTTTCGGTGGGATAGAGCTTTAAAACCAAAAACGTAAGCAGCATTAAATTATAATTCATAATAGTATAAAACGCAAATAAAAGTAATACCTACAATAATAAATAAATACTAAAAACAATACTAAATAAATTATATTTAGGGAATATAACTTAATAATTTATATAACAATTGAACAGTGTATTAAATATATATTGTAGCGTATGCGATAATTTTTTTAATATATATTCGTTCATTGTTTATAATATAATATCATTATGCGCATAATAATAAGATTTCGATGTACCTTTTCCCAAAAAGTTTACGCTGCTCGCGAATAATATTACAATTAATGCATATTGTGATTTATAATAATCTCAGATTATATGTTGTATATCACTCGTAATCTGTTCGAGTAAGTCGTTGCGTAAACCACCAATATACTTCACGGTCCTGCTGAAATAATCAATTTTATTAATTATTAAACTATCGATTTACTCCTATCGTCGTTACATAAACACCATCATATTATCGTCACATCGATATGACTCGCGCGTGTAACGACTGTAACGATATAACATAATATTATTATATTAATAACGCGGCCCGTGTGTTGTGTCATGTTCGCAGGTCAAGTTCACGTTCGCGTCCGCGTTGCTGGTGGACAAGGCCGGCCGGCGCGTGCTGTTGCTGATCTCCGACTCCGTCATGGCCGTGTGCCTGGGCTGCCTGGGCTACTTCTTCTGGCTCCAGGAGCACGCCGTCGACGTGTCCGCGTTCAGTCTGATACCGCTGATCAGTTTGGGCGTGTACATCAGTACGTTCTCGCTCGGTTTCGGGCCCATACCCGGCGTCATGATGGGCGAGCTGTTCAGCCCGGACGTCAAGGGCCTGGCGCTGGGCATCGTGTGCGTGATCGCGTCCCTGCTCGAATTCGTCGTCGTCAAGATGTACCAGAACCTGTTGGACTGGTTCGATCACGGCATCACGTTCTGGATATTCGCCGGGTTCTGCGTGCTGGGAACCGTATTCGTGTGGTTCCTGGTACCGGAGACCAAGAACAAGACGCTGCAGGAGATCCAGAACGAGCTGAGCGGCAAGAAGAAGAACAACCGGAAGGACAACCCCAAAGGCAACCGGAAACATCAAATGATGGACTCGCTGACCGGCGACCACGCCGCGATCGTCTGAACACCAAAAATCAAATAAAACGCACAATATCGTCGCGCACGCGCACGCGCAGTATAATGTTAATCACACGACACGAGTAATATAAATAATACCTATATATATATATTATATATATAATGTAAAATGTACAGTATTGTATAGGGTGTGTGGGTGTGTGTGCGTGTGCGGGTGTGCGATCGAATTTGACGAGCTGAGCGGGCGGGGTTTTGAAGAAAACAAATACTTTTTTTTTACAATTTTTGACCCCAATTATTTTTTTTTATTTTTATCAAAAAACTGTTTTAATGCCAAATACACTGAAAAAACCGTTTTATTTTTTTAAAAATGCATTTTTGTTTTAATAATATATATTTTTTTTTTTTTTTTTGTTTTCGAATCGAACGATTCGTTTTACCGACGTGTTCTTCGTACGTTGAAGATATTATATAGTATTATATATATATATGTTTTCTCGGGTATTTATGTATATCATGTACATACCTAGTTATGTTTTTGATTTTTTTTCTCATCGTCAAATTTACCTACACTGTTTATACATAACATAATATATTGCATTCCATTTTATTGTCAACTCCTCCCGACAAAAACACATAGGTACCACATTCTAATATAATATATATATATAACATTTTATACTCACTCGATCGGCGGTGTTTGGGATTTTATTTCCGACATGTTCCATTACACTAAAGTCATATTGTTTATTTATTTTCAAACGTTATTGATTCCGATTGTTTTCTTCCGAACCGAACGTGATTCGATTGTCGACGGTGCTTGGCCTTAAGCCACGTAGTTTATAGTTACAAACGTTAAAATAGACCGTCGTTCATAATTGGTGGGTACATGTAAAACACGCGTTACTCTAAACAACACAATACGTTTCCAGTTCTATATATATATAATATAATATATTTATGTAAAAAAGATTCCGCTCAAGTTTTAGTGTCCGGTCAGTGGTTCGTGTTGTAGTATATAGAATCTCACGCAACGCGCATGTGACAATAATAATATAACGATTGAAATTATGTTCCGGGGGATCTATCGGGTTTTATTTCTTAGACAAACGACTTAAAATCAATTTTTACTTAACACAGACAATAAAATAGATGAGTATATTAAGTTTTTATAAGCCCTATTTTTCAAACTACCCCGCACAATATACCGTCCCCTCTATCGTCTCAAGAGTACAAATACCTTCAAATATTGTGCTATATTATTTTAATAAAATATTTATACTATAAAAATTATATCGTAAATATATACATATATATTTATTAAACTTCTAGCAGATTTGTGATTTATACTTATATATTATATATTATATATACATGTTGAAACCGGCTAAGCGCAGGTAGTCTTATAGTGTCTAAAAAAGAACGGTCTAAATGCAGTTATATAGAGTTTGCTCAAACACAAATATTGAAATATTAAATATTTATTTTTTATACATATATAATTGTTTTATTTTATATTAGGTTGTTAGGTGTATGTCATATTACAATGTCAATTCAAAGAGCACATATTATAAATATTCGTTACGGTTTTTTAAATTCATTTATTCCTTATATCACACACATTTAAAAATAAAAATTCACTCGTTCATTATGAATTATTATTATTACTAATTTCGTTTAGATTAGAATCATTTTTATCATACACACAATTAACTGTACGATCCCGACGACTCCGCCGTTTATATTCACGCGGTCTTCCTAAGATTCTTGTGAATTATTACATTTTATTTTATTATTATAATATAGTAGGTACCTTACCATTTTAGTGACATGCGCTACGTTCAAATTATCGACTTTTAATTAATGTATAATAATATTATATTGTTGTAATGTATAGTGTACGTTTCAAATTACATTGTATTTACGCATCATTATATTTCACGTTGCATATCGCGGTTATATTAGTTTATGTTAATCATTTTTTTTTTTCAAAAAGATTTAACATTTAAACGATGGCGATGTAAAAAATAATTATTATATGTTTTCGACGCGTTGCTCAAGTTGCGCGCACCTATGCCGCAGTTCAACGGTTGCGCGCGGCCGACGTGCAACAGGCCATTTATTATTGTTAGTAATTATTATAATAATATATTATATGACAATTGGTCGATTATCGTAATTAACCGTATTTTATGTTGTACACGTATTTAATAATATGTATTGTATTGTAACATGTCTTTAGTTCTTAAGGTATTTATCATTTGTAAATAATTAGTTATTAGTTAGATATATATCTTTGAGTTATATAGGTATATTATTATAATAACGAAACGCGTAGCATATTAGTTTTAAGTAGACAACAAATTATATACATACAATTACTATAATTAAAATATTAGCGTATTCCAGACAAGACATCAATGTAGATTATTATAATATAGTTCTATTTTAATAATATCATTAAAATATTTTTTGATATATAAAAAAAAATCAATTTTTTCATTGTCTTCCGTTCTTAAAATATGTTACATTCCTCTTTTGACCAACAATTGTTATAACATTTTACGATTGCACGTAATTGTCGAATCCTATATAAAAACGTATCCAATGTTGTACGGAAAATAAAATATATTTAATACAATTGTATTATATTGTAACAGGCTCTCGGATTGTCTAAACATTTTAAAAAATATGTTCGTTTCACAATAAATTTATATACCTAATATATATTTTTAATATAAAAATCAATTACTATAATAAATATACACTAAAAACACATGAATGCACCAGCTTCGATCTATTGAGTATATATCAAATAGTGCCGTACAATTAGAATGGTTTATAGGGCGATGAACAACTATAATTTAACTATTCTCATTTTTTGAAAACAAACATTTTCCAAAAGAATAACAACAAGGATGTTTAAAATTCAAAATAATTGGTTCTTTTATGTTACTTGGGTATTTTTACTTTTTCAAATTCATTAACTGTGTAGTATATGTAACTTGTAAGTGATTAATAATATTATTTAAACGCTATGTTTATATGTAGTCGTTCAATAATACAAAATAATATTCACTATCCTACGTTTTTTTAAATAATATTGAAATCATTTGCTATATCAGCTCTTGAGTCCTACAGAGAGAAAATTGTTTTTTATTTAGAAGTAAATATATATTAATATAATTACTAATAATTATTTTTCAATTTATCCTCATTTTTTGACCAAATAATGGCTAATATTGTTGACCATGTCTTAAAAATTAAGAATTTTTTTTTAGATACACCTATACTTACGCTTACGTATAAATGACAATTTAATTGTTTTAATTTTTATTAGAAATGTTTAATTTTTTATGTTAATGGAATTAAATGTATACTTAATTATTATTGAGGTGATGGCTAGGCCTCCTCACCGATCTTAACGATATATTTTGTTATGCTCATAACACGAGAATGGGTTAACATTATAATAAGTATAAAAACACTGCTGTATGTCATTTAAATTTTAAATCTTTTTGAAAAAAAAATGATGAAGTTAAACAACCACAGTGAGGTGTGAAACATGAAGAGTAAATAAAATGTAATTTAAAACAAATGAGGATAGTTCATATAGGGTGGAAATGTTGCTCCGATACATTTTCCTACATGCGTATAAAATTTAAAAAACAACATAACTATGGATTTCGATCACTAGAAACCCACACACTGCTTTTGAATTTTAACTTTTTTGAATTTATAATTTTTCTTATTTAACCCTACTGCTAAAAAACACAATTATATTTGTTATTATGATTATTTATTTGTTTAACTCGCGTGGATACAATTAATAATATATAATAAACGCGCGGTCAGTGGCGTGGCGAAGTGAAAATATTCCAGAGGCAAGTAACATATAGCCCGAGGATCCACCCACCCCTTTATGATGACGGAGCAGAGATTCGGAGACACACTGCAGTTGCTGGTCTCGAATATGGACTGCGCGTAGAATATTAGCACGTTTACGCCCAAACACGACAGGAAGATGAGCAGTCCCAAGACGGTGATTGCTGCGTGGAACGTGGTCCTGGAGGATATCATATCCTTGAACTTGCCAAGCATGCTTCTTCGACTTCTGGATGTGAACTTGTAGCGTCTCCATTTCGCTTGCAATGTCGTAGTCCTTCCCGCGCAACCACACCAACGTTTTTCTGCATCTTCCTTCCTGCAACGTTTCAATAGGTACATAGGCGATTCCGGTATCACCAGTACAACCAAGACGAACTAAATCAACGGTAGTATACCGCACATGATGGCCAGCGAATAGTAATTAACAAACGGCCCTATCGCGTAAACGTATAATATGCCCAATGTGACATTTAACTGCACGTACGAGTACAGTTCACCTGCAGAAAAAGTTCGTTTCATGTGACATATATTATGATGTTTGTCATAAAAAATATATTAGTATAATAATTAATCATAGTATACATATAGCTGATATATTATATTGTTATTAACGGGAAATAAAAATTGTTTGTGGTGGCTGCTAGAAAGCCGTAATATATAAATTGAAGTATTTAACCAACAAAAATAAATGTATGGTATAATGTAGTGTAACATTTTTGTGTAAGTGAAAATTTTAGGGTGATTTATTTCTTGTACATTAAATATATTATACAAAAAAAAAACCTCAACAATAATAATATAAAATACGAGTGTGTATAGGTATTATAATATCATGCTTATTAATATTTATTAATCGTTAATAAACCACAATACGCTTATAAATGTATAGGAACTACAGTTTATGACGGTCAACGAATAGTTAAAAAATATTAATTATAAAATAATATATCGTTAGTATATAATAATTATACCATGTACAGTGTATGAACATTTTAACATGTGAATTAATAATAATAAACGTGAGATAAATAGAAATTAGAATTCGTGGGAAAATCGTACGCAGTTCAGAAATAGTCGAGTTACAATTTATAAACTTAGTGACGGATGACAAAATGTAATGAGCATAAAATTATGTAAAAAGCATCATAATACTTATATAATGTATTTTATTTTTTACAGGGTGCAGCATATTTTTTATAAAAACACCAACGCCGACAAATCACTAAAAATCTTAAAGGTTCTGGAAATTTCACATAACAATTTATTATAGTGTTAAATTATGTAAGAAAATGAAAAAATGCCAGGGATTTCTTCATGTTTTCATCCCAAGGGCTGCAGGATTTATCATAGTAATAAATATCGTAATAAAACATGTCTTATATTAATAATCAATATCGAATTAATAGGATATAATATTAAATTAATATTCTTTATTTTAAACACTCTCTATGGAGGGTGAAACGGGTATTATAAATAGCTCCGTGAAGTACCCGCCAAATCCTAAGTAAAAAATAAAACACGATACTTATAGTATAAACTATTACAATATTATAATATAGTCACACAGTTATATATATACTTTAAGTTTTATATCCAGTTGACAGTAAAATAGTTTAAAAATTATGAATAAGTTAAGTTCTGCAAAAGATTGCTTACCTCTGATAGAGCTTTCAGCTATCTCCCCGATGTACATCGGGACGGTGGCGGTGATTCCGCCGAGGCAGGATTCGGCGGTCAGACGTGCCAAGTATAGCTTCCAGACGTTAGTCGTAAAGTATATTGTAATCTAGCTAACGATGAACGGGATAGTGAGACTGAAGATGACGGATTTTTGACTGAAAATAGTGCAAATATTAGCGAATATGCCAGACTTTATAGACCCGTAAATAGCACCAATGGCGATCAGAGATTGGGTGTTACTTTGATTTTCGAAGTCGGAGACAAAAGTATTGGCATCGCAGGCGACATCCATGCCAACACCGTGCCAACTGTGAACGATCCGACCGTTGCTGTAACGAAAAAACAAACTGGTTAGTCATACACATAGTTGTAGGATATTTTAACAATGAAAGTGATATATTTGAATACTTCGATTAATCAATTTTAAATCGCTCCGATTCACAAACCTACATATATTATGTACACGCACTCCAAAAACCCGTTTTATAACAACCAACCAATATCAAATGACATAATATCCAGAACATCATCTCACTCAAATATCTTATTTATATATTATTATACTTATATTATTTTATTATTATGCACTTGAGTATTATGATAATATAGATAATAAAACAAATTCGTTTGGTGCAAAAAATAAATACTCATTTTCGTCAAATTTTCGAGGAATCGGCTATTAATAGGTATTTTCAATGGTATATATAATTATGCAATAGATATCATCGTCGATATTACTACCGTGGAAAATCATATAAACCATAATTTGTGTGTGTGTGTGTGTGTGTGTGTGTTTGTGGTTTACTCACTATTGTGCATTGATGCTGCTATTGTTTCATATGAAAAAAATAATCTTAAGACTCGGGTGACTGTAATTGTTATAGGTATTTTTATAGGTTTTTGACTATAAGTATTGAAGATCAATAATTTTAATTTTCTAAAGATATTTATCTAGGTTGAATTATACAAATTTTCATTGCTTTGCATTAATTAAAAAAATCTTTTGGATTTAATTTACACATGTATTATATTATAAGAAACGATTTAGTTACGATATAAGTAATTTCAAAATTCAATATTACTCGTTAAAAAAAAAATAAAAATGTTTTCTTGATGGAATTTCTACAAAAATGTACTCGTAAATGTGCGATACATATTTTATTAATTATTTTAGCATGATATTTTATCTTCTTTAATTATATTAATAATAATTATTATTAAAAAATTAGTATTTAATTTGTGTGAAAATTGAATACGTTAACGATACATTGGACACTAACCACCGCACTATAATAGTTCACCGAGTTTTCGCCCTGGAATCTCGTCGACTGAGCACGAACGGCCTACAGCAGATATCCTTTACAGCCGTTGCACTATTCATTGCAAGTGCACTTGCACTCGCCCGAGTTTCCGCTATCGCACTCCACCGCCGTTGCCCCGTCCAAGGTTAGGTTAGGTTACGAACCTAACCTTACGAGTCGTTCTCGCAGTCCGCCACAGTCGTTCAGTCACCACTAGTCGATCGCCTGCAACCTTATATCCAACACTGCACTCAACCGGCCGTGGCCGGCTGCGATAAACCAGAATATAGATAACTATACGAGTATAGTGTCTGTATTAAACCCAATACGCCTGTTTTGTATTATATTATTATTTAATGTAGAAAACACGTTAATTTAACATTTTAATCTACTTCTTACTCCCGCATGTTCAGTAATAGGCCAAAGGCCAGAAAAAACATGTTATTTCTGCCGAATATGAGTTTTTACTGCGCTCGATGTAAACAACATATTATATTTCCATAAATACGTAGAATAATGTAATGAAATCACGTCACTCTGAATCAAGCCTTATTATATTGTTAATGATACTAGTCCCCTGTACGACATTGAGAACTCATATAAATACGAGTAGAGGACCTAGTATTATTCAGAAGGTAATCACAGTTCTATAAGGTAGTTAACTCCAGTGGACTATGGGCACATACTAATTGCGGACGAATTATTCAGGTAAATATTATAACATTACAATTGTGGACAGGAGTTTCATTGTCATAATATCATTATACTAATTGCGTACAGAGCTTTTTTTAATAAAAACCACGCGAATTGCAGTCACAAATATTTCCACTTTTCCACTTATCAGGACTTAAGACAAGCTACCAAAAAATTAGTATGTGGGGTTAAAAATATGCTTGTCTTGCAAAAGAGCAAGTATAAATATTCTTATATATATATACATATATTTAAATATAATCAAATACATATAAAGTATATTTAATTTAATATAGTATATATTTATATATATATATATACACACAAATATAGCTTTGTTGAGTTTATAAAAGTATAATATAAGCTACCTACGTATCTATTAAACCAACTCATATTAAAAATAGTAAATTATTTATTAAATATTATAATTACTCTTGAGGATATTTAATATGCTCGTGATGGCTAATTAATACTACTAAGCTTACCCAATTGTTTAATATCGCATATCATATTATATTTACAAAAAACATAATACAATATTTTACCATATACATACATAATACATATAATATATCGTATCATAAATTTAAATATATAATTTTATATACATATTATAGCAAAACACTACACAGGTGCTTGTCCACTACAACATTGTGTAGTGACTTCAGTACCTATAATATCATAAACAGTACGGAAGACTCGTAGTGTAGCATTTAAACGATACGCGCTACTCGAATACGTACAGGAAGGAGAGAAAAAAGGTCGGAAAACGCTCAAAATCCAGTAAACAGTGGAAAGTTTTCGTAAAATTACCACGATGACAATAACCGTTTTGATAACGAAACGGTGCGGTGGTACAGATAACGGTGGTCTTAGGCCTCAGCGAACGCGGCGAAATGGTATAGGGAGGAAATGCAATCATGGTCCTTACACGGGGAAATGGTCAAAAAGACCGCAACGAAACGGCATTTTTTTTAACTTGTATTTTTTTTTTCATATTTCATGTTGAATATGACCCTACGTATGGTCAACTTAGGGGAGAGAGGCTAGTAGCACATTTATAGTCTCTTTCTCCTCCACTTCTAAGTTTGCCACTGATACTATAGTACTACTGTAGAAAAATAAATTGCCTGTTAGAGTAATATATAACAACAGTAGTCGGTACATATACTGTTGACCATTTTCTTTTTTCGCTGGCAAACGTGCGATTTTAAGGATATTTTGATAGGTACGTAAAACTATGTTTTTAATTCAATCAATTATACCTAATCGGTTAAATAATATTAATTATATAATCGGACTGTGGACGCGATTCATTAGGTACTTGCATAATGCGTTTATAGTATTTTTTTTTTTTTTTTTTGCGTTACAAAGACGATTATTGTTTCACAGGTGACTATATCAAATTACACGCCCGCAATAAAATGAATTTCAATCATAAACAGCGATTTATTCCGACTTGGAAGTCGAATGCGAATGATATGAGAGCGTTCTAAGAACTATAGTCGGGCCCTGGCCTTGAGCAGATATATAATGTTATATTGAAATAACATTGTGTTTCATACGAGTGCAATAATTATTATGCAACGATAGAGTCGTAAACCGTGCAAATTGCGTTTTATAACCATTTCCCCTCATTTATAGTATTATTTAATTATTATTTGTGTCACCCGTACGATGGATAAAATTAGATACACATCTCGATACGTAGATAATATATTATACATACGATGATTTATCGTGGTATTCGTTGAGTTGGAAACCTATTAAACAATCGTCGCGATTAACCGTTTACCACAATATAATCACTTGATGAATATCATAATATTTGTTTATTAAATCCAGTTTAGTTGTTCTTGGCCATCGTTTATTGTATAAAATTATAATTTATCATTATTATTGTCATTATATTATCGAGGGTTAATAAAAACTGACAGGACAGATGATGACGTTCCGCGCCGAGAAATCGGGATGAATATTAATCCTATAAGATTTTGATCGATTATATTCTTCGAGGACAGTGTTATTCGTCGACAATATACGAAATTACGAATTTATTATGTTAGTATAATATCAAATGTGTTATTGCGATCAGGTGTATCCCAATTTTTTTTCATTATTTGTTTAAGGTAGGAAATGTAGAATGATGATAGAGGTTCGACTGACGTTTTTACAGAGATATTGTACTACAATAGGTATTATGTTTTGAATTTAATTTGAAATTTTTATATTCTAATAAAATATTTAACATACTTTCTTACAAATTATTTGATATATTTAATTAAACATAATCCAACAGAAAATGTATTTAAAACTGTATTATTTTACAAATCATTTTGAATTCTTAAGTATAAATACCATAAATATATAATATTCTTGGTAGCTATTATATAATTTGTATGTAAGTATAATAGAAAGTACCTATATACTATCTATTATGCATAGTAAGTAGCTCGTGCGATTCAAAAAATATAAAATTAAAAATATATTTTTTACATAGTTATAAAAAAATGGTGGTACTTATTCGGTGACCTATGAATAAAGGTTTTATAACATAAGATAAAAAATGTTAAACGCAATAAACTTAATATTGGTTGTATAATTAGACTGTATTGTTATTTATCAAAACAAGATATTATGCTAATTTATTTTTTTAGTTGCTTAAAAAACTAGTTGCAAATGTATAATCTTAATCATTTAAAAAACATTATTCATTCCAATTATGTATTCAGAAGTATAACAAGTTATATCTAAATCAAAAATTAATTAAAAATTTAGTTTGTGTCTTAACGAATAACGTAAAACAAACCAAGAAAAGAAGAACAAGGAAAAAGGAATAAGGAAAAAAGGGCAAAATAAAAACGAGGAAAAACGGAACAGAAAAAAAAACACCAATAGGTAAAAATAAATTAAAATATGTTTGATTATGAAGAAAAATTTAATTTTTAAAATAGTAATCCATCAATATAGTAGACATAATTACCTAGTTATATTTTGGTGGAACATTTCCAAGTGGGAAAAATTTGTTATCCTTGTAATTTATATTGTAATTAAGTTATTATAAGTGTATTCTTCAAATCTTATTTTATTATTGCCATATTTTTGAATTTAAAATTTTCATATATAAAAATTAATACCAAGTCGGAAAAACAATATGTAATACACTCACTTAGGATTTAAAAATGGCTCGTAAAAAAATATTATTTGGATCATATTTTATTTTATTTTTAATAATTAACAATGAAACCACAATATAAGTACTTTTTCATTATCAATATCAAGTACCCATATAACCCATATAACAATAAAATTCACATCAAACAAAATAATAAATATTTAGATATAATTTTTAATTCTATAGTGTTACTTACATTAAATAACTTATATGTATACTAACAAAACATAAAAAATACATTAAAATTAATTATTTTTTTTCTTATTTATTTATTTAATATTTTTATAATTTAATGATACACAAGAAACAATAATCATGCAATTGTTGTCAAGTCAAGTTAATAAAATATTTGCAACCCCTGCACTATCCCATTGGTGAATGTTGAGTAATGGTGATTATCAACAGACCAAATTGTATTTATTCAAATAATAACACAAATAGGTAAATATAAAGTTTGAAAGAAAGTGAAAAGATGTTTATAGATTGACCTTTAATACAAATATGTATGTTAAATACATTATATATTTTTATCTATATGTTGATTTGACTAAAACAAAATTAATACATCATAAAAAGACAGTTGCTTAATTTGGTTATGTTTGTAGGGGAAAGGGGTGAAGGGTTTTTACATTTTACTTATAACCCCCCTCCCCCCTCAAACAATTTTTTTTTCATAGGTATCTCTTTTACGCATGTAAAATGGTAACAAATAATTACAAAATATCCAATAATACACAATAATATCGGTAATAATTGTAGTTGATCAGTCTTTTTTAAAAATAAAAGGTTAAGGGAAGATACGATACTTAAATCCCCCCCCTATAATTAGTAATTAAGCCACTGTAAAAAGAATAGGTGAAATAATATTGCATATTTTAATATTATTCTATCATTGGTTTTTAAAAAATTATGTTTTATATTTTACCTGGACTTCTGATCAATTATACCATGTTTTAACTATATTATGTACATACATAACTATATAGTTAAGGACTTTTGGTGCTTTAAAATTGTATCTGTATTTTTTATAGGTAAATAAAAAATGTTTATCATAATTGTCTTTAATTAAACAACGAATTTAGATTTAAATTTTCTTTTATTTGAATATCTAAAATATTTTTAGTTGTATTTGTGTCTTTATCTAGATAAAAAGAATACTTATCTATAATCCCGCACGCTCTAGTTATTTCTACGACGAAGACGATATAGTACTACACTAACCATAATATGGCGATAAAAAAAAATCAAAACGTGCTATAGGTCAAGCATATTATAATAATACATGTGAGTTGTATAAAAAATTTTTAATTATTAATAAAATAATATTATTACATAATACATAATACAGTTTACGCCGAACTGAGATTGGTGAAGTGCATAGTAATAATCAAACTGGTTAATATAGTATTACATTCTTTGGCTGGCATACGATCCGTGCGTTGTATTTTGTGTGCGTCTTTTTCCGTAATACTATAGTCCAGCTTCAGTGTTCTAGCGATAGTCACAACAAATGCATCGCTATGATATAGTTTAAAACAATAGTTAAACAATCAAACTGTCTAATTATATTATCTAGTGATAAAACTTAAATAGATTGGTCAAGCTATTAGTGTTACTCTATTTTAATTGCCATTGCCTATTCAATAAAACGCTGTTAAATTGGTTGAAGAACATTGGAATAATATCACGAACGCAGTCTTATCAATGGTTAATACATTTTTCTAAAGGTATTTATTATGCTACATAGTTTTTTTTTTTTTTTTTTTACTCATTATATTATAGTAATGTAGGCATGTACAAAACACAAAAACTAATAACTCGGTGTAAAATTTTATTTTTAAAAACACGAGATATGTTTATCGTTAAAACAACGGAAAACTCATTGTCTTCGATATTAGATTATTCATCGCGGTCAGCGAGGTTTTCTAAAATTGTATCCATTTTTTTTTTTTTTTATGTATTATGTTTTGTTGGGTTTTACATTTTTATGTTATATATTTCGATCAGTAAACTTCCAAGTTAACTGGCTTATTACCATAAGGTCTTAACTTTTCGAAACGCTGTAAAAATATATTTATTTTTCTGCAAATATATAATAAAATATAATATACGTATACGTATACCTACGCAATATATCATTTTTTATGTATCAGTACTCAATAAGAAATAATAAATTAAGTATTAACATTTCTGTGTTTTATTTTTTAACTGATAATAGTGATAACCATTAATACTAAAAATAGTTTTTAAGAATAAACTACATTCAAAAGTTCGATTCATCAACCTTGTCAGTTGTTCATCAATCATCAGGCATCAGCTAGTACATTACCTATAAATACGTATTTATTGTAAATATTGAATGAATATAATATGTCTGACGTCTGTTTTAAATTTTTCACGGCATTTTCCTCTAACATGGGTATATAGCCATACTATAATTGCTTTTGATCGTAACCAAATAATAAAAATATATAGTTAAAAATCATAGATAATATTACAAGTAGTAAGCATGATAGTTTATAATCCTAATCTTAATTTATTAGGATTTATAGTATTTTATTGAAATCAATTATTAAAAGTTTCTATACCCGTGTATACTACTGTATAGACGCCTGACAATGATCGGTAAGATGAAGAATACCAGATTATACACAAATCAATATCGCCTTTATTTGAACGTTGGTTGTTTTTTTGTGCAATATGTATTTTCTATTTACAGTAATGCTCTTTATACTAATTATTATTTATAGGTATTGTTATAACTGTATTGCATTATTCCAAATATTTAAATTTCGTTACCCCAATATGTAATAAAATTATGTTTGCATGTAACCATTGAATAAATTATTTTTATAGGCATACAATTGAAAAATAAAACAATTTGATTTTGAAGCTAATTCTAGTCCATATTTTACTCTTTTTAATTTTTTTTTTTTTTGTTTATTATGTTTTTTATACTGTTTACTGTTTTGATCTTATAATTTGAATAATTCATTATTATTATTATAAAAAAAAAAAAAAAAAAATATGACATGAATATGCTATCACATATGACATATTATGTAACATCCTATACTGTGTTCTATATGATTCTTGCTTGGTACATCTTGTGTAAAATTTAACTTAAAAACTAAACGGACAGAAAAATATTGTATTGGTACACAATGTTAAGCAATCTGAAATTTATCTGTAATGCTACTGTACCTATATAACTCGTTGAACAATTTTAAATATCAATTTAAACTAAATAGTATCTAAATCTTTCTTTTGATGATGCCAATAGTCAACATTTCTATTAAATAATAGTAAAAATTGTTATAGCAAAATCCTGTCACCAAAATATATAATTGTATTTTACTTATTTTCTGTTTATTCGTGTATAATAGTTGTTTACACTGATTGGTCTTTCCTCATCTTATCGACCCATGACCACAGCATAAAATTATTCTAAAACCGTTATTTTAAATTTGTTATTTTGCATTACTGTATAAAATATTGGTTTTATTGCTTAATAATTATGAAAAATTAATTTACTAATTTATAATAATATATTAATGTTAAATAACAAAACGAATATTTTATACATTTATGTTAATATAATAAATTAAATACTGATTTATAATAATATATCTAATGTCGAATAGGTACCTATAATATAAATCAGTAAATTAAATGTTAATAATTATTAAACAACAAAAAAGGGTTTCCTTACTGTTTAGAAGTGCTTTGTAAAGTAATATATTTTTTAGTTCTGAACTTTGGCGGTTATTCTTATTATTATATACATACATAGACACCACTATGATATCTATCAAGGGGTGAATAGTTGGTATATGCTGATTTCTAAATAATGTTTTAAAACATGCAAGGACATTTTTTGCAAATTATATGAAAAAAAATCTTAGACGTATAAATTTATTATTTAAAAAAAAAATAATTTTTTAATAATTATGTAAAATAAAATATTTTCATCAACATTCAATTTTTTAATATGGATTTATTTTTTTTTTCTAAGAAGCCCAAAAGGTACAAGTGTACTTTATTGCACTCCCTTCGGAGTGGCTACGATTACATACTTTTGTATAGATTATTATTTATTAGTACATATACATCGAAACCTGCAGTAGTGCATAAAATAGAGATGTGGAGAAAATGGTACACCTAGTCAGAAGTTCCTCGGTGTACTATTTTTCTCAAAAAAGTTCAAAGAATGTTAAAAAAAAAAATTCTGAAAACTATCAAATTCAAACACCTATTTGCATTCTAAATGATTGCATAAAATAATGAATCATTTAAAAATCTGATTGAGTTCAACTATATCATATTATATTTATGCTCTATAAATATAAAATATTACATAATATAATATAAAAGGTACAGATAATAGAACTAATTCATTTTATCATTTTATCATTCCAGTATTTAATCTACGATGATATACAGTAGTTCAATATTTAATGCCCAATGTCTAATTATAGACTATAGTAGTTATATTCCAAAACACTAAAATGCGATAATTGCAATCGTAACATTCGTAACATGCTACTATTATCATGTCTATCGTGGGTAGTAAAAATTTTTTCACTGTGGTCTGTGAGGATTACAATATGACACTTGCTGTCACAATGACAAATGATGCAGCTATTGCACTATCAAACGTATGTACTATAGTTAATGTAACATAGGCATTATAAATTTATTTTTGTAATTTTGTAAAAATGCAATGCGTTTGAAAAAACTGTGCTTGAATGAATGATAAATTATCGTTATATGTTTGGACGATATTTATAATAATATGCTCTATATGCTCAAATATGTTTATTAATATTATATCAATGAATTTTTTCTCTAATTTAGTAGACATCCGTAAATTCCACTAGTATAATTATTATAAACTAAATGAATTTTTTAATTTTTAAAATCACCTATTAAATTATTGAACTATATATTTTTTTTTTTTTTGTAATTGTGTTTTTTAAAATATCAATACATAATACGTTTTATATACTCCAAAAGTATTATTTCAGCTGACGCATGCACTTTTCCCAAGTTTGGAGTTCGTAAATATTCTTATTTTTATCTAATAAAAGTTTTTGACAAATATGTTAGTAATAATTTGTATTATCGTTGCATTTAATGTTATTTTTAATTTGAATTTATTGTAATATAAAAATATAAAATACAAATAATTAGACGTAAGTATTTGAGTGTGATGAATTCATACTACACATAAAAGTACGTAATGTATAGCGAATCAAGAAATCAAATACAATTTATTCAATGATTGTATGATAATTTAGTGTAACAAAAATCGTTTATGCATACCTAATTTTTATATTAATCAGTCATTAGACATAATTACCTTTATATATTATATAATATATATTATGCTTACACTATATTTTAACTTAATGATTAATTTAATATCAAACATAATATAGTATGTGTAATATAATGATAATATTTAATTATTAGCTATTAATAGTTTTTATTATAAAATTCTATAGACTATAATATAATATAAGATACTGTATAAGTATAATACCTACGTAATAACTACTATGTATAAATTCACTTAATTAATTATAGTAGGTAACTCTTACATTATTGATTATTTTAAGTACTTGATTTTCATCTTTCACTATATCGGCAACAATATTGTCTTATACTACAGTCTTACACTACATACAGCATATTTTTTTTGTGTTTTTATCCGGCCTAATAATTTTACTAGTTTTAGTGACTTTTATTACTTGGGCTTAGAAAAATATTCAATATAAGACACAAATAGAAAATTCTGTTATTTGTTATTAATTTATTATGTATTATTATTTTATGTATATGTACCTACCTACAGGTAGGAATACTAATTATTGTATAATCTGACATCAACTAAGAAAAAAATAAATATAAAATTAAAAATACAGTGTAGTATCATGGTTTTAGCGTACCTCAGTTCACGGGCTAATCGAAAGAGGTGTACTTCGATTTAAGAATTAATTCGACCGATGTGAACAATATCACTTGTCATAGTATACTTTTTAACGTGGTTCAACTATACTAAATAGTTTTTTGGAATAATACAATTCACTTATGGTAAAACACAGTAAACATGATTATGAATAAAATAAAAATCCGTCCAACTTATGTCTTGCAGTTTTTTCATGTCATTCCATACAACCGTTATATTATATATACTTAATATATATATAAATAATCCTCTTAGACCTTTAATGTCTATAATAAACCCACAATTATATAATTTTAATAAATCGATTAAAAACTATGCCTATTATATTGTTTTTCTTAAAAAATTGACTTAGCTAGTTCTAATTTATAGATTATTTATGTAAATATATGAAAATTAAAATTACTTATTTTCATTTAGTTATTTGAATAACTGTTATTCGAGTTTAAAAATCCCACAGCTATATTGTACAATTATACTAACGAGTACAAGCTCTTTATGCGACTTTGTAATGTTTCTATGTTTCAGGCTTTATTCTAATAAGAGACTGAAAATACCACAGTTAAAAATACTTTGTGACTGTCAGTATAAAACAATATGAATGGAAAGATATTTAAAGAAAATGATAGACTTATCGGATCAAGAGAAGTTGAAGACAAAAAATCTTGCCACAGACAACTGATATCGTGCTTTCTAGGTAAGATATTTTTAGACGAGTACTAGTACATAATTAATATTATGGTAATATTTTTGGACAATAAAACGCCTGATATTGTTTTACTTAGGTACTATAGTATTTATTTTCAAAAAATAAATGATATCACATACCTGATGTAATTTATTAAAATAATTGAGGGATAGTTATGAGAAAACTGTGAACCTTAAGATTCAATCAGTTCCGTTTTCAAGAAAAATTTAAGTTCAAATTTGAACTTCTTGAACAGTTTGAACAGTCCGAACATAATTGAGTTCAAAAATATGTTCATGTATGACAGTAGATTAATTTTATTTTTTGTCAATTATACATATTTTATATCATTATTTTTTGAAAATTTTCATATTATAATGTCTTAATTTAACTTGACAATCAACAAATATGCATTTAAAAATATATGCACTAATGTATAAAAAATTTTTAACTAGGTATTCACTAAACACATTTAGTGTTTTTATCACAAACGTTTGTAAAAATATATGTAATTTGTATTTACTAAACATACGATAAACTTTACCAGAAAAAATAAGCGAATGCACAAAACACACTTTTTTAAATTTGATTTAAAAATTATAAGCCTAACCTGTTTTTTTTTTAAATCAATGTTTACTTTACTACTATATTACTTTAAAATGAGTTCAATAGAGTTGTATTTTTAAATGTTTGATTAAAATGAAGTTCGAGTTAACGGAAATTAGAGTTCGACTTGTCTCAAATTAAAATCATTGTAACAATGTTGTGAACTTTGTATTACTTATAATATGTATAATATGTATATAGCTTCGTTGATGTCGCTATCGGCGGGCACAGTTGTCGCAGGATGGTCGTCGACCGATGGAAGTTTCAAAGACCAAGATTTGAAGAAGTGGACCACCGAACAGGAATCGTGGATCATATCGATTTATGTGTTCGGTGCGCTGATTGGAGCATTGCCCACTGGCTTTTTGGGACAAAAATACGGCCGCAAGTCGTTACTTCTCTGGATAGCCGCCCCTATGATAGCCGGATGGCTAATTTGTCTGTTACGATTGGAAAGCGTGAGTATATAACATAATATAAAATCATTTTGTCGAAGTAAAAATATACTTAAACCTATCTTCAGTTTGAAAACGTATAAGTCTCGGTGTACCTACACAACTTTTTCAAATGTATCTATCTTGTATTATATTAATACAATCTGAATTGAGTCACTGTAGTGTATTTTTACACATTTAATGAATTTATTATATTCCAATAATTTCTAATTTTTACATAAATCCGCCGGTAATCAATTATTTATTTTTAACCAGAAGCATTTTCACCACTCGCCTTTTTACTATAATACGACTGCTATGAAATATTTATTTTTAAAACAGTATAGGTATAGATATTTTTAGTTTTTTTTATGGCGATTATTAACATGATTGTTTTTTTGGTTATAATTTAACAAATATTATGTTTTAAATATAAATTATTATTGCAAAAATATTAAATGTTTCCATCGTTATGATGTAGGTACTAACGTATATTAAATAATCCATATCAAACAATAATTTATATTTTAGCGAACTCTATCACACTTAGTAATTTATTTCCGTGTTTAAACGAGATTATAAGCACTATACATTATGTACCCAAAGTCCTATATTATATTTATATTGTACATTATACCTACACTTTGTTATCGAGTTATTGCGTATGTAAAACAATTTAGAAGTTTTTATATTATATAGTTACATGAATTATGTAGTTTACAGTTACTTAACTATAATGACAAAGGATAATATTGCTAATATTACCATGCGTGTAGATCATATAGGTACGTTACGTTTTAATTGACACAATAATAATTATAAAACAGTTGAAGAATATTTTTCAAAAAACTTTGATCATTACTAATTTCCGTAATCGTTTTACACGGTAATTTACCCGCACAACATATTATACATATTTTATATACCATGTATCTACCATATAAATTATAATATACGTCACAGGCTATATAATAAATAGCTTAATTTTCTAAATAATTTAACTAAGGTAATAATATATTTATGTATACCTACTAAACAACAGTTCTCCAGAATATTGGTAATTATGGTAATTAACTTCAAACACATACACGTGTCTCAAAAATTAAAACATAAATATAAAAATAAATATAAACATAAATATGAGGGAAAATCGAGTCAAATATTTCACGACCGTTTGTCGATGTCAATGGCTTTCAGTATTCTCATGCATATACTTACCTTCTTTACGTAAATCCCATTTGCTTCTGTTTAGTTATTAAGGCATAATTATATATTGTAATGCATATTGATTTATTCATGCGCCGTTGTATTTCAAGGATTATTGTAATTGCGTTATGACAGGTAAAATAAACAAAACGTTTATCCATGTTTTATGATTTTATGTTAATTTTACTCACTTATTTTCCAGTTAAGATAGAGGTACCTATTTTGTTATTCATAATAACTCGTTAGCATAATTATTCTTATCAAACACAATGTCGATTACAGGCATTTTATACAATAATATTTTACTGTTATTTTCTATTTACGAAACACAATAAAATACGTCTGTGATTTTAAATCACATGTTTTTGATAATTATTTGAATTTTGAGGTTTGTCGTTTGTCGTCGTCTACACTTTGAATTAAGACAATTATTTTTTTGCATTCAGTCAAGATAAATTTAAAAAAGGAAACATTTCAAACGTAGGTAGGTAATAAGTATATTTGTTTATTGACTCGTTTGGCTCATAATATTATAATACTCCCCGAACCACAAGTAAAGCCCTGGTTTCCTACAACCACGCATCCGTGATCACGCAAATATTGCCACAGTACCGATTGCTGCGCGATCACACTGCGGTCGGTACTATGGCAACATTTGCGTGATCACGGATGCGTGATTGTAGGAAATTAGGGCTAAAAACTGAGTTTTTGACATTTTGAAACATTTAAACGGGCATGCTTGATCAATAGGCTGAGTAGGCTACAGTCTAGGGCTCCAATTAGTTAATGTTAATTTAGGGGTACCACAAAATAATTTTTTATAAGCTAAAATGATTGGATAATTTATATATTTTTAAAAAACGGTAAAATATGTTTTTTTAATAGTCCAAAAAAATCAGTATTCAGTACGTAACATTATTATAACAATAATATAATCTTATTATTATTAAATGGAATATAAGGGAAAATACAATTAAAAATAAAATGTTTACGATAACGTTTTATTACATCTATATAATATGTTTATAATATATTAACATAAATAAAAATCCAGGACAAAATGAAGGCACTTGAACTTTTGTTTATTGAAAGTGAATTCACGTGGAAAATATTTCTTTCGACGAAATAGTGGAATCTTTTAATTCCTCGAAATCAAGAAAGTAAAACTTTTTATAAACTTATGTTTGGCTCAAATATTTTTAAAAATATTCATTAAATCAAGATAATTTTTTTATACATTTGACAAACCATAAATTTAAAAATGCTTATTTCTTCTGTATAATATTCTATCAACTATGAAATACTTTTTACCTATTTTAAAAGTTTAATATTTTGTGTTTTTAAAGGCCTTTTCGTAGATCCTTTCCTTTTCGAATACATCTTGTATAGGGAGCAAAATTAACTCTCTAGCCTACTGGTTACAAACCCCTTAATTGGAAAGACTTGCTGTAAACGGGTGCGGGTAATTTCATGAAATATATATATATTTTTTTTTTGTGACTATTAATATAATTTGATAATTTTAATAATCTATCACTTTGATAAGCATAAGAAAATCCAGAACACTGACCCGAGATCCTTGAAAAAAATTCAGTCTCGAGGTCTCCGCGAAATCCGGTATACCTACATAATTACCCTATACCAGGGCCGGTCGCCAACCAGTCGATCTTTTTATGAATATATAGGTCAATCGTTATAACAATTCATTTTAACATTATTGGTCGATCGCGTAATCATTTTTCGTTATCTACGAAGAAACAATAAATAATTTTACTATATTTTTTGAAATTTAGACTTTTTTTTTTTTTTTTTGCTAATCAAACAAATCTCTTCAAAAAGACCTAATTTCTAAAGGTTGACTACCCCCTCAGCCCTTTACCGTTTGCAATACTCGTTCACCTTTCAGCTAGGTTCTTTATTCAACAAGAAAATATCTGTGGACGCTGTGGGTAAAACTCGTTCATCGGTTTTTCAGATGTTCCTGGAGTGCTTGGGACGGTTTGTGTGCGGCTTATCGGTGGGCGCGACCACCGTGGCCGTACCGCTTTACGCCCGAGAGGTGTCGTCGGACGTGCTCCGCGGCCGCACCGGCGTGTTCCTGGACTTCATGCTGTGCGCCGGCATACTGTATGGGTACGTGGCCAGAGCCGTGTTGCCGGGCTTGCGACAGTTCTGTCTGGCGTGCGCTTTGATTCCGGCCGTGTTCGTACTGCTGTTCTCGTACGCGCCCGAGTCGCCGATCCACCTGTACAACGTTGGCCAGTACGATAAAGCAGCGTCGGCGCTAAGGTCAGTAAAATAATATTATGTTATAATATTATCGAGTGCACGATATTTTTTAGCGTTCATCGACACCAATTCGCCTTTTTAGTAGTATATAATATGTTAGAAAACCATATTGTCATCGAATTGTCTGTGACCTACTATATATATTATATAATATATATGTTGTTTTTTTTTACCATATTAATTTATTATTGAGCGTTTAAGTCGAAAGACTAGCGAAACACTGAACCACTGCAACTTTGCAAAGTACCCCTTGCCATTTCTTTCCACTCGTCTTGATTTTAAAACTTTAATGCTCTATATATAAAACTTTTCTTCCGTATTAATTAATAAAATAAACGAAAATCAATATAAATCCAGAAAAAAAAATTGGATATTTACACATCCAGATTATATATACATATAAACCACTATATTCATCCAAACAAATTTCAAGTCAAGGTCAGAGTAAGATAAGCTGATTATTTTTCATTTTCAAGTTATTCACATTGAAAATTATTTTGCCATATTCATATTAAATCGTAGTTTGTTGTTTACAGGTGGTTAAGGGGTAGGCGATTCAATGTCAAAAACGAATTTGATAAAATAGAGACATCCAAGTGTCACGACGATGAATTACTTGAACGTAGTAAAGCAATGAGCTCCGAAAACAAGTAAAAACAGTTATTTTTTTACGGTTTACGTTTTTTTATTATACTAACATTATTAACAGATATTAAAATTATACGACGTGGTTTCTTGTTTTTTCAATTAATACATATTTCTATAGTATTAACTATTAACTATTAGTAGTATTACTAGATTGCTCGATAACTTATTAATAACTAATAAGTGACACTAAACACAATATAATTTATATTTTAAAACCCTAACAAACAACGTGTACTCGTACACCATCATTTAAATTCTATTATAGATTTTATGCTAATATACTATTAAGGGGGAGTGTTTAGTGATGTAAGTATACGACATTTAATATAATATAATATACTATAATATCGATATATTTAGATTATGGTACATTGGTATTAACTATCAGCTATCAACCAGAATGATCCATCGAAAAATAGAATAAGTTAGCATATTATAGCAGGTTTATAGGTGTTTCTGAACTACCACCGACTTACTAGAAGCTTATTTATATTTTCTCGGTCGAAATGACAACGCTTAAAATATCTTGTAATGTTAGCTGATAAAAATAAAATCGTCAGTTTGTTGGATCTAATTTATTATCCTATACCAAAGCTAAAACAAATAACAATTAATTTTCCATTTGTAGAGTACACAATACATTTATGAGTGCATGGTCAATAATAATTTAAAAAAATATATAACTTTAAACTTAACTTGAGTTATTATTTTCATGAAAATATGTAACTCAATTTAGTTACTCGAATTAGCTTATATTTTAAAATTAACTTTAACTTAATTTAGTAAATTTTATTAGGATAACTTAATTCAAATTATTAAAAAAAAGTGAATAATTTTCTCTCCCAACACCTTTGATTATAATGCAGTCACTTTATAGTCGCACACAAACAAAGTGTATGAAGTTCATGTTTTTCACAATAATTCTAATATGAGTTTACAAATGATTTTAGGAATTTTCTTATGAAAGTGACGATCATTTCTTTCGGCCTAGTGTTCGTTCAACGGATGACCGGCGCCGGTGGTGTGATCCAGTACTCGTCTACATTATTCAAAATGTCCGGGTCTACCGTTGATCCGAGCACGGCGTGCATCATAGTCGGCACATTTCAATTGGTCGCTTCTGGAGTTTCATTTCTGCTCATCGACAAGGTCGGACGGAGAACCCTGTTATTGATCTCGTCCGCGGTCATTACCACGTGCCTCGTCCTCTTGATCTTTTACTTCAGCCTTATAGAAAACGGTAAGTGCAATTGTATTGCTATTGGTTTGTTTCGAAGTATATACTACTTATCGATGTGGCTAGCATTATATTATTATCTAAAACGTCACGTTAAATCAGAAATTAGAACCACATGATACTCTACGATTGTTACAAAATAATAATATGACTATATTATAATATCCCTAACTTATATGAGCATTTCATGTTTAAAACAAGTTCTGCAGTAAATTCGATTGTCGATTAATATCTACTTTCTTCTATCCAATACCTCTAAACATTATGATTTATCATAAATATAGTAAAAAAAAAAAAACAAAAATAATTTTTATGCATGTATTATTATGTACTCAGATACGTATGCTGACTCACCGTGGAGGATATCCCTGCTGTTTGTCCTTTGCGTGTTCATATCTGCCTTTCGGTTGGGTCTGGGACCCATCCCGTGGTTCATAAGCACCGAGCTGTCACCGGCCTTGTATGGTGGCCGTATACAATCCTTGGCCGCGTCCTTTTCTTGGACCCTGTCGTTTGTAATCATGAAGTCATTCAAGATCTTCGTTGAGGCAAATCCCGTGATGTTGTGGTGTACGTTTACCGCGTTCTCGGCCGCCGGGTTCCTGTTCATATTGTTCTATGTGCCCGAGACCAACAACAAAAGCCGTGAACAGATCCGGCGTGATCTGATCCATTAGGTTGACCAAATCAATATTAACAACATCCGTCGTTGGAATACATCTCGCAAACAACACCACCGCGGCGGCGAAAACGTAATCTCGATAACAACACAACAGTTTGCAATCATTCTGCCATATGACCCGAGTCAGTGAATCGATGGATTGGACTGACGGTAAGCCCGGGTAGCCAAAATATCTTCACGATCTTTGGCATAACTATTGATGATAAGCTTGCAGAATGGTGCCCCCGGATGGAGAAAGGACTTCATACTTTCAGACTTGAAACATGGCTTGGATATTTCGTATACACTATATACAGGTTGTATCACAATGATCTGAATATAAAATTATCTCATGCTTATGATACACCGTGTATACTTGCTACACTTTAATGTCACACGAATGCGAAATTCAAAACAATGGTTAAGTAATAACTTAAAAAAAACTTTGTGATAATATAAAGACTTATTTTCAAATATTTATGATGTTAAAATTATACTATTATATTATTGTGAAAATATGAATCACAATTGACCAAAGAAAACGATTATAGCTTTTGTATATAATGTGTATAATATAATTATAATTAATTGTACTATCTAGTCCTATTTGTACGCGTTATAGAATATTAATACAATTATAATAATAAGTAATAACTAATTTACTCATAATTATATTATTAGGTTTTTTCTCTACGACGAAGGTTAGGGAAAACAACAAATCTAGTAGTTTTCACCTCTTCGATATTTTTGATGTGATTTTGACCCCAAGTTGCCAAATAGAAACAAAACAAAAAGTAACAATTTCAAGTTTTCATTTTTTTTTATGTAATTGGATCAATATCTATTTTAATTGATAAGAAACTTTGATGAATAGCGAATAATTATGAATAGAAAGTTTAATCGTACAATATTAGTGCATATATGTGCACGATAAGCAGATTACGACCTTAGTAATACTATTTTAATACAGTCGTTAAATTTAATTGATCTACCAAAATAATGGAGTAACAAAAAATACCATCCTACAAAAGATAAACTCAAATTAATAAGTCATAATAATATGACAAACACTCAAACGCGTAATCTAGATTTAATGAATTATTAATTCTTCGTTATTTAATAATATAAAATAAGTATCTATGTATCTATTATTGTTGTATAAATCGTATACTATGGAATACTCTATTCGTATGTCATATCATGATTGTCGTGTGTTGAGTATAGTTATAATGATATAACTGTAGTTTATACTTTATATTATTATAAATAAATAAATCTACGGCTGATGTCAACTGAATCGGCGATGGAAACATTGGAAACTGGGCAAATTCGCGTTCGCGAAAAAGGTATTTACCTAAACATAATAATATTATTATATTAGTAACAACATGACAAAAATATTTTGTTCATTCTGTTAAATTGTTGAAATATTACTATAGAGTACCAATAGACATTAAACATCCTGTGGCGAAATCATTTTTTGACACACTTCACAAGAATAATGATAGATTAATAACCATGGATTAAACATTAATGATAATAAATATTAAATAATCAAACAGTTTTTAGACTCATAGGTTTCCATCAGTATTCAATGATGTCAAATGTTTATTCATCTTTACATTTTATACTATCTAATTCAATTTGGTGTAAGTATTTTATTAACTTTTTTGTGTCGATAATTTTGCAAACGAGAGCAAAATGAATGTAAATAATTTATTTTAATAATACACAATGATTATGCAAATCAATCAATTTTTAAATTTACAGTATTGCATAACAATCATATAGGTACTATACTATTTGATATATTATCTTTTCAAGTTGTCAAAAAATGTGAAATTATTCAAAAAATTGTTCTAAAAGGTAATTTATACATATTGTTTTGTTCAAAGTGCTTACTATAAAGTACTAAACACTCATTAATACGAAACAAAACGTCTTATTTTATCTATGATTCATATTTTGTTATAAAAAATTATACGAAATAAACAACAGCGCATATTAGCTGATAAGTGAAAACTGGTAGCTAGAACCAATATTAGGTTATATTGAGTAGTAATAAATTATTCCTATTAAAAATCTGAAATCTCAATATGTCAATTTAGGTTTAATTGTATTATAGTAAATGCTAATTCCTATAGAAGCTAACTTAACTTTAATCGTTACCTAATTAGTTATCGTTACCACCCACCGACAATTTTTTACTAAATTATAATGCCTTTAACTTAAATTATAATTAACAACTTAATTATAATTCCTTTAATATAAGTGGCCGAGGAAAATAATATTTTATATTATTATTAATGGAATTCTGTGTTTGACTGTAAATTCCAGTATAAATAATAAAATTCACTAAAAATATATAAATAGGGTGGGTTACGGTGGTAAACAACCGATTTAAAAAATAAATTTTATCAATAATGATTTCGGATGTGAATTTTCAATAAATATTATTAGTTACAAAACTATGTACTATATTTTAGCAAACATGTAATAGTAGTAAATAACGTGATTTTACTATTTAATCGTTTTACAAAAATAACGACAGTTACCTATATGTGGCTATAATCAACATTTTTTATATTTTTTATATTCATTTTAATCTTAAATTGCATTATCAAGTACAAGTAAAATAAAAAGTATAAAATGACGATCTCATTTTAAGGAAATACATACAAGAACTTAATTTAAATAAATTTTAACACATTTTAAACTATTTATTTTTATCTATTATGCATAACTGTAAATAAACACTGTTTTAAAAAAATAATAGATCAAGCTATAAAATCTTTGATAATATAAAAAATAGTTTTGATCAAAAAACTTTATCAATATATACAGCAAAGTGAATTTTAATAGGGATTACATTATTTATCATTCGATTAAAATATATTAATCAATTTATATTAAAAAATATATATAAATATACGTGCACATAATTACATACTTACATCTATATTATTATTGTTCATAGATAGTATTTGACAAAAACACAACTATGGAGTGTTGAAATCAATTTTTTTTAATATAGAATGTAAAAAAACTAAACTGTGTTGGAATATATGTATACAGTGTGTACTGTATATAGGTACTATACACTACTATTAATCATTAATTTTTTTTTTTTTTGTTACACATAAAAAACACTTTGAGCAAATGTATTGATAGTAGTATGCCCTCTCGATAAATTTCACAAAGGGGCAATTATTTTCACTCGCCCCACTCTCCAAATACTGCCTATGTTCCGGTTTATCACAAAATTGCGGATACTAAACTTCATAATTAAATGATAATAGACTATTTGTCATATAGATAGCGCCATATATTCCAAAAACCGACAGAACAGAATATTGTAGCTAAGCATTTAAGCCACAGGTGTTGTACATAGTGCAACAATAATATTTTTACGACAGCCATTGGGAAGCATTAAAAATCGTCCCGCACAGAAAACCACCTGAAAAAATTATCAACAGTCATTCAGTGGGTAGTAAACCGTTGTTGGTCACAATCTTACTAGATTTTTTTCCATCAAAAAATCATCTTTCGAATAACGTCTTGCTAGCAGTACCTATTTATTTTTATTTTTTGTCTATTATATGCAAATTATTTATTGATGGTTTTTAGTTAATCTATGTAACGTGATAGAGGCGGCGTGTGTGGGTAGAATCGACGACAATTTACCGGATGTATACACCTATGTATAATGTATACATTATACATAATACACATATATTAGTTGAGTTTAAAACGTCGACTTTAATATTATTTTATTATAGATGTTTTGGACAGATATACGAGGGGGAAGTGACGAGTAAAAATCATTTTGGTTTAGATTGAATATGGACCGGTTTTAGTCTTTAATTTTCAGATAACACACGTAAACACGATCTAAAATAAGAATAAAGTGTGAGATGTGGCGGCGACGACATTTGCAGAAGAGGGGGTGACTAGATTGAGGCCATTTATTATACGCTAATTTTTATTATGACTTCAAATATGGGTAAACTATACTTCATGTATAATCGATCGGTTATGTGGTTGAGCGGCTGAGGCTCTAAAAACATTTTTTCATACAACTCATTAATCATGTTAACCACATTTACATTTCATACCATAGTTACTATTATTTACTCTTATATTATTAAAAGCAATCAAAGTGAACGTTGACTGCTAAATGTAAATTTACTTTGTTACGCGCTTGTGTAAGATATAGTTTGTCACATTCACGAATGTGTCTTCACGACTTCGGTCGTTTTGGGTAGTATGTAATCTAAACTTTTGATCCCGTGGCTATATTATATAAAAATAGATATGACACAAGACTATATAAATATAATAAAACTCAACATTATTCACACTACGCTATAAGACTGTAACTTAAAAATTAATACCTACTCACTAATAATTATTGTCCAAATATTTGCAGTATTACACCATTGCCCTGACGTGTAACAATACGTTTTAAGGTATATATGTGCAGTTATTATATTATATTGAATAATGTTGTGATTTTATGCTCTGTAAAAAAGTAGTATTTACTACTTAGGGATAATCTATTTAAATGTTTTGTAGGCTTGTAGCCAAGGACAAATAAATTACAATAAACACTATATCTAATATAAATTAATGATTATATATGTAGACTATACAACTATGATTTCGCTGTACAAGTAAAAACTGGTGTATTGCATATTTATATGCTATTGTGATACTACGATAATTTATAAAATTAAACTGTTTGCGAAAAGGCTATTAAAAAAATTAAAACCTTTACCAGGTAATAGTTTCTTTTTGTTACAAGACTGGCTCGTTTTGAGCTCAATTTACAGGCAATATATGTTTCCAATGTTAGGTAGAACTTCTGTATAGACAATCATAATTCATAAATATTTAAATTACTTAATTTATTAGTTGATATTATATATTTCATTATTTAAAAATTAAAATACACGTACCCTAAGTGATAACAACTAATAATTTCTAATTAATTTACTACTTACGTCAACATAATATAACCTACCGATTTTATTTTTTACTTCTAATTATTTCGACTTGCAGTTTAAAAAGAATTTAATCTACACAAGAACACATTTAAAAACAATTATTACAATAAAATATCAATAACGATAAGAAAATGTGTATTTATGTTTACTTCTGCTTTTGTATTCCATAATGAATCCAAAGAATTTATTTCCATTATCGTACCTACTTATTTTATGGAATAATCGATTTTGTCTGTGTATCTTCCCAATAATGTTGTATATTATGTTCAAAATAATATCACTTCTATATTATTATGTTATCATTAAAACTGTTATCTCAAAATATGCCAATAGCTACTAACTATTATAGAGAGCTATAATGGATGATTGAAATTATTGTTCTGTTGTATATTCGTACTAGTTCAAGCAATTTAGTTTAGTTTTCCTTTGTACCTAATATTATATTACACATACAGTTTTTCGCTTTATTCTGTTTTGTTTTAGTTTATCATGAATTTATCATGATGCACAAGAATGATATAATATTATCGTTTTAATAAATTTTAATTGGTAAGTGAAAACATTTAATTACTAATTAGAACTTCCTAAAATATTTTTATCGTATAATAATCGTTGTACATATAATTTGTAAACACAAATTGACTAAAACATAGAAATAATAGCAGTACCTAAATAGTATTTTTATTTCAAAAAACATAACCGTCTATCAGAAATTTATTTTAAATACAGATTCATCGAGACGTCGATTATGAGTTTTGTCGCGCAGTAACACTGCAGGATCGCCTACTTTACAATTTTTTAAGAAAAAGGAAAATCTCGTTTAAGAAATAAGCTTGTCTAAATACGCCAAGACCGTAAGATGGTAAACCGACAGTAGACATTATTTTCTTTATAACTAAAAACGTACAAACATTTTAGACATAAATATGATTATTTTATCACTTGTTAATTGGCAAATCGTCGTAAAGACGAATGCATAAATCAGGTATACTAATATTAGTCATGTGGTAGGTATCTATAGTATAGACGCCACGGAAAAGTTAATATCTGTTGAAAATCGTATTTTCCGGACATACTATTACGTAATTGTCGGCAATGTTTTCATCAATATTGAAGAATATTAATTCACTTTTCATGTCAGTGTCCGGACTAACAACTCTGCGCCTACTCCGGCCCTATATACCTTTCACTCGGGGCCGAATGCGTCTCATCAAATCGTGCGTCTAAACCGGTTTCCATGGCTGTAAATCGTAATCGTAACTGCCGGCCGGAGTACCACCTATGTTATTATATGCAATGCCGTCACGCAACTATTATCAAGAATAATAAAGAATGTTTGTAGGTTATGTGCAAGCAGTCCATCTGCAAAGACGGTTGCTGAATATCCTGAAAAAATCGTCTTTACCGTAGATACAAACGAATTCGTCGGACGGAGATGACGTCGAATTGCAGTTCATGAACTTACCGCCGCTGTGCATTTTGTCTCGTGAATTTTGCACCGTGAACACGATTCTTGTTGTATTGTGAGTAAAAAGACGTCCAGAATAGTATTTAAAGTTGTTCAAAATATTATATTATACATCGCAGTCACATGCTTCAACATTAATAATTTCTTGTTCTTCACGTTTGGAAGTATCTCGTATAGTATTATAACCTACCTAATTTCTGCATAGTATAAAGGATAAAGGTAGATATTGCGCTATTTTTTTAAGTGCACAAAATATGTCTTACGTTTGCATAGTACCTAATGTTTATTGAACTGTGCATTTGTAATATTACATAATATAATATTATAGACAGTGAAAAGTGATACCTTTTTCTTTTAATAGAGTAAGATTTATAAATTGTTGTGACTTAAATGAAAGTCGATACTTATACTATTATTTACAATAGGTACCTACCTATATGAAATATAATAAATTGGTTACATTTTGTTGTCTAACGAGTCTGTATACATTACTAAATTGTTCGTAACATGCTTAATTGAACCTAAATAATACGATATATTACCTGCCATTATTATCTATGGTATTCAGTGTTCTTTTTAGTAACTGGTATTTATTGTTTTTAGTTACACAATACACATATTACACATAACATAATGAATAAATACCCAATATTTTTAATTACAAATAAGACATAAATATGTATTTTTAATAATTAGATATATAATATATGGTACAATAAAACGTTTGACGTAAAATATATATAAGTTAAATAAGTACTATACTTGTTAAAACAAATTAAAATTAAGTGATACTTTGCTTTTATTTATTTAAAAATAAATAATTTTGGTAACATAAGTCATAACTGTAGATAATTAATTGTTCAATATGAAGAATTTAATTAATTTTTATTTCTCATTAACGACTAGTGGAAGGTTAATTTTAACCAAAATAACGATAATAAATGTTTATCATTATGATTAATGATATATAAATTCATCATTCTAGTTTTTTTCTCGTTAAGCTTATACCATAAGTGTACATACGAAAATATAATTATGCAACTAACTATACACGTAGTAAGTATTGCACAATATTGTACAAACAATTAGAAAACTATATTTTTAGGGTAACGCAAATTCTTTATTTTAGTTTTTTTCATTAGATTTATACTACATAATTATATGTCAATAATTGTGTAACTGTTCAACTATACTGCAAGTTCTAAGTATTAGACAGTTAGACAATTTATTTATAGCAAAAATTTATTTTGAGAGTACTGTTAACAAATTTGAAGTAGGTATTAAACTTTCAATCATTACGTGTGTAATTTTACTTTTATTATAAATATGGAAAAAAGTCCGAATACCTATATATTTTAAGATTATTACTTTTTTGGATCAATGTCCGCAACTATTTATCTGTAATATTCTTACTAACATAATTTTTAATATTGCTGATAACTAGTTAATTCCAAAAAATATAACAATTGATTGTTATTCATAATGAAATGGAAAGGGTAATTATTTTGAAATAGGGATAACATTTTTTTTTAATGTTTTTTGTGCTTTTTTGTACACTATTAACCATAATTTGCTAGAAATACTCATAAAGAGAAGCCAAAAATTATCCAAATGTTTAAATTATTTCAAAAATTAATAATAATAATTTTATACTTTTATTTGTAAATATTCAGTATACTAATATAGTTAATCAAAAATTATTTTAAATTAATATAGATCCTATAAACACTGATAATTTATAAAATTTAGGTATTTAGTAAATTAAGACTTTTTCAGAGTTAACAATATTGTAAGTAGGTAGTTCAGACTTTTTTTCTATTTACCATCAGCTTATAATATCAATATGTTTATTAATAATTATTTAACAAAGTATAAATTATTTATTTTATTAGTAAATCTGAAATGGGTTAAAAAATGTGTTGATAAACTAATATTATTATGTTATATTGCATTATATTACATTAAAACTAATTTAATTTAAAATCATTGTATTTCTAATTTCTATACATAGCATATATTCAATTACATATATTTTAAATTTTTAATGATAATGTTGTTTAATATTTTATTAAAATCATACTAATGTTAACAGTTTACTTTGCTTCAGACTTTATTCACTGTACTATCAAATCAATAATGTGATCAATAATGTTTAAATCAATAATAGCCATATACCTTATCAACACTAAATATTTGATAGTTAATATATTTGTATTATATTTTAATTAAACTACCTTATTTGTATTTTTTATGTATTAATTTTATTAATGTATTTATACTAATGATATACTATTATACTATGTATATAATAGATATATTACAAACTTTTAAGTTTACGTAGGTACAAGTTGTTTATAGGATTTTTACCTACAGATTATAATTTATATAGGTATGATTTATAAAGCTTGATAAATATTTTTGACTTACGACTAAAAAATATAATAATTTTACTAATACGCACTTTTTTTTGATAAGTAGTACCTATAACAATATAAATATTTTAATTTTTACCAGAGAAATTATAAAGGAAAAATTATCAAATAAATTTAATGCTCACACGAACGATTGTTTTTTAAAAATTTTAAATAATATTTAAAGTATAAGAATTATATTATATGCTTAAATTATTGTGAATAAATAATACGCCTGTTTAAAACAAAAATAAAACGTTTTAGTGATTCATCTATTCTATGTAAGTGCAATATATTAAGCTATCATAATTATTATTATTTCATTGTTCTAGTAAATTAAATTCAAAGAGAAAGATACCTACAGCAGTAAACCATGTTGTCCGAATCGTCGTACAGTGGCGAAATGGAAAAACGGCCATTGCTCTCATCAAAAAAAATCTCGGTCCGGCGTTCTCTATTGGCGAGTTTTCTCGGTAAGGTTATCATTATCATATTATTATAATTTATAACACTGTAACGATCGTAAAGTATAGCTTATGTGATGACCTTTAACTTGTAAATTTGTGACGTATTTTTCATCGTTATTAAGATTTAGGGCTTATTGTATGGTCGTAACGATTCTTTATTATTAGTGCTCTGTTTTAATATTCACTAATCTTTTGAGTTTTGTTTGATAGACCGTCTAAAACTCGTAAGATGCTTATTTTATTACACATTTTATCGGTTAATATTATTACATCATTCGTTATTATGATGAACGTATTTATTTAAATAATATGGAACGCTAAATAAATTTCGTTTTTAATTTTTAATTTCTTTGCAATTCAAAAGATACGAGTATGCTTATCAACCTCGTTATCAACTATAGTCCAATATGAAAGATGGTCGTCTACTCATACCTGATACCTCTTTCATTTTATTTTTAACTAGGAACTAAACTAATTTTTTCACAGCTAAAAATGTGTTTCTTTAGCATACATATAAATACTCATTTTTTTCAGATATCACGATTATAGACAGCGAAGGATATAGTCATATAGAAAGGTATCAGCCCTCCTATAGTTTTAGGATTCCTATCTTTGATTACAGCTAGCTATAGCTATTGTATGGTTTAATAATTGGATTAAAATATTTCCTACTAATTTATTATTACCATATGAAATATAATGACGACCAAACACTCGTAGCTAGCCCAGATTTTGAACAGTCGATCCTTACCAATCCGGACCTGACTATATCAGATATCATTAATTGTAATTTTATACTGATCATTGGAATTTATTTAAAAATTAAATTTTGAACAACTAGAAAAGTAATCATTTATATTTTGTATTTGTATAGTAGAGTACTAGAATATAATATTAAAAATGTTCAGTGCATCGACACAATAATGGATAATTTATTGTAATAATGTTTGAGGTTTTAGTATTGTAATAATATATACATTATACATACTGTTATATACCTACTAATGTATCATAATATTAAACTCTACAGTATTATGTGTACAATTTTATACATAATATACATTATACACTTATTCGTCTTCGATGCTTAAGTGAAGTTTTTTTTTGTTATTGTCAAAAGCTTCCGTGATGTCATTTGCTTCGGGAACCGTGGTCGGTGGCTGGACGGCTCCGGAACATCCCGAAACCGTCGGCGAAAAGATGTTCATGATGGAAACCATGGAGCAATCGTCGTGGGTCGTATCCATATACCTGATCGGCGCCCTCTTGGGCGCTCTCCCGGCCGGCGGGTTATCGCGAACCTTCGGACGCAAGAAGTTTCTTCTGTCGCTTGCGATTCCTATGACAGTCGGATGGCTGTTCATCATGTTCTTCGTGGATAACGTAAGTATATAATGAAATGATGCAGAATCTGTTATGGCAACAATAATAATAATAATAATTTGCCATTTTATTACATTTTACTACAACAATAATTTATAATAACAATAATAATTTTATTACATTTTTTAACAACAATAAAGAGACGCGTTGTTTCCTGTCAATTTAATTCACATTGTTATGATTTCTCACGTATTTTCATATACGACTCACGGCGTACCGTCTTAGGGAAACTTTGAGACGGCATCTCCCTAATAATTATAACACTGAAAAATAAAAATTTGTATTAATTTTTAGAAAAAATTACTCATTATGTAGTCGAATTCACAAATTTACTCAGTGAGGTTATACACAAAAGTCGAGTCTCCCCATACGTTTTATTCACGTTAACCGCTAACTGCAGTAAAACGAGTATGTGATTTCCTCTTTGATGCGTTCAAAGGTTCTACACAATATTATGCATAACTGTTTCATTAATTTAACATAATATTTTCTAATAATATGATTCGGTCGCAGGTGTATATGATTCTAGTGGGTCGTTTCTTGTGCGGATTGTCGCTTGGAGCAGTCACGGTGGCGGTGCCGCTTTACAGCTGCGACGTGGCGCCGGACGTGTGCCGCGGCCGCGGTGGCGTGTTCCTCGACTTCATGCTGTGCGTGGGAATCCTGTACTCGTACGTGGCTAGCTCCTTGCTGGGCCTTTACGCGTTCGCGTTCACTTGCGCCATCTTTCCGATTGTGTTCTGCGTCCTTTTCTGGCGCATGCCCGAATCGCCTTTGTACCTGTACAGCCGCGGCCGCTACGTGGACGCCAAATCGGCCCTCATGTATGAACACCCTTATTATAATTATAGCGGGTCACTTGTGAGGGGTGTGTGTGACTTGCGGTGAAAGTGTAGAGACAGTGTTTGGGTTTCGTGGGTATAGGAGGTACGTTTTGGCATGCTGCGGAAATTACCGCATTTGTTTTTCTTTTTTCGTAATGCCTATAAAGTAGTTTGACGACGCTTTGATCACAATATTATTAAAAATAATAATAAAAAAAAAGTATAAAAAGTATTAAGTATTACGTATTTTTTGTTATTTAAAGTATTTTTTTACAGTTAAAAACAGGCCTCAATAGTTATTATAGAACACGAATCTAACTTTAAATGCATCGTATTTTGAAAAATGATCCACTGTATTATTTGAAAGGAAAATTAGGGGTTAATATTTTTATTCGGTTTACGATATAATATGTTCATTTATACTATTCGATATTTATTGTTGCACCAAAAACACAAAACTATAACAAGGAATTCTTAAAAAAAATAAATAATAATAAACGGTAAATTATTAATTCAACAGCTTAAAAGATTTTTAAAAATTATATATTCATCAAAGGTCTTAAATAATCGATAAAACTTCGTTGAATTAAATGTCGAGAAAAATTTTAAGAAAATATATTTTATGCAAGAATAAGTACACTCGGGCTACGGTTTATCGAGTCTATCGCAGACAATTGTCTAGGGGTTTAATGTAGGCAATATATACTTGATTGTGTGGGTTTTGAGGTCTCATATCGTCGTCAAATACAGCCAGGTTATTAGTGTTATTAGTGTTATTACTGATATTTAACTAGCCTACGGTTTGGTATGAAATCTTATTAGAAATAACCGTCCGGTACCTACAAAAATGTTTTCAAACGATCGCAGTACAATGCTGTATTATGCGCGCGGATAACGATGAGAATTTTTATATGACATGTATTATCGTAATTCAGATGGCTGAACGGAGAAGACTTCGACATTACTGCGGCATTCGATGAGTTCGCAAAATTGCAGACCGAAGACGATGCACTTCCCATCGAAAAGAACTTGCAACCCGCTGGAAGAAAGTACGGTTGATTTAGTTAAAATACGTTCTCGGACAACCGTGACAAATTATGATAATATATATTATATTGTTTCAGGGGAGCTTTCGTGAAGGCGGTTGTCCTGTCATTGGGATTGGCTACCGCGCAAAGGTTGTCTGGTGCTGGAGCCATTATACAGTACACTGCAAAATTGTTCAGCATAGCTGGGTCGTCGGTGGCGCCGAACACAGCATCGATAATAACTGGAATTTTCCAGCTGCTCGGTTCGGGCATCACCATCTTCCTCGTCGACCGGGTGGGCCGCCGAAAACTTCTCCTCGTCTCGTCCTCAGTTGTGGTAGGATGCTTGGCCATGTTGACTCTGTACTTCTATTTCTTGAACAAAGGTTCGTACTACCTATTCATATGCATATTATAATACTCTTATAATGTCTGGTTCTTGCGCGATGATAATATCTACGAAGGTCGTCGTAGTTGTACCTATACTCCTATTAATATTTTTGTTTTTGAGAATTTCTGAAAAATAGAAATAAAGAATGTTACACAATCATTTTTAATGCGTTAGCGATGAAGAAATAAGAAAAATATTTAAATTTCTATAAGTTGTGATCACTATTGTACACGTTGAAATTATGTACTATAATTTGTGCCAAATGATGCGAGCGTTAAAAAATATTTTAAATATGACGTATAATATGAATACCTATGAAATAACTTGATTTTTATTAATTCCAGGAAATTTAACAGTTGTGGTTTTATTTTATAATAAGTTTAACGTTATAATTTTTTTACTTAAGAAATTAAAACGATAAATCACACTAGATAAAATTCTTCTTTATTTGCGATAAAAAATTGTTTAATTTCATAAAAAAAATTAAGCGAAATAATAATTTAGTATAATACTTAATATTTTGTTACTGAATTAATATACCAATATGATTTAATTTTTATTTGTATATACTGGTCCTTATTGTAACTGAAGATCGTGAGTAATTATTCTTAACACTCGCGTTGTAACTGTAAGTTCTGACGATCAATAACAATTTATTAACTCTCTCTCACTCCAAACCAAGACCACAAATAACATGCCATCTTAATATTAATCCTATTACAATAATAATACTTCATACGATCATATAATATACCTATACACATTTTTAATTTTACGACGCATAGTCTAGCCGATTTTAACAAACGTGTAATCTTATACCTAACATCTTTATTAATTATTACCATTTATCATCACACGGAAGTGGACTTAGGTGTACTTAAACGATGTAGATGGTAAATAGTATAATATTATGTATAGCATGTGGCTCGCGTCATAGACTTTTGCAGCTCGCGTCTTATCGTAACATTTTTACAAACAATTTTTTTTAATATGAATTTATGTATTGTATAACAATATAATTTTTTTTTTTACATTTTGGCTCTTCCATATTTATTAATATATTTGGTGGCTCACGAGTTTCTTCATCTTATATAATATAATATAATGTTTCGACGCTATTTGCAGGCATGTTGGAGAACTCCTTGAAAATACTACCGATAATCATAGTCTGTACGTACATCTCATTCTTCAGGCTCGGATTGGGACCGATACCATGGTTCATTACTACCGAGCTGATCGGAGCCGATCATTCAAATCGCGCGCAGTCCTGCATAGTCTCGTACTCGTGGATATTGTCGTTCGTAGTGATGAAGACGTTTGTCATGCTGGTCGACGAGTGGCCTGTGGCTTTGTGGCTGGGCTACACAATCATATCGGTTATTGGGTACCTATTCATATTGTTTTTCATACCCGAAACCAACAACAAGCATGCTGATGAAATCCGTTTGTCACTAGCAAAAACCTATCACATCCATTCGTCCTGATTATTTTGTATTAATAAAAATTTTAAAAATTTAAATTAAATTAAAGTTTTATATTTTTGTGAATTGTATAATGTAACGCGTGGTTGTACTTTTATATTTTAAAGGTGTGTGCTTCATTGTATGTTAACTATTATATTATAGTTGAATTAAGTTATTACATTATATATATTTTTTTTTGTGTACTGTGTGTTTACAGCGAAATAAAAGGTACTTACTGGTCATAAATATTAGAATACATTAGTATAGGGGTCAATGGTTACAATATTGAACTTTATAAGGTAATATTCCATCTAATAATATTCAGTTATACAAATTACAAATAAAATAATTACATTTGTCAATAGATCAAAGGCTACAAAAATTTTAATTTAGAACGTTTGAAATATTATATTTATTCTATTTGTTTTTAGAATCAAAATAGTATATTATTTATAGCGTTCGACTATAATTGACGCGTGTATGTAGTAAGTGTGTTACGTCATGACAAAAATCTAAATAACAAGATGTAGTCCATATCGTCACAGTCCGTTGATTCTTCTCAATAATATTTTTGAATACTTTTCGTTCATCATATACAAACGTTAATCGGTATTATCGTAATAATATTATATAATGCGATATTAAATCCCTCGTAATCCTTAAATCTTCGCAAACGTATCTCTTAAGGTCGTCACGTATCAGACAAAAACGTCAATATTAAACGTCTGACGTATGTCAATTTGAAGTTATTTTCGGTCAATGCTTAACACATTTTCATCAAAATGAAAAACATTATGTTTAACATTCTTAATTTTATTATCAGCTGACTTTGGATAATTAGTTTTATAATACGAACCAATTAATACTAAAATATTCATGACGTACTACATGTCAGTATTTTTATCATTTATTATATAAGGTACATTTTATTAAAAATAATGCAATTACTCAAACTTGTGTATTATTCAGTCATTACAATATTAATTCTTTATAATACTTTTAAGAGATGTGGAATAAACGTAGGATTTACAAAGACAATAATACAAAATAAAACAATTATTATCGGATTGTCAGTAGTTCATTAAAACAAACTTATATTATATTTCAAATTAATATTGAGAAACCATAATATTGTACCTTCTGTGGAACTGGGAGTTTTACTGGCTAAATTCTTGCACGTATAAAATATTAAGTCCACCACAAAAAAAAACTTGCACTATACTTATTATGAGTTCATGAAATATAGCATAGAAATATATACAAACTATTTAATTTAATTTTATAAGTATTATAGTTAAATTTATCATTTACATTAAAAATTTAAAAATAATTACTATGAAAAAAATGGAATCTGTACTTCAACCCTTTTAAATCAAATAGGTTTTTCAAATTCCGCTTATTAATTGAGTAAAACATCAAGAACAATATATACCTATACTTAAAAATAAGCAAACTGTATACTTCTAACTATTTATTTAATTTTTTTTTCGTATTTATACATATTACATAATTATACAGCTGTACAAACATATTAACAGTATAACACTTGTATTGTTTGTTTCAAGTGGATAATTATAAACAAAGCTAGACCGTTTACTGCAAGCACCAAATCGAAGACTGGTGGGTACTATAGTTTATTTAAACGGTCTTGGTTAAATAATAAAACTACACTCAAGTATAATACGTATAATGACCACGTTGTTATTTAGTTTAATGGTGTTGTTAATTTTAAAGAAGTATTCGAAAAATAAAAATAAAAGTCCCTTTAAACAACAAAATGGAATAGAATACAATTAAATATTTAATGCTATTCGTGTTGTGACAAATTATTATTATCACGCCAATCTACATAATTCTATCGTATTTTATACGTTTTACAAGTTTAAAAAATATGTCTTTATTTACAACGATTATGCGAATTTGATATTGTAACAATATGTTTAGAATTTCATGGCCAAATTTATGATAATAATAGTGGTAAAATATTGTGGTACCGACAGTATATTTTAGTTGGTCAATGTCTATAGTTTGACGAAGGACAGCCGATACTGTAATAATATTGTTGTGGTGTACCTATATGCATGACAGTGTATTTCAAAATAGAATATTTCATGTACATAGTACATTATACAATGTTAAATTTATGTTTATAAATTTATATCAATAAATTGATACTACAACACAATATGGAGACTTTAATTTAAATCATAATTTGTATTCAACGATCTCGCAACACTACATTAAATAGGATTGTGCATTTCAACGGGCTTATTGTATAAAGTCTATTTTATTTTATTATAATCTTATAAACACAAAAGCAAAATACTAATAGATATAGAACAAAACAATTTTTTCTTTTAGGATATGAAATTGAAGATGTTAACATATTTCCAATAGAACAACAAAATACAATTTTTTCCTACAATATTTTATTAATCATTCACTTACGCTAAATAATTTCCTACACAAACACGTTCTTAGAACAATGTTTTTATATGTATTGCAAATCTCTGAAACCGATGAGTATCTCTCTAATTGTCATAATAGATCACAAGTTGTGTAGCTACAAAACCAAACTTTCTACTTTTTCGCCCATAGTACATAATTTCATAAAATATAAATAATAAATTAAAACATTTTTATATTTCTAAATAATAAGTAATCAATTGAATAAATATTTATAAAACAAAAAGCTGACACTCGTACTTATTATAATAATAATATATCTGTTATAATTTTTTTTTTTTGGTTGTCGAACTACATTTAAAAATGTTTTGATTAAATCAACAAAAAAATTGTAAAAATATTGACTCAATATGTGATTTAATACATTTAGGTATACACATGTGCTTATATTTTATTTTAGGTATAGGTCTAAAAAGGCTTGTTTAAAAGAGCTGGTGCAACCTCCATCCATAAATGGCGACCCTGGTTATTATAATGTTATAAACTTTAAAGTACCTATCAGCAATAATCGTCGGGTATATTTTCTAATTGTTATTAATTTATTATTATTTATCATAGTTCTTCGTAAATATAATTTATTAACAGATAAACAAAATGTATGGTTATGATTGACTTATGTGGACGTTTGAAGCTTTAAAATTGAATTGTCCAAATTTAAAACCATAAAAGTATAATTTACAATAAAGCCGCTTTTAATATCTTAAATCATAATAATATAATATTGTAATGTAGTATAATACTAATAAATAATCAGTTATTAAACTAATATTTTATATGTTTCGTTTTAAGGGATTTGAATTTTGAGATGTTAAAATCAGTCTACAATCTATTTACCTATAATGATATTACTTGATTAAATGAATACACAGTTATAGAAGAAAAATTTATATTTTTAATACATACAATGTCTTAACAAATAATTTTGTAATGATTTGGCGGGATTCGAGCTACAACCGTAATTGGGTTAGATAAATAGAAAATTCATATTAATTTGATGACGCCATTGACACCCATGCGGATGATGCATTAGTGGTTCAGAAACATTTAAATAATAGATTTAAGTTTGCAGATTTGTTTGTTCGGTCAATAAAAATACAGTTTTAAAATACCACGAAGAAATAGTTCACAACATATTGTATAATAGTAGCTCACAGTAGGTGCCTATATTAAACTATATATATTAAAAAACATAAATTTAAAGTTTAAGTTTTAAACCATTTTTATTCGAATGTATTCATTACTTTATTTAAGTCACTTTGTATTTAAATTGCTACATCGCACGATTTATATGTTTGCAGTACTTAAAAGTTCAAGTATTATTTCTTGTTTGTTTTAAAAGTTATTTCTTAACCAAATCGGTGTAGCAATATAGAAACAGTTTCCTCGTGTAGGTCAAAATATGACCAAGAATGATCAGATATATACAGGGTGATTCTTTTATTAAACAACACTCATTATTTCCAAAGTATTCATGTTTTTGAAAATATTTTTTTACATAGTTTCAAATTGTTAAAAAAACAACATATTTATAAAAAAAATTATATTTTTAAACATTTTTTATCCTTATAATTTTTTACTCTTTTGAATTACAACATAGATTTTTAATTTCATATTCCAAAGCAGAATAATTTTTTGAGTATTTTGATACATAAAAATCGAATTTAGGGTGAGTAGTTTATGAGTTATACTTATTCAAAGTTTGGACAAGCGGAGTAGTGGATAAATATTTTGCGGGGTAACCCCGTACCACTCCACTCCGCGCACCTAAACTTTAAATACGTATAACTCATAAACTACTAGCCCTAAATTCAATTTTTATATATCGAATTACTCAAAAAATTATTCTGCTTTGGAATATGAAATTAAAAATCTATGTTGTCATTCAAAAAAGTAAAAAACTTAAAAAATTATAAGAATAAAAAATATTTAAAAATATAATTTTTTTATAAAAATATTGTTTTTTAACAATTTGAAACTATGTAAAAAAATATTTTCAAAAACATGAATACTTTTGGAAATAATAAGTGTTGTTTGATAAAAAAATCACCCTGTATACTTATTTGACAATTTATATCATAATATCATATTTTCATATACATATATTATATACCTATTGCCTTAATTATTAATTTTGTTTACATCAAGTAAACATTTTGTTCTATTACGTTTCTTAAAAAAAATGGTCCTAAAAAATGTTCAATTAATGCTAAAATAATATTACAGCACCAACTGTTTGAACGAAATACCATAGTACTGTTGTATAATAGTGGATAAAAAAGGTTCACTTGTTAGTTATTAATGAAATCGACCCGTTTTAATAATGCAATGCAGTCCAATATCCATTTATAATGTATTATGTATACCTAGGTAATTGGTATATTAAGTGCTACTGTGGTTATACAATTCTAATCAAATATTTTTGATAACTTACATGTAAAATATGTTAAAAATGAGTAATATAATATCGTGTTTTGACGATTTTATTTTTATTTTACAAAATATTAAATGAATGTATGATATATAGTAGAATGCACTGAAATTAGTCGAACGTAGGTATGACTTGTGAATGCAGTAGACGATAATAATAGTATGTTCCCGTGATACCGGTTCACCTTGAAAGTCCTAGTTCAAGTGCATCTTGTTCTGAACGTAACTATATCTGAATATGGCTGGATATAAAATAAAAATACAATAGAATGAATACAGTCTAAAAGAAAAATTTTAAATTGTATAGTCGAATGTTGTGTAGAATAACGTGGATTAAATAAAAATTTTAGTTGAACAATCTCGTAAACGAAAATCACTTAGTCCTGGTGTAAAAATGAAATGAGATTATTTAAATTGAAAATCTTAATGTGCAGATTTTTCAAGAATTTGCATTTTTAAATTCAGAATAAGCAGTATAAAAATACATACAATAAATTAGGTTTTATTTATTAAAACATAATCTTAATACGGTAGAAATAAAAAGTACAATTCAATATCGCCATTTATGCACTCTGCAGTCTTTAATTAATTTTTACCTTTCATACTTAAATACAGTTCTATTATTATGTGCACACCAAATCGTATGATATAGATATTCACATTATTATGATGGTTCAAAATTATTTTTATCATGCCGAAGTATACTTTTATACGATGCTAATCATCTGAACTGAAATACAGAATAGCAGTGGTAGATGGGGAAGGAAATTATGTGACCATTGCACTTAAAAAAAAAATATATATTTGAATTAAATTGGTGTATATCATCTAAATGACTTGATTTAGTATCTTGTCTCAATATAACTTGAGTATAGAATTTAAATAATGTTATGTTTACACGAAAGACGAAACTGATTATGACATTATAGAAAACAGTGGTTAACTGTGCTAATAGTATTCAGTAATTGGGTTGATCACTTTGATCAGTAATACACGAAATGTAATTTTGCATAGCTATTTATCGTTTATACCATAGGGATGGCCAAACAATAATATTTTCGTATACCATACGAATATATGATTAAACATGATGATATCAAAGCCAAAATATTTATAAAAGTATTTTACGTATATAATTTGATAATTTTATATATTTTAAATATATAGGTACCAAAAAAAATTTAATTCATTATAATAATTACATTTTTTTTTTTTTGGACATGTCTGTTCTATAGGTATAGATTTTGTAGAATCTTATCCTTTGTTTTACAGATTCTATAGTCTATAGAATATAATATAATAACAAAATACAATATAAATTTCTTATTAAGAATAATATAATACGATATTATATAATAATAATAATATTGAAGTATGATAGTAATATAAGTAATAACTGTGAATTTTTATGATAATAATAAAAAAAATAATACATTTTAATCGATTATATGATTTTGTTACTATACTGATAATCGATCAGTAAAAACTCAGAAAGGAAAAAATGACGTTTGAGAAAAAGAAATAATAATTCATGCGAACTCCCTTTTATGGATCCGTAGATTCGTCTTGTAGACTCGTTAACGCATATTATTTTTAATATTACACATTATTACTCGACTTAGACGCCTTCGAAATGGTTGTTGGTAAATGCGTGAATACGTAATGAGTATAACCATACGAAAATAGACAACAACGTTTACGAAGCCATGTCATATAGTCGTTGTCACTAATCGAGCAGGTAACGAGTACGTAAATATTTACAACATCAATTTTGCAATATAATAATACATTGTATTAACAGTAATGATAGCGTCAATTATTATATTACTATAAAAGAATATTTTCAGTCTCCCACTCCCCTTAAGTGGGTTTTCTAAACGTCTTGAAACAGTAACTTCATAAGTATGCTATATTGTAGCAGTGTATATATTGTTAAAAATGTAAATGAGCTCATTGCAATAAGTGTACCAGTGTAACCATCAATCAATCATCATTAATCGAAATTCGTTAACCTAAAAGCATTACCTATATGTATAATAGTAATAAGTAAAGCATATAGTTTTATATGCACTGAAAGTATTGAATATGCAGTGAAAATCTCTAAAATATACATCAAATGTGCAATAAAAAAAAAATTAATATTTAAAAACTAAGTTATATTAAGCATAAAAAGTATATAAATATTACAGAACTCATTAATTACGATAATATGAATATTTTTATTGAAAAATTAAGTAAAATGTACAACTCTAAAAGTGTTTTTATTCTTTATCGTAGCCGGTAAATTATTTCTTTTACAGCGATGAGTTTACATCGAAAACTTCAAATTTCAATATGTATTTACAGACATAATATATGCATCGATGTAGGTATATGTCATAAATATAATACGAACATAAAATTGACGAAGTTATGAATGTTTGGTCGGAATATAAATTTAAAAGAAAAATACAAAGGATTCTGAATTTGCATGAAATATCAAGTTATCTATAATACAATATGTCAATACGTCATCTGGAGTATCTGAGATTTCATTTTTTAAGCATTATTATACAGTGAATTGACGAGAAATATGGTTGAAAATCAATAGTAATCAATTAAAAGCCATATATTACAATCTCATTAAGATTCACTATCAAGTTAATAAAATTAAATACATTTTAATCGAATACCTAACATCTGTTTATCAGTGACGAAAACCTATTAGTATGGACAACTATTATAAGTTTAAACATATATAATATGTAAGTAGAATTATATAGAATGTATTGAGACTATCATAACATTTAGTTAATCTTTATAATATTTAAAAACATTATAGTAATTTCTGATTAGAATTATTTATTAAAAATTGATAATTATACATACCCATAATTACTCCACTGCCTGTGCTACTTCATTGCACCAATGCATTTACACTTTAAATACATATCAAAGTTCTATCTTAAAAAGTTATAATTTATAACTAATTAATTCATCATTCAAATTTTTTTCATTTATAAAAATCATTTCAAATAATAAAATATATTATAATTATTTATCAAAAATGTTATTTTTTTTTATATAGAGAACGGTAGTGTTTACAGTTAAGAATCACTCACTATAATTGTTAGGTAATATATACTCAGCCGGTTTAGCAAAGTGGAGGAGATACATCATGATTTGTCTAACATTCAAATATATCTAGGTACTTGACTTAAACAATGTTAATAAAATTTAAATTAATAACGTAAAATATTAAAATTTTAAAGTTTTTCGATATTTTAAACGACATTTTAAGCCGAAAAATATAGGTAAATATACTTAAACAAGTTTTCATCACGACCTATTGTGGCTGTAGTATGTATGTTATCGTTTCCTATATAATCGTTGTGCTTCGACCGCGATATTATAATATTGAGTATTATGAGCCTCACGGCGGCGACCTGTGGCAAATACTTTATAAATTATAAATATACAATATTATAGTAAATTGTCACACGTATTTTATAATACCATTATTACACCATTATACAATATAGTATATTATATTATAAGTATAATTTACCGATCGCTAATATATAATATATAACTAGCTGTCAATCGCTTGTTCCGACCCCGTGGACAGTTGTTTGAAATTATGGGGTTGTCTTTTTGCTCCACAAATCCTGTCTAGTCGTCCTATAGCTATTTCGATGATAAAATTCTATAAGGTCTATAAGGTGGACATATCTTATACCTACGCAAAATACTGATTATTAAGGTGTTTATAAATTCTTATAAAATATAATATACTTATAGATAATAAATTCTTTCTCACATCAATATTATTATTCTTACACCCGGGAAATATATTATATAATAATTTTAAAACGTCCTTAAATGAATTATAATAATAACGAACAATGATTATTAAACAAAAACATTGGGTATTATATCTTGTAGGTTTTCGCATCATATAGCCAATCAGCGTATTACTGACTTAATATATACTACTTTTCTATTGGTTATTATTATTATTATATTATTGGATGAGTTTTAACCTATCTTAACTACTCGAGTCTGACGAGTCTCAAGTTTAAGTACATCAGTTGTAGTTAAAACGTAGTGATCTATACTTCAAACCCCGCAGGACCTTTCAAAGCACCGAGCCGTTGTCACATCTCATATACGTCGACAATAATGATTGATTCATCGTCGATTCTATATACACATTCAGAGGTAAGTCGTGGCAATTGCTTTAAACAATTATTTTAATATATGTATTATAATATATTATACATATACGTTGACATTCAAATTTTATAGGAGATACAAAACTTATTTTGTGTTACTTATTATGTTCCCTTTTTGAAATAAATGAAATAAAGATACACATACTGTTACTATAAGAATATGTTTATAGGTTTCATTTTCACACTATGTCAGTAAATACTAAATAGTGTGTTTAGATACAAATATAAATAATAAAAAAAAAAAAAAAATTAAGTCATATTTCAGTCCGTTCACTATTCGTTCGTGTGGAATTTTATTTTTATACTTAGTAAATACCTATATACATATATTAGGTATATAATATATTAATATTATACAAGTATAGTTAAGTTTATAGCTTATAAAGCTAAAGCTTCCTAAAGCTTTATGATTATTATTCATATTTATTCTGGTAATTTGGAACGAATACAATCATGATCTTCTAAACACCCTCGGACATATTATAGGTATACTCATATAAATAGTAATATGTGATGTTTGAATTATTATATAATATTATAATGCGATTCAATTGGTGATGATCGATAATGATTTTTTCCGTTATATTCCGCTGGGGCGCTATCTAATTTAAAAATTATTAAAGCTAAGTATTACGAACTTACACAGATGACTGACCACTATAAAACAATATTGTACACGTGCACGGTAAAGAAACATTGAAAACTTAAAATTATATTTATAAAATTATCAATACCTAAACTATTTTACGACGTCATACTTTTCTGATGTAAACTACAGCTGTATATTTTATATAAAAATATGATTTTTATTTTACAATACGTTGTACCCCGTTGAAGTTTTGAAATATACTTCATACCTAATTCATAATATATAATCCGCTGTATTCCGGCGGTTATCGTTAATGACCATCATCCATATTAAGCCGTCACTATTGTTCGGAACTATATTGTGTAACCCATAGTCCATAGACTGTAACCCATAATACGTCGTGTATACATAATATTATATACTAATTAATAATCGTAATACATGCGATATATTTACAAAATAAGAGTATTACATTACATTTTTTAACGTCTTCTCAACGTCAAAATTTCTCGTCTGTCATTTTTTATCGTATATATACGTTATGAATACACGGCAACAATATAAAGGTGTGTCTTCGCGGATGTCTCTGTAGTTCGCGATGCGTATGGTAGGTGTCTACACGGCGATATTATTTTAATTATACCTTAGGTCGAGTTGTCGCGCGATCGAATTTCAATCCCGTTTTATAAATAGTCAAAGTGTAAGCGTACAACAACAACTGTTAACAGTAAACGTGATTTATTGCCACGCGTATAGTACGATAATACGTTTGAGTTGTAAAATATGTGATTGCCGACGGACACAAAAAACATCGTCAGCTGATATGGCAGGTACATGTCATTTGGCAGTGAACGGTTTTATTGCAGTCGGCGTAAATTTATATTCTTCTGCATATTATTATCAGTTATTATCAAGTCATAATATAGTCTGTTGCACGGCTTATACCTCTATATGCTCGCCCGTAATGTATGCTTTATCCTTGTGTTTCGTCATTATTTTCAACTACCTATAACCTTGCTACTCATTATTTATAACGTTAAAGTTCTAAAAATAAAGAAAAAACCGGTTACTGTCGTTATAAGCGGCGTGTGCAATCTCAATAGTATACACGACGTCTGAATAATATGTGAAAATTTCACATTGAATTTCGCACATTTCGTGTCAAACTCAAAAAAGCGTTATTTTCCCGAATCCACGCATTCCGCCAGTCGTCTATGACTCGTTGTCAATATTTTCGGAATGCTCATCAGTACCTACCATCATCAACTATACTTGAAAAACACATTTGAAAGCTGTTTTGCACTAGGAAGCTACAATATCGTATGGTGTAGGTAGGTATAGATATTACGTATACGTAAACTTATAATTTATATCGATTTATCTGTTAGCTACAAGCTCGGCCATTCGCTGTGATTACTATTTAGTGGGTATCAGAATGCCCGTAAACGAGGTTTTTTGGTGAAATTAAACCCACGTCCTTCTGACTCGAAACGATCGGATTTTTTATGACATTTTTATATTGAGGTCTTTATTATAATTGAATGTTGGTGAAAATAACGTTTACGCGTACAATAACAACTCTCACATTATTTTACGTTTTGAAGGTCAATAAAAAACAAAAACATTAAAAAAACATCGATATTATTATAAGTTCAACATGCTGAATAGAGCACTTACATAAATGGTGGTGGCGGGGAAGAGAATAAAGGGCCTGCTGTCCATTACCCTTTCTCAGAATTTTACTTATGATAAGTACGTGTATGATGTAATATAATAATATGATAAACGAATATTATATGCGCATCGTCATATAGTACTAATATAATATAGTTGTCGGATTTCTATTACGAAAAACACTCGTTATTATATTTTATTCTTCGGACGTATCAGTGCTGTCATCGTCATGGGGTACCTACTCGGCATAATATGATATACATATAATAATATCAATATGTTAATATTGTAGTCTCACTACGTGATATTTTTTCGGAAAAAATAAAAACGAATTAATGATAAAAAAATTACTTGACGGCGCGGTACGGTTCAACGAGAATAATCGCAAAACATTTCTTTTTTTTTTATCGAGAAGAAAAAAAGACTCGTGCATTATTAACGCAGCCACACGGCGCGTTATTATTATACGCATTACGATGACTAATATAATTCAGGGGTGGCCAACGTGGGGTTCGCGTTAACGCAGTTGAAATAATCTTTTACACAATTTATTTGACGAACGAAATAAAAATGGAGTATAATTATATAAACTATAATGATAGGTTATAGGTATAATACTTACTAATTGTGCGGGGAAAAATTGTATTATTTATATACCATACGAAATTACGAAATACCGACTGTTCTGAGAACAATAAAGGGGTAGTGTGAGCCCTGGCCGTGGCCTATACTAGCGTTTTTTTTTTTTTTTAGTACATTATAAAAACCAAAAAACCCTTTTTTTAAATTTTTGATCGGTTAGGTTTTTTCCGCAATCCGACTCCCCTCCTCGCAACATCATAGTCGTGTGATGTAAACCGCCAGATCGCCTTAAAACGAAAACTGCAAGTCCAAATAAGATATCGTCAAGTCCGTCGAGATGAAGATCTGTTCATCGACACTTTTCGTTATCGTTTCTTGGGCTCTCTCTCGTCATTGCCGAATCAGTCAACCCCGATTAAACCACACAACAAAAAGAGATCCTCCTCCTTCTCCTCCTCTACGCCAGACCGTATTCTGTGGGGCTCTTCGGGGCCGGCGAAACGCGCAGTGGCCTCGGCCGGTGGTCGGTCGGTCGGCGGCGCCGGCGGTCGTCTACGTCGCGGTCGCCGCGGAGGAGAGCGACCGCAGCTGCGTGCGTCGAACGAAACGCGTCGCGGGTGTCGGCGGTGGCGGCACATCAGTCGCCCAGTCGCGTTTCGATCGGCAACCTCGTCGCACTGTTCCGCCGCCGCCGCCGCCGCAGCCGCACAATAATAGTATTATCACACGTCCGCAACGACAACAACAACAAAAACAAAACTACTTACTGTGATATCGCCGTATTAAAAACGCGCGCACGTGACAAAAACCGCATTAGTGCGTTTTCCCATTATTCCGAAATCGGCCGTCGTGTCTCGTATACGAAAATCGTTACAAAAAATAATATTATTATATTATCGGTCATGGCTCGGCCGTGCAGTGATGTCGCAGTGCGCCGTGCGACGGTCGTACCGACTTCGCGGCCCTCCGACCGGTCGCAATAACGACGACAACGGTACCGCCGACGAGTGCACGACGATAATCGTTGCGTTCTATCCATTTCAATTTTTGCGACCGACTCGACGACAGTGGAAGAGCATCGCCGTCGGACGACGGACAGTCGACGCGACGTGTTTTATGCGCCCCGCGACCAGACAACCACTCGCCACCGCCGCCACAACGCAGACGCTGCGACACCGTCGCCGCCGACGCCGTCGTCGCATATTCTTCTTCGACCCGAAAACGTTGGCCGCCCACGCACGCCATGTACGTGTCGCTGTGCAGGGGAATCCCGGAGAGTTCGTTCAGGTACGATCGCCGACGACCGCAGCGCGACGAAACGTATTTTTTTTTGCGCGTCTCGGGCTCCTTTAAATCAGTCGTCGAGGGGACGCCGAACTCGGTAAACGGCCGACAAATTTGCGTTCGGCAGAACCGATTTCATATGGTCTCGACGGTTTTTCAAAATCAGAGCGTATTTCACCCTCCCGTTATCGCTCGGAGGTGAAAACGAGACGTTAATGTTATATAATATTACCTAGGCAGCCTCCCTTCGGTATGCGATACGTATTCAAAATATTTAAATGGTATTTGTATAAGATCTTACGAGACGCCTTAGATAATTTTCTTACCTCTGAGTCGGATTGTCGATAATATCGCGGGCCGTAGTCGATTTAATCTGCAGATATTAGTACCACGACGCGAAATCGGTTCCGCCGAACATAATATACTATTACAGCGATGTACCCATTGTACCTACGTTTGCAAAACGTAGACAACCGCATTCGGGTTCGGCGTCTTCTGATGGGCTGTATTCCGTGCAAGCTAGGAACCACTGTTCTTTAGGATATTATGCAGTTTTTTTTTAATTAAAAGGTTATTAGGTATTCAATAATAATGTCCGGAACATTGCCGTAGACTATAATCGTCCAGGGCCGATTCCAATGAAATGCCCAAACGCGAGTTCTATAATTTGTTTTTGATATACCTAAATACAAAAGATATATTGTTCTGAGCATAGTTCAATTTGTTTGTACGGAAACGAGTCTTTACTAAGAACTAAGTCTTTATTAAGAAGTGAGGTTTTTAGGCATTTGAGTGGGGGGAATCGAATGAAACATGTATGTGAAAATGATATAAACATCGTAATATTATTAATAATAATAATAATTTATCATGTTTTGTATAGTTGTATTGTAAACGAAACTATAACATAATTTGTGTTTTATTTTAATTGTTTTTTTGAGTCGTTTGCACAAAAATTAACTCGCATAAAATTTACCGACAATTGTAAATTGATTTACATGCCCTGCAAATCAAATCTGGCCCTGCAACGTTAAAAAATTATAAAACTACCGCCGTGCACGATGTATTGGATTTATTTTCACCGCTCGACGCAATGTCCCGACCGGGAGGTATACCGCCGTTTACGTTCGCACATAACTCAAAAACTTGAAATTTATAGACCGTATTTTATCAACTCATAATGTATATATATATCGTACTCCTCTGGAGTTTGCACGTGCGTTACGACGACGACGATCATCGTTTTGACGCGATATATACTCTATGTGGTCCGAGCTTGGATGTTTGATATTTAAGACCGACGATTGTGATACATTATATAACAATAAATTGTAATGACGGTGTACGATGACGAGTAGTTGTACCGCACACACATGCACAGAGTGTGCGTGTGTGTGAGAGAAATGACATATGAATGAGCGAGAAGAGAAGAAAACAAATTCCAATTGGACGGCGAACCCCTAAAACTGTGCAGTTGGTTTACTATAAATTATATAATATATATATACGTATATATATTGCATTAAGGACGATGACACTGGGGTTTCGTCGAAATTAATAATATAATGATAGTAATAATAATTTATTAGATATTGTGACGTGCGTGCGATGTGTGTTGGTTTATTGTATAAAATTATAATGCTGTTAGGTTTTTGGCGCCAAAATTATAATAACATTACGGTTTTCACTCTTGTTTTCGAAACGAAAGAAGATTTCACCGCCGAGAGAGCAGAGTGAGTCGCGTGTTTTCGTGTTCGCATTTGCGCGTGAAAAAACCACGCGGCGCAGATGCCAGGAAAAAACGACAACAACAATCTCGACGGGTCGGAAGGAGACAGAAAACGATTTTATTATGTGTATAGAGGTATACTCGTGACGTCACTCCCACGTGGACGACCAAACTGTTGACTGTATTGTTGTATTATGGTAGTCGTGTACATAACGTGCGCGTTGCAGTTGCACTACGAGTTCACGAAACGGTGACATACAGAGTGATTCAACAAGCACGCTCACCCCTCCCCTTAAACCTCATATAAAATGCACTTATTCAAGTCCTGATTCGTAAAGACAATCAATATGATTTGCAAATTCTTACCTAGATTTTTTTCATACCATTTATCACTATAAATATGAATTAAATAAACAAAATTTTTCCCTTTTTTTTTTTGTGAATTATTATTATTTTTTTGGAAATTTTGATGCATCTAAATCAACATTGTAACGTGTAGTTTCAGTCAATAAATTTAGTATAGGCGTACGTTTACTACGGATAATAATTCTTTATAATGGTTTTACGTTAACTACAAAACAATTGTACTATATTTTCAATTTAGTTGTTATCATACTTGGGCAATGTTAAACAAATAACATAACATCAATACTATAATTTTCAAATCATTACAACCCAAATTTTTTCGAATTTAACACAAAATTAAATAAGGGACCTAAAAACTGATCGTTTGAATTTTGATTTAAATACATCAAAATTTTCAAACAAATCACCTGCTTCAACTTACAATAAATTATAAATAAATTATTATCTTTTTATATTTATTTAGCACTTGAAGATCGTTTTGATTTTAAAAAAGTAGTTTGTATCATCATGGAATTTTTCTTAAACGCTATTTAAAAGATCTAACTAATTTAAATTTTTATAAAATATGGTTTTTGAGTATACTTAATTCCTAAAGTCAGATTAATGTATTAATAAAGAATTAATGTAGTTGAGCATGCTTTGTAAATACTCTAAATATACAATATACGTATACGTATTTGTTGTACAAAATTGTAGAGGTTATACAGTATGTCAATATGAAATATAATTAATGTAAATGTATATTAACGTTCCTATTATTTCAAGTCTAAAAATGCCATCTTTTAAAACAAATATTTTAAAATTCCTAAATTAAACCCAACTGCTTGATAAACTATAATTTAACTCAGTTGAGCCAGATACCATTTTATAAAATTTATATTATGAATCCAAAAAAACTAATTTTTGGAATTTGATTGTTTTATGTGAACGAGGGCGATATCTGATGACGGATAATATTTTTCGTACAATCTTTTTTACTCGGTAGTCCACGGACACGTCATCAATTCTTCGTATATTGTTTTTGATATTATCGCTACAGTATATGTTGGACGATTCCCTTCAGTTAACATATAATCATCGTTATATTTTTATTCAAAAGTATTTAATTTTTTTAAATAAACATATAATTTTCAATTCCATATTTCTAAGCAGAATATTTTTTCTGGGAATTTTGTTAAAACCACATTTAATTTCGAACGTCTAGTGAATAAGTAATAATTTATAAGTTTATAACATATCAAAATACTTAAATACTCGTTCGAAATTTGATTCTTAATTAGATGAATGTAATATTTAATTTTCCGAAAATATATTCTGCTTAAAAGTATAAAATTAAAAATTATTGTTGTCGTTCAATAATTTAAAAACTTTAAAAAATGTTATCTCATACATAAATTCTTTGAAAAAATTAAATTTTTTTTTATCTTAAAAGTGGTCTTTTAGTGACTTACTATTATAAAAACGTTTACTTTTCGTACGGAATTTCGAATGTTAACTGTTAAAAGAATCACCCTGTATTTTAATTATTACATCAGGTTAAACTTATAACTATTTTACATGACTAGGCATTTATTTGTAAAATATTATTATAATTTAATATTTTATTACACATAACGTCAATGTACGTATATTATTTTACGAACTGCACCTGCAGACGATCAGCAATCATGGGGCAACAACCTGTGTCGCTTTCAATAATAGTCAATACTCAATTACTGTTTATAATTTATCATATAATTGGACTTTTTTCTTCGGTCTTTGCGTTATGAAAATAATATAATACGTTATAATTTTTAATATAATATTATATATTTCATAGGAATCCCTGTTATATATTTATATTTGAGTTTTAAAAAATAAAGAAAGCATCTACTCTCAGTCGAGTATTTAATCTTGAGGTACGTTTTTTTTTTTTATAAATTGTTGATATTATAGTACGATTACGTTTTAAATTCGATCACAAATATTATTTATCCCAAATCGTTACTTATTGCGAAATGTTTGTTTATACTTTAATGGTACATAAATCATTAATGGTTTGGCATAATCTAATGAATAATTAAAAAAGGGACAAATGTTTTATACACATTCATATATATAGTTATAATACATAATGGAGCGCATGAAAATCGGGAGTAAGTAGCACAATTTACGTAATTAATTATAGATAAATTTAATTATTTTTAACCGTCGAGCGTCGTTCTGAAATTAGTCACAAATAAAAATGCAGTAAAATTAAATCTAGTATAATTTCCTTAATTCTATATTAAACACTGCAACTGCAGTGGAAATGATAAGTCAAGTATTACATAAATTGTAAATCACGTATGCATGAGATATATTATATAATCTATTAAAATTATTATTTATTAGAATAAACGTTAAAAAGAATTTATCGCTTTAGATGGTCAACAACATTTTTGAATAATATTATGATTGAATTTTTAATTTTTTTTCCGTAGATGTGCAAGTATAATAGGTATTAAAATATTAGTATAACTATAGATTTAAGATATATGTACGTATATTTCTCCCGACGATAAACATAATTTTGATTTTAGAGATGTAATTAAATAATTATCGTACTTATAAGATTTCGAATTCTATTTTAAATTCTTCTTGATGGTACCCAGGTATTTGACTCATAAAATACTGATTCGATTAAAATTAAAAACGTCAATAAACAGTATTGTTTATACTTTATATTTTGTTGTATTTTTATGTAGTATCACATGCATATTATGAATAATTCAAATTTAAAAGTGAATATTTTTAGTCGTAATTGTATTGGCTATTATCGTATCTTGGCAAGAATATTAAAAACACTCGCGAGTGCCATAGAACATTTTATAAAGCGCCGATTTCGTTTCTATTATTCACTCTAGTCAAAAGTATATATATTTACCCATATACCTACAGAGCAATTGATTTAAATCTGATAAATTATAAACGTTTATGTACATTTTATTTTTTTAACTATCATAAACACGCTGTTTACGGATAACATGTTTTGTTTAAATCGATGCATTCGAAAAAGTAAAGTTATGTAATATGCAATTTTTGATAAAATTCAACAAATTTATAAGTATTAATTTAATCGGTAATAAGCATTTTGTTTTTCATATGATGAATATAAAATATTAAAATCACCTCATGGTTCACTGAGGCATCTGATACTTATATTTTACTTCCAAAATATTACAATATTACCGGCATTTTGTACAGCCTCGAACAATATATATTATAATAATCTCTAAGTAGTGCATAGGTATTTTGTTATAGAAACCGACAAACTACGGTTTTTAAGATAGAGATTTTTTTTTTACGTTTGTAAGATAATATTTTGTAATAATTTTTATTATCAACTTATTTGCATTATACAGTGCATATATACACGTGCTTACATAATATTCTCGGAATTATGTTACATTGAATTATTAATGTAATAAGAAATGACTAATGCCTAATGGAAACGATTGCGTATTGATCTAGAGTTGAAATGTAATTATACATCGTTGAATGTATTATAATATTGTGTTAAGTGTGATCTGTAAATTAACGATAAATTTACTACTTTGTACTTAGTATTTGATCGTGATTTTCGCATATTATTACATTTATGTCCAATTCTATCATTCACACTTCGTTTAACTCGAACATCGTTACCGTTTTCTGGGCACTGGGTCTTCCTCGCATACATTAGCATATATTGTTTTATTATTTGTTCAGAAAATTATAATGTCTATATGAGTCTATACGCTATTGAGAGCAAATGCTTCGAAGAAGATGACAAGCAGATAATCTGGACTAATTGTCGTCGAGAAATTTTAAACGTTTGCATAAAGAATACCATACGATTACTTGTGAAAAACACCATTTATAAGTGTGGAAATGAATACTATGAATTATATCGAACATCATTATTATTGTATGGAATATGGGTCATCAATAACTTAGAAGTGATTGAAAAGTAAATACACGATATAAAACAACTCAAAAGTCAATAGCTGTAATATTACGTATTTAGAGTGTATTAAATATTTTTATATTTCTTCGAAGCTCGTAGCATCTAAAATAGTCATGAATAATAAGTAATTGACGCCAAACGTTTGTACACGAGTACCTTTTAATATATATTATAGACACCTATATATTATTGAACGTAGTGCAAGTTCATAATTAATTATTCTAACCACAAAGGACAACAACAACTTTAACAAGGAAAAAGTAGTCTGTATAAACATATTCTCAATTATAATAATAATATGTACTGTGGTAGGATAAGTTGATCAAAACATTACTATAATATGGAATCGGTTATTATCTATGCAACAGTTACCTAATAATAATTGTTTTACTAAATGTATCGTTTCCTTATGTTTACTGAAACTATACAATGTGACGTGGGTGTATTTAATAATATATCTTTTTGTTTTACGTGTACAACATACAACTATTATTGTCATGTACACATGGTTTACATTCAATTTAATCTTAGAAAACACATTATTTGAGTTCATATCGAATAATGTAAATTTTTACTATCATGTGTCATGTACGACTCTATTATATTACGATAATTATATAATATAGGTATCAATAAAATGAAATAATCACTAGTTATTACATAATTTTTGAAAAAATTGAGGAAGACGCTATACTTACTGCAATTAATTTGTAGTGGATAATAGGGTTTACGCGATGACACTCAAGAAAGCATTATTACTACTGAAGTAACCAAATTTGTATAATAAAAGAGAAGAATATTATCTATGCGTTTATTTTTTGTGGGGGAGAATTATTTTTTAAATTTAAAGTTTTTTTTTTTGTATTTTTCAATAAATTATTACAAATTAGTGCATTAAGTTATCGAACTTATAACGAACGTTTTAACATAAAAAAGGTACTCTTCTATATACTGTGAACAATTCCTGATTTTATAATAGTTCCAACTGTTTCAAGTAACTTTGGTTTTGATTTGAGAGGAAAATCATTTTTGTTGAAAAAAAAAAATACTTAGAATATTAGTTTTAGACATTTACATACCTATTAAGAGCAAGCTCATAAGCATAAGCACTGATATACATAAGTATTTGAAAAAATTATAAACTCTTTTTATAGTTGTTTGACCTGGGATAAATATTGTCTTGTTGTTTTCTTAGTATATTTTGTTTTTTAATATTATAATTTTTGTCTCAATTATTCTAAGAAATATTATACAATTAAAAATCTCAATAACTTTTACAAATTCACATTATACAATATACATAGATGGCGCATTTAACACTAGATAAAATACATAGTTCTAGTTAAATTAACTGTCACATCATATAAATATATATTCATGTCTTTATGAATAGGTAAGTGATTCGTCAGAGTCTGAATCACTTCTGTTAACTAATATTGTGCAGCTGATAAAAATATATTTGCTATCAAATACTGTCCACGTGTGGTCACAATCGCAATAAAGTTTATTTCGAATTATTGTCGTGATTTGTGAACCTCGGCTGTTATGTGATTTGTAATTTCGTAGTTAATTTATATAATAACTAGAATAATACGCACTATGACTAGATAAATAAAATTGACATCAATCATTTTGATTTTTGTTAAATTTATTACCTGAAAATATTATTGATTTATAGCATTGATTGAAGTTTTACCGGAAGGATATTAAATATTAATATTATATTATATTATAATAATGTTTAAATAATAATTATAATATATTATTTGATATTGTGGCAGTACCTACTAAGTATAGTACAATTCGTATAATTTGCAGTATTAATTATGAAAATGAAAATAGGCAGTAGGCACCTAGTATAGTTTACAAAAAGGTTTAATTATTGTGCATTGAACATTTTTCTTTGACAAACTATTTGTATATTTTATTTTAGTTCAAGTAAAATACAAAATAAGTCTGCAGTATGATTTATTTTTAAGTAAGGGTTACTACTGGAATCAATTGATGCAATATGCACTATAAGTACTTGATAGAATCATTATTTTGTTTTAAGTTGTATTAAACGTTATATAATCCCATAATCGCCTGACGTGAGAAAAATGTTTTTTGAATATACGTCTTAGACCGATGTTATAGTATATGAATTTACCATTAATTAATTAATATATTAGTATTTAAATAGTCATTCACTTATTGCTACTGTCTTATAAGACAAGTAGTAAATATATTTACTTTAAAATTTTTCATAATTAAAAATGACTACAGCGGCGAAAACGTATAGTAACTAATATTATTATGCTAATATTATGCTATATAGTATGACCTGCAGTATGAGCTGATACTTTCGTAGTATAATTTGTTAATCAAGAGGAGACAGATATCTAATTGAGCGTATATTTTAATTGATTGTGGTGTGTAATTATTTTATAAGCACATAAGGTATTTAATGAAAATCATTTTGGAAAGGTAGTTTTTTGTGACGTGTAATATGCAATATGCATATATTATATTTGCATGGATTATTTTTATTGGATTAAATCTACTAATAAATTTACAGTGTTTTTATTTTTTCTTAGTAGGTAAAGAAGTGGATAGTAAACGATTTTATTTTTTTTCACTTGTTATTTAAGCTATTACTGAAAATATTAATAAAAATAAAAATAATCTAGTGTATTTTTTTAACTTTGTTATCGAGTATAAAAAATTAATTTAACTTAATAAAAAGATGCATTTTGACATTTTTAATCCAATAGATTAATTTAAATCTATTTTTAAGCTTTGAACCATGTGTCAAAGTTGTAGTTTTAATAATACATTATTACAGTTCCATAAACTTGATCTATTTTTGTTAAAGGCGTGTATTGGACTGATTACTTAATATATAATGTTAAAAACCTTGATATCAATTGCCTAAAATATGTTTAAGACTATTATTATTTATTAACATCACAATGTGTATATCTGTATAGTAGACCACGTATTTCGTTGAATGGCACTGTCAATTTGTAATATACGTTTAAATTATTTTAAATTTTTTAGATAATTATTATTAATTAGTTCAATTGATATATTGATACAATTTTATATACGTTTGAAAAAGAAATTTTAACTACTGAATAAGTTATGAGTATAGTATTAAATCAATGATATGGTTTCTTTATTGTATTATGTGATATTTTTTATTATAGCTCTCTCAATTTAAACTTTCTTCGTGTTATTTAAAATAAAAAATCGCTAGTTCTTATATTTGTTCACTTAAAACTTTTATTATGAATTCACAACTGTTTTTTATGTTTTAAATTCTAATTTATACGACGATAATATAATACCAGCGCATATTTCGATTGTTATTATTGAGTTGTACGCTTTATTTTATTCGATTTCGCGGAAAATGTGAAAGTTACAAAAGTTTGTTTTTCTATTAATTAATTACTAATTAATTTTCTATACTATACGATCATAGTATATCGAAATGTCGAATATAGCATGTATTTGATGTGTACTCATTATAGCGTATACTTTATCAAGTTTAAACGTTTGGTTACAACAGACCTTGACCCGATCACATTGGAAGCAAAAAACAGGAGTCGTATATAGTATATTATACCTAATGTATTCCAATAATGATTTATGTTTGGTTAATCATATTCTTGTCGATTATTATAATATTTATTCGCTATCGGAAGTAGTTTTAAAAGCACTTTCTAGAAGGCATTTTTTCATCGGTTATCTAAACATTCTTAACCATTAAATTTGCGAGGACTTATATTTAAATAATTTATAATCTGATATTGTATGTGTTAAGCATAATATGGTAATATTATGTATTATAAAGACATAGTTCGGTTTTTTGTCAACTGTACCTATCGAAAGTTTAATTTTATACAAGTATAATAATAAATAAAAAAAAATCGAAATTATTTACATTTAACATTATCAATAAGGGTCTAGAGGTATTTCAAATATTCAAAATTATAACTCCATAGTTATACATACTAGATAATATATTATAATTTATAATTAATGGATATAACACATTCTCGCGGTATATTGGCATTCCTATTATACCGTTTAATATGAATAATTTATATAACAATTAGAATATTCGACCTAAGATTGAAAATTAATTTCATGAAAAATTTTAATTTTTGAAACCAAACTGTTTGATGACTTTATTGAAACATGAATTAATATTATGGTGTTTTACTGTTATTATTTGTTAAGTCGCGTGACTTGATATTGACAAGATATATCAAACGGTGGTTGACTGCGTTCAGTTCTCCTTCACTACTCCTACCATATCGTAAGTCGGTCAGTACTGAATGAGAGAAACGGACTTAAGATCATATCGGTCGTTCGTGAAATAAATAATAAAATCCAAATGTCCACGGACAGAATATTTAATAGATATTATTTGATGGGGCAAGTTGTACTGTTATACTCTCTCCCTTGTGACGTTGATACTCGTTTTCACTTATTTTCAGTTCATTCATTGTCTGTACCACACGTTTTAATTAACCACTTATCAGTATTCTGCTTGGTGACTGGCAAATGCAGACATCAATAATACTCATTTTAGTGATTTTGCTGTTGTAGTATACTATTATACTGCTGTATAAATGACGAGTGCTGTTGAATTTTTATTATTATATTCTGTTTAAACCAGTAATTGAATAGTCATAAATTTAAAAATCAAAAATATTAAATATTATTCGTTATAAATTAGTATTATACAATTAAAAACCTAAAATTTAGTCATCATTATTTATATCGTGACCTTAGATATGAACTTTATTCTTCAAATCATATCAATTGCAATATATAAAACCATAAACAATTTTTTTCGCAAAATAATTATTCTTTTCAATAATATTTAAAACGTAATAGGTACCTATGTTCATACTTCATACAATATCTAGTTTTCAAATATTTAACCTATTTGTTTTAACAGAGATCTGTATAGATAAACTATTCACATAATGTAGCAGATAATTAGATAATAATAAATTGTTATGTGAACTATGTACTTAATATGTTTATTCTTTTGTATTGTAAATATATTACCAAAAAAAAATGTACCTATATAAATAGTTTTCGTGTAAACATAATATTATATTACATGCATTGTGTATACATTTATGTAATGCCTGTCATTGGCATACATTATTTTACTTACTTTGAAATAAATTAACTATCAATTTCATGTACATGTAATTGCAGTTAATTGCGAATACGTATCTTTAAGTTGTTCAATCTGTGGAAAACAAATAGCAAAATATTTAACGACAATTTCGTTTATTATATAAATAAAAAATAGAGATACTCGTACCATATAAACATTAAAATATATACAATTGAAATGTTTTTGTTCTCAACCAGTTTGAATTCATAGTTCATTATAGTTCACAATTTATAAATAGAATTTCAAAAGTTTAGATTATATTATTTAATTAACAAGTTTTATCATCATTTTTATTATTACTATTTGTATCTGTAGTGAGATAAACCTACTTTGCTTGGTTTAATAACGTTTACCGAGATCGAGTCACCTCCCACCTTTAATTTCACAAACGATCTTTCCGCAATAATACAATACAATAGTACCAGTTAATAAAAATAATAATTCGTATAAAACCTAGAAACATTTCATAAAAAACGAATACGTAATATGTGGTATATGGTATCTATGCCACCGCTATACGCCTACTCATGTATTATAATATTACAACAGTAGTTCACGTATCTGATATAAAACGAATTGGTAAGTATTATAAATGATAATGGTTATGATTATTTGATCAAATTTATAAGATGTTACAATATTATATAGTTATAATAATATTATAATAATTTTATTGTTTAAATTATTTATTTATTTGGTGGTTTGTTCGTGTAATGGAATTTTAAGCACTTCACTTAGTGTTATTATAACACTATAGGTACTACAATAGCGAATTATCTGATATAACAGAGTACGTTATTTCCTAATTAATTTTGAGATAAGATAGAACCTATAAGACTAAATACCACTACACTAAACCACTAGTTATATCGTGGTGTTACAACACAGTTTTACTCTTAAATATTATAAATGAATTTTTACCCACAAAATGTATGTTATCTATACAGTCAAAATTGATTTTAAATTAGACGGAAGAGCCACAATCATATTATTAAAAAAAAAAAAAATAATAAAAGTATAATGATTAGCATTCAAACTCTTATCTGTCAAACGTATGTATACCTACCTAATATATACCTACTTAAGCTTACAGAGGTGAAGACTCGTGCGCTAACGCGTTCTGCAGAATTGTCTTTAGTTAAATTAATATAATCAGTAAACAGAAAGGTAATTTTTTATATTTTTTAAAATAGACTTTTTATTATTATTAAATGACCTTTAGTCTATATTTATAACTTATACAGTTTCATTAAACGGTAAGAAAAGTATAATACGTGTATTGTAGTTTGTTGCCTTGTTGTAGCCATAGTTTGATATCGCAGTATAAGTAATACAACAATATATGTATATATATATACTTATTGCAGTAAAATGTAGGTATATCTTCTAAGTTTAAATACTAAAGTACATTAATTTTCTAAGCTATTTGTCTATATTTGTTCAGTACCATTTTTTAGATCTAGAGTGTCTCTAAACCGCGTGATTGATTAAAAAATATATACCTACTTTTTTTTTTTTTTAATAATTGTCAACGATTTGCCGTTAAGCTATTGTCGATTTGGACGAAATAGCATAATTGATAGTATTACAATAAACTCGTAACCCTAGGTATCGATAAACTATATTATTCGCTATTCAGAAGTGAACACCTGTAATAAAATATCTATATACACCAAATAATATATAGGTAGCAATGGACTTATTACGATTTAAGTCATTATCAAACTAATCAGTATTAGTTGTTAAGTCATTAAGTACGGTAATTAGTTCGGTGGTTCTGACAACGAGTGGTTACTAAGTGTATTCGTTTTATACTTACTGCGAGAATGTAAAAATCGTCAGCATACAACCAAAATAAAATTTATGTGTTCCTTTTGGAATTTTCATATAAATTATTGGGATCTCAGCAAGTCGTCGATTACTTAAATGATCAGTTCAGGTTTACGGACAGTTTCGAAGTAAGCGTTTGGATAACATTAACGATAATATTAATAAGTTTGCGTTATTTTAGAATGTGACAAACTACAATATTGCATTGCTTTGTATTATTGCTGTAGCTTTTTTTTTTTATTTCCTTTGAATAGCAGTAGGCATGCACTATAATAAATATAAAATATACACATGAATTACATTTGCGCGTATTCTATTTAAGTTATTTAAAAAACGTTTTGTAAATTAAAATAAATAATTATTGCTAATTAGTGTTAAACGGTACTTAAATACGATTGTATCGTATTTGTGTGTCAACTTTACACTCCGTAGATCATAAATGTCGCTTAGAACATAATATTAAAGTGTCCTTATTATGGTTATTTAAACAATTAATCGTGTTACATGTGTTATTATATTTACACTATTATGTTTTACGAAGTATTAAATTAAATTTAATAAAAATGTCATTTTTTAATTTTAAAATTTGTCGACTTCAAATATACGTTTTCCGATTACTATCGTAGAAGACAGATTATTGTATTTTATTATTTTACCTAGGACAAAAAACAAGTACGGCGAGATTTGATACCGACCGTTTATAAGGAGTTTTGTATAGGCAATTTCCAAAGTTTTATCGCGTGTGTCATAAATGATCAATACCAGTGAGTTCAGCTGAAATGTAAAAAAAATACGGAACATCCTTGAACGTGAACGCACATACTCATGTTTTTCACTTTAAAGCAAGAATTTTTTTTGTCCGACATATTAAACTAGTAATAATATGAGAAATCTGAAAAATGTGTTTTTTTATTCTATTAGAAAATTTACAATCTATACTACATGCACAATAAAAAAACATAATGATTGATGACAGATATAGAATTATTTTTTTGTTTAAAGAATAATATAAGAAGGGAGGGTATCGAATGACGAATCCAATGAAAATATTTTTAAGCTCTATATTAAGTTTATTATTGTGATCGTTGCACTTTTATGATTTTTTTTTTAATCTTGTTATATGATTATTTTAACTCTTCAATTTTAAAATAAAATTCAAAGAAGTTGAATGATCAATTTCAACTAAACATATCTCATATAAAGAATTCAAATGTTTCTAGATTTTCTTTATATACACTAGTTTTATTATTATTAAGTATAAAATAATATAAAATATGTAGTTCATTATATTATTATGCTATAAATCAATTGGTGTACGTGTCGACAATTACAATTGTTGCCGTGTATATTAGGTAGAGTAGCGATTGGGTGGAAGGCGTTATGTGCTATACTAATAGTTTAATAAATTATTATTTTATTAATATATTTTTATAAACGGGACAAATCAAATTTTTTTTTTTTAATATTTATTTTGGTTCTTATGCGATTTCAATTTATTATTAAGTAAAACTCATATAACACACGTCATATGATCCCATCGTTGATCATAGAACTCGGTGAATTATATAATTTTAAAGACAACGTAGATAAGTGAAAAAAATTGAGGACTATTTTGACCGCGGCAAAAAAACAGAGTTATGATTGTGATTCGGCTTTTGAGTTTTAAGTAGCCAGAATATAAATATTGTTTTTAATAATGCGCTCGCCATACATATAACGTCACATGTATTGTAGTTATTCCTTTTCAAAAATAGAGTTACTATATAGATTCAAATACGCGATCACAAATCGCTTTTGATTACCACATTAAACGAGCGAACGTTTTAGTTCTGCGACTCCAGCGGTAACGCACCCATTAAAGTATTGAACTATTGGGGGCGTTCGAAAAGTTCGAAACGACGTTTGTTGTCGTGCACCGTCAAGTTCGTATCCATGCAAATTCGAAAAAAAAAAAAAACAATATCAGACTTCGAAGAAGCACGTCACTCCAGCCTTTCGTTAATTACACTCCGATGTATCCAGTGTGGGGTTCTACATCGATTATTATTGACTTAACCGTATCAATTCCACGTAACGGATTTTCGTTGCAAACAAGTCGACGTGTCGTTGAAATATTATATATATTATACGTTTTACACACATTTTCAGCGGTCTGGCGGAACGCAAAACACGTGTTCGAGTAACCATATACTCGTTGTGCATACAACCGCATACCTCACCTACACGTTTTATCGTAATACCTACTGATTTATTGTACCATCGCGCACGAGTGCCTCTCTGCAGAGTTCCGCAGTCATCGAGCGCCCGCGTTTGATCCGGACGGCGTTCGCAATATTCGCGGTTATCGATATAAAAATATTATTATTTTTTACGAGTCGTACGCGCGTTTCCTCTCCTTGACCCTTGTCTTCCGGTCGCCGTCGTCTATTGCAGCAGCAGCCGCGAATAGTCTGTTTGCAACAGGTAAGCCGAAATCGTTATACATTAATTATTATATTATTATCATATCATAACGTTATCAGCGTATTATTATGATAACGACAAATTCGAAATGGCCCACGAACGCACAACCGTGGTGGGGGCATTTACTCGAAAATGCTCGCGCATGTGCGCGTGTGCGCGCGCGTTTTCATACCGTATAGGGTGAACCGGTGGGGTCAGAATATTGTCTGTCTCGGCAGTGGTCGCGGCGCCAAGCCCCCTTCTCAATGTCAGCCCGAACATCACACCGATATCGGTTGCAGCTATATACTTATTATTACCTATATAGTATTATACGGTGTCGGGTTTTTTTCCCGCTCGCGCATTCCGACATTTCAAAATAAAAGTGAATCGAAACAATCATATTGGCGTATAACTACTACTACACACACCGATTATATTAATTTACATTTTTTGCCATAACGCCCGTTCGTCGACGTCGCCTTTTCATCACCGTAAGTTTTAATACAAAATTTGTTATCTCTTATAACGCTACGATCATATTGAATAATGATATATACTACCTGTATTAATTGAACAGCCGGTGTTTGGTTATAGGTATATACGAGGATTTTCGACGCGCGAAACCACGTGTACTTATAATAATATTCTAATAATCTTGTGCTTGTTATTGGGCAGACTCGGTGCAGGTTAAAAAATTATTATTTAATTTTAAGATTGTACTGAATAGTACAAATGGTACTTTAAATGGTTTAATGTATAGTAGTTTGTCTTCGTCATATGTAATATTGTTATTTCGGTCGGTAGTAATTTCTAAGTATTTATAACTCTGCATAAATTATAATGGAGAGTTGCAAATTGACGGAACCGAGAAAAAAAATGTTTATCGAATAATTTTATAGCAATAAAGGAAGTCTTTATAGTCGTATACTCATCGCATCTATATAGTTTATGTCCACGGACGTCGTAAGTCATGTGACAATCGTCCAACTACTCTGACTGCACGTTATGCTGTTTTAATGGCATTAATAATTTGCATTTGACGGTCGTCTACAGTCGGGCGTTGCCGTCATCGTCGTCGTAGAGGAATACTCGAGGGGCCTATTGAACAAAATCCAAATTGTCGTTCCACGTTTACCACCCCGGCGCCTATTCCGAATTTCTCAACCCGACTAGATTCGAATTTAGGGAAACGAGCACGTCGTTTAAATCTGTACGACACTAATGCATTCCAGTGAATAACGATGTGAAAACGGACTAGTGGCAGTATAACGCATATAATATATTATATAATGTCTTAGCGGTCACCAGTGCGCGATGTTATAGAAAAAACAATTTAGTGTGATGTCCACGTTCTATTTTTTTGTGCAACTACTGAAATCGATAAATTATTGGCTGTCATAATTATTACTTATTAATACGTTCTAATGTTTAGTCTATAATTATTGTCAATCTACAATGTCATAGGTCGAATACTCATATACTTAACATAATGAAGAAACATAAACTTAATATATTATGATAAAAGTATAAAATTAAGATAAACATAATATATATCGTTTTGCCTGTAGTAAGAATATCACTTACCACGCCACTGCAGGGGCACTGGTCCTTCTATACCGTTCGTGTTGGGATTTCAATTACATATTATGATAATATTATTCGTACGCGGGTTGTGCGCGAATGATATCATAGTATATTATAGTTTTTAATTTATATGTGTAACTTGTTTTTAACTCGGAGATGGTATAGCAGTATTGTCGCGGTCTTCGTCTGCTATAAAAATTATTCGCGATAACTAAAAACGTGTGTTGATTGGCCGGTTTTTTGCAATCGTTCAGGCATTACACCGTAATGTTTATATAATATTATGTACTTACAATAAATTGTTATCACACACGTTTGACGTCAATATCATTATAATTTAAAGGCAATAATTTTTATAATTATACTAATATCAATAATTATGTTAATAAATATTGCTGCACTGGTATGGCTCTTATTTCATTTTATTCTTCGCAGAGTTACGCACGGAATCTATTGGTTTTTATAACCACATATTATTTTAATATGCATCATTTAATATAATATCGATAGGTACTCGTGTTTTCACTTTTTCAGTCATAAACTCACACCCGGCAATATACTCTCTAAGGTTTTATCATATTCTTATACATTTCTGGATTGGAAAAATGGTATTTTTGGTATGTTATTTGAATTTTACCAAAATTCATAAAGGATTTACACAAATAATTGCATTCGATCTTAGGTTGGATTATTTATTTTATATTTTTACCGAATATTTGTTACTCGATATTTATAAGGATGTATAGTAATTATGTTTAAATGTGTTTTCAATATTTAATAATTCCCAGTTTCAGTCATTTTTGAAGGACTGAAAACATTTTATAGATTAATATATTCAATTTTAAATTCTATATTTTATTTTAACACGACTAGAAGAATTTGAAAAATCAGTTAGGTAGTTATTTTTTTCAATAATTGTTTAAATTGGAATTACGGATAAATCATAAATGACTTCATTATTTTGTATTTTTTTTTTTATTACTCCAATTTTAGATATTGGCTATTGTTTATTAAGCAAGTTTTTACTACATATTTATTCAATAAGATTACAAATTTATCGTAAATAATTTTACTAAGCTTAGTAATTCAAGGATAAGACCTACCTATTCTATATTATCATATATTGTTATATTTGCTTAGATTACGCACCTGTATCATAATATAAGTTTTATAATCTATTTCAGAGTTCAATAATTAAACTTTAAAACACAAAACCTTATAATTTATTAACGATTTAATAGTATGTACAAAATATTTAAAATTTAACTTCGATTTTCTTTTATAAATTAATAATCTACAGACGTTGATTTGAGGAAAGAGTAGGTAAACAATGAGTTATAAATTTATAAAAAAATATCATTCCCTGCTGTAAACATTGTTTTACCAAAACATCTAAATTTTGAATAGGTTACACTGTAAATAAACAACAAAAGCACCCTTCGAATTTAAAATAAATAAAAGAATTAACCAACTTTAAAAATGTAAAAAAATAATTCCCCTATAGTCCCTATAGTTATCAAAACTAAGTTTTATAAGTATAATAGTAGATATCATAATCTAAAATATTGCACGGACTACCTATCTATGTTTCGTTATATCATAACTAAATATAACTTGTAAATAATGCATATTTAATATTTATTATCATAATTCATAATAATATATAAACATAAACAAATAATAATAGTACGATTTATGACACAACAACATACAGCCTAATACAACAACAACAACAACGACAACAAGTTGTACAATTCTTGGCGAGTGCCTACTAGATTTAAGATAATACGTAAACTACAGAGAAAAGTAAATACACATACATAACATACTTATACTTGTTGGTTCTTAAGTTTCTTTATGCAAAATAGTGTCGATAATATGGATAATATGTATAATATATGTACACGAACGCGATTACACGAAACATCACGGTATATTATAATATATATATCTGGTGTCTGTGGCTTGTCCAAAGCAAAATTAATTCCTCGCAAAACGTTTCTATAATATGACGATTGAAATGATAAATTAAATTCGTTTGTTCTCTTTGAGTAGTATACTATTATAATATATGTATTAAAATCCAGCTCATATTTACTACATATCTTTAAAACATTTATTTTGTAGACATGTTATAGTTGTGCTACGCGTATTACATTCGAAATTTGTTTTTACGAATTATAATATTTTATGTTACAACAATAATAATAATAATAATAGTATATTTATTATGTATATTGTTTTGAATTTAGGTATTGTGTGTGTAATTTACTGAATATTCAGTTGTCGATTTAATATTTATTGTATTTTTATTGTATGAGATTAATCGGTGAAGAGGGGTGACAATGTTTTTTAGAGTTTTAACTTTTTTAACATTATACATTTATAATTAGTAAACAATAATTTTTCAATTGGCAAAAAAATAGTTTTTAAAAATATTTATAAAAACGAAGTATGATAATATGCCTCAGACAAACATCGATACAAAAAATAGGAAGGAATCCTTGTTTATCAAAGTAAAACACGCTAGGAAAGAGTTTTTACCATCTACCAATACGCTATAGGTGTTTTACTCTGCGTTTTTCGTTATAGATGTTTTAGTGTTCGATCAGCGATATTCTTCCGCTGTATAATCAATTACAGTGCATAATATTATAATAAACGTATTATAGTGGCGATCGAGCAATAATCAATGAGGTTCAATTGTGACAGTATATAATTGTTGTTCAGTTATAGAATTAATGTAATTCAAATTTTAATCGCATTTCATTCGAATCAATTGTATTAGAGTTTAGAATTCACTATACATCTATGCACACACACACAAATGACAATGAATTAAATTAAAAATTACCAAGATCGTATTCGCATTTATAAATAATTCACCACATTGAGATAAAACAAAATAATGATTCATTACCTCCGTATATTATATGTATATAATAGTAAACAGATCACGTGCATCGAGTTTTAAATTTATTTTGTAATTATTAATATTATATGCTTCTTGGTTACAAGTTTATTTATAGTCATAATACGTCGTAGACTCATGTCGTTAAAAAAAAATCATCAACGAACTTCAATTTCTTTTTATTTTACTCTTGTAATTATATAATATTGTTTGCTTTTTAACACTAATTATTTTATGGTGTTTTTATTACACACTTTAAAATAAGTTTAAGTTTATGAATGGTTACGATGTTGTAAGGTTTTATTTGGCGAAGTTCAGCTCGTTGTCATAATAATAAATTTACACGATTGATAATTTTTCAAAAATGTTATTGCGCTTAAAGTTTTTAAGTAGTTTATAGTATACATATAAAAGTACATGTAGTATCCATATAGTTATGACGTATGTTATATTATACTTATAATTATGCAAATAATAGGTATAAATTATATAATTACCTATAAAATTATAATTGTTTTTGATATTCAATACATATCTCTAAAATATATATTTTTATAAATTTTTGAATATTAAAAAAAGGAACCATTTCTCTTGATATAATTGATGTATAATTAATAATTATGTTTCTAAAATTTGCTCAATAAGCTATGATTCACTTCATAATTAATAGTTATAAAATATTTTGCGGTTGTAACTAGTAAAGTAGGCTCCTCATATTATATATATTAATAAAAAAATATTGAACTAAATTACAATAATATAATATTTGTACGGAAAAATATTTTTTATTTATAAAAAGCATAGTAGGTAATTATTATCTATATTATAATATTATAGAAGGTATATTTTTCTAATATTTTAATTTTTGCTCTATTTTTATATTGAGTCAATTTAAACTCGTTAGTGTTTTACATGCTGTCTTAATGTTAATGTATATTACCTATATATTATATTGCCTATACATAATATGAAAGCTTATAAAAAGCTTAAAAAATAATCTGTTTCTTAAAATAGCCAATAGTTAAGATAAGAATGAGCAATAATGATTAATTGGTGTATTTTCGAGAAGTTTATGAGTTTTCTTTTTGGTATTTACTGTTTATCTTACACTCTCTATTATATTAAAATATACAATCGTCCAAAAATACGTTATCATGTTTTTGAAAGCCACATAAAAATAAAATATGAAGGGGGTTTTTGTTTCTATAATATTTTACTACAGTCATTAGATGATAAGAGGTAATATAGTTTCAAGTGATGGTAAATATTTAAATTTTATGGTGCATATTGCATTTCAAATGCAATTCATCGATTTTTATGTATCATATAGTGCAAAAAAAACTTTAAAATATTTATTTTTAGATTATTAGCAACGAGATTAATGTATTGGTTTTACATAATGTATTTATATATTTGTGAAATCAGACATTTTTTAATGAAGTAAATGTTTCAATATTTAAATTTCAGAGTGGTTTTTGGTAGCTAATTGGATCTGAAGACTATAATAATTGGTAGTGTTAGTACTTATGGAATTGGAAATTTAAACGAAAATTTTTTTTAAAAATATTATTCATACAAAGAACTTGGAACTTTTTATCATTATATGTTTATTATTATTTACTGTACATAATGACATTTTCAAAATCGTTTAAGATTAATTTTCATCTATTTATATTATACGAAGTACGAACTTATTAACACAGTTGTACGGTACATATTAGTTTTGGCTTATGAAATAATATTAGATTAATTATTAATATTATTATAAAGTACGTAATACCTATACGTAGTATGCAATTTGTTTTTGTAAAAATTAGTTCAAGTCACGAATAGCAATATAAATATATGATTAAATATATAGGCTGACAGACCATCTCCCCTCAAAATTATTTCCAATATTCTGTGATTTATCCTTGAATTCAAATTTAACATATATATTATTATAGTGAATTATTACTCAGTGCCAAGGTACAATAGATAGCTACAATACAAAAAAGTGACTTTGCCCGGCTTATAATATTGTAATAAACATCGATTTCATATTTTTAGTTCTTCTGCATAATACATTAAAGATTATGTTTAATGTATAAGGTTATTTATTTATTTACAATTTCCTTAAGAGGACGCTTCACCCGCATACATTGTCGCCCATCTCTATCTAACAAATAGACAATATAGACAATTGTACGTTCTGAATAATCCATATTTTAATTCTGTTATGAATTTACAATTTTAAAATACTTATAAATTATAAATTTTAATACTACGTTTAAAACTAAAATGTAATAAACTAATGAAATAACTTATGAGATTCAGTGGCCAATATTTATTCTTTTAACCTCTCTAGAATGATTTATTCTAATATTATAACATAGCAAAGTAAAATGAATTATTTAAAACGTACAATTTGCAATTTTATTTGTTTGTAAGACCAAGTAAACACATGTGGATTTATGCTAGTCTTTCACTTCATCAGATACATAATAGACACTTTTTAGAGATGATCGCGTAAAGGCCATAGGGTTGTATAATATGATTGTTTATTTTTCACTGATCTTTATTATTGATATTATGACCGATACTTGCTTCATCTACTAATATCCGATTTGTCGAAACAATTATGCAACATTTAATCGACAGATACATTTGTTTCACGTTTAAGAGGACGCTACACTCGTACCTATGTATGGTCTCTATTTTATATTATTATATACAGCATAGCAAATTTTCATTTGGTGGAATCAATTTTATGCTATTGGCTTTAATATTGAAGTCAGTTTACCTATTATCAAACTTAAAGGTGATAATATTATCTTGAGCATCTTGAAGACTGTCATTGATACTTTAATTTTTAAATGAATTATGAACATTTTAAAGTTTAAATATTTGACATAACTATACAACTCATAAGTCATAATATTAACATTAAAGTTAACAGCATAAAATTGATTCCGCTGAATGAAAATTTGCTACACTGTATCATGTATGTAAGATGGATACAACACATGCGGTTGTGGCGTCCTCTTAAGTTATATAATATATATCAATCTGATAAATCTTTGCATTAAAATTTGCTACTGATCTGATCTGTAAGAGCTACACATGTTCTTGCTATACCATTACTTTAAATATGTTCGGCCGTTGTAAATAGATTTTGATTGAGCTTGGAAAAATTGTTGAGCGTCACATCAGTAAGTGACCTGTACAAATTTCCCTTTCTTTCTCGTATTGTTCACATTTACATAAATTTTATAAAGGTACCATATCAACATTTGTGAAGAATTTTTTAAAAAACTAAACTACAAAAATAAATATCAATGCCAATACAACTGATACACATTCCTTGGTTACTCAAAACTTATGAACATTCAAATTACGTATTAATCTACCTGTTATACAATAATTTGATTATTTTATTGTTATTTTATGATAGCAATTCAAATAAGTCATAGCTTATCGTAAATAACTTAATTATTTTATAAAATTTTAATATGTACGAAAAATAGAAATTATAATGAAGTAGGTACCTAGTTCAATTGCCATGCATAAATGTGTTTTTAGCTTAAAGCTTTTGACGGAGACAAACATTGTGGGAATGCTCTGTTTACTTGCAGTATACACATTACATATAATATCTTAATATACAATCTTGTAGTAAATTTCTTGCAATCAGCATTCATTATTAGTTATTAAATACATAAATTATTTAATGATATGTCGCGCGTTGTATCTGCGATATCTTTAATATAAAATAACTAATCTAACGATAATTTACGAAATTGTTATCGGTAGTAAATATTTAAATAAGTTTGAAAAAAATAAAGTAATATAATAACCGTGTTGACTTAAAGTTAAACCTACGCGTAATAAATGAATAAAAAAACCATTTTAATTGTTATTGAAACGGAATTTTAATCTCTGTACAAAATATCTATTGAGCAATAATACTAATTAACTTTACAATTTATTAATTTATCGGTAAATGCGCGTATTAAAGACACGTTTTAGTTATATCTCCGAAAAATCAATATCGTAGCTACAGTATTTTAATTTGAATGACAAAAAATCGGTATCGTTCCGTTTTACGTCTGAATACAAAATGCCATCGAAGAGACGTGGCTAAGAAACGACCGTACGATTATAGGACCTATGTCACGTCTTGACAATAACATTTCCAATTGAGCCACAACACCAACCACCAAGTCATTAGGTAGTTATTGTGTTTGAAATAAATTATATTCGAAATTTGAGAAGCAATTTTCCTTTGCCGCTCGTTTAAGTGACGTACTATTTGTTGATTTGTTTTGACGTATGCGTGGAAATATCGAAGAGCTACAGTTATTCTCCATAAAAACTCGAACGGTCAGAAATTTCCGAAATTTCTAAGTAAATTTACATGGCAAACGAGTACCTAATACGTGTCGTTTGCGGTGACGTAATGGACTGCAGCTTACGTGTAATTCCACACGATTTTCATTGATATTCCAACAATTACAATACCCAGTTATGTGAGCGACGATAAAGCGATCAAACCGCGATATGAAATATAATTATAACAATATAATGTACAGTTAATTACGCGCAAAATACGTGAAATACGTGAGGAAACGTTTGCGTCGGGCTTTTCCGACGTCGTTGTTTTACTGAGATCTCCGACCGATCGACTGCATCCGCGTTAAAAATATATGGCCGATCTGCCAAAACACGCATCGGAGATTCGCGGAATTCCATGGCCTCGCGCACTTAACCTGTCCAGCGCATGTGCAATATAGCGTTACAATCATTATCGTTGTCCATTACGATTTACGAGTTCCATAACCGTACGACGACGTATACGATGCAGTTTACAAGTGTTATATAATGTTGTGTTAGCGTCACGGTTTTCCGGTATCCGCGTTAATGGTATAGTAATAATAATGACGATAAAAAATGTACACCGCGTCGATTGGCGAGTATTAAATATTGTTCCGACTGTTTCAAAGCTGGGAGATGTGAAGCGAAAATTGTAGTGTTCCCTTAAATTTACACGTATTTTATATACGTATCTCTATTATGTTATAGGTATGTACTGTCGCTTGATTTGCAGAAGTGACGAGCACCAAAACCCGATATCGTCTTAACTTTGTATTTTCTAAGTCAATGACTGCAATCGTCCCTATTTATTAGCCAGCACTGCTGTTAACTTAATTCGCCGTACGATCAAACATAATATATTTATTATGTTCATCGAATTACTTATTTGTATCTTCAAAGCTCAAAATGTCGTTATCATATTAGAATATTTCGGTATTCTGTGGTTTTAAGTATAGAACGCTAAACGATTACATAAAAATGTCGGTTAACGACATTGTTTGTATTAATCAATTTAAAAATTAGAATACGATTGAAGACACGCGAAACGACAGACGACGTAGCTGTCAATCACAATATACCATAAATACGATATTGGTAACCGAGATATTTTACAGTTTGCTAGAACTGTTTAGCAAACCAGAGTATTGTATGAGCACAATAATATTAAGCAATATAATTATATTATCTGTGTGTTTCTACGTTTATTTTATTTTGTTATGGACAGTATAGAAGCCGCTTATTATTAGAAACACTTTGGGACCAAGGTGAAATGTGTCAATTAATCGATTGTTTCTAATAATAGGCGATTAGTAAATAGATTAAATCGATTAGATAACTCCAATAAGTCTCGGGACCAGAGCTTTGACGGATAATCGAAAAGACGGTTAAGCCGGCAACAAACATTTTTTTAAACATACATACGTATTTTTTATAATTTGTTTAATAATTATAACACGCATATTGATATAGTTGGGAAATATTACCTATTATTGGTACATTATTATTATTTTTTATTTTTTTCAATTTACATACATACTTACATATACAAGGTTATACGATTTTACTACAATACACAAGTAGTCCGTGTAAGTGTGACCTGACGGTTAACCAAGAAAGACGGTTAATCGTTATTACGTATTACGTACGCCGAAGCTGAATTACAAACGATACGTGCCTACAGAAAGAGCATTCTTATAAGTATAAGTATTGTACTTACGATAAAGTTCAGTAAAAATAAACGTTACAATAGAAAAGATAAGATCAAAGTACATCGAATATCGCCAGATAACCGGTGTATCTTCGCCTATTGTTTCAATAACGCGATTGTACCAATTATCCGTGCTCCTAAAAAGCGGCTTCTACTGTATTATGATTTTCACTCTCAACATTTTCTAAATAGTTAACCAGCCAAAAGTCATTTTATTAATGTACTTATACTCTTCAATCATAACTTGCGAGCCATAGGTAAAGTATAATGATCAACGGCGATAAAAAATGCAGATTTAAAATTCCTCCATTTACTTCATTTATTTTTATTAAATAAAAATAATACATTTTTTCTCATGGAAAACGGTACAAATAGATACAGAAATAAGTTGTTCACGTAGGCATGTGAAATTAATACCTTGTGAATTGATCCGATGTATTTGACGGATTCCAGATGGCTTTCAAAAAAAAGTTTAACGAACTGGTAAATTCCTTAACAGCTCCAGATGAAAAATATTAAAAATTAAATCAAAGCTCAAAGCCATGTCAATAAACCTAAATTTCTATGTATTAATAAATTCACAATAATATATGATTTTTCTATGTATATAATTATTATAATTTATCTACTTAGTTTACCCACCCTCTTTTAAGACAGTTTTAAGTCTGTATAAAATAAAAATGAATTTGTGTTGTTAAATCCAGAGCCATTGGGAAATTGACCTTTTTGTAAACGGGAACCGAATGGGTTACGTCCGATTTATTCATGACTAGTCCTTTAATTAATGACATCTGAAACATGTCGCATACTCCGACATAATTAAAACACGATTGAAATAGTTGTTGCAGTTTTATGAACTTATTTGAAAAATAAAAATATAAAATAATATAAATACTAGTAGATTTTTTAAACTTAAGTTTTCTGTTAAGAAATAACTTTATAGGTACTATATTTTAGTAGAAATTGTACGGTATGATATTTTAAGGGTATTTAAGTGTAAATGTACTTAAAAAAATATTTATTTTTGTCTATTAAGTTATTTTAACAATTTATTTTTTGCGTTTTTAAAGTTTACTCATATTTAGCGGCACATGTATTACTTGTATGTAAATATATCTTATAAATTATTGTTGTTTGTAAAACATTTTATTTATAATATGTGAATACAGTGTTTTCCTAGGTATTTTCATTATCATCGAGGAGTGTTTGTGGGAAGGTATAATATTATACTAGGCATCATATTTATGTATTATAATATCATTGTTCACAAAATAAACAGTACGGCTCCAAACGAGCGTTGACACGAAATTTTACTAAACTTCAAATAACATTTATTTATAGTATGTGTGATGTGTATATGCCTATAACATACACGTGGCATGTGCTGTGCTATTATAAATTTATATATAAATAGTATATATACTTATACACTACCAATCGATGAAGTGTGTTGCTGCGTATAATTTTATAAGTCTACGTCGAAAATCTAATCAAATAGCTGCCTCATCTGTACTTTTCCAAATAATAAAATCTGTGAAATTGCTCTGCTATATGTATAGTATGTTTTATTAGAGTGTATTTCTTCCAACACACCGTTTCCGATCACGAAGCAACAATTTGTCACTAGAATTAAATTTAACCATTAAAATGACTTACATTTTTAAGGATATTTTGTAATTTATTTATATTGATATTAATATGATTCAGTATGATCGACTTATGTTTTCCATTAACATTGCATAATATATATTTTACTAAAATATTATATCATATATTATTGTTTGTTATATAGAAATTATATCGTATTGGCGTCATGACAAACAAAAAAAATCGAGTTTATATGCACGTGGAATAATATATTTTAACTGCAAAAAAACAACTAAAATCGTTATTTTTCCTTTATCCAATTTCATTAACATTTGTACTTCAAATGTACATAGAAAAAGTTGTATACTTGAATTTTCGGTATTTTTAAGTCGATATAATAATTACTTCTGAGGAATTTTGTATTTTATATTTAAATTTTTTGTAACTTGGAAAAAATGTAATTTTTAATTTTTTAATTTTAATGAAATAACTAAATAAAGTTTAGAAAGAGCAAAACCATTTTAAGAATTATATCATGTAAAAATACTTTTTACACATTTTGTGAAAATGTACGGTTAGTTTATGAATTAGATCCAAAAAAAAAAATATAGATTACTATTTTTTCAAAAACTGGTATAGATGTATTTTAATTTGAAGCTGCAGGTGTTATTTGAAAACCCCTAAACATTTTTTACTCTCGCCCTCTAACGTAGAACTAATTAATATTCTATTAAAATCTTTATACACACCAAACGCAAATTAATATTCATTAAATCTTAATAGTTTTTATAATTACTCGAATATATTATATTATTAATTAGTAATTACTATCCACCGTATATGCGATAGATAATGCCCATTGACGAATAGTTCATTTTTTCGTAGCCACCTCGACTCGGGATTTAGTGAAGTAAAACTATAAACATTTTGGTAATTATAATTACTTATTGAGAATCTTAAGAATGTGTACTCGGGGCACCACTTGTTTATATTTACAAGTTTAAAAAATCGTATTATTGCCCTTGACTCGTATTTTGGATTTTCAACTAAAGGTTAGGAATTACGTCGCGTTACGCATTACAATACGATATTATGTCTTATCGTGATCGTGTATATTATTAAAGTATTATATTTTATATTAATAAATTATATTGTTTGCCGTATATAGGAAACCGCCGAGACCGCAACCCCAGCAGACACACCGGTTGAATCTGAGCGGAGGCGGCGGTCCCCCCCGGAGAAAGACGTCTGGTTACGCGCGGCCGCAGTTCAACGGTCCTATGGAGTTAGAGACGCTGATGGAGGAAGGGGCCTCGCCCGGCCCAGGTAGCCGAGAAGGCGAAGCGCCGACGGCGGACGACGGCACTCGCGTATCGCTCTCCAACGGGGACAAAGCTTCACATAGCCATCGGTCACAACAACCACAACAAGAAGAACTCAACTCCGCCGCCGCCATGAAATCGAATTCCGATCGTCCGCGTAGCTCGCTCAACCTTTACCTGGCCGCATGCACGGGTAAGCGTTTTGATAAATAATATTTAAGACGATTTAATAATATTATAATATATATATATATATATATATATTATATTACAAATATATCAATCTCACGTACCTACTTTGAAAATCGAGTTAGGTTTAGTTTAGGTAATTTTTTTTTCATATTATTATTTCAATTGGTTCTTCTGCAGACCTCATGATTTAAAAAAAAAAAAATCTCTTTATCATATCGCTAAAATTCTGGAGGTCCGTCTGTTTTTAGTTTACTTGCATACTTATACAGATTTACATTCAATCAACGTTGAGTTGTGTTAAAACATTTAAAATAAAAATAAGTATAACCGATTTTTTTTTTGAATTTTCGTTTTTCAAATTTTCGTTATTTATAGTTGATACGAGGTTTAGTCTATAGAATTACATTCGTTTTAGTGCGGTTTACTCGTTAAAAGTAGATTTGATTTTATGAGTACCTCAAAGAATGGAATTAAACAAAAATAACCAGCATAACTAAACTTGGAGCGTGAGATGCGTTGTGGATGAAATGCCGATACTTAAGGATGTATAAGAATGTCAGTGTTCCAAAGTAGGTTAGGTGTTACCATGAGAAAAAAAAATAATTTCTACCATTTAATTAATTAACCCTAAAGATTTTTTAAATCAGTTTTTTTTTTATCCTTAACTATATATATAAATATATATAAGTACGATATTATTGTGTTCATGTTAAGGTAAGACAAAATAGTCGGTGCGGAACGTTTCTGGTTGGGTCATTATTTCAAACATATACAAAACGAATTGGTTTCTCAATATAAACGGTTAACTTTCTTTTTGTTCGCTCTTAAATCGTTTTGTTTTATTTATAAGAAAAAAAAAATAAAAATAAATGTTTAAATTGTTGCTTTTATTAATTGAATTCAAGCAGTAGAAATAAGATAAGAGATTTTCCAAACAAATTCTCACAACTTTTATTGGCAGTGGTCACAAAATATGTAAAACTCTTAAGTTTCATATTATGTAAAAATATTGTTAAAATATTACTAAAGTGAACATCGAATGACGCGAGACAGGTAGTGTTTAATATTATGCATTATTATAAATTATGCGTTGTGATAAAAACATTGATTTTCATTTATAGATATTTATCGTAGGGAATGGAATGCTCTGTAAAGGATATAGACTTGCTTTACATCAACTAAAATATTATTTATTTTCCATGTTTTATTATATAATGATAATAATATTTGCCAACAGTATAGTTATATTATGAAAACAAAAAAACAAAAATGTTTCATGACGTGACTGTTTATAATATTTTGTGTTTTATGTTTTAAAAAATGTGTGGAACAACACTATCTTAATAATCGACTGTTAGGTTATAATTTTATTCTTTTTTTTTAATAAAACTGTTTTACTTACTGTAGGTAATTGTATTTATTATGATAGAAAAAATCCAGTGACATGTTTATGTTTAGGAAATATAAGGACACTTATTGCTTCGTCAAAATATTTCAAACAGAGATAAAATTCGCGTATTTTTTTTCTACTGTATCGTCTATATTTAAAAAACTTAATATTTTTTATGTACCTATCCATAACTCAGGAGGAAATATGATTGTTTGAATTTATTTTAAAATTATCAATTATTTTGTACGTGATTCACCGCATCTGAAATTTTTTTGTGTATTTCTAATTTTATCTGTTGGTTATCCAAAGCAGTCTTAAAATTATTTAAATGTTAAGTCAAAAAAAATTATTTGAATACAAATATAAATATTTTAAAACAGTATTCATAGATATTTTCAAATACTCAAATACTTTCGATTTTTTTTACATACAATTTTGTTTTAATTTTTAAATTAATCGTCCGAATTGAATTTTTTTAACATTTTTATCTTTTACATTAACTTCATAAGGCATTTACACCGTATCATTTGGTGTAACAATAAATGAATCATTTTTTTTTTTTGTAAAATTGTTTAAGTTATCGGTTAAAATATAAAATAGTCACTCAAATGATTATGCTGTCGTAAATATATACACATTATGGTTGTACAAATATTCACTATCAATTATTTTTAAAAATTTGAAATTTCATATAAAATAGGTTTATACAATTACACTTTTGGAAAATTCAGGATATTTGTGTATAGAGTCTCACACAAATTTACACATACATTTCTCATTTACTTTTTGATTTTTAACGTGATGATTGAATTAAAAATACAAAATATAAACTAAAAAGAAAAAAGTGTTTAAAATACTGATTTGAGTACTATTTGAATACTTTTAATTAAGTACATTACAGCATTTAAAATGCAGACGAATACTTATACAAATTATATAGTATATACAATTATCATAATAACAGCACCATACTTGAACCAAAATGTCAAATGAGCATTTGATTTCTACACATTATAATATTATAGTGTGTGTTCGAGTAAATAAGTAAACTATTATTATTGTATAATATTGGAGTACGAATGATGCACATTATTTTATTTGTTCAACCCTAATGTGCGTACTATCTATATTATATTTTACTTAAAAACCTTACCTAACCATCGATGTGGCTGGTATGGCATGTGGTAATATAAAATATCAAGGTGTATGCTGTAGGCTTATATAGGTATATATAAAAAATAAAAAACACATTTTATTATTTTAATGCTTGGATAATTCCACGTTGGATTGGTTGATAGAAATGATTCGTTTTGTATAATGTATGTGTAGGTAGGCCTAACTTGTTGTTTTTATCTTCGTAATTTATTACTTTACCAGTTTTTCAAAACGAAACAGGAAATATAAGACAACCGAAAGATATATATATATATATACAATGCATTTTCTAAAATGAAAATATGCCTATATACACTGCAATACGACGTCCCCCAAGGTGTAGTCTTTATTTTTGAGTTTAGTGGGGAGTGCCGAACATATAGGATTATGTCTGTAGCATCAGAATATATTATAAAAAATCTGATCACGCTGGGTCACAAAGAGCACCAAGTATATAAAAAAAGAAATCGTAAAATCCTATTCCTTGTCCTTTGTATTATATTATTATATACGTTTAACTGGACCTTCCAAAATAAAAACAAGATTGTTTGTTCATTTAGGCCTTATATTTTCTATATCCTTACAACATTGAAACAATAATATACTTAAGCGTTATAGATATAGGTTCCTATAATTTATATTACAAGTTGTAAAATTAGTAAAACGACAGTGAATTTATTAATTTATACTATTATTATAAACGTTTTGAATCATTAAATTGTTATATTACTCGCGATTATATATTTTAATTAGGTAACTTACCGTCATTAAAACTGAGTTTAACTACAGATATTGCGCGAATTACATAATATTATCTATAATAATTTAAATTTTTAATGGACAACAATATACGTACATAAAGATAATAATATTATTATTAATGATAATTCAAAAAATCAAAAGTTGCGTTACTATTTTTTAATATTTGACATACCTACTAGCACTAAATTTTATTATCTGTTTATATTTAGATGTGTTTTAATAAGTATTACTTAGTTGTAGTTCAATTTTTTTTTTTTTTTTTTTAATAAACTTTCAACAAAAATTAGAATATAATATACATTTTAAAGTGTTCCTCTTATAAAATAATATACCTATACCTATTTTTGTTATCATATAAAATTAAATCATAATTATTTTCATGACATTTCTATATTTTATTCGCTGTACCATTTTATATCTTAGGATATTACGATATTTAGTCAAATAATAATCTTGTCGCAAAATCATCATGATATGAAAACAAATAGTAACTGATTCCGAATTTTCTGAGTAAAAAGTAATATTTTTATTTAACATCTGATAGGAAACGATGGTATCCATTAATTTGATAATCCGTTGTTTGACATAATATGGATAACATATTATATATATATATATATATTATCATATCTTATCGAAAAATTTTTCGCTAAAAAAAATATTAAAATTTCTATCAACAGATTTTTTATTTTAAAAACATTTTGTTCTAATAAATTAGGTACTTTAAAATGTATGTTTAAATTAAACAAAATGTTGTTAATACTATTAAAAATGTCTATACACATAGAAATAATTTTTAGGTAGTTAAAAAAATAATTGTATGCCAATAAATTATGATAAGTATATAATAACTCCCATTTAAAATATAATATCATAATTTATTAATTTAACTCATCGAATATAAATAAATTGCATACATGCTGTATTTACGAGGCACGAGTTATATTTATATTAGTACATTGATTAGTATAACAAACGAAAATCAAATATCAATTTAACACATTTTTGTTTTTACCAATTTTTAATATTTAAAATATTGTAAACCCTGGTAGATTACAATATTATGATACCTACTAATTATATTAGTTATAGTATATTATAATATATAAAATTATTATTTGTCATTAGGTATTTTATATTAAAAAATACATAAATTTGCTTTATACTATACTGTATATGAACTTTGAGTATATTACTATATCTATCGTATCAAATAAAAATTTACAATAAATTACAAGTACCATAAGCCCACAACAAAGCATTTCAATACATTTTATTCGGGTATTATATTAAAGGAATTAGTAAATATTTTACTATCATCCTCGTGGACAATTCATTATAAAAATTGCGTGTAATTAATTATTATTGTTATAATGGTTTTAATATACCATAATATATTATGACTCAGTATGGTACTATAATATAATTAAACAGAGGTATATAATATGTAGGATTTTAATTCGTTTATTAGTGCTATAAAATTAATTTAGGCCAACTATTTTATAAATAATAATAAAAAATATATTATACCTAATAAAATACAAATAGTTGTGTTTTATGTTATCGACTGATTGAAATAATCTGTTTTAGGCACATTAATACGCGGTATGACTAGAATTATAATAATAAAAATATGGTTGTCACATACGTTTTTATCTCTAAATGTTAAGGCCAATTTTTTTTTTTTTTTTAATATAAAATATAAATATAGATACATATGTAATAGCCGGACAACGTGTATTTTATCTAAAATACGCTAAAATATGCCACGCGAGTAAAAAATAAATATTCAAAGGGGAGACAGCGTATTTATTAAAATCCAGATACAGTGACATAATAATATACCTTATCATATTTATTATTATAATTATTCACGATTATTTCATAGTTATTTTTTTCAGCAGTAGACAGTATGTAGTAAGATGATCGCTATGTTAAATTATACATCTGTAAAATCATGTAAATTTTTCGAATAGAATCTATAGAAATTTTAGATTTCTGGATACAGTAAGACAATAGTTACTTGGCGTATAACTTGGTGCGTTCGAATTGAGTCTCTTCTCAAAAAAACATTATTTTGAAATTGTCTGAATTGAGTTCCATCTTTTATAATGATAATTTATACTAATTGGATCTCAGCTTATCAGACATAGTACGTATTGTACAATCGCTTTAGGTATATAATATGGTATATATTTTTAAACATTCATTTCCATTGCTTGTAATACAAGTAATAACAAAAAATAACTTTAAGTTTCATTTTCATAAGTTACTTAAGAACGAAATTAACAAATGGAAGTGAACTACAAATAGTCATCATAAGCTTTCATTAAAGTGGGTAAGATTGTTGATATTAAAATATATTAATAAATAAAGTATTCACTAGGTTTTTTTTTCACCTTCAAACGAAAAAAAATGTCGGTTTTGAACATATAAATTTAAATTCGTGAATTAAAAAAAAAAAAAAAAATCATTTTTAATCATATCTAAATTTAGGTAAATAAAATTCCATGTCTGTTGTTTTTATTAAATTGTAGTAGAAACATAAATAAGATGGAAAACGTTGTTTTTTTATCGGAACAGTTATAGTCAACAACTATATGAAGAAATAAATTATTAAATTCAATTTTTTCCCCGAGATTTAATGGTATGTTTTTTTCGTTTGGGGACTCAATTTTGAATGATTCCGTATAAATTTTGCTTATGATGGGTTTTTATCGAGCTCATTATTGCTATTACATATAAATATTGAGTTGTGGATATTATATTAAGTAAGTAACACGGGAAAAATACTTTGAAAGTATGTGGAAACTCGTTACACTAAAACCACTGTACGTTTAAATGTAAGGTAATGTTCGCGATAGTAGAGATCACTGATGGCTATTAGTGGTATTATTTTTAAATTTAGATTACATGGTTCCATAGCATACCGTGATTAATAGAGAGAGAAAGAGAAACAGTGAGAGAGATGGATACATTTTTTTCGTTCGTCAGCCATATTGTGATAGTTGTGCCTTTAACCATATTGTAATAATATTTATGTTATATTACACCTATGTGTTTTATTGCAAAAGACATTAAAACAACGTTTGTTTACATTATCTGACATCCGAGTACTACTAGTACCAACTATAAAAATACAGTCCAAGATCATCAGCATAAAGTTATCTCTGCATAGTGCATACATTATATAACGCGTTCAAGTGTAAAACGACAAAAGGATGGCGATTTTTGCATTTAAAATATTCATATTAAACAAATGGCATCCTGTAGTGCAATCCATTTTATCAAAAGCTATAAGCTATAAGAACTTAACATTTCAGTTACTACAAAAATACACTTATAGCACCAGTAACGTAATATTTATTAGATAAATAAATAAATAAAAGCAATACAATTCTATCGTGAAGGAACGTAATGTATGACGTTCTTGAAAAAAATCGTAAACATCCCAATTTCGTTATCCGAATACGTGATGATAGACCAAAACCGTTCACTAATAAACACTTTTACGGGCTACGAGAATGTAATTTTAAATAGATAATTACCGCTGTCAAAAAAATTATACACACATTTATTTCACCGTCAATCCAGTCACAAGACTAGACGATATGAGCTCTGGTATACCCGGTACCATACAATGGCCTTTATTTAGCCGACGTGATATTGTCATTGGCTCGTTATTAAACATGAGGCATAATCGGTTATTCAAGTTAAGAGGAATGTCGTTGGCAATCTGTGCCAAGTGTAGATATAGAGTAAGCAGTACACGTTACAGAAAAAATTAATAAAATAATAATTATAATAAATAACAAGGTCGGATAAGAAAAAAATTGAATTCCATTAGACGCCGACAGTAAATAAACGATTTCTATCAAATAGATATGACTATAAATAGTAGGGTACTTAGGATTTTGTTTGGGGGGCAGTGACGTATTTACCGGGGGGGGGGGAGATGAGGAAGATATATCTCCCCCTTGACTTTTTAAATTTTTTGATAGATTAATAAATGATTCATTATTTAATATTTTATATATTATTATAATTATAAGGTTTATGTACTTACTATGTTCAGATATAAATATATAATCTATATTAGATATGCAATTATACAATAAATTGATAATATTTTCACGTATTTCGAGTAGAGGAAGAAAATCTGTTTTAGTCATATCTTCCCCTTCAAATAAAATTCTAAATATGCCACTTCTAAGGGGCATGTATTTATCTAAAGTACAGCGACTTAGGGGGTTTGGGGTTTGTATTTAAACAGAGCTCATTGACTCCAAATAGTCATTCTATGTTGCCTAGGAATTATGATACTTTAGTATGAACGTTTAGAATATCCCAACATTGAATATTTGAGCATTAATTATTATTGTGATTTGATTTTAGTCGATAAAATAGTGTTAACTGTTACGAAATCGTTTTTACTGTATTATAAAAATTCTTGCACTTTTTAATGTGTTCTTGAAAAGTAAAATATTATTAAAAAAAAAAAAGTAAGTATCCATCTTCCACGTATTTCTCTAAATATGTCTATGAAATGAACTACATTATATTATATATATGTCACTCATCAGTCATCATTAAGTTGATATGTTTTCTCCTGGTTAGGACTTAAGAACGTATTCGTTATTTCGCTATATACATATAAAATCCTGTAATATCACTATAATAATATCAGCTATCAGATTTTCCATAAAAACAAAATTATTTCAAATGGCCAATAAAATAACATCAACAATTTGTATTTTAAAAACAAGTAATGGTTAAATCATGATAAAAGTTATCTATTGTAATTAAAACGATAAAAATATGATAATTTTAATTTGTCGACCACGTACACTAAATTTAATGTATACCTATAACTAGCTGTTAATTTGATTCTGTTTCTCGCCCATTGCTAATCGACATATCATATCATTATATCTTTAAAATGTTCTACTGAATTCATTGCGTTTTTATGAAAAATATTTATATTTAGTAATCGGAAGTTTACGTAATATAGCCGTATGTGAGTTGAATATACGATTAAGTTATTATTATTGTTGTGGTTGTCGCATGAACGAAACGACTTGTACAAACGTTGCTTGTGCTGAAACAGTGGAATAAAAAATTATCGACAGCAGCAATTATTATTGTACGATATAATATAGTCTCGATAATTGATATCATCGCGACATCGCATATAGTTTTTAACCTGTAATCGAGTCCAGTTTAACCTCAGGACGCTAACAAATCGAAACCTTTGGTAAACCTCATTCACAATAGTCACAACGCGTAATTAATTGTCTTATAATCATATTTAATATAGCCTAGCACGATTGGAACGTGTGTACGTAATAATTACTACGAGGCGGGCTCTGAAATTAGTTCAATATTAACGGCACTCGAATGTACATAACTATACGATATTATATTATAATGATCGACATTGAAATAATTTTAAATCTAACAGTTGCCCCCGATGAATTTGTTCTAGACAAATTTGAAAAATATATGACCTACCCGCATTACCCAATATGTTCACATCACAAACGAAAAACATTTTGGAATGCACTTAACAAGCTTACAATCATAACAAATTACCTTGGTATAACACGTATTTAATACCGTATATGTTTCGCGTTTGCAGTGAACATGGGCGCACTGGCTGCCGGTTGTGCGCTCACGTGGTCTTCGCCAACTCTGGTGAAGCTCGAAAAGGGCGAAACCGGCATGCAGATCACTAGCGACCAATCCTCCTGGGTGGGCTCGCTGGTGACATTGGGCGCAGCCATCGGACCGATACTCGCCGGACTCCTGCTGGACCGTTTGGGCCGCAAGCACACTATACTGTTGAGCATGGTGCTGTCGGCGATCTCGTGGATCATGATCGGCGCGATCCCCAGCCTCGTGTCGCTGTACTTGGCTCGTGTGCTGTCTGGTATTGCCGTCGGTGTCATTTTTACCGCCGTCCCTATGTACATCGCAGAAATAGCAGAGGTATATTATATTATTCACACGAGCATGATCGTTTACTACATAATAATATAACATAGTTACTATAGTTATATGTATCGTTGTCACCAGTGGCATGGCGAAGAGTAATTTCAGAGGCAATTGCCTCTGATATTTTCTGATAAGTTTTGTAGGGTTGGGTAAAAAAATCCTATTTGAGTCTATAGTAAAATGGGTCTTCGGGCTATATGTTACTTGCCTCTGGAATATTTTTACTTCGCCACGCCACTGGTTGTCACTATTGACGGTAGCACCGGTTGAATTTTAACCCACCTCTGAGACGGACGAAAAGTGCTATAGATCGTCTTATCAATGGATTTCACTCTCAGTAATATAAAACTATAGAGCAAAATCGTTTTTACGCCAAAATTAAAGTATGCGTGATTTTCCGAATAACTTAAAAAAATATATTCGTTATAACTCAAAATTGATGTTATGATTTATGGTAATTTTATTATGTACATTAATACACCTAATTGGCGTGATTGCAATCATGTATTCACGGAATTATGTTACTATAATTATTAATTATATTCGATAAAGTACTGGTAGCTATTAATCATCGAAGGGCGATTGCGGGAAAACCTCTAACAACAATACGAATATAATATAAAAAAAATCTAGAGTGAAGAACGCTATCAAGCTTTTTTTTAAAAATACAGATATATTATTTATATAAAAAATGTTAAATAAATTATTTGCTTTAATTATATATAGCGAAATACAATTAATTTATAATTAATTGTTATAAGTACTACCTACGCGTTTATAGGAAGCCGATAAAATATTTTAAAAGAAATTTGGTTGCTATTTTTATTTTATGTGAAATATCTTAAAAATTATTGAAGGTGTACTATATAATTTTAAAAACGGTTTGACTATCAATCGTATCTTACATTTATTTAAACCATTTCGTGTGCCATGAATTCCATTGATTGATTTTATAAATTTTGGAGTATAAAATAATATTACAATTTTTAATAATAGGTAATAAAATAATTATTAAAAAATAATAATTAACCTTATTTAGGTAAATTTCAATTAAACGTTATTTGATTATATTTTAAGTTAAAATGACATAAAAAAAAAAACAAATTTTAACAGCATATTTTTTGATTGCCGTGTACCTACTTTAATAATTTATTATTATAATATCATTACCACGTTTGTACCTATTCAAATTAGTTTCCATTCATATGATTAATTTTTAAAACAATTTAATATTTAAAAATTATTTTAATAATATAAACCATTATATTCGATATCAATCTATTTTACCGGTACACTCTTACTTCGTTACGAAGTAATTATTATAAAATTAAAAAGGCAGTATTTACCTCGGACATATCGTGAAAGTTGACATTGTGAATGTCGTTCGTCTGGTGTACCTATAATATTCTTATAACACATAACATATTGTATGAAATTACGGTAGATCAGTGATCTATGAATGCCACCGTGTATGTATAATAGGTTTGTTCGTAATATCGTATTATTATTTAGATGCGTCTAAGATCGTCGTTGGGTACACTTATGCAATTTTTCTTGGTCGTCGGATTTTTGCTCGAATACATTGTCGGACCATACACATCGTACCTAACTTTAGTCATCGTGTCACTGGCGACACCCGTTCTATGTTTCGGCATGTTCGTGTGGATGCCGGACTCGCCACAGTCGCTGTTATTACGGCCCGGAGGAGAACAGAAGGCCATGGAATCGTTACGGTGGTTGCGCGGTAACCCGCAAGAGACGGCTCTGATCAAAGAGCTCGAAGATATCAAGGTACGTACCTATACGCATATATACTGTCGTCAGGCACGCGATTTTACGGGTTTTAAGAGAAAGGGCTCAACTGCTTTGGAAAAAATTTAGTCATTTTTTGTCTTTTATTATGTGCCAAATATGCACATTTATTGGCTATTAATCATTATAGTATATTTATTAATTTTATTTCATTATAAAATATTCTGTGACATAATATTTAGTATTAATTTATGTTATGATTTCGTTATTTATTATTTTGTGTACTTACCATTAACTTGGAAAATTACGAGCTGTCATTGGACTATGTGTCTATAATAATAGTTAATACTTTAGCCTTATTTCATAAAAACAGTCTAAGTCCATTTATATAATTATAGCGTGTCACAATATTATTGATCACATGTGTTGATTTTCTAAAAAAAATACCCCATAGAAAAACAGCTAGAAAAAGTTTTAAAATAATGACTCTTGTTAATTGTTAACACTTTCGAGACAATGATCAATATACTAATCCATCGTTTGCGTTACAGAAATCCGTGGACGATTCGAAGAAACAAAAGTCTGGTTTCGGCGAACTATTCGCCAACAAAGGTAACATCAAGGCGGTGGTTATATCCTGTGCCATGGTAGCGTGGCAACAGCTTAGCGGTATCAACGTGGTGCTGCTGTACAGTGAGACAATTTTCCGGAAGACCGGTGTCGATCTATCTGCCAGCGTGTCCACAATAATCGTCGGAACAGTGATGTTGGTTGCTGCTGCTGCGACACCGACTTTGGCTAAGATGACTACAATGAGAATGCTTCTGTACATTTCGGCAATCGGAATGGCAATTACCGACGTAAGTACTATATTATATATATTTTAATATTTTGACAACCGTTCGACCATGGCAGTATATATAATATATTATATACGTTCATTTTGATATATTATAATATTCATTTGAACGCGAGTCGATCAACTCATTCACAGGTTTTCATTAGGTATTACGTATGTCTTTGTGTGCACAGTTTTTGAAAATATTTATACCAATGCCAGAAACGTACGCAGAATAAAGTTTTGGAGGTGTCTTTACTTTTTATGAATTATACGTTGATAATATTATTATGACTTTACTTACTTCTTTACTATAGATGATACATGTTATTCTATTTAAAGACCTGTTAAATTATTTGACATGTATTTTTACTAGCCAACGCTATATACAAATATAATAAGTATTTAGTATATATACATGTACATGTATAATTATTCCTATAATATATATTTCAACATGATGTATATAATTTATTCTGTAGAGAATAATAATTTAGTCTGAAAAAGGTAATAAATATACAAGTGAAACTTTCGACTTAAGAAGCCAGCTACTGATGACGTACCTATTTTTAACAATTATTTATAGTGGATTAGTGTTATCCTTATTAGAATATTATTTTAATCATTAAAAGTATCTCGACAACAATTTCACTTTCAATGTCTTGGAGAATTTCCAAAAATGGAAAAGGACGGTATTTAGCATCAACGTGTATTGACATTATTTTTAGTCCTTTATGAAGTGTTAAAAATATATAGTTAAGGTCATTAACTGATATATTGGAAAAGGTTTTTATTTTATTGATATTGTATTTTTTTTATTTCTCCGAGATTGAAGACTTGTGAGTTCAATAAATTAATAATTTAATCTTAATTAACTTTATATAATGTATAAAACATATTATGTTTTTTTTTTTTGAACAGTGCTTAGCATACTGGTAGTATAATTGAAGTCTTTTAAATTGTATGTATTTAGATCAATTTAGGCGATGACTTAGTAAAAGTCTTTGGTAACTATTTAGGATGGTGAGACTGAGATTATATAAAAAGTGATGTTCGACATTGAGAAGTGTAGATATAGTGTGGTAAAATTCATCTTTATGGACTTTGAATTTTAAACTGTTGTACCATTCTTATTTCTTACTCATTAAAAATATAATAAAATATTATACTTGACTCCCTATATTTACTATAGTATTCATCATTACTGTACAAAACTCAAAAAATTTCGTTGGGAGAGAGTGAGGAGGGGGGGTGGTTGTTTGCAAATTCAAAACTCACTTCTGCATACGTTTATGTACCTAATATGTAACCTAACCCAGCTATATATTTTATATTTTTTTAAACATTTTCATTAAAATCGTTTAGACATATTTCCATAATTGTTGTGATAATATTACAGGGAACGCTTGGCCTGTTTTTCTACTTACAAAATTCAGGAAGCGATGTGAATTCTATTGGATGGTTACCAGTTACAAGTTTGGTGCTTTTCATCATCACTTATTGTCTCGGTATGTATATACATTTGTGTTAAACTGTATAATAATTAATAAATAAATAAATAATGCTCAATATGATGTTTGGTCGAGGATTAAGTATACTCAGTTCTGAGTATATTATTATTGATTACCCTGTATAAACTATAGTTATACAAATGTATTATATAGTATTTAATATAATATCTATGAACTTGATGGATCCAAATGAACAAAATTGTTATTGATTTTCAGGTTTTGGTCCGCTGCCATGGGCTATTATGGGAGAGATATTTCCGGGCAATCTTAAGTCTGTGGCATCGGCTCTAACAGCCAGTTTCTGCTGGATCCTGGGATTCGTATTGACGAAGATGTTTAGTATGGTGTGCGATGCTATCGGCATACATTTTGTATTTTGGTTATTTTCCGTGTGCTGTATATTGGCGCTGTTGTTTACGGCGTTTTTGTTGCCCGAGACCGAAGGCAAGACACTTCAAGAAATCCAGGATATTCTGCACGGCAGAAACAAATCCGGAAACCTTAAAATGACCAGAGCATAATACATGATACAATTTTGTACAAAAGTGACTGATTATTTTTCATTTGATTAAAACTTCACTAAATTGTCTAAACGATATTTATATTTATAAAATATAAATATATGTGCGAGACAACAGCCAATAAATTAATTATCGTTAGTCTTAAAACCCGATATTAGATATATATACATTCATACGATTCAATAATAAAAACTGTAAATTTTTTACTCAATATTTTTATTTTTTACTTTATTTTATATAATGAAGACTTTATTTATATATTATTTGTTTATTATTATAACATTATTTATATTTAAAATAATCTTATCATACATAAATAATTCCATTCGACACAATACACTGCACTGTTGTGGTAGGTACCTATATTGATCAGTCTATAATTGTATGCGTGAAATAGATATCATATATTTTGGCATACTATTGAATAACATTATACTATGTATATCAATAATATGTAAATTTATTATTTTTTTTTTTCATTTGTTAAAATCAAAGAGTAAAAATATTTTTGTAGCATTTGTTGAATATATAATTTTTTAAGTATTTATGGCATTTTATTTTTTTTAAAACAGAAAAGTACCTACCTATAGATGTTAAAAATATATTTTTATAGGTCAAAAGAAAATTCAATAAAATTTAATAAAAATAAAAATATATATCCACAGTCCAAATGTATGCATTAATAATTATAATGCATGAAAAATATATCATTGATATTGCAGTTGTTTAACACAAAATTAACTTCAAATAAGGGTTAATCTAGTAAAAACATATATGTTAAAAATTAAAATATGTATCTTAAGTTACCTTTATTTTAATACCTATTAATACTTATTAAAATTTTACCATTGTGAAATATTTAATATAAACCTAATCGTTATTTTATTTTAATATATTGGTAAATTTACTTAAAATATACAATGAATAATTGTTTTTTAAGTAGTTGATAAAATAATTAAATTTAACATTCTTTTATTTATCTTTATATATTATACTCATCGTGTGGTTATATATAAAATTAAATCGTACCTAATATCAATTGCATATTTGCATAATATTATTGGTGTGTCATGAAGCCACATGATGATGATGATGTTTATTGGTGTGTGCATTTACTAACTTTGTACCAAGCTATAGTCCTTAAAAATATAAATATATATTGTAGAAGGTACCTATACTAAAAAAAATAGCTTATATTTGATTTAAATGATCCACGAAATCTAATAAGCGATTAAGAAACTAAACAATTTAATTCTATCATGAAATACGTAAAATACGTTGTTATAATAACTCAACATAAGGAGTTGTATACTTGAAATTTGAATACATTTATAATATTCGACTTATTATGAAAATGTCACGCAGGAGTGCAGGACGACAGACGACGACACAGCAGCTATAGGTAGTATCGTATACTTCGAAACGGGAAACGATTCCGGCTCCTCGACTATGACAGTTCAGATGACGATTAGTAATAATTCGATTAACACATTGAGTAATTTTTTTCGATTATCGTAATGTAAATTTACTAGGTGTCTAGGTATATAATATATAAACCAAGGCCGTATAATTGAAAACTATAATTTCGGAAGGGGTTTTAAGCTAAAAAATTGTGTTCTAATCATATTATAATATTATATACGTAATTTAGTATAGCATATCTAAACACATAATATAACACGAATAAAATTCCGGGGGGGGGGGGTCGAACCTTTAGGTAAAAAGCCTAAATAATTATAAAGATAAGAAATATTAAAAAAAATTTGTTTTATTTCGAATAGAAATTATGTAAAAACCGCGGATTTAAATACTTGCAGATTTGTACATATGTTTGTATGGCTGATTCAAAAATCAAATTATCAATCACTGTTAAAAGATTGACATGTTTACAAAACGTATTAAAATTTAATTAAACTTACGAGTGTACATAATCCTTATTATAGGTATTACAATTTATTGTAAAAAACTATTTTATAATTCATTTAAACAAAAATGAAAATTATCCTCTCCCTCCCATAGGTACAGCCGTTGCACATAAAAAAAAATATTAACTAGGTAAGTCTTCCTACATAATAAAATATGTAAAGTGAAAAATGAAAATATTCTGTTTACCTATTTATTTTTTAAATAATATTTATTGTTAATTATCAAATTCTTATCAATAAGCATTGATTGTTTCTATACTCTTTGGAACGGTGGTCGATAACGCTGCCGATGGATAACATTATCATTCATCAACAAGCATATAAACATAATATTATTAACTAACAACTATTATCATAGAACACTACAGTGTTCTTAGTGTTCTATGCTATTATGAAGCTATAGTTATTTATAAGTCAATAGCCATGTAGTTATTTTAAATTCAAGTTAAATCAAACATCGTTCACATAATAACCGCAAAAATTTCCATTTTAATTAAGGTAAAAATATAGATAGTGACGGTTACAAAAAATGTAACATACATCTATCTTTTTAACTTTATCAGTGTAACAGAAAGTTGTTACAAACATGAGTTCTGGATTTGTTTCGGAAACAGAGCTTGCCGAACGGCGCAGAGTTCGTCAAGAAGAATGGGAAAAAGTTAGGACAGCTGAACAGCCTTTGGGTAACATGAAGGTTCTAAATTTTCTTAACCTGATAGTTTTAATAAAAATTGTATTTTTTCTTACATAGTGGTACCTGAAGAACAGTATGATCACCGATCATTGTTCGATAGACTTGAAGAACAACGCAGGAAAAAAGAATACGAATATGAAGAAACCCATAAACTCAGTAAATAGTTTTTGTTAAATTTGTTTAAAGTACTTCCTAATACACATGAAGTAACTTTTTCAAAAATTAATTAATTTACATAAATTAATTTAAAATAATTTAAGTCTAAACTTCAAAGTATAATAGGAAGTCTTAATTTTTCAATAAAAAATGTCTTTTATATTAAATTTGTTTAGAAAACATGATTAGAGGACTGGACGATGATGAAGTAGGATTTCTTGAACTAGTTGATAAGACAAAAATGGATGAAGAAAGACGTCAACTAATTGAAGAGGCCAGGCAGATTGAAGAATTTCGTTCAAAAGTATCAACTCTTCAATGTGAAACTACAGTTTCTCCATTAGTGGCCGCTATTCCTAAACCACAGACTTTAAAAAATAGTGTGTAAGTAACTATGTTTGACAAGTTATACTAGTTAAGTATTAGTAAAATAAATATATATTTGGTATTTCTTATTATATCGTCAGAACAAGAAAAACACAGAGTAAATTATTGGCTGGAGCAATCGTAAAGAAGAGAACATCTGAAGAAACTACTAATCCTTCAAAAAAACTTAAACCTACCACTGATGACTCTAAAATATTACCAGAAAAATCAACAAGTATGATATTATATTTTCTATTTAATTAGCAAACATACATTTAAAAAATAAATAATATCAATTAAAAGATTTTCCTTATAGTCATAATTAGTTTCAATTGTATTTTCTATCATAATTCATTTTGAGATACCTACCATAGGATTATAAGTATTTTTTTTAATTATTTATTTTATCACTGTGTTAAGTTTATCTAACTTTAAAACTAAAATGTTTACCAAATAATTAGTTACAGTTAAAATAAAATATGCAATGCATAATAACGTTATAATACAATTTATATAAATATGGAGTTAAATAATTAATTATAGACAGTTATTTACTAAATATAGAAAAATATCTATAGCCATTTGCAACTATTTACACTATTATCTACTACCTAAAAAAGATAGATGAGATGTTTATTTTAAGTGTTTAAATAAAAAATGTGATGGAAACTTGTTTATCTATGATAAAACTGAATTAAAATATGCAACTCTATCCAATTTGAAAACCTACTATATGACACCATTTATTCTTATTTTTTATTTTTAGAGCTATTTTTCTTATATAAATTGATATCATTCAATTAATTTAATTATTTATTCTATGTAGCTACATGTATTTACTATACATGGTAATATGGTATTGTTTAATTTAATGTTAAATTTATATTAGCTTAAACATTTTGACAATATAAATTTAGTTAATTAATTACTATAATATTTTGATAGGTATACATATTAATAAAAACAAATATTACTCTATAATATGTATACATGTAAATAAATCTATTTACAACATTATAACATTGTTTGTTATGAGCAAATTTAAACTTTATTCTAATATTAACAATTTTTCAAATATGTTTGTGACATATTTTCCATTAAGTCTAATGTCAATCATTAATACTTAGAGTAGTAGAGTTTCATATATAAATGATATGTGATAAATTAATAAATATATACTGTACTTAAGGAATTATTTTTTTAGGTGAAACAAAATCTAACATTTTACCGGGTCTTGCATATTCAGACAGCTCAGATAGTGAAGATGATTAGTTCCTTGTATACAATTTCAGACTTTAAGTAAAATTATAATTTTATTCTGGTATTATAGTTTTATAAATAATTTTAATTGCTTATATTTTTGTTTTAGGGAAATAAGAAGATTTCAATAAAAATAAAAATATCTAAATGATTCATAAATTCAACTGGTATTTATGTTTTGACATACAAAACATTTAAGTCTTATAGTATACATTTAAAATTACATGATATAAATAAATTAAATTGTTAAATTATCATATTTTATTTCTTTGTATTTTTATGATAGAGGATAAAATATATCCTTTTTACTTTGTTAATAGTATTTATTATTTCATTATTTTTTTTTATAATAATCAACATTTTAGTTTAATAAAATGGCAGAAAACCCTAATTGATAAAAAGTATAAGTATTGTACAGTGTTATTTTACATTTTTAATGAAACATATATTATTTGTGGTACACTGAGGTAAAAATCGTATGGTATTTAAATTAAATTTGAAGTATACAAATGCAATAAGAGAAACTATAATAGTGTTTTTAAACATATGTAACAGTGCCAAAAAAATTAGTATAATAAAAAAAGTTCGGTGTTATCCTATACTATAAACTATAATAATATGTTTAATCAAATTTTGTTTTATTGATTCAATTGCAATATAATAACATTTTTTAGTCTAGTTAACTTCCCATTACTTGGTTATTGTATATAATGGTCAGATTATAAAGACTTTTTCTAATATTGATTACTAATGTTAGTAATTATGCATACTGATGGACATATTATACATGTAGTTAAATAAATGGTTTGTGAATACCTAGGTACATTATTGTATAGTGAACTCTTATTCACCATAAAAAAACTAAGTATAATTCGGTTATTATTTATAAATATTGAAATATTAAAAATTATTGTTAGGTACTTACCATTTGTTTTGCTATTTTCTTAATAACAAAAATTACTGATTAATATGAAAACTAACATATTTAATAATATAGATCTGTTGTAATTTATGTTGTCCATAAGGGTTTCCTTATTCTTTTTATATCTATATATTGGAAATTGTCAGCTATGATATTATGCCCAATTTATATTGGGATATTTTTACATGACATAAAATCTCCTTCCTTTAGTTATGCCATTATATTAAATTAAATAGGTACTGTCAACAATAATTAAATAATAAATTTTTATAAACGGATTATCGGATGGTTGATGGGATATAACAGTTTGTACAATACTAAGAAATTAGTTACAACTTTACAATATAACCATAATATTGTAGGTAATATATAAGTAAATACAAATAGTTACAACTAATTTAAGACTAGATCTTTTCGTGAAAGAAAAATATGTTATTTACTGTATAATTTGTACATTTGAATAGAAAAACAATCCTATAAATACAACGGGCGACTTTTATTTGGGCAAATAGGTAACCCAAAATAACATCATTTGGGAAAAATTTACACGGCCCTCTTTGGGTATATCGAATTATAGCCAATAGGTACATCATTTAGGTGAAATTTATATTTATATATTATATCGATATTTATATAGCTTTTTCTCATTTCTGGGATTCTTAGTTAACTTTGACTGGTATGGTTAAAAATATGTATAATAGGCACCTAAGTGTTATACAATTGTTTGATAGTTATGTTATTACTTCCCTCGCAACGTACACTTCGGTTACATATAGTTAAGTATTCACAAGTTCACGACTTCCAAACACGGCACACGCATTTGTTTTCATTACTTACTAACTATATTATTCATTAATTTATAAATTTTCCAAACATGTAACGATCGGTTACTTTCTCCCCAAATAATACATGTTTTGCTTCAGTAACTTTAAGGTGATTCGCCCAAACGAATGGCGCCCAATACAACTATAGGATTATAAAGGTCGACATTTTATTATTCATATATTAAACATTTATACCTATTTTATAATACATTATCATACAATATCAGTGTTAGGTTTGCAAAATGAAAGAGAAACCCATCATAGTGACAAGAACTTGAAAAGGGTCACTTAGCAGACGGAAATTTGCATAAAAGCATTTTCTTGAATAGAACTCAGGTAGGTAGGTATATAATATTAATTATATTATCTGTGTTACTGTATATGTGTGTTCAGCGTATAAGTGCTTATTTGGTTTTATTATATGTATAAAAAAAAACTACATATTATTGTATTGAAATTTCAAAATCTGAATCAATGTAAAAAACTATTATTTTATATTGTTATTGTTACTACGTCATTAAATTCCATGAATTTTGTTTTGTTGTTTTGTGAGTTCTTATATTCAAGGAAATCAACAATACCTATTATTATTTTTTTTTATTCTTTAAGAAAAAAGTAGGCCTCATTAAACATAATTTACATTTTTCATAAAGGAATATAAAAAATATGACATTTTTAAAGTAATTTCCTTGATATAAAAAAATATTAAAGCTATTTATTCCAAAATTAGTGGACTACTATAATAATATGTAAATGTGATATAAATATAATATAATAGTATTTATTGAGAATTTCTTATTTCTAATTGAAAATTTACAACTAAAAAGATAATCAGAGAAATTCATTTTTACATTGACCTCACCTACTCGAAAAAATGTATACAATATGTGTAATTGTGTAAATATGTTTTTCTACAAATGTTGATTAAAAGTCAGGTATTCATTTTAGTCAAAATTCTTCTAATATAATATTCCTCATAATTCATGAATTGTATTTTATTCTAGAAATAAAAAAAAACTAAAACATATACAAACACTATTATTTTTATAAACATTTGAAGAAGTTCAAATTTGAACAAAATCACGTATTTTAATAATTTATACAATAACTTAAATTATTTCGTTATAAATAAAAAACATGATTCGTCGAGATTTAAAGCTTTTACGAATTTTATGATATTATATTAAATTCTACTACCTATAAGTCTATTATACGTAAGACATTTTGATTATTTTAAGATATTATCTATTTTACTATTTGCACTGTTTTATGGTGTTTACAGAAAGATAATATTACATTTTGAGTTATATAATTTAATATATTAATATGGTATAATAATGAAATACTAATAATATAATAAAACTATAAAAGCAATATAGCCGAAAATAATTGTATCAATTTATCGTAAAACTAAAAGTACCTATAACAAATGATTGAATATGTATTTCAAAGAAAAATGAAATACACTTAAAGTGGTATAGTTGGCTGTTAAAACCCTCTCCGTTTAGAACTGTATTTTATTTTGTAATCGATGATATTGGATTCAAATTATTGTTGTAACAGTGAACCAGTGACCCGATGGACACTTAATGTACAGCAGAGCGGTACATACTTGCTTACCTTATTTATATCTATATTATCTATTTTACAAAAAATACAAAACAACATTTTTGATTAATTTACCTACTGATTGTTTTTAAGAATTCAGTTTTCAATATGATACAGACAATCGAAACTGATGAGCATCTTTCTCTAACAATAGTTTACAATATTAATTGACAGCAAACCCCATACATTCAGTCTATTGTTTGAAGTGAATGAAAACCTGTTACAATAGTGGAAGTTCTCAGTAAATAGATTGTTTGGAACGGGTATTTGAGTCTGTGAATCATTACTATGGCTGAAAACCGGTAGTTATTAAAAATATTATAATGTCATGACTCAAGAAGTGGTAAACATAGTTGAAGATCGAACATATTTTCCTATATGTTAGTTGTGAACTTAACATTTGATAATCAAAACAGGAACTTACTTTGCTATATAATGGATGTAGAATAGTGGTTCTAAACTTCTTCTATCCTACGCCCCCTTTGTAGGTTTTAAAAAATCTCTCACCCTTCCTTTAATAATTCTTCACTTATTTTCTATATTGCAAAATAAAAATAATTTAATAAATACAATTTTACTCCGTAATAACTGATTGCGCCTCCCCAGCAATATTACACCGTCTCCCAGGGGAGAACGCGCCCCCCAGGTTGAGAAATACTGATGTAGAGTTTACTCCGTTATTGAGTCGGTCACTGACTCACTATAATGGATGTGCTACATTTTGAATTCAATGAATGATATATCAATGTATACAATGCATCATGATTCTGAGTAAATCGTAATATTATATCATACAATATTTTTAGTTCAAATTTTTTTAATAAACTTACTATATGAAATTAATGTAAATATTTTTTAAATTCCATTGTATGTAAAAAGCATTATTCAATTATACTTGTATTTAATTTACACAGATGACGTCAGAAACACGTTTTTCAACCCTTATTTATAAAGGATTTAACATACAAACATTTTTTTTTTTTGTGAATATTCAGCATAATTTTTACTAGAATGTTAGGTATTCGTATGAAGTGTTAATTTGTTGATTTCAAAATACTAAGACATATTTTACGTTTCGCTGCTGATCATAATTCGTTAATAATAATTAAAGGGAATTTTAAGTAGGTATAAAATAATATTAGTTGTACTAAATGTTGTTATTTATTTAGAAAAATCTAAAGTATTTAAAATGTCAAATATTCTTATTTTATTTTTTCCAATTATTTAAGCATAAGAAAAAAATAGTTGTTGACTGTTGTTATTTAAAAATCAAATTTGTTTTATCTCTAAGACAAAAGAGGAGTTTTAAAAAAATATTCTTAATTATTTTGATAGGCTGTAGGGTCCTCATTAGTATTCAAAATTTAGAAATCAAAAATATTCAATAGGGAAACGAAGAAAATCAGCTATTACCGTTTTCTAAATTTTTTGAACACTGTGTATATACTCGTATATTATGTTTAATCTAAAGATTTTACTCTGGTAATGATGATAAGATAGGCTAAAAAAACTATCTATTTGTCTAAAGACTATCTATTTTTAAATTGAATCTTATAAAACTTCAAAATATTTAATTTATATAAGTGTTATCGAACATTTTTTAAAAACAATTACACAAAGATAATCAACGTTTTGTTTTATGTTTCCATACATTTTCTATTATTTATTGAACTAAAACCTTTTGAAAAGTTTTAAACAAGTTCATGTTATATTCTTTGAGTATTTATTTAAAAAAGATTTATCTACTGTGTGAAAGTATTGATTAGGTATATAAATTTATGGGCATGGCCGTTTTTGACCAAAAATGTTCCCTTCCATTTTCGACCGATTCACTTTTCGGCCAAAATGGTACCTTTCGCTTTTCGGTCGAAATAAAAAGTTTGATAATAACAATATTATTTATTGTAATACCTACTTTAAGTTTTTATGTACAACACATGGAACATTATTGAAAATATAAACTCATCTATAAAATATGTACAATATAATATAAACAAATAATAATAAATCATTTTTGTCAATAATTATCTGATAGAAAATAGAAAACTATTAAAAATGTAAGTTGTATAAAATGGTGTACAAACACCGGTCAAATAATTGATAACAAATATTATACATAGGTTTTAATAATTTTCGATGTATTGTATGACATGAAGTAGATAATATGTAGGTTTTTGTTATGGTTGAAAAGGGTCACGCCCAAATTTATATACTGATTTTATCGGCATAGACGCTAATTATAATTACCATTTACCATAATTGTAATAACTAATTAAGCTCTCTACGATTACGTTTCATTTGTGTATAAAATTGTAGTTAATTAATATACATATTCACGTACCTAGAACATAATATGAAAAAAAAATATCACATCACAATCAAACAAAATATATATATATTTTTAATTTAAATTTAAAATCAAGAATCAAAATTACGTTTTTATCAATCGTTAATAATAATATTTTTATATAGTTGTAATTCTTACAAACATTGAAGTATATCTATTAAACACTTATATTTTTATTTGTAAATATTTAAACTATTTACAAATTTGTATTACCACATAAATTAAAACAATTTTAATTATTTGTAATGCATTATTGTTAAAATATTTTTCGTTTGAACGAAACTTGAACGCATATATAATTAATTATATTTATAATAATATTTGTTATATATAAAAAAAAAAAAAAAAATACACAGCAACAACAAGCCAAGTTTATATACAATACATGGTCTTATACGTTACATTATACACTATGTATATTCATAACACAGTTTTTAAATTATTTAATACGAGATCGAAATAGACAATTGTGACATTTATTTATATAAATAGACTCTTTTCTTCGAGAATTTGTTTATAAAATCATAACAACTAACAAGAGGGAGCCGTAAACCACACAATATTATTTTCAATATCCATAATAGGTAGTAACGCAATAATGTTATTATATTATAATGTAATGAATAATGATACTTATTTTAAACGTTAAAATATAAAATTATACAAAATACAATTTATTTTAATTTTAGATTATTTGTTCTATCGGTAAAAAACGTTATGATTAACCGATGATCTACGTTTATAAGGATTATTTTATATTATATAGTTTAAAATTTATAAATTTCAATAAATGTACACTTTTAGGATTTACCAATATCTATATGTATATAATTATATAACCATTATAATATATGGGTCAATAAAATGCACAAGAGTGATTTAAAATAATATATTTTATGATTAACAAAAAATAAATCTTAACAAAATTGATCATTAACATTGATAAAATTATACCAATAATTTTACGCATTATACTATAAGAACTAAATAGTATTTTTTTAAGTAATATTGTATATTTTATTAAAAATTTAACGACTGCATATTATGTTTTCTGAAATGTATGCATTTTTAATTAATAAAAACTGACTCGTTATAAATTTCATCATCGGTTTAATAAATAAAAATGATAGTTTTTCCTTTCCAACAATTCCAATACTGAGTAATGGTAATAGTAGGTAGTCGTGCATAGGTATCTAAAGGTATTAATCTGCCTTGCTCGATCATAGGTAACTAAACAGTAAAAATTATATTATTACGACTCACAGTATTATTTGAAAACAATAAGTTTATCAAAATCAATATTTATCATACTTAACTTAGTGACTAGATAGTTATATTACTTATATTTATTGTAAAACATAGACCATATTATTGTGTCATTGCAATTGCCTATAAGTCAGCTGAAAGTATCCATTCTTCACGAACTTATAACAGTCGAAATTAACTGCTAATTTGATGCGAAATTATAATAATGTTTTAATAGTTTTTTTGTTTATAAATTTTAGATTGATGTAGTTATTAAAATTGTAATTAGTTTAACTACTTTTAAAATTACGATTTTTATTAAATTTTGAATCGAAATTCGGTAAAGGAAGCATCGTAAAGTACATTTTAGTAATTTTTAAATTATTTTGATAATACGTTGATAAGCATAGCAAGAATTGAATTAATATATTATAGTCATTGAATTTAAGAAATCAAAAAAATAATTAGAAAACTAATTAGATTCCTGTTTTGGTGTTGTTGTGTTGTCGTAAAGAAGTTATTAATCAAATTATTTCTCTACTGGTTAAATTTTTTGAAGCGCTTTTAATTTTAATTTTTATTATTTAGGGATTGATTGATTTTCAAACACTTGAAGTTTTTATATTATTTTATAATTTGTAAACGTATATAAACGTATATAATTTGTGTAATGTATTATTAACATTTTAATCGTATTAAAAAAAAAAAAAAAATACTGATAAACAAGTAATTCGTTGATTAAAACATTTAATTATTATTTCATGAATTTTAAAAATACGAGTAAATCGATATTACTTAACACCCTTACGCATTATTACAAGCACATACTTGTAATAGAAGATTTAAATTTGCAAAATAAAAAAAAAAATTCTTTCTTTCACAATGATTTGAGTATGGTGATTTGTATGTTGAAATTGTATTTATAATATTATAATAAAATATCTTCTAACGTGTATAATAAATTTAATACCATTTTTCAACATGTAATTTGTTTGTATTCAGATGATACTTTGTGATCACAAAATTACATTAATTTTTAAACTAACCATTTTTTTTTTTTTTTTACTACAATTCATTTTATATTTTATTAAGTGACTAATTTTATGTCATTTCATTGCATTGAATATTTATGCCTATACTTTATCGCTCGTAAAATATAAACAAGTCAGTAAATATTTTAATGTATAACGAATTCAATCAAATTATTTTTGTGTAAATGTGTCAAGTCTAAAATAAAAAATGTAAATATTGTATTAAATGTAATAATTTATTTATGTCCAAACAGTATTTTTCACGTTGACTTGACATACAATATGTTTAGCGTGGGTAATTAATTTCAAACCTTCCGCAATATTATTGTGTACGCTTTATACCGAAATAAATGTCTTCAAGTGAGTTTTTAACATTTACATTTTTTTAACTTATTATACACAAGCATGCCTATCGTCCGCTAAAAGTATTCGGTTAGCATAATATAAAATGGATAAACGAATAAACGTGCAAAGAGCGAATAAATATGTTTGAAAGAGAACTCCATTTTATTATACTTTTTATCGCAATATGTATATATCTATATTAAATAATGAAATAAAATACCTAATAATAATATATAAGCAAGTTGTATTGATTCTTGAAAAATCGTATAGTTTAGTGTTTATTGCGAGTTAATTTCTTAATGTTTGAATTTGTATTCATTATTCTTTGTCAATTTCATCAATTTTGTTTGTTTTATTTTGAACGATCGTTTTATTTACACACAATCGTTTAGGAGACGAATTCATAAAATATTTTATCAGAAAATCAAAAATATTATTATATTTGTTTACACGCAAGAGCAAGAGCGCTTACCACAATAATGGACAATAATAGTTTCACAATAATTTCATTTCTTCGTAAATAAGTTTTCGTAAGAAAAATTACAATACAACACCGCAATAGTGAATCGTTGACTAAAACAAAAGTAAACAATATTTAGCACTTAATCTAATGAAGAACCGAAAAAAAACTACGTATTTTCTTCCATTACTCAGTTTAATCGGAATTGTCATCCAAGGTTAACGAAACAATTTAAACATAATTTAGTCTACAACTTAAAAGCAGACAAAAAAAAAAAAGAAATCATCATCACGAATTATTGAGACTGAGCAAAAATATTTATATCGGTTTAGTATAATTTATATATAATATATAATTATTACTCGTTTTGTGATTTAAACGAGTAACGTATACGTCATGCACACAATAGTTAAATAGAAAAGTGTTTAATGCTTGAACTTTGAGATATGTTGACTATAGTTTTGGTTCAATTTTTACTTTCCGTAAATTATTTATTAGCTGCGTCTAGGAAATCGACCCTGCTGCTGTGTTATAGTTTTTCGACTCTTCTGATTCGTATCGTATATATAATATACAATATCGCGTACGTCGACTTTTCATACCACAATAAAATAAGACCGACGTAACAATAACAATAGTAATAATAGTAATAATAACATGAACGGCGACGGTAATAATAATAATAGTAATAGTAATAATATGTCGGTCGACGAATCGACTCGACTGGAGAGTGGATGTGGCACGTAAATCCATTAAAAAATTTCTCGTGTCCAGAGTGGTACCGAGTGTGCTATTTTACAGTATTATTTAATGGTGATCAAACCCTGCGTTCAATATACCGTACAAATACACACATTACATAAACACACAAATATGACTAGCTGTCTACTTAAATAAACCGTATTATTATACTATATAATATAGATAAAATCTGTAAAACCTCGTTAAAACGGATTTTATGGAACCGAAAAAAAGAATCTTGTTTAATTTTATCTACCTACTTATATGATATTTAAACATGATATATATTTTATGAAAATAAATAAATAGTATCTATAGCTAGCTGATGAAAACATCTATATATTAATTTGAATAGTTTTTATTTATTATTCAAAGGTAAATCATTATGTAAATCATTATGAGTAATGTTTGATAATAAAAAATACATAGAAAATTATTATTAATCGGTAAAAAACATAAAAATATTATTATTTTTTTTTTATCTATATTACCTATCGTTTGTTTTGTATGAGTAAAATCTAAAACATCCGATAAATACAATAATTTATTAAATTATTTAATGAAAAATATTATTGTGTGAGCTCTGAAATTGTAACAATTTAAAAATTAACTCAAGAATAACAATAATAAAAAATAATGTAATGAATTATTAGTAAAATATTAAACAAGTCGTGTGCGATTGGGATTTATCAGCGTGTATGATGATTATTCGACGACATTTAAACAGGAAATTTCGTTTTACTATTATAGTAAATATATTGTACATTTTGTACATTCGTACCTGTTAAAAACATTAAAAACACATTTCGTTTCCGCATATCAACGTAATGTCAACGAGGAAAAAATTCGTTGTACGTAGATAGATCACCGTTTTAACGAGATTTCACTGTATAATATATATATATATAATGTATAATATATACATATACATCGTCTAAGATGTTTAAATCATCGAAATATCGCATGGTTGTTTCAGAGACGATCGAACGACGTATTTGTCTAGACTTGGTTCCTCGAATAATGACTGTATCTGATCACGAACCGATTGTGTGGCGTGTTCGGGTTGGGCTTGTGCCCGGTGCAGTAGCTGCACGTCAACCGCCAAAATGCCATCCTGAAGTCCTGGCTGACGAACGCGTATATAAAAGGATTGATTGCTGAATTTATCCAACCTGTGTGCGTGGAACAAAAAAAAAAAGAAGAAGTTTAACAAAAATTTAAAACCTTCGCAATTTACACATGTTACAGTTAAAATGTTGAATTCTGTTATTTCATGAATTAATTAGGTAGTTTATTAATAACCTACGAATGTTAGTAGTTGAAGTATAAATAATACATGAAAATCATCATATTTTAATTAGTTATTTCAACAGTGAACACGTATGACTGTAAACTGTAAAACTTTAACTAAACGTCTAAACGATAATCTTATTATTCTTATTATAACACGATAAAGGTACTTGAACATTGCCTAAGACTCAAACGTGGTCGTCTTCACGACGTTTTAAATTTGCTCATTAACCTTACTGTTGTAAATATAATATATTTTGCATAATTGTAAAATTTTTAGCATAATTATTGTAGAATGTTAATTTGGTAACGTACTCTGTTAAATGCAATTACTAATGTTATCTGTTTTAAGGAATGTAAGAATATTGTATTTGTATATATCTAATTTTAGATGATTTGCCAGGATAACTTAAAAAAAAAACAATGTCTATTGGAACCAAAAGCTAATTTATATTTGATACCAGTAGACCGAACTGAGACGAAAGATAAGACGTCGTTCGAGCGACTCATCGTTATCGCTGAACGGTGATCATATTTTGTACAATTTGACACATTAACGAAGTGATGTCAGATAGTGTATAAAATACCTAGTTTAAATGTAAATTGTATACATTACCTACACAATTTAGTTATTTCATAAATTACCTAGGTACTTCATAAATTATCTGATTTAAAATTTTAACGATAATATGTTCATTTTACCAAAAGATATACCTAATCTAAAAAGACAGTGTAAAATGTCTAACCAACATTACTTTATTTATAAGAGTATAATTTAAATTTAACTATTAAACTGACGTAGACTAAAAATCAATGTCAATGACACTTTGTAATTTTAATTATTTTAACCGGATGCCGTAATGTAACGACATAATAATATGTGGTTGTGTTTATATAATATATACACATATAGAAGGATTTTCGTTGATATATTCGCAATTCATAGTGTTAATAATATTATTTGATTTTTGAAATGTCTGGGAGAAAGAAAGTCTTCCTGGTCTAGACATGTACAGGAAAGCACCTACTGCGAGTTTTATCTTTGCAAACTCGAACTTTATGAACATATCTTATTGTTTAGACTTTTTGTTTACCTACAATCAATAGATTTTACTGGCAGTAAATATTTGTACCTATAGCCTTAGTTAAATACATAATATTCACGACAGGCGCATTTTATATTATTTTAATGTTAAACGTTCAATTAACGCCATATACATTCTGTGTTCAAAGTCGTCGACGAACAGGTATGTTACGTGATATAACATTTTATTGTAAATGAATTTTTTTTCGTTTTTAATATCTACGTGTATGAGTTTAACTGGAAAATCGAGCCAACGCGAGCGATCTAGTGAAACATGAATGAGTTTGTTATAAAAAGTATAGCTTGCGTTTTATTTATTTATTTTATTTGTTTTAGAGTGGATATATTAAGTAGGTGCATATAAAATGTAATATAAATTGTCAGTTTTAAGTTTTTTTTTACCAAAAATAATTACGGTAGTTAAAAAATTGGGGCACGTAGCACTGGAAACCTTTAAAGGATTTTAGTTTTTATTCTCTCTCTTTAACTATTAACTTTACGATTTTCCACTAACCCTCATCCTTCCTACATACCCGACGGATTACCAATTATGCATGTAAATAAACATGAACCATTAATATTTTCCAATGTTTGCTGTGAAACATGTAATTATAGGATAGGTACAAAAACATTATATAGGTATTATTATACATTATTATAATGTATATAGTAACAGGCAACAGCTAACAGATATAATACATACATATATTATTTATTTCTCATTTTGTAAAAACGTTCAAATGCAATGATATGACGTAGGTTCCTAGTATTTGTTTCATTTCAGTTGAATAACCGAAGTACGCGAATTATTGCAACGGACATTCTACATTTTTCTTCCATTTTTTTTTTTTTTGCAAACAAGTGCCAAACTATATTAATGGACATCAATACATTAAATGAATTCCAAACTGAAATACCTAACAGTATAGTTCTCTCGTTTCACTCACAGTTCTATGGTATATAATTCAGTGAATCTCAACTGCCTGTCTACCAAAATAGTCTATATTCCTATTTAATAAGCCATCTGGTAGTTCACGATTTCAAAAAGGTTCAACAACACCATTTGTATAAATATATTTGAATTTGCATGTATAAGCTGCGAGTTAGCATGTTTTTTGATTACTTTGTTGAAGAAATAAACTATTATCAACATTGTTTGATTACGTTATACTAATGTTAATGCATACACTAAATTATATTTTAAAAATTAGAAAGTTTAATGTTATAATATAACGACGATACAAAATATTATTTTTTTCAAATATTTTGATTAAATTATATTTTTTATACTTTAATAGTCTATATTATGCTGTCGAGACTGATAAAATCATATTATTTTCTTGTAAAAGTTGTACGTTTCTTATTCAAACAAAGGTATATTTATAAATGTATATTACTTTTGTTATTTTAAATTAAATAATTTTAGCGGATAACTGCACGATGTTTAAAAGTTATTTTTAATTTTCAGTCCTTTAAATCACGATCTTATCAATATGTATTGATTTATAATAATTTTAATGACGTCATAAAATGTTTAAACGAAAAAAAATTATGTGAAACGTAAAAATATTATATGATATATTTTATATTTATTCGAATGGACTTGGCAAGGATTATTGTCAGTTTCACGTTTAATTAATAATAGTTATATGTATGATATTAAACTAAAACATATTCATATCGTTATTGACGTTATTGTATGATTCCAGCAATGGTTCCTGATATTACTCCAATACCCTATTTTATTTACTTTACCTGGAAATATATATTAAATCATTATATGCACAGCCTGTGGTTGATGTAATATTCTACATGTTACAGCCTATGGATCCCTGCAGTTTGGATTTATATATAATGCTAGTGGCTTTCAAATTCACATCAGTTTTATTACTATTTCATAAAAGTATTTGTACATAAGTTAAGATAGGTACCTATAAATATATAATAATACATATTATGTATTACGTATATTATTGTTGGAATCAAGTCGTGATTTTTTAGTAGGAAATTTAAATATTCTTTTCGTTTTTTTTTTTTTATTTTGTTTGTTTTTTAGTAAATTTAAACCTTTATATAATATTATAATATACATTCATGTATTTCAATTGTTTTTCAATGGCCATGGCAACTTAAAATATAAAATGTAGGTGGATACCTCTGTTGTTGACGTTTTAGAAACGAATATAAATCGAAGGAATGAAGTGAGTGTAAATGATCAAATCGTTTAACTATAATATAATACAATACATATTTGTAGGAAAATCGGTAACTTCATATTTTGTAACTCGTTCTCAAATGTGAACTGAAGAATATTATTGTAAAACAATATCATTTTTCTTTTTACTGGGAGAAAAGAACTCAGATAATTGTGTATGCTGATGTTTATTTACGTGTGTTTCCCCCTCCTCCAGAATACATTTATTGCGCAAAATTTGCGTGAAAAAAAATGAACTATATAAATATAAGCAGGATAAATAGGTATATGCCTCTCGTCAAAAAATATAAAATGTTTTGCGCTCAAAAAAATTCATACGTACATAATATATAAATTATATCGCACGGTCTATATACGAGCGAGAACGACGATGGAATGTGGAAACATATATTTTAGCAGCTTGTTTATAGCTACAACTGTAGTTGTTTCAGCCTCTTATAAAAGCCAAAAAGACAAACACATTTTATCTCGCGAAACATGATGGCATTTGTACAATATTCGCGAAGAATACGAAACAAAAATGGAATGACTACTACTTTATTTTGTATAGCAAAAAATGAATCAGGTAGATATATACATTATTTTATATAAAATATGTTAACAATCAAAATGAATTATTCATGTTTCGATGTAAGTTTTAATAGGAAATATTAATCACACTAAAAAAATTATTCAGATTTAATGGCAATACACTAGAATTAATTGTTTTACATAATTTCGAACACAACTCTTCCACGGTAGACGAATTAGTCGTACGCAATGACCGGATTTTAATGGCTCACGAGTCACGGTATAACGTATAATCGTACAACAGTTACATTTCACATAATATTCTAAATACTTCAATCAATTTTATCATTAACGGTTGCATTAACACCAAATACCAATTTCTATCCAGGATTCGTCAGTAAAATAAAATCGTCTCATTTTCTCTTAATTAAATTATGTATAATATAATTTACTGCAGCATGATGTTGCCAAATACGAGTATATGCCACAACCTTTTTATTATCATTTGATAATCTATACACATTTTTTAAACTTAAATTTTCAGGACTGTTGAAATTACAATATTACAATGATCGTGTTTTTCAATAGGTACTCAGATTTTGTGAAAAGAATGTCTTGTGGCAATATATAATATTATATAACATATAAAATAGAATTAGTATATTTTATTGTAGTACTCGTTCATATAAAGTTATAACTTTTATAAACTATGTACTCTTTTAAATTTAATTTTAAATATTTTAGTTTTTTCTAAAAAAAAATATCTACATTCGATAGTTAAGTAGGATGGTATTAAAGAAAAGAAAAGTTTGTACGATACACACTTTATAGGATACCTCTCAAATAGCACCTTAAGTATTTTAAAATACTATCTTTAGGTGTTAGTAAAACTTAATGAATAAAAAAAAAAAAAAAAAAAAAAAAGGTGTTTGTATATATTTATGAATTTCAGAAATGATAATTTAAATAAATGCATAGCATAATTATTAATTCATAAAATGGGGATGATTATATGCTTAGTTATTTACATTATAATATAGGTATCATTAAAATTAAGACAACAATTGTAAATAATGTTAATTTTAATTACTTTGTTTTTTTTTCACTTGTAATTCATATCTAATTTAAAAGTAGGCTAATCAGTGATTAGTAATCGCTAGTAAGAAGCATCAACAGATAATGGCAAAAAAAAAAAATGTATAAATATTATCATTTGAAAAATCCGATGTATGCGAATAAAAATAATTGTCTTAAGAGTTTTATTTGCTTTTACGAAATTTAAGATTTTCGGCATGAATAACAATTATTATAACAATGTGTTATCTGTAATTGTTTATGTTACAGGGTTGTTTAAACTTTATACTATTATATAATAGAGATGAAAAAGGAGATAGCTGATATAGATATTATTATTACACACTGCTTTGAGATAGAAACGTTTGAAATTTATATTGCTTCCGCTGGTTATTCATCTCTTTGTTGTTTCTATCTTTACTACGAATACGTACGAGTATTTAGCGTAATTAGCGTGTTTCACGTGAATATACCTATAAATATGGATAGGTATTATTATTCAAAATTGTGGCTTTCGAGATAAATATACGCAGTTAATACACGAGGACCTTCAATATTGTTCCAAAACGAATAGATAATAATATTTCCATACAGGAATTTTGTAATTATCGATGCAAGATGTGTATGCAAATTTTATAGTTTGTTATAGGTAATAATATAATTGTATTCATCATTACTATTTCCAATGATTGATTGAAATGTTAATTTGTGTTAGAGGTGATAAGTTTGCTATACGAGCCAGGGAAACGAGAATAGGGTGTAATAATTTACTTACTAACCAACTTAAGGTTTTAATAATAAATCGTCTTCACGTGTAATACAATGAAGTAAAACCAATTTCGTATATATAAAAAAAAAAAAAAAAACATAAAAATATAAATACGATTATATATATAAATAACATTAAATGTCAATCTAAAAGTGGTGGTTTATTATTTATTATATTATTGATTAATAATTCTGTATAATATATTACGTGTATTAAATAGAAATAATTTTTAAAAGTGTCGATATTTAAATTAAATTTTGTTTGGAACTGCGTAGTCCACGCTATAATATGAAAAATCTCACGAATTCATTATAAATAATACGTAGTTTTTAAATTCAATAGACTTCTGTTATTACCTATTAATAATAATGTTGCAATTTTTAAGCTCGGCGCATGTTTTTTCTATGTATTTTTAGAAATTATTTTATGATGTTGATTACACAAAAAATTTTTAAGGAATAATAACATCAGTTTATAACTTATTAACTATAATATGAGTCATAATATCAAAAATACATATATTGCATAAAACGTCGTGAGTTGTTTATTTAGTACCATAATAACATACTAGAATGTCGTTCAAAAATATACAATATTAAACTTAAAGTCGATGCTATTATTTGATCGACTGTAGAATAATTGTTAATTTTGTTGGAATATTTAATACATTACGTTATGTTCTCGTGAGAGTACTGAACTAGTCATTAAAAGTTGAACTGTGAAAACTAATTGTGATTTTTATCTAATATTTTATTAGAAATATTATTATTACTTGTTTTTCTTTAGAATATTCCAATAATATTATTAACCTAAATATAAACTTATGGTTTATAATAAAAATAAAAATAATATTATTCATGTATTTATATAGTTACATAGTTTACCTACAACTTAAAAATAGTATATTGTGTGGCAAGGGCGGGAAGTGAGCCATTTCAGTCGCGGGCGTTGTGTGCGGCACGAGCCGTAGGCAAGTGCCGCATTTCGCCCAAGACTGAAATGGCCTTCCCGCGCGAGCCACACATACTATTTTTTGTCACGCCCCTGCGTTTATGAAAAAGGTTATGCAGGGATCTATGCAACAATTATAGACTATTAATAACGCATCGTTCGACGCACTTATATAGGAACAGTGCAAATTAAATATGTTTAAATGTTTATGCGTCATGCAAGGAGGTTACTATACATTTAAGATGTAACCAAAAGTTTATGTTTTGTAAGAACCGTGGTAGGTGTACATTTTAGTTTCTGGTTGTGCAGGGGATACCTACGCGCCCGGCGGCCGGCACTTTTGGGGATTTCCTCTTTTCCGCCCGGCACTTTTGGGGATTTCCTCTTTTCCGCCCGGCACTTTTGGGGATTTCCTCTTTTCCGCCCGGCACTTTTGGGGATTTCCTCTTTTCCGCCCGGCACTTTGGGGATTTCCACTTTACCGCCCGCTGGACGGAAAAAGGACGCTTTCGAACGCTTCAACCGTGGTCGAAAACCAAACTTTCGGTGCAGGCGTGACAAAAAATATTTTTAAAATATTATCTAATGGCTATTTTATCACTCAATGTACTCATGTACTTAAATTGCCTATACTATGCGCCGTCTTATCTTCTTAATTATTATGCTTATTAAAATAAAACATTATTAAAATATTATTATAACATTATTATTATTATTTAAAGATCTTTTCCCACTTCAATTATCTCTATCCACTAATTTCTATTCGTTGCCATACTGATGTTATAAGATTGTAAGTCGGATTTTTACTTGTTAAGTTCATTTCACTATGTGCATCCACATAATTTTAGCTGGTAGTATAATATTTGTATTTAAGAAGTATTTAATTATATTTAAAATTAAAACAACATAATTAATATTAGTAATCGATAAATCTTACAATAGAATAAATTAGGATATAATCGAAAAATAAAATTATTGATAAAATATTAACGTGTACAATTATTATAAATTTAATTCTCAAGTATAAAAGAACAAATGGTAAATTTTAAGAATTGTATGAAATAGACACATTTATAATCGTAAAAAGACTAGTCCTGTTTCAGAATAAAATAAAAATTATTTTATCTTATTATTGTATTGTAAATAATATTATTATGATAGTGTTGTATTATAATTTGTAGCAAATCAAGTAACTTTTACGACAGTTGGGAACAGCGCTTTTTGTTATTTAATTACGGGTTTTCATAGAATTGTTTATATAATAATAAATTTGGGAGAATACATCATAGTAAACTTCAGAAGTTAAAATCATCGTGTTATGTATATTGGATAATAATAATACGCTGATCGCATCGATACGACAGAAAAATAATCACTGATAGCAACATGCTAATCAAGTGCCGCAAAACCAAAAAAATATAACAATTTTATTTTAGTTAAATGTTAAATAAATCTATGCAGTATGCACCTCTATAGCCAGTCTATACATAGGTATAAGTATCGAAATTAAGTTGTTATAATGAATAAGTAAAATATTCTTCTCTTACTAGAAACGTCTATCTTTGTGAAAATGAATAAAACTACAAAATGCGCTCTTCGCCTTGATTTTAAGAAAAAAAATATTAATACAACCGTACTCATAAAGAAAATATCAAGTTGGCACTAAGTGTATGTAGTCTGGTATGTTTTTTATAACAGTTTTTATAAAAAAATAAGAAAAATAATAGTGAATAAAATTTGAAATTTTTTTACTTTTGAAAATCTGTTTTGTACCTGATAATTTCAGTTTAAGACGAAGGACTTAACCTTATACTCGTCCCAAACTGGATTATATTAATCCAAGTTGTGTTAATTCAATATTATATAATATTATGCAACTGCATTATATTAATACGGCACCACAAACCCAGAACCGGGTCGAAGTGTAGTGTCGGCTATCCCGCGGCCATGGCCATCACAAAAATTCAAAAATATAATATCAATAAATTTTATAGCGCTCACCCAGCCACGTGAGCCACTTCATCATGTCCTCCGGTATGGTGCCCGCCGGCAAAAATGGCGTAATCAGGTACACGATGAAGAACGGTAGCCAGCAGGCGATGAATCCGCCGACCACTATGGACAGCGTCTGCGCTGTTTTATTCTCGCGCTTTAGTGAAACTCGGCAATCATCACCTCTGCGCAAACTGACATTATAGCTACAATTGTCGGGTAAGATTAACGAACATGCAAAAACAATATTAAATGCATTTATTTTATAATATTGGTGCAGACATACGGTCGATCGTTCGATCGCGTTCTATTTACCTGACGCGTACGATTTCGTCCATTTCCACCGACGGTCTTTCCATCGATTCGTGGCTGTACCGGGATATCTGAGAAAACCAACGAGAACAAGTTACATAAAACGGTTTCGCACTTATTTATAGGTGTTCCTATATCGCGCATAACGACTACAGTGAACACAATATAAGTAATATGTACTATGTATGTAAACATATCGCCTTTAATATTATAATATTATGCACCGTGGTGAACTCGTAGTAATCACATACTACCTAACGCAACATATTTTGAAAACGATAATGTTCCAAGACATATTTCAGTAACATTTTAAAATCATAGGGGAGATGAGGGTGTTTTTAAAATGTTTCCAAAACGTTTTAAAATCATTACCAAACAATGCTATTTGATATTTAACATAATCGTCCTAACCAATATATTTTGCTCGACAGTAAGATATAATTAATGTTTACTAATGTATATTATAATATATATATAATTACGCGGAGTTATGATGATGTACAAAGTGGTTCGAGTTTGTTATAAGTATACACTCGAGAGCTCTGTTTATATACATAGAGTACAAAACCACAAAATATCATATTTACATAATATTATATAATTCATAGTTTAATGGTATTATTTAAGTATAATAAAATAAACACACACACACAAAAAAAAAAAAAAAATGAGGAGCTTAAACGCCATAGCTGCAATTCATAATGTATGTATCCACCGATCGTTATCGGGTGGTTGTATGAGATAATATAAAGCGCATAATAAATATCATAATTAGGTCAGGATATTATTAATAACTGATTTTGAACGCACCATAATACGTACACTGATATTTTATTATTAAAGCAATCATTTTTTCCCAAATGGAAACTACTTTAATTAGTTATAATTTTACTTCAAAATTACATTGTAAGAGTTTGTCAGATGTATTCATAACATTTTGTTATTTTTGTCTTACACACGAATAAAGAAACAAAAATACACTCACAGTGTTTTTTGTAGATTCATTAATAATGTTTAAGTGATTTCTGTGCTAAAAATTTGAAACACATAATATAACAATTTATTAATTGATGGGACATCATTTACGTAGTTTTAAAAGATTTTAATGCTCTGTAAGTATCTAGTATCAAAAAAGATTCAAATTTACCAAATAAAATATTAAGATAAATTGGATTTCAAACATAAATAATTACGAGTATGTAGATGAAAATGTATTGAAAATCAACGAGTAACAGATTAGGCAGTAATAATGATCGATCGAGATTAAAGATATTAATTGACGTAACATACTTTCACTATTTATAATATTAAGAATTATGTTCTATGAAAAACAAATATAACATAACAATATTATGTTGTCGAATATAATTTTTATGCCAACTTGGCTTGGTGGAAGTCAAGGAAAATAAAAATATATGTTATTTTCTTTACAGCATGTTTAGGTTATTTTGCAAGTAGTAAATAATGATAATATTGCTACATATTTATGGGGTCAAACTAAGGATAATGTGCAGATGTAAAATTATTTTCGATTAAACTATAAATAAATTGTATTTTTAAATCATTTTTTGATTTGCGTTCACTATAATTTATATTACCTTTATAATAAAATTCATATATAATGTGATTATTATAAACATATTGAATACTATATTTTTTGCTGTCGAAATTTTTTAAAATATATATGTAATGCTTTGTCTTTAAAGTAATACTAGCTGGTTATTCATGTTATTACCAAAATAATATATTGTACTTTAAAAAAAAAAGTTTCATAAATCGTATATTATGTGTATAATAATATTTATAATTTATTATAAAAATAAGTCGTTTTATGAGTATAAATTATATTTAACGGTATCGTCGGTGTCTAATAAAATTAAAATACTTAGATTAAATTAAAACTCAGATGATATCAAAATTGTTCATGCAACAGTTATTGAATTTCAAGAAGTTAACTTAACCTTGAAACTTCTAATTTAAATTAGCGGTAATTATAAAATATTATATTAAAAAGAAAACCTCAACCTAATAAAATTATTTTTTAGTATTAAAATCATAATTTAGTTAATTATTAACAGGTATTAAATGGATTTGTGATAAATCTATAAAATAATACACATAATAAAAATTTCATATTATATAAAATCATTTTCTGATTATCGAAACACTTTTTGAGAACCATAATAAAATTGAATTTAAACTAATGTAATTCTTTTCAACGAATTTTTCTACAATACGAATTTTTAACTCTGATCGAAGTGAATGAGTGATGAATTGTATTTTTTTCCTGAATACGCTTTATAATAACAAAATTGCTTCAATTTTCAACTTCAATAGCTTTTTTGATAAGAACGTGAATCTTGCTAATAGTTTGATGGAGGTGAGAAAGTGGTATCCACTTTGCTGTATAATAGGTATCGAGTAGTTCACTGTAATGGATGTATTATATCTGAATTCAATTATATAAATATTATAATATATGTGTAACAATTTTAAGAGGAGACCATATATTAGTCACTAAGTATATATAAATATATATCTTGTAATGTTTTTTACATTAGCTAAAGTAATTTATTTTATTATAAATAATATAGCAGATTGAATTAATTTAAACCGAAAACATTGTATTTAGTGTATTGTTGATAAACGTAAATAAATAAATAAATAAATAAAATATACTGGAATAACGAATAATTATGATAATAACTCAAAATTAAATAAAAATAATATAATATGATATAAAAATATATTATTATAGTTATTGGATGTTAATAATAATGTAAATACTAAATTCAATTTTTTCACCAAAAATTAAATAAACTTACTATAATACGAATAAATAAATTACTGAATTCACTTTAAATCTAATATTAAATATCCTAAGTTTCTTAACAGAATGGTTTTTTGATAAATCATTGTATTTTTAAGCAAAACATCCACTACAATTACCACTAAACATATGTATGTACTACGAGTACACAGAATAGCGTTACCTATTGGCTCACCTTTTTATTTTTTAGCCTTCCAAGGTTCGTAGTATGGAAGTTTAACTGTAAAATAATAATAATAAACGGTAGTCAAGAACCATAACACAACACAATATTTAAAAAATATAAAATCTAATTGTATTATAATAATTCAGAAATAACGCAATTTAGAAACACTCAAGAAACACTCAAAAAATGAGTTTAAATTTAAATAATATGTTCGATTTTTTAGTGCATAATAAAAGAAGTTCTGACTTCTGAAGCATTACAGTTTCTAAGTGTAATGATGTATCAAGTCAATACATATACAAGGTACAGTATATTATAGTGAATTATGTATAATATTGTAAACTATAAGTTTTTACACATAAAATAAACATTATTTCATTCATAGTTTTTCAAAACTTTCAAAGTTGAATAGGTTCCATCGGGAATGTATATTATCAAACAAAATATGTAAAAAATAAATGTATATATTTTATACAAAATGAATATTTTAAGACACATTTGCTGATTTTTTTCAAGTTTAAATAAAATATTTTTAATCAATATTAATATTATATAATACTAACACACAATCACCTGTAATAGAATTATCGATGATATTATATTATAATAATACGTTATGTTAATTTTAATTTATATTAATTGAAATTAAATTTATAATTTATAATTTGAAAGCCCACGTTAACAGTTTTATAAAATATTTATAATATTATCATAACGTGAAATATTATGTTTGAAATTTTCAAAAATAAAAATAATTATTCCCTTGTATGTATTCTATATTATTGAGTATTATAATTATGTTTTTTTTTTTTTTTTTAAATAAAAATTGCATTAATGGTGACAGTTCTATTAACGAAACGTTTTTGAGTTGTTTTTATTTAAGATAAAGCGTTTACTCAAATTAAAATATGTATTATATTTATAACTGTTAAAATATAACACAACGGACAATATAGGTTAATAAGATATTAAATACTTAAATAGTATACTGCCACTAATACAGACTGGAATCTACGAATGCAAATAAATTTGAAATTTATTTTTATTACAATTTTGTTATTTATACTTTTAATACTTTTAATGTATTTAAATTTTTAATTTTATGTATAATATTTTAATGGATTACGTGCACTTAATATACACTAAAAATGACTTGATACGATTCTATTTTAAGTGATAAATGTGTTTTTATTTTCTGTCCACGTTATGAATCTGTAATTAATTCAAATACTCTTTTGTAAGATTATTATATTTTTAAATAGTAAACTATTTCTTATATTAGATACAACTTTGGAAATGAATGATGTTAAAAATAACACGTGTAATCTATACTATAAAAGCAAGTCCCAGTTTTTTGTCACGCATACAAATCCACACAATTCAACGTATCGTCATCAAATTTTTTATTGTTGTATCTGACAGTTTTCTGGAGGTTTTAGTACCACATTTGTTAAAGGATATGTCCAATATTTTGACATTTTCAGATTTTTACAGAAATATGTTACTTGTATCTAAACACACTATATGGTGTGAAAACGAAACATATCTACGTGTTTCTATTATAGTAACAGTATGTGTACCTATATTTATTTCATTTATTTCGAAAAGGGAACATAATAAGTTGCAAAAAATAAGTTTTGTGTCTCTCCTGTAAAATTCGAATTTCGATATATGTGTATTAAATATTATAATACATTGAAATAATTGGTTAAAGCGTATAGTTAAGCAATCGCCCACGACTCACCTCAGAATATTTATATAGAATCGACGATGAATCAATTATTATTGTCGATATATTATATGAGTTGGAGAACTGCTCGGTGCTTTGAACGGTCCTATGGCGTTTGAAGTATAGATCACTGCGTTCTAACTACGACTGATGCACTTAATCTTGAGACTCGAGTAATTAAAATAAGTCAAAACGCATCCAATGATAATACTAACCAATAGAAAAATAGTATAATAAGTCAGTAGGGCGCTGATTGGCTGTATGATGCGAAGACCCACAAAACGCCATGCTCAATGTTTAGTAATCATTATTTTTGTTATTCATTTAACGACGTTATAATATTATTATATAATATATTTACCGGATGTATATTAGTTATAGTTTTTAATAGGTGTAATGTTCTCTCATTTTTTACTGCATCATCTGTAGAAAACACGTATTTCCCAACTTGTTATAGCCATATATATATATATAATATAAACAATATGTGTTTGAAAGTCGTTATTTTAATCAACACATTTACCATAACTGGTGTGTTGCGATTTTTATCGTTAACGTCGCACTGATAATTACCGGAAAGATAATAATATATATTATATTATGTTAGGTGCATTAGAACTTTGACACAAATACCGTATTCCGTTTTCCAGTTTCCGGGTTGTCGTTTTAAATTACAGATGGTTGTTATGAATTATAACGTCGTTCCTTCTAAAGTGTATATGCCAAATCGCTCTGTTACGGTTCAGTCGTTCACTATCATTATTATTATCAAACATCATCGACTGAGAAGTTCACATTCGTCGCGAAATGTTTTCAAAAATAACACAATGCAATATAGCCTGTCCACTCATGAAAAATTGCTCTGTTACAGAACATTGAATACTTAATTAATTGAAAAAAAAATACTAAATAGTAATCAGTAAGTTGTAGATATTGTTTGTGGAGAAAAACTGTAATTCGATTGTTTTGGGGACAGGAGCTAATTAAACTATAATACATAAGAAATCATAAAAGACATAATAATTAATCAAAAGTTGAGTTTAATTAGATAATTTTGTTCTAATACCTACACAATTTTTCTTCAAATTGAACGAATTAGTAAAATCATTGATGTAAAAGTGATTCCAAACCAAAACAAAAATGTTTGACATCTAACTATGTGTTTTTCAAATACTATTATTGTTCGTATAACTTACCATGATATCCCTACGCGAAATCGAAGACTGTAGACTTTGTGTCCATGCGATAGCAGTTAGTCTCTTACACTAAGTCTCTCACAAATGGTAAATTATTTATCAACCATCTATGTTTGGAGATTTAAAAAGTAAACAAAATGGGTATGAAATAATAAGAAATTATTATGTTATAATAATGAAAAGATCTCATGCATACGAGTGCATTCGAATCTCGTATATTTCTGATAATAATAGTTCGGCTGAGAATTTGAAGATGTAAGACGCAGTATAAAGAAATAATAGATCCTGTATTTCAAAATTAAATCAAATATTTGATAAAATTGTGTATTCCTCAGCAGTTTCGTCGGTTATATGAGGTGTGTTATCAACAACGGCTATGATCGTTGGAAACGTTAAGACCATAAATTTCCGTACATTTGGACTCGAGAGAATCATGGTTTACCCTGCTTACAAGTTGAACACTAAAAATAATGTATTTAATCAAAACGAAATGAGTATAGTATTGTGTCGTTTTATGTACCTACAAACTAAAACTATAAAAGAAAGCTATCTATACGTATAAATTACTTTAATTTTACGGTCGTATGCGTTTCCTTGTTAAAACTAATCGCAGGTAGGTGTATCATGTCGAAAAGCGAAATGTGATGCTATCGACACAATAAATACAAGACGCAGTTAATATTATATAGCTTGTTAGTCTTAGATTCGATGATATTTGTGTTCAAACTGGTGCACGCGAAAATAAAAATATATAAAATGTTAATTTTAGTAAAAAATAACATTGAGAAAATAAATTATAGATTGCATTATTATTTACTACGGAGATTTAAAACAATATAATAAAATATAATAATTTATTTTTACTACATGGCTAACGTTTACAGGTTGTCTATATTTATGTAAATAAATATTAATGTCATTTTAAGTTGAAACATTTGATCTGAACTGGGATACTTAAAATTCGACTTACACACTTCTTTCAATCCTCCTATTAAGTTTTATGTTATACAAGCAATCTTTCTTTTTATTTTTGTATTTTTTGATTTACCTAAAATTTCATTAAATTGCAGTAGGATCGTTGATAAGTAAAATAAAAAATGTTGTTTCGATTTTCGACTATGTCATTTTTACAAATTTTGATTTTTTTCTAATTATTACTATATATGATAATAACAAAAAATAAATAATACAATATTAACGTAGGTACGAGAAGATTTAACCTTAAGTTGTAATGTATAATTTTTCATACTTAGCACCATATAATTAATATTTCTCAGTGATGTTGAATATAATATAAAAAGAACAGTGTGACATAGTATTTTAATAGATACCAATTTTTTCACATTCGATTATAGGTTTGCTTTTTGACTCTTTATTTTCAAGTGAAATTTATGATTTAAAAAATAGATTTAGAAAATTATATTTAGTATTAATATTATTTTATTAAAATCGTAATTTATCTATGAAAAAAAATAATTCTGAAAATATATAATTACGAAATTATTATATAAGTAATAAAAAATAAAAATTAATCTACATTGCAGCCTTTGAAGTTGGAATTTTCCAAACTAATTTCATCACTCACATAATTAAAATTCATATTGTTAAAAAAACGCTTTTTTTCAATTTACTGCAACTGTCAATTGTATTTACAGGTATTTTATTTATTATTGAACTTAAACGTCCTAAATACATCGACACATGCACGCATCTATCATTATTACAGACAAATTAAATAAGATTATTCGTAATTTTATATATACTAGAATTTATGGTACGATTATATTTATCTTTAGTGTTGGACTAGCTCAAAAAGTATACCCCGCGTATTTTAGTTTAAATTGCCTTCGTTTTAAACATTTGTAAACATTTTGTAATAAGTAGAGATGGCAAATTTCAGTCTGTACGGTTTTGTCCTACCGCGAATCGCACGTCTACACCATAATATCTGTCTTTCACAGTTGTACACGTTATACATATTATTAATTTTTTATATTCATATTAAAACCTTGATGTTCTGGTAATGTTTATTTTTATTTGTTTTCTCCGTAACTCTAAATACATATTATCTGAATAAAATGAATAGTTTAATAATAATATAATAATTCGAAGATAAGTCATTATTTATGCGGCCTTCACAGAAGCACGTTAATAATATTATATAGTAAACATCGATATTGTTTCACTTCGTTGGAAAAAAAAAAAATAAAATCAAAATTTATGATTTTATGTGTCTGTGTATGTACACGTTAAATAGATACAGTAATCCCGGTAAAGCCGGATAATACCGCCAGTAGATAATATAATACAACATAAATGGACCACAAAGGTTTATACATACACAAAACTATTGTATAATATATAATATTAAATACACACACACACACACACACACACTGCATACCTTTATATGTACGTAATTCATTATGACAATGCACCTGCTCGTCCAGGTCCTAACACCATCGTATAATCTTAAATGTTTCAGAACCACGTCCGTGAGCGGGATCTAACTGCCGTTGAAGCTTTTGACGATGGAGAGCACATGACCACGACACACACACACACACACACAAACGCATAATCGTACTCGCAATATGACGGTGCTATATTTTAACGATAATCTACTGACGGAAATGCTCGTAATATAATATTATGTGCGTTGTGTATACGGAAATACATCATAACATATTAATTATTATACCTTTAATTTAGTGTATCCCTAATTTCTTCGAAAAATGCATACAAAAACATTTCAGATGAATTGGTCAATATTAACCCTTATAATAGGCGCCATAAAACCTTGGCTCCGTAGTTGTAATAAACTAATAACAGAAAGCGTAATACAAAATATCAGACCATTAACTATAACGACATAATAATAAATCCGATAACTTTTTTATGAGTCCGAGGTATATGATTATGTACGATACGATGATAATTCTAGATAATAATATCTAGGTATCGCTTTCTGTAATTCGGTATGCATAATATTATATTCGTTAAGGTTATCTGAGCTAGCTATTAAGGGGGACCAATTTAGTCAAATTCTAGTTTTGCGTCGTACAATAAATCGTATGGAGAAAAAAAATTGCAACCATTTCATACGACCATATTTGTATACGTATATATACAAAAAATATTCAATTTCTATTTGCAAAAACAAACACTTCGAGTGAGCTAACAATTAAAACGTGATTTAAAAAAAAATCATTTTTTAATATACTCTACAATAATTGTAGTAAAGAGGTATTATGATAATATTAAGTCTCTAGTTATCTTAATTTTGGCTGTTTTTTTATTAGTGAGTTAGGGCAGTTTTTTTTATTTATACATACAGATTTAACAAAATATTAGAAATTTTTAATCCGATTTATAAAATTTAAAAGACTAAGAATTTATGATTATGATATATTACTTAAAATTAGACTTATTTGACGATATGGTAACGTTTAAATGTGTATAATGATGGTACAATTTATAATTTAAATGTGCCGAGACGAGCGAGGAGATGTTATGGCCAGTTCATATAATATCATGTTTGGATTTATCCTTTGTAATGATAAAGTTTTGCTCTTACAAACGATTCTTTTAAGTACATTAAAAACATTAGTAAATTTATATTACCACGAAATGGTTGAATAATAATATAATCATAATTCGTACATTGAATCATTAATTTGTTTGATATCAATAATAATAATAATAATAATAATAATAGTAATAATAAAAATAGCTTATAAAACAAATTTTTAAAAGTAATATGACCAATAAATATTTTTAAAAACCATTTAGTTAATTTAACAGGGATTTGTTTTTTAGTATGAATTATTACAAAATATGATGAAGTTACATCAATACAATATATTTATTATACATTTATCATATTATGTACTTACTACTTATACATTTTTTTATCATTACTACAATAATAATACGTACGCTTATGTTTATTCACCTGTCTTAAATTTGGCCAACATGTAATACAGTACAACACTCATATATTAATGAAGTATAAAACATTTAAGTCAATTAGCTGTATATGAGATATATTATGCTTAAAATAAATTGGATCACGTAGCTGTGTTTTCATATTAAATATTCAACCAAAGAGTAACTTTTTTGTTCCATTACAAAAGCTTTTCTGCGATATAAAAACAATATTAACAATATTTACAAGTTATTAACATAGTGCAGAAAATTTTCAGTGTTTTAAATATTTTTTATTTATATAGGTAATACAATAAAAATTTTATATACATATTATATAGGAATTAAAATATAATCACCTCGAAGCTACCGACCTAGATCTATATATTATACTGTGTACAAGTAGGTTATTAGCACTTATGTTTCATCTCTTTATGATAGTCAATTTTTTTTATTTTAGATTATCAAATTATACATTGTTAATCGTTTCACTATTTACATAGTATTTTTTCTAAACAATATTTTAATTAGTAGACTATGTTTTGTGTATCTACTGGCTACTTCGTTCTTAATAGCTGTTGAATGCACTAATATTTTACAGATAAAATTTTTGCACGTAATTTGAAAGCTTTGAATTTTTAACTTAAATAAATAAATGTTTAATACGCTTTGGAATTATAAAAAATGTAATTAATTTATGACTATACAAAACAGTAAGTTATTATCACGCTACTCAATACGCCAACTTCGTGAATACATGTAATTAATTTTATTAATTTTGTTTGTTTATTTTCGAAATTCATTGTTGTAGACATATTTATTGTTTACAAAAGTTTCAATTCAATTCAAAGACTATACCGTTATTGGCCAAATTATAAAATTTAATATTGTATCACTAATATTTTTTTTTTCATTCTTGTTTCGGAAATATAATTTACGTGTTAGAATAACTTTTTGAGGTTCTGCGTCCTTAAAAGTGAATACAAATAAATACTGTTTTAAATGTTGCTGTATATTTAGCTATTTTGGTTTCGAAAAACACATAAAACTGTTGTTAATTATTAGTTATTACATTTTAATAATATTAATTTTTCAATTGTATATTTATTTATTATATTTAAATAGGCAATACTCTATTATAAGTTTGAGGAGCAGCGTACACATAGCTACCAGATGACAGAGCAACAATCAAATAATGATTTAAAAAGTGAACAGTGAGTATTTTTAACGTAGGTGGATTATTGAAATCTATACTTCATTTATACATTTAGAAGTGTCACTCAGGCGGCCGACTTCTGAACAAGGGTGTAATATTGTTCTTTGTTTATATACTACTAGTGATTAATCAAGTAGGGGAAACAGTTATGTGTGTTATCTACAACGCTTCACTACCCAAAATTGTATATAATTTTAAAACTTAACGTATAAGAATAGAGGAACGCGATTACTGATTGGTGATTAACATTGAAATATTTGTGTGTAATCATTTTAAATCGCGAATCGTCATACTTCCGACGCTTCGTAACAAATGTCGCTTCTAAACGTGAATGGAGTGTGTCAAATTACGAATAATATAACTTACCATTGAAGATACTTTGTTTTATAAATACATAGTAATCATTAAAAGAAAGTGAATAATCAAGGTAAATTCTCAAGTCTTACAGGTAAACACGTTTCAATTCAATATTGTTTATGATTGTTATGATTTGTGACTTAAAAAGGTCATAATTTTACATTTCTCAAAATTTAAAAACAGATTGTATAACTGACACCAATTACTGAAAATATTGTGGTCGTTTTGGAATAAGGCACTGTCAGCAGGTGATTTAATTATCAGATACATTTTCACATCGTCGTCAAAAAGTAGTTTATGTGAGTTGGTGAATTTTATATCATTAATAAATAAATTAAATCGTAATGATGGAAAATTAGAGCCTTGGGGCACTTCAGAGTTAACTTTGTACGTAAATGACTTAAAGTTCTTAACTCATTAATGTGTATCAACTATCAGGTAAGAAGAAAACATATCAGGAGTAGAAAGGATCGCTTATACCTACAGAAAATAACTTGGAATAAATAGTATCTATAGTAAGATTTTATCGAACGCTTTCGAAAAATCTGTGTACCTATATAACGCCTATTTAATAGCTTAATTTAAAAGCGTTTAGGGTATGGTGTTTAAAGAATTGAAAATTAGTAGTTACTGATTTATTTAATCGTCATGAAGCAATGCTATACCTACTGCGGTTACTCAAAAATTATATTTTTAAATAGAGTACCTATAAACTTTATTGTAAAGAATCTTTTCAGATAATTTGGGCACAGTTGAAGTTATAGCTGATATTGGACGATAGTTAGTCAGTAAATTAATAAATACACTTTTAAACACCAATAAAGTATTGAAAACTTTCCACTTGTTCGGAAAAGAATCGGAATTAAGTTAAAGGTGTATAAAAAAAGGACATTTAGAACGAAGTTACATTTAGTAAAGAATACATTAGAAATATCATCAAGGTTTTGATTCATCATTCAGTTGCCACTTATTTTCATGACTATAAAACGAAAACGAGTTTCTCGGAACTCGGTTAAAATTATTATTGGTAACGACAGCTTTACAAAAGATTTCTAAGTTTACGCTTGGATACACAAAATACGAGGTTAATAATGTAATAACGAGATAATATGTATATATGGAATGATTTCGAACGATAAATGAAAATCAATTTTGATCTGGTGTTTTGGTGTTGATATTAATGCATACGATATCGTATTTGCTGTGTTCTCGGGAATTTGTTAAAGCACTCATTTTTAGTCGTTATTAAATTAATTACGTTTGAGTGAAATTTCTTCTAATTTGTACGTGGAAATCGTGAAATATACGAAAAAAATAACGATATTTTTTAAATACATTTCAATTCTGTCGGACGAATTAAACAAGTTAAAAATCATTTTTTCGGTGTTTTATGTTTCCAAAGAGCGTCCATCACAAATTCACAAAACGTACACACAAAACATTATACATTTTAATATGTTTCGTGTTTTTATTGTGTACGTATATACATAAGCGCACTCTTGAATATTTTTAAATCACGTGTTTTATATTATCATAATGTGTAATTTTTTTTTTTTGTTGTGTATAGTCATTTGCTTTTGTCGATGACTCGGTATATTCTATCGGTAATACATCACAAAAGCGATGTCAAGTGCCATCATATATCAACGTGACACTATATATGTATATTATTATAATATGGTATTTGCCAATGGTATTCAATAAGAGATTTATACTGTAACGATTGGCGTCATTATTTGTGTATTAATACAATAATAACATGTTTGTTTATATAAATATAATGTTTGATAAAAATAATAATGGGCCGATAACACTCCTACACATAGGTTTCAGATGTATTTTTTTTATATATATCATAATGAGTAAAACGGGTATGTATTAATTTTACTTTGAATTTTTTATTTTTTTTTTCGACATTTGCAAGTAACGTTTAAAACCATCGGCGTAAAGCTATAATATAACAGTTATATTATAATAATTTATAAAGTCAATATACGCAAGTCCTTAAACTATTTTTTACAATAATATGAGTTTTATCAATTATTTTTACAAAAAAACAAACAAAACATTATTTATATATTATAATATTAAATGTATCTCAATCAAAAAAACTCCGCGTTGTATGTTAGAAATATATTTTACATAACCAAGTAAAAATTAAAATGTTAACTTATATTATCAAAACATTTTAGAATAATCGATTCAACTCCGATACAAAAGCTACCGGTATTCAATAATATTTCTACACCCGTTCTCTGTTGTAAAAATCCTTCATAAAATTGAGAAATAAATGTAATTTAGATTTAACATTGCCTAATGTCCACGTTTTCGATGTGATTCTCGGAAGGGTATAAAGATTCAAATCTAGAAAACCCCATTGCGGAAACAGCTACAGAACTTGATATTTCTAGCTTTAGCATTCAAAATACTTGTGGTGAAATGAATAGATGGAATCACATTGGATTCACAAAACTACTACAAACTGTACTTTTCCCTCAGTGCACTCTTCCATAGGGAATAACTTACCTCACAAGGAATGGTTGACTCTTAATTGAATTCGGACTGGACATAGAGAATACGGATACCCAATGTATAAATAAAGGCTTACTCCGACTCCAGATTGTGATTGTGACCGATATTATAATTTATAATGAACATATTTTCCATATTACAAGCACTTACTAAGTAGGAAAAAATAATGAAACATTATTGAAGAATGTACAAACGTGAGACTCCGAGCAATATCTACTGGGGTTCGAAATTAGAATGAAAATTTTAAACTATAATTGACTTATTATTTAGTTATTTTATCTATTTACATTATTTTGTTATGTGTTTTTTTTTTTTACCCTAAATTAATTAAATTCGTAAAATCTGCTTTCTGTTTATATATTGTTTCTATATTTAATTATATGTATTAATTATTATGCTATACAGATAAATAAATAATATTATCTAAAACCACTTATTTAGTATTTCGATAATGTCATTATTTTTTCTTTTCTCCAAGTTATAGCGGATTTGGTAGTTTTATCATAATATAATTTAGAAAACGCGTTTTTAATTCTTTTAAACAATTCACAGAAACTGCACACAATAAACTATAAAGTGAAATTTTACAAATCTGTAAAATGTTTTATACTTGAACATATTGAACCTGATCATTCTAGAAATCTTCAGTATCTATGTGAAAACATTCTTATACGATTAGAGTGATTTAAGTAAAAAATTAGTCTTTAAAAATACGTATGCAGGTTATTTTCTATGAGTCCATGGAATGTACTGTTATTAGTTTATTACCACTAAAATAAAAAAAAAGATAGACAAGTAGGCACCGCTTCGATGTACGGGTGATGTTGAGTGGGTCATTGTGATTGATGTGTTAAATTAGATTTCAATGATATATTATTGTAAACGAAAAACGATTCTGAGAGAAAACGATCTGTCAGCCTATAGCCTTAAGTATATTTCATGTTAGGTTTTTTTAAATTGTTATTAGGTAAAGTAATTTATTTTACTATTAGTAATACAGTAGGTCGAATTGATATTTTTCTAAATACATTGCATTTAAAAATACCATTGTGTGTATAAATTATTATAATAATAAAATTGTTACGCTTCTACGAATAACGTTTTTGAACTATATAAGTTATAACTTATACCAATATATAATGCAAATAGTTATTTTTTTAAATATACAATTTCATCAAAATTTAAAACACAAATGTATAAATAAAAAAAGCGGGTAAGTGGGTACCGTTCGCTGTACATTAGGTACTGTGTGGATCATTATTATATATTATAAGAGTGTTAAATTTGAATTCAATGATAGGTATCATTGTATACGAAAAACGATTCTGAACGAAGATGATTTGTCAGCCTAGAATATAATTTCCAGTGGTTGGTGAAAAAGGGGGTTTATGTTTTAATGGCCTAAATACACCAAAATTTAAGTGTTTTTATAATTATTGCAAGCTAAACTTATGAAAAATTTCGTATCAAATTTTCAACTTTTAGGTTCTTATGTAAAATTTTTTATGAATTATATCTAAAAAATAATTTGCAAATATTTGACGAATTTTGGTCAATATTTGAACTTCAAATGCTAATAAAAAAAATTGTGCCGATGTATTTTTATAATTTTTTAATCACTATAAGAATAGTTTATGAGAAACTTTGTATTACATTTTTAAGTATTTCGACGTGGCCAAAAAATTTTTATCGACACTTCAAAAAAAAAATTCTTAACAAAATCGAACATTTCTGAAATATTTTGAAAATTTATCAAGCCATGTATTAATAACGGCAACATAAACATGTAGTGAAAGTTTCAAGTATTTACAGTGAATAGTTTTTGAGTAACAACCATATAAAAAAATCGATTTGGTCGAAAACTGTTGGAAAATGTTTACTTTTGACTTCTATAATCTCAAAAATGATCATAAAAATGTTTGGAATCTTATTATCAATTGAAAATAATAAAATAAACATTTGGTGAAAATGTTATAAAATTTTTAATATTTACGAATATTTATTTTTTATAAGAAAAAAATTTCAAAAAATCGCTTGAGGAAAAATAGTTATTATATATGGGTGAGTTATTCATAATATGCTTGTTGAACGACTATAAACTTAAAACGCTGATAAAAATGAATTGTCCTAATGAATGTTTTTTTTTTTTTATTGTCAATTGGAAAACTTATAAAAAAACTTGACTTAAATTTTTTAAAGTTATTCATAAAAAGCAAATGTTGTTAATTTCTAACTACAAAATAATTTTAAAATATTTGAGATTATACGAATTTTATGGAAATTCTAAATCTAAAAAATAATAAAAAAAAAATATTTTGACTATACATTTTCAATATTTTTTAATCAATAAACTGAAAAACTATGAAAAACCACGTAAATATTCAATAATTTTTTATCGAAATTTATGAAAAAAAAAAAAATAATAAAAAACTATAGAAATTGCCAAATGTTTTTAAATACATCAAAAAGAATTAAAATTCATAAAAATTATATCATGGGTAAAAATTTCTAAATAAACATTCGATGAAAATTTCAAGTATTTTGAATTACATTAAAAATCAAATTCGGTTTTGTCAAAAACTAAATTTGCATAAAAATTCCTATTTCTTCTTAATTTTTTGTTTTATTTTTTAGTTATTTTTGAAGACTCTCGAGGAATTTTAACTTTGACAGCTTCTAAGTACAATAAGATCTATTTTTTTTCTCAAAATTGAAATATTTTTTTGACTGTACTTATCGTATATAAATATACAAAAAAGACATACACATATTATTTTAAAATCAATATATTCATTGCACCGTTCATACAATCTAATATAAGAATAAAAAAATTTAGAGTAATACAATATTTTGAGCATTTAATTAGGTGTGACAGACATTGTTATTTATCATGTCAAAATATTATTGAACAAGTTCTCAATTTCCACACTCAATTGTCTAGTTCTTTTTGAAAGGTACGGTAATTTTTATGCAAAATAATTAATTGAGGGATGTTCTTTATTTAATAATATAAAAAAAAAGATAATCTGCGTGTGATCATAAATGATTCTCTGAATTAAATTCTATTATACTATTCTTGGACTGTAGTTAACTATTGGTCATTCCCCGAGGGCCCGCACTCTGTGTTAGTTAAAAGAGATTGCCCAAGTAAATGTCTTGTTACTTGATTCGTAGACTGGTCGACAGAGTCGTGGGATTATTAAACTTAAAGAAAAACATTATAAGCATGTTTAACATGACACTTACTAACATAGTTGACAGGAGTTTCTTATAACACACAATTATATTATATACCTAAAATATATTATTTATTATACATCTTTATAATTTTATATAGGTAATATGTTTAGTTAATAACACCAGATTTTAATTACTGCGTTGTTTTTTGCTCGTGTGATGGCGAACTTTAAAAGATGTTAACGGAGGTGGTATGCGATTATAGCTAGAAGAAATAAAACGCGATTGATAAAATTGACCCTGCAAGCGATCGCCAATTTTGTTACTTGCAAAATTAAGGATTTGTAGTGTAGCCGAGAGAGACAAAAATATCTGCGGGCGCCTATGGGTGAAGCTGACACGTGTCTGATGTTATATTCCATTCATACATGGAAATGTACACAGGTACTAAATGTTTATTTTTCATTTTTGTTCAGAATACGTTTTCTTATATAGTTATAATATAATTAAATTTGGCGTTTTTATTATTGTATACTCTGTATATTATCTAATAATGAGATCATCAGTTAGAAAGTGTGATGAGAATAATAAAAACAAAGACGACATATAAAAATAAATCAAGTATACATATTATTATACACTATGGTCAACACGTGTCAAAAATGATTAAAGACTCTAAAAACTGTATTAAGATATCGTGGAGTATAGGAAGTTAGTGTAAAGACTTGTGCCATAACTATAAAATACCATCGAAAAATTCCTGTAAACACTAAATACATTGTGCTAAGAGTAGAGTTTGTTTCCAACGTGATTTAAAAGAGTTCATAAATTCATAATTATAACTCTAATTAGTTTTTTTTTTTTTTTTTTTTTTTTTTTTTGTTGATTAATAATTAGACTATTAATATTATATTAAAAATTATATTCAATTAATTCGACCTGGAGAGAAAGATATTAATTGCCTATAATATTTAAAAATAAAATCATTTTAAATAGCCTATTATTTAGTGTTTACACTTAAAACTTATCAATCCAAAATCTCAATGACTAGTGATTAATATACAGTGTATTCTTGATTATCTGCGGAAGAGGGTTGGAATTCATGGAAAGGCAAATTCCACGGATAATCAACAAAATTAAAATTCAAACGAAAATGTTATCATCACATAAATGTATTGTTCAAAAAGTTAAATCATTCATATTATAATATTACTAAAATATTTAAAATTTTATAATAAAAAAAAAATAAAAGATAAGCATGTATAATGAAAAATTATAAATTATTTGTATGCTTAAAATTTCCGCAAAAGACTACGGAGAATCTGCCCACGGATAATCGAGAGTACACTGTACTATTAGTTATCAATTAATTTTTATTATTAATTTTTATTTTTATTATCAGGGTGAGAAAAAATGAATAGCTTGATATTATAATATGCACCTAGTGCTGTTGCACATATAGTATACATTCCGATTGTCCAAATAATGATTAATAGTTTATATACTTATATGCATATATAGCTTTTTCTCATTTTCGTTTATCTAGAATTATAAAAGTTTGCGACTTCCTATTATGCTAATCCACATACTGCAGTTATTGTTAATTAAAATCATGTCGTGTGCTGTGTACTAATATTTGTTTTAACCATAGTTTTGGTTTTATCAGAATCCCCACAGAATATTGTTAAGTATTGGGTCACTGCAAAACGCCAGTTATAGTTCAATATCTATTGGTTTCTTTATACTTGATGGTATATGTGTGTATCAATGCATCATTCAATTATTAAATAATATAATATTATGTTGTTTGGTTACTATGATAATTCCTGTATTTTTAGTGTAAATTCATAACGAAAGTTGTTATTTTAGGTTAGATTAGGAGTATAAAGAGGGGTTAAAAACACACAAATTCCTAGATGTATTTGTATTCTTGGATCAGAATTTTAAATTATCTTCTATCGCAAAACTTAAAAAAAAAAAAATAATTTATGCAATACGCTATTTACTAAATCGATATTAATTAATAACAGACTGATTGATTGTTATTGGCTTTCAATAACAGTTTAATTAACATATCAGTTATGTCACAACAAAATAACTGCGAAAACAAAGGTAATAATATATAGATATCCAATAAACAGTAATTGTTATAAGACCATTTTTTCACAATAAATAAACAAAATTGCACTTTCAAATACTTTTTATTTTAAAATTTAAATTTGGACTGATTATATACAAAAATATCTTACTGTGTACTGTCGTAAAACCAATAAGTAATTCATCGCTCCTGCGCCTTAATATTGAATATAGAAGGAATATAATGATATTATTATTATGTATAATAGGCAATAGCATATATTATTATAAGCGGAACATGAATAATGGAACATTTTAAAATGATTTAAGAGGTCATCGTACCCTCATGTGTTTCTTCATCTTAAAAACATGAAACACAGCAAATTTATTTTCGATGGATTCAGTTTTATGCTGTTAGATTTAATATTAAGTCAATATTTACCTATTATTAAACTTAAAAGTAGGTAATAACATTATCTACGGCATCTTATAGACTTTTATTTATATTTTAATTTTTAAGTGAGTCATGTGTATTTTAAAGTTTTACTAATTTGCATAACTCTAACTCACTTAAAAATTAAAATATCAATAAAAGCCAATGAGATGCCCTAGGTAATACTATTATCTTTAAGTTTGACTCTAATAGCATAAAATTGATTCCGCTCTTTCGCTTAACTTAAATTTTCTTAATTTTACGTTTAAAAATTATTTCTGTTTTATTATATATTCTAAAGGTCTCTCACACTAGTTTACAATAATAAAATATATCAATCAGAAATATCGTTAAAATAAACGTTGAATTAGATTGAAAATTAGTTGTTAACATCAAATTCTCGAACAAGATCCAACAATATAATTTTTTTTAACTTTAGTGTTTTGAAATATTTATTTTAATTTTGATTATATATCTCTGAACTTCAAAAAAAGATTTTTATAATATTACTGTTGTTTGTCGTTGTTAGTTTTAATTTGTAGACGTATAATAGCTCGTGATGTGCGTGTGGACGTTAATGATTTATCGTCGGCCACAAATGCACTTACTGAACATGAATATAATATAGTCATGAATTATATTAATGCAATTATAAATATAATTATATATATTTATTTATAAATTGAAATTTATTAACTCGTTGATTCACTCGTTATACAAACTCTTAACGAGACTTGGTATTATATATTTACAAATTTAATGCAACATCTGTTTTTGTATTATTTTTCTGAGAGCTGCAGTATAATCATATTATTGTAACTACATTTATGAATATTTATACAACTATTATATTGAATTAGAAAGTTTTTCAAATTGTATTATGCACCTTAAACGTATAAAACTACTGCAAATAAAATTATGTAGAGGTTTTAACGAATCGTATAACTCGCGCATAATGTATCCACGAGACGGCAGATTTATTTTATAATTAATAATGATAAATTGATAATCATATACGGTTTACAGCGATCTTTACGAGAACAACTTCAATAAATAAAAAACGACGTTTTATCAAATTTACAATTTATCTTATGAACAAACGAATTTCTAGCTTCTATAGTAATCTTGAATGGGTATGAACCATTTTAACTTACTTCATGTATTAACAGTTTGAACAATAATAATTACTACAGGCTTTTAAGTTTTTGCTACTCAAGATCTCGACTGTTAAATGTCGAAAGCACTAAGTTCGTACGTACACACAATATATTATGACTTATTAAAATTAAAACCTAATTCTTGGCAGAGTTTCGTCTTTTTGAACACAGCGGTGTTTATTATCTCTCGAATTTCACACATCACGGACGGCGATTATGATAATGCGTACGACTACATACAATGGTGTAGCATTGCCGACACCTGGTTCCCTAGTCGGGCGTCAAGTCGTATCAAAATCGTTCACTGTTCAATTTAATGTTTCGACGAAAACAACGTTATGGGTCGTTTGGTGAAAAGGTGCGATGAAATTTGTAAATAGTGTTGCCATTATTGTGCACTGTTTTCTTTCCCAATAATGTGGTATACACAGTATTAAAAAAATATATAGATATTGTTATTTTTTTTTTTTCGTAACTCATAAAACTCGCGTATACGATAAACTGCAGTCGTCGATTCTACTCAAAACACATTCTCGAACGTTTTATTCGAACCGACGGCGATTCGACATATTGTTATTACACCATAGTGCCTAGGAGAGAATTGCGCACATTTATTGTTATCTTCGCGTTTAAACTTTAATCAAAACGTCACGCGTTCTATGCTTATTGATGATACATTATTTGTTTTAATTTACTGTTGAGGCAGAGTATTGATAGTAACCGCACAGAGTACTAATAATAATTGTTGGTTAGCTTAATGAATAAATATGTATTTTATAAACTACCGCTATAATGTTACGTGTTTTTTTTTCTACAAATTATTTTTGGTTATAACTGTTCGTTTTTCAATGTTATTATATAAATATTTTTTATTTGACAATATGAAGATATCGCATAAATCTGGAGGAGAGAGTGTTAGACACGAATTTGGATAAACCCCTCGTGTATTACCTTAAAATCCTGACAAATTTAGTAAATTCAGTCAGTAAGTTTTTACTCGTTAGTTCGCTGATATTGTAATCCCCTATGTCTCAACCAAGACGCATTTGAAACAGGCTTGAACAAATCAATTTTAACATCCATTCTGATGCTCATTGAAAAAAAAAAACTAAACCAATATTATAATATTATATTATCTACAGGCGTCGGGTGTTTGAAACAAAAAAAGTTATTGACGTGTGCGTAAAATGATATTTATGTCATATAGTCTTGTTGACGTGTATAATCAAAATTTGAGATGAAAACGTATTTTGAAATATCTTGTTGTGACATATTAAATTCTAGTCAGTGCTACGCGTTCGACTTTTCCTGTCGGTCGTCCGATGAAAGTATAACAAAACGGTAATATTGTAATCGGTTAAATGGCTTATAAATTTCAAAATAATGTATTACCTTATCTAATGTGTTTTATATAAATAAACTTTTTTTAATATTATTTCCTTCTATTTTCAGGTAGTGTAGCAGTTAGTATCGTAATGAGTCGATCTATACTTAATTTTGTCAAACAGTTATATTTAATGCAAAGAATGGCGATAAGATATCGTACAAAATAATTTCATTATTATTAATTATTTTCCATGTGAATTGTATATTATATTATTTAGTAAATATTTTCATCAATTATGGTTTTCTCAACATGAATTCGAAAGTAAATTTTGGATAGATAAACTGGACAATATTATTACTCGTTCTATATTGTATCGGGTGTTATCGTTGTAAAGGAACATAAAAAAAAGTCACTACAAGTATGATAAAACTATACAAGTATTCTGTATTATAATGAACAATGATATTAAATTCGCCTGCGGTTTTAAATTATAATATTATAATATACTGTAATTGGATGTTAAGGTAAAATTCACACTCTATTTTAATATATTTAATTGTTTTTACCTTTAATTTTTGTCCATTGAGAGCTTCAAGTTTATTGTGCCTTTCAGCGATTACACATGATATTTTTAAATACACGTAGACGACGACAATCAGTGGCAAGAAAAACGAGCCCATTGCTGAGAATACTACGTAAACCTTGTTTTGATTATAGGTGCAGATATCGCTGCTGTGTCGCTTTTCGTCGTACCTATACAATAAAATAAAACCAATATTAAGCTTCCAATCAATTCCGATAAACCATTATATTACGTTCAAGGTACTCCTCAAACCATAACCATCCTCATTTTCCTTTAAACATCGAAACATTACTTACTTCTTTTATTTCCGAGTTCAAACCTATTTTAAAGCCCTTCTTGTTCTCCCAAAAACTTTATTAAGTAAAAGCCGATTATAATTATCTATACCGTTGTTATCTTCCCCATAATATTGTTATTGTTTTATGTTATTAAGTAAGCTAGATAAATTAAATTTTTAATTTTATATTCTTATCTTACTTTTATTTTTTATAATAATATGGACTTACACTATTTTATAAATATCTATATTGTGTTTATTTATTTTAATTGAAGCGAGCTGTACACTTTTTTTTTTTTATTTAATTGTTGAGCTATCATAGTTTTACGTTAGTAGCTAATAAAATAATAAAAAAGTTTTCAATGTTTTTACGTAAATGTTATTTGTTTTTATTGACTAACAACTATTTCTATTTATTATTTTAATCAACGTTATAAATGCAATAAGACGTAATGATCGTTAGGTTAGGTATTTTTTATATTAAAATTGTGTACTTGCATGAATACTTTACACTTTATTCCGAAGAAATTTTGTTAATTGTACAATATTATAAGGAACTTTATGTTAGTGTTTGATACTTTATGTAAGTAAGCACTCTGTTACAAAATATAAATTATACTTAATTAAAAATAAAGGTTTCTGCTATCATAAAAAAAAAAAAAAGCTATGAAATAAAATATGTATTACTATATTTACTAGTATATTAATTTTAAACAACAAAATATAGAGTTTACATTATTCTCCACGTTAATAAATGTATCTAAGTATTATCATAAATTCATAATATACATGGTGCACTTAAATTTTAAGAGATTTTAAAATCGGTCAATATGAATAATGTTTTTAAAATACTGTTAAATTTTTTAGAAATACCTTGCAGCTCTAGGTACATCATAAAATTATAAATGATATAGTATATACAAACCATCCAAAAAGTGGAGCACATGTTATGACCAACGAAACCAGCCATACGACTAATATCATGAGCGACGCCAGTCTTTTGGACCTCCGTTTTTTTGAGTACCGTAGAGGTTTGGTGATGGCAAAATATCTGTCGATTGAAATGGCGCAAAGGCTGAGTATCGACGCAGTACAAAGACAAACGTCCAACGAGACCCAAATGTCACATATCAAACGTCCAAATGTCCATTCGCCTAACGATTATTTAACGGTAAATTAATGATAACTAAAAACATTTCACCCTCGTGAACTACTCTTAGCATACCTGTAACATGGTAGACGACGGCTATTGGCATGACAAACGTTCCCACTAGCCAATCAGCAACAGCCAACGACATCACGAAGTAATTCGTTACTGTCCGAAGTCGCCTGGTTGTAAAAACGGCGAATATAATTAACGTGTTACCTACCTGCGATCACAAAAATAAAATAAATATAGACCCGATGATGGGAATTTTAAGCAATAACATTTTTTTTTTCTATAGAGAAAACAAATTTTTTCTATTTCGTACACGTAATTATTGTAAGTAGATTGTCATCACCCTTATTTAATAATAGTGTCATTTAATTCGATACTAGTCATTTTCAAATCCAATACAAATAATTTATTAGGTTGATAAATATGCATATGTATCATAATTATTATTACGAAATGCATTCTATCATCAATACTTGATTCACAATCACTAATCACTTATCAGACGTTATATTATACACATTATAACAACTTATTAAATATAAAGTGACACACAGATACTTTAAAAAGGGTTCATTGATATTTTCAAACTGTAGTTTTAAAATACATTTTTTGAATTTTTATTTTTTTTTTATGATGTAACATATAGTTTTGATTTTATGATAATACAAGCTGGATATTATTCTTAGAAAATAAGTCTGTGCACATTTGAATTTAGAACGAGTGGTAAATTGTATTATAATTTATAAGTATTTAAAGTTTATACGAGTAGAGAAGTCATCAAACGTTTTATGGGATTCCGTCTTTACTTTACAAATTCGACCATAAAAATTATAATCACTTAAACTATTACGAGTTAATTAATTTACTACCTCTGCTCGTAAGAAGTTTGATTCTTATGTATTTAAACTCTCAGAAATATATTCTTCTTGTATTCAACACCCTTGGCTTTCTCTCTAGACGCCGCTCGAGTATTATACTAAGTATATTTTTTAATATTTTATGGCATTGGCATCTTTAAATATTTATGATATCGAAATACGTCCACCTTTCCACGGGGGGCAATAATCGACCAGCGTAACCTCAGTAATTACTATCCCGCCGCCTTTAGATTATACGATTTAGCCACGCGGTTGGAGGAGTAGAATAATTTTGACGGTGTATAAACACGAGCGTAACATATTAAGTTGCACGCTATTTTTACGAACCCCAATAAACGTTTATTACAGTGGTCGGTTGGACACGGGCAATATGTGTGTGGTGTGAGGAAGGTTATGATCACCCGCTGATAAATAAGTATTATACACTTGGACAAATTATTGTTGCCCCCCCCCCCCGCAATAGCAACATGTGAACGTTTGCGGAAGAATAAAAATCCGTGAATGACTGTGATTTTATAATAATACATCATATTTATTATAGGTACGAGCACTTTGTGATAATAATAAATTAATATTCAGTTAATGTTTTAACCACGTATTGTTTTATAGTTAATTCGACTAATTAATTTTAGAGCTCTCAATCATATTATTATTATTGAGCCATTACATTAATTCAAAATTACGATTAGGCCAACCATTTAAACGTTTGTATCCAGTTCTATAATTTTTTTTTAGTTGGACAGTCAAAGTGCCGTGTTTATTTCGTTTTTGTAAAAATCAAATTTTAAAAACTGGAAAACTCGCTCAACTTTATAGTACGAGTAGGTTTATAGTGTCTTGTTATTGAGTACCTACAAGTTACAGAAATGGATGTGTTAAATTCAATTCAATAATTTATTATGTATATAAAAAACAATTCTAAACGGCATGCCAGCCTTTAATTTTAAAGATATTTTATAATTTATTCATCCATTATATATGTTGAATGATTTTTTGTACAAAACATCGCATTCAATATTAGTATATTATTATATTATGATAACATTAATTATATATATATATATAAAATAAATGCATTATTACTAAGTTTTTCTGGGTTATAATTTATTTATTTACGTGTTAAAATCAATATCGATGTACATTGTGATAGAATTGTGTGAATAAGATTGTGGAAGAAATAATCTAATTAATATAAATATTCAATTGTATAAAGAAAATAAATAATAATATAAATAACAGAAGAAATTTACATATCCCTTGAAAAACTCCACTACTCTTAAAAATGAAACTGAAAATTTATTGCTGACCCAATAAGTTGACATTAAATTCACAAAGAAAAAAAAATTATAAATGTTAAACCTTTAGCTAGACGCATTTATTGTTATGTTCAGAATATTAAATCTAAAAATTAGTTGAACAACTTTTTTTGTTTCGGTGTTAAAACATTACTAAAGGACAATAATATCCCCAGATCTCAATAAATATATTTATTATCTGCTAACGGAGAATCTATATAGTACCTATTATTTAAAGAGTTATATAAAAAAAAAATGATAAATGTTTTCGTGTTGTTATACTTTTACATCTTTACTGTAATTCAGTTGCGTACTTTACATTTATAAACCATTAGGAACGACATATGTTTCATAACCTAACCTCTCTTTATTCTTTAATAAATATATAATAGATAAGTATAATAATTATTATGGTTAAATATAACAATTGGGTTATTAGTTATCATAATATACCTATCCAACCACCAAACCAAATAATTTCCAACATATTGTCTAAACGTTATAAATTCCATTCTCCCCGTCACTGCCGTAGTTTGTATTATACCTTTACAGTTTAAATTGGATATTATATTAATGTACAATTGTTTTACTCATTTCACTATTAGACTATTATCCAAATGACAAGTAGTAAATAACAAACAAAATAATGATAATAATAAAATTGATTTAAATAAATGATTTCAAAGCCGTCGTTCAAAAAACAGAAGTTGAAACGAATCTATCTACATCTGCGATAACGTCATACGTTCATCATATTATATTGAATTCTGACTAACAATATTGTTTCATAACTTTAAAATGGCTGTGACGTGTAATAAAATGTAGGTAGGCATCTAGAATATATTTATTTTGAATGATTTTTTTGGATATTTTTTTAAAAAAAACCGCACATATATAGTATGGATTGTATTATTTTGACTTACAATCATCATAGTAAATTGAAGACCGTATTTTCTGTTGTACGCAATAAACAAAGTTAAAAAGAAAACAATTTATTAAAAAAATATGCTATAAGACATGTGACATAACGGTAAAAATATATAATTTATAAATAAATAAAACGAATGGACGAGTTTACTTCGATATATCCTTATGGCTTTGGGCTAATCGCCTTTTCCAGTTCAGTGAAACACGTAAGCAATTTACTCTCGATATAAGTTCACGAAATATACCGACGGGGCCCGAATTGTCGATATATCATTCATTCGTATTGTGCCAATTGTTCTCGGATATAGCATATGTATTTTAACATTAAACAGTACGTGTTTTTTTAAGATTTTTCAACTACAGTGCATATATTATTTTCACATCAATAATTATGTAAAAATGTCTTTAGTGTGTTGTGCTTTTAAATTATATCTGGTTTTATTTTAATCTCAAATTTTTGATACAGAGTAAATCTCGTTATATATAAAATATTCTATTTCTCGAATGTCCTCACTCATCAAATTCGATTATATCGAATAATTATTATCTCAGTAATAACTGCTTAGGAACTGACGAGAAAATACTAATGTTTACAGATGTTTTTGATGGTCTCTGCCACCGGGTCGGTTGAGTTTGGTATCTTCACATGCATGCATTTTAAATAGATGTTGTCAGTTTGAAGAGAAAAGTTGAAGTGGATTCACTAAGTGTCAAGAGGTATATGTGGCAAATGGACACGGGCTTTGGACACGTTCGCTGATTTGCGCTCTACATTGACGTTAAATGCGTGAAAACCACTCCGTCTACATATTTAGTTGTATGGCAAACGTGTGGGTTTCCTTCATTCTTTGGATGGTTTTATTGGGTTTTGGACTGGAATGTAAATTCTGGTGGAGCTGAGAATGGCAATTTTAGTATGCTGCGTGCCGTTTCCCATTACAACACGAAGTGTCTAAAAGATTTATTCTCGATTTTATGAATTGTGCTTTGACAAGTGTTTATAATTTAATAGTGTCTTAACGATCAATATTATTTATTTCTATCATGAAAAAATATCATATAGTCGGTTATTTGTTTGATTTGATTTTTTTTCATTTATATACAGACTGTACAGTTTACAATTTACTAAACGGGTATTTGCATTCAGTACATATACAAATAATACAATAATGATGAAGTCGTATGGATATTTGTTTATTCGTCCGTTGCAACCTTAAATAGCGTATTTAGCACAATTAAAGTTTCCTTTACAGGTTTTCATCATCACACGTTACACAAATTTTGTTCAGTGATTCCAATTTGCCGTAATTCGCCGAATACGCATTTTTAGTCTTATTTTTAGATAGGCAATAATATATTTAATATTATGCTGCAGTGTACGACTGCAGATGATGACGACCGCTTTGTATATATTATTTTCGTTTTGAAAAATAGATAATACGTCTTCTGCGGTCGTCTATATTATTATTTTCAAATGGGATGAGATTCAATTTTTCCCGCCCACGTAAAATATGCCATCACCGCCGTCCTTTAGATATTTCACCGGAACCGATCGTTCTCAAATATTTCCGGTTGTAGATATACATTCGCTATAAATTTATAGTCTCCGTCATCGATGGTACGGCCTTTTTTCACTTTCATCGTCCGCCTTTTCTTAGACCCAGCAATTCATCAGTGTCCCGCATCCAAGTCGATCGGCCTTCGGCTATTGTCACGTTTAATGAATTTCTTAAGTAGTAAGTATATTATAAAGTATTATACACAGACGTCTCATACACCCGATATATTTTTTGGAGCATTTTGATAAATACTAATCGAATTTCAAACTTGTGGCTAATTACTTATAACTTATAACTTGTAACAAATAAATATTAATAGTGTAGATGCGCATAGTAGAGTGGCTCAGAATGGTATACCGCACTATTTAGGTTAGTTTATTACTCCATTCATAATATATAACTACTTGAAAATTGAATACTTGTAGAACTACGTTACATATAAAAATAGGTATAGAAATGTATTTGTTTTATTTTGAAAAACTTCAAAAAATAATTTACTTCGAAACGTAGAATCAAAGTTGTGCTGTTAATTTAATAATGTAAAAAGTTAGAAAACAATAACGATAAAAATAATTTTAAAGAAATAAAATGTATTTTTAAATTTACTGTTAAAGCTTTTTGAAACATCGAGTACAGATATAAAATGATCACTGTATATTTTAAACAATATAAAAATTGTATTATATTATTATTTATTAGAAATTCAAGTTAGATTAATAACAATTCGAAAATGTATACTGCATTTTCGATGTTCAATTATTAAAAAAAAAAAAAAGAAAAGAAAAGAAATTAATATAATATTGACTTTAATACTGCTTTTAGTTTTTAATTTTGAATACTGTTGACATTCAAACACATAATATCAGATCATACATAATCTTATCTTTTTAAGTATATAGATGTTTAAGTGCACACATTCGCTATAGTCAATTTTAATAAGAAAGTTTAACTGTACTTCGAATACATTTTTAAATGAAATATTTTTGAATATTTAAAGTAACATAATATTACAAATAAACCTTCAAAAAATTTGGTCGGTTAAAATATTTTTGAACGTTAATAAACGATGCATAGACTTGAATTTATATTTTTTCTGAAAAATTATTGCAATATTATACATGGATACAAGTTTATTTGACACAATAATATTATAATAATAATAAAAGTTAACCGGATAACTTGTAAAACCATATAATGGATTGGTGAGCGAGCATGCAGTGTCAAAAGTTTTATTCTAGATTTGCGGCTGTTCGTTTAGCTACAGGCTTTTACTCGTCCAATTTTCAATCTCGCCACATCATCTTTATTATTATTATATAATACGTAGTTTCGATCGGAGAAACATATTTCTGCAAAAACGACGGGAGTTCCGTATTCTCATCGCAACGTAATCCGACGTGAAATTTATGGGTCCTATACTACTAGTCCGGCTTATAAATAATCTTGACAACGTTAGACCCTGCAAACAAAAACGTCACTTGTAAACCGTTTATCTTGTCTGCGCACAGACCGCTAGACACTATATTCGTGCCTGATCTTCGCAATCAAAAGAATAGGCCATGAACTGGAGGGTGAATAGCTTCAACGGGAAGCACCTGAAATGGATGTAGGTGTAGCTAGTAATACGCACGGTGGCGGCAGCGGGAAATGTTCTGCTATACCGTCAAACCTCGGCTAACAATATAGTTTAATGAACCGTTAATAATTATTAAGAACGAAATAAACGAGTGGATCGGTTTAGTCGATCGATCCTGACTCATGCAGGAAGATGGTTCGCGAACTGCAGCGTTTCCGGAATTAGTTTCTGTATGTTTTTAATTAAATCTCACTGACTTACGTGCTAAATTTAAAACCACATCGTTACGTAGCTACCGTTTTTTCCTCATTTTCACATTTTATATCGAATAAGAATAAAATGATTAAGAACTTTCAATTAATTTCTGACGTTAAAATAAGACTATTATTATACATGATTGTCCTGTTCGTTTGGACTGAATGTATTTGATCACTTCGAATGTATATACTTAACGTGGCATGCAAGCATGTTCAAAGCTATAATATTATTCGATTTTAGGGAGCGTTTAGTTCATTTTTTTCACAGAAGCCTCACGGTTTATATACATCTTTACATATGAAATATGGGTGTGTATTACACACTGTGTAAGCAGTATACAATAATTTTGCACGCTTTGTAACTAGTTTTTTTTTTTTATATTTTATGTACAGATTATAAACTTTGTGAATAAAACTGGGTACATTTTTATAAATGTACAGCCGATGTAATTTTAATATTTTTTAGGTTGTATCATACTACTCGTCGCATTAATGTTTTTTCCCCTTAAAACTATATATTATTATACATAATATATAATATATATATATGTCGAATGAATTATACGGACAGAAGAAAATATTCTCACGCTAAGTAATATTGTTTGTTATTTTTTTTTTTTCATTATTGTCATCTTATTGTTTGCTAATAAAATTACAGGAGACTAAAGTGGAAAAGTTTTTATCGGCCGGAGTAGGTCACAGCGAGTATATAGCAAACGTTCTACGACAAAATGAAGTATAGCTGGTGAGTGTATTTTATTTACCACGAGTCTTCGGATAAGAAAGGGTAATCAAGTACGTGACCTCTTAACTACATGCCTTGACCATTTTGAACGTGAATTTATCATGCTCTCTCTCAAGCTGTTGTTGAAGTCGAGTGCAGAGTTTTTTTTTTCCCCAATAACGTTAACACATTTAGTTTAGCTTACTGAAAACCAACGATTTATTTAAATAACTATAGTAACTTTGCTCACTCCCATTAATTTTTTTGGAAAATTCTTTTATTCAAATCAGATTTTTAAATTTTTAAATATACTTACGAGTATAATATATAATACACATTATAATTTACTTATTAATTATTCTCAAATACATATTTTAATATATCAATCAATGTTTTAAAATATTTATATTTTTATACCGCTTAAAGAGTGTCCCCTGGTAATACAAATTTATTTTTAGACAAGAATCGATCTTTTCTCTATAAATTATTAATCATATTAGGTAATCAAATTAATTTTTGGTAAATGTTAATGAACCTAAATCTATCTATTTTATATCTAAATATCGAAAAATATGTTGAAGATTTCTCAAATAGTTCATATTTAAGCCATACAATCTAATAAATATATAAAAGCAATTATTTTTATAGACATTTTCAGTATATATTCGAAAGAAATTTCTTATTTAAAGATAAACAACGATGTTAATTATTTTGTTATAAATTAAAAACGTTATTTTTGTAAACTTAAAACTTAATAAATCACTTTAATAACTAAATAAAAAAAAAAAATGTAATCCGAAATAGGCTTAGTGATATAGGCTGACAGACCGTTTCCACTCAAAATCGTTTTTCGTATACAATGATATATCATTAAATTTTAATTTAACACACACATAATAATTGTGACCCACTCAAAACCTATGTACAGTAAAGTGGTACACACTTGTCTACATTTATAATTATGTAAACATTTTTCAAATATAAGTAATTTATTAAATATTACATACATATTTTTATATTTTTGTAAATTATTTTTTATGGACTATAGTAGATATTATAGTACAATATATTTATTGTATTTTAAAAACTGAAATACAACTCAAACAAGTTTTGAAAATAAAATCTCGAAATTTTGCATGTCGTGTTTTCTGTGTCAAAATAATTGTTATTTTTTTATATATATATTATTAATTATTATTAGATGCGAATATTCGTATTTAATGTTTTTTTTTATTATTTTTATTATTAATTTAACATGCACATTTCAATAAATGACTGTTACGCAATAATGTCTTACTGATTTGATTTGATGGTTGTTAATAAATTACATATTTAAAATATATATATATTACTTAATACAATCTACTCAAAAATTAGTACTAAAGTATTAATATTATTGTTCCTACATCTATTTACTTGACTGTCTAAAATATCAAATGTACTTATTGATTAAATTGAACATTTTGTAGTAAAACTTCCCGCTTTGCTATACAATTATACACATGCTATGACCCAGTTAGATTACAAAAACAAATAAAACATATAGGTAATTATAAATAATGAATAAATATTGAAATTTATAGTATAAAATTTTAGATTTAGATCCGATATAGCTGTTATTGGATTTCTAGCCTTGGCCGTGTTTACTTTTATTTTTTTTTAGTAAACCGTTTAAATATAGCAATATATAAGATGTCAGAGTTTTAGTTAGTATCTCGGTGAATTGAAAATTGGACATATTGAAACTATTCAAGTGAATATAATTTTTAAGGTTCCTAGAATTTTTCAGAAAAATCAATGAAGAATTGTAATAAAAACAGAATCAAATTTTCTTTGATTTAACAGTATTTTGATCTTTTTTTCTGTATTTTTTCATCCTGAAGATTCAAAATTGGTTGGCTACTTATTTGTGTGTCGTAATTGTATATATATATATAGTTTATTACTATTATCATTATTATTTTATAATACTTTAAAATATATCGTATAATTTAATACATTATACAAAAATAAACCTTAGTTACTTAAATAAAAGTTAAAAATTATACGAATTGTAAATACGACTAATACGAGTATTTTTTATTTAATAAACAAAAAAAAAAAATTGTTTTTAAAAGTTGTCTTTATCGTTTATTATATAGTATTATGGTATATTATTGTTATTTTAGAATATATTGTATGATGTATTATGTACAATCATTAACTATTTTGCTTTCAACAAAAACAAAACGAATCGCAAAATGTAAAGTCGTTCTTGGTTTTATCTCATTTATTCTTAGATTTTTCAAGTTCAATGGAGAGAAGTCTGAAATTCGTAATAGCATGTTATTGATGATTGGATATTACGAGAGAGCTTTTATGTTTGAAAAATTAAAATAAATTATTATTAACTTCTAAGCTCATTCTTTGTGATATGCCGACAGACGGGTTTTTGCTAATTGAACCGAGTTCTACTAGGTTTCATTAAATTCACATGTCTTCCCTTGACGAGCAATAGCTGCGTCGAATTTTCTTTCGGGTTATTTTAGTTTATATATTACCACAGGGCAATATAACAACAATTTCCACGTCGAAAAAATCTTCCCGTAAACTAATAGAACCGTATACATTTTACTGAAACTCATCGATCTACCATAGTCCCTCGGCAATACCAAATGCTCCTGAGAAAATATTTAAGGAAAAACCAATTTTGGTTTAAATTTTAAAGATTACGAGTGAAATTAGATAATAATCGAATACATATTTTCGTGGAATACATTATATGTCGTTGTAGTAGTAAAATTTTAATTTCCAAATATAGAATTCGTCGTTCGTCTGTGCAGAAGAAACGAGAAAACTATAATTTCCATGTCTGACGCGTAGGTATTATGTTGTTAGCGTGTTGTAACAATATACTATTGTATTATATATTTCTTGATTCTACAGCTAATTTCATATTTTATTAGCCGCTTAATCTCAGTAGTCTATGAAATGGATTTATATGAAACCGATACGAAGCGCAAATACGATATCTACGTGAAATGTGCACGTGTTCTCGTTAGTAGAAATTAAATCATCGAATGCCATTATCGAGAAATCGGTCGACTTAACTTTAATAATGTATTGAACGTTATTAGCTACGGTTTCGTTGTCATCTTAATTAAAACAACATAATATTATGGCAACTGTATACCGATGGCGTTCAACAACATGATTTCGTGATTTGTACTCAATAATAGTCCGTGAACCATTTATTATGTTTATCAAAATTATCATATTATTATTTCAAACGTTCACTGTAAGCGAATATTCGAAATAGATAAATATAAAATAGTCTGCTGGCTGTCCATAATACCGTGATAAATTTTTACAGAGAATTGCATTCTTTTCGATGGTCACGCTCGCTGTAATTAGAACAAATTTTTTATGGAATTTTTTCGTCATAATATCGCTTGAACCATTGCCAGAAACACCGCTTAATAGCTGATTCGCAAATTCGATTATTAGTAGAACTTTTATCCAAGAAAAACCTACGTTAATACGTTGGATGGCTATATCATGTGAAGCATGTTTGGGATTTTGGTAATTTTATTTCGCTCAATCACGCCGGTGACACGTGACACTACTAAATGACAAATCAAATATAAAAAAACTTTAATGGGGGACATGATGCAGATTCAATATTTTAAAAATAAAACGAACCTAACCGATGTAAGCGGTGATTTACATTATTGTATTTTGTGTTTAAGTTTTTTTTTTTTTTTATATAAATTATTCATTTTTAAAAATAAATAAAATTACGGTCAACGCAAAGCTAGCTAGTCCAGGATCATATTATTATGCGTGACAATTTTATGCGGGTATTGTGTTGCAAAGTTTTTTATTGATTTAGAATATAGAGCAGGATTTTAAATATCTTACGATATTTTTAAAAGTTCTTTGGTCGAAGTTATAAGTATAATATCACGGTATTTTGCGGTTGTGAGTATTTGGTAATTTTTGCGGTATAGTAAAGAGAATTTCTGTAAATAAGGTTCGCCATTCTTTAAATTTTTTATTTTTTCTAAATGCTTATCTTGTAATGTAATCGTTATATAGAAAAGGCTCAACTTTAAATGCGTTTGGTATTAGTTCTTGAAATAATTTTTCGTACATTACTGATTGGTTATTAAGAATTTTACTGGGCACAGTAACTGTGCATCTTATTTAACTACAAATAAATATTTAACTTATAGACTCTGATCGAAGCGATGATTGTATTTATTAATAATTTTACAATGATATGTGCGCAGTTGGTGTTTTGTTTTATGTATCTGTTTACACGATTAATAATGGATTAAATATTTCGATTTTCAACTTTAAGGGAGATATCTGATACTCAATTACAAGGTACACTCAAATCCTGCTATACGGCAAAGAGATTACTTACCTTCTCTCATTTTAAATTTAAATTTACTCTTGATATATAATGACAATAAAAATGTAATCGTATTGTTAATGGTTAGTTGACGCTAAAATATAATCATTCCATACTGTCAAATAATTTTATTATTCAAGCATTGCTACGACGAATAATTTACTGTAGTCAAAAAGTTATTATGTTTGTTATCTAAATAGTATAATATTTTAACGCAATTTAAAGTAATTAATATAATTAATTAATCATGTCACACGATGGTTTTCTGATGAAGTTTTTTACCTTGATATATTGCAGATATGCCTGGAATTAAGATCAAAGTGCTGTCTGCCTGGATGGTTATAGCCACGTGTAGTAAACCCGAAAAAGTACTTATTATGTTTTTAGAATTTATTATGTTATTGGTATAATGTTGAACGTTTAATGAGAGGATCAAAAGAAACAAATACTGTTTTTTCCAAATAACATCATAATACTACCAATCAGCGTAAACTTGAATTCTTTTCATTAATAGTACTAAAATAGCATATAGCTATTTATATATATATTTTTAAATTATTATATTAAATACATTGCTTAGTTTATCATAATTTATATTACAAGTATTGTGTTGCTTTATCCATATTTCTCAAAAACATATTAAGCTCTCATTAAGCGTACTACGTAGTTAAAAATAATTATTTTCAAACGGTTGCATTGTCCTGCACAACAATAATTACACAATTTCAATATATATTTAGCACTACCGACTTATGTATTTGTTCCATACATGTTTTTCCTTCAGCTGGCTTTCTGCTTATATTGCAAAGAATCTGTCCATCAAACCAAATCGCTAATTTAATCATGTTTGCGCCTTTTGTTTGAATTGATCGTGATTCTTCGCTGAGTCTTGAACATATTATATAATATTTGATGAAAATGACACCACACCTGACACCAAATTAGTGTAGTGATCGCTGTGCAAGATACTGCGACCATTCCAAAATAATTATTTATAACGACCATGATACTGTTTGGAAAAAAATGTTTGTGTGCTTTTTGGTCACGTTCACTATAATATGTCAATAATATGATAAATTATAAAAAATAATAAATGTTGAATCGGGTTTACTACACAAGTCAAATAGCAGGACCAATCTCGGCGTGGAAACTAATGATTTCGCTGTCCCGTTGACTAGACGTTACAGTTTTATGACGAATATATAAATTATGACGTCTGAATCAGGGATCAAGACGCTGTGTTCCCCGATAGATAAAATTAGTTATTATTCCATATATTTTTAAAATGTGACTGTAAAACTAACTAATTAAGAAATTATGACTAAGTATTGTTTGGATTTTTTGTTATGATTTATGCAAACAATTTACAAAGTATTGAATTGTCAAGGTTTGTTTATGGGTGTAAATTATTATTATTATCTGTGCTTTAGTAAATTCGTGGATCCTATACTCAATAAAATTATAAGTTAAATGAACAAAATTTACTGATGAAAGCTATGCACAATGTCTTACAGAAACATGCGAAACAGACAGCTGCCTTGAAACCATGTATGCACTATAATCAACTTCTCACGAACTTTAACTGAATACTCTATGAGACAAAGAGGCTAAAAGTAGCCTGAAGTCGTTAGAATATATTATGTCACCGCTTGGTAATAAATTCATGAATGAACAATAAAAAAGAACAGAGTAAATTTTCATGGAATTATTTTTTTAATAGATAGGTATTTTTTAATATATTTCTAATTAAATTACAATATTACTACAACATATTATATGAAATATCGCTTCCAATTTTATTTTCAACTACCTCAAATTACATTAATTATGTGGGCATAGTATTAATGTATGTTATTAATTTAACTTTATATTTTTAAGTCACCTGTATTATATAAAGAAATATTACATTATATTCCCATGATAATAACTATGTCATTAATATTCTCTATTATCGTATAATTCCTCAGCTATTTTATATATATATATATATATATATATATATATATATATATTAACAATTTAGTTTAAGAATAAACACTGATAATAACTATACAATAATAAAAAAAAAAAAAATACAATTAACTATAAATTGCAATTGAACTAAAATTATAAATTAGAGTATCGATAGGAGGAAAAATATAGCATTTAATGATCACAATTTGGTTTTCATTAATCATAATTTCACTGTGAATAAAGTGAGATTAAGGTATAACTCGTTCGAGTGGTAGAACTTTTTTATTGGTAGGTAGGTTATAATTAAAGTGCTGGTACCTGCTATAATTTTGAAAAAAAAAATGATGGCCAATTATTTATTTTTTCAAAGAAAAGCTGTTCACGTTTTTAACGGTGTCACAAAAATAATAATACAAGATATATATGCTTTTAACTTGAAGTATGATAAATGATGATTATTGATTAGTTATACATAATGGGTTACAAAATCAATAATTTTATTATAATACTATATCTAGTAAAATGGCAAAGAGAACACAAAGTGTAATACAAGTCTTGTATTTGCTTTAAATATTACTTCAGGTGTGTTCCAGTTCAAATTTATTTTTTGTAATTCAAAAATTATAAAAACATTTAACGTTTATTTTTTAATGTAGGGAGTTTTTGATATTTTATTTTGAAGCGAGTAATTATATTTTTAATTGTAATATTTGATGCACTTATAGCAACATAATATTGTGGGTGTTTCAGTTATTTGGAGAATCGTTTTGATAAAAATGAAGGTATAAGGTAGTTATTAATTTTTAACTTAGTTAAACTTTATTTAGACCGATTAAAAAAAAAAAAATTAGCCCACTTGCATTGAAAAATGCAAATAAAATTGAAAATACTTTGAACAAATAATTTTAGAAGTTTTTCATTTACTCGTCGCCTGCCTATATTCTCATACCTATACGTGATATTATAATACATATTATTTAAATATCGTGTTTGTTGATGATTGTTATCATATTGTAAATAATAACATAAATAAATATACAATGCCAATACAATCATTTATCGTTTATTATTTTTATTTTTATTTGACACACTAGCGCCATATCGAAATAGAAAGAAGTGAAAAAAGTATTTTACTCGTTTCCTGCCTTCATTTGCCATTAGTGAGTTAAAACCAAATTTAAATAATGACCGATAAATGATTGCATTGATGTTACGTATTCAAAGTATATTATTTAATCCATATGGTGTGAATAAAACGCACTGGCGTGATAGTACCATAATAATATCATCGAAATTATTACGACATAATTTATTTGTACTAATAAACTCGTCAATATTTATAAAATTATAAAACTGCAAATAAATAAGAAAAAAAAATATGTGTACTTATAAAAACCTAATATTTCATAATGGTTAATCGTCTACAGACTCCATTCAGTTCTTATAAAAATTAATATAATATTACACGTATTTCCATTCCATCGAGTTGTATTTAAACGGTAAAACATACAAAACCTCGATACCGTATTTGGTTGAGCGTAAGTCTAATCAAGATGGGTCTTACCACCTTGCCGGACGAGCGAATACTAAGATTCGTACTTCTACTGCGTGGTGTTTTGTTTGCGAAAGAATCAGCGGTACAATTTGTGTACAACAATAACATTTGTGTGCGGGCTCTTCTCATTATTCGAAATCACTCAGTTATAATCGTTAGCACCGTTGGCGAAACGAATTATTCCGATGACTGTTGAATTTTATATTTTGAACACAGTAATAGTTTTAATTTAAATATCTACAATAATGAAATTGCATTCATAGAGTAATAAAAATAGACTTTATCCACTAATAATAACATACATAAAATAATAATGTTACGTAATACACTTTAAATCAATACTTTTTAAACGCAATATATTGTACCTATATAAAACAAAAAAATCCTCATGTTTATTCAGGCGAAATCTGAAACTATTGTAAATAACTCGACGGTGACAAATACTCGTACAATATTTCAGTAATTTTACTCGTTTGTGCAAACGTCTCACCCGTTATAAAATAATAAGTATTTGGTCTTTGTATAGAAGTGTAGTTTAATGATAAAACCATGGATTTTTATTATTTCTATATAGAAGTAACCAATTGTATAATGAATATCACAATAAAAAAAAAAAAAAAAAAAAAAAATATATTATACGTAAATAGTTTTATTCGTTTCACTTACCACCGTCGTCAATATGACAAGGCAGAAAAGCACTATCAACAAGTAGTCGGTTAGGTGTCTGTCTTTGAATAAATCCTGTGGACTGGTAGAATTGGTTGTAGAATTGACAGAACCTTTGACTGTGTCATTGCCTACCAACGACGAGTTCATCGCGAACCCCTAAAATATATAAAAACACACCAGACTAAGTATTACATTTTTTATAATATTCATTGAAACTTTAAAAATATTTGGGTTATTTACACTAATTCAAAAGACGAGTTAACTTGTTAACTTGCGAAATCATAGACAATTATAATAAAAAATTATTTTTTTATTATATTTTTAATATACTCAGATAAATATTGAAAAATGGGAATAAATTAATTTATTAAATTTCGCAATATTATGATTTTTATGCCATTTGTAAAAGAAAAAAAGTCTTAAAAAGTTTGTAGTCCGTATATTTGATAAACATAATATTTTTCTTATTTTAAATTATCTGTGAAAAAAATCCATTACAGAAATAAAACAGTTTTTTTTAATTTACTGAAAAGTAGTTATCTTTACTTATTCCTTTTTGCCAATATATTGTTAATTGGGTTATATAATGCATATATTGAATGCAATATAATAGCAGTTAATTTAGCTTACTACTATTAAAATATTGTTCCTGTTATATACTTTGTGACAATAACTGTACCTATTTAAACACAAAATAAATATTTACCTAAAAATAACCCATAAATGAGGTAAATTTTATGTATTGTAATGCACAATAAGCTTATATTTAAATATTATCTTAAATCGTAATCGATTCAATAGTACCTACATATTATTTTCTCACAAAAATTTTTAACACGGCGATATGTATAGGCAATAATCAAACAATCAAATTATAATGCATAAAATACTTATGTTTAATTCATTAGTTTGTTTTATTTATTTTATTACAGAACCAGAGTCGTTTTCTAAATAAATATATTTAGTTAACTGACATATTAAAACATATCAAATAAATATATTATACAGATTTATACAGGAGCCAATATTAATTAAATATAAACGACGAGTGATCATTGGCAATACGCATCATACTGTGCATACGTACGCTACTGGTAATTTATTACAATACAACCATTTCCGCATAAAATTGATGTACCTTTTAGTGTTTTAAATATCAACGATCTGATTTTGTGGTTTGACTTCAAACACAGTTAAAAAAAAAAAATACGATTTTCGATTTTTATTAATTAGTTTGTATTTAACGTAACTATTAAAATATATATATATATAATAATTAATAAAACAGATTTAATCAATTCATTACACATTTTTTATACAAATCAAATTAAATTACAAGAAGTATTAACCATTGTTTTGTATAAATTGATGAGAACAATATAATATTTAATACCGCGCGTTAGCTCTGTAGTTTTTAGTTTTCGTTTCTTATATTTATACATAATATATATATATCCACATTAAAATATTTACGCATTGACTAACTCATATTATACCTATTATCGAAATGTAAAATTATTAAAGTGCTTAATGATAATAAATTGCATGAAAATAGGTCAACTATACTGTTGCTGCGTTTAAATGGTATATTATGGCAGATTATACGTATTTTTTCTCCGTAAAACCTATATTATGAAAGATCACAATGCTAACTTTATCAATTGACACAGTTGAGCAATTTTATGTTTTATGTTCATGTAATATCGGTGAAGAATCATTTTTTTTTTTAATTTTTTTTTTTTTTTAAGTATCATATAATAGTTTGATAATAATCTGTGCTTTACATTACGTTTTAAAATAATTGTGATGTTTAAATATTTTAAAATTATTATTAACACAATATGATAACATAGACTATTTATCAGTATATTTTCAAAGAGTTGAACGCATGGTACCTATATAATATTATGCATCATTGGTTACCATATGGTTTCTTGCAGATCGGTCATTGATTTTTGTATTATAAAAACGATTTAAACATCAGACAACAATCGATTTGACTCTGGATGACTGGATTTAAGTATCTTAATAGTGTTTGTAACTTTATTTTGCAATAGTTATTATTATTCCCGCCCCTTTGACTAACTTAATTTTTAACGACGTAATTACTATGCCAGGCTTTAAAATTTGATTTTAGTTGCTATTGGTTAAAGCAAAAGTGGTAATTTTTTACGAGAGAAAACAAATGAATAACAATCTAGTTAAAAAAAAAATGAATTCGCTCAGAGATAGAAACAATACATTATGTGTGTCAGATAAATTAATTTCAAATTTATCAATAGGAATACTTAGTGGATATAATTAATTGGGGAAGACACAACAAAAAAAAATTAAAACGTTGGGTTCGGAAATTAATTCTCAGGTCCAATTCGGCTACTCAGTTTATCGGGAGGGGTTTCTTATGCTAAAAAAAACTCTATTCAAAAAACAAGTTCTTGAAATACCGCGACTCATCTGTTTACAATTTATATCTCAAAGAGATAAGTCAACTTTATTCCGTTCAAAAAAGTTTTTAGAGATAACATATAAAAATAAAAACAACAATAAATATAATATCGTATCACTGAGGTGGTATCTGAAACGTTATTTCAGAACAATGAAAATTAATACCTTCAACGTATACGAATCTGTTTCTTTTTCTCGTCATACTTAAAACCGTATCACTAAAGGCGCGTACGTTTTTGGCACGTAATAAATCGTATAAGATTTGTCTTGTAATCACCGTCACCTACTAAATCACACGTACTCCTTCGTGAATGTCAGAATCGACCAGAAGGCACATCTACGAAAGTAATGGAAATATAATTCCTATAATACGCACCACTACTCATGCCTTAAAAATATATATACGAATTTTACTATTGCCTTAAGAAGTTTAAAGAATACTTACTCCTTGTTTAAAGTTTGTTTAGTAACTAACAATGTCCAAATAATCTTATAAATCAGTGCGGCGAGTAACACCGTGTCTTAACGTACGTGCTCTTTTATTTGGAACAATGATAACGCCACATAAATTTAATAGAGACTTAATAGGAAATTTTAAAATTTAAAAACATAGTACCTGTCTAACGCATAAGTCGTTTGCACGATATCAAAAAAAAGATGGTAAAAAAAAAATTTAAGAGTATTTTAATATGTTTCTAATAAAATCAGTGAATAATATTATACGGACTCGATTAGTTATGTCAAGTTAAAATTAAGGACTAATGCGTATAAAACAATCTTTTTATTTTATAATGGTAATTGTTAATATGGAAAAAAACTATTAACTTATTTTAGTTTAAAAATAAAAAATATCACATTTTGTTTAAAATTTAGTTATTTATTTTTCAATAAATTATTTTTAATAATTATAAAGTAATTTGGTTGAATTTTCAGAACTCTTAGAAACTAAAGATTTATTTCTCAATAAACTGAAAAAATTGCTGATTTTACTGCAGTTTCCAGATATTTTAGCTTTAAATCAAGTAATACTATTTTTATTAAACATTATCATAGGAAAATGAAATATTTAAAATATTTTTAAGAATGACTCGCGGACCAATAGTGGTCAGTGGACCATAGATTGGGAACCTATAATCTATAGTTAGCGTTCTCTTGAACATTTATCCTTGTTAATGAGCACTGTGCAGATAGTTTGACAATAATAATCATATTTTTACTTCTTGATTGCATAAACTTTGAATTAGTTAAATGCTAATTATCATGGTGTTTTAATCATGATATAATTGTGGCTCGTAATTGGTTTGTTAAATTTTACTAAATCGATAAATTAATTCTTTTTTTATACGAAGTATTGCCTATACTAAATCATTGAAAAAATTACATTATCTTCTTGGTTTTTAAATTCTTATATTTAGATTTGATAATAATTAATCACTGTTTTTTTTCTGTTTTTAAATAAAAAAATGTACTTACTTTTTTAAGCGTAAAATTAGTTATGTTATATATTAGTAAATTGGAAACAATAATTACAGGTTACGTCAACCTATTAAACAAGTTGAGTTATCAAGTCAATTAGAAGACTTTAGTCCAGACGAAAATCAACCTAACCTCCGACTTTCAGCATTCGCGAAACGGTGTGCACTGAACACCATAATATCATACAATTACGCGTGTTAGAGGTGTCGGAAAACCAACAATATTGTTCACTGTAACTCGCGTAATGCGTTCACATCTATATTTGCGTTGTGGGTCGACACCTCGGGTTAACGATTGTTTTTGATCTGTGGGCGGTGTCATTGTATTATACGGTACTTACGTGATAATAATATAATAGTAATCATTTCTGTTCACAGATTCTGCAAGTGATTTGAGCGGTTAGATTTTGACCCGGAGTTATATACGCTACCAGTGTTGTTGGAAGTGAGCATTCGAGTGTGAAAAAAATATATAATCAAAAAAATTTTACAAATTGAGAGGACCATCTCCTAAGAAAAGAACTATTTACACCATAATATACGCATCATTGTACAATAACTGGCAGCGGGTGTGCACGAACCGTACACTATCTGATTTTCCTGCCATTCGGACGACACAAAGTTACTTATATAGTATATACTTATAACTCAATATAAACAATACTTTTCTAGATGGATTGTTTGTTTTTTAAATCATATTTTTTCTTACATAAAATTTGAAATCATTGCATCAGCTGTATAGGTACATGACTATTTCAAAAACATCATACTCGTATAGTATGATGAGTAAATGATGTTAGGTTTATTACGGATTTAAAGATAAAAATATAATCACTTCTAATAAACACATTTTTGTTATGCCTAAACGATACACACCATACGAATAATTCGATGACGTGCCCGATTGTCACTGTTATGCAGCCGCTGTTATAACCTAAAAATCTTTAAGAACATTGAATCATGGTGGCGATGGACCCAATAGCAACTGGCTGTAGTGCATTTGAGATACGTTGTTCCATGTATACGAAATAGTCTATAATAGTTATCGAGTAAACTTCCACGGTTAAGTAGGTGGTTGTATAAATAGTTTCAAAAGTATTAACGCTAGAAGTTATTTCATCATGCTCCATGAAACGACCGTGGTCTTGATTTTCGTTTCGGACTTTGAACCAATGTTTGGAGACTTTGATGTTTGCAACATAAACTTAAAAAGTATCTGTTGACCGTGATTATTAAGTATTTAAATACATTTTGTAATCTAAAATTTAAATAATTATTTTTTGTTTATGAACAAAAACAGTGGCCAAAAAAATCTCAATAAACTTTTATGATAAATTCTATGAATATTTGTCTGTTAAATTTTCATTATATTAAAAAAATATATATGTATATATATTTTAATTTAAACTTTGTTTTACAATTAGTTTTGGCAATTAAAATATGAATTTTAGTTTATAAGATTAAAATATTAATGTATAAAATACAAGTTATGTACAATAACACAATTAAATGATATATCGTGTATGGTAAAAATATTATATTGCAGGGAATATATTTTTATATTTTGAACATTGGAGGGGGTATTGAAATATAAAATGAGACTATAATATTAATTAAGTGTGTAGTGGAGATATAATTTTGGACTCTTGAAGATGAAATGTAGAAATTTACTGATCACTGAATTGTTGTAATAATGTATGTATAATATGTATATAAGGTGTGTAGACTGTAGAGATTAAAAAAATATATTTAACCATTTTATAAATATGTATATAGAAAAAACGGCCCTGGAGGGATTTTACACAGGCATTAAGTATCGGAATTATATATATATATTATATAATTATACTAATAATATGTTCCGTAATTTTATCGATTCTAGTTTATTTTAAATAGGTATTAATTAACACTTTTCAAAATGATATGTAACAATAATTAATTGGTGAAAATAGGCTAATCGTACGGTGACATTTATTGTAACAAATTTTATACTGATGTAATACATAACTGTTAAATATCATATCACTATTCTATCATGTATGACTATTTTGTAAATTATTATAAATATTAATAGAAACTAAATTAATTCAAATCATACGATTGCAAAACTTCGTCTGAATACCTTTATTGGTCTCACGATGTGTATAATATAATAATATTGTAATCGGATATCGAATTCATGGTGAATGTACACCGCCACAGAATACAATTTTCGCAATTACGTGACGTACAAAGCTTGCAGTGATTGATATTATTTTAACACAATACGGTTAATCACTATGTGGCAACGATATTATACAGTATTACAGTATCTTCTACATCAGCTACGCTATACGCGACTATAATATTTAATTAACACGTCATCATGTGTTTAGGTTATATACACTTCTTACGGAAATTAAATTATACAAATTGTTTTGATTGGCTAGATGGGGAGAGGATAGGGACGTATAACTAACAAACAATTTGAGAGACAATTTTTTAGAAAAATAATTATCAACGATAAGTATTGTTTTTATTTTTTTTTTATCAATTATCGTATTATAAAATCAATATATGAAACACTATTTTAACTAGGAGAATTAGAGGGATTTTTGGAAGAAACAAAATAAAATTTAATAGATATTTTTTGAATTAATTTCCAAGTATATTTAATATATTTAGCAGTAACAGCTAATCGTTATGTAGCTGATAAATGATTAGATTCAGTGTCAACACTACGCTTTCTCGTCATGTATGATAACTCTATATTTGTGTATATTGTATACTATTCTATCCGAAAATGGAAAATATAATGATAATAAAGACACACGATTCCACGAAATTTAACTCGAAATCTTCCACCATGCAAATGTATATTTATTCTTATTCGTTCATCTAAAAGTAATTTGATTCCACGTCGTTGTGACATTGTCAGTTAATTATATTTTGAATGTTACATATTAGTATGAAAAAATTATAATTAGCTCATAAAAATAATTTTAAATTCGTTAAAAAAAAAAAAACGGTAACATAACTTAAATATTATTACTAAAATTAAAATTAATTGAAATAACAATATGTATAAATTAATTAATATTTTAAGTTTAAAATATTCCGTGCATTGTACAAATATAATGAATAAACGTTAAGTACACATTTTATGAGACCTATAAATATGATACAGATTATACAGGTCTAGTAATTCATGGTCTATAATCCAGGTGTATGTGCCCGTGTATTTTGGAAATTATTAATGCTATAATAATAATATACCAAATTAAAAATAATGGTCGTTTGAGTACAGTGTTTTGAAAAAAAAAAATATCATCACTTTTTAGACATCTAAACATTTTCCTGGTTCAAAATAGGTTTTTAAAAATAAAATTGTAAATGCCTTTATTACACGTCTTCTAATTTATCGGCAACGACGCAAAGTCATTTCGTGTGGAATTGTGAACAGCGGAACACTACATCCGCACAAAACTACATAGTTGCAATATTATTACACTGCTGCCTGTTACAGCTCTCACCCGAATAATACCTACCCGGCGAGTCACTGAACAATAATAAATAATGATGACGCCTATTATATATTATCCGATCGTCCAAGTTAATCGACGTGGATGGTGCGTTGTCCACGTGATATAGTGTTACCGTGAATGATACATCGGGTGAAATATTATATTTAAACATTAGGATTGGCTAAAAAATTCATCTAGATAATTATTATTCAAATAAACGTGTATTTGAATAAAAATGTACTTAAATAGTGTTGAACTTGACCTCTATAGTATATACAAAATTATATAGGTAGATTGACGGGACATGTGCCATATATTTATAAAAATCATCTGTTTAATGTTATGATGTCTTTATATATAGTATAATCTGAACATACAAAAGTGTTTTTTTCAAATGTACAGGTACTTGATAAATAATAAAATAGCAATATCCACTAATCAAAGAAATATTCTCATGTTATAAATTATATACACCACTGTCGTCATCAGGTCTTGTTGGAAGATTATTTTTCCGTGCTGCAACTATTATCAATTTACCGTAACCTAACTGTCAGATGATTATATTATATTTTAAGAAAGGATTATTTTGAAATTTGATTTTTATTTATAAGTATAATGTAATTTGAAATGTGTTATAAATTTTTTTATTATTATTTAGGACTATTTATTGCAGCCTATTACGAAATTATAATAATTGAATATTAGATACATTACAATATGTATTTTATATTTTATAGAATTAGTATAATAACTAATACTTTACTTTAATAAAATAAAATTACAAATTGTATAACTTAAAATACAACGCCAACTATTATTTTGAATATTTTCACATTTCAAATTAGTAAATTTCCAATCAATGTTTAATCAAATAAAATTAACAAAAATTATTCAAATAATTATATTTGAAAATGATTTGAATACAATTTTATTCGAATGATTGTAAACAGTTCATTTGAATAACTATTTATTTATAAAACAATATATCTAAATAACATTTTATATAAATAATTTTCTGCTCTGACAAGTCTTTTATAATATATATTGCTTAAAAATAGTATACAGATACGTCCAAATGCGAAGAATGTTTTTTTGATTATTTAGTATTAATACAATTATTATAATACTTATTATATATTATATAAAAAAAAGTATTTTTTTTTAATGATATTTATTTCAATGTTGTCCTCGTTAGAAAATTGCTAAAAAAACATGATCCAATCGCGTAAAATGGTGGATGATTTCCTATATAATAATGTATAATGTTTCTGGCCCGGTAATAGTTAAACACTTCACGTGGCCTATCAGCTACAGTGCTTCCATGAGAAATTTGTGAGTCGTACCTTTCTAGACCACCCGAAATCAATCGTTTGTTTGTTTTTGTCTATTCCTTTTACAGCTGTACATACAATTGTATAGTTTTTATTTTTGTCAAATTGAAAAGACAATAAATTTGAGTTTTCGTTTACAAACAATAACAATGGTTTAATAGCCGTAACGGTACTTTTATTTCCATCACAGTCACGTTGTTATTGTGAGTCATTAAAAGAAAACGAACATTAGTTATATTATATGTATGTACGACTACATAGAAAAACCCAGCATTTTAAATTTCAGTAGTATTTATAGCAAACTATATTTGCCTTATTCTGATCTGCATTAATTCGCTTGCCATTCAAAGTTTAAAACTTTGTCAATTGTTAAATTAAATAAATATATGATAAAACGGCGTATAAAATAATAATATTATTTATGGTTAAGTGTTGAAATTTAATGACCAAAGTGGTGATCTCAGTACAATTTGGTCCAAAACGTCTGATGTATTGAGTAGCAAATAGCCACAATGTTGATGCGAGTACACATAATTAAAAAAAACATATTATTATCATTTATAAACAATTATCATAACTATCTACAACCTACATAATCTTGAACTTATTTGATATATTATCATAAATATTTTATAATTTTATTCGCGACCATTCTAATATACATATCTTATTGAAAAAACACTTTTCTACTTGGTTATATGATGTAAGTAATATAGTATCCAATGTTTTTAGCAAAAAATAGTCCATTACCATACCAATAATAATAATAAAAAAAAAATATGTTAGTATTAGAATATCTATGAATAATTATTATAAAATACCTTTAGAAATATTAGCATAATATATCTAAAGTCAGAGTTTTATTGTTTTATGTAGTTAATCATTAAGTTAAAATGTAACACATAATTACGGTGACATACTCAACGAAGAAAGTACAATTGAACCTGATAATATACGAGCAACTTTTTCAGTTTTCTTTTTTTGTCTTAATTTGATTTGTTGAAAATATTTAACTAACAATATTTAGTGTTCTTCATTTATTATATTCTGGAATTTGTTTGATTTTTAAATAAAAAAAATATAGTTTAAACTACCTACAGAGGCAAACAAATTAAACTGGACTTGAAAAACTTTGAAAACTGGAAAAAAAAAATAAAACACGAAGGATACTGTAAAGAATTTTTCAATATAATATTCATGTTATTCAAGCAATAATTTATGTTTAAAAATACATCGACGTTTTTAATGAAACTTTATAATATACTGTATATTATTATAAAGTGAAAAATAAACTTTTGTTTTTTTAAAAACGACAATAATTTTGTGTAAAAATGTTAACAACAATTAATAATATTTATTGTATATTATAAAAACTCAATATATTTACACATTATAATTCAAGAAATTCAGGCTTAAATTGGATAAATGTAATAAGTAATTAATATTATTAAAAAAATATCTTTGTTATATAAAAAAAAAATAAACTATATTAAACATTAGCTTATTTTTCTGTAGTAACTATATTATAAACATAAAAAATACGCTTGTTGTTAGTATTTTGTTGTGTGAATAATAAATAAATTATACTGTTAAAATACTTATATTTTTCTATGCGATATATTATTTGCAGTATGTTCCTTATTATTAATTACACTTTGGTTTAATGAAAATTATGTATTAACATCATTATAAAGTATAAAAATAGTTTAAAATAATAATTTTTTTTTTTAAATTAATTCACTATAGTTAGTTATTATAGCTGTAGATATTTTGATTCATAAAATATTAATAGTGACATTTTAACTATAGTTAATAATTTAATAGTTATATTATTTTATAGATACATAGTATTTTATAATTTTAACAACAGTGACATGCTAAAAGAATCAAATTGGTGTTTAATTTAAATCCAATGTATGATTTTTCAATAACAATTGTTGTATAATATGTTAATTGTCAACACTTGTTTAGTGTCGAATGTTTATCGCATAAAATAACTACAAACTGAAAGATTATCGAAAACTAAGCCAAACAGAATCATACACCTTGTATTGATATTCAAAATGCAAATTGATAAATTTAATTCACAACGGAATGCAATATGTATGAGGATTGTAGATTTGTAGTATCAAAGAAGTTTCTGATGTCGTTTGTGTTTTACGCCGTCTGTGTACTTTTAGTATTGAAACGTGTAAGCTACTCAGTACTATAAAATAATGGTTGCATGTGAATAATTTTCTCAAACTTGAGTTCCAAAATACAAAGTACGTGTACCACCCACACAGTGTAATGTATTGTTATTATTCACATAGAAGCACAGTCGACGTTCGGAAGACTGCGGTATATTATAATAAATACGCAACTTGATAAGAGTTAGGTACTTTAAAAGTATAGTTTGTGATTAAATTAGAAGTCATAAATATTGAACAGCAAAAGGAGTGGTTACTGATAACAGTGATAACCTGGATGCAGCGCCATAGGCAATTATGGATACATACATAACATACAATTCTACAACATTATTTAAAACCGAAATATCATCATAATATGTAAATAAACTAATATTACAGTAATAAAGTGCTACGAAAAAATTACTAAATAAATCAAGAGTTGTATAAAATATGTACTATAAAAAAGTTTAAATGTAATAAAACGATCACTGTGATTTCATATTCAGTATAGTGAAATAAATAATAAAATAGTATCACAAATATTAATAATATTATAAGGAAATCGAACATTCATTTCAAATTTAATTCTGAAACATCTAAATATTTTCCTAGAATCACCTTCAATTCGCCTGGTAGGTAAATGAGGAATCTCAGGTTATTTCTACGTGGTGATTATACGTACACTTGGATATTATCTGTTGTAAATACACATATATTTGGCTGTTATTAATAGGTTTAAAATTTTCAAGTTGACTTATCCCTCAAGGTACGTCAAAATATTCTGGAAGATGTTTATCTACCTGGTGGTGTAACTAATAACCTGGAGTTTATGTTTACTACGGTAATAACAATCTGTAGTTTATGTTTACAATGGTTAGAATATCCTGTACCTAAAATATATTTACAGGGGGGGGGGAATAATATAACTGGTGGTACTAAAATATTGACACGTCTAGAACATAGAAAAAATATATATAATATTTTTAGAACTCGTTAATTTTTAGTGTTCAATGTTCATGTATGTAATATTACATAATTCTTATAAATATGATTTTTGAAATATTGTGTATTGCAATTGTCCATTAGAATAAATATAAATATTATGACATTGAAACACGATTATATGTGTAATTGAATGAAACACTGAAGGAAAAAAATGAAAAATTATTATAGAAGATGGTCGTAATTTTGAAAACCTACAAAGTACAAACGGGTAATAAGATACAAGAGGCTGGGAACCACTGCATTAACGGGTACCTTTTTTTTAAGAAATTGTTTTTCAAACTTTCTATTATTATTGTTTTTATTTTATTTTACATTAATACATCTTATAAACTTATTATTGCTATTAATATATAATAATTCTTGTAATTTTATTTTTTCTAAGTACTATTATAACTAATCGATTTGAATATTAATTTGAGGAAAAGATAATATTTTTTTGAAGATCGAAATATCGATACAATATTAAGTTTTTAAGATTTGTAAAGAGAATTTTCAACTAACATAACGTATACATGTATTAAAATACATTTTATATTATATGAACATTTATTATTTGCATCACTAAATTTGTTTTAATGTCACAAAATCCTATTGAACTACAATAGTCACAACTCTAATAAATTATGTCATACCAGTTTTCGAACACAAAATAAGCTGTTAGCAATGTGTTAAGACTGTTGTGAAAATGGTTTTAAATATTTTTAAAACTCTTAAAATACTATAAATGAATATAATATATCCAGACTTTATAATTTTTGAAAAAACGATTAAGATGAAATTAGTAGATTATATTTTTGTTTGTCCAGAAGATTAAAAACGTTTACAGGTAGATATATACAATATAATATATTAATAAAGTTTTTGACAATTTTGATGAATTAACTCTTGAAGTTTTGTTGAAAATTTAAATTTGAAACCGTCTACATCAAAACTATTCATAGTTAGTAATAAGATGATTATTAGTTATTTTTAAACCATAGGTGTATTGAATCCAATAAGCACACAAGATAAAAAATTAAGAAAGTTCCTCTCCTATGTATTATAGTAAATTTAAAGTGTATTTTGACACTGAGTAGATCACTGTAATGTATTTGTTTGAATTTAATATAATGAGAATACATTTCTAAAAGCTACGATAAAGAAATCTGATTGGAAAACGTGTCAATTAATGTTTCTAAAATATATATTATAGTTTATTTACATAACTTTTAGCAGTTGTATATCTCTTAGTACTCTTAGTTTAAACTACTTTTACTATAAGTACAACATTGATTATTATAATAGAATTATTGAATTATCATTACTAACTTATAATAGTCACTGTCGAAAACGTATTATGGTTTGAATAGGTTTATGTAATTTACAGCTTAAATTAATTTAAGTAGTATGGAAATTTCAGTACTAATAAGAAATAATAATAATATACATACTATCAACGAATGTATATAGTCCCAACAAAGATTTTTTTCTTGTCACACGATAACAAAAATCGGCCAAAGAAAAAACTGTTATTTTACGTTTGAATGTCCAATTTAGTTAATATTTTAACATCAAACGGTTGTAAAAAACTTATGTTACCGTGTATTAATAGCTCTACGAACAACTTATGAAAAAACTTTTATTAAATTTTAAGATTTTTTTTTTTTTTGGAAAACTAACTAGATCCTATTTATTTCCAGAAATCACTCTCAAAATAGAGGACTGAAACATTTTTTTTTTACTACATTGTTATTATTTAAGACAAAAATAAGTTAAAAAAAAAACACATATTAAAGTAAAACAAATGCATTCAGCGCTGTACTCAGAATCTGAAAACTTTAATATAATGTAATTTTTGCATTTTATTTAATATACTATAAAAATATCTTATGTTACTTAATTTATTTCTTGTGAAATATATTAAATGCTTGCGCTTTTAAAAATATATTTTATAAATAACGGTTATTGTGAAATAATTATCCAAGAATAACATAAATATTAACAATCGAATATAATATTATACGATTGCATAGTTTATCAAAATTTCACTAATTAGTCAAAAATAGTTTGGTAAAACAATTAGAGTTTCTGTTATTATCGATATTCAATTTATCCGACCTATAGTTTGTCTTATAAGAGTGTGTGTGTTATATAATTTGTATAATACAACTTTATTTATGTAAAATGTTTTCGCATAAACGATATTCAGTTCCTCCACGGTGACTAACGATAATACAGTTTTCATTTTATAATCCAATGTAATACCCATAAGCAAAATAAATACACAACAAGTTACGGTTTATTTAAAACATTAGGACTAGTCTTTTTACACTTAAAAGGTTAACTTGACAATAAAACATCATCAGAACATTTTTTAAGATAGTGATGGTTGTGGATGATTTATTTAAGTGGTTGAACCCTAAAGATAATTTACATGGAAATTCTGTCAAGTGTTGTGAGAAAATGTCAGAATCCACTTGCTCGTTTTAAGATTCTAAGGTTCTTCTCTTTTCAACATCATTAATCAAGATAGTTAGTGTCCTACTATTGTTATTTTTAGGTTTTATAAATCTTAACAGCTTAAAATTTGATTCTACCAAAACACCAAGAAAAGAACGTTAATTTTATCTTAACAGATTCGTATTTAACTAAAAACAACAACACAATTACAATTACATTGTGTTTACAATAAAACTATTACTTTCATTATTAAAAGAAATTATAAGACTTAAATTAAAATATAACATATATATACATTATACATTCAAGTTAAAAATCAACTACAGAAGTTATTAAAATTCTATAAAAATCTCCTACTTTTAGAGTTAATCGTACATTTATACGTTTATAGGCGTATATTTAATATAATGTATAATGAGTTATTACAATAATTTTTTTAACAGTCAGATAGTATTTAATTATCTGTTTTTTAGATATAATCATATATATATATGATACAATATAGTACATTGTTTACAATCGACTGGATAGTAATAATAATAATAATAATAATAATATTTTAATTAAAAATATCACAACGGAAACGGTGTGTGTTGTTTATGTACTCAAACTGAAGGAAATTGAAGGGAAAATAATTCCACACAAGTTTAAACAGTATTATAATTAAAAGCTTAATAGGTTTCGTGTAGTATAACATCACCTTTGTTTAGTGATTTTCGATTTACTACATTATGTCTGATGTGCATAAAAGTATGAAAAAAAAACAAATAATATAATAAGGTTCTTATAAAAAAATAAGTTATTATTATTCCATGGTTTATTCACGAAAAATGATTATAATACACTTAGTAAACTTTTGTATAATATATTGTGTATTATTCATATTCATATCAGGAGTGTTATTTCAGGTTTTAGGTTATTGGTGCCAACATGATTACATTTTTAAATCATTATCAGGCCTTTATATTATTATAGGTTGTATATATATTATTTTCAAAATAATATTATACATGTTTTAGTAGGCAGCAGTGTTGGGCGTAAATTTATCACGGTAATTTGGGTGCGATAAATTGGTCGCTGTAATTTTGAGCGTTGGCCCGGTAAATAATTGGTTGCTACAATGATATTGCATGTAGCGATAAATATAACTACTGTTATTATGTAAAAATATATTAATCAAATGTCATCTTTATTAAACATCGTATAAATATTTAAATATCAAATAATGAATTATAGTATAATTAAGTACTATAACTTTAATATAAATTTTGAACGAATTTTGTCACAGATATTATCATGAATAAAAATAAAAATCTAATTTAAATTTGCAGTTAATAACTAACATATATTCTATTCTTTGTAAATAGTTTCTAATATTGATTAAATTCGGATCAAATTTTGAATTGCAAAGTTGTATATTAAATCGTCGAATCGTATAATTTGAATCATGGAATAATATATTTTTTTCTTTTTGTGTAATGATATACCAGAAAGGAATTTCATATTGCTCAACTTGGGTGATAATAGATTTTAAATATAAACTAATATAACAATGCATTTTAGGACTTTCTTTATCTTTTTGACATTTTGATAAATTATTTACATCATAAATTTTTACTTTTTAGTTGGTCAATATTGTTGAACCATTCACAGCAAACATTAATTTCAAAAGAAAAGCACACGTCGGCTATTTTTCTTAAAAACAATAACAACTTAATAACAATTGTCAAATTTGTTTTAAATAGAAAATTATCAAAAAAAATCTTAAACAAAATTTAAGTCAACTAATCAACTATTATTGTATATATTTATTAAATAGGTGAATTTTTTTGGAAAATAAATTTTATTTAAATTTTAAATTTTATGAATAAAATTATTTGGTGGATATATTATTTTTTTTTAAAGTTTACATCTTCTAAAGCTAAAAGAAATCATTATTATTCAAGTAAACGAATTACCTTGATATATATTCTATAAGTCAGAAACTTAGGAATGTATTAGAATCTAAACTTGGATCGATATGACACTTTCACTCGCGAGTTATCAATAATTTATTATAGTAAGAAGGTAATTAATAATTAAAGAAAATGTGTATTTCTATTTTTAAAGATTCTGAGTAAAAATACAACATGTTTATTGTGGTTTTTTTTTAAATTATTCTAGGTACTTATATGACTACAATATTTTTTGTTTTTTTGTTGAAAAAAGATTTCTTTTAAAGTTTTTTACAGCTTTTCTACCAATTGAATATTGGACACAGGTGGTACTCTTAATATGAAATTTTCAGAATTTTCTATTTGTTTCCGCCCAAATAGTTCCAAAAATCCGGTAATACTTTACTGGAAATCTGGCAAAGGGCCCTCGTTTAATTCCCCTAGGGAATAAAAAAACTTTTTCTTTTCAACTTTTGAATAATCCAAAAGGATTATGCGTACAACCAACATATAATTCTCAGTTCTTGTATCATGTCCATTAATTTTATTTTTAACTTACATTGAAATATTAGCAACATCAGCTGCGTGTGCTAGCCCTGTTCCAATAAACTAATTTAACGAATCATAAGAATAAAATATTATATAATTTAAAAACAATTATAGTTTTGTAAGTATTATTTATTATTATAAGTAAAATATGCTAATAAAGTATGAATGGATAAGATGACTTTGTCCTCGGTGTAATCAGCTATTTGAGTATACACATGGCACATGGTTAGGTTGGAGTGCTAAATATATATTGAAAATTGTTTGGGATACCATTGTGCCTTGAGAAACTCACAGTAGCTTAAGTAAGATTATGATATAAGAATATGATGGGGTAGAAAATAACTCATCCTGAAAAGTAGTCTAGGGTGCCAAACTTCATTGCACGCTTGACCAACGTCTAGGAAAACTGCGGGTGTAGAGTTTCGTTTCAAAGAAACAGGAAATAGAATTCGGTTAAGCGGTGTATATTTGAATAGTGTTCTCTAAATCCAATTTCATATTGGAATTAGTTTCTTATCTTTGATTATTCAGTCATTTGTTAGATCCTTGTTTTAATATTGTATTAAGAGATAATGATATAGTTATATCGTAATTATCTCGTGATCCATGATTAAAGACCATTGCACGGCTTGTGCAATAATACAACAATTTTTTAATGATACTGTTTTAGTAATATTCATAATTAATTTAAATTTTAAATGTTTACAAGGAGGAGAAAGGAAGGAATATAAGATTTATTACTAAGTTAAACTATGTAATAGACAAGGTCTGATTTTAATGCATTTTTTTCGAATATTAGTTAATAATTTAGTAGGTAAAAAATTGTTGATAAAAAAATTTAGTAATTTGGTAAAAATGTATAAATGTATAACACATTGTTTTTAAAAATTGGTATCTGGTAATAAAATTACCAGTGATTACCGTGATATCACTTCTCTCAAAAAAATTTGTTTTTCTAGATTTTTCTTAGATTTTCTAGTCCCATTGGTCAAATTGGTAACATTCGCATATAATATGTTTCCAACAGCACTTACAACAATAGGGAATCAACTCGTACATACCTCTTAATGACCCAGAAATCAAATAATACATTATGTTGGTCTCGGGAATCAACTCTCTTACTGCGGTTTTTTTATAGTTAATTTGAAAAAACAAATTGGACGCAGTTAACACATGGATTTTTTGGAGCGACAGAGAACGAAATAGAAAATGTATATTATCTGAATATACCACCAATATTGACCCCCAAAGGCCAACGTGAATTCCACAGATGTTTGGTGGATTTATATTTCGTAAAACGTTCAATAGAGCCGGTCGAACGTGAAAAAGAAAAAATGTCTTCAAATCTACCTGGTGGAAGTGAAATCGAATTGAGACTTTTTGTATAATTCCTTTAGTGCGTATTCACAATATATGATACTGTGATTATTAAAAAAAAACATGTACAGTTATCAAAAATGCATCACACAATTGCTGATTTTCAAAATGATCACGAAGACAACAAGATAACATTTTTTCTTGAATAATAAAATTATTCTAATATAAATAAATTAATTAAAATGTTAAACTGATATTTTTATAAATAAAAAACCTTGTTATTATTAAAATTTTATCGCTTACCACAAATTAGTATCTGTATGCTTGTAAATACAATTTAAATGGTGAATAACGTTCTTATTATAAAAACTAATTGGTTGCTGCTGTTGACAACAACAATATTTATTTTTATTGCAATGACTCGCCTTTCATAATTATTTAAATATACAAAAAATTGTTATCATAGTCTTTTTATGTACTATTTTCCATGATTAAATCACGAGTAAAAACTGTTTTGATTTTTAAAATATTCATTTTTTCTCTAATATAACTGTATATTATATTATTTATTTTATAAGCCAATAATACCTTTTGAACGAAATAAATTTGAAATAATAAATTTCATTATAGCATGGGAAAAGTTGATAATATAATTTTCAATTATTTATATGATCTATATAAACTTCAGTGTGCTTGTGTAAAACTTACAGACTCGAGTAGCCCTTATGTACTTGAAATTCAGTTAATATACAAATTTATTGATATACCAAATATTATAATATTGTATTGTTGCGATTTATGTATTTTATGAATAATATTATAATAAATTAATATTATATTATGATTTAGAAGTTGGTGTAGCAGAATTTCATATCGAATACGTCTTAACTATGATTATATATATTATTATTTCATTAATAATAGTTATAAATACAATATTATTATATCTGTTTTGTATGTATGTCATATATTAAGCATTTTTTAAACAATTATACATTTTAAATATTTTGATTAATTTTTGAACTATTTTATATGAATATTTAAAATGTTTAACTTGATTTTCTTTTTTATAAAATCTTTATACATTTTGATTTATAAGTCTAAAAATTTAATAATTCAAGACCCTCATAGGTTATTTTTATAGCATCTTAAAACTATCGAAAATAGTAGTTCACATTTTTTTTTTTTTTACAGATTAATTAAATTCAGATGTTTTGAAAATAAAATATTAATGAAAATAATAATTATAGATATACGTAAATATATATCACATTACTATTAGAAAAATAAGTTATTAATTGCAATATAATTATATACTAAAATACTTATACTTAGAAATACAATATGACAATCTTCTCTCTAAATCGTTATTCATTGTGTGAATTCATAGACAATGCACATGATAAGGTTAGGTAATAATATACATGATATCTATTATACAGCAAGTTTACTTTTTTATAAATCACAGTTTGTTTTTTGTTTTTTGAAAAAAATAAAAATTAACGAATATTTTTTTGTGTAAAATTAATATTATGTTATACTAAAACAGGATGCTGAGTAATAATAAGCATACGTGGTTTTATTTTTAGTCGAGTTAATGACAAGCACTGCAGTTTTAACTTTACAACTATATACGTATATGAGTTTAAACTATGCTCACAGTTTTTGCCTACGTTTTTGATACTGAAAGTGGTCATTTGAATGAAACAAAAACATTTTATATGTTTATACGTTTTATAAATGGTTGGAATTAAATTTTGAATTTCAGGAGTTTTCGGGAAAATAAATCATTATTTAATCTTAAAAATCTATGTCATGTACAAGTTTCGTGTATAATAGTCGTTTTGTACTTACGAGATACGTGTTCATTATGACCTAGAAAATTCGTTATATTCATTGCAATTTTTCAGATACTTGACACGTAGTTTTAATGTTCATTAATTACAGAAACAACGAAACTTGTATTTGTGGTTATGACAATAAAAACGCGACGGCCTGCTCTAAATAATCGAAATTCACTGAAATTAAAAAAAATTGTATACTTGCTCGTGAGCAGAATATATTTAAACAGTATTTAAATATTCCATCATAGATACATGTGTGATTGTACGTTCATAATGAATCAAAATATGCGTACTAGTTTTAGTCGAGTCAACCTATAATCGTATGTATAGTGCACGCGAGTATAATACATAACTTAAACGCTTAAGTTGTTAAAGGATAAGGAGGTTTGAAATTTTAGAAAGTTAACTTGTCCGGCCATTTCTAGTTGCTGCATTTGCGTCTGATTAATTAAATTTGCTTTGAGGTGGATCATTATACGTGTTTTATACTTGTACATTGTTCACATAATCTAGGAATAAAACAAGAACTTAGCTGACATACTACATATTATAATACTATAATATTATATTGTAGCTACTTATTTTGTGGACGAGTTAATATTTTAAAGTGTATATATTTTTTTCCAAGTATATTATAAAGTTATCACAAAATAAAATGGGTTATAATGATGTGCCATATAAAATGTTAACCAAATTAATTGAGTTTATATGGATCCACTGAAGTTGTATTACTATAATATAATGATTTAAAATTACGGTAAAAATGCGTATAAAGTATTTCAAAAAAACAATAAATTACAATTTATACATCGCGATTTAGCCACGGGTATTATAGGTTTGTTTATATTGTTAGGCTACGGTCAATACTACAGTTATTTGTTTTGTCCAAAACATGTTCAATTCATCTGCAAGAATATATAATTTAATTATATCGAGCAAACAGATATTTCAGTTATTCATCAAACTCGAGTTGTACATTAAGAGGTACAACAATAATTAATATCGTTATAATAACTTATGTGAAGGTATTGTTTGAGTAAGGTTAAACCCGATTAACGCTTATTTATGAGTAATAGTAATACAGCGCTAACATCCAGTACTCGATTGTTATAGCTATATAGAAAATGTCACTATAACACACAATTTCACCATATTGTTTCTAAACTATAGATATTTAGAAAATATTCATGAAAGTATTTGAACGGCGAAACGTAAAAATTCCAAGTATGATACACTTTTGAGTTTCTGTAGAGTTTGAAGGTATTTTGATTGGCAAGGTATTATGTAACAAATTAATTTTTCACTTTTGTATTACAAAGCATTCGATCAACTTGGCGAGCATCAAAAGAAAGCGACTAGGTTTGTATGTGTGGACAAGTATTCAATTGAGCCATACGACAAAAATGTATAGCCCTGAAATACAACCTATCCTATCACGGTTCCACGACAAAATATTCCCAAACCGAAATATCTCCGAAAAAATATCCCCGCATAAGTATCCCGTGACAAAATATCCAAATCCATTTATATTCAAAATTTAAACTTTTTTATATATGTTACATAGATACTAATACATTTATGGAATACAAAAAAATTATTAAAAGATTTAAAAAAAATTATTAATATAAAAAAAAAAACACATGTCACTCGGACAAGTGTGTTTTCCATACGAAATGATACCAGAGGTAACCACTTTGCATAGATCCGTCTTAACCGTAGCACTCTTTTGAATACAAAAAAAAAAAAAATAGTATTGGATAAAATTAAATCACAAGCCAAGTAAGAAAAAAAAAGAAGAAAAACTAAAAACATTAATATTTTACACAACATTACTTTTTTAGCGTTTTACAATATTATATTTTTAGTGTATTTTTATAATGCACATTTTAAGAACTAAAATCACAGCCTCTATATATTATAAATTTCTGAACAAACGAAATAATTAATACATGTTCTACAATAATATTGTTGTATTAATTATAGGAATCTAGAAAAGTTTATTATATTTTTATAATAATATGTGAAAATTCATTTAATTAAGAACGCAAGCACTCGTGGTGTTCAGAAAAAAAATAAATTTAAAACACGTTTTCGTCGACCGTTGACAGAGAGTTGATTACGAATAATCCTGAACGACTCAGGTTTCCTTCATAGTGTGCATAGTGTTTATAGTTTGGAAAACAGCTACTTTCGTATCGTAAACGTGATAAATTATACGCGTAATAAATCGGATTTGGACACAACCCTAGATATAATAACATTATACCGACGGTCAGCGATTCGGGTGGAGACAACTAAGATATAGTAACACCTATCCAATACACATAAAATATTAATAAACGATGACCTTCTGACAATGTAGGTACTAGATAGTAATCTGTTAGCTCTACAAGACGACGAGATTGAAAAAATAATGTTATTCACTATAAGTGCGAATCAAACTCATTGCTTAAGTATAACATCATTGTGATGATATACAATTTTTATGATGATCGTAAGTTCAATAAAATTATTAAAAAGCCTAATTATTAGCTCACATTCAAATAAATTCTATTATAAAAGTATATAATAATAAAAAAATAAATTGTCACGTACTATTAGTACTTTTTTTTACTGAAAATAATTGTACTTTTATTTTGTCAAATAATATATTAATATTAATGTTTATGGTAGGTATCATAAAAAAATAAAGTATAAAAAATTCAATATTGAAACGGTTTTTATTATTATTTTTATATCCTTTTACATTTAATATATATCTATTGACTTCTAAAACACACAGCGTACATTATTATAAAATAAATAGCTTCTATTGTTTATTAAATTTCCTGAATAAGCTTACTTTTTTTTAGAGTTTTGTTTCAAATGCTTATTGATTATTTTATATCACTGTTAAAGAAATAAAAATATATAAATATATTAGTAAATACATATTATAATAAATAAAATAAAACGTATTTATAATATTGGTAACTTTCACTCATTTTAATTAGCTCTGACTAGCTAAAACTATTCGTATGTTGATAGTTTTGGATTAAAAATAACAATTAAATGCATACTAAATAATTTGTTAAATTTAATAATTTTATAAATTTGGTACAGTAATTATAAATTATACAGATCGAAATGAAAATCATCGTGAAATTTAATTTTATTATTACTTAATTTAAGACCACTACGTTATTTAATTGGCAGAACTCTTCTGCAATAGTATATTTTAACATTTCATCGCAAAAGAGGAAAAAAATTGGTTTATAAAAACAGCTTTTGTAGTTAAATTTTCTTTTAGATTCCTCCAGGAAAGTCAATTTAACCATCAGGTAAAAATACTCATGGTTTACTCAAGTGAAAAAATGAAAAGGTCACCTACTAATTAAAGTTTTAAAATAATCTAGGTACCTTTTTGGAAAATTGGAAAATAAAATCAACAAGAAATAAATAGCTTAAATATAACGAGCATAATGTATACATTTCTTAAAAGTTTTGTAATAAAAGTAGAATGAAAAATTTTGAGTATTTTTTTATATCTGCTAAAATAAACTCGAAAATATCAATAATGTATTCGTATTATTTAGTGACTAAAAGTATAAATTAGTCGTATAAGGGTGTACTATACGTACGATTCAAATTTTTTTTACGAAATTGGAGGTCCACGTAACTAAAAAGGTTTGGAACTATGATAATAATACGATAATGTTTATTTTCACTAATAGTAAAAATACAGAACCCCTACGACCCGCAGTATAGGGGTGTAATATGGGAACCTGGGCCCCTGTTAAGTAATAATAAAAAGCTGAAAATCAAAAAGATTTGGTTATAAATATTTTTGTCTAAATTGTTATGTCTTTAATAAAGAATCTGAATATTTAGCATTATTCTCAGAATTAAAAATAAAAAAAATATAAATAATTAATAATTATTAGTAGTATTCATTAATATACATATAATTAATACTATCTGGGCCGTCTTAAGTTTTACAGGGGCCCATGGGCACCCGGAGCTTAAGGGGCCCTTTTAGTAGGCCTACACAAGTTGAATATAAACATTAAAAGTTATTTAATATGATTGCTTTATTAATTAAAAACTATTTTACTGCAGAATTTAGAATTATTTTTTTATAGATGGTCGTATTAAATATTAATACGTTACAGCTTACAATTTAAAATTGTAATTTCGATTATTCGGGGCCCCCATTTGGCTGGGGGAACTGGGCACATGCCCCACGTGCCCATAGGGTAAAGACAAAACTTAATATTATAAATATACGCAAATCGATATCGATAATTAAAAATATATCGTTGGCCAACACTAAAATGTAATACATATATTAAATTTGAATTCAATGACAATAATCGTTTTATACCAAAAACAATTTTGAATGGAGATGGTCTACTTTCTTATATCATTAAGTATGATATTGATATCAAAAACAATATTATTAGAATGATTTAATATAATATGTATTCATACCTTGTTGCATTAATATTATAAGAATATTAAGCGATCTTAGTACAATAATTCACAATTAAACTGCCTTTTCTTTAAACAACATTAATTTAATTTTTAACTTTTAGAATCTAATAGTGCCTGAGGTATCTGTACTTGTTACCGATCGTTAATAAAAATAAAATAATAACTATATATATATTATTCATAATTTATCAAAAAAAAAAAAAAAGTAAATAATGAAAAAAAACATTTGGCAGTCTTGATGATCCAAACTAATTTTAACACTTTGGCTAGGGCAACCTAGTGAGAAATTAATTCGGAACAGTCCCTCGGTGTTCGGGATTTTGTTGATTTTTAAAACCAAAAAGTGATCAATCATCAGTTATATAAATAATTTCTAGTAGGGAAGTCCAGAGAGTACTTTTAGACCATAAATAAATTGAAACTGTTATCCAATTATTACAGGTCTTATCGAAGAAAAAAATATTTCATGGCATATTTATTTTTCAAGATCGAAGTACATTACGAATAAACTAAAAGAAAATTGTTTAAACTTCATAACATTTATGGAATGTCAATGGTTTTGTGAAGCTATTATTTACAATAAACCAATAAATGATTTACCTGTACGAATCTCATTTCCAAACAATTACTCATGACGATACAAACAATGGAATGGTTCTGTTCTATATTTATAACTTTATAATATATCTTAATATAATTATTATTTTGTAAAAACAGCTAAAATAAGTATGAAAATAAATTTTAAGTTTCATATTTCAATATGGGTTTATTTAATATTTTACTTTTCTTATATTCGTACAAAGTATCAGCGTTACAAACTTTAATTTAATTTACATACAACCAAAAACAACCGCAATATTACGTGTTTATATACCTAGTATATACAATATACATTATACATTATATGTCAAAAATAGTAAATTTTACATATTTTCACGCTATAAAGAAAAATATGTAATAGTATACCTATGTAATCAAATAGAGCGAATAAAAGGCAGTAAATAAAAAAAAAATTAAAAATTTAGAAACCCGTACGGTTAGGTTAGGTTATTAACATTTGTACAATCTATTTCAGTCTAGTTCTTGCAATCCAAAAATCAGTATATTAACCAAGTACAATATGTTGAAAAACAGAAATGCACCATAGCGATGGTATATTTTGTACACAGTCGTTTATTAATAATTAATATATTCTATTGCGTACGGAGTAATGTACTCAATTATTAATGTCTTAAATAAGGGTAAACCACTATAAGAGATCAGTATACAAATCCTTGGAAATCATAGAAAATCATTGGAAGTTCTCTGAAATCAATGGAAATTATTGGAAATCTGTAATCTGGTGTAAAACAATTTGTATAGTGGTTTACTCTTCATGTCTTAAAATAATAATTTAATGTTTTTATTTATTTACTTTAACCAATGTGAAATTTGAAATAAAATGTTTAGCGTTCAGAGAATTGTTACAGCAAAAAACATGTTTAGATATACTTCATAATAATATAGAAAGAGTATTTTATAAAAAAAATACTAACGCAACTACGTAGTGTATATTAAAAAGTTAGTTAGTACTTGAAAGAATGATAGTTTTAATTTTACACCGTAATCGTCGGTGAAGTTATTGATATTCGTATTACAAGTTTAAAATATAGATAGTTAATACTTTATTAGGTAGGTAGATAATTTTGTTTTATTTTTAACTTAGTGTTACTTGGAGAAGCAACTATTTAAAAGTTAAACTTTTTGTTACTATATATATATGTATATATATATTATATACATACATATATATTAGCTAAAAAGGTTTCAAACAGTTTTTTTCGTGTAGGTATCATATTTACTTTTAAAGTTTTATAGTCCTGCAATAACATTCCATATCGATTTATATGAACCTTTAAACGATACTTGGACGTAAGTATCAAACAAAAATGTAAAAAACATGGATTACATTTGCGTTTTGTTAAGATTTATACCATTGTAAATAATTACATTAAGTTTATATTTTATTTGACATAAACTTAATATTCAATTCACATTGGTGAAGAATAAACCATACAAATGGGATGTATTAAAAATGAATCCAATGAAAGGTATCATTGAATACGAAAAATGATTCTGAACGAAGATGATATGTCAACCTACTTTCTAGTGGGTGGTAAAAAAGGTGGTTTAAGTTTTAATGACCTGAATACACTAAAATTTAAGTTGTTTTATAACTATTGTAAGCCAATCTAATAGAAAATCTAGTATTCAATTTTTAACTCTTAGCTACTTACACAACATTTTTTATAAATTTCAACTACAATATAATTTGCAAATATTCATGACTTTGACGAATTTTTGTCAATATTTGAACTTCAAATGCCAATAAAAAATATCTGTGCCTAATGCCTATGTATTCTCTCTTATAAGTTTTGAATCATTATAAGACTAACTTATGAGGAAATTTGTATTAAATTTTTAAAAATTTTTACTATGCCAATAAAAAATTTATCGATATTTATAAAAAAAAAACTATAAATAGCATTAAAATAAGCAAAATATTTTGAAAGTTAAATCATGTAAATAAACTGCCAATATTAAGAACTGGTGCAATTTTCAAGTATCTACGACTTATACTTTTTGAATAATAACAAATACTGAAAATCGATTGAGGATAAATCGTTATCGTTACGCAATTTCGAAAAAATTTAAAATTTAAACGCTCATAACATTTTTCCTATATTAACGCTTAAAGTATTCTCTATAGCTTATTGGAGGCAAACTTATGGAAAACATAGTGTTGAATTTTTTAACCTGAGATATAAATACAAACAATTTTATGAGTTTTAAATACAAAATTACTTGTAAATTGTAATAATTCATTTTTTTGAAAACTGTTGGAAAATTCTTACTTTTGATCTCTTTAACCCATTAAAAATATTCACTTTTCCATCGGAAACCACCTCTGAAGTTTGAAATTGAAGCATTATTTCGAAAAGTTATGCTGTACACAAACACAAAAAATAACACACATGATTGTAAAATCAATACATTTATCACTTCGTTCAGAATCTAAAATGAAAATAACTGCGTAAATATAGATAGTACTTAATCAATTTTTTACACAGATGCATGTTAGAAAAATATCCTTTTCCCAATTCAAGCATCACATGGGTGTTATAAGACTAATATGAGAGTAAATGCTTGTAATATAACATTTGACAGTTTTAAGTCCTTATACCTGTGCTGTTGTGTTTATATATGGAATATGAATGCAATAAAGTATTCATCATTTTGTGAAACAAAAGTTTATTTACCGTCAAACATATATCATATTTATATGATTTCGTTATTATTATTGCTTACCTTTTTAAATTTTGTTTTTTAAGCCCATTAATTTAAAAAGCCTTACTTTTTTATGTGCATTGTTTATTTACTTTTCCCTAAAATTATAATATAGTATTATAATTAAATATATATGTGACATTATAAAAACAATTTTTCCTGATAAATGGTAATTAATTGATAAATGTAATTTACTTACTTATAAGTTATAATAATATTTCCTTAAAATATTGACAAAAGTTCCAATTTAAAATGTGTATAGTATTATTTTTGACAATACATTTTTATTAAACACACAATATACATTATACATCCATAGTAAGTACACAGATTATTATATTCAAAATGTACTGATAAATTCAAGTTGTATGATCTGATTTCAAAAGTTCTATACTATTACGTAACATATCTTCTATGTCATAAGCTAAAATGTCTAAATGTACACTAACCTCGAGTAACGAAATTTTTAAAACGAATACTAATAAATTTCACAGTGGTTAATATGTTATTGATTTGAAATTTAGTGGTGATTTAAATTTTATTTTCTCCAAAAACTGCTACAAATAACAAAAAAAAAAAACAATTGTTAATTTTTAAAAGTTTTGGTCGAACCAGGAATTAAGTTTTCATGGAATAAGAAAAAATTTATCGTTGTCCACAATGTATAATAATAATTATTGTACTAATTTTTAAATGGATAATTGTAGGCATTAAATAGAATTTTTTTTAAGTTTGTTTATAGTAAAAAATAAAAATAAATACACTTATCTTGGTACATAATAATTAATAATGTATAACAACATCCAATTTTCATCAAAAATATACATTGGTAAAGTAGGTATACTGGAAAAACATAATTTAACCAATTTTTTATATGACATTTATAAGTTATAACATGTATCTAGGCATATTAACATACTTTTATACATGTTTATAATAAAAGATTTTTTCCGATCAATCAAATGCTAAAAATATAATGTTTAATTGTAAAATATATGTAAATGAAAGCTATTTTTTAATACGAGTATTGAATATTTAATAACAAATTATTATACTAAGAACTATATGAACCATTTAGAAAATAAAATATTATGCCATCAAAGAAATCTCCTGCGAATAAATTGTAATTGTGCAGTTTACTTTGCTAATTGTAGTTAATTACTACTCTATTTTTCTTAAAAGAAATATTAAAATTAAATACGATAGTAAGATAGTATATTGTTCTTCTCATTAAGTAATTAAATTAAAATTACGTTTTACAATACCTTTTATTTTGAAATATGATTACAATTTATAACACTTTATTTGAATTCGGAAGTAATAAAAATAAATTGATATGTATATACATATGTATAAGCATTATACATATATACATATATATATATATTATAAACATTGCAAGTATACAAATGTTGAGTTTAATTGGCATTTAAAAATGATTTCACATTGTGAGTATTTATTTCTAGGGAAAAATGTTTAAAATCATCTGGTTCAACGCTGATAAAATAATTGATTTTAAACTAGAAAATAATTTATTGTAGGAAATGTTAATTGATGGAAAATATGTGTCGAGTATACTAGATGAGATTGAATGGTCACTATATGTTAAATTGGAATTAAGTGATAAATAATTCAAATTATTGTATAGGTTCTATGAACAACGATTTTGAGCAGAAACAGTCGACTGATATTTCTTAAGATATTTTATTGTATATTTTTATTAATTTTGTTAATTTATTTTTCTACTAGTAATTTAGTTGATTGAAATATATTTTTTTAATATATATCATTAGGTACATATTTATTTTATTAGAAATTACTTATCATAATAATTAACATTGTGTTTGAAAATATCGTTGAAAAAGAAAGAAAAGAAGAATAAGGTTTTTGAACTATAACAAAATAATGAATATCATTATTCATAATTTCCATGTGTAATTTTCCGTTCAAATTTGAAAAAAAATAAATAACGTTTATATATATATATATATAATATATATATATATATATATAAAATATATATGTTTACATATTTTTTAGATTTATTGGTTTTATTATAAACTACTTTTGAATAACTGTATTAAATTTTAAAATTGTGTATTTATTAAGCTTTCATGATTTTGGCGAATTTTATCAAAATATATACTTCAAATGCTTATACAAATAAATTGTACATATGTATTTAATTAATATCCTATTGCATAGTTATTAAAAATGTCATATGGGAGCTTGTATTAAATTTTTAATTTTTTTGATGAGTGAAAATATTTTTATCGCCATTCATAGAAATAAAACAATAAACTAAAAAACAAAAAAAAAAAAAATTAACAGTATAAATAACTCAAAAAAAGTATTAATATTTTGAAAATTCCACCTAGTATAGAAAATTAGCATATAAATGTTTAAGAAAATTTCAAGTATCTACGGTTATTTGTTTTTGAGTTACACACAAAAAAAGAATAAAACTAAAATCACAAAAACTGATTTTTTTTTTATTTAAAAGTGTTTTCTAGATTTAATTTTTTTATTGAATTCATCAGTTCAACAAAGTTGAAAATTAATACATTAAATGCTCTGCTCAAAGTCTAAAACTGTATAAAGCTCGAAAGTGTTATTTTCATAATAAAAAATGACATACATGTAAAATATAAAATAATAAAAAAGGTAAATACATAAATAATAAATATTATTATATTATTACGTTTATGTAAGTAAAAACTATATCCAATTTAGGATAATATTCTAAATATTTTTAAAGTTGAAAATTGAAGCACTTTTTGACTACTTATCGTGTGTATAATATAGACGAAAACACACATTTAAAATCCACACATTCATCGCTCTACTCAGATTTTAAAATCAGTTGGATGAAAAATCTTCATTTTACTTCTGAAGATCTAATTTGTTTTAAATTATGTACCAATATTCTAATAATAAACAGCTGCATTTTTATTTGGATTGATATTAATATAGTATACACTAACCTTGCAGAATGTGATATGATATTATAATAGTTAAATTATATTTTCTATTTGGAAGTCAACGTGTATAGACTTATGAGTAAGGATATAGCGAGTGTAAAAACATAAATTACTAAACATAATCATTAAACTAATATATTTAATATTTTGTTAAATTGAAAGTCCCACGATAACAAACTACTATCTTCACGCAGTTGTTATCCACTGTACTCGATCATGCGAAATTATTTTCCGCACAAGTCGGTCCATCGCGTTCGTATCGTATTTTGACCAATTATTTCTTTCGTTAAAAATAGGATTTTCAATTACTACAGGTAGCTAAGAGTTATAATTTTTTTCGTCATCAGAACAACATTATATTCTTAATTATATTTTTACTCGAAAGACTACTGTTACATAACGTTGTATGGTTATATAAGACGATAGTGTTGATATTATTGTAACACGTGGAGCGTGCCTATAAACCTTATATTGCTAATAACACTAATACAACGTCTTACGTGATAAACGGAAATAATTGATCAAATTAAACCGATTTGATGTGAACAATTTTGACGGACTACACCCCTATGGGTACGTCGAGTGCGTATAACACATACCCATAAAACATAATAAATACATATTACATATTATACGTAATATTTTATGGTTTGTTTATAAAAATATAACGGTCAAAAAAAATACCATAAGGACAAAAGCATAATACGAAAAACTAGAAAATCCATAAAATACAAGATTCCACCATGATCTATCGCGTGTAGGTAGTTTATTTTAGTCATGATAAACTTGGGTATAGTAATATATCACGGTCCGACAACAATAAACCGGTAACATTATTGTCTTGTATTTTTTCCGCACTATTATATATTACTAATACGAAATGCTCGTAGTTTTATATTTTATAGATAACAACTCGAATCGTTATGAAAATAAAAACTTATACATTTTTATTGTAATCCATTTCCCCTCAATTTTTTGTGAAGCTAAACATTTTCATATTCATTTTTTCATAAAAAATGTACTTTGTATGCATAAATACTTCAAGTAATACCGACTGATGTACAAAACTTTTTTTTTCTATCGATTTAGTATAATATAATATAATATAAACAAGCTCGTCACTAAAATAAATACCTATGTATATACATATTAAATGATAAAATTTGATATTATGCAAATAACTTCAAACATTTTGCGAGGGAAGGAAATTAAAACATAATTATATTGAGTAAAGTTATAATTGCTGGAGAATTAAAAATGCTGCAGAGTATCTGATTATTTGAATCTTTTTTTTTATAAATTGTATATTTAAAAATAATTCTCTTAACTATATGAAATATAATATTTTCAATGTTATGCAATTATTAATATTAAAACAAAAATTATACGAATACTTACGAAATGTCCATTTAAATAAAATGTACTTTGATTTATTTTTATCTGTAAAAAGTCTATCTTTTAGTGGAATTTGCAATACAATTTAAATAAAGTTAATTTTTTGTAGGTAGGTAGGTAGGTAGGATTATTAAAGCGAAGCTTGGAAATTCGGGATTCTAAAGATAAACAATGAATTATAGATATATTTGATGGGATATAACGAATTTTTTATTTTATTTTTGCAGGAAGCAGAAGCAAAGCGAATTTATCCATTCACATAGTTAATAGATTGTTTTTAGTTGAATGGGTGTGGTACCGGTAGTATGGGAATATACATTATGATTACATTAACTTTGATAAAAAAAATATACATATAAATAATTATATATTATAATATAACGTGGTTTTGTTTGTAACTATATATACGATATAATTTGTTTCATTTTAAGTAACGACGTATTAGGTAAATGGGAAACAGGAACCAAACATTACCCGATTTAAAGACAACTTTCATTTTTCTAATATTAATATTTTCAATTTTTATATCTACCTAAAATTATTAGTTTAATATTTTTATTTTTTTTACCAAAATCACGATGTTACGGTGTATAGAAATGTAAGTCAACTCCCTTGTAAAATGTTTATAGCTAATTCTGAATTTGAAAATTTTTGGTCAACTGTGACCATGGTAGTGTTTTAAATTAAATCTAAGGTAATAAATATAGTGCTTTACTAAAATCAATTTTAAAGACATGTTTCGAAACAAAATGAGATTCGTGAATTTTAAAAGCGAAAAGGGTTTTGTTGAAGGGCCACTACAACATAAAAATACCTACATTCGTAATAGCTATCTACGTAACGGGTAAAGTACAAAAAACCCTAACTCCCGACAACGGCATTTGACCGCAAAAATTTAGAGTCCATATTATAATATAATCAAACACCCTTTGGTGGTATACAAAATAAATATTGTGTACCTGATATACTGCAACATTCTACTGTTGAAAACACAAAAAAAAAAACCGTCGTACACTCGCCAATGGAATTATTTCCTCTTCCGCTATGGTGTTTACGAACGTCAACATAAAAAAAAAAAATAATATATAATATGACGGAACGCGGTTTTTGCTTTCTACGTCGCCCGTTGGGTATAACGCATATACAAAATCACCTTAGTCCAACGCGATGCAGTATCCTCCGGTGGACGGTTAAATGGCGTAGAAAAAAATTAGATTTCTATAAAAATATATAGGTATGAAAAATGTAAAACAAAATACATGTGTACAGTGAATACGACAAAATGTTTTTGTATTTGAATTTTTGTCCAAAACGAAAACAAGATCTTCTTGTTTTAATATTATGTATTTATGTATAAGTATGATTGATCGAGCGTTTTCTGGGCCGGTGCGTACATATAGATATTATTGAAACGAAAAACAACTACAATTGAGATTTACAAATATTCGATTAAAATTGAAATAGAAATTTTTTTTTTTTTATGTCAAACCTAGTAATCACATAAATATTAGTGTACATACTTTGGTAGTCAAATTACAAGATATATTATATTGTATATTTTAATACTTTTCGTGCAAATGGGTTAACGGACATATATTATGTAGACGACAATTTCTTAATTATATAACTACCTACTACTCCTAAAAAGAATATTGTCTTGGACATTTTGGTACATAAAAATCAATATTTAAACTAGTATAGTTGATTATTTATAAGCTTTAAGAGTATTGATAAATGAATCGAGATGGCACAGGTGTATACTTAATTTATTTTACACATTTTTTTTACCTTAGGTAATTGGTTCTTAAAACTTTCAATTATATTTTTTTTCAATTTATTGTCAATCGATTCATAGTTTTTATATTTTAGCACGTGTTAAGTGCTTATAAGCTACAAGTAACGTATTATATCATAATATCTACAGATACAATATATTGAAAATAATCTGAGTAACCATAATACGTCAACTAAATATTTGATAAAAAAAGATAAAAAATTGATTAATAATGACATCTACATCTATGTTCATATATTTAAGAAATCTGTGTATTTTACACATTATTATACCTATATAATGTATATATATATTATCTATTATCTATAAATACATGGTAGCATAGTGCAAAATAATGATATAAAGATTATATTTTTATAAGTGTAAATTAGACAATAAAGGGAAATGATTGCCTTATTTTTAAAATATAAATAAAGCATGGTATTTTTTAATTAATTAGTAAAAAAAACGCATTTGGGATTTTTAAAAATTTTTATCTAAAAAAGTAAAATATTATTTTTTTAACCTATTTTTTTTTAATAAGAATCATAATTATTTTGAAAATATTTAAACATATAAATAGAAATTTATAAGAGTAAATTTTGAATTGCGTATCTACTAGTCACTAAAAATAAAATAAAATTGAAAGGTATGAAGTCTATTATTTTTGGAAATTATTATTATGATTAATTAATATTAATTTATTGACATTTTTCAGTTAAAAATAATTCTTCAAGTATAATACCTACGAACTATAGGTAGATTAAAGATCACGTATTTTTGATACGCTTTTAAAACAGTTATTAAGGACTAAAACTACAACATTATCCTTATTATATACATTTTAATATCTCAGATATTTTCAAATTAAGCCCAATTACTATATAGCTTACAGTAAAAATAGGAAAACAAAAGTTTTATTGCAATATAAGAAATTCTTTAAATGATAACACCTAATATTGCAGGATTTATTTTTATTTTCATTAGGATGAAAAACTAATTGACAATGATGATATTATATGTTATATTATAACATTTATAGGAAAGGAATACGTATTATTATAGCGGTGAGTAAATATAATTCATTTATCATATTTTACTTAATATATTTGAGCGGATGAATGAAAAAAAAAATATCCTTCGATGTTTTCAAAAATAATAATAATATGAAACCCTGGCCCGGATGACCGATTATGATTGTTAATTATGTATACACAAAACTCAGGAAGAAAATTTACATTTGCTAAACATATATAAACAAGTTTATTGCACAGAAACATATAAGAATAATACCGATAAGGGCTAAAAACATTTAATAAGCAAATACTTAATTTATAAGGTCACAGTTGTCCTAATATTATGTTGACTTACTTTTTGGAATACCTACGCATTATTTGTTTAATTCATATCAGTTTATGACAGATATATAACAAATTGTATGGATTGTATGGATACTAATTACTAATATTATGCAATTAATTTATTTGATTCGATAACGATATAAAATATAGACTATATGATTACATTATTTATTTTTGATAAATATTACATACAGATACATAGAAATAATAATTATTTTAAAACATATATTTTTTTTAAAAAGTGGATGACCGAAATTAAAACTAGAACAAAAATAGAAGTATGATTATATTTTATACTTGAATATTGACGATTTAAGTGATTTTTAAATATTATACCTAATAAGAAAAATGATGATAATATGATGTTCACCATGTATTTATTTATTATTTTTTTTTTGTACAAATCTTTTCCTGGTTATTATATTATTAAATTTATTTTACTAAAAATTGGTGAATATCCAGTGTGTTTCTTTTCTAAAAATAAATTAAATATTAAACAATAGTGACGTAAGTTTACAAGTTTACAGTACTATTCATTTTATATAGTAGTACATATAACATATTTAACATCATGAAATAAATATATATAACTATGTTTAAACAAAAATAGATTAGGTGTACTTATTACATTATTTACACTTTTCATTTCTAAAGCCAGGGTACATACTATTTTATATTGTAGTGTTTTACGTATTACGTTTTTACGTAGCTTTTAAAAAAGCTATGTTTAAAATTTCCTATTCTATGATTGAAAATGATAATGTTAGATAAATTAAGAATATATAATTAGAAAAATATTAATGTGTTGTACTTGTATGTGTTACGGAAAAAGAAGAAAGTCGGTCATTGTGCACAATGATCGGGCCCTGTGTACAATGTCCAATTTCCAAGGGCAAAGTTGGAATAAGTTAACGTTGCTCGGGCATTTTATACAATGCCCAATTACGTTTGGGCACTGTAGATTAGATATTTGATACATAAAAAGTTAAATAAAAAAATCTTACAGAAAATAGCATTAACTTGCACAGCTTTTTAAATATTAATATCTAAAAGTGATTTGATATAAATAAAATAAAATACAATTTATTTTTAAATTACAATTATTGTGATAATTTTATTTTAATTGATTATTACTAAATAATAATGAAGGAATAGCATTATTTTACATTATTCATTACCTACCACACATACACCACTATTATGGCAATTTGAGTTACAAAGTCGATCAGATTTTTACATTTACACCGATTGGTCTTACATAAAGTACTGCAAGTACATCTATCGTAAGCTTTGTCCCCTAAATTAGAAGAATTTTAGAGATAATTAGATATTATAATACCTAAGTATAGTTTTGTAGTGATATTGTTAAGTATAAAATAAAATTGCAATTTGATATAAATGTGTTCAGTGCACTGTATTTAGTTCACTTTGCTCACTTGAATCTAGGCAAGGTTAGGTCCGGGCAATCTAGTACAATGCCCGGTCAATGTATTTGAGTATTAAAATTATCATTCTTACATTGTTCAAAATGTTCAGGCATTGTGCACAGTGCCCGGGCATTGAAATACAATGCTCAAATTTCCTACTTTTCCCGTAACATTAATTTAACATAGATGATGACCTAAAAAAATTAATTGTGAATTATTACGTCTTACCGGTTACCTTATTAAAGGGTAAAATGTTATATAAATCTGTGTATTATATGATTTGGAATTAGATACTTTTTTTATTATTAATCTAATATATTTCTTCAATAATGGTTATTTATTAAGATGTTTAAAAATACTATTTTATAGCAAATTCAAAGATATTCTTTTGGAAAATTTTAAACTCTTTTGGTAAAGCTGAATCGTTTTAAAATTATATTGCAGTGTTCTAATTTATTGTTATGTTAAATAAAAGGAAATAATAAGATTAACAATTATGTCATAATATATGAAAAAAATTGATATTCTTATGTATTTACGAACGTATAAAATTACAATTTTACATTTTTCGTTTTCGATGATTAACAATGATATTCATTAAAAAATAAATAAATAAATATTTTAAATAAGTTAAATTATTAAAATATTTTAATTACACATATTAATATGTAACTTCTAAATTATCCAGACATAAACATTTATATTTTTTAGACTTGGCCACTAAGTTAGTGACCGTATAATATATAAAATACCATCATATTATACTTACCAATTGGGTACCAAATAAAAAATTGTTTAAATATTCAAAAAATAAAAGTACCTATTTAATAAATTCGCAGAATACCGTATACCTATGTATTATATTTCCATTATTTATTTTATATTTATTCCTTAGAATATATATAAATACAATATATACGTAGCATACATATAGTAAAAAACCCATATGGGATAGTCTATAACAATATTTTATGGTTTTCAAATTCACGTCACTGTTTAAGCTTTATTTCAATGAAAATAATAAATAGTGCGGTGTTTCAAATTTATTTTAAAAGACTATATCAAACATAATATGACTACAATTTTGAGTTTTCTAGTTTTATGATTTTTTTTTCTAAGCAGAAAAAAATAATATTGCTAATTCAAACAAAGACGCGTAAGTATTTAAATAAAATTTGATAATATTTGAATTTAAAATACAAATACGTATGAAATAACATTCAAATACTTTACAAGACTGTTTATTATAAATTATATATTTATTTTTGGACAAATAAAAAACGAATTTAACACAAAAATATATAGCCAAATACGAGAAAATAACAATAATTGTTATGTTTAAACTTCTATAATATATAGCACAGTGTACAGGTGTAATAATACATTATATATGTACAGTGTACATTTTTTAATTCAATTAAAAAAAAAAAAAAAAAATTATACAGAGAGTTTAAAACCGAGAAACAATATTAATATTATTATTTTTAATACCCAATAATATTGTGCTTGTAGTTTCCATCGGTAATACAATTTATGAGTTAAAATTTATTAATTTTTGATTTTGATTAAAAAAAATCATATCCCCTTTATTATTTGCTGGTTGAACGTAATATATACTGCGAGATCAATTAGAAACGGTTCCATAATACTATAATATATATTATAATATTATACGTATAGGTAAAAACGAACGCGATATAATTTCATACACCGCTTGTCAAAATGGATAGGAACAATTGACAAATTGACCTGTTTTATGATATCACCCCACCACTTCCAATGCTTGTTGGAATTTTCCGATTTTCACACGAGTTTAAAGAAATTACTTTGAACTAAATATGGTGATTACGTGTAGGATAATTTGATTTTATAATTAGCCAAACTGCAGCACATCGCCATATTTCACTAAATTGGAATTTCATAACTTGATTTAAATTTTTATTAACGTCCTTTTTTCTATTACGATTAACAACGCAAAATAATTGTATGCTATTGATTTTCGTTTTTCATTCCTACCGACTTTTTTTATGATCTAAAATTTAAAGTTTAATTTTAATCAAGTTTTTAATTTTTAAAGAATATAACAAAATAAGTTTCACAGAATTTTTTTCTCCAAAATAAATTTAAAAATTAACATGATATAATATGTAAGCATAAAAGACGACGTTACAATCAAATTTCTCAGTATGTTTTTCGACAACATCTTGAAAACAATAACAATAATAACAACTATGAATAAGACTCAACTAGCGCCAGATTAAACAACATCTTGGCCTTTTTTATACAACTATATAAGCCACATATTGTACATGCCAGATTTGTTTTTTGAACTAAATGATTGATCATTTCTTTTAAATTTAAAATCTTTCTAGCACACATTTAGCTTTTGGAGTTAAATTTGCGTACGGTTTTCATATTTTCTTGTATCACAACAGTTTTTTTTTTCTAGACGTTGATTAATAAGCTTTGAAAAATCTATTTTTCGACCTGTGTGAAGATTTTTTTTATCTCTAAAAAACATACATTTGAGTTGATTTAAATATTATCAATATCAATTGTGTAAATATAGAATACAATTTATAATTTTCACAATGTGTTTGCAAATGTACATAATTATATTATTGCATTGTAATAAGTTTTGTATTTAACTGACTACAATAGTTTCTATCTAAAAATAGCTATATTTTATGGATTTTAATTATATTTTAAGAGTTTTCGATTATTTATTAATAACAAATATAAAAAATACAAAAAACTGCCTACGCATAATAGCAATAAAGTGGATATTTTTAATGCAAATTAATTGGTTTTATGATTAACATATAATGTGTATGTTATTTTGTTAAACACTTATATCACACAACCATAATCCATATGCTTAGTGATAATTTTCCATACTATATCATAAATATTAAATGTACATATTATAGCAGAAATTCAGTATTTTATTTGTATTACTTTATATGTACAAATTATTAACTGAGATTTAAAATTTCTATTAGAAATTCATCATATTATTATACAGATCAGATAGATAGACATTTAAGAGGGAAAATATTAAAATGTACAATAAGAAAACTGTACAAGAGGTTAAAACGATTGAACCGAATATACAGCAGCTAATATAAATCAGGTGATTGTCAAACTAAAAATAAAAAAATCCTCCACTCGTATTATACGCACACATAAAAGTACTTTGATTGGCTGGACTACACTTAGCTACTAATTACTATTATAATATTATAGCTAAAGCGTTTTTGTTTTTCGAGTTTTTTGAAAATGTATAAATTTGAAATAACTGTGATTATAATGTGATTGTAAAAATACAAAACGTTTGAATTTTGAATATTCGTAGCTATTGCGTGTACACGTATTACATAGGTCATGATTACGTTATATGCGCATGTACGTATGTCGTATATACACCTTGACGAGGGATTTGATTTCGGTACATAGGTAGTAGATACTAACACATATAAACAAAATACCACACAATATATTATATGTGAACGGAAACTACAATACGTTCAAGTTAACAAATTTCAGTTCTAAGATCATTATAACTTCTTAGCAGTTCCTTTAATACATAATATTGTATATAATACGTGTACAACGTGTTCATATACCTAGATGCAATAACAATTTTCAAATTTTTTGGAGGGGGAGGATGTTGGAAAAAAATATGATACTCAATCCCGTGAAGAAGTCTTTAGTAAGACTTCTAAATTCCAATAATTTATCATACGATTAATTCATCAATAGATAAATTTTAACACTCTACGGTATACCTACATTTAATTAGGCAGCTTGTGATCACTTTTAGCGTAATATCCTTTTAATATTTCTTAACATACTTTTACATATATTTATATATATTTTACAAATCAGTGAATCTACGTTGCACCATTAAATAACGCTACCAATTTTTTACTCTATATATAGTAGACAATTATTTTTGCAAGAAGCAAAAAGGAAAGAAAATAGTGTAATAATATTTCTACACATTTTGCTTAATTAAACAGCAAACAGTTAAATTATTATTTTTTATTTTTTTTTAGTATTCGGAGAGGTAATTATAAATGTATGACTTTAATATATGGATAGATGTGTTGTGTAAGTATGTAAGTATAACTGTTGTTGTCGTACATATTAGTAGGTCAATAGCCATCCACAGTGCTGTGTGCCTATTAATATAATATGTACTTACATTGTACAGCAATATGTGTGTGTCATGATATTAGTAGTTATAATAATTACTGTCCACAACTTGGTGAAACTTCTAAATTGTTAAATGTAATGTTTGGCTTTCGAATAATAGACGACGTTATCCCGATGAAAATAATATTGATAACTGATAATGAATTCTGATATTAGCGGTAACTCCGGTGTACTGTCACTTGTCACGTAAATCAATTGTTGACAGTTAGTAGGTATGTAGTATATTATTGCACAGTGGCTGAGTTCCGTAGAAAAATGTTTCTATATATTATTATTGTAGTGAAGTGTGACGCCCATAATATGTTATTAGTAAAAAAAACCATAGAATATTATAAATCAATACAAAATGCATGTTCTTTTGAATGATAATTACTGCTATAAATAAAATTATTGGAATGACGAAAAATACAATTTTTAATTTATCTAAAATCAAACGAATAATATATTATAATATAATAATAAATAATTTTGTATCCATATTTGAGTTATGAGCAAAATTATATAGTATAATATACCTAGTATATTATATGACTTAGTATTATTAACTAAATATTTTATATACGTTGTAAATCTACAATCTTCTGATTGTACTTATAAAATAATTTTTCGTCTGTTGTAACTTTTTTTTTTATTTAGGTATTATTATATAAAAAAAGAAAACGATAATTGTGTAATAAGTAATATCTTAAATTTAATAACAACTCTGTTAAAGCAGTGTTGAAGTAATTTCTACATTATATTATTATAAAAAACGAAATATTATTACATCAAAATTCATGATGTTATAAAGTATTATGGAAGGAGTGTGTACAACATGTGCCGAAGACAATTTGACTGCCTCGTAAAAGGTTTTATTCTTTACTCCTGACGATCCCACATATGAAATCTCTGAAAAAATTGAAGCGACGTATCATAATACTATCATTATACGGAAGACGAATAGTGTTTCTACGTATCGTTCAGTTCGGAGCAATGCCATTTTTTTCTATTGTGTAAGCGGACGCTGTTCTCAAAAATGCTATTGTTTGGTATCGAGTTCATCAGGTCGTTATGAAGGAACATAAGTCTATACAGTGTGTTCTATACATGGCGATTTCACCAAGATTGATCACCTCCATTTTCTTGAATAATGAACTTATTAAAAATTGAATTAATAGAATTTTTACATATAATCAAGTACAGTGTTTTTTAGTTTTAGATTTTTTTTAAACTAATAAATAGGGTTCAAGTGTTTTAGTTACGAGACGATAAAAGCATATTATAAGGAAGTAAATTTAAATATTTCAAAAATCGAATTTTACTAAATACGCTATTAACAGAATAAATAGGAGTGAGCGATGAGCATACAATGTAATTCATTGTGTTTATACAGAGTGAAACAGAAAAAACTGACAAAATATGTATAATTAACTAATTAAGTAGGTAGTAGTTGTTTCTTGTGTTATTAATATTAAATGTTTTATTAGCATGTATAATGAACAAACATTGTATTAATTTAATTTAATTAATAAGAAAAAAAATATTTTAAAACTGTATCTAAGGTAAGACCTTATAAACTGAATAGTGCTGTAATATACATTAACTCGTACACACTTGAGTCGATGAAAGTTTTCTAAAACTAAATTCCTCTATGGTGCTATTACAAATATCGATACACTGTGTTTTAGAATAAATGAACGTTGTAGAACAGAAAATAAATTTACGGCTGTACCTTACTAAAGCTAACAATGCTGACCCAATTGATTTTGGAGAGAGTTACACCACGAAAACATACAAGGGTTAAACGATATCAGATTTAGCGCATTATTCCCAAGTCACGATAGAAGAGCTACGAAAATGATGTATAATTAACGATCTAGTGATCTAAGTTAAATATTAATTAGTTAAATTTATAAATTGAATTCTTTTTAGGTCGTTTACTTAATAATTTATGAAAAGAATATATTTCATCAACCATAATATAAGAGTAAAATGATAATTTTATGAACAGTATAACAATCATAATAAATAATACGAGTACTATTATGAATAATATGAAAATTGATAATCGTAATAAATTAATGGAGAAGTGCAGTGATATTTGGTGCCAATGACTAAATAGTACGATCAAACACCGTTCGGCGTTGCTAGCTTTCGGATAAATGACCACCGAGTTCTTATACTTCCAAACGACAAAGCCATGAACCATATACGGAAACATATTGTGTTTGAAATACCTACCGTGCCTCAAACTTTACAGTTACAAACAAAAAATCCCAGAGCAAATGGCCTTATATGGCTAAACTTAATTAAAACAAATAATTTGTTTTATAATATTGGAAGTATAATTGATTTGTAAATTTTGTACTTATGTAAACCTCGGTTTATCAAACATGACCGTGCAAGTTATGAAGAAAGCATAGTATAACATCTGCATTCAATATTTCCAATCAATAGTTCGAATATCGTATATATGTAATATTTTAGTTGTAGAATATATACCATACTATTTCGATATACAGGAACGACAAAAAAAATCTATTGTAAAACCAATAGCGTCAACGTTCCCTTTGAAATCTAATAATACTTCAACAACAATAGATATTATTTTTTTAGCAATATGTTAGAATTTAATAATAATAATGTTTAGTCAAAACTCAAAATACGAGTATGTACCTATTATACAAAAGCCATAATATTTTGAATCAATCATCTTGTGCACTTATCAATTATCCACACATACACAACTATAATAAAAGCTGTCAACAATTCTTCAAAGTCTTGATAAATAAATAAATAATTTGTTTAAAACAAGATGGATTTTGTTACAAAAATTATATTTTACGACATCTGCCGTTTACTAGGATATTAAATGTTAAAATAATACACATTTTATTTTCGATTTTTAACCTATATATGTATGTATATAATTAATGTATACAATACCATAAATACGTCAGTAAATATGTTTACTAATATATTCATAGTATAGGTAGTATGTCATAAATATAAATTATTAAAAATTATAATATTAATATTGTCGCTTTACGAAAACCACTATTAATAAAATCAAAATTGTTATTCTTTGATAATGAAAATTTCACGAAACAGTGAGTTCATCAATCAAAGTGTATAATAGCGACAGGCCAATATTGTCGAACATAAGGATGAATGAAACTATTGCTGTTCAAATTTCGAAGCTCAACAAAAAATAATAATAATAAGTAGAAAAAAGTCAATAAAATTTAATCATATACGTTTTCAATGGTAGTATTTTTATTTATTAATGAACGATAAAACTATATTTATCGTAATTTATTTTTATCATACAATACTACACGCGTACTTTGTTGTCTAATGTAAATCAAATTGTTTTCTAAGCATTTAGTTCATTATTGGATACTTACGTATCTCTTACTACATTATCACGCACTAATGATGTATCTCTTATTATACAATTTAAAATATACTTTTATATTATTATGTTTTTATGTATCGAAAATATCAATTCTACAGAAAATAATGAATTGTTACTGTTAAAAAGGTATCAATTACTCGGTGTTAATAATTTCAGGTTACGCTGCTAGTTGAAAATCTTTATAATAGGTACAAATAACTGTCAGTTAAATAATTACATTATGCTATGTTATAATCCTCCGTCACAAAATTTAACTAGATTTTTTTAACTAGAAAATAGAAATCAATATTAAACCGGTATAATTATTATGACCTTTTAACTCAATAATGCAAGTATACAAAAAAATCATTTTTTATCTGAAATTTTTCAAATTTGTTCAAGAATCAATAGTCTGAAAATTAAATCACTACAGATTATAAATATCAATTTATGATACGATTAATATTAATTGAATTTAAAAATAAATGAGTATTGATTTATAAACAAATAAGTATAATTAGTATCGATGTATGATAAATTTAAACCTTTTTTAGTCATTTGATTTTGATTTTTAAATTCAAGTAGGAGCTCTATAAAACATTTGACATTTGTTAACTTTCTCATAGTTTTCTATTCAAAGCTTCATCAATATATATGTATATATTTTCGATTACATTTTAATTAACCTTTTTTTTCATTAAGTGTAGATATATTATAACAACCCGTGAGAATTCTTTTATCTGGCTAGCAAATAAATGAATTCAAATAATTCATTAGCACTAAAAAACATCAAACCATAAGCAATAATAGTTATAAGCAAAGACGTGTTTGTCTTTGTTAAGTGTTTTAAAGTATGATATTTTTTTGTGTTTTTATCGTTACTAATAAGTCACAATTTTTTTTGTAGTCGAAAAGTATATAGCTTAAATTTTAAACACATAATAAATCATAAAAATTATATCATGTAGAATTAACAAACATACTATATATTACAGCAAAAATGACAAACTTAAAACTTTTACATTATAACACGTAAAATATAATATAATATGTAATGAAATTTATTATTATATTGTTCACCTAAAGTTAAAACTGCTAGAAGAAATCTGTGGAACGGAACTTATAATGTTATAATAAGTAAAGGTCTATAATACTGAGGCTATTTATGCAAAATAGTCACGTATAGTATTATTATCGTATCGAGATGATTTGTAATGGTTTTTAGACGAAATAAGTACGTAATTTTAAATTGTATCTGTTTGCCCAGTTAAAACAGCCATCTTATACTAAATAAATACATTATCACAAAAATAATAAGACATAGACAATAAATAATATATTTATAAATATATAAATGTTCATTACAAGTCATACATTAATGTGTTATTTATTTAAATAACATTAAAATCTGTTCTTGGTTAAAATTAAAAGACAACTTTTTCACAGTTATTTGGAACAATAATAGTTTATATTTTGAAATAAAGTATATACATATATTATCATTATATCTAAAAAAATAATTTTTTTCTTACATCTAATAATTAACTTTTGTGATTCATCGACAGAGTTCGAATTATAATGTCAAAGGGGTGAGAGCATCTCTTTAAAAAATAAATTAAAAACACAATTTAGCGTATCTCTTCTAATTAATCTTAATGACGTTTAAGTCACAATATAAAACAATATAGTCACAATATAATTGCGTTATATTTTTTACAATTATTTAAGCACTGTTAACGCCTTATTATAAAGTATAGTGCAATAGTTTTATTTTTTAAAACATTGTTATTTAATTGTGCTCATTTAAACTATAATTGGAATAGCATGCGTGATCGATGATTTTATTTATTCAACGAAAATGCACAACGACCTACATGTATTTCAACTGTTTGTGACTAATGCTATTATAATATAAGACCAAATCATAAGGGACCAATAAATATTGTCACTTAAAAGTTAAAACGGGTTTCTAAACCCCTTATCGAATTCATTAATTAGTATCACTGTTTAAAACTTTAAAATGTTGAATGATCATAAAGATGATAATAATATTAATTAAATTTTATTTTTTCGTAATCAAAATAATACATAACTTTTTTTTTTAATATCTATGTAACTATATAATATATTTTTAATTAATGTTGATGATGTAATGAAGACTTGAGTATTTTTTAAGAAGTAATAATTTAATAATTTAGAAGTTTGAATCATTTCATAGTGGTATTTTTAGTACATATATTATACAAATTCAAATCTCACTACTAGTTAAGTAAATATTTTTAAGTAACTTTCATAGCATAAAATTGTTTATTCCGTTATCCATATCTTATATCTGGAATATTATTTGCATATGAATTTGCATGTTTAATAAGTAAAAATTGTTTTTTTTTTTATTTTTGAACTATGATCATTAGTACTAGTACAAACTACAGAGTGAAATTTTATATTTACATACAAGTAATTTATTATATATATATTAAGTAATAAAATATTTTATAGCTACTAATTTTAAGACTAAAAATATCTATTAAAACTCTTACTTAAATCCACTAAGCTTTTAGAATTAAATGTGATGTCCAATTTTGAGTAGTTGTTCTTGATTACTTAAATAAAGATCCATTGCTGTAATAAAAAATAAATAAATATGTAGATAATAAATATTACAATTTATTTATTATAAATTTAATCATGTTCGTATTTATTGATTTTATGTTTAATAAAAAAAATAACTACGTATACATTGATTGTTTTTGTTGAATATTAAAATAATTAATGAAATATTGTGCTGAATTATAATAGATTTACAATAAGTTTTGTTATAATAATTTAATAATTATATCATAATATATTCACAAATAAATTCTAAATGTTGTTCAAACGTCACTCATAATTAAACTTATATTTTCATTTTATCTCTCTTCAACAGGATTCAAAATAAGCATGGAACTATATAATACTTAGGTTAGGTTAGGTCTATACTTAATAATAATAATACACTATAACAACATTTTATAAATTAATATTATTTATAAAAATATGGAAATATTTATTTAGTCTACAGCACTTGTTGTTTCAGTATATTCAATATATTATATTCATCAAGTATACGGAATAATAATGATTTTCAGCAAATTGCTATTTCGAAATAAAAAAAAAACTAACAATTAATAAATAAATTAGAACAAGAATTTGCCACCACATTTTAAATTCAATAAAACAATAAAGTATGTTCAATTAGTATTAAGTAAATTAATATTTTATTTTATGCGTATGTACTATTTATGTTATAATATACCTAATGTAATTGTACATATTTCAAATTACCTACACCGATATTGAAAAGTAATAAGTGAGAAAACAGCAACTTATAATAAATATATGAGAGAAAGAAAAGTCTGCAAGAGAATAGGAATAGACATTTTATAGCAATAAATTCAAACAAAAACTGCAAGGAACAATGCATACTTCAACAAAAAAGTTTAACCTTCATCTTTTATAATCGGAAAGAAACCCGATGGACGATTAATCATTATGAATTATCAAGTGGTTTTACAGGTCGCAATTTTCTCCATCGACGTAAAACTCGACACGCGCTAAGTATAGGGTGATATTTTTCAAGCATATTTACTCTTCTTTTATTTCTAAGTAATGTAAATATTGAAATAGTGTGTTTCAAAATTTGTTTTCATTTATCGTACTTAAAGAATATATTTTTAGAAACGTACATTAAAACATACATATTATTTAAATAATTTCTAGTAGTGACTCAAACATTTTAAACGCCTTTTTTTTCAAATGAAAACAATCCGTGTCACTGTAAATTTTTAAGTCGAAAATCGTAACTGAAGGATAACATAGTTTTAGTATCGCTAACGATTCATTATATATAATACAATAGTTATACAATCAATAATATTATTCAAAAGTCGATACATAGGTAGTTGACAGGTAAGGTTAGGGAAAATATTTGAATACATCAATACAAACGAAGCTTTTTTTTAACTGAAATATATGACATAGACAAGACAAATGTCGATCGGAAACAAAACTATGCGTATATAGATTATATACAAACTACTGTTCCTGAGAACTAGTCCTTAAGTTTTCAAGATGACAAGAGGGCAATAAATCACTTTTAGAGTTTCCTACACATTAGTATTAAGGCTTTGCATAGGAAGTGAAACTACTTTGTGATCTAATATATTAAAACAGACATTTTACAGTATTTTATCGTGGATAGATATACCGACTTGTTCATATATTTTATATATTGACAATACTCCGGATTCTTTATTTGATTATCCACTATGTTATACAGTAAGTATCGACTGTACCTACTACCTTGTCATTGAGGTAGTTACTAGTTACATGTAATTTATGTGTTAAATTTAAATTCAATAATAAACTATTATACATGAAAAATGATTATTAGCGAAAATAATCTATCAGTCTATATTTCTATGTTTATCTTATGATATTATTGCCATTATAATATAATTCATTTTACTATTAGTATAATGATTCTGTAAATTGAATTTATATTTATTCGTGAATTTATTATATGATTAATATTAATTTGGTAAATATATCAAGTATATATTGTTATTAGTTTTTGAATTATAACATAACAAGAATATCAGTTTTGTAAACAACTAGTTTTTGAATAGAATTTCTCATTTTCCCTTATTATTTGTTTTTATTGATTATTTGAAAAATACTGTATACCTACTTTTCAATGTCGAAATCTTGATAGTACTAACCAGAACCAATTGTTTACAATTAATCACCCTCAAAGCTTACTATTATCCAAGAATTATTTTGCTTTAAATCATATAACATTCTCAGACGTGATATAAAATATGTTTCTCATTTATATACCAGATACCTATAATATGAGTATGGTCCCCTTACGTTTCCTCTCAGTTGAACCCTTGACGGTATTACCGTTTCGTATAATTTGAGTCTATCATTAAGTCATTAATCTTACAAATTTGGACGAATTGAGCCACGTATTCTATAAAATTGTATATGCTAAAACCAAATGCAAATACACTAAATACAGATATTACACATACTACAAGGGTCAATTTCCCAATTAAATTAATTATTCCAATCTCAAAATCGTTGAAACTATCTTCGATTGCGTTAATGAATGTGTATAGTCTATATTAATGGCATACAATATAACATCCATCGGTGCTTATTTAATTGAACATAACGCTTGTGTATTGTGTTATAAGTTAACCGTTTGATGATCAGCGGTAATGCATGAAGTTAAACACCGCATACTCTTGACGATTGTGATATCATGATTTCGAAAGCAAATACCGAAGTTCTATTTATTATATTATTTTAATTTTTTTTTTTTTTAGAAAGTATTCTGTATAGTGTATCTTATAAAAAAATAAAGGTAGGCTAACATGATACGTTTTGAATACAATAAATAAAACATTCAGTAAATAATTATAGTTATAGCGTGTTAATATAAGAATAATTACATACAGAAAAAAAGTATTTGTATTTAACTCATTCCACATCAACAAATAATTGACATTCAACCTTAACGAAGACTTTATTTCTCAGGATATTTTAATTTCTTCGAACTCTGGGAAATCAATATTCGATTTTGGATTAATAGTGCGCAGTAAGTTAAAGGTCTAAAGTTTTAAATTGTAATTAATTATAAGTAAATAAGTAAAGTTACGTATAAAAAATTTGAACTATACCGGTACGTGTAATTTTAAATTTGATTCTCTTTGATGTTCCTCTTCGTGACTAAACAGTATATATATATATATATATTAAAAAGTCTAATTAAAGGGTTAAAAATTATTTTAATAAAAAAATCCCCATAGAAATTTTATTGGAAAACTGGAAGGAATGCTTAAAACAATTTTATTTTAAGTAGGACTTACGTCAACCTAAAATAAATTTATTGTTTTTAATAAGACAAAAAATAAAATTTAATCGATACAACTCCTAATTACTGTCTCAAGTTATGAAAACAGCTACAAAATAGGTACATAGTCGTTTTGGACCCGAGACACAGCTGATGATATAAATAAACAACAATATAATGTATGAGTTCAGTACGACCGGTATAATTTGTATACATACACGAATAGTAGCTGTAGGATGTACGGAGGTGAATAAATATATAATGTGTGTGTGCATCCGGAACAGTCCATGGTAAGAATGAGTGCACGAATATTTTACGGAGGTCTGTGTAAAAGCTTCGGTACAATAATAATATAGTGGACTTGGATTTTGGTTAGTCCATAGGATTCAAAGAGATTCTAGGTGAAGTAACGACATCGTGACTAACAATCGCATTGATTCGTGATGGCACTTTAATCTTGATTTGATTTTACGGTACATAAAAAAAAAACCAAGCCGACGTTACTCCACATTACTGTCATCGAAGATATGGAAGATATGTTAATTGAAGTTCGTTTAAAAAAAAAAAAAAAAAAAAAAAAAAAAAAAAAAAAAAAAAAAAAAAAATTCCTCCATATAGTTTCATTCATTAATATATACATATATAAATAAAATAACTTGTGAAAATAGTTGAAAAAATATATTATATATATATCTGATACATAAGAATGTAATCAGCAATAATTATTATTATTTTGTTTTTTATAATATAACATTTAATATTTATTTTATTAATTATGATTAAAAATATTTTACTTGTGTTTTTTATAATGTAACATTATTGTTATTAAATTTACTAGAAAATGACAAATTCAATAACACGAGAATAAACGCTTGAATAATACACCGTTTGTTGTTTTTAAAAATCTATAAAACGTGTTCTCAAATAAAAACTTGGAAAACTAGTTGAATTTAAAATAAATAATCATTTTTAAGTTAAGATAACTTGTTTATACAAATATGACAAAAAATATATTACATTTTCAAAAATAATAAGAAATCTAGTTAAAACCCAACGCATTCATATTTGTGTGGCAAATGTGGGTGGTAATTAAAAATACATCATAGGTATACGCATCAGAATTTTAATAAAGGAACAAAAGAGTTTTTTACACAAATACTCACATTAAATTTAAAAACATAAACAATAGTGGTGTTTAAAAACTAATTATTTTATATAAATTAATTTATAAGCAAACACTGTGTAAAGTGTGTGTGTTTTTTTTTTTTTTTTTTTGAAACAATAATGTATGCAGTTAAAAATATATGCGTAATGTTACTAAATCATATTATATTTTTATTTCAACGCTATTGAATAATTTATTTCAAATACAGGGTAATTCGTCAGTGCTATATAGTAGGCTTCAAGTGTAACTTATTGCGATAACAATATGTAATTTTATAAATTATTGTAATAGAAGTGTAGAGCAATTTAGTGTAAAGGGAACAGATGGATCAAAATTCATTTCAAAGGATATTTAATGTTATACTATTTTTATATTATCAATAGTTTATATGTTGAACAAATTTTTGACTAATAAATTGCGTATTATAATTTACAAATGAATACTGGACAATGGACATACTATAGAATGGTGGAAATAGGTTTAAAGTTTAAACCGCTTGTGATGGTATAAATAGTTTGAAATTAATTAAAATTTTTATTTTTAATTTCACTGTGTATAGAAAATATAAGTGATAGCAAAAACTTTCTATGATAATTCTATTGTTATTACAATATAATAATTAAACTTATTTGATAGAAAACCATAATAATCGTCAACAATTTGGGACAATGTGGTTCATATAGTTTTGAATAACTAAAAACTAAAACTTTATTTATCGACATTAAATCAATGAAAACTTAAGTGAAATATTGGATAAATTCTAGAAAATGATTTATATATCCAACATATCAACAAATAAAAAAAAGTCATTGTAGTTTTTTCTTTATTAATTATAGAAATTTTCAACAACCCATGTTTCGTAAAAATTCCTAATTTTGTTAGATTTTCCCAGTTTTTAATAAAATTACTTGCTATTTTTAGCCATAAAAATATCAGCTACACTTAATTGACTGCTAGAAGTCACCTTAAATATTAAAAATATTTAGTACATATTATTTTAACTAAAACTATAGTATATATAAATAAAAAAAATAAAAAATAAAAATCTCATGGTTGTAAAACCGTCATATTAATCTATCCACTCTAAATCTAAAAATATGTGGCTGAATTTAAAAGCGTATTATACAATATAGTAATTATAGCATAATAAAGTATTCTACTTCAATTCCGAGTAATGCTTCTGGTATTTTTACCTAATCATTAAAATAATTAAACGATAACCACTACAATATAAAACTTATAAACAATTAATATTTACATTTTACACAATATGTGCATAAATATCAGACAATAAAATTATCTTTAAACTAAAAAAGTTTTTTTACAAAAAAAATCCGATCTTTCCCGTATAAAATATTACCAACAATATTAAATGTGCTAGGGTTCATCAGAAAAGGAGCACCACATACAAACTTTAAACTTCCTACAGTTAAAACATGCATATAAAATCTCTCAATAAACTTTTTTGACCAACTAAATCACGCAAAAAGTGCACAATACTTCAAATTAAGTGACAGGCCTGCTCCCGTCAGCTCAAGCGTGGATCCTCATTATTTTCTCGCTTAACAATAACAATAAAAATACATAAAAATGATATACTATATCATAATATTATTAAATTATAATATTATCCAATATATTCTATTCTTTATATTCTATTTATATATTATAAATTTTTAATTTTTTAAAAAACAAAACTGTAATTTATAAGTTAGATGACTTTGTCAGGAAAACTTAATTATAATAATAATATCAATAAATAAAAAAACGCGTCTTAAAACAAGTATTTTGGTCAACATTTGGTCGAATTCAAGTCATAACACACTACAATATTACTAGAAACAAAATATAATGACATAATATACTTTACAGACATTATAAACAATAATTGCGAAAAAGGTAATATTTTTTTTTCCAAATACAATTTGTTAATGAAAATGTAATAAAAATAATTAATATATGTATATATCAATTAATATAATTATTTAATAAACTTAAACCATAATTTATAATATATGTTATGTACTACATTTACAAATTGTATGGAAAGATGATTCTTTTGAAAAAAAAGTCGAGTGGGTGAGTATGTGTTAATTCTATATTATAGAATGAATGGTAGTCTTTCATTTAATAAATGACACATAACAAAATATAACAAATATCATATTATGAATTGTTACATTTGATTCATATCGAAGATGAAAATAAATAAAATGGTTTTGGATGTCATCTTTTCATTATTATTATTATTTTTCTTTTGTTTCCAAGCATCTTAAACGATGGTAATAGCGTCGTTTAATTTTTTTTTTTTTTGAAACTTTGTTAAATGACACTTCTTCTTGTTTGTTATTTAATATCAAACAAACTATGATCAAATAGAAATACTCGCAATAACGATAGATAATAGGCATTTAATAAGCAAAAAATATATTTCGTTTCTAAAAAATATTCCATGGTATTTTATTGATCATGTATTTGTATAAAATGAGATAAAATCTCAAACCTAAATTTATAAAAATATATTATTGAAAATTAAATTTAAAAATTTTGGTAATTTAAAAGAAAAGACGAATAAAATAATAATAACCTTGAAATTTCCTTGAAATTATTTCAAAGAAATAATAATAAATTGGAAAAAAATATTTTTTAATAAATATTGTGAACTTAAAGACATAAAATAATTTTAAAATTTAATAATGTCTGTTTTTAGTAGAAATGTGAACTGTTTTTAATATCGTATCCATATAATTATAGATTAAATTTATCTTTTATCTTGTTCTTGAAAATTCAAACAATTTAAGTGCTTGGTTATTGCTAAATATAGAATAATTTAGTCAATTTATAAAAACAGCTATACTCTAAAAATAATGTAATACTAATAATTGAAAGTTTTATGTTATTACAACTACGAATTATAATATATCATTATTATCAATATATTTATAATAATATATTAGTATGATCAAATATTTCAGAAAAATTAGAATATTATTGCAGTATATAATTGTATGAATGTTAATGATCAAACTAAATTATAAACCTATTGTTACAGTCGTGTTTAAAGTTGAATTTAATTATTTAATCAGCAGATAGTGATTTATAAAACATTATAAACATGGTAAGGATAAATAAACAATCTGGTTCCAACTCTTGAACGTTTATAGAAATGTGTTAAAAATAGAGTTAAAAAAGTTTTCAAACCTTTATATTTGGATACGAATATTTGTAATAATGAGTGACACATAAATGTCAAGACACTAGGAAAGCCTTACGGGTGACATGTTGATATAAATATATATAAATAATATGTAACTTGAACCTTTCAATAGTTTTTTTTTTGGAAGTTCGTCTGTTTACGTGGATCAAGTTAAGCTCACTCGTGCCTTTGGGAATAATATTTAAAATGACGGTGACAATACAATGTATAACAAATGCAACAGAACCTGGTAACGTATCTGGAGCACATTAAAGGGGGGAAGCATTTATTTTTTTAATACAATTCTTGATAAGCTCAACCTTTACTTCCACATTCATTGATTTATTACATTTTTTAACTATCAAGATTGTGTACTGAAAGCTTAACCAATTTTAAGTTTGTGTCGTAATTTTTTAAGTATTTTGTTGTTGTTATTATCAAATTTATTTATGAATATCTCGTTATAATAATTTTTTCAAGGTGGATTGTGGTTATTTACGATGTAAATCATAATTAATTGGTTACAGATTTAATTCTTCTCTTTGAACTGATATAGCAATAACAATATGATAAGTAAATGGTACTTAAATGTATTTCAAAAACTTATCACTAAAACAATGTGGTAGGTATTTTATAAATTGTAAAAAATTGTATTTGTTACTATCTCTATTATCGAAAAAAAAAAAATAGTTGCGGAAAATTTTAAATATTTCGTCAAACATTTTTTATATGACTTCTCAGCCAAAGTATATTCTATTATATAGTTTTGCTATTACTTTGTATACAAATATTACAGATAATTTTATATTGTATAATATTTTGTTATTAAAATTGTAAATAATAAATTATATTATTTCTCATATAATTTAATATAATACCAATATATTAGATCATATTTACTTATTTTATTATGAAATATACGGTCTGAACCTTTTGAAAAAAAATTAGTATCGTTATAGAAACATATTAGAAAGACATAAATACAATTTTATGATATAAATGAACAACATAAAATTATTTTCAACTTAAAGGAGGGATTCGTATTGGCACAAGACATCAAACTTTTATGAGTTTATTACTCATATAATTGTTGGTGCTAAAGTGGGTATTTGAAATGCAAAGTAAAACGGGAGGATTATTTAGGAACTTTAAAGTTAATTAATGAAAGTAAGGTTGTAGAATCAACATCACCTGCTAAAATACCTTTTAAAAATATACTCCCAAATGTTGCGTCTGTACTCCATTAATGAAACTAAACCTAAATAATAGGCAACAGGTTAATAATTATACGGAGCTCATGCGGTACGCAAAAGGTAGCTGGTGAATCATAAAAGCCTTTGCTGAACTCTTTCAAGTTGAGATATCAACTTATATAAATTCTAAATATAATATTATGTTTTATTTATTTAAAACCACTACTTAATGAAATTAGGTTATGATTTGTGGAGGATAGTTACTATTGAAGAAAGTATGAGCTAATCGAAACTCATTCATATATTAATTATTATGAAGTTTAGCTACTTAATTGTCTTAGATTTTATCGTTATCTTATTCAATTAATATTATTCTTTTATTATTCATGATTATGGAAACATATTGTTTTACTGCAATAATTTAATATATATAAAATAATAAATAATAAATAATTATAATAATATTATTATAAAAGTATTTTATCATTTAGTATAAGAACGTATTATTACAAAACAATGTCGGTAGATAATGCGGATATAGCTATATTGCATATAAAGAACGCATGTTCACTAAGTTCCAGTAATAATAATATGCATGTTAAAAAATGTGTTTTTCAAATATAAATCCTAGAACCTTGAATTTCTAATAAAAGAAGTTAGTATAACTCATACCGATTATGAAGTAACAATATTTTTTGTGCGATTCCAGTTGTTATTTATTTGAACCAATAATTATGCTTTATACTTAAATACCTAGTCTAGTATATTGTTTATAGGCTCTCTTTAAGTATCATAATATTGTCATACAGAATTTAATTTATTTTACATTAAAAATGTAGAAAAAACTATTTTACGATTTTCTAATAAATATTTTACATTTATCCGTAATTATATGTATAACTTTTCATAACATAATAAAAATTATTTACACAAGAATTTATTCAATAGCATTATACAACTTTTTAAAAATAATATTTGTTGCAATTAAAAAAAAAAAAAACAATTATGGGATTTATTATTACATCATTTACTTATTTAAAAAATAATATTTGTTAAATGTTAAAAACAAAAACAAATTATTTCAATTAAATCAATTTAAAATGTGATGACTGATGAACATAATGTATAGGTTTGAAAAGCATACATTTCATATGAGTCTTATGAATCTTCCTTTTGTTTTTACCAATAACTAAATATAATTCTTAATGTTTTTGGTTTTTCAGTTTCGATGATAAAGCGTGTACCTTTATAGATGGTTATTTTGAAAAAAATGTTACCTAAGAGTTAAGACATTACACATTTTCAGAATTTCAATATAAATCTATATGAAAATATACCTACTTCATGCTTACAAGTTAAAGTGATGTCTACCGAGAAACAAAGATTAAATTTCCGTTAGTGAAAAAACTTTTTAGATTATTTTATCAGTTTTTAATAACCTTTGAGGCTTTAATATATTCACTAAGGGGAATTGCATATCTGGAAATAAAACTTTACAATTTTAATTATGCAGAAACTTAAATATAATTCAAAACTCGTGTGTTTAAGTAATATAGTTATAATGTATATTTATGATAAAAAAAAAAGGTTTGTAAGTGAGTACCACTCTGCTATACATAAGGGGTCGAATGGGTCACTATTATAATCAACATTTATAAAAAAATAATAATAATTTCTTATGCCCATAAATAGCTTAATAGTACTCAAAATATTTTGTAAATATTCTAGTAAAATAGAAAATGATAATATAAAAATGTTAAGTACATAATCATCAATTATCTACAGCTATTTTTTTTTTTTTGAGTTAAATCAAAACAAAATCGATTTCATCAAACTTAGATTTGTTAAATTCCTGTTAATTTTTTTATTGCTTTTTTTCCAACTATTAAAATAAGTACTAAATTTTTAAATTAAACCACTCCAAAGTACAAACTAAATCCGATAAAATATTTAAAATCACCCCCATTTTTGAATATCAAAGCATTTTATTGACAACTTATCGTGTTGAGTACACATACACACATACAGAACACATAATAAAAGCAATACATTCACCGTACTGCTCAAAATCTATAATATCAAACAATAATCCATTCCATAAATATAAATATACAATTTTCAATATCAGTTAAAGTTATTTGGAAAAAAACAAAGTGAAACATCGGGGAAAAAAAAAATTAATTCCTAAAATATGAACCATATATTAGACATTAATACGGTTTATTACTAAATATTGTTATAAACAAAGTACATAAAAATGTAAATACTTCTCATTCGTTCGTACACCACGATTCTAAGGAATAGAAAGAGTGACTAATATGATTGACTAGCGAATAGCGATTGAGTAATTGAACGAAGTGTCACCACGTCACTTTTAATAAATTTCTTAAAAAAAGAATAATTATAAATATTTGAATTTTCACCAAAAATGTTGATTTGAATTTTTTAGACATAAATAATATAATTTTTTATAATAACAATAGATAATATTTCCCAAATACATTGGAATTAAGATCATTATTCATTAAATTATTTCAACACTATTTATAGATATTTGATTATTTTTTTTTTTGTGAAATAATAAAGTTATTATTTCTCTATCAAAAATCTTGATAAATATATCTTAACTAATTGTATGCTATAATATTATTTAAGCTCTTATTCTTTTTTTTTTTTTTTTTTTATCTAAATTGGTATAAATAAATGTAATATTTTATACTTAAATTGCCAAACTAAATGGCCACTTATATAAAATATATGTATATTTTTTAATATATTATTTTTTCAGCAATGACATTCTGGCTTAAACGGAACTGTTATAAAATTTAACTGCACAAATAAAGTACTGTTGTACTAATGAACCTTCGTGACTAACCTATACGGATGTACAGTTAAGAGTCCTATAATTAAAAACTTTTTTTTATCCAATTTTCACATTTTATTTCTTTACCCATGAATGGTCATATTTTATTTTATTTTTTTTTTGTATAGATACTTGTACTAATAAAAAAAAAGATTTTTTTTAATCATTATTTTAGTCGAAAAGTATATGACCAAAGCTAAATTATAAAATGCTACCTTTTTGAATTACTCAGTATTTTTTCAATACTCGCTTATAATGGCATACGTATTAGTTTTCTTATTACAGTTATTATTAATATTACTTATACATATACATACTATTTATATGTACTATAGTTTATTTTATGCATTACGTACTGTTATATCTGAAAATTACTCTCTTCTGCTTTATAAAAAACAACATCTTACCAAACTCACATAAACTTATACTAAGATTCAAGTGTATTATAGTTTCGTTCTCAATTGTTTATTTATTTTTATACCAGATAACCACCTAAGTTACAACTGGAATTTTATAAACAAAACTGTCACTAATATAGTCATATCCATAACTTCAATAGTTGTTGAAAATTATTTGTACAAAAGCATAATATTATTATTATGATATTTCAATTAGCAAAAATATAAAACAAAATAATAATACATTTTTTATTAAAAATAATATACCTATATATATTTATAAATAAATAAGTACATTCTGTATATTATACACTATACAGTATAACGCATTTAAATAATGACATAGGCCTTCTCTAAGGAAATGATACATGTCATGACTATCATTTGTCTGACTTACTACTTATGGTCTGTGAATAATAAATATACACATACCTATTTATAATCGTAGTAAACCACGATTTGTAGTCAAAGTGTTACGGTTTTATATTTTAGGTGCAACTATACTTTAAAAAAAACATCTCTCATGTGCATTAATTTGACGCCTTGTCAAGTCCAATCTGATTAACATTTTTTTGAAGAACTACCAATGTTTGCTAAACACGTTCTAGAATCCATTTTTTATCTCTAATCTCCAGTGGATTTCCTCAAAATTGTGTCCGTTAAAAGTATAACGACAAATAAAGATTAGCACGTTACTGTTGGTTATTATGTGAAAAAACTACTTTTCCTTTTTTTTAAGTAAATATAATATAGATGAGCGATTCTCAACCTGAAAGCTATAGTCACAATTTTTTTAGATATAATATAATAAGTTTATTATCTAGAGCAACCAACATATTATAATCAATGTGACTACGCGTTAAAATGTATGAGAAAACTATTTTTCAAAATTTCTTAAAAAAAAAAAATGAATTTCAATTTATAAGTCCTCATTACTTTTAAAAATATTTTTAGGTTGAGAATCAATGAATTATATATTTATACATACATTTATAAAGAATAATGATTATATAATATAAATTGTATTATATACTATTAATAATATTACTAATAATATAATGATATATTATCAGCTATTAAAATCTTATATTCTTTTAAACATTAATTACATTAAATTAAACTATTTAAGTCATGATGAAAAAGTGATAGGTAATTATAAATTCTCAACTAGCCCTTAAGTTATTTTTACTTTCTTTTGATTGAAATTATAAAAATATAATGTGTTTAATATTAATGACTCTTTGAATTAATGGTCACTGAAGTAATTTTTATAATCAACGCATAATTGTATTAATAATAATAATAATTATTATTATCATTTTATTTTATATTACTAAAAAAAATGTCTTTTGTCATATCAACATTTATCTTGGCCGTCATAAAATAAATATATTTATTCATTCTAAATTCTTCGTTTTACATATTATTATATATAGATTAACTTAAATACCTAGTTTAAAAATCACCATTGAGAATTTATTGCATTGTTATTTTTTATAAGGATGTTATATTTAAAAAACTATTTTTCAATATATATATATATATATATTATGTGTATATTGCACCATAATTTACAAGCTACAAAGTTCCAATACATCAAATCGCAATGTTGAACGGCAAAACCATTAATGGTTAAATTTATGGGCATGGACCAATTGTGCCTAAAACAAAATTTTTATTTTAGGGTCAGTGTACCAATTGCGTCTTTTATATTTTACGGTTAGTATACTAATTGCGCTTGTATTCAAATTTACCTGGTATTTATTGATCAACTGATTACTGGCTAAAGTGACTGGTTTTAATATATTTTATAATTTTATATTATGTGAATTATAATATTATTATTCATCTATTAATATTCCCAAAAATTATTTATGTGTTTATATATTTTTTTTATTATATTTATAATTAGGATTTAATTTTGAACAATTGACAATCAAACTTGTTACCGGTTAGAATATCTATTAATTTATTTGTATTATACTTTTTTAAATTATTATACTTAGTAGTGACCAAATGAATTGTTTTAATGTAATTATCCTGTTATACTTAATATGATTATATTCTCTTTTCTTCATGGTGAACAAATATACTACCTATTCTGTAAACTAACCAAATTATATTATTCTAAATTGTAATGTCATGCTCAAATTATTATTCTTAAAACATGCAAAATACTAACATTATAATTACCTTAAAACTCAAAATCTTAGAACTTTATGTCTTTATGATGTAACCACCTATTTTCTTCTTATTATTAATATTATTTTATTTTAGTTCTCATTAACTAAATTGTATTAAGCCTATAAGTTTCACCAACTTGGCCTTGGGGTCATCACGTGGCTTAGAGGTCATGAATTAAGTGCTCCCCTTAATTCATGGGTAGTAAGTAGTGCAAAGACAGTAAAATACTAGAAATCTCGCAATGTATTATGAATTAATACTTGAAAAAAAATTGATTTGTTCCTAACTAATAAGTTTTTCTTATTTAGTGTAAAATGTATAGTGCGCAATATTGGTAAATCGACCGTAACATTTTTAAAGTGCAATTGGTATATGAAAAGGTAATTTTAAGCGCAATTTGTAAACTCCCAAATTTATAAAATAAGAAAATAAGAGATATCAAACCGTATGCTAGATGTCCCAAAACAGCTATAACATTAAAAAAATATATAATGCAAAATGTATAACCATGGAATAGTAACGATTCGAATCACAATATAATAATATGGAAACTACATGGCCCAAGAATGATCTGCTTCGCTTACGGTACACTTTTCGACTCATCACATTCAACGCATAGCTTGCATAGTTTTTAAAATAAATGTTGACAATATACGAAATGAAAACTACATCTACTACTAGGAATTCTCCGGTAAAAAATATTACTATAAAGAAATATTAAATTCTAACAATGTGAAATGTGCAATAGGAAGCTTATATTTTTTAACCTATTATATTTACCTATACAAAATAATTGTAAGTTGAAATTTAGATAGCATATTATTATTTAGAATATTTTCAAAAATTTCAAAATGCGTACAATAATTATTACAAAACACAATTATTATGTACAGTATGTATTATAACATTGACGAAACTATACTATAAAGATATAACTATAACTTGTTGTTTGTCCTAGTGAATACTGGGTGATTTTTTTTATAAAAAAACACTAATTATTTCATAATCTATTTAAGTTTTAAAAAATATTTTTTTTACACACATTCTATTTGAAATAAAACATTTTAAATATTTTTTACGTTTCTTACTTTTAGACTCTTAACAAAGTGATGAATATACATTCATTTGATTCATTTGATTTTACAGTGATTTGTGTTTTTTTTTTATGTCCGTATGTACAGTCTATACCATAACTTGTCGGAAAAATGCTTCAATTTAAAACTTCAGAGGTGATTTCCGATGGAAAAGTGAATAACCTTGGTACATTAAAGAGGTCAAAAGTAAAAAGTTTTAAAGCGGGAATTTTTACGCAAAACCAATTTTTTGACAAAATCGATTTTTTCATATAGTTGTAAGTTGTAACTCAAAAACATGTCTTTGTAAATACAGTTAATAAGATCGAAGACAATAACAATTTGTAATTATATTGAATTAAAAATTTTAACTTGCACATTGTTGAAATTCGTAATCTTAATAAAACAAACGTGTCAGGTTAAATTGAATAATCCGTAATTATGTTTAATATTACTATAGTCGATCAGCATTACACATAGGTACAACAAATTGCTTTAGGCTGCCATAGGTACACGATGCAAATGCCTCACATATTCATTACGTGCAGTATATAATAATATATATAACACAGTAGTCAGGTCTGAGTTGAGGAATAATTATTAAACTCAATAACGGATAATATACTGAACATAGTCTACAGCATAAACGTAAATATACTAAATAGTATAATAACGGGCGATAGTTCTACGCTTTCCTTCATCGCAAGTACTCGAGCGTGTATATATAATATATGTATGTGTAGAATTTGAGAAAACAATTTCACATTTTCACTTCATTGATAACAATCGTAACTAAAATAGACTATATTATAGTCTAACCTGTTTTATTTTTATTTATCTATAAGCTATATGCATAATTCATAAGTCAAACCTTTTATTTATTTATACATCTTATAACATTTAAAATTCTAATTTTAAATGTTTATTTACTATTTTCTTATGTTATTATGTTGTATAACTTGTACTTATTAGCTTTATATTTGTATATTCTTAATCATTACTTATTGCAGTTTAGGCAGCATGGTTCATTTTTAAATTGAAATATTTTTAGGATGATGTTACACTCAGATCTTATGTCTTAAAATTAGAAGAAATAAATTAAAATAAATACAAGGGTGTTCCATATATACATTTTCAACCACGTATTATTATTTTTTATTTCTCTATCATTACTCTGTAGTTCGACACCAGAAAATTAATAGGTAGGTAGTTAAGTAATTTATTTATATCAATCATAAATAACTACAATAACGGGTTGGTGACAGCATATTTGGATTAGTAGGTATTGTCAATAAGATATCGATGTGATTACAACAAATAACGACTTTAAGTTATTTCATACTAAGTACTAGGTAATAAATAGAATACACTGTACTATTACCTAACTACCTACGATATAACGTACAGAAAATCAGAAACTTTTGTTTAGTTTGTTTTCAATAAATGATAGTGTGCGTCGTGTGTGATATTGACGGACGGTATTGTACTCTGCATGTACTTTCCATCTTTTGAGTTATAGGTAAGCCAAGTAAAATTTAGAGATTAGACTGAGAATGTTTCTTCAGTAATATTTTTCCAAAATTCATTAAAAATAACATGAACACTTTTTGAGTGTATTAAAGTATATGTCCCCCAAAACCGAAAAAAAAATCTAATAAAAATAAGTAAAACATTATGGATAGATCGCCATGAGAGTGAAATTCGATTTAAATAACTAGGTATATGAAGCTATTTATTATACTTTTAAAAAACTAGAAAAGTGTTCAAGTTTAGATACATCACTTTTCAAATTTTAAATTCTATCAGTCACTCAGTTTTTATCATAGCTTTACACGTGATTGAGAAGTTTTTCTCTTTTAACTTTACCATTGTCGATTGTATTACAATAGGTTGATGTAAATTTATTATACTACTATAAACGTATGGCAGAAGTTTGTCGAATATTTAAAGAAATTGAAGGGCTTAAAAAAATATTTTCTTTTTCAGAAGCCTTGAGAATTGAAAGAATTAATGAAGTACCAAGAACTGTATATCGTCAAAAAATTCAAGATAATATTCCAACTTATTTTCTGGAACATATTATAAAAGATATGTATTTTTACTTTTCTGGATCATTTAATTTGTCAATTAAAAAATAGATTTACTAATCACTATCTTATGATATCCAAATTACACAAATTATATCACTTATTTCGACGTATTTAAATAATATAAATTAAAAAGATTTTCAATAAGCATTACGTTTTATATATGCATATAATATTCAAAAATATTTTACCACATTATGAAATTTTTAATGCAGCAATTAAAATATGAATAGGTAGATGAAAAAATTACCAGAAAGAGACCACCCAAATACAATATTGACTAAATTGTCTGAAATGTCTTTTAATTTTCTCAAATATATACAGTCTTTTACAAATTTTAGCCACATTATGTGTTACAATGGCCACAACTGAACGATTGTTCTTAATTCAATTGATTCTCGACATATATTCCATGTATTCACAGAACAATATGAGACAAATTTGACTTATCGGATTGGCTATTCTTAGTGCTCTTTATATACCAAAACCATGATATAAAATATATCAAATAGGTTATAAATAGATTTTCCAGATTACTATAAACCTAAGAATTTGTACTATAATAATATATCAAGTTCTACATAAAAAAATACCTAATCTAACTCTTATAATTAATGTTTGGACTATTTTTTATTTATTTAAATGAATTTCATGTACAAGTAATAAAATATATGTAATATTGATTATTTTAAATTTTTATAATCTCCCATTCCCATTCATCGAATTTTTTTTTGTGTTCGTGCACATTTTTAATAATTTTTGATCCACATCAAAAAACTGTGTAGATAAAATATTAAAAAACACATAAGAAACTTTGTTTTTTTTTTAGTTTTAATTGAATTATTCATATTTCAATTCGATTTAACTGATATTCAATCGCATAATTTACTGATGTAAATTTAAAGTTTAATATGATGTTTTCTCAAGACCACCCTACGCAATTTGTAGTTCATTAATTTCATAAATCCCCAGAGAACAAATGAGCTAAATAAGTAGCTTATGCAATCTTATCAATGTATTAATAATCTTATTAGAAGCAGTACCTATGTAACGTATTCATAAATTTGATGATGTGTGAGGTTTTCAAACGACACAGTTAATGGCCTTTGTAATCTCAGACCAAAGTTACTAAATTTAAGTTCTAAAAAAGCTAGATACAAAGTTATTTTTGGATAAATTAGGTAATGAGATACGTTAAATACACATATCATTTTTTTTTTCATTATTATTATTCAATCATCAAGATAATTATATTATAATACATTTACGTTTTAAATATACGGCATAAATTATTCACTATCTTTTATAAGTAATGTTTGTATTTGAGATAGAAAGTTATGCAAAATTAATAGATTTTAATTTAAACGTTTTTACTTACAAAACAAAATATTTTTCTATATTATAAACACATAATGATTATAATAATGGAAAATTTATAATAATTTTATAATATTAAATAAAGTGAAGAAGAGAAAAAAATATATATTGTATATTTAATAAACAGAAAAAAATATAGTTAGTAAAAATAATTATAGTAAGTCATTTTAATAGCTTTTTATCATCTTAAAGAAAAGCTACATTTTTCCCATATTAAAAAAAATATATTTAAATAGCATATAATATAATTTTTAAATAAATAATTTTTTGCATACCAGTTAAATTATATACAAGTAATTTTTTTTGTTTCATTTTATATAAACATATAGAACCTCACTAGTTGCTGATATAATCCAAAACTACTTTTTATAATCTGTTGCATTAAAATATTTTATCATCTATATTATATTTTAGATTCAAACAAAATGTTTATGATTTTTTCTACACACAAAATTGAAAATTTTCATATTTTTGATTTTTTTTTCAATTTTTATTAAATAAAATAAATATTATAATCATTGGTACAATAGTTTATATCATGCTAAGTTACAGTTTACTTTATAATATCGTATATTTTACTATAAACATATGTACAATAAATTCTCAAGAATAAATACTAGATAATGTATATCAGGTATCTTCGACCCCCTTCACGCCATTTAATTATTCGTGACTTACGATCACATTTAAAATATAGCATATATCTTTTCTATTTCGTTAAAATTAGAACGGCTATCCAATGATATCGAAAATGTCTTGATTTGATTCAAGGTTCTTAAATTTCAAAGCTAATGAAAAGTTTTTTAATTTGTTTTTTTTTTTTAATTCCATTTTCATTATCATTTGAAGATGTTTCAGAAAATATGCAAATGGATATAATTGATTTATAGAACAATACAATTTAAAAAAAATGTACAATAAAAAAAAAGTTGAACCTTTTTTTATTTTAACCTTTTCAACTTTTTATTTAAAATATATTTAAAGAAAGACATATTCTAATCTTCAAAACAGCTTATTAAAAATGTTGTCTCTTTTTAATAGTACTTACACTTGTAAGCATATTTTTTAACGAGTGAAAATTGTTAAATCGAAAACTAGAGCATTAATCATCAATCACCTGATATTTACTTAAAAAACTAAGAATTGCATCTCAGATCTAACCAAATATAGAAAAATTAGATACTGAAAAACAATGTCAGTTATTACACTAAAAATAAAATTAATGATTTGTAATTCAAAATTGAAATATGTTAATGTTAATCTATATTATATGTTTTAATAATAATAATAGTTTAAAATTTAAAATTTTATAATAAAAAGTATAATTATAAAACTGAATTTTTGTATAAAATACATGTTTATCTTATAAATGCGGCTTGCGAGATTTGTAGAAAATGATATGTGGCCCGCTACATAAAAAGATTGAAGACTCCTGATGTATATTAATATTCACACTTCTTATATTACTATATAAAATATTTAAAAATAATATACATGCGATAAAAATCTAATGAGTATATAACTAATAAATTGAGTAATTTGAATAAAATCTGTAATATACGATTTAAATTTAAAATACATATTATATTGAAATAGTATCATTATTCAAAGACAACAAACTTTTTCCGTTCTCTATAATACGTTTTATTGCATTATCGTTATTATTAATTCTTAAGAATAATTTGTCATTCATAAACAGAGACTTTTATTAGTATGTGTTAAATCATTTTTCACATAGATCCCTCTTTTTCCCAATTTTTATTGAAATCAATAATCATTTTGTACATACCAAGTTACTACGATTACTTATTTTACTCTATTGATAGTAGAAATAATGACTAAAAATTACAAAAGGTACACAATAACATTTTAAATAAAAAAAAAGTGTAATCTAAGATAAGAGACATGTTATGAATAAATAATCATATAACCTTCTACATTAAACATAATATGAAGATAACAAAAAAATGAATGTGCTATATTGGGTTTGGGTAAAAACAAATTTAGAATAGATATCTTCGTAGTATACAATATTATTAAATTCAAAAATAAAACTAATTATTTGATAATAAAAATAATACAGTAAAATATTAACCATACTCGTCTGTACGTAATATTAAAATCAGAAAGGTGAAACAATATTATGTCAATATCGCGTAAAATATATTATAATATAATATCACTAGGAAGAATTTAATATTGAACATGAGAAAGAACTTTAACTCAAGGTTGTACAATATAGTTCTTCAAGTTAAAATGTTTTCAGGAACGAATAAAAAATAACCATACAAAGCTTATCCATTTAAAATTTTTAAAAGATAACTACAGACCTCATACTGCATTTATAAAATAATCCACGACTTGCTATGTGATATTCACTAATTTTGTTTTAAATGCATTTCAATACCATTCGCAAGTTGATTTCATATATATATATATATGGATTTTAAAAAGCCTTTTGATAGAGTTGATCACTATACTTATAAAAATTCTCAAAGACTATGAGTTTGGTATACCTCCTATTTCTTGGTTTAAATCCCATTTCAAAAATAGATATCAGTGGTTTAAAGTATTTGGCACTAAGTCAACTGTTTTCCACGCATCATCTAGAGTTCCTCAAGGTGGCCACCTGTCGCCTCTTTTGTTCTCGCTATTTGTTGGGGGTGCCTTCAGTAACTTGGAATTCAACCGTCTTCTTTGCTTTGCTGATGACATGAAACTATTCATGAGCATTGAGTCACTAAAGAACTGTGTTAAACTCCAAAGCGACTTCAATCGTTTTGTTGACTGGTCTAAGTCAATAGGTCTTGAATTGAACATCTGTAAATGTAGCATAATGACTTTCTCGAAAAGGCACTCGCAGATTAAATTCTGCTACAATGTAAATGGTACTTCTCTAGAGTAATCCAGTGGCTTGGTAATCGATCTAGGTACTAAGCTAACTAGTAATCTTGATCCCAGACCTCACTTAGACATGACGTGTTGTAAGACTCTGAAATCACTTAGGTTCATTATGCGACCTGCACATTCTTTTAGAAATGAATTTTCTCTTAAATTACTTTACTGCACGTTGGTTCGTAGTATTTTAGAATATGGCAGTGTAATCTGGGATCCCCATACAATTAATGGCTCTCTCCAAATTGAACGGGTTCAACGACGGTTTTTCAGGTTTGCTGGTTCTTTGCTCAGAATTTCTCACATGTAGCATGATTACTCACCTGTAGCTAATCATCTTCAACTAACATCCCTGGTTGATCGCGGACATTTATTAAATCTCAACTTTCTAAAAAATATCCTATCAGGTAAAATTGACTCACTCAACCTTCTATCTTTAATTAATTTTAAAGTCCCTCAACGATCTGTTCGTCATTCAGTATACATTTCATTCCACTATTCACCACAAACTATATGGCTAACGAACATATTAGGCGTATAATGTCCCTTGCCAATGTGGCCCCTCCTTCACTTTTTTTTTTAATTTAATAATAATAAGTATAATTTAGTTCTTATTAAGTAATAGTTGTAATTTTATATATATTGTGTTTAACACTATTGTAAAAAAGGTTCAGCCCGTCAAATATTAATAAATAAATAATCCGAGATAAAAAAGTTAAATAATATTTTTATTTTTATCAAACCTAATAATAATTAGAATGTATCTAAATGAATTTATATAATAGTATAATATACAAAATACCTAGTCATTATAACTTATGAGTAAAAAACTATAAAACAAAAATTTTTTTCATTTTTTCGATGTAATACGATAAAAACATATTAATATTATGAAAGTTGGTTCATGAAAAGTTTTGCCATTAGTTATTTACTATCCACTCAACAAGATGTATTTTCAGCAGTGAGTTTCAAAGTTTGCAGTTAAATTTGAAGTATCTAAATTCGAATTCAAATTCTATACAAATACAAAAGTTTTGTGGCCACTTACTTAGAATGATAGAAATTAAAAATTATTACCTAAGTTAACAAAAATAACCTCACAGGATATATATATATATATATATCAAATTGATTTGAACACAAATTCTCTGTAGGGCAATGTATTGATATATTATATTTTTTATTGCAAATATCAACACTGATAAGAAATCGTCTGACTCATAAAGCATTTAAAAATTCACTTTTAAATATTTCTTATTTAAAATGTTTTGAGTGGTTGTCGGTAGTTTTTCTTTGTGATCGTATGTTGAAACTGAAGTGAAAAAAAATTCAAAAATGACATCTTTGCAAATATCAACCATATAGATCACGACATAAAACTTTTGGAGACATATTTTCATCCTAAATAGTATTTGCTTATATGATGAAAATACCATAATATCTTAAAACCAATTTGTATACGATTTGTCAATGAAAATACACAGTACTTATTGTTATTTAATAAATGTAATATACAGTTATCAGTACTATAGAAACAAAACACGTTGTATTTCTCGCGGGAATCCCTTTTTATTTTGTCTTATATTATTATATACATTTTTTTTTCATCACCATTACGAAAAACTCGAGATTACTATCGGAAAGTAGAACTTAACTGATTAGTGGCTAGCTTGTTACTTCCAAAATAACCAATTTTGGTTATGTCTGGAAAATGGTACAAAAAACAGAATACGTTTTGATACGTCATATACAATAAATACAATAATACATCAAAAAGCAAGCAAAGAATAACGTCAATGTGCTTTTTAAACAAACTTTATATATATATTGTCATATTTTCACTTCATAGGATTAAAACTATAAGTGACTTACATCCTTAATTTTAATTTGATTAAACAGGTTTAATTTTAAATTAAATGATTTAGACAAGAATAATATCATATTATTTTATAAATAAACAGCACACTGGCTATTTATAATGTTGGTAAAGTTAAACCAAAACTATACGTGCATTTTACAGATATGTATATATTATAATATTATGATTTTATTAGATTCAAATTTAATATCATTCATCTATACATAATTATAAATATCAAGTTAAAGTTTTTTCCTTGGCCTTATTCAAAACCAATAAGTACGTAGTTTGACTACATAGCTGATAAATAATAAAATATAAACCATTATATAAATCGCTTTTCAAGTTCAAAAACTGCAGTTTATTTACAAAGTCATAAAAAAGCATCATTACAAAAACATAGATGTATCAGAAACAGTTTAAAAAAAACAACTATGTACATTACAACATTAAACTGTGAACAAGATTGGATTTGGTAAGCATCTATAAAATATTAACAAATCATATAATTTTTCGTATGCACTTGATATTAATCGTTTCAAGTGACTCGAGAACGAATTTGGTACAGTTTCATAGTACTGAAAACAAGAGCAAAACAAATAACAACTGATTTTACAGTTTTAGTTTTAGGAAGAGAGACGAAATTATTTTTTAACGTCAAACTTTTGTGGATAGAAATGAATATTTTTTAAATTACATCAACTTAAAGCGTGTTTTTTTATTAACTTGAAGTGATAAACAACGTTATATCGGAGTTACTTTTGATCTTTAACGTTTTGATTTAACAATATAATATGATAATATTATAATGTATACTATTTACTATGGATATACTGAAAAGTTTGATATTTGTTATAATAATATTTACTATACGTCAGTCCATGTTATCGATTATTGTTACTCCTAATATTATAACGACTTATCCAATTTACGTCAGCTGTGTCAAACGAAGTCAATTACCTAACATAATTTTATCTTATTAAAATATTAACGTTTCAAAATACGCGTTCGTATCAAATATTAATTTATAATTATGATTATAATTAGATAATACGATTCATGGGTCAGGAATAATGAAGCATATTTAAATAAAATATACGAATGGTATAAAACTAATTAACTTATAATTTAATGCGTTCAATTAATACAGTTATAATTTATATGATCAGAAGATCAGTAACTATTAAGATTAAGTAATAAAAAAAAATCTTATACCATACTATATGTTTAAAAGTTACAAATGACAAAATAACCAAACACAAATTTTAACACAAAATTTAAATATACTTATGCGTTTTTTCAATTAAATTACTTTTAAAACAACCATTCTTAAATTAAAGAAGTGATTGTATTAAAATTTTTTTGATAAAATTCTTATTTTACTAAGGAGTATACTTATTATACACTACAATATGCATTCTTAATTTGTATAATATAAAAGTTATTTGTATATAAATAATAAAAAAGTTTATTCCACTGATCTTAATTATCATTATTCTTATTCTTCTTAATTCTTATTGTTCAAAATCGAGATAAACAAAAAATATTTTATATTTTTTCATTTGATTACTTCAAATCGATTTAACTAATTTTAATTTATGTTGATATTATAATACTAACGTACAAAATACTAACAAACTATGTATATTTTGTATTTATTGTTACAGAAAACTTCTCACATCTTAAAAATGTAATATATTTTATATGACTAATATATAAACATTGAATTCTATGAAAAAAAATAAAAATATATATATATATTTAAATATAGGTATTTTATTTGATTCACATTTACATAATATATAAATATTTTATTATGTATATTCAATGTATTCAAACATGTTTTTATTATACTTATAAGTTGCAGATTTTTTTAAAAAAAATAACAAATGCCAATAATAATAGTAATCGAAAAATTTACATACGTTGTTTTAAAAAAAAATATGTCTATGAAAATAATTTACTAAAAACAAAATTTGACCAATAAAATAGGATATGTCATAATTTTAAACCAAAATAATATAATAGTACTATTATTTATTTTATTATTGATTAAAATACAATGATACCATTGTACTAACTACTAAGTTATGATTATTATATGACTAACACAATAAATATTAAACAGTACTTTATATTTATCATTACTTTATTGTATTAAGTATGTAGAATATATTGATTTTATTATAACAACAATAATAATTTATTTCTTTAATAAATTGCAATTATATAAAATAAAATAATGTAGGTATAAAAAGTAACATTATATAAGTAATATAATGAAATATACACTCTTATAAAACAATATAAGTATAAAATATTAAATAGCGATGTAAACTTAAAAATATAATAATATAATATAAAATAATATAAATGACATAATTAATTATGAATAAATATTAGAAAATTTTTATTTTCTATTAAATATTAGTTATAACTAATAAACATAGGATGGAGATAGAGAGAGAGAGAGATAGAGATAAAAATAAAAGTTCATTAAATCAAGTATTTAACAAATTAAAAATGTATTTTGAAAAAAAAAATTGTAGCTTCTATATCTTTTGGTTAAGAACCGAAAAATTTTGATTAATTAGTACCTATTGTAAATTTATACTTAAACTATGTTGATTTGATGCCTTTATTTCTCGAGAGTTCTCAATGAATATAATAATGCGCTTAAATAACTGTCTATTAGCTTGCATTATATAATATTTATAACTAAACCTATGTACAAAAAAAAAAAATTAAGCATTTAGAATTAATAGTATGTTTAATAATATATATTTATATATCTAAAACACCAAAAACAATTCGTTATTTTTAATGAAATACCTGGATAGTTTTAAAATATTCTAAATTATACGAGCATAAGAAAAATTTCAGCAATTTTTATAAATATATTTAAATTCATGCTACATTATTTCTAATAAATCAAGGATAATATGATATCAGAATACAAAAATTATACATTAAATTAATAAATGTCATTAAAGTATAGCGTCAATGGATGCTACATCCATTATTATAAAGTGCCAATAGTACATTAATGCTTATTATATTATGTACACAGATTTTAAATTTTCTATATTTATTAATTTAATTTTTTGAATAAGTTTTACGAAATATAAATTTTCCACATGATAAAAATTCCGTATGTTATACCCAAATTTATTATAAAGTAATATATATGTTCAGTTTTATTTTCATTTAAAATATTTATTTAAAAAAAAAGTTAAATCAAATTTTAATAATTTAACGTATCTAACAAATTGTGAATTCATTTTAGTAAATACTTACAGTGTAAATATTTAAATAACTATGATGAAACTATACGATTTTTGTCGTTTAAATAGTATCTACATTTCATACACTACATTAATTATGAATTATGTGCCCCAAATTTATGTGTGTTTGCACGTCTGTATAATATGTGATTAAAACATTTAAACTTTTCTTTATGAAAACCAAAAGTGTTAGATGTTGTTTTCTCTAAAATAGATTGAATGTTTATTTACAACACTGCAGCAAGTAGAACAAATATCTAAATGTTTAGGTGTATTTAGGTGGTATTTATTTAATTGAATTTTTTTCAACTATTTCTGTGGAATAAACAAAAGATGTTTTAACTCTATTTACGTGTTCTAATCGAAAACTTAGTGCTTAACTGCACTTCGTTGGAGTATTAAGTACAAGTTTCTATGGAATAAATAGGCCCACTTAACAAAATACTTCTATAAGAAATCGTATTAAAACACATTAGTAAATTATCTATTGTAACTTAGAAAGAGAAATATAAACCATAATTTTTAAATGAACAAATCAAATATTGATAAATAGTTAGACAGATTGTGTAATAAAATATTGCTTAAAAACTATAATACTTTTTGAAAGAAATAAATCCTTAACAGATACGATTTTGAAATTATTCTATACTTTATTTTCTTATAAACTATAGCCGTAAATTGTTCTAATTTATTATAATTCAAAACATGAAATAATAATATTTTATAGAAATAACTGATGTGAACATATTGAATGAACAACAGAAACGTCCAATAGGTAGTATTATATCTTGTCAATATTTACTTGTAGAAAAGTTATTCTTACTTCAATTGGAGATTACATTACAAAATCATAATCGAATTATTTGCTCTTCTGAATATATACGGTGTTTATTTCCAAGAAATGTATACATTTTTCAAAATTAATAACAAAGAAAAAAGTTTAAATTTAATTATTTTTACACAAAACTGTGAATTTATTATAACTTATGGTTGAAATATTATCGAACAATATACGAAAAACTTTATTCATCAAACATAATATTTATTTAAAAATAAAATTAATTTAATTTAGTTAATATTTTCCATATAACAAAAAAAAATATTTTAAAACTCAATGAAATTGATTAAATCAATTTTTAAAGTTAACTTTAATTATATAAGCATAGTGTTATTATAACTATGTTGCTGTTTAAAATACTATGCATTAATTGCAAAATCTAAGTATTGCCTTTCAAAAGTTTTAAGTAGTGTTAAAATTATTTGTAATTTAAATAATATTTTATTTTATTAAATAAGTATTACGAATTTCAGTAAAATATTTCTATAACACATATTATACCTAATATATTTAAAAGAATTTTATCGGCACAAGGTAAGGAAACATTGGCAACTGCTTACAGATTATTTTCATCAAACGAATTCCTACATATTAAATTAACAATTATGTTTCCCTGGTTTCTAAAAACCCATTATTATTATTCGGCTGTATTAAATCTTATACCATCATCATTCTGTAAAAATTATTTTCGATGAATAGTTACTATATTATAATATTAATATTGTTCATAATTTGTTCGATTGGAATAAAAATAACAATTGATAAAAACTATTTCATGAAATCAACAAAAAAAGTAGTAAGTGTATAAATAATATGTGAAAACATTTTAGCTAAAAGTGTATGAAATATTTCAAAATAATTGTTTTAAATTCATATCATATTTTCAACTAAATTTATATCAAACGTATTCTAAAATGATGTGATGTAAATACACACGATAGATCACTTGGTACATTTAATGAATAATTTACTAAAATTAAAAAATACCTATCAGAGTTTATAATTAACTAAACATATTTATTTAAGCAATAAATTAGCCACATTTAAAATTTTATAGCCAGGACCTATTGCTATTAAATTAAAAAATAACTAAATAATAAATAAGAATATTACACAAAGACTTTCTCGTTTAATCGAACACATGAGCACAATAATTATATTACATTGAAACGAGCTTTGATATACCTAGTAATTTTATGGAGAAAACAAGTTAAAGTTATAAAATCAATACAGTACCTATATGATGCATGTGTTATGTATATTGTGTATCACGGATTTCTCAATCTTTAGTAGGTAATATGATTCTTTCAAATAAAAACTGCTACAAAATAAAACATAAGATTAAGTGTTAATCGAAAATAAGATTCAAAATAAAATTATATATAATTTAATCATTTATAAATTGTATTGGGTTAAGTTTTAAGATTATTTCGTACATGTGTAATTTGAGTGTAAAATCTCAAGGAGTGTAAACCAACACCAGTATATATAAAATAAATAGAATTATAAAATTAACACATTTTTTTTCAAAAATCTAGGGAAAACGTTAGCTAGAAAACTTATAAAACATTTAAAAAAATAGGTACATCTTAGATCAAATTAATTTCTATTAAATAAAAATGTAATTATCGATTTTATCATAACAATACATGTATTGAACATCGTCGTTATAGTATATAAAAACCTTTTTAAAACATAATTTTTTAAATAGTTATTAAATTTAAGTTCAGACCAATTATTAAAAGTTATAAACTTTGTTAATTTATTTTTTACATACATTTTAGTTTTTCCTTAGAAAAATAAAACTATTTAATATTTGAAGCACGTATACAATACTATAAATGGCAATTTAAGTATCATTAAGTGAGAATTTAGCTTAAAATAAAATAAGTTTATAGCAACATCTTTACAAATCGTATATTGGATAAAATAAACCATACAGTTTTTGAAGAGATTATTTTTTGTTAATTTCTCCACTTGTAAACGGAAAACTTTATAAAAAAATATTATAATAATATATATATTGTATATATAATGTATGTAACTATGTTATATTTTAAATTTAAAAAATAAAAGTTAAGTCAACATCCATATTTTGCAGAGTGTGAATGTTAGATGGATTGCAATCACTCTATAAATTAAGCTTTCTGATATATTAAAAACTGTAAGTTACATTATTTATTATACTTACGCCGCACGCACCAATATCGCTATTTTTCCGTAATATTTGCACGTATCATAGGTATTGTCATAATATCGACTTTAAACAAGAGTTACTGAATTGTTTTCAAAAACGAAATGGGATTTTTTCACCGAAGTATATATTTATCGTAATCAACGGCATTTGTCGAATGTATTGGTTATTTGGAATTGTTTATTATTGTTTCCGTGACACTAAACTTGTGCGTGGTAAACTTCACGCTGTCGATTTAACTTAAGAGTGCATTTCATTTTTATTTTATTTTTGTTTTATTTTTTCTTTTGTTTGCGCAAGGGATAACACGCATTTAAAACTCGTTAGAAAAACAAACCGTGCTTCTAAGTATGTGGTGTAATCGAGTACTTTCAAAATGTCTACGTATAACGATTAATATTTTCGTAGATAAAACGACTTAAAGAAATATTGTGGATAATTGAACATTTATATAATAATAGAATAACAAATTTATTATAAAATATTAAATACAATTTTATTAATTGCGATTTAAATATCTTACAGTTATCCCTTATCATGTTCAGATCTAAAATTATAAAGAGACTTGAAATGATAAGATAAAAAATTAAAATAAAAAACTTTAGTTTCAAAAAGGCAAGGCCATTTTTTCGGATCATTAAATGCAACTACATGTGATCAAATACATCAACAGTTTCACACGCCATTAACCATTCAATTCGATTTATTAAACTTCATCAATTATTATAATGTCGTGTTATAAGTGTAGCTATCGTGGTTTAATATACCGAAATATCTAAGTTTAGATTATAGACTATAGTTTATAGTTATGCGTAAAATCAAGCAATAAAATATAATATAATATTTTATTGGTAGTACTATATAATAATGGCAAGTATAGATACTTCAAAAGTGTGATCTCATAATCATTTCTTCATATATTTAAGAAATCAGTAAGGATTTTTAATATATAGGTGCTATATACATATGAAATTAATATCATGGGCTAATGTTTAATATTAAAACTATAAAGTTAAAAATAAAAATAAGTACTTAATAATTATTATAAATTAAAATTAAATTTTTAATGTATATTATTTTATTTTGGAGAAAACAAGTAATATTGGGTTAGTATAATTTCGTAGTTAATTTTTAAAATCAAAAAAATATATATACGTCCTTGCCTCCTCCACTCTTCAAACAAAATTTGTATAATATAACTATATAACAATATAAACAAATAACTATTAAAATATTTTTTTTAGCATGTTAATAAAATGCTGGAATAATGAGAACCATCAACTGTATATTTTATATACATCATACAAGTAAAATCGATATCATAATTAAGTATTTAATTGTGTAAAATATTACGAAAATAATAAAGTATAACTAATGTCTTTTGATGTTTCGTCGATTAATAATTCACTTCAAATTATGGATAGTTAATGAATATATTATTTATATCTTTGAGTAGGTAGTAACAAGTATATACGACTGAATGACTATAATTAGTTACCAACACCGGAGACGTAATGCCATTTTATAGTATGATATTCATGTTCAATGTTATTGTACACATGCATAAATAACTCTTTGTGTACTTATCTACTATTTCTTCCATAAAAGTACAAATTCGAAAAATTCAATTAAACCCACCCACTATGATATAAAGCTATTAAGTTTATGTTGAAAGTATACAAAGTTGAATGATCTCAAGTGCAAATTTAACGCCACTAATACATACAAAATTAATATTCAATCGTTTAACTGGGACACTGAGATTAGATTATTTCTTTTCGAGAAAAAAATATGGTATTTCATCCAGTTTTAAGTTAAAAATATAATTGTTGAAAGTTCAGTAAAAATTATGTAAAAACACGTATCGCGTTCTACAAAACAGAAAAACAGTATAATATAACTACTGTTGGTGTGGTCATTTATATATATATAAATATACAGGGTGATTCATATAACACGCATACTCGCTATTTTTCATTTAATAATGAAAAACGAGAAAAAATAAGAGAATGACTACACTCATATTTTTACTGTTAATTATTTAATGGATCATTTTTTAAAAAGCTTTAATTTGCTAATTCAAAATCTAAACGAATTGTTTTTTTGTTATTAAAATGCAGTATTACCCAAGTCTAATGAACATAATGGTTTTGAAAAAAAAATTAAATATACTTATAGGTATGTTATATTATATTTAGTATTTGCGGTTGATACTTTACTATTTTATAATTATTTATTAACATTTTAAAATAACTACAATCGCTATATCTTCTAAACCCATTATCATTGGCCTATTAGTACACAAATTTATCCTACTACGCATTTGCACACAAAGTTAAATAACTCAAAAATTATCCAACAATATTTTAATTTTGATACGTCAGAGCTTAAAGAAAAATTGTTCGATATGTAATATCTTGCAGTTGAATATCATTCGTAAATTATCGTTTGAAAAACATAAGTTTATATATTCATAAGATACTCCATATGTTGTACAAAACAACTTAAGAGTTTAAAATTATAGTCTTTAACAATTTTTAAAAATTACTAAAATCAGATTAAAAATAACTAAATTATTGAAGAATAAAAAATAAGTAAGCATGCTTGATGAATCACACTATATCACTATATATTATATTGTTGCTAGAAAAGTCATAATAGTTGTTGAACAAGGTTGCAGACGTATTATTTCTTTAAAAAAAATTACTATATTATACGGGCTCTAATTGCAAAATTCTTTTGTTTCTATTAACATGAAGATTGAATATTCGCATACAGATTGTGACTAATATATTTTTCATTGAACGCAAATCGTTGTGATTTAACATTATTATTAGTTTCGTGTGATCACGGTTTGAATAGTCGCATATATCCGATTGTATATTGATATTATAAATTAATTGTTATAGATATAATATGTGAAGTTGTGAAGTGAATTTATATTTAGTAAAAGCAGCAGCAGCTGGCCAGTCTACGCGCTGACACTTTATTTGTTTAATATTTATTATTTATGGATTAATTAGTGAATGCTGTTGAACAAGGAAGTCTATTTATTATTATTTATATTTTATATCACTGTCAAGCAACAACAGCAACCTGCTTATTGTACCTTTAATATTTTATATAAACCAGCTCAAAAAGTTTCGTTGCTATTATTATTGGAATGTTAGGTCTTACATTATTCAATTACTCTTATTGACCCAGAAGGGCTCTGCTTATGAAATTATTATTTTTTTATACGTTGAACCAGAAGTTTTGATATATTTGTTGGACTAAAAAGGTCGTTGTAGCAATATATCATAATTTTCCTGTAATTACATAATTGGTCACATTATTCGAATAGTTAAGTACCTGCTGTGAATTATAATGTCATATTCATATTAACCATTCATACCGGTAATAGGTACACATTTATAGTCACACTTCTTATTGTAACACCCATTTATTCATTGTTGCCTCACAGCTATGTTTGAAATCACAACCCAGGATCACATATACACATATACATACATTCATAGTATAGCTCAACGATATTTGCTCTTTTGATACCGAATTGGTTCTCGAGCCCCAACCACACAATTGGTCCCTGTTTGGAATAGGTATTTTATTAAGGTAAGCCGTATTGGTTTCTATTTAACTACGCACGTTTTCTTCCTCAATAATTTTATAAACTATCAACTTTAAAGTAGGCGTGGTTAAAAATAATAATCAACAACTTTAAAAAAAAAAAAAAAAATTACGAAAGTGAGAACCAATTTTTAAGGTACGAGTATAAATGGCGTTATAAGTACAATGCCACTAACATTATTGTCATACGAACATAGAATATAATATACGATATATAACCGTACAACGATATAAGTACGTTTATCTCAATCGTTAATTTAATCGATTCTAGTATCAGCGATAGTTTGCTAAACATTCGACAATAATATATTGCAACTATAGAATGTAGGTACATTTATATTTTATATTGTCTAGTTTGTATTTTGTACCAATTACCTATTAAAAATTGTAACTATTTGACGTAAACACAAACGAGAACCAATTAAGTTAATACAATAGCTAATAAAATACATTTTTTTAAATGGGTAAAAATGTTGCCAAATGGGAACCAGTTATACACTCTGTTTATACACTTCAGTTATAACCTCCCATATGCTCACCATTATCGAACATACCATATGGCGTATACATATTATAAATTCGGTGAATACTGGTATTATCAAATTAATTATAGATTGTATAATTTTAGATAAATGTTCAATTAAAAATATATACAATTTCGAATTTGGTCAATATTTTAATTTCCAATGCTTAAAAAAAACAATCATGACTATCAGTAGTCAAATAGATCTTTTTTTTCAATATATTAATGTAACTGATATAAAATATAACTTATTACGAAAAACCTAGTATTAAGCTTTAAGATCTTTGACAAAAAAACAAAAACAAAAAATTCTTCAGATTTCTCTCTGATTTTTATTAGATTTTTCTAATAAAAAAAGAAGTTGAATTCATTTCATACAAGAAACCACCGATAAATTTAAAAGTTAAAATAAATTCCTTGCTCCAAAATGTAATGATAGACATAAGAAAAAACCACAAAAATATAAATCCGAAATATACTATTATTGATTATATCACAATAATACTTTTCTAATTATAAAATAAGATAACGATTATTTTTAATTCGATCATTCTAAACAAGGAAGAACACTATACCTAGGTTATCTATGTATTATATCCATATACATATAAATCTATAACATCTTGTACTTGAAGACTTTTTATTCCAAAAAAGATACAATCAAAACAACGGCGCTTAACATTGTTTTGGTAGAAGATTAAGCTTGTTGTATAGTTGTGCTACAATTGTTATTTATAAGTAACGATAATATATTCATATTTAAAAAACACTTATGGAGTTCGATTAAAATTGTGATTACTTATAGTTTTTGAAATTGTCAACAGACAACAATTCGTCGTGGTTTTTCCAATATACATATTTGGGAAAACGGGCAATTACTATTGTTAAAAGTGTCAACTCGAATATTAATCGGTATAATACCTAGTTTAAATTTCAGAAACGCTCATCAACTTATTGATTCTCTAAAAAGGTGGCTATAAATTTTAAGTTTTTTTTTTAGAAAATTTGAATACTTACACACTATATAATAATATTTTATTCTTATCGTTCTGAATTTCAACTATGATTCTAATTTATGTAAGTAACAATATTAAAAACTATTTGCACTTATATAGCTAGATTTAGTTGAAACATGTGTTCAGTTAGTCGTTTTTAATAAAATAAAGTGGTTGCCCCGAATTGGCCGAATTAAAACAATTGAATCCAAAATGAACCTGTTAAAATATTTTTAACGATGTACAAGACAATATAAATAAAAGATAATTTTAAATTCTCATAATTTAATAAAATATATATTTTTTTTTTTGTAGTTTAAACAACATAAAAAATTGATAAATCCTCTTACTGTAGTCAAACGTTGTCAATCTTCTTGGATTAAAAATGTATACAAAAATGAAGTGTTTGTTTTTGCTTTCGGTGAAAAAAATATTTTGGTTGGTTAAAAAAAATGTATATTATGAATTAACTTATTTTATTAAAAATTATGTGCATTACTTAGTATGTATTTTTAGACACTAAATAATTGTATATCTAAACCGAACTCTTATTTTTATTTTAAATACACATCAATATCATGTATACATGTTTTTCAACTGTATGACTAAATTATATTATTATTAATTAAATTATAGATTTAAATTTTAAATAATATTCCTGATTTAAAAAAAAACTAACTACGACAGTTAAATAAACTTAATATTAATACATTTGTTATCAAAAACTTCTAAAAATGTTAATAAAGATAAATACTTGGGGTTAGTAGCTGTGTTAGAAAAAAAACAAACAATAATAATTAAGAAACAACCGATATAAAAAGGATAATTATTATTTGACTATATGTGAGTGGTTTTATAATTATTTATCGAACATGTACATCCTTTATTAATATTTTTTAATATGAAACCCACAATACAAAATCATGAAATCTCATACATCCCAATCGAAATAACTCACTTAAATAATCTAAAATGTGTGTGCCAGAGACGTTTAAATATTGATACATTGAATAGAAATAAATAATTATACTCAACGCCAAAATATACCTATATTCCTAGAACCATAATTATATGTCAATTTTATTTCAGTGAGAACCCTACAATATCGTAATGAAATTGACGTAACCTCCATCAATGTAGTTTAATAGTGTACATTATTTGTATAGTAATTTTGGTAAAAATATTATAAATGATGGAATATTGTACCTATGGTTAATATATATTATATTATACTTGTATTTCCATATTGTATAGTATTATATTAATGACAACACGATGCCAAATTTAAACGCTAAAATTGTACTAAAAATCATCAATAAAAACAATAAAATGAAAATTAATAATATATTATATAAATATAATAATTAAAATATTATCACATATTATTTTTGAAGTTAATTTGAAAAAAAAGAATCTTATAAATTTGGAAAACTGATAGAAAATAAATACATTGTGTAAAATGTAATACTATATAATATGTGGACTTAAATTTAATTAAAATAAAAATATGAAGATTAAAACCAAAAACACTTTTAAGATTATGTGTTAACCGTAAACTATATACTTCAAAAGAAACATTAAATAGTGTAGGTAAGCCTTTTAAACGATGACTACAAGTAATCTGTTTTGCAAGTAATTATATAAAATCCACAAAGGCTACAGAGTCTGGCTATATTATATGTTTCTTATCTATTTTCAATAATCGTAGAGACTAATAATACTTAGTTTATTAATATGTTACCATTATATACAATATATATATAAAATAAATATATACAAAAATTACTCTATCTAGCAAAATTAGAATCGAAAATTCTATGCTGGCTGTGATTTATAAAAATAAACTAAATACATTTTTTGAAATTATGTAAGTTTTCCTTGTGCTTAAAAAACGAACATTAAAAAATTACCTCTTAAAAGTATCATTCATATAAGATTTTCTATCCTTATAAAGGGAGTAAATAAAATTTTGTAACATTCTTTCCCAAAAAAATGTCTTGTTATAGAATGTAAACTAATTTAAAAATCAATACATTCTTATATTGTGCGTTGCTTGGGAGCGAAATATTATTATTTTTCAAGTTTTGACCTCACAATAAAATTAATAATACCTATATAAAAAACTATAATTTAATTTAGTAAGATATGAAAATATTTATTGTGATTTAAATAGGTAAACAGTTTGGATTTTCTGGAACTTAACTCTAAGTAAATATCAGTCAGGATAGAATCAACTATAAAACAGTTCACAATACGTGGTTTTATTAGACACTTCAATATTAATTACACCATTATAAATTGTTAATTCAATAGCTAAATTCTACACTGTACCTCACTTGAAAACAAACTTAGTGACATAGTTTAACTATGGTTATCAGTTATTACATATATTTTGTATAATAAATGTTTCCTGTGTTATAATCATTAAATGCTGAGAACTATCCATTGATAATCATGAAAAATTCATATTATAAGTTTTCGCATCGTAAAAGTATTAATAATCACAGATGTATTTATGTAAGCACAAGGAATACGTTTAAAATATATTTTTATTAGAAAAAATTGTTGATGAAACTATTATTTAATTATATAAGCTTCATAAAAAACCTTAAAATTTAATTCATAACAAATATCTAACGTACAGCAAATAAAATAATATTATACATTATTATTATATACTTACTTATTATATTTACATGTGACCAATATTTTAAGCTTATGCGAACAACAACAAAACTATGCGTTTTATAATTAAAATCGATTAAATAAATATAAATGTATCCTTTAAAGCTAAATAATATTCTCTTGGTATATTTTTACTGTTTTAATCTAACTAATACATTTTAACTACAAAATTAAACATAACTCTAGGTATACACAAACAAAATTCTTTCTAGTCGTCGTTGCCCTATATGAGTAGTGAGTACTAGTACTTGTTAATAATATATTAAATTATAGCTAAATGATGTAAAAATGTAATTAACCTTTAGACCTTGACCATTTGTCCAATTATAATAAATTTTAATACGTTAGTTAAAAAAAATTAGAAAGGAATAACACACCAATGTATGTAGAAAAAATCAAAAGATGGTAAGTTTCGTACGTGTTAGGTTTAGTTCGTAACTTACATTGAAAATTTAGCTGAAAGCTTGTGTAATATTTAAATGATAATATAAAGAAAAATAATACTGATGATAACGAATAAATGAAATCTAATTTTAGTTTATTATAAATTTATAACTATAATATAGGTATTTATTAATTAATGGAGGATCAGCTGCAATTTTCTTGTAAATATTTATCAATTTGTAAAATAATAATAATAATAATAATAAGTAAAAATAGTCATGATTATATTAATGTATTCATTCCAAATGGAAAGGTATTTTAAGAAAAAGGTTTGAAGATATACCTAGAAATCTTACCTAGCTTCTGAGGACTGGGAAGTGTGTGAATTGTATATCATTTTCTCTGCACTAGGTAGTACTCACTAGTACTTAATATACTAGATTTATAAAATATTGAATATGTATAGAAAAATGTAAACACATAATAGGAAATAATAAATAGCTGTTGGTGCTTACAGACATGAACAAAATAAATTTATCTATGTAATGCTTATATTATATGAAAAAAAAAAATAAAAAAATACAAAAGATAAAAATTTTAAACATACCTAAAGTATTTTGACATTTAAATTTATATAGTTGTAAGAATACTTACAGTAAAAAAAAATGTGAGGAACATATATAATTATTTTTTTTATTATTATTCATTAATAAGCTTTGACAACTATAGTCATTCGTTATGGAATAGATTTGTTTCTTTTTACGATAGGTATACAGTATAGTAGGCTTTTGGAACACTTGTTCTCATATTCTGTGAGAAGCACTCATTATACATAAGCTTCGGCACTAAGAACAGGTGGTTACCCGTTCGATAAATAGCAACGTTGAACGGTGCAGATTAACCATAACCACCATTCAGTGACTGGGATCAAACACTATGTCACACTACCATGTTCTATATAACTACACACAAGTACATGTAAAAAGTAACAAAAACAAAAATACAATAAATCAACGAGCATAATTATATTGAAGAATCCAATTATCTTAATATTATTATAATTTTTAGCATATAATTATTTTACTAGGTATGTTTTTTTATTGAGTACTCACTTTATAATTTAGGATTTTAGAACAAATAGTTTTCTTTTTCAACTAGCACTTTTTTTTGTCGCTACGAATACCACCTCATAGTTTTTTTTTAATTGATTACTTTTTGAACATAAATTGTTTTTTTATACTTTAGAGTCGATAATAAATAAGTTTGAATGTTTGAATTTGAATAAACAACCATAAAAAGTTTTACTTTCGTCTCTTATATTATGTACACTTAATAAACAGAATAGTTTGTATTATGATTTAATTAATGGTTAAACTAGTTAGTGAATAGAAATCTCGTAAGGAGAAAGACATTTCTATAAAAATGTAAATCAGATGGACCCGTTAAAAGTTTAAATAAACTACACCCACGTAATACATTTAATACAAATTGTAAACAATATTTATAGTATCCAATGGTAAAAATACTAAAAATGTTATTTATGTACATTTTTAGAATTATTTTGTTCTAAATATTATTAACTTGAGTACTAGGATTCGTTTAAAATAAAAATAATTATATGGATTATTATAATATATCAACAAACATTTCTATAATCGTTTTTTTCGAAGTTAACATACCTATTATATTTGTAACCATAGTTATTAATAAATTATTTTATTTTCTTAAAATTAAATTTGATGTCCAGTAAATATTTTATAAATATTTGAAGGCCGTTTTAAATAAGTTAAAGGTATATTTTTAACTTTACTAGGTAGGTCATTATAGAAATTAAAATTTCAAATCAAAACCAATCATCAAGTATTAATGTGTAATCACAGTATTTTTTTCAAGTATTTACCTCGAGTTCATGACTGTTGTATAAAATTATGCATTACTATTAAGATAATACTTATAATTTGATTGGTCATTTAACCCATAAAAAGTTTGAGAATAAATTACAAATATATGATAATCATTATTATTTATTTTTGAATCAATCTTGTAACATACCTATGCTCAAATTTTATGGCCACGGTAATATCATGGCGAATTTCCTTATCAGCTGCAATGCTGAAGTGTTTCTGTCACGCAATGTGTTTTTAAATCCCAGATTCATCATCTCCGAGATCGTGTTAACAATGCTCTTTCTTCCTCCAAAATATGAATACCTGTTACATAGATTACAATCACTTATTGTGAATTTAATAATAGTTTATTTATAACCGAAACATAAAATATACATTATGATACAATGATAGGTACATAAAAGTATAAAACTAGGTATTTTAAAATTACAAAATATGATTGGATGATATTAAGTTAAGCTTACACAGTTATATAAATAATTATTTATACCTGAAATATTTCTATACAAAGAAATATACAAGTTAAAAATAATAATATGCATTACATTTCTCAATACATTTATATTTTTCTAAAATAATGTTATATTTTAGGTTTTCATAAAATTGTTATAATCACAAAAAAACAATATTAAATTTGATTAATTGTATTAATTTAATGATCAAAAATTAACGTTTTTGATATTATTATAAATATATAACGAAACTAAAAGAAAATACTATTTTTGTCTTAAGTCTCATATAACTTTAACGGACTAAAAACTATTAATTCAAATTTGTGTTTGTCGGTTAATCTCAATGATCCTTGCACAACCTAACAGATAAATTATATTGTCTTGAGTTGGGTTTTTCACATTATTTTTTTAGTTTAATAAAATGATTATAAATAATTTGAATATACATAACACATAGATTTTATCAAAACATTTTATAATTAAACTAAACTAAAAATTATAATATTTTATTTTGTCACCTAGTAGCTTATTTTTATATTACACTTAAATTACCGATCATTAATATTAAAACATAAACTCCATTAAAATACATGCAAATATAATGTTTTTATTATTCAAGAAAATATAAATAATATAAATCTACCATCAATATTTAGAGCATAGCAACAGAATATTATTTTCATTTTCATATTTTCAAGAAATTACAATTTATCAATAGATAACCGTTTAATTACTCAATTTTATTAAACGTAATTATTTCATGTTAAAATAGAAATTTAGTATTTAACAGCTACGTACACTGTACAACATCTAAAAGACAGGACGTCATTAGTATTACATTCTGGGACAGAAAATATATAAATTATGATAAATCGAGATCAACATGTTTGTATTATTAAAGCCTTGTCAACTGGGGACAGAATTATAATATGGTTAACTTATATCAACAATTAAAAAATAAAGAAAATAATAATTTTAAAATTTACAAAGTTAGATAAATAAATTTGTTAAATATTTTAAGAAACGAATAATTAATTTATGAATAAAAATAATACAATTGTATTATGATAAAAATATTTCAATGTTAGTAAAGTGTATAAAGCATAACTTTAAAGTAAATTTAACTTCAAATTCTTAAAAATAAAAAATCTCAGTAAATATAAAAAAACTCCATGAGTTGCAAAACACTAAAATATGATTTACCTGTATTAGTATTACTTTACATTTTAACGTAGTAAAACCGTTGGTTCGTTAAAACAAAAAATATGTAGGAGAAATTCAAAGTTTTAACAACAATTTTAATAACGACGAGTGCTTACATTTTTGCACAATTTTCTTCGCAGTTTTCACGATTTCTTTTTATAAATAAAACGGTAAAAATTCAAAAAATGATCTGTTTAAAAAATAGTCTGTACTCAACTTTTAATCATTCTATAGAAATATTATATGAAAGATTATAAGTTTTTCATAAAACCGGTGTGTTTAATAGAAAACTCACGTTTTTGAAGCTTGAACTTTAAAATAATATTATTAAATATTATATTAAAATCATACTTATGCTCTATTTTTTTATATATATATATGTAAAACACTGATTTGAATGTATATATTAAATAATATTAAATAATCTATCTTATTTATATTTTGTAACTATAGATTATAGACATTAAACATTTAGAAAGTGTGCAACATTTTGTTAGCATTCATGTTAATATTTACATAAAAAAAAAAAAAAAACAAGTTAAGAAACTCTAATGTTCTGAATTTATTATAACTATCTTAATAAAATATACAATTCTAAAAACAATCGCATACAATTAATGTTTGTTAGAAACTAAATTAAGATTTACATTCTAGATGTATTCATCTTATCATAAGTAAAATCTATTTTTAATGTTTTAATATTTTAAATTGTAATTTATAACATACTTTAATATTTAATACATTTAACATACATAATTTATACTCATCGAATGTTGTTAGTACTTAATTCATACATAGGAAAAAAAGACTTGACCGATTATAACTGTGTAGTTCTTACATTAAATTTATAAATTTGTTAGATATCTACTTATGTGATTATTAATTTATTAAAATAAAATATTCGCTATATTATAATAATAGCTAAAATAGTAAATTGTAATAAATAATACATAATATATTACATTATAATGCATATTGTACAGTGAAACTTGTGTAATAATATGGAAATGGTTGGAATCGGATATTTTTCCATTTTAGGAAGGTTTCCATTTAATACAGGAAACAAAAAAAATAATAATTCAATTAAATAAAAAAATATTAAGTAAATGTGTTTTTTATAATTGCATATTATTATTTTTTATATTATATTGATTATTAAATTCCACCTACTTTTTATTATATATACATAATTACATACTTTTTCAAAGTTCTTCCAATATGTTTTCTTTAGATAAATCGGTACATTATTGGATATTTTATATCTCAGTAATATAAAATAAATAAAAACTATCATTTAAAAGTGGTACCAGGTCTAAATTCTAATTTTTCTATAGATAATCTATACAGTTATTTGTTATGCATTCATAATAACAGTACAACTATAGCATATACTTATCGATAAAATAAATTTATTGCAACGAAGTTACCTATATAATTTATATGGTAGATTATATTCATTGTCTGATAATTTTAAAATATACCATGTTCAATTTCCACAATTTACAACAGGTGCATAACAAAATATCGTTTCCATCTTATTCGGGGAACGGTGTATTTAAAAATACATTAGGTTCAGCGGGACTGTAACAATTTTCCGTAAAGGTCAGGTTTTCACCTTCTTTAAGTTCCATATTACACAGATTTTACTGTATTATTTTATTTTATTTTTTTTTTTTTTTTTGAAACAAATATTTCCTAAATATTCAATACACCTAAAACATGCTAAGTTTTTGTAACTTAATTGCATATTATAATTATTTTTCTAATCAAATTTTTTTTAAGTACAAATAAAAATATATTCGAAACCTACTATTGTAACTTTATTAATTAATTACTTCACACAATATGTAACAACCTAATTATTATTTTATAATATCTTGAAATATTTCATACTTACACAGATCTGTAAAATTATACGGAAAATTTTAAATAAAGATATATCATAATGAACTCGAAATATTATTATTCTCTTGCTGAGTGTACATTTTTTTGTTACGGATAAATATGATTGTTTTAATGGGAATTTTCGGTAATATGGCTGACTTTTGTTAGTCGTATATATTATACGAGATTCTATAGTCAAAAGTTTCTCTGTTGTATATATATTTTATATTCAACTTACTGACGGTTTGCTTTTATTTTAATTAAATAACTAAGATTATTTTAAGATTTAAGCTGGTTTTGCTTAAGAGCCGGATTAAGTCAGCTAACTTTAGTTAATTGCAATATATGAGTTCTCTTTATTCCAGTGCTTAAAAAAAACTAAAATATTTTATATTACTTAAGAATATGTTATTATTAAGCTATATTTTTTATAACATATGAAATATAGATTTTGAATGAAATATTATACAAAATAATACCTTTTTAAAAAAAAAAAAAAATATATTATAAAAATAGTTTTCTACTTATTTTTTTTTTCCATTTTCTAATTTAATTATTACAAAAAAAACTGTTTTAACTAAGCTAATTTAACTTACTTAATAAAGTAATTATATTATATACATTTTTTACTTGGTTTTCAATAACTTGACTTATGGTTCACAATAGAAATATAATCTGTAGTGACATGATATGATAGTGAAATAGCGTAGGTATTCTTAATTTATTATAAGTCAACAAAAATAGAAAAATTAAACAATTAAATTTATACATGTATAGATATATGTGTCGAAATATAATTCTTATAATTTGTCAAATAAAGAAATGAATTATTAAATAAAGTAAAATACGACGAATTAATTTTAAAAGTGAATAAAGTGAAAATTAAAACAACCAAGAAACCGCAGATGATTAAAAATTAATTAAAAAATACGATGTTGTAAATATATCAGGGATTGAAAAGTTAATAGTACCAGTATCCGAAGGTAATTTAATTAAGTATTATGTAAGTATTATGCTTACAACCGACTATTTCAACTTGAATATGGAGGTAGAAACCGTATGGAGTATGAATTGAACTTGAAATATTAAATACAACAAATGAGACTATAATTATATTTTTAAATTTATAGGACCAGTGTCAATAAAAAAGGTGGTACAATAAAAAAAGGTTTAGTTGTAAAACCTATACTTTCATCAAAATTAAACTCTCGCTGTCAAGTTTATTTAATATATATGCAATCTCATTATGATTGCAATTATAATTTTAAGATAGCTTATCAAAATCACCTAACGAAGTTCATAATTTTCAGACCTTCTTATTATTAGGCAACTAATATTTGAAGCGTCTATTTTAAGTTTTTTTTATTATTATTTAAGTACCTAGTTAAATGTTTCGTTTACGTTTTAATATATTAAATATGTAACTTACAGTGCCCAAATCTAATTAAGAAATGTATAGGTACTAGACACGGACAATGTTAAGTTATTCCAATTTTACTCTCAAAAATCGAGTACTATGCTAAATTTCCGGCTTTCTACTTTTCCCATATCATATATACATTCCTTAGTACTTATCTAGCTATCTCGATGAGAGAAATTTAAGTGGAGAAAATGGGCGATCACTTATTAAATATCATAAAGTTGAGGAATTATGTCAGTTTTTTTAATGTGAAAATAATTTAAATTAATTATTGTAATTGTTATTTAGAAAATAATAATATAGATGATTAACAAAATATTAATCATCTAATTATTAGCAGACATAGTATTATGATAATACCCATATATTATAATTAATATGATTACTCAAATATCATAAAGTTGTCAAATCATTTTTTATTATAGTTTTATTATACACACAATAAAAAGATTTAAAGTTTTGTTGTAGTATTTTATACATTTTCCAATCTCGGTGGATGTATACGAGTAAATAATATTTATATTTAAATTAAACAAAACATTTAGTTTTACCTACAATACGTTATATCTCTCGACCAATTATATATTATTTGTGTGTGGGTACCTACTATTTTAATAGTTTTTTTTTAACTTTTAACCCTAAATTTCTATTATTCTATTTCTATAATTTATAATAATTGTATATATTTTAAAATAACAATTGATTTGTTAACAAGGTAAGCCCTAATGTATTATAGAGTAAACCAATACAAATATATAAAAAAAAAAAATGTAAATAATCGAGCAGTCGGAAATAATTGAGCTTTTATTTACCTGTTTTTGTATTAAGTATTTTTTTACATTTTATTTCCTGAGTATTGAACCACAAATAAGTGCATATTTTGAAGGGTACCAGAAATTTTTTCGCAAACGAATAACATAAAAATATACGAATATACAATATTTTAGAGCAGGATTCGAGAATGGCGGACCGCAGACCAAATTCGGCCCTTGTAATAGGAAATATTAAATGGATCGCCAAAAATATTTTTTTCAATGCTAGTTTTCTACACATAATGGATGTTTAATCTATTTCTATGATGTATTTAAAGATAACGATGGTGTTAATTGTTTATTGCTATTTACAATAATAGGTAGGAAACACGAAAATTATTAACTATAATATTTATGTTTTATCTGGTCCTCATTTTTTTTTTTTTTTTTATCATTTGAACCTCTTTAAAATTTAATAACTGACCCTTAGTTTTAGAATAAATTTCGTTATAGAGTAAAATTGTATATAATTCTGTTGGGCGTATAGTTATTATAAATCAATCTTTTGGGTATTATAAATTCCAATATAGGTACTTAATATAATATGGTTTTCTTTGTAGATCGTTTTATATATATCGCATTATCGCGATATTTCATAATCTAAAGTCTTTGTAAATTATGCTTTTTGCTATTTTTATCCATTTCATTTAGTGACAATTTATAGCCATTGTTGAAACTGATAATTCTATATAATTTAACATTGGATAATTTATTACCTTAAGCGTCGCTTTGAGTAAGGTTTCGTAGAGGCTACAGTTGTATGAAAAATTATATATTCTATGTATAATATTTATTATTTTATTAAAATATATTGGTCCAATTACCGTTATACCTTATCGAAAAAAGGTTCATTGTGATCTTTGGCACCCAAATAAGCATAATTAAATTTAGCACAATCATCTGCACCGCCTAATCGAATAATTAAATCCACAAATTTATATACAAAAATATTATAATAAATAGTCTAAGAATTTTAAATTATTTCTTAACAGATATCTCATAATATAATAATATTTCGATGTATTTTTATTATTAATGCATTTTAATAATAAAATTATTTTAACACGGCGTCATAGATAGGCTATTTGGGTACACCGCCGTCGAGGTTCCATTTTCCAAGTATCTTACGTAGCTTATTATTATCATAATTATTTTTTAATCACTGACAACGTTTTGCATCATATTTTACGCATTTCGTGTGTTTACTAGTTCGTGCTTCTTATTAACGCCACGTAAGCCGGTATTGTAAATATTTATCTTTTTGTCGTCAACACGACATCGAATACGTCAAAGTTTTATCTATGCTCATTTAAATGTGTAAAGTTTTTCGTATCAACACGTCAAGAACAGAATAGTTTAATAAATACATACCTATTATATTATATACTTCATTTCTTAACATGATTGATATTCTTTGTTGGCTATAAACATATAATAATATTTAGTAAAAATAATAAAATACCGGCGATAATCTCAATGGTGTTACTAAATTAATGGCTTTCGATTATTTTATCATACGAATATTGAGTTATCATAGTTGATCCCATTCCGTATTTTACTTTTGCCGAACGCCAATTTAACTTTCATCGGAATCGTTAAACGGTTTATCTAAATCAAATAATTTATCCAACTGACTTGAATGTAAATAGTAAATACAACAGTTTTTATAACATTATAATCGATTTGATGGTTAGAATGTATATTATAATGCAATAGTATTATTTAAAATTAAATTTAAAAAATACTTAAAAACTAAAATATTGAAAAGAATGCTAAACTTTTAATTGTACCTTTATTCAAGTCCATATTTTTCCATTATATTTTATCTACAAAAACAACTAACTAATTCTTTGAAAGTATAATAATAGTAAGAATAGTAAGATATGTATTGTTTTGATATTAAACAGCATTACGATTCGTACTTGTAGTAAAATTACTACATACAGCTTAATAGCTTAAAATGGTTAGGCAGATTAAATATTACTAAATTAATTGTTGATAAACGTGCATTATAATATATAGATTTTATATAATGCTTATGGTTTTAAACATCTACATATGCAGTATTGAGAATTATCTAAAACCTAGATTCTAGACAATTTTATAGGAATAAAAATATTTATCACTTTTCTACTAAGATAAAATATACTACCTTTATATCTACCCAATTTCCAAAAAAAATATTTTCTGAGATTAATGATTTTCAGTTTTATTATTTAGGCATTTAGTTTTATTATTTATTTATTTTAGATTTTTCTAATTTATTCAGTTATATTTGCATGTATGAATGTATTACGTATATTTAACTATAGTTATTTTTTAGTCAATTATTCATTATATGTAAACACCGTTTGGTAATCTTATAATATACAAACCATAATAATATATACACGTTTTAAATTGTATGATCTGTATTTTATCCAACTAATTTGGTTATTTTTTTCTCTATTTTTTGAATATATTTCTTTTTATGTAAAATGTCAACAATGATATTATTGTTACACTTAAATAACAAATACTTAACAACTCGTAATTCACTTTATTTTAATTCTTCTTTAATAAAAATAGCCGTCGTTTATAACAAGACGTGTATGTACGTGTGCGCGTGCCGTGATATGCATGGTATACGTAAATTAAAGTGGCGCTTCTGTATATTTCAATTTTACATTGAAAATACGTACAACTTTATATCAAATTATCTTCAAGGTACTCCGTATAATTACAACCACGTGGGATCGTATCTTGTATAATATTTTATATTATAGCAAAGAAAGAAAAATTGGACTCTAACGAAATTGCATCTACGATATCGTCTTATTTTCTTTGTTTTTGTTTTGTTTTGTTTTTTTTTTTTTTTTTATCGCATCTTTAAACGAATCCGTTGTGCTCGTGTCAGCTAACTGTCACGTCTTGAACATGGTCTCGCAGGTTTTCTAATTTATTTATTTTTTACCATGTTGTTTTATTTGCCATCGAAATGTCCTTCTCCGAAATTGCATGTAACGTATTGGTCGCTCCGACATATATATTCATCGAATGTGCCAATTTGACAGGATTTATCGGTTGCGTGTTTTTAAATATTAGTGTAACGACGACAATTATGAATTATTTGGCGTGAGGACACGAATGCGCTTTATGTATAATTGCATTTTATTCCCTTGCCAGGTACAATAAAAGTTATTATGTAACATGAAGGCAAAATCAGCAGTATACATGAAATATATTCTCAAAAAAAAAAAATAATAAATATGCATGTTGTTAAATTTGTAATAATTATTAAAACATTTGCATGCTATAACATCGATTTAATTAACACAGTATTTATGGTAGATTTAAATAATAGATTTATTTATCTTTATAATATTTCAAATAATCTAATATAACTATATACCACAATTCAACCATTAATAGCAGCTGTTGTTGAGTCGCCAAATACTGTCAAAAAACCAAATAAGATAAGTGTTATTATTCTTTACTTAAAATTTATTCCGAAGTTTTCGTGAAATATAATGGGTTTAAGTAAATAGCTTTAAAAAATACTATTTGTTTATTTTTGTGGTAAAACTGTTTGTATATATAGTATAAAAATTAATATATATCAACGTATGCTAAAATTTAAAAAAATGTATTTTCAAAAATTCTAAAATATTAGTATAACAATGTTATATATTATATTCGATTTGTATGTGACTATATATACTGCTAATCTACTCAACTCAAAACTATAGTTATTAGCCGTATATTACAAAAAAAAAGGTTCTTCTCAATTATGATTTATACCCGACAGATTAAATTACAGTAATTTATTAGCTGTGTATCGCAACACATATTATTGTAAAATTACCGTATCTTATTATTTTTCTCATAAATTACGATCGTGATTAAAATTAACAATGAGTATTATAGACGTCGAACATATTTTCCCCTCTCTAAAATGTTAACTTGACCATTCTGAAACATCAAATGTTTGAGCTAAAACGCAATTGGATTGAATTATAAATTATGTAAAAACATTAGTTGAATTTTCTTTGATGATAGAGTTTAAACGTTCTTTTAAAATTAGTATAATTGCTATGACTATGATATCAGTGATTGAATTCATTAATTGAACCAGAATTCATGTTAGATTTCCAAATAGCAAACCAAATTTTTATTGAAAAAAATAATTCAGAGTTATACCGATGAACATTTCTTTTTACATGAGTTTATGTTTTTATACTGCTTTAGTCATTTTTCATTTATTTGATTTTTCTAAAAATACATTAAAATATTTAATAGGTTATTTTAACCATTATATAACAAACCAATATATAAACAGAATTATGTATAAATAAATTATAACTATTTAAGATATATGTGCACATAATTTAAGTACAACAACGCTGTAAACTTTGAGGATTTATACTAATATAGTAAACGTATAGGCAATAAACTATCTATTTGACGTAAGATCAATATTCATCTAAATGTATAATATCAGAAATAAATCGATGGTAGAAACAGGCCAAGTTATAAAATATCACACATTGGCAACAAATTGAATATTTATTAAAATTTATTAATAATGATAAAGGTATAATAAATATATATATATCATTTTTTTAAGTACTTAACATAACTTTCTAATAATTTTTTTTTTTTAACAGATTAATCTACATTTTAAACAAAACTATTGTATTTTAGTCATAACTGAAGATTTTTATTTCTGTGAGTTTACATTACTTGTGTTTTCCACTGTTGATTAATAATAATTTTAGCAATAAAAATTTAATAAATGTTTAAATATAAAACCTTAATTTACAACTGATTTAAATAAAATTGTATTTTATAATTTAAAATATAAAATAAAAAAAATTAAGTACAATGAACATATTTATATAATACTTGGAATTAGACATTTTGGTGAAAACATTTTTAAAAAAATTATCTATGCTCTTTTATGAACATTTACACCAAGATAGATTTAATATTTTATCCATCTTCACAATTTAATATAATTAGATGATTAACATGTAATTATTGAAAAATATTTGTGTGTATTATTTTATTGTCAAAGAATAACAGTATGAATATAATACAAACTATGAATATTTTCGAATCGAACAATATTCGTAAGTAATTTAGGTCGATGATACAGACAACCGAGATAGCACAAATATGAAATACATTTAAAGGTCATCGGGTTCCCGAAACGGAGGAGTCTTCCAATTGTAGTACAAATAAATACGATAATCGGGGAAACATTTAAATTGTTTAAATTATGTTAGTGTAGTAATACATTTTTCGTATAATATTTTATCTATTTTTGTTTGTGTAGTTACTTTATTGTATACTTAGAGCCCAATTTATTACTGGTTAAATTCACTGATCGTTGACGATTAAAAATCTAAACAGTGAATAGATTGTTATCAAATCTCGACAGCTTTTATAACCAGCTAATTAATGATATTTTAGTCACTCAAATACATGTACATAGATGGAGGTATATCACTAAAAGAAAATATTAATAACACTTATTAATAATTTATTGCAATTATGTATTCTTAATAAATATAGTTAATGTTAGCAATTATGTCAATAAAATATTTTACTACAATAAATTGTTAATGTTAATAATTTAAAAAAGCTAATATACTAAAATATTTGTAATTTATCCACAATAATATCGATAATATTTTAATTCATTATTTTTAGTTGTAATGGAACTAAGAATGTACCATGAAGTAATTTTATTTTATGATTTCTCTAATACATAAAAAAAAAACTGAGAAATTCTTAAAATACCTAAGTGCATAAAATATGAAATCAATATAGATTATTTAATTGTAAATTATTCAAGAAATAATAGGTACTACAGTAACACTCATTTAAATTATTTAAATCATTTAAATTTTTAAAATACAATGAGATATTATGTAACATTCAAATACATAAGTAACAGACATAATATAATTTGAGAAAGTGAAGCATAGTTAGTTAAGTGCCTATGTAGTAAGTAATATTATTACTAGATGTAGCTTAATGTAGTTTAAATATATTTTCTTAATTAATATATTTTACGGACAATATAAAATAATATAAATGCAATTAAGATGAAACACCCACGTGTAATATCTCCGTCTTTTAAACATGCAACATAGCAAATTTTACGTTCATAATAATCCATCTTATTCATTTATTTTAAAAATCAGAGTGAATTGACCTGTTATAACTTTAAAGGTAAAATTATTATCTAAGAGATATCAAAAGTTTTTATTAATATTTTAATAATTACAAAGCAAATTACGAGTATGAGTATATGGTATATTCAAAACCATAATTTCTTTATGTATTTTAAAATTAAAATATAAATAAAAATCCCGAAAAGTCCTATGTAATAATTTTACTTCTTATTTTTTAGTCGGCAAATGCACTCTTACTTTAAAAATAACAAAATAAAAGAGATTATTGTGAATGTGAAAAATATGTTGTTTATCTATAAGATGGATCAACACATATAGGTATTGCGTTATCTCAATATAAATTATGAAATACAGTTTCATTCAAAATTATCAAAATGGATTTGCCTAAGTGACAGAGTAGATAAATAATATGTTTAATAGTATTAAACAAAATGTACTACAGGATTGTTTTCATAATAATAAAACAATATATCTATTAGCTATTATGATTTTACTATCTTATCGTGTTAGTTTAGTATGTGGACAGATCTTTATTTTGTATTCGAACAACTATTGAACTATCATCATTCATTGGATATAAATAATAAAATATATAGTCTCTGATTAAAAGCTTGTTTATTATAAAAATCCATTATTTGCGTTGAAACTTTACTTTACCCAAATGCGTAAATAAGTGTCAACAGCGTCAGGTCGTATTCAACTTATTCATGTAAAAAAAGTGATTATATCAACCACTTATAGTTGTTTTCTTACAAATACATTTAAAAATATTCCTCTACTATTTGAAAACCATGAAAAAATCGGCAATAAGTTCAGCCAAATAACTGTTAAAATTCCAAAATGATTTTCGTTATTCTAAATTTATTATAGTCGTACATTGAATATTTTATTTTATTAATATAAAGAAAATATAATTTTAAACTAAATCTAAAATTTAAATATGTAAGTAATAGATGCAATATATAAAAATAAATAAACAATCCAATAAATTACTTACAATAATACAAATACTTATATCAATAAACATAATTTCAAAATCGAATTTATGAGTTTATTATTATTTTTATTGTTTTTATTATTTTCAATTAGCAAATCAATCCTGCATTTTTGTCATACAGTCAAATATTTCGAAAGAATAGTTGTAATTTTATTCTATATAATTATAATTTCGCGTAAAAATTAATAAGAAGATTATTATGTCAATTTGTTTCAATTAATAAAATTATTATAAACCGAATGTTTTACAGTGTAACTCACTTGTAGTTATAGTATATATATCGTTAATTTTATACTTCAATAAACTAGATGATAAAAACTTTTATTACTACAATTCGCTGTTTAACAAAATTATTATAAGTTATTATTACAATAAAATATATTTAACGTATGACACCATTTTCTGTACACCCTCTCCACATTGAATTTATTTTTATATTTCAAATGTGGTTATTAAAAATAGCGTTATCATTCAATACATTTTTATGAACGTATATTTTGTATTCATGACCTTTTAACCAAACCACTAATGGAATCCGATTACAAATGCGGTTAGTGTGTTCGGGTAGTTTTTATTTTGTGACATGAAACCACAGCCATTGGTATACTGTCAGCACAGAATACCTACAGAGCGATGATCCGTTGAAGACGTATTGTATAGATAAAACCGCTTCATTTTATCGAAATATGACGTCGGAAGAAAATTATTTTTTGCAGCTCGTCGAAAACGCATTGTACATGTATGCGTGATATACGAATAAACATAAAAAAAGAGCACTCACGGAAGACAGATTATTTGTTTAATATATATACCTGTATGAAGTGTAAGCGAACGTATAGAAGAACCCAGTTTGATTGTATTGTAGACCAACGTCTAAAATGGTACGTAATATTATATCAAACATGTATTTTACGAAATAAACTTTTACTTGAAAAACTTTGCGTATAACTACAAGCTTATAATATTTTGTCTACATATCATAAATTATACTGTAACTGAACATTAGAAAATATCACATTGCACGTTGAATGAGATTTAAATACCAAAACCCATTAGTTATAAATATAATATAAAATATTATATGTACTTGTTATAAAGTTTATATACATTAATTTTTCAATACTAACATGCACGACATATGTCACATTGGTTGAGTAAGACATTAAACGCATATGATTTACTTAGAAATAAATTCTGAAACGATAAAAATACATACTCTTAAAGTCACATAAGTGGTTTGATAATGGTTAAAAAAAATTGTATAATACTTTTTTAGGAACCAACATTTATAACCGTGAAGTTGTAGAAAACGTTTAGTTCATTTAAGAAAAAGAAAAAAATATCGATATTAACACAAAATAACTATTATATTATAATGTTAAAATAGTTTTTAGTTAGAAATTTATTTAACTTCGTAATTTTTATATGGTGTTTTATTCAATATAAAATTTTACTCAAATATTGTACTAAAATAATCTTACAAGCGACTTTTATTATTTATGCTATATATATTATTTTACCTATTTTGGTTATTTAAAATTTAATATTATAATAACAACTTGGTATTCAATTAGTCATTGACTAAAATTATATTATAAATCATAAATTTAAAAATAACTTGACACAAAAGTTGTAGATTTGACAATGTTTTTGCTAATGATCACGACGAATATATATATAAGCATATTTGGAATGAGATTTATAATTTAAATTCATTGCTTGGTTTTTTTTATCGGCATAAAACAATAAACCAAGTTCTGTTTAAAAATAATACTAACATAAATTACAAAATACATGTTTAATTCTACATAGAAATTTTATTTTTATATTTAGTATTAAGATAATATACTTGGCAGGATCGTAAATAATTGATTGATATGAGTGTTAAGATAATAGTATCTTGAGAACTATAAAATACCTCGAACTCTACTGTACCACAAATGTATATATAAATTAGTTGATACATTTTATTTTTTATACTAACAAATCATAATATAGCATATTTTTTGAAAATTGACTCAAGATAATAATTTTTATTTGGCTGAGATTATAATTTCTTATATATAGCTTCATAAATTAATAATAAATAATAAATATTATAATATATCAGTAATAAATATATCAAGAATAGACCATTGCTCATACCACCGTATAAAAATGGAAAATTAATTGTACCTTATCATTTAAATTTTAAGTAATTGTATTTTTCAAGCCAAAATAAGAAACAAAATCTTATAAATTTATGACTTCAGCATGTTATATTATAGTAATGTATCTGTTTAGTTAAGAAACAGATTTATAGTTTATAATTTAAAAAATATATATAAAATATAGATTGATTGTCACTTATCGTATGGATTAAAAACTAATGAATACTATAATAACTATAACCTAATAAAGATAAAATGTATGTGATATCATATAACAGAATGAACGAGTTGGATGCTTAAGGCAAATTTTAAGTGAAAATTCCAAATAATTAATAATAATTTTCCTTGTACAACAAATTCATCTTGGACAGTATTTATGGTTTGTAAGTATAATCGTTTTTTTCGTTCAAAATAATTTGATATTTTAATATTGTTTCCTCAATATCAATCATGGGTGCTTTTTTTCTACTTCAGTTATTCCTCATCAATATACATAAAACTTGAGAATTTTCAAGAAACCATGGTTAATTAAACATTTATAAGACAAAAGTTTCACATAAAATGCTTAAGTAAAAAAAAATCACCACTATTTGCATTTCACCTAAAACAGTTTTTTAATGTTACCTCTATACACGTATACAACATAAAGTAATAAAATGCGGGCAACCATAATATAAAAAGGCATGTAAAACGTTAAGCACGTATACACTATACGTTAGCACTACCGTTAACTTCTACCCGGTTTCGATATTTTTATTATAAAGCAAAAACTGTCTAACATTGAAATTATTCGAATAATTAAAAATCAAAACGCGTTATGAATTTTTGGTGTTGTATTCAACCAAAAAGTCACTATAATGATTTAGACTATAACAGTATAATGTGATCGAAGAACTATATTACGATATTTATTATCCAAGGAAGAGTTTCTATTCCTTATGGATAAGTATAAGGGTTTTAGCATTTGTGTAAAAAGTCTCATATAAATAAAAAAAAACACGTTTGATTTTTAAATTTATAATAGTTATTTATATAAAAAGTATATTACTATTGTAAAATTGCTAATAACAAACATGTATTTAAATTCACTTATATCGATGATGAGTATCGAACTGACTGCTGTGCCTCATATTTTAATATAATATATGTATTAATTTAATCGTAGTACAAAAGTAACGAGTGTTTATTTTCTCATTGATCAATTTTACAGTGTGTTAACGCATAATATTTATACATATAGAATATGATTCCATATGAAAGAAAAAAATAGACTATTATAACAAATGTTACAACAGCGATCTCAAACCTGGAGCTCACCAACAAATGTTCTATGATGACAAATCCATTTACATAATAGCTAATAAAGTCATTATTATTATTTTTTTTATGTAAAATAAAAACTATACAATTTATTTATAAAATTTGGGAGAAATACTTCTAAATACAAATATTATTACTAAAACAGTAATGACTTTATTGTTTCATTTCTCGTCTGACATTTACGTTAAATTTTAACATTTTGAACTCTCATAGCGTATTTAACTCGTTCGTGCTTCACAATACAATATCATTGTTATTAAAACGATAAAATATTTTAAGTGTATTAAGTTTCAAATTAAAATTATTTAACTCTTTGTTCGTGACTTTTCTACACGATATAATGTGGATAAATTGCTTGTAAATCGAAGATAATCAATTTTATCTGTTCGATAACAGTGAAGAACAATATAATACAATTAAAATAACGTTAGTTAATAATAATTTTCGGGTATCTCGGGCGTTTGATGCACATTCACATACCTCACTACCGGCCGCAGTAATATCGCAGTAGATATCCGTTTACTTCACCTCGGACACCAAATATTATATTCCGTCGAAATATAATAATAAATAACGAAACAATTAAATTAAATTATAACAATGATAACCAACAAGCACAACATTAATATCACAGTTTTGGATCTTACGTACGATCCGATTTATCATTCCGAGATTTTCGTCAAAGTTTCGTTCGCATCGGCGGACTGTAATCGACAGCGACAACGGTGGCGTCTAAACGCGCGCCCAACGTGTTCCCGAGCGGCGCTTACAACCACCCTCATCGTCGCTTGTGCCGACCATCGCCGAACGAATCACGATGGTGTTTGTGTGTGTGCGCGCTCGTGTTAGATTAGATAACATATTTTTAGTTGTAACTTGAACAATTTTCGTGTAAAAATATATTATTTTATGGCAATAAAAACTTACAATATATGTATTATTTTCTAACACAATAAGTAAATAAGATACTAATATACATACATAATGATATCAGTATTTAATATTGAAAATAATAATTAATGTGAATATTTCAAAAGTTTAGATTTACTGAATAAACAGGTGTAAGTACCTGTAAATTGTTGAAAAAAAATCATGAAATACACAGCCGTTGCTTACAAAAAAAAAAAAATAATAGTAATAATAAATTTTATGAATTTTCTTCTTCGTCTGATGAGTTTCATGAATAAACTAAATACGGTTTTCGGTTATATTAATATAATTGATGTACTTACAGAATATTATAGAATGCTTCGAAAATTTTTAAAACTCTATTCTAATCTATAATTCTCACAGATAACGATATAGTATTATAAATTATTATTACGTATGCCATTTTATATTTATTTTAAATTTAATTGAGTAAAATATTATTTAACCATAACATAGAAATTATGAATTATATTATATTATTATTGACTTAAAATTCGAATAAGATATACATCAATAATTTTTTTTGATATCGTATTGAATAATTTCGATTTGTGATTATTGTGAACTTTATCATTTAATAATGAATAAATCCATTCAAGTAAAATCACTGTAAAAAATGAATGAATCTGTATTAAAGTAAATATGATAATATGGGAAGTAATATTCTGTGGATAATTATAGTATTGTATTAACTGAAATTTGGAATAGACTGCTATTTAGTACTTCATAGCTAACATCGAATGTATCAATAATCATAATCGGTTAGTTATTTATCAATGAGTTTTATTATAATTCGACTGTACAATAGTGGTCATTTATTATATGAGCACACAACAATTAAGAAATAGGGAATATGTCACCCATTGCTGGATATAAACTAAAATTATTATGAGTTCGTTATAATATAATATAATATAATACATCAGACTAAGATCAATCGACCATTTTTTCAAAGAAAAAACGTGAGTGATTATACTATATTAAATATGGACTAGAAATTATTATTAAAATAAAATATACTTATTTGAATATTTTTTCTATGCTTCAAAAATAACGTCATAATTTTTTATTAAAATAATAATAGTTTTATTAAAAAGATGCTAATACTATATTATAATATAATTTGTACTTTCATTTTTAAGTTCAATATCAACATAATTGCCTCATTTTTAAACACAACCAATGTTTTTATGTGTTAAGCTATAAGGCATGAATTGGGGAACAGAGTTAGCCTTAATTTATTTTTCATAAGTCAAAGTGTGTACCTTTTAATTTAATTAATCTCAAAACGCGAAAAACGACGATAACAGTGTTTGTCCTTATTCTAGGTTGTATTTGAATTTTCTTTTCTTCTTGAGTCCCCGAGGAAGAATGTTTATGTATATTAACAATGATACGCAACGCTAGTTTTTAGACAATTAATTTATCACCATCCATCCTCAATAGCAAGTACCTAATGTTCATAAACAGCTGCGATTTACGGACGAATTATAAACGACACGATATTTATACATCAACGTAAGCTTTTAGTGTTATACTTGAAAATCTTTCCAATCTTGAAACAAAGCGAAACAACCACAGTAAAATCATATTTTTTGATAAGTGAAAACACACAATATAATATTTTATATATTAACCTTGTCACTAGACACCACTATTAATAATAAAATATTTGTTGGAGGTTCCATGAAAACGTCGTATCGAGATCAAGTTTATAATACAAGAAAGATCCACAACTGCTGTCTTCAAGGTGCAAAAATTATGAAGTGGAAATATTTGAAAGTTCTCGATTTCATAATGTAGCTCAGGTCAATAATTTTATAACTATATAGGGCTATGATATATTTCTTATTTAAAATAGGTAGTAAAATATGAAAAAAAATATGATATAATACTAATAATTATTACCAAACTATCATCAAGTTAATAAGGGCGTGCAATGGGAGGGGGTGCCACATTTATCTCCAAACATAACCATATGGTTCTAACCCTAACCCGAGCAATGTTGAATGCGAAGCTTATTATTTTTTTTTAATTCAATTTGAACATACTATTGTGAAACGTATTATAATTATTTTTTTCATCATTTTTTAATACCTACAACAAATTACAAAATAATAGGTTTATTATTCAATACATACAATACACACACGATATCTGTCTATAGGTATATTGAATCTTAAAAACGATTTTTATTGTCAATTACATCGTCATCGAATTTTAATTTTAATATTATTTATATTTTATATTTTTGAATACTATACGAAAATGTTATAATATATTGGAAATAAAATATCTGATCTTATGGAATTAAAATTATCATCGCATTATGATATCGAATGCCTTACATTACGTTAATTTAAATTTAATATATGTACCTACTATATAATTATATCGTAAAAAATATACACGTGACCTGTTTTTATAGTTAAGCATGCAAAATATAAAAAATTAAAAAATAGATAGTTTTATCTATTTTCTATATAATAAGACATTTTGTGAACATTCAGTACTAATAACAACATTTCTAAAAGAACGCTGAAAAATACAAAAATGATTTGTTATTCGTTTCTTAAGGCTCCGGCGTCCTTACGTTGCATCAAACTGTACAAGAACCCGTCGTTTAAAACTATCAGCCAAGCTTTACCGCACATAAATCAAAACAATTACACATCATTATAATGATACAAATAATAATATTTTCTAAAAAAAAAACATCAGTCGACTATGCGCGTTCAAGAACGTGTCGATTGCTTGATATTATATAGATCATTCACGAATAACCGTTCTCGGATATCTATTTTTTTCATTTAATGCCGATATTCTGTAATACTATTATTGTGATTTACACAATATCATAATACATTATTACATATTATTATTATATATATAAAATACGAGTGCCGGCGAAATAACAATAATAAAATACCGTTCCGATAGTGGGTATTCATTCGTGTGATTTACGCACGTTACATGTATAACGTGATACGTATTTTGAATGATAATATTATCCCTCGTATTGTTGTCGCGCATCCAAAATATATTATTACGTTTGTTTTTTAGGTTCAATTATATTTTTACTATTTCTCACGCATCAGACAGTAATCAATGTTTAATAACCGCAATTGAGTGTTGTTGTTCGGATTCAGTTTTACTATATCTACGATATTACGTGGTAATGATTATAGCTTTCGTTTCTATAATGAATTCTATGGAATAGAATTTAGCGGGACGATGTATAACTTTAGGGATTACTTGTACATTAGTCACAATATGCATTAATATAATATTATTAAATCAGCTATTTGCTAGTCGAATCGATTAGGATTATTATATTCGTATCTGTGATTTACAAACTACAACAGGTGTAGTTCCTATTAAGCAAACATTAATACAGAATAACGCTCGTGGAATTACAATACACTTAGTTCTTCGTAATACATACTACCTTTACCTGATATTATATAAACGTATAAAAATTCTATTCCCTTAAAACAAAACAAAAAAACTCAATAAATTGTACAATTTACTACTATAAAAGGTCATAAGACACGAAACGTTCAGTGATGCAACTAACTTTTCGTAGTAACGGTAACACATTACACAGGCTGCTATAATCAATGCAAATATTGTATAAAAAAAAACACATAAGTTTGCTATCAATAATAAAATATGCATGAAACGATGCGTTAATTTTAAAAATATTAAACTCAAATTGTATTCAATAAAATTTTGAATAATTTGTGTAAAAAATACCTAATATTTAATTAATTTATTGATGGAATCTTTAACCCATCGTTGAATCATCATAATATTCTTTATAGTTTATACCATAATGTTATAACTCATAAATCTGAGTTCCATAGTAGCCATTAATCAACAGTTTATATCATTAATTTTTAATATAATTATCATCAATTTGTGTGCACAATTTTAAAGGCTTTTTTTGTCAATTGTAGCCGATAATTATTTTATTAATATCAAAAATCATATTCTTAAATAATTTTATTAGTTTAATATACATTTCGATTTTCAATTATTTTATCGTTAATTTATTTAAATTATTTACTTCATATTATCATTATAAATATAACAAATACAAAACTAGGTAGGTACATCTAAATTAGAACATGTGTCATTTTTGTGTTTTTCTCGGCTTTGTCATAACTTTTTTTGCTTATATTTTGTACGTACATAGCAAAAGATGCATGTGTTGGAACCCCAGAACCCAACACTGGCAATAATAATGACCTATTTTTAATGGTTTGAGACCTTCTGGATTTTTATGAAGACTAATTAAGTTCTAACTTTATCCGTTGTAGCATATGTTCCATATGTACTTTATTTCCCCTTATAAATTATTTAACCATATTTTTATTCCTACTATAGTCTCTAAAAATCCTTCTATTTTTTTTCATAACTCTGTTTGGTTTTATTTGTCCTTCACGATTTGTACTCGAGTAAATGAGTAATAACTAAAACTAAACAAATACTCACCGTTCCTACCATTTGAATTTTATATTTTTTTCTTTATAAATTTGAAATGATAAAATAGAAAATTCTTATATCTTGTTGTTCTACTTTCATAAAAACTTGGTTATTAAATATCAAACTAAATTGAATTAAACAGTTATGTCAGCTACACGTAATAGTAGAGGTTTTAAACCATAACTCGAAACCAAGAAAAAATATAAGTAAAACTAAATAAAGTTTATCTTATAAAAAATATATACATATAGATCACTTCGTATTATTTAAATGTAATTCTTATAACAAATTATTATAAATTATACGTCAGATAAATAAACATTTTATAATTTGATAAACGCAAATAGAAAATTGTCAGTTAATTGTTTTTTTCTTTTGCTTGATAAATAAATGTATCATACATAAATCGGTTATATTTATATTTGTATTGATATTTATTTTAATATCATATATAATATATACGCACAATCAGAATAATTGGTTTAAAATTTAAGAATTTACCGTCATAAACCGCTGAATGAAGAAGCCATCCATCAGTGAGTATTGACACTTGAATGCGAAATATGTATATAAATTTAGAAATATTTATTTGGGCAATTTAATTTTTATACAATAATGTAATTAAATTATATCGATGACTTAAAAAAGATATAAATAACAATAAATCAGTTATTTTTGGTTAGTTAATGTTAAAACGATGTTTTTTCATATTCTGCAAATAATTTGAAATTAGTTTTTTTTTTTTTTTTATTTCATTTTGACAAATTTTGCTTTATATTAATTATATAAAATATACTTCAACTCATTTCTTAAAAACAAAACTCAAGTAACTAAATAACTAAGTATTTATGCGCTTATTATATAATATATATAGGATTAACAGCGTGATTTTTTTCTAACAGTAAATACTCATAATCTCGAAAAATATTAATTAAAAATCTTTACAAAACCAAAATATTATTTGTTATTTTTAAGTTTGTGTCAGCAAATTAGATGGATGACATAATGCAGAATACCAGAGGTTATCCACTCTCTTCATATTAACGTATACATTATTATTATAATTACTAACTATTCGAAATTTGATTTTTATATCAATAAGTACTCAGTGAAAAAATATTCTTCTGTGTAAAGATCAATTAAAAATGTACGCTTTTTATTCAAAAACCAAGAAAATCGATTAATGATGAAAATAAATAATAGTACAAATACAATTTTTTACAATAATATTGGATTTTTATGATTTTCAATTAAAAAATGTTTATATCTATTTTTCCGAAACATAATTAGTAAGTAGTCGAAAATATCATTTTTTATATCTTAAAATATACGCAGTGAAAAGTGATGAAAATTCTTTCATGAAATTAAAATATCAAAATATGGAACTCCAAACACAATACAGATGAACTTTTCATTTGTAACATTATAGTCAAACACCTTTAAAATGTGTATATATAATATTATGACACATTATAAATTGAGTTAGTTAAATTAAGTTAATGATGAAAATGAAAAACGATTAATAATAATTATATATAACCTTAAAGCCAATATAAGTTTTGCAGTCGGTCTATAATTACTGAAAGTTTAAAAACTTTAACAGCTATATTCATACAAGAATTTTATCACTCTACCCTATACTATTCTATAGTATAGAAAGAAAACAAATAATGATAGTAACATCATAATAATGTTGTAATTTTGATAAAAAAAAAATACATATTTTAATGTTGGTTAAATGTCTTCAAAAATGAATTAGGATAAGTAAGTATTTTTCTAATTACTATAAAAAGTTAAATTAATTAGTCCATAATATATAATACATTTTTTATTAATAAAAACAGAAAATACATCAATTATAAATATGAGCTTAGGCATAAGATAGGCATGATATACACACCTTGTAAAAAGTTCTACTTACTTTAAGTTTGAATATTTAATTTATTAATAAAATAACAATATAATTATTAATTACTAGTGAAATGTATAACATAACAATTTTAGTCTTTTTATACCACTAAGTATATTTTATGTTATGTTTTTTTAATATTTTTATTAGGTTCAGTAATTTATTTTACTATTAGTATTACTAAAACTGTAGGTTTATATTTTCCAATAACATTTTATTTATTATAATAATGATTTATAATTTATATTTATACCATACTATATTATTATTATTTTTTGAGTAAGTACCACCTCATCGTAAAACATCGTCAATAAGTTAATTATATAAATAGGAAATAATATAAAAATTAATTTACAGGTTTGGAAAATTTCATTCCGTGTAATAAAATGTATAATATCCTTAAAAGTCACCATGAATAATGTTTTTGAATTATAATAAAATAATTAATACCTAATGTTAAAATATATAATTTTATTTAAATTTTAAATTCTAAAATCAATAAAAAATAATTTATTTTGTTTATATATTTATTAGCAACGTTTTATTAAATATAGTTTTGATTTCACCCCAAAATTATTTGCATAAATAATTTCAGTAACTATCTTTATCACCTTCATCATTGTATACTACCTATTATATTCTCTGGTATTTTAATTATTTATAATAGTCATAATATAAATTTAGTTTTTTAAATTAATAATAATTATTGCTGGTTCATGGATTCACTTACTTCAACAATTCAACGATAAATAAATTTATTAATCGTTTTAATTTAAATTCATATAAGATAGAAGTATATAACTGAAGTTTACTAAAGCCCGATTTTATTAAACGTGATGCTGATACTCAGTTTCCTGAAATAATGTCACTAGTCACACCTGTTTAATTATCTTCCAGATGTGACTACACCACTTCCTTCCTATATATATATATATATATATAAAACAGAGGTTCCTTCAATTTTATTTTTTCTGTTGTGCATTTATTATTAGTAGGTCAAAAACAATCCAACTAAGAGAAAACTTCATCTATTAAACATTTTAAAACATTCTATAAATTACTGCAACTAATTTACCTATGTGATGAGCCGTGTATAAGATAATTGATTGTATGTACTTGTTTTTTAAAGTCAAATAACGTACAGTATAACTGGTCATAAATTACAATAATAATCAATAAATTAAAATCAATGATAAATAATTCGCTCACTTTAATGTAGAATAATATTGTATTATTATTTTTACCAATTAAATAATGATAAATGTTCAATTGGCGATGTGTTTTAATAAATGATTCAGACTAAAATTATTATGAGCAAATCTCAGTTTTTTTATAAATATATACTAAAATAAAATAATATATATGTAATATATATAATATATAATATATATGTCCATAAAATATTTTTTCAAAAAATAAAAATATAACTAACATATTTTCGAAAGTCATATTTCAATTTTATAGTTGCCTGGAGCCTAAAATATCAATCATCCAAGAATTTAAGACGCATATTTTATTGATAAAAAGTAAACGGGTCGAGCTTTTGAACATAATTATAATAATAATGTCAAATATCATTTATTCTTTTTTTTTTTTTTTTTGAAAATTGTAATTTACAAACTTAACACACTTTATTTGTACACATTGCAGAAAATTTCATTTTTTTGAGTAGGTATCATATAAGGTGATATAACTTTCATTCAACGTATTATAATATAATTTAAATATGATAAAAATTAGATATTTTTGTACGAAACATACTTATCATTTAATTGTGAAACAGCGTCTTGCTTATTTATATACTGTAACTGTATTTATATACAAATGATAATTGCACTTCATTAATAGTTTAACACATTTTTAATTATTAAAAAAATATTAAATAAGATGTATTTCATTTTTGACTGATAGTCAGTTTTAAGATCTAAATTTTTTTTTTTTTTATAAATTTAAATTAAATTATCTGTTACACTGCCAACAGCTTCACTAAAATCAAAATTTATTCATAAACGTATAATTTAATAAAATTATTATAGTATTATGATAGCTCAATAATAAATTCACTTATAAACTATACTATTTATTGTACCTATTGTACGTTATTTTCATTATACTTATTCGTTTTTATTATTATAAAAAAAAAAATAAATATTTAACGAGATTGATGCTTGAAATCTTTTATACTTTTTTGTAAAATCATAAACAAATATTAATGTTTCACATAACAATGTTCGTAAAATATCAATATCAATTTTATCGTGATAGAATGATAGAATCTATATGCGATGTGAAATGATTACATACCACTGCACATAATGGTATCGAATAACGTCGTTACATTCGTGGTAATTTAATATTATTTAATTTTTGTTTTCTTTATATTGTATACATTTTACAGTTATTTATTATTATTACCTATTATTTTTTTTCTGCAAAAATGTATTTCAGAACCTGATACCCATTATAAATGTACGCCATACGAACTCCAACTTTGTCCACGTTGGTTTTAAAACTATCTCAACTCTAAAATCTTAAAGCTAAAATGAAATAATATACTGGTGACGTGATACCTGAACCACTCGATTGTGTGTATATATATATATATTAGAAAATACTTACTTACTTTTACTTAAATATGTTGTAAAAGTTAATGTTGAAAATGAATTTTATATTATTCATGAAATATTACATTATTTTAAGCAACTAAAATATGTTTATTGTTTACCAAGAGGTTATTTGTTTATTTTGAATATTGTATGTAGACTATTTCCAACCTCATATTTCTTCAGATGGTCCAAATACTTTCATATAAATTTAAAAGAAAATTATTATAATCACAAGAAAACTAAATTCCATCATTTTTAAAACCTATAACCAACATTTATAAAAGAATCGGGGTAAAAAATATATCGCTTATAACAATTGTTACTCTCCGCTGTTTTGCTGCTATTTAAATAACAATAGTTAAATACGTCATAATGATTTAATTCGTATCAATGTATCACAGTTCGCAAATAACACGCGTACCGTGGGTCAGCCTCATCTGAGGCAGTTACTAGACCATTGTTTTTAATTAAACCTTACCAACCACTAATAATTACCGTAAAAACTTTTTGACTTAATAAATGATCTTTACAAAATTCCAGTGTTACTGTAGCTTTTAACAAAAATTTCTTAGGATTAATAATTTATAAAATTATAATAAACATTTATAAAATCACGACTGAAAAAAAATTAAACTTTATTAATATTTTGTATAATACTAGCTGCTGATTTCTCACGGCGTTGCCTTTGTAAATTAACTAACAACAATGGTTATACCCTGTCATTAACTCCATTTCATTTACATAAACAATGAATAGGTACTTTTAACACGTCAATATAATAAAATTCTTAGTTATTGATCTTATAGAAATAATAGCAGTTAAATTTTAAATTTATAGATAGTGTTGATTATTTAATTTCTTTAAAATTTATTAAATTAATAAAATACCTATTCTAAATTAAAACTACACTGTAGTCTATAATTATATAGAACTGTTAAACATTATTTCAACAATTACTATGTAGAACAAAACCACATTTAATTATTTACACTACACCATGAACTAGCTGCCTTTTTAATTAACTGACATTCTATATTATAATATAGGAGGTAGTAAGTACATAAGATTTTTCCTTTAGTAATAAATGCATTAAAATATAAAAATATATTAAAAAAATAAAGTTATTATTAAATATTCATAGATAAATATTTATTGCCATAAATTTAAATTATCATAGATTCCATATCTTTTAAACATATTAAACACAGTTAAATAATTTGAAAACTACTCATTCTAATTTAAATTTATAAGTATTTCAAAATAATCAAAATATTTATCTAATTAACAATTTACATAAAAAGGATGAGTTTCATATAAAATTAAATAGTTAGTAATACATATAGAGCATTTCTTAAACGATATAATAAATCAAAGTTTTTAAAAATATGATCTTTAAGAAGACGCCAGACCCGCATGTGTAATACTTTAAAATGCTCATAACTCGCTTAAAAATTAAAATATCGTAAAAAACGACAAGAGAACACAGGTAATATCCTTACCTTGTAAGTTATATAATAGGTTATTTCACTCTAATATTTAAGCTAAACACACAAAATTGGTTCTACAGAACGAAAATTTACCATGTGTACGATTGTAAGACGGAAACAACACATGCGGGTGTAGTGTCCATTTAAGTGTACTTAAAAGTTTCTGAAATCAGAATCCTAAAAAAATAAATATTATGAAGAAAACACTGTAGTAAATATGCTTGGTAAATTGCTCTGTACAGTATATATATATTATTATGTATAAACTATGTTTATTAATTGAAAAATTAGTAACCCTAGTTTCTACCTACAATATTATATTGCGAATATTTTAATGGATTTTTGTTCACTGCGATATTATAACATTTATATCACGGTAAAACAGAGACCGTTAGTCATATTATATAAAATTAAAAAAAAAAACTGTTGTTTACAACTTTCCAATAAATTAACACCTTATTTCCTAAGTACACACTTAACCTAACTAAATATAAAACTCAATATAAACATATTGACAAGACATATAAATTATTCAGCTTTTTTTAGTACAAAAACATATTCCGATTATTGTCGTTACAATAATAATAGTGCTATAAATAACCACAATAACCCGTTAAATAGTTTTACAATAATACGTAATGATGTATTAAAAAGTAATTATGTACGCTCTGAATCACACACAATCGGTGCCATTCCAAATCGATGCGATTTAATTAATATAACAATATGTTACTTGTATATTCATCGCCGTGATTGTATCGAAACACGATAATCAACGCGTTTCTATGTTAAATGTTTACAGTAAACACAAAATTCGTTATTTTACATAATAATGGATTCGAATATCTCCTATCCTTTGTCGTTTTCGTAAATACATAAGCCATGTATGACACAAAATCGAAAATTGAAGCAGACTTTATATCGCCTTTACTTGGTAAGTTAACCGAAAAATTTACAACACATATTTGTGATGTAAACATGACCAGTTCGTACATATGTATTTAAGCTCTCGTAATTTATTATTTTAACAGCGCTCCCTTTCCATCCCAAAACAAACTCAATCCTTTGATAACGCATGTGGATAAACATTCACCCCAACAATTAATAGATACTTATTTTATTTTAGAAATATTATTGTTGAATTAAACAAAAACTTACAAGTAAAGAAAACGTAAATTATAATATATTGTTTTAAAATAAAAAAAAATATAAAATAAATACATTACTTTAATAATAATATATCCATACTGCGACCAAGTTAAAGCGATGACCAGTTTTTATGGAACAAAACCAGATTATTAGGTCAAAATGGCCATTGCTTTAACTTGATAACATTTATACTTATTTAATTATCTATTATAAGCCTATAAATATATATAATTGTTTTAATAAAATATAAACCATATTGTAAAACAAGTGAGATAAATTGTTATCTCTTACAATCAAACATATTATATTTATACCTCATTTTAAATACTGGTATTTTGTAATTTACAAATATAGTTAAACTCAATTTGAAGACCACAATACTTTTAAATGCTTTCAAAGTAAAAATATTTATGGTATTTGAGGATTTTTGATTACATACCTATCAAATAAAAAAAGAAAGGTAATTAAATGAATACTGCTCTGCTCAGGTGTTGAGTAAGTCACTATTATATAGGTCTGTTAAATTGAAATTCTATGATACATTGCATACGAAAAAAGAATCTTAAAAGAAACGATCTATTAGCTCAGATTGGTAATAATGAATTTTTGACATGACAATAAAAGTAATTTATATTACTTTTATCTTAATATAGTATGTTGATGTATAATTGTTTTCAAAAATGTTGTATTTATTATAATATTAGTATTTAATGACTACAATAATTTATATTTATACAATAGTATATAACTAATATAACATTTATTAATTTTTTTATTTAATAAAATCTTTCTATAAATAACGTATTCAGTAAAAATAGATTTATAGTACCTATAAACAGATAATCTTTTAAAATAAATCTAAAATGTTATTTTGTATAATGAAATTCATAGTAATATAAAATACATAAAAGTTTAAGTTCCCACAAATAATGATTTAAATGATAACAAAATAATTAGCATATCATTATTCATCTTTCAAATAAGTAATTTCGTCCAAGTACGAACTTTAAATCTCTATAAAAAAATAATTATCTATATACTTTTTTGATTTAATGGTTTTAATATAAACTAGTCATGAAGAATATTGCATAAAATATTCAAACTTTAAATACAAAAAAAAAAGTGTTTTAAAATGTTTAACTATACAAAATACCTAGCTTGTAATTGTTTGCGATTTTGACGAATTAAGTCAAATAAAAAAAAAATTGTGCCTAGGTATATATTTTTAAAACTTTTATAAGAATATAAGAATATCTTAACTTTTATGAGAGCTTGTGTTAAATTTTCACCAATAATTTTTTATCGACATCTATGTGACAAAAAAATTGAAAATTTCTTATGCCTGTAAATAGTTCAATAAGAGTTAAAAAGTAATTACAATTTTATCTTATGATTAAAATTATACATTAAACATTTGGTGAAAATGTCAAGTATCGATAGTTATTTATTTTTTTGAAATAAAATGAAATATCAGCAATTGTTTGAGGAGAAATAATTACTTTACAAGTGAATATAGAATGTCGTAAACATTTGAACTTTAAATACTCATTAAAAATAAATTTAGCTTAATGTTAAAATCTTTTTTCTTATATAGGTTAAAAAACTAATAAAGAACCATGTATTACATTTTTAAATCTTAGGTATAACAAAAAAATGTATGAATTCCTAATTACAAAATAATTTTCCAATTTTCTCAATTTTTATGAATTTAATGAAAATTATAACTTAAAAAGCTTATAGAATACAACATTGCGACTACAGATTTTCGATATTTTTTAATTGAAAAATTAACAACCCATAAGGAGATTTTAATTAAATTTTTAAGCATAATATCTTTAATCAATTTATTGATTATTCATCATTGTGCTCAAGATCTAAAATCTATACATTAGGTACATTAGGAATTTGGAAAGGGTATGACAAATCACCACGTATGTTGTTAATAATAATGAAGGCTTTGATTTATAAGATTTTTTTTAAGTATCCTCTTACAAATTTATCTTCTCATAAAATATAACATTGTTCACGATTTACCGCATAATATCGATTTAAATAGACTATATTAAATTCTAAGTGGAGCGATTAATATATTTATTTTCATTTTTCTTTGTGTGTTTTTTTTCCTGTTTGTTGTTCCCTTTTAATAAAATAAAAATACTTCAATTTTTAATTTTAAAAAAAGTTTTTGGTAGCAAATTGGATCTAATTGGTACTTTTGGGGGTCAAATACATAAGAATTTTTTTTTAAAATCACCGTATTTGTCAAAATTAATTTCATTTTTTTGTTATATTAGGTTTTTTTATAAGTGTTAATTAAAATAGAAAAAAATTGTTTTTTGTTATATTAGATTTTTTTATAAGTTTTAATTATAATAGAAAAAAATGTGCGTACAACTATAAAATTGTATACGCGTTTGGGATAAAAATATTAAAACTTACCAAAATATTTTGCAATTAAAATGAATTAAATTGTAAATATTTATATCTAATATTTTAAAATTTGTTACAAAGTTTCTCACGGGTTGTTAATTTTGTAACCAAAAGAACTAATAAATATATAAACATAATAATTTTTTTATATACTTTTAAGTTGTAAATTTGGATGAAATCACATATTTTAATATTGTTAATTACTTTGTTATACCAAAATTTATAATTTAAAAACATTATTCGTGGTGATTTACAATTTTTATGTATATTATTGATATTTTAAAAGTATTTTCAATTATGAACACAAAAAAGTGCATATTTTAATAAAAGTAATATAATACATATTGAGAAAAAAATTATTTTTGAAAAATGTAGAGTTTTATTTTATTTACTTTTATCTCCACATCCTTTTTTTACTCTTATGTGACTTGTGTCAAGACGCCGTGTCGTATTACCCTGAATATTTATAATATTATTTATATTTCAATTATTCTATGAAATCGTTATTTTTTCTTCGGACAAGGAAAACATAAAACCTATTAAAATTGATTTAGTTTACAATAAATTCAATATAGTGGTTTTCTCGCTTTATTTATTTTAAAATAATTAGAAAATGTTTCACTCTCATTCATTAATACACACAGGACTTTCTAACCTAACCCTAGGAGTAATGGTAATACATTAATTTTGTTGAAATCGCATATTATAATTAATGATACAAGAGAAACATGGTATTTTGTAGAGAAAGACGATTAGCGGCGAGAGGTGACCTCTTAACACCCTTTGCACTATAAAATATTTTTGTTTTAGCAAAATTACTCAAGTTTACTCGTATTTTAACAAAAAGTAATATGCATATTTTTTTTTTTACTATTTCCTATCGAATATAATAATTAATATAATTATTAAACAAATGCTAAACCGTATTCCTAATAATAACAATAATAATAATGGTATACTTATTTATTATTGTATCATCATCATCATTGACACCGTTTTTCTGATTTACACACGTACCCTTACTGTACAGCCAGCTCTTGCGCCCTGACAATCGGCATGAACCTGAATTGGTGGCCGCTGAATAAAGTGGAAGGACAGCCGCCGGATCGTCCAAACTTCACAGACGAACAGCTGGACAACGTGGTAGCCACTATGTACCTGGTTGCTATCGGCTGGTCGCAGTGGTCGGGCACCTACGTCGGTCGCGTGGGCCCGTACGCGCTAATGGCGTTTGGCGTGTCCGTGTCCATCTGCGGCAGCATACTGGCGTCCTTATTTTCGTGCCACGTCTACTGCGTGTACGCGGTTCGCGTCCTCCAGGGATTCGGATGCGCATCGCTGGCCGTGGCCGTGCCCGAATACATCATGATGAGCAACGCGAACGTTAAGGATTCGTACCAAAGCGAGTACTGTGCACTGCCACGATATAATAATTAATTGTAGACAAATAACAAATAATCAGGAAAAAAACTCCCGACCCATAAATAACTCCCAGTGTGTAATTGGTATGTAAAGTCTATGTTCTGTCATACAGACATGATATTATAATAATATTATACAAAAAAATATATTATTATCCTTTATCCACCTAGATTTATCGAAGAACGCTCATTATTTCAAATACGATTAATGTGTTTTCAAATATCTTTTTTTACGACATTTTAAATTGTTACAGACAAACGCTTTGGAAAAAAAATTATTATTTTTTCAGTTTTTAAGTAATTAAATCAAAGCCAGGTGCTTTTTTTAGTGAGTATGTTTGTTTAGTTTCTTTAACTCTGTTTAGAATAAAGTATCTTTCTGTTAGACTAACAGATGATGGAAGGTTTAGAAAGATATCAACCTCTTTTACCTGTTGAGTTATGTGTACTATACCTAATCTAACCGGTTAAAATGTTTCGTGTAGATGAGTTTTGAATAATTTATCTTTATCGAGATAGGAAAAAACAAAAGAGTTAAAAGATTTTTTTAAGAGGATTAAGGGTGTTTTATATTGCAGAATTTTTTTAATTTATTTCCATAAGCTACCATCTAATAAAAAAAATTTTGTTAATTTTTGTTCGAAAATATTAGTTTTGAGCTTAGTTAGAAAAAAAGAAATCGTGTGTTTTGATGTTTTGATACAGTAATTTTTAAATATTGCAAATCTATTTTATTTATTCGAAATGAAAATAACTGAGCAAGTTACAAATATATATTTAAAATATATTCAAAAAATCCTATTGCTTTATTCTATTTCTATAAAACAATACATTTAACTTAACACATACCCAGACCTGTGAAAAACATGTAATCGACTGAGTTTAATAAACATTTTAAGATATAGATCATTTTATTTTTATTTTTAAATGCTTATCTCAAAACATTTTATAGACACAAGTACAATTGTGTATTTTAATTGAATTAAATAAAAATGAAGTATTTTATATAAATAATTAGTTTCATACATGATACGGATGTATCTAGCCATATAATCTAAAAAGGTAAATTAATTTTTAAAGCTTATAAAGCCAAAATATTGATGTACAAACTGTAGTTAAAAATAATGGGGCAACAATTAATCTTTAAATCTCGATGGGTATGTACGCAAAGCCTTGTGATTGGATTTTTAACACGATTTTGCAGATAACACTTAATTTAAGTAACACTAGTAAATCATATTATAGTGCAAGCTTAAAATAGTATAACATCATACAGTCAAAATTACAAAAAAACATTACAAACTTATAACACGCACAATTACCACCCATGTATATTTGTGTTTCATGGGCAGAAGCTGCTAATAAGTTTGTAAATTAATTCAAATTTAATTATGTAGACGATACACCTTCACTAATAATATAACTTATATTAAACTCATGGAAGATATTGTAATGCAAAGTAATGTATTTAATTCAAACAACATGTATTTCTTGAATTAATCAAATCTAGTCATTTACTTTATTATTTTCTAAATTTCAAAACATAAAATAACTTAACTACAACTAACTTCCGTTCCTTTTTTTATCCATTTTGAATACTCTTTAATTTTTTTATTGTGAACATCGAAAGGACACGATTTAAATGTGTTGTTTCCGTTCTACAAAAATACAACATAGCAAGTTTGTGTTAAGTAGAATCAATTGTATATTATTAGCTTTAGTTTTTGAGTTAATTGACCTATATTCAAATACAAAAAAAATTATCTGTGCTTAAACGCTGTCTTTTTTTTTTTGTATTTTTTTTTTTAGGACAGAAATTATCATTTTTAACTTATTATGTTTAAAATACTCATATCTTACTAATAAATTAAAATATTGAAATTATAAAAAAGTATATTAATTTATAAACAAGATGTGAGTATAGTAAATATTATAAATTAAAAATGATCATTTCTAGCTTAAAAATAAAAATATAACGCTTAAGTGCAGATAATGTTCTTACATTTAAGTTTGATAATGGGTCAATTTGTTTTAAAACTAAAGTCAACAATAAACAATTGATTCATCTAAACGCAAATTTATATATTGAAAGACGGCGACACATTTGTGAATAGCGTCTCTCTTAAGAAATGAATTATTGTAAAACAAATATTTAACCTACAATTACTCGAAGTTGGAATTTATCTCCCTTTATTATCCTCGATGTAAAATAATTTTTTTTTCTGGGTATATATAAATGTTATTTTTCTTAATACATGAGTCGATGTTAAACCTTAATATAGTTATTTGTATACACTGTATAGTATAGAATAAAATTTTAAATATTAGGAAAACAATGATTAATCTTCAGATTTATAAAATTAGTCTAAATAAGTTCAGTTTATTACATTGATTGCATCACCGTGCTTCAAACTTTGCGAACTAATAAAATAAATTTCAAAATCCTTTAATCACAATAATATACGTATTACAATATTATACTACAATACGTTTAACCTTGGATACAAAATCATAACTCATAAATAACAACTACAATCTAATTAAAAGTAAAACAATGCATCCAATAACCGTATAACTTTTTCTACTAAATATTAAATTAAAATAATTCACGAGATAAACTCACAACTTATAATACTAAACCATTATTTAATTACAGCATAATGCATTATGTATAACAAATGTAATATTCTTATTAAAACAATAATAGTATTATATTTTTAAATCCAAAATTAACAGCTAACACTAATATAATTAAAACATGATATTGCTTAATTCAAATTCCTAATTAATGTTTAAAAAAAAAATATATATCTAAATAAATATTCTACGTATCGTAATACTTAGCGGTCATCTCATGTTAGATAACTATTGTATTGTAATATGCTATAATATTATTAGTGTTATTTTTATGGTAAAGAATTAAATAACTTTACTTCATAATCATATTTTCAATAGTTGAATCACATATTTTGTTAAAATTACTTTATAAAACATGACTTTAAAATAAAAAATTTCTGAAATAGACCTATGCACTTTAGATGTATCATGTATTTAGCAACTTTTAGATGTAATTAAAACGTACACACCGTATGAAATACATCCACCTTCCACGCGTGTCACACATTTCACTTTCACTTTGTACTTATTTTGTTATTCTGTTAAGAAAATTATTGTATTAGGTTAAGGTTTAATATTTTATAAAATTAAATAAACTTATAGTAATAGAAATTTTTTGTTGAATATAATTACAAGAATAATGACAACTTAAAATCACAGAGCTAAATATAGTATTCTTAGTAAAAGTTTTTTCTTTTCTGATATCCATACTTAGATGACTTATTTTCTTTTAATGAAAATATTAAATCAAATTCAAACATTTTAACTAGATAAATAATTTATAAATAAAATGAAATAAAAATAATATAACATTTTAGAAAATGTGAGAGAATGTATACCACTCTACTATACAGTGCCGAATGGATTAATGTGTATTTGAATTTTACTATCTATATCATTATATACAATAAACGATTCTGAACAAAAACGGTCTACACATTAGCCTACAAGTTCAACAAGTATATTTTGTGTTGTATTTTCTGATATTGTAATTCAATTTATTTTATTATTCATAACACAGTAAGTTAAATTATTTTTTGTTGAAGATATTTTATTTGAAAATATCATTTTGTGTGTAAAATATAATTATACAAGTAAAAGTTGTAAGTCCCAAAGTTAAGTTTTATTTTTTTTAATATAAAAAAATAATGAAAATTGTTTTTCATAATTTAAACATATAATTTTATCCAAATTTGAACTTCAAATGTCCATAAAAATAAATCATGTTTATACATTTTTTTGGTTTTAATATGAACTACTTACGATGAATTTTGCTCTATATTATCAAGCTTTAGTTATAAAAACTCTACGTTTTATAAATTTTCAACTGAAAAAATGTTTAAGAATTTAATAAACTGTATCAATATTTGAACTCCAAATGCTTATAAAAATAAATTGTGCCTATGTATTTTAAATATTTTTATAAATCTATAAAAAAAACTTTTGTTTTATATAAGGTATTAAATATTCATATTTTCATGTTTTATTTATCGACATTTATGAAAATAAAAATATAAATAACTTAAAAAGAGCCAAAATATTTATAAAATTATACCATGTGTCTAAAATAATAATATAAACATTTGAAAATAATTCTAAGTTTCTACAGTTAATTATTTTTAAATTACAACAAAATATCAAAGATCGCTTGCGAAGAATATCTTATACCATAAAAATTTGAATTTCAAATAGTCATAAATAATTAATGTGACTTTCTGGACAACTTTTTTTTTATGGTAAATAAAAAAAACTTATGAGAAATCTTTTATTACATTTTAAAATTTAGGATATTATAAAAATATAAATTTTTAAAAATGTTTAACTACAAAATAATTTGAAAATGTTCTAGATTTTACGAATTTCATTGGAACTCTAAATTTAAATGCTTATAAAATGATATCGTGACTTGTGGCTATACATTTTTTTCAGTAAATAATTTTTGTATCAGCATTTATATAAAACAAATAAAAAATTCCAAATGTCAATAAATAACTTAAAATGAGTGAAAATATTTTTTATATATAGAACATGATCATTTAATAAAAAATTGGTGAATATTTCAAGTATCTTCAGTTATTTGTTTTCGAATAATGTACGCCAAAAAGAGGAAATGTAGGAAGACAATTAAAAATCAATCCAAGTACAAAACTTTTGCTGTACAAAACTCTCCTTAAGCTAATTTAGTTATATGGAATTCACTGTAGAAAGTAGCAAAAAAATCTAATATCTACAAAATCCAAATATTCCAATCGACTTCATTACGAATAATGATTGCACGACGTAATCCACCTTACATTTCAAATCATACCTTACATTCATTCTTAAAAATCCATAATGTTCAAGAAGTAGCCAAAATTGCATACAAACTATTTCGTGCCTGTCTTACAAAACACTCAAATCCACTAATCCTTGCTCTAAATACTTTGAATCCATCTCAAGAAATCCACCTAGAAAGTTAAAGTGAAATTGAAAACATGGCCTAAAATAACATTAGCCCTCTCTGGTCAATAAATGTTGGCGTATTGCTGCAAGGTAATTGCTTCATCATATCAATCATGAATCAAGCTTATATATATTTTAAATCCTCAAATATGCTTATTGTAAAAATTGATTTATAGATTGTATATATCAAAAATAAAAGTTAAAAAAAAACTAGTTTTATGTGAAAATTCATGTTTTTTCATAATTCTTTCAATTATTTTGAAAAACACTAAAAATATATTTTAATTTGGATTTCTCTTAAGTATAAACTAAATTTGACAATAAATATTCTATTATAAACCACCCTTAAAATTTAAAATAAAAGTATTTTTTCAACTATTCGTCTTGTAAACTATTACTGTCTCAAAACAAAACACAAATTATTATAAAATCAATATGCATTCATCACTCTGCTCAGAATCCAAAATACTATAGTTTTAATGATTTTATAGAAAACATTGAATGATTTTCGATCAAATAATTTTCAATACAAACAATACGATATTTAACATTTTATAATTATAAAACATTCATTTTATAACTGTTTAAATTTTTTTTCATTTTAATACAGCGGTTCCTAACCTTAAACGGCTCGTAGTGACCCTTCCTAAAGTCATAACATAACTATCATAAAAATAAATAAAACCAGCAAAAAATTTAAATGGGTAAGATATTTATTTAATTATAGTTATACAAGTACATAATTTATACATTTTATTTAGTCATTACACATTTACGAATTTGTACATATTAAATTAATGGGATAGATGAGCTTGCACATCACTGTAAATTATAATCTAATTTATACCTAAATAGATATAAGTATTTAGATATATTTCACTTGTTTTAATTTAAAATTATCTTGTAAATAGATAGATTTATTTATGTCTATAAATAGACATACAATTTAATTATTTGTATCCTTTATATTAATCTTTGATAATTAAACTATCAACTTGTAATGGTAACTTACCACGAAGGAATATTGGGTAACTGCTAAGTAACAACATTTACGATACTACAGCCATAGGTACGACCTAAAAATTACTTACGTGTATTTTCGTTATATGCTGTGGTAAATAGCCTTATTGCACAATACTTTATATTCTGAGTCATTTTTAAAAAAGATATCACATAACCTTTGGCAAAAGTATTTGTCTATCCGTTGCTAATGGCTCTCACTATCACGTAATTTGGTAGTATATAACATTGTAGTCTACTTATGGGCCATTACTTACTTCCTTCCATTCTTTAAAATTAAACCTACTTTTTGTTTGAGTTTTAAATTTAATATAATATATTTATATATACGTATATTACTATATATATACAATCTATACTTAAGAGCACAATACGTATATAATATATGGGTAAAATACCTAATAATTATATATTTAAAAAATATATCTATGTAAATACGTGGACAAACATTTGAAAGAGTTTATCTATTAATGACAAAAAAAAATTATTTTTTAACTTATGAATTTATTATGTAGTGATATAATATTGCTATGCTTTTTCAGTTTCATAATGCTTACATCTACCTATAATTTATACAAATCAAATAGAGGTAGCCTATATTATTAATATGGTAATGATAATAATATATCATGTTACAATATTTCATGATCTTTTTCTACGTTTGAATTATTTTATTCGAGATTGGTTTTAAAAATATTTCAATTTAATGCAAACGAATGATTCTATCAACCAATAAAAACATAATATTCGGAATACAAAAAAAAAGGCCTTTTTAAAGGAAACATCAAAATATATTCTACAAGATATAATATGTGCTTTATTGATTTCAATTCAATTTTTCTTTGTATACCAAAGATATTTCTTTACTTAAATTCTTTGAAGGCTATTCTATATTGTATATAAAATTATTAATTTTATAAATTAATGTATCATTTTAGTGAAAGTATAAAATATATTTTAAAATATTAATTAATTTAAACAAATTATTAAATAGGACCTATTGTAGAGCTTATAATTAAGAAATTGCTACCTAGGATTATTTATAGTATTAATAATTCATTTTTAAAAATAAAATAATTATACTAAGAGCTTAATCTTTTATTTTAAATAAGTTTTATTATTATATATTAATTGTATTTATGAAATCTAACTTATTCGTACGGTCCCTATTAACGTGTCTAATTAAATTATGTATGATGTATTTCAAAAATTACATTAAAAATGTTATAATCCATATTAATAAATTTTTTTATTTTGTCTTACTTATATCTGTATTGATAAAGTAAACTAACACTAATGGTTTAAAATAACTTTGTTAAAACTATCTTACAATAACGATTGTGTTATCAACTAATCATAATAAGTATTAACAAATTATCGAGATTTTTATGATAAATATGTTTTTATAGTTAAATAATTTGAATTATAATGAAATAACTAACATCGTTTAAAAAGTAATTCCTCCAAATTTGAACTTAAAATATCAAATACCTATGAAAAAAAAAAATGACGAATTGCACCTGAAACGCAATACATACTACATTTACTTATATATACATACATATCATACTTAATTTAATATCATAATTATTTATGTTTTACTTTCTATAAATAATACTTTTTCTCTTTTGGTTTTCTAGGTGTGTCGTGTGTAGACTTTTTTCTAGACTACTTCTTTTTAATATTATAGTATTGGTTTATATATTTTTTTAAACTTCTAAAATGGTATACTGTATATATGTTTGGGTGAGGATAATCAAAAAACCTGTTAAATTTCGAATAAAAAGTTTCAAGATAACATGATTCTTTGTGAATTTGAACTTTTTTTTCATAAACTCGAAAGAAATATTGAATCTTCACTGATAGAATATGTGCCTACTAAATAACCATACTATAAAAGATTATATCTTATATAGATATCTATCATTTGTAATATTATATTTATTTATTGATAGTGAATTCCGTATACTTAGTAATATTTTAATGGAAATACAAATCACTATAAATAAAATAGTTTTAATAATGTCCATACAAAGTATTTAATAGATTGTTAATTTAATGATGTAATATTAAATTAAAGTAATTTTTATATGTACACACTTTAAATCTGTTTAGAAATCACTAAGAACCGCCAAAAAATATATTTAGTATGTAATTAAAGTATTAAACTAGTGACATGCTTCGAAAAAATTGTGCTCATACACGAATATTAATTTCAATATGAACGATATAATTATTATGAGCAATCTTACATTACATTTTCAAAAAAATTAACAGAGCAAATCATATATCAACAAACAGTTTTAAAAAAAAATCAAACATTTTTCTTTCCGATGAATAGCTCAAAAACAGTTAAAATATTTTTAAAATTGTATTATTTATATAAACATTTTTTTTTTAAATTCTGAAAAAAAAACTTAAAAACTTTTTTACTGCTTATTGTGTATACGAACAATATATCATTGTAAAATCAAAATATATATATAATAATTTCTCCATTCAGAATCTAAATAAATTTTATATATTAATAAAAAATATCACGTAATTTTTAATGAAGGAACATATTGTCTGCATTTTTCTAATGAGAAAGATTTTAAATATTTTTTTAATACATTTACATTTCCGACGAAGTTATATTTAAAATATATTAACTGAAAATATCTTATAAAGAATAAGATAAAATATTATTATTATAATATTATAATGCATAAATTGCATACTTGACGAGATTAATTTACGATGGTGTAGGTAGTACTCTTGCTGAATGCCTGAATATAGAAAAAAAAATGTAATACCTATCTATAATATCAATGATTAATACAACACTACTATATGACATGTATACATTGATAAATTTTATGTCTACAATACGATTATATACAAAAATAATTTGTATAAATGTGCAACAGCAAACATATTAGCCAAATTTGTTTAGATCGAATGTTCAGATTACTTACTTAGTTATTTTTACACGTAGGTGTTTGAAAATTCGGTAGTCATTAACAATAAAAATTGATTGCTAATATTATTAAACCTGTTGCAAACCTCCTACTCAGAAAACAATTTCTGAGTACTTCTATCTTCAGTATTATTTAAAACCAACACCCGTACGTGCTGCAAAACGTCTTAATTTCATCGTTCTGTATACATACAAAAATATAATTTGGCTATTAATTGATTTCAGGTTCAATGTTATGTTTCATTGAAGTGTTCATTGTTGTCGGGGAGGCTATTTCACATGCACTGAGCATACTCGTGACATGGACCCAAATGAATCTCCTAACCACTGGTGTAATTTCACTGAACTTATTGTCATTGATACTATTACGCATGACTTCCCGTCGTCAAGATGACCGGATGATGGTGTGTCATTATAACCGCAGTAGTAGCTCGGTAGGCCCCTACTGCGAATTACTAAGAGATCCCGACCAAACCGTATACCAGGTAAAAATAAAATCTAACTGTAAATTAAAAGAAAATTCCTAATTTATTTTTTTAAATATATTTCTACCTAATCAAAGATTATAATATTATTATCAAATAAACGATCATAGACGAAAATTTAGCCCAAATTTAAGTGGGCTTAAATTTAAGAAACAAAATTATATAAAAAATCAAACAAATTTACATACAACCAAATCCTTTTATATCAATGGTAATTGGTTATTCTTTTTGTCATTTATCATTAATATTCCCAAATAAATAACAAAACATATTTAAACTAATTTAATCACCATCTCAAAATATTATCAACAAAATTAAATTAACGTTAACTATTATATCAAAAAAATATTATATACAACCGATACAGACCTATAATATAAATATATGCACATTAAGTAGGTATAAGGATTTGAGAAAAAATAAAATTAAAATGATCACCTGATTAGTTACTTATAAGTTATTACTTATTAGTGACACTTGGCTTGGGATTAAGACGGTCAAAATAAAATTAAATCAAAATATCACCGGATTGCTCAAGCGAAAACGTTTTGTGAGTCAGCTTGCGTTTACATTAAATTTTAATTTTATACCCTAACTTAAAAAAATCATTTTCGCCGTTTACATACTTACTTACTATTATCTATCATAACACATACACACAACACATACTATGACTATTTCCTAGGTAGATATAATGTTTTATCGTTTTTAGGACGAAACCGTTTCGAGCGCAAACACTTCTTATCAGTTCGCTGACGATGACAAGTGCTACGTGCAAAAGCTCCGGTACTACATTTTCGTCTGTTTGGCCCTATTCGTTTTCCGCGATTTCAGCTGCGTCCACGTATTTAAGAAAAGTATTCGCTGTATCTTCGTGGGATTGAATATCAAGTCTATGACGTATGAACAATGGTCGTTGTTGGTGACCGCGTTGCAAGTAACCGAACAAAGCGGTAAAGTATTGCAACTGACGCAGCTGTTTCTAAAACCCACCTGTTTGTATAGTTGATATTTACGACATCTACCGTGTGTATGGTTGAAATTTACGGCAGGAGAAAACTCTTGTTGATCTCGAGTCTCGGTATGCTCTTGGCGGCTACGGGTCTAGAGCAGTTTATTTTCAACATCGAGGCATTCACCTCCAAGGAAACACGTCATGTGTACATTATGGCTGTGTTACTTATATACATTATATTTTTTGCTCAAGGATTAAGCTCAACCCCTTGGGCTATGACATTCAAAATCATTCACCAAAATGTAAATATTGGTCAAATTGAGTTTTAATAGTTGGTTTATTATCGCTTAAGTACAATATGTTTTTTTATTTCGAAAACTAATACTACCTATTCTCTACACAATACGTATTCAGTAGTTTTACATTTTATTATTAGACTTTATATTATAAAATAAATGAATAATATTATGATAATACTGTTTTATATTTTAACTTTCAGGTCAGGAGTTTTACCCTAGGTTTCATAATCAGCGCTCATTTTTTGTTTTTGATGATCGTCGAATTTTCATATATTAATGAGGAACATATCTATTCTGAACACTCAACAGCTGCATATTGGTTAATAATTATTTACCTTTTGCAAACTATTTTTGTGTATACTTTTGTTATGGATACGAAATCTTAATTTTATTTATTAAATGTATTATACTGAAAAATGTAAATGATAATCACTAAAATTAAGTTTAAATTTATAAAATGTAAATATTATAACATTATTGAAATTAGAAATTTAAATTTTGAAAAACAAAATTCCATTTATTTTAATCCTAATTCAACATAATCTTATTTTTTTTTCTATGTATGTTAGATAGAACAAAAAAAATTAAATTAATCATTTACTAAATTAATATTTGTAAGTTGAGATAAATACCTACCTAAAAACTAATATAGTAATATATACTTAAGGTGTATGTCATGCAATATTAAATAACATCAATAGTTAAATGTTATTAATATTTTTAATTAATTGTTCGCTATAAATAATAAATTTAAAATAATGTTGTATTATATTTTACTATTTTGGGAAATCGTTACTTACTAAAATTTAATTTTTGTATGAAAGCATTTATTGCATATATAAAAACGTTTTTAAATCATGAAAAACAACAGGAGTATAATTTATTTCCTAATATTTTATACTATAATAGAATGCAACTTGTTTATTTTTGTGGACTTTAACTGTCGTAAATTTAATCATTTGTTAAAATATAAATATTACTTATATAATATTAATATCCAACCATTAATATTCAATTACTTAAGAACATTATCACTGTACTTTTGAATAAAACGTTAACAAATAAAAAATAATAAAAATTAAATGTCAGCATAAAAATAAATGTATGCAGTAATAAAACTAATAGCATCCTTGCTTGTCCCGAAAACCATAATAATAACTAAATTTTAAAAAATATCAATGACAATAATAAGTCTTTAGACTTTCGAGCTTAAACAAACGACCAAAAACTATACATATATATAAAATATGTTTAGTACCTCAATATTTTGCTGTGATGTAATAATGTTCTACTGTTTTTATATACAATATACTTTAATCAAAGTAAAATATTATTTTTTAATTTGTACTACTAAAGAATAAAATTCGTTGTACGACTGGTATTTGATACACATTTTGTTATTCTATTGATGAGGACAACGAAAAAAAAAACATTGAATCATAAATATCAAGTCTAATTTCTGTGACCGTGAATGTGTGATTTCCTGCAAATTCAATTCGACTTCGTGACTTTTAAAGCATTATTTAAATATAATCTATAATGTCTCTTTGCGTTTTATAATATTCAAAAATACAATATCACACCACCCATACACTTACACAAAATCCTGAGAAATCACATACACGTGTAGTGCAATTGAATACTTTTTGTCAAAAATTGTACAGAACGCTATTAACATAATAATATATTGTAAATCACTGTCAACACAACATATAATACAACGTCTCAATACACCACTCAAAATAAATAAAAACTAACAAAATATTATAATTTATATGTTTTTCGTTTACCAAAGATTGAAATCAAACCCAACATTCAATTATAAGTCAAACGAAAGTAATTTTTTTGTGAACGCGTAATTAATGTGTGTTTGATATTTTTACGTTCTGTGCCTTTTTTAGTATCGTTCCATAAGTCAAAAATATATTTTTATCCAATATATTATGTTGTTAAATGTGTCGTGAGTAATAATATCGTATAGCGCGGACTATAATAATATCTAATACAGGTATAACAATAAAATTTATGAGAAGTATCGTTTAACAAAATATACCATACAATTATCAAGCATCACAAAAGTATTATTATAATTTAGTACAATTATATTCAAGTGATGTATAAGTATGAATGATATGGAAATAAGTCCTCTATCATAATAATATATAGCACGTTCACATTACAGCGAGTATATCACCCGAGTACCTATATAATTATACATGTATAATAATATGTAGGTTATATAAAATATAATCTAAGTTTTAAACTCATTAAAATATATAATTGTTCGTCATATTCCCGTATAATCTCTAATTAGAAATAATTCCAAAAATTTCGAAAAATTGTATAAATTACAAATGTACAACAATTTTATATTTTATAAATAAGAATCTTTTTATAATATATAACCTACAGAGTAGTATTTTATATTCAAATTCTCAAAAAAATAGACCAAAACTTATAGCATACGTTATCGTTTATATTCGATATCACGTACAGTATTTCCAGATAGTATATACTAAATATATTTTTATTATATTCACCACAATAGTGCACGTGACATCATTTCTAATTCTGTTATAAAAGTGTAATAAAATATTTTCCTGCTGGTTTTAAAGGATGAATTGGCTAGAATTGGTCAAAATTAAATTGCATTTGACATTTTTCTTGATTAACCTTTTCATATTATGCTATACAATCGGTCTTGTGAACTTTTTTTTGGAAAATTTTCTAATTTTCAATAGAAAAAAATTAATATAATATTTTTGTACATCCAATTACTTAATTATAAATTATTACAGTTTGGTATAAATATAAATCCTATTTGAAAATTGTATGAGCAACGTTTAAATCCGAATGAAAATTTATATTATTGGGCAGTGTTTAATACTTTATTATTATATTGTAACTAAGTAAAAAAATATTTTAAGTCTACAAGAAAAAAATCTCGATAAGTAGGTAACCTAAAGATTAGTTGTTTTTCATAATATATGTATATAATATAGTTTTGAATACTTAAGTATGTATTTGTATGTTACACAGTGAATCATTTGTAATCGATTTCACAATAATACTTCAAAACCCCAGACTCGACGAGCCACATCGCTCACATCTCACCGGCAGCGCACAATAGTCACAATATCTCCAACTTTAAAACAAAATATGATGAAAATTCATTGTTAACAACATGTATAGTATTAATTAAATATGAATATAACCTGTGTCGAATGAAAATTAAATGCCATATTGTAATGATGATATTAATAATATTATAATCGCGTAGGTACCTCCTATTAATAGATACATTTCCCATATTGTGCATTAACCTTTGATGTAGTATGTACACGTGAGCGTAGATTACCTGCAACATTTGTCAGTAAAAATAACAATTTTAATTTAATATATTATACATGTACATGTAAGTAGGTTGACTTTCTCAGCAAGTTATGTACATACGCGAATGCTTCGTTCCCATAGTTACCCGTATAGTTGTTTTAAGCAAGATAAATAATGTTAATTTTTTATTGTTTGCTCAATCATTATATTGCAATATAATATGATAAATATTGTGGTCATATTATGCATGCGATGTGCCAATGTGCATTAGAAGTTATCCACTCTTTAACGGGAAACACTTTTAGATGACAAGGTGAAAATAGAATTTACATAGTCGTCATCCTCGCCAATCACATAACTGCCATAAAAGTACGATACGTACAATAAAAAATGTTTTTTATTGACTCACTTGTCAGTTGTCACATAATTTATATATGTAGGTCTACAAATATACAGCAACTATAGTTTGTAGATTGAATAAAGTGTACGTGTAAAGACTTTCGCGATGAAGATTCTTTAAAAATATTATATTGTTAACTAATTAGATCCCAAATTAAATATGAATTTCTTATTTGGCACTCAAATTCAATAATTCAATCATAAAACTTAACTAGCTATAGTTAAATTATTTTCTACGTTTTCTCTTACCAATTCCATAACACTCAAAGAATTCCCCATTCAGGATATACAGTGGTAGAAAGATTTTTCAATATTCCCACATTACAAAAAATTACTTACTAAGAATAAATTAAAATGTTTACTTAAATCAATAAACAACTCAATTGACTGCCCAAGACCGTTAGAACGTATTAATTTTAAAATAAGTCCCATAAACTTAAAAGATATTAACGTTCAACTTAAAAAAATACACGAAAATGTTACGAACTAAACTTGCCGGATAATGTTTTAATGATGATACTAAATACAATTATAATATTAAACATGTACATTTCTTTTATAACTTGTTGCGCGAGTTTTCATAGATATGAGATATCTAAGTTTAAAAAAAAACACATTAGTACGAAAAATTAATTTTCACTTAATTAATTTATTAATATTATATTATAATAAAGTCTTTGTATATACATATACATAATATTGTTTATTTTTTATTGTATATTGTTATACATATTATATTAGAATTAAATTTTAATTGAAGCACGATTGTACTTACTGTTACTTTAAAAATGAAATTGGAATTTATTTTTGTTCACAAAATTTTTTTTATTACATTATAGCCTGTCGTAAGTGGTGGATTTTAACTATGTAATCCACGATGTAGTTAAGAAGTGACACGACAATATATTGAAGTGATAATGACGGATATATTACTATTACAGGCTTATGGCAGCATTACAGCCACGAAATGTCAAGAACAATATCAGAAGAAGAAAAATATTTTTTTTAAAAAAATAAAAATTATAAAACAGAATCTTTGTGTTCATTATAGTTAGTTAGCTAATAGTTATAGCTAAATATATTTTATTTACATTTAAAGGCTAAACGCCTAAACGTCCACAACTATTACTGAAAATATCCATTTACTTTGTCTAAAATCACATATAAAAACTAAATTTCTACTATTATTATTTTATCATTTTTAATATTATGTATATGATTAAGATAATTATATACTATCATTATTATTATTCTGGTCAAAAAAATTTTATTTTATGTTAGATTATATTATAACTTATGATATTGAAAATGTACGTCCATCATTTAAAATATTAATAAAAATAAATAACTGCCTGTACCTATCTATTCATAATAATGTAATTTAAGATTTTTTTTTTTAGTATTCATATACTCTTTAGTGCGTATAGGATTTTACAGTTTCCGTTACGGAATTTTAAGCTCACGTGCTTGAAAATGACTCAACATTTTTACAACGAAATAGCCTCATCGTTTTTAAAACATTGGTATCTTTTCAGAAAATCATTATTTCTAATGGAATACCTTTTTTTAGTAAACTTTAACATATATTCCAAGAAAATTTTTTTCACAGTACGAACTACAAGAATTTCTTCGAATAAGTTTCTGCGAAAATGTAATTGGACGATCACAATAAACTCCTCTATATGAATAAACATGGTCAAAGGTTTGCATTACCCACAAAACATTTTCCCCGGATATTCTGATAGGTGTGATGATGATAGAATATTCTTCCCGTACTCTTATTGAAAAATAATGCATACAATTTCTAATAATATGCCTCCTCCTCCCCCTTTTGTTATTATCAGTATAGTTATCAAAATGTTATCAATATTTATAAACCATTTTCAAATCGTTTCCATGCAGACTATTACACATAAAATAAAATCGTAGTCATCCGTTGTCACTAGTTTGGAACCAATTAGACTATGTTGGAGGTCTTATAGACATAATATTTATATGCGTAATGTCTTGATGACTATATGTGCCGAATATATTTTCGGGCAGTATAGCAAATGGCGTTGAATAACCATTTTGACAAAACGATCGTATAATTTTTATAATAAATTGTTGAAGTGATATCTATTGTATTTATATATTCAATGACGTTAGAGTTTTTAAAAGTATATTACGAAATAATCTCGTACCTAGTCATATTATCAGAGTTGTATTATAGCTTTGCAAATAAGTGGTGAGATGATCCAATGTAATAACAATGATAACATACATATTATATATTATATAATATGCATCTAGACAATTGTAAAACACACGATGGGATATAATAATATATATATTATACTATAATATGTCACATATATAATGTTAAATATTCTTAACAATAAGTTACTATGGTAGGGAAGACGGTGGAAAACGATCACTATGAAATGCGAATACTAAGAAAATAATTCATGCAGGAAATTATATACGTACCAAAGCCTCCATAATAATTCATGGCAGCGTTATTATGACAATATTATTATAAGCTTACTCTCCTCGCATTTCATTAGACACGTCACAGAGGCTACAAGTCAAAAAAATAATAATAATCTAGAAGCATATATAACGCCAAAAAATATTTTTTGTTTCTTTGTATTCGAATAGAATAAATTCTAGTTCACTTATAATAATAATATAATTATTATTATTACAATATTTACGTATTATACATAAAATGTGTAAAACGAGCTTTGTATCATATTTCAATTTGCTTGTGGCTCGCAAAAAATGTTATTAACCTGTTATTACACACTTATATATTTATAATATATTATATTATTCATCAATCACCAAAGAAGGTATTTTTAGTGAGGGTGTATCGTAGGCGCCTATATTATAATATTACTATTAAATTTTGGTGTACACATAAAATAAAATGAACGATTACTCTACAGTTCCTATAATGTACTATCTATTACATAATAACGATTTTATTTTAAATATGAAAATTTTTTTATATAAATTAAAACTTAATCCAAGTTGGACTATGTACCTACTGGCGTATATTTTTCAATGAGGTTTTTTTTTTATCAATTTTTTGAGCATTTGGTATTACAGTCGTCCAAATCGTCCAATCAATATATATAAACTATCATGGTACTCCAAATAATACATGGTTTTATAACGAATTATTAACGATTAAATATACCTAATCATAGTAACCATTAAAAAATATGTTGACCTAATGTAAATGCAACATTGAGACGACAATAATAAAACAATTATGAACGTGGTTAAGGAAAATCATATATACCAACTTATTTTTAATGTCATCGTGAGTGTAAAAAATGAGTAAAAACATTGAAAAACCCTTGCAATAACGCGTTTTGTATACAACTATCTCGATTAACAACGATACGAGTGTAATTTAAATTTAAAATACTAATATTCGTCAAAACGGTAAAAAAAAGGAATATTAGAGGTGTTATTTTGTACAATACTAAAAGCCGATCCTCTTATGTGATTTGAGTTAAGATAATTTAAAAAGAATATTCTAGTTGTTTTTGTGTACATGTTTAAAATTATTAAATTTGTTATTTTTTTTTTTTTTAAAAAAAAGGGAAAATATTTTTAGTACTAAAAAAAGGACTTCCATGGCTATGTAGCTGAACCAGTACTATCTGAGAATATACAATGACTCAAGACGACTAATAATATTACAGACAGGGCTTAGTTTTAATAAACTTTTTAACACTTAAAATGATAAATTGCTGTATTTAACGTAAATATAATAAACAAATTAAATTATCGGTTAACAAAATTATACTTTGAATAAACACAGTAATTTTTTGCTATCGAAAATAAAATAAAGTTCAATGACAAACTAACAACACTTGTCAAATTCATTTTGCTAGGGAACAAAACTTCTTGTCGCAATTTTAAATAGAAAGAAGTTAAATATCGGAATATAAAAACAAGATAAAGATGAAGATTGAAATGATAATCTGCAGATGTCTTTTCTTTTTTTTAAATAATTATCCAACAAAAATAAATGAACCGATCATGAGTCCATCAATATGAAAATAATATAGCGAAGGGTAAACTAACATTTAATGATGAGTAAGAAATAAATATATAATATTTGTGAATGAAACCTTAATTTCTGTAGTCATTTGACATTTGCCATTATTCCGTCTATTTATTGTCAAGAATTGAATAAAATCGAGAAGATCCGTTTTGGTAACAAAGCCATCAATTGTTAGTCAAGTGCGAGTAACTTTTAACTCGAGGGAAAATAAACACAATAAAATCTGTCAATATTACAATTTTTTTTTCTTTAATAACAAAATGCAAAAGGTTCTTTGAACGTTTGAATTTGATATATTTTGTATATAGGGAACATCACACAGTCATGAAAATGAATTTTAAATTATAACACTTTATTATTTTCATATTCTTTCACAGTCAATAAACATTTCAGTATTATAAAACCTTATAAACCGTTAGTCTTATTAGTTACACTTTATTATAACTACTTTTATACTTTTATACATAATATATTATTACAAAGGAGCTATGATTTGACATAAAATAATAATATATATAATATTAAAAAAAAAGTCGGCTAGTGGGTACCGCTCTGCTGTACATTGGGGGGTGGGGTGGACCTCGGACTAGGGTAGGTTAAATTTGAATGCAATGGTAGATATCATTGTATACGAAAAACGATTCTGAACGGAGATGATTTGTCAGTCTAGAATATTTAACGTTAGATATAAATACAAACAATTTTATGAATTTTGAACTACAAAATAATTTGCAAATATTCATGATTTTGACGAATTTTTGTCAAAATTTGAACTTCAAATGCTAATAAAAAAATTGTGCCTATGTATTCTTATAATTTTTTAATCACTATAAGAATAACATATGAAGAATTTTGTATACAATTTTCAAATATTTTGAATTCATTAAATATTTAATAAAAATTTAAACTATCTACGGTTTTTCATTTTTGAATTACAACAAAATATCAAAAATTGTTCAAGGAGAATCTTGTATTAAATTTTCAAAATATAGATGATAAAAATATTTTTTCTACACATTTTTAACTATAAAATAATTTGCATATTTTCTGAATTTGAATGAATTTCGTCATAATTTTAACTTTAAATAATTATAAAAAAATATTATAGCTATATGATTCCTTCCGCAAACCAGTATATTTTTTTGTATACAACAATTTATCATTTAATTCAAATGTAACTTATTTATAATAGCTAGTAAGTAGTAACCCACTACTATACAGCATAGTGATATTCACTTGTCCACATCTCTCTGCATTATACCTACCTATATAATATTTACTTTTATATCAATAGCTTTGTCAACAATATATAATATATAAAAAAAAAAAACTATGTAAAACATTAGGAAAATAAAAATATTATAAGACTTAACATAATAATATTATTGTATTTTGATACTATTTGATTTGTACGGCAAATTATATACACATCTAATATCAACAAACAATAATAATATATTAAAGCAAATAGTTTGACGCCAATCAATACACTCAACCTTAACATATACATAAAAATTGTAATTCAATAAAATCACGAAACCAATATGTCAAATATTGAAATATCAACATAATAGCATGCACAGAAAAATGAAACGTAATTTCAGGTATGGAAATCCTGTCAGTCAATAATGCCAGTATTGGATTATGCATTTATACATTTTATGCATACAATACAAATCTAATCATTTCACTATTTATATACCCTTGAATAATAATTGTCAATCACCGAGCTCAATTTCACCCTGACAAAAACATACAATTCAAAATGTTCACGCTATATAAATCTAATCTCATTTTTCTTCGCAATAAAATATTACATTCTATCTAAGAAAATTGTATTTATATAGTGAAGAAGATAAAATATGTACATAGAAAATATTTTTATCGATACTGGAGTAGTGATACAATCGCTAGATCACATATTATTTATCAACAACAGATTACAACATTGGTACATTTTAAAATTGTTATTTTCTATACCTAAACGCATATCAATAATAATAAATCAATACACAAAAGTACAAAATACATATATATAGTATTTACAAAAAATATTTGCAACATTTCTATAAACATAGCTTGTATTGGAGAATTTTAACTGAGTTATGATATATCTAATAAGACTTACTATAAGTAAAATTAACATTTAATGAATATAACATAAATGCATTTGCATAATCGAATTTATTTTTATTAATCTCGAGTATCCTACGCAAGCATTCTAGCATTGCTACGTATATAGAACTTTACTAAATTATTGAAAAAAATAGGATTCCTAATATTTATAAATTTATAATAAGAATAATACCTAGTTTATTTTTATAATATCAATTCTTAATACTAAATAAATTTAACGATGAATAAACAATTTTAGACATCTTAAAAATAAATTTAATTACACTTATTAAAGTATTTTTTTATAAAAATAACATGATAATATATAAAAATATACTTATTTATAACATGTTAATAAGCTTATGATAATCACGTGGCTAGATGACCAACATGCATTCAGCGTATTTTCTGCTTTTACCCTCAAAAATTACGATGATGGTATTGGGAATAATTTTCCAATAGATCATACAAAGTATTAATAATGCTACTATGTGTTTTATTTTAATAAATAAAATAAAATTAACATAATATATTAATAGTATAATATAAAATACTAAAAAAAAGTAAATATAAAAAATATATAGTTAAATATAGTAAGTGATATAAGCTGATAAACTTTCTTCACATAAAATCGTTTTTTGTATAGCATTATATATCACTGAATTTAAATAAAATAAAATAAGAAGTAATACAGCTTAAAGTATTTAATTCCATTACTATACCTACTGTACTGTAGAATGAATACGGCTGTTTAAATAGGCAATTTTGCTACATCTCGGACGTGCGGGTTTATTTTTCCAGTATTTTATAAATCAAAATCATATTAATAAATTATTCTACTACTATACTAATCAATTTTTCAAATTATTTTTTTATTAATAATAATTTGTTTTAATTTACATATAATAACAAATTCGTAAAATTTCGTAAAAATGTGACCTTTAAATCACTATTCGTACGTTATAATAGTAATTGAATTTTACAAGTCTTTAAATTACTAAATAATAATTCATTTTTAAAACAACTATATAAAATAGGTATTTATTAGAAGTTAATATTTTAATCAAATGTCTATTTCATAAATTGAAGTAATACTAAAATTTCCAATGCATTATATTATTTATTAGTAGTTAATGTAAATATTCAATACGAATTTCAAAAAACTGTTTTATACCTAAAATTTTAATTATCATTGAAAAATTGAGTGGTAATATAAATAACCAATATAATAAATGTGTATACGAAATTTTGTATACGATCTATTCGTATATATATTCAATTAATTAACTATTAGAAAATAATTTTACAATCGGTTATAAACTATATGGGTTTAGGTACATCTTTTAACTGGTAGTATATAAAGTGGTATAGAGATACTATATAAAAATGACTTAACGACTGTTTATTAAAATGTTTGGTAATCTGTAATACAAATTATTAAAAACACAATTTAAATTAAAAGTTCGTTTTAACTCACAAACTTTGTGCTACGAATATTGATATTGAAACTGTTGTTCTCATTCAGTTTGTATTATTGTCTATTGACCTTATGTAAATTATTTTGCCTCCGTCGACTCTCAGAGAACTTTGTTCAGTTTATTCTATCTACTTGTGACTACAATGTGTACATAAATTCTTGTTATACAATCAATCTATGATAATTAGTTTATACGATAATAGAGAGTATAAATAATAAATATTCAGCTTCCATTTTCTAAGTTTTATGTAATATTTCAATATTTATTTAATGAAAATCAAATAATAAATGATTGAACTAATAACCAGTAATAAATTAATCATAACTTTGAACCCTAATTTTAATAGTTGAGTTATTTAAAACAAATAAATAATATCCTTGTTTTAAAAATCATATTATTTTTTTATTATTATTATTTGGGTGGATATAAATGCGTAGGAATATTTAAAACAACTTCACAGATCTGGCCAAGAATAGTATTTGGACAGCTTCATGAATGAAATCAGCCCCTTCTATACAAAATAAATGCTTATCAAAAAAAAAAAAAAATGTTCGAGAAGACTTCCCCTAAATTCTTATATTTTTTTTTTTTTTTGTATTTCAATCCGGAGATTGGTTTTTATATAGGACAAATTTAATGTGATGCAAAAGTCAAAACCTATAAGCAACTTAAAGAAAAGGCGAGTAATCGGTTAGAATGGAGAATTTGAGTTGTAAACCAACCTTTAAGTTAAAAAAAAATATTTTAAATGGATGTAATAATAGTTTATGAATCTTGTATTTAATTTACAAGCTTTTTGACTTTTTTCATAAACTTTTATCGATAATATTAGGAAAAAAATATTAGAGTTTTCATACCTACCTATAAAAAAAACCACGAGTCAAAATATTTAGAAAATTATGTAATATAGGTATATGTAATGAAATTATAAACATTTGTTGAAAAAATAAAGTATCTACAATTTTTTCATTTTTCAATTAAAACAAAATATCAAAAATCATTTAAGGAGAAATAGTTATTTTACGGGTAAATATTCAATGTCACAAAAATGTTAACTTCAAATGCTCATAATAAATAAATATACTCTCCAGTAAACTTTTTTTTTTTTATAATAGATAGAAAAACTTTTTAGAAATTACTTTATTTATTTTTTCATTTACAATTTTGAATATGGGTCGATGAAAAGTCGTTATGAGTAACAGAACAATAACTGAACTCTATTCAGAATAATTTTTTTTATGCAATGGTTTATTATTTCTATCAATTGTATAATAATTATTAGTATTACACTAGCTATTATTGAATGAAGTGGTGAGACAAGGATAAATATCCAAAACCTAATCTTTGACTTCTGTTCGAACTTATTTTATTTACTTGACAATTGTCACGTAATATATTGATTATTTATTCAGGTGAGAACCAAGTTCTTAGATTCAATGAAATTAATTTCATGTAATATTTCGAGGGAATGGAGTCGACAAGTAGGTACGCATTAGCATAATATTTCGATAAATATTTTTTTATAAATTTTACTTTTAAATTACCAACGGTACGGACACTGAAAATTATAATCTTATTTATATGTAAATTGTATTCAAATAAACTTTTTAATATTACAATATACATATTTACATCTTAATATCAAATATAGGATGCATTTGAATGAAAAATCAACTATTTAACATATATTAATGCATTCTAATATAGCATATAGTAAAGTCACCATATAGCTAGGTGCATGACGTATGTCAGTGGTCTCAAAAACGCGAACCCCGGGCTACATGCGGTCACATATTTCTTCAAAAATTTTGATTTTGATTTTGTTATACTCGTATTTTGATATATATTACCATTGTATAAAGTATGCGAAAAATGATTTTAAGTGGGTACGGTTTGTCACCCCATCTCACTAAATGTATTAATGCATAATGTTTTTTAATAAATCTATTAAAGTAATTTATATTATTTTTTTCACTTATAACGGTGGATTGATATTTATTTTTTTCCAAAAATATTGCATTAACTAAATTATTAGTATTTAATTAATAGATACAATAATATAAATTTATATCATATCATATTATTGTAACTTACTTAAAATATAGTGTAAATAGATAATAATATTTTAAATAAATCTATGTATTTTGAAAATGTCTTTACATTATAAAAAAATCATAATATATGAATAAAAGTTTTAAGTCTTTTTTTTTTTTAAATTATAAGTTATAACAAATAATTAATAACGTTATTCATCGATAAAATTCGTAATTTTGTTTAAATTTAAAATACCAATGTCTATACAAAAAATAATTGTGTTAGCTTATTTTTTAGATTTTTTAGTTATAGTATGAATTACTTATGAGCAACATCATATTACATTTTCATAAATCAGTAATAAAAGTTGAAGATTTTATAAATGATTTACTCCAAAATAATTAAAAAAATTAATAAATAATTTTCTAAAAATTTAAACTTCAAATGAATTTAAATTAAATTGTGTCTATTTATTTTTTAAATTTTTTTACAGATATATATGAATAACTCGACTTATTTAAGATCTAGTAATAAATTTTCAATAATTTTAACCCAGCTAACTATTTTATATCAACACTACTTATAAAGAAAAATTGAAAATTTATCATGCTTTCAAAGGCTGAAGTCAAAATATTTATACTTAAACTTCCTTTATTTTTTTAGGAGGTTCTAGATTATTAACATTTTTTTTTTTTTCATTATTAAATTTATAGTTTGTTAGTTTGTAAACTAATTTTACAATAATAATAATTAATTAGAATATTTGACATGAGTTACTTGATAAAATGAGTAACCCAGAGAATACTCTTTGTATTAGTTTACATTTGTTATATGTAATTTTATTTATTTAAGATTATGAGTTTATGTCACGTCACCACTTATTTTAAACTTCTTTCCAGGTATTGAGTCTGAGTCAAGTGCTAAGATTAGAGAGTTAGAATGATATTATAATGGTGAACGATAATGTTTATATATACTTAATTAAGTACATTTCTAAGACGATTTTGATGTGTAGGTCTGTGTGAAGTGTGTGATTGGATACATAGAAAGGGGTCTTAGTTATAATCATGTGCAAGGTGATCAATTAGAATTTTTATATTCTATTTAAATTGTATAACTCAGGCAGCACCCCTAGATGAAAATTATAACAATAGTCAATAAACTATATTAGCTATATTATATTTTGATTTATTTTCATAAAACATACGTATATTATATTTTATAGATTAAAATGTAATATAATACAATATAATTTATTGACTACTGTTAAATTTTTGTTTATAAAACAAACAAAAAAGTATAGTTTACTATAATCTTTATATATATAAAAATGGAGCCAAAAATGTATAACAATTCATCAATTGAGAACGGCTGGACCGATTTCGATAATTCTTTTTTTGTTTTATTCGTAATAATCAGGACAAAGTTCTTATGTAAGAAAAAGTTAAAAAAGTTGCACAGAAAATTTAAAAATATACGATGAAAAATAAATAATACCGATTATTACTATTACTATTATTATTATTATTATTATTTTATTTTCGATAACCATGATAACAATTTTTTGTTATTATTATTTATTTTCTTCGTTTTTGTAACATTTTTCACTGTTGATTCGCTCCTATTGGTCGCAGGAGAAGGTGCTTATGTAATACAATTTTAGGAAAATCCACCAGAAAAGTACGGAACTGGACATAAAAAAACAACAACTGTCACTGGACAGCAAGAAAATAAACTATATTAAGGTTGCAATTGATTATAATTGAATATAATAGTTATAGACCTGTTGTTATATTTTTTCAAAACCATAACAACAAAAATAAGAATTAGCGAAAATGTCCACAGTAAATTTCAAATTCATAGCAATAGACTAACATAACAAGTTATACCAAATTTTATTGTTTTACCAACAGGCAACCATATAAAAACTACGAGATGGCACATTATTGTATTTTATCCACCGTAGTAAAAAAAAATTGATATAGCTTTGAAACTTAAGGGTTAGAAATTATAAACTTACGTACACATCTCGCGGGGTCCGCAATCCACCATGTGTGGATTACCTACATGATAATATACTGCTCGCATAATCATAAGAGAGTCTCGAGGCAACGGCAAGCAGAATGGATGACTATAATATTATTACTTGAGTAACTCACTAACTGATAAACGTAAAGCCTGAAAAATAATAGATCGATGTTTGCAATTTACACGGTACATTCATAAAATCGTACTACAAATTTAGTGTGCAATAAGAAAGCATTTTAGAAAATTTGCATATTAAAGTGCTGCTTTCACAAGTTTTTTGAGAATCAAAATGGTCAATGAAAATGTCTAAGTTTTGAACACCGTCAAACCGAATATTAAATAACAAATTAATCAAAATTCGAATCATATTATAGAATTGGCATTTTTAACGGGCAACGAAGTGCACGGGGTCAGCTAGTTTAATATAATTTATTGCTAAATAACATAAAAAAAAAAATTATTTTATAATTATTATATAAAGTACACAATGTAGGTATTATTACCATTTCTTGAAATTAGTAATTTCACAATGTGGATGCAACATATTACATAAGGTGTAATATGTAATTTAGAATGAGTGACTTGAACTAAAAAAAATTTTTTACTACAATATTAGTAAAGCAAGAGTTATCAATAAGTATTAATTCCTCTGTGTTGCGGCTTATTTTAGATTCTGAGAAGAGCGATGAAGGTATTGATTTTTCAATAAAGTATCATTTTTTTTTTTTGTATTTCATCACCTTTAAAGACAGTAAAAATACTTTAATTTTCAAATTTGAATGTGGTTTCTGGTAGAAAATTTAATCAAAAATTTATATTGGCGGCCAAAGAAAAAAAAATTAAGAAAAAAATATTTACAAAAACCAAAATCTATCTACATTTATTATGTAACTCAAAAACAAATAAGATAAAAATAATAAATATATAAAATTTAATTAAGAATAAAAAATAAATCACAAATCTATAAATTAAGAAACAAATTTAATTTTAGAATTGGATGATTTAGGGACTCATCATCTAAATTAAGGGTTGGCAATCCGAGGCACGTGAAACGATTTATGATGCCCGCAATTACAAATTTGAACTGTAAATAAAATAAAGTGTACGGCCGGTGAAAATTATTTTTTAATATTTGGCACCCAAAAGATTGTTGACCCCTTAATCTAAACTACTAAAATAATATTTCGATCGAAAATGAACTATTTATAGGTTATACATTTTTTGACATTCATAGTTAAAGAAAACGATATATTTTTAAATTCAAATAATATACTTTTATACATTTTTATTTTTAATGAATTATTACTTAAAAGTAACTAGTATTTTTAGAGAAGACAAGTAATCTCGCTATATATGTATATAATTACAAACATATTACATTATAATTTATATTTAACTTATATATAGTATTACAAAAATGTACAAAATAGTTCAATTACGTAAGGTAAACATTTTTCATATAATTCAATTATACTAATTTTTAACTTAATATTATTAGCTTAAAGTTACAATACTTAATAGTTAGAAAAAACATAAGACACACATAAATTAAGCAGTGTCGTGAACATAATTGAATTGGTCTCCAAATTTGTCACGAAATTTCCTCTGATCTATACCATCTAAAATGTTAGCCACTTTCTTCACAGATGATCTACAAATATAGTTATACATAATACTATTAAATATATTATTTTTTTATTATATATTTAGATATTTTTATAGATTGTGATTCTAAGTACATGACTTTTATTTATACTTATTAAATTTGATACAGTTGTGATTGAAAACATTGATATAAGAAACATTACCATAACATTGCTTTAAACGAACAATTATAAAATAATAGAACTAATTTATACATTTTACTGCTTGGAAAATGCTGCTATGAACAGTAGATACATTTTCAAAATTATTTTGTTAACATTTCAAAAACTATAATTATTTGTATTACTTTACATTAAACATAAATTTACTGAAGAATATTTATTTCATTATTGAAAATATAACTCTTTGCCACTAAATGTCTAATGTCTTATGCTGGTTTCTTTTTATTGCCTTTCATATTTGATAAATGATTATGAATTTCAGAATAAAATTGAAACTTACTTTTTGAACACTTTCTTTTCCAGCCGGGAGCGTGGAGTATCCTGTTCTTTTTTTAAATTGGCCAGATTTGAATTTCTTTTTCTTTTCCTTTTACTTCCTTTTTCCGGCATTTTAAGATCAACCCCTGTTTGATGCTGAACAGATAAATAATTGTTTACAATAAAATGTTTATAAAAAGCATAGTTACAATCAAAACTTCAAGACATTCTACCTGTATATCTCTAAGCAACTGTGGATCTTGCCAATCAGGTACATTCTGTTTTTTTTCTTTTTCTAAAATTATTTTGTTTTCCGGATCGACAACACGGCCGAGCTCATCTCTAGGTACAATACGTCCATGAAACGGACACTATAAAAATAAACAAATGTAGTAATTAAATCTTCTAAATTTTAATAGTTGTATTTATTTACCTTAAAACGGTCTTCTCTAGGGCATAATCTTCCACTTGGCAATGGGGCTCTACACTGTCGATCAACTTTTTCGAATTTACCAGTAAATTCAATAACTCGAGTGCGTAAAATTTCAGATCCTCCTGGCTGTATAATACCATCACAGTCAGTGTCCATTACAGAATTTGAAGTCCAAAAACTATGACCATCTTGATTTGTACTGAAAAATTTGTAAATTATTTATTTTATATTCCAACATTATAAATGGTAACGGCAAATTTGTTTCAAAAAACACATTATATAATGTTTAAAATGATAAATTTAAGTCAATCATAACTTATAATTTTAATTTAATTTCATATAATTTCCGATATAGCTCCGTCTCCTTAGTTTACAATTTTTCGTGTTATTTAGTCTTTGATGGATTTTAAGATTACCATGTAAAATAATAAAACGATTACTATGTAAAAGTATTTAATATTAACCAACATGTTAACCATAATTGCTCCCGTTACTCCTATAAATATACAAATCGTTCTATTATTTTAAAATGTTAGACAAGCTAACCCACTTGATTCTTTTTATTTATAACTACAAATAGTAAGAAAACCATTTTTCAAGAGGATTTAAAATAAATTAATTCCTATATTCTACCAATGGCACCGATTCTATGGTTCAACTGTGACAAATTTTAAATTTCATAAATAATTTAAGTGGGTGGATGAGTGTAGACACTAGAGCTTATAATCAATTAAAACCGGGCTTCACATTACTATGTATCAAGAAACTCAAAATTTTGCTTATAATTAGTTGTAAAACGGAACTTAATGAACCTCCGGTGGATTGGGGTGGGTGGTAGGTAATGCTACTGTATAAAAATTTGTCATAGGATTTCATATGATATCGGTACCAGTGTAACACATTCCACTAGCAACTAATTATGCCTAAAAGGGCGATAAAACTATGCATGCTGCTTAACAAACATATAAAATAATTATTATTTTAATAATAAATGTTAATTAATGTATAGGAATGATCTATCCAAGCAATACTTATTCATCACAGACTGATTTGTTTCGTTAACTATTCTTTATATAACATATTTCTTTTTTGTGTGATTATAATTGTGTATTTGTGTTAAATCACTAATCACCAGGAACACTTATCAATTTAGCACCACATTTTGCACACATATTCCTCGAAACTCAGGAATATTATACACCTTATATAGCTTAGTTTTCAACCAATATAGATTGTTATAGAAAAGCTCACACAAAAATTTTAATATATAAATAAATATAAATAATATAATATATATATATAAATATTATTAATACCAAAAACACTATCGACATACGTCATATTGTTATAACATTATAACCTACGTATTTTACAATTGTTCATTTTTTCCTGAGCGAAATCATGTTATGCACCTAGTATAATATAATAATTACATAATATAAGTGCGACCTGTGAAAAATGCGTGTACTTGAATGTTGATATTCAATTAGTTATTTTATAATTAATAGTTTATATCACAATTAGTTAAAAATTAAAATAACCCACATAGATAAGAAAGCATAACCCTATACAAATGTACAAGTACAAAATAAGTGCACAAATATTAAGTATTTTATGTAGTGTAAAATAAATAATATAATCGATACAAACTAAAAACAATAACAAACTGCAAAATATCATACATTATTCGAACCGTTCAAAGAAAAACTATAAACGATAAAAATACAGTGTTCAGAATCGATGGCCTTGTTGCAAAAACGACACAAGCATGCACGTGTATATTTTTAACGATGTAAACACCAAAACGCATACATACATTTTAAACACATTTAGCCATAAGCATATATTAAACATATTATATGTGCAATACGTATATACAAATACATTCAATATATTATAATTTATTGTTTTAAAAATAACTCGAAAGCACATCGATCGACCATTGATGCAATATTTAATATTAAATGTTTTTCTACGCGGTCAAACTATTAGATATTAAAATTGACTGGTTTTAACTCTTGGGTTGTAATGTATAAATTACAAACGGGATTAAGTTGTTTTTTTACGGATTTTTAACTGCAGGCGCTCATACTCACGTAATCATACTGCCCGTCACGAGCATGTTTTTCGTTTAGTAAAAAAGAAATTCGTCAGTATACAAGATCAATTATTAGTGTCGCGTCGAATTGTTATTTAAAAACTCTAGACCGCATTTGAAAGAAAAATAATTTAAAAATTTTAGTACATTTTTGTTTTTTTATTGATTTATACCATAATATTATAGCTGCGCGTGTTCGTTTAGCGTAATTCGCATACGCAGTGAGATTAGGTTAAAAGCTTATTATTTATTAAAAGCCAATTTCTAACACCAACTTTGCGTTAATCGGCAACTTGTAAATTATTAATGAGATGATCATCAAACCTGACCACGTGCATTGTAATGCTATTTACTTGAACATAATATATACATATTTATAATACTTAAAATACAGTTTTTAATATGACTGAGTGACGTCAACTCAATAGTATTTTCAATTTTAACCTTTTTTTTTTCATATCACATCCCCTGATTATTGAATAAGCAGGCATGATCTTACGTTATACCCTATTTTTTTGTTTTTTAGAAAAAAAATACAAGGTCGTCGGGAATCATTTCATCGTAATATAATATTATGTAATCGTGGAAAAAAACATAATTCAAGTTAATTCTGCATAAGTTCTGCGAAAAACTTCTTTTTTTTCGGAAACAATTTTTTTTTGTCATAATACTCGACTTTTCTCGCTTCTTTCACAACACGAAACGTTTTAATAGTTGTCTAAATAAAAAAAAAATAAAATCATAATAATATTTACGGTAAAATACGAGGAGCTGAAAGTTGTTCGTCTTCCCAGTGATATAGATCAATGTCGAACGGTAACTTGGGCACGACTACAACATCGCTGCGATTTTCATCTCTCTCTGGAACTTTTACAGACTCTTCGCGATTACTACCATAATTTTGAACCTAAAAAATAACGTGCATATATGTATATACATTTTTTTTTTTTTAATAACATCTATTAAAGACAAGATTTCACGGATGAGATTACACTAATATGTGTAAGTACATTATTATCAGTTTTAGCTAAACATTGAGCCAACAGATCATCGGCACAAGATTTAGGAAGGACTTCTTCCATGTCCGATTCGCTAGAACAATCATCATCACTGTCTCCATAGTACGTGATTTTGTTTTCTCGGCTCATTAGGTCAGTTAAATGCTGCTTGAGTTCGATCGCTCGTTTCAAGAGTTCTCCATCTATTAATACATAGAAGACAAACACAAGGTTAAACCTAAATCAAAGCTATACAATGACGTACATGTGTTCTCAATAATAAACAGCTATTAATGTCTTTATGAGTTTAAAACTGTTATAAAAAATTGTTATATTCACAATAAACTCTCTGTTTAATATTATTAATCATGATTCTGTTAATTAATAATTTTAGATTCTGAGTAGAGTGATGAATGAATTGATTTTACAATGATTTAAGTTTTTTGATGTTTTATTTTTTATCAATCATTACCTTTTAGAATATTAAATATCATGAAATATACTTAATAATATACGCTGACAGACCATCTTTACTCAGAATAATTTATCGTGTATAATGACATAATATTGAATTCAAATTTAACACATCTATTACAGTGACTCACTCGATACTTACCATAAAGCAAAACGATACCCACTTTTTTGTAGACTTTTTTACATTCTTATTGTATTTGATTATTTTATGGTATTAATTTACAGTTATATTAATATTATCCTGATTATTTTTTATTTTATTTCAATAACTCAGAGCCTCCACACAAGTTTTTTCAATGAAACCGACTATTCTTAAAAGAAATCTAATTAATTAAATAAATATGTTAACAAATAGTATGAATAACCAATAGAAGTGTGTTTCTTTCTGTTGTACTTTCTGTTGTTGGTTAATAATTTAAAGAAGTATATAATAAGAGTGTACTCAAAAATTCAGCTAATTTTTGAGGACTGAAAACAATACACGATACAAAATCCACCACACGTATAGGCCACATACAAGCTCACAGGCAACAATAGTATAGTACATACACAATAGTATACAAATAAATATATATATATATAAATATATTACTCGAAATTTTTGCTATGTCTTGCATCCATTTTTTGATTCTTGGCAAATACTTGTCGGATATGAGCTTTACTTGCTCATTTGCACTTTCAATTATAGCCAAGTTGTCTTCGGATTTCTTCACCCTCTTCTGAAAATCTAAAACGACCAAAACAAGAAGGAAATTAAATATACGCTACCAGTAAATATATCAGATGCAAATCTGAAATTCTACAAATTTAATAATCACTTGGTTTCAACGTGACTGTCACGGTGTGCGCTGCAGGGTCGATTATACCAGTTTCTCTGCTCCTTTCGTTTTCATTGCTCGAATCAACCCCGGCGGAAATTTTTCGTTCTGTATCTAACGACGAAAGTTCTGAAGGGTTCGATGGAGGGACAATGTCTTTCTCCGCTTCAGGTATACAAAAATCTTCCGGAGTGGGAATTAGCAATTCCAGACAACTCTCCAGGGTTCTAGCCGCAATAGTTATTTCCGGTTCGAGTTCTGTGCAAAAGGTTTAATTAAGTTAATTTGTAGCTACAAAATAATAAAATATAATGTCTGTACTCTGTACCACATATTTCGGACTCGATTTTTTTTAATTTTTCTTCATTGATACGCTGTTGTCGCAGTTGTCTATCCTCCAATAGTTTCGCTTCGGTGACGGATAGTACGGTCATCGATTCAAAATCAATCTGAAATGTTATACATACCCCATCCGTTATAGTTAAATATTAAAATAATTGACTAATATATATTGTATTCTTGTGTAGTGAAGGGTTTAACAAAAAGTGTTACAATATACATTATACATATTATAAAGAAAATATAACGATATATAGTAACCTACTTTTTTGTACTTGTTTAAATACTTAAACACAAAATTAAATTCGTCTTTAAAGTCTTTCCCAAACTCGTCACTCCATTCCTTAATGCATTTAATGGAATAAATTTCTAAATCCGCTGCGAATTTCTTAGGCGGAGGCAACGTTCGTCCCGCATCCGTATTAATTGTGAGTTTTAGGAGAACCGAAATATCGAGGATTATTAATTTTCTAAAATGTTCAAATTTCCTAAAACAGAGAACATGATAATATATAATTAAATTATTGTCCATCTATACTAATTTATTAACTCTAGTAGAAAAATATAACAATAAATTATACAAAAATAGTAAAGGTAGATTTAGTAGGTGTACCTACGTAAAAAAAACGTCAAATACATACTTAAAAAGACGATTACAAATTCGGAGTGCACTCAAACGAATTTGAGAATGTTTCTCTTTGAGTTGATGAAATAGTAATGCATGAACTCTGTCGATGTAGATTGAGGATTTTCTAAAAAAATCCCATACGTAAATAAAGAATTACATTCACAATTATTCCTATAATCGCATAATAAGTTTAAATGTAAACAACACATTATTTACTTATCGACTATTGCAGTACAAAAGGATTATTCATTAAAACTATATTTTTCTTTTATCTGATGAATTCATTTATTTGGTATTATAACTCCGTCATTTTTACGTTACATGAACACTATAAACAATATGTTATTGTATTGTATTATAGTACCAAATAAATAAAAAATAACATAAGGTTTATGGTAATAATAAATTATGAAAATATTGTATAGAAATAATAAAATTATAAAAAAATTTTTGGATGTAAAAATTCTGCAGTTTCGCTTAAAAATAGCCTCAATAGGATCCGTTTGAAACCAGAATGACTTCTCCGCATAAAATCGTAACTCAAACAAATAATAATCCATGAAATTACGGTCCATCTACGTCTCCATTTAGTGATCCCCATAAACTATATACTGTAAGTATATACATCACAACCCAGTCAAAAAAATTAAATGTATAATAATTATTGTAATATGAGTAAAAATTTTATTGCCTAAAATTATTGTAAGTCTTTCAACAATCGGATATAATTATATAAGTATACAACTATAATTCCCGGCGTATAAGTTTAAATTTTATACAAACAACCTTACTTCGTTACACTTTATATTATATAAGCCTAATAGTATTGTACTTTTATAATATTTATATACAATTTTACAATAACCAGATGGCAACATTATAAAAGAAAATAGTACCATTTATTTTTATGATAGTCGCAATAACTTTTATTTTAAATTTTTAAAAAATTATAAAGTTGAAATACGTATGTACTCGTATAATATACATATAGGTAATAGTTACAAACACTGCAATTACAATAAATATTTTTTTATTATTTAGTCTTAATGTGTTTACATCAAAAATATGTTCAAATTAAGAAAGCAAGTCATGATTGCTAATCATTAGAGTAAATAAATCAATGTAATTGTATTTATAAGTATTTGATTTAAAGATTTTATATAACATCCTACAATAGCAATAAAAACAATTTTGTTATTTAAACACAATACGTTCGTACTTTTTTAAAAGGTTATAAATAGAGTAAAAAGCTCAAAAACAGGCTTGAGCGACCCCACTGCGAGTATCTACCTACACATCACGACGAATGACAATGTTCTATTATACCAGACTACACATTTTATAAATGTTAATATTATAAAGATAATACTTTATAATACAATTACATATTTTTATACCAGTAATGCCAGAAATAACCTTTGTTTTTTACTTTTTAATTACAACGTATAAATATATTATATATTTACGAGTAAATAAATATAGTATAATAAAAACTAATGAACTGTATTATAGGTAAATAGTATTTTCCAAAATAATTACAATAACGCATTCTTGCAATCAAATCTATACCTACATGTATATGAATAACGAATATTGCTACGCGTACTACTCTATGTACAATGTACATTATACATAATACATTAATATTTATAAATTAAAAGTCATCACTTGTTCTCCAATAATTATTAAAATCAGTAGATAGACCAACGCAACGTTTAAAACAAAACAAAATATAAATTTTAACTGCGAATAAAATATAAGCTTAAAAATGTATGAAAAAAAGTAAGTAAGTGGGTACCACTTTCTGTACATTAAATGTCGAATGAGTCATTTTTATGGGTGTGTTTAACAAGAATTTAATGATATTATATCATTGAATATGAAAAACGATTCTAAAACGGAGACAGTTTTTCAGCCTATACATAATCATATTTCATGATATGTTTTTTAGATATAGATACCTATTAAAGCCATTAATTTTACTTTAAGTATTATCATTGATTTTAAATAGTACCTATCTAATATTTATAATCCATGGTTTTATGGTAAATTAAAATTATTATTTCTCGGATAATGCAGTATTTAATAACTATAATAATATGCATTTACGTATAATACTACATTATATAGATTTATAAAAATCGAAATTTAATAAGATATTTCTGTAAATACCTACCGTAAAACAACAAAAATAGATTCATAGTATAAAATAAATATATAATATTTTAATATAAATTTAAGATATCATAATGTATCATAAAATTCATAATAATATAATAAACGTAAAAGCTTTAAATTTCCAGGAAAAATGTTTTTAAATTATAACAAAATAATTAACATCGTAATTCAAATTTAAATAAATAATTTCATGCAAAATTAAAATAATAATGTTAATAAAAATAATTGTTTTAATATATTTTTTTTAGTTTTATTACCTACGCCTGATAAATCTTGTATTACATTTTCAAAACTTGGATGTAAAATTAAACATTTTTATGAATTTCTTACAACAAAATAGTATGCAATTTATGAGTTTTGTCAAAATTTTAACTTCAAATGAATATAAAAAAAAAATTTTAACTACTATTTCTAAGAATGTTGACCCAGCAAATACATTTTTATCAACAATTACAAATAAATTTAAAAATTGAAAATTTGTCGTACCAACAAATAACTCAAAAAAAGTTTAAATATTTTGAACATTTATTATTTATTATTAGTAGCTTGAGTAGTTGATAGTGTCTAATCATATATAAGTATATACAACACATATTAATAACATGTACCTATATATACATACTTTTATATTTATAATAAAACTAGTAACATATTTTATACATAGGTATGAGCATAACATCGTATATAATAAGGAAATGCGCGACAAACGCACAACAAATATGTATAATGTATTATATCCTCTCAATTAAATTAAACGTATAAAATATATAATGATTATCAGGGCTAGCCACTGGGAAATGCTAGCAAATGTATATTTTTTTCTTGGTAATTCATAAAACATCAAAACTATATGATACAAATTGTCTCACGCTTCAAAATATTGATATGTTAACATCTTTACGCGCCCAAAAAAAAATAGTGTGTGTAAAAAAATGGGTCTAGAGTGAGTTGGTATTCATTCGATGTCACGAATAAAATTTTAACGGAAGTTTAATGGTTGCCATGGTTGCCCACCAATAATTTATTACAATGTAATATTTTTTTAATACAATATTATATTTTATTATTATATTATATGTTTATATCTCCAGAGAGTGCTACACAGCAGCAAAAAAACGGCGAGCCCATATTAGATATTAACACATCAATATTGAGCGTCAGATACAAACTCTGACACACACATTTTTTCAATTTAATTATTTTTTATATTAATAAAGTTAAAACGTTATAAAAATTACATACATATTTATACCAGCATAAACCTATTATACATATATACCTATTATACGCTGTTATACGATAAGTTAATAATGGTAATATAATATGGTACAAATTAGGTACATTTATAATAATTATAATGATTAAATCTACCTTCTGTAATAATCATGTTAAAATAATTAACTTTAATTGCAATAGGTATTAAAAAACCTATCATAAAATGTTCCTACTTAGATATATAGCAGACTGGTAGACTGTTCATCATCACGGCTCAGAATCGTTTTTCGTATACAATGATCTAATTCAGTCATTACAATCATGACCCACTCAATATGTATTATACAGCATAGTAGTACCCCTCCCCTCAACCACTTTCCCTTTTTTTAATTTCACGTCCAAATGTAGAATATTTTTCAGGAATTTCGATGAAATAATCGAATATCGAATGATTAGTTTAAGTATTTATGGTTTAGATGAGTGAAGTTGTGTAGCACACACAGGGTACTCAAGAAAATATGAATATATCATTTTGCAATATCATATTACAACTTTCCTCATCTACAATATAAAACATTTTTATACAGCATTTATTTTTCAAAAATAAAAAAAATTTTAACTACTATTTCTAAGAATGTTGACCCAGCAAATACATTTTTATCAACAATTACAAATAAATTTAAAAAATTGAATAGTATTGAATAGTAAAAACAAATAACTCAAAAAAAGTTGAAATATTTTGAACATATATTATTTATTATTAGTAGCTTGAGTAGTTGATAGTGTCTAATCATATATAAGTATATACAACTCATATAAATAACATGTACCTATAATATATACATACTTTTATATTTATAATAAAACTAGTAACATATTTTATACATAGGTATGAGCATAACATCGTATATAATAAGGAAATGCGCGACAAACGCACAACAAATATGTATAATGTATTATATCCTCTCAATTAAATTAAACGTATAAAATATATAGTGATTATCAGGGCTAGCCACTGGGAAATGCTAGCAAATGTATATTTTTTTCTTGGTAATTCATAAAACATCAAAACTATATGATACAAATTTGTCTCACGCTTCAAAATATTGATATGTTAACATCTTTACGCGCCCAAAAAAAAAATAGTGTGTGTAAAAAAATGGGTCTAGAGTGAGTTGGTATTAATTCGATGTCACGAATAAAATTTTAACGGAAGTTTAATGGTTGCCATGGTTGCCCACCAATAATTTATTACAATGTAATATTTTTTTAATACAATATTATATTTTATTATTATATTATATGTTTATATCTCCAGAGAGTGCTACACAGCAGCAAAAAAACGGCGAGCCCATATTAGATATTAACACATCAATATTGAGCGTCAGATACAAACTCTGACACACACATTTTTTCAATTTAATTATTTTTTATATTAATAAAGTTAAAACGTTATAAAAATTACATACATATTTATACCAGCATAAACCTATTATACATATATAATACCTATTATACGCTGTTATACGATAAGTTAATAATGGTAATATAATATGGTACAAATTAGGTATATTTATAATAATTATAATGATTAAATCTACCTTCTGTAATAATCATGTTAAAATAATTAACTTTAATTGCAATAGGTATTAAAAAACCTATCATAAAATGTTCCTACTTAGATATATAGCAGACTGGTAGACTGTTCATCATCACGGCTCAGAATCGTTTTTCGTATACAATGATCTAATTGTGAATGAATATATATAATAAAACTCAAATTTAACACAGTCATTACAATCATGACCCACTCAATATGTATTATACAGCATAGTAGTACCCCTCCCCTCAACCACTTTCCCTTTTTTTAATTTCACGTCCAAATGTAGAATATTTTTCAGGAATTTCGATGAAATAATCGAATATCGAATGATTAGTTTAAGTATTTATGGTTTAGATGAGTGAAGTTGTGTAGCACACACAGGGTACTCAAGAAAATATGAATATATCATTTTGCAATATCATATTACAACTTTCCTCATCTACAATATAAAACATTTTTATACAGCATTTATTTTTCAAAAATAAAAAAATATTTTTAAAAACGTTAAACCTTTATTTATAGATACAAGATTAGTGCCTATAATATTTTATTAATTTTATCATGTACGTATACGACAGGCATCACTGTACAAAATATTTACAAGTTGGCCGTATGTATATTCTACAAATTCAGTAGGTAGGTACATCCCTCGATTATCATTATTATAACTATATACTTACTTACTTACGATAAAATACTATAATGGGCCGTTTCATTCTGTAGCTACAAATTACAAGTATTAAAACATTAGATCGTAGCATATCAAATAAGTATGTTGTATATAATATCCAGAAACCAATAGTGTTACGTGAAGGTGAATTTTCTTACCTTGTAGACGGGAATTTAATTTCACGTACCACCTATAATATAAGTATTATACTCCCCAAATAAAAGTTTATACAATTTAATATTGTATAGTCTATTATCGAGATTTATTCAGTATTTGAATGTTCAAAGGCGACACTGCGATAAACCCTATATTTAAATTACCTACTTAATAGTGCCGACAAAAACTGCAGTTTTTGAGCCATGAACATGATATTAAGAACGCATAATAATTTAAGTCAAGATTTTTTTTGTTGTTGTTTATCAGATCATATGACGTGACAAAAAATATTTTTAATACAAGTTGTAAAGGGGAGAGTTACATATTATATTGGTACAAATAAAGAAAGAAATTGTAATCTTCCTACTTTAGTGTTAATAATGATATAACTACAATAAAACGTGCGAAATAAATGTATATTACAAATACAATATACATTATATGCATACATATATTGGTTTTTGAGAAAAGGGTGTTCGACTGCTCTCCAGAACATTTTAGTAATAATAAAAACAATAGACGACACACTTTGGTAATTTCAATGTACCCTAAAACAAGCAACAGCTGTTATTTATCAAAGGATTTATGAAACTCAATTAATATAGAGATGCTCAGTTTTTGGCAACAGTTAATAATTGTGTTAGTAGGCACTTCCTGCCATTGCGTTCCGGACTCAATTAAAACGTATAGAGCATAATAATAACAATGCAAACTCAAATATGCACTATACATTCTAGTGACTATCATGTGCCCCACCGATTCAGTAAAATATTAATAATTATTATTATATATAATATTATGTATTATTCTACACAACGTATAGAAATTAAAAAATCGTACACAATCAGGCAGTTACAATAATGAACTCGTAACTCATTTCAGTAGGAGCAATATTTTGCATTTTCACTAACAAGAATTAGTCGTATTGTGTAATACCTACTTATTACTAATGCATAATACGATATTGTATCTCGCACCTATGCGTCATAATATTATACTGATAAAGCCAATTTTTTGTTTTAGTTAGGAATGATAATCGCGTAATCGATTTTCGATGAACAACGCGATTACATCACAATGTACATCAATCTTAATTAGGATGGCATTGATTTGAACAAATAACCTAAAATAACATAATTTGTATGGATTTTTACATATCATTTGAGAAAAATTTACACGGTTCCCTATAATACGTCTAATAAATCGTTTAGGCGAGCTTATATATTATTATTATATCATTTAAGTGAAATTTATGTGAACTAATAAACGTTTTCCTTCCCATTTTTAAGACTCTCAGTTAACTGTAACTGATAAGGTTTAAAATATGTAGTAAATATTACAAAAATTGTCGTATAGGTGTGTTACTTCTCTCGCACCCAACGTAATTACATATAATTATGTATTCACAAGCTTACGACTTATACACATGTCACACATATTTTTTTTTACTAACTATTTTAATATTCATTAATTCATAAATTATCCCAAACGATCGGTTATTTTCTCGCTTAAAATATAATATAAGCTCGGGTAAATTTTGGGTCATTAGCTCAAATAAATAACGCCCAACTATCAAAATTCAGCTCGTGAAAAAAATTGTTGTTATTTATTAATTTATAATTCAACAATCATTGTCAGCTAAAAAATAGAATTAAATTAATGTTGTCAGAAATCAAAATTAATCCCACGTGATGTATACGTTTATGCGTATTGTCTATATATATGTATGTTTATGTATTTATTTTTAATTGTAACAGACTTCCGTGGATAATTGTATTTTATGAAATATGAAATACATTTTGTTGCTTATGATTCGGAAAATACTATAATAAAAATATAGGTAGACCCCACAAAATTATTTTTATTAATAACTTTCATACATTTTAGTGAGTTGTGTTTTACAATTGTAGTTTTTGCTGAGTGATGCGAATAAGCAAAAATTATTTTTCTCGTGATTATTACACAATTTTCTCCGTTAGTGAAAAATCATCAACCAGAAAATTTTTATTTTATATTTTAGTTTTACACACTATTATAATTTATAAGTATAATAATATATAGTAGGATGAGTAGGTACCTAATAAATAGGTACATAATAATAAAATATATCAGAGAGAAGTTTTTTTTTTTATAGATTTATATTTTTATTAACCACAGTATAGTATTGATCACAAAATTTGAATTATAAATGGAAATGGTATAAGGTAATATATATTATAAGCTGTAGGTATCTAATTGTTCTAAAAAAAGCCACGCTTTAAAGCTAAAACATCACTTAAGTAAACAAATAAATATGTTTTACAATATAATTAAAGATGGTAAATACTAAATATGTATAACTGTTTATATAATAAATAAATATAAGTTAATAGTTTAGTTATGTCAACCAAAGTAATAGGTAACCTAATAATCATTAGTTATTATTATTATTATGTTTTTTTTACAATATTATTTTACATTCTACTCCAAAAGTTAATAAGTTTCATACAAATGGAACATTACAGTCACATACAAATCATTCCATACATTAAAATAATTATTTTTAAGCCTAAAAAGTAATCAACATAAAAATTAGGATTTACATATTTTATTTAAGGTCATGACCCCAAGGTTTTACCCACCTCACAAAATAATGTCATTAGATATTGCTTTTAATATTTTTTATTTGATATGTATTTGAATTATTTTTAAGCATGTGCATAAGACCAAATATTTGAAGATTGTTTTTTATAATAGTTATCATATAAATATACCTCAAAACCTTAGTTTTGAATCAAATTCAATTATTGTGCATAGTGCGTACATACATTTGAAAAAAAATATTTTCCCACTTAGAATAATCTATTAAATAAAAATTAATTAAAGTAGATATAGAATGATTAATACAAATTAAATGCAATTTTAATTAAGGTTTGGTTAAAGCACCACCGTCAAAAACAAATTTATCTTTTCTTGCTTCACCCTGTTTTGCAAATGTATTTCAACCAGAGCCACATATTATAATATTTAAAATTAATTTGAAAAATCAAATAAATATCTACTATAGTAAGGTATTTATTTAAAAGCTTGACAGAATGTTTAATGCAATTATATTGTGTAAAAATAGTTAGGTAATTATTCAATAACTCATTTTCTTAAAATAAACAATTTTAATTTAACTATTATATTGTACACGTTTCAGTATATTTTAAATTATATTCTGATTTTTCAGATTCTTTAACTAGAAAAACAATTTAATTATGCTCATAAAATGTTACAAACTAGAGTATTAGGTATAATATCCGGTATAATACATCTAACTACATACTATTTTGATACAATACATTTTAAAGTTAAGGTTTGGACTTAACACCACATAAAAGGTATAAATTATTCTACGAGGCTATTAATATTAACCATTTTAAAGGACTAGACTGTTACAAAACAAAACAAAAATATTATAAACCTATAAAAGTGAACTTTAATTTTATTTACAACCAACATGAAAAATTAAATAAACAAAAAGTTTAATCATGCATTTTATTTTAACACTTATTTTTAAACAAAATTGTGTGAAAACCATATTTCGAAAAAATATTTTGTTAAGATTAGTTAGGTAACTGAAATTTAACAGAAAACAGAATAGAATAAAATGTATAAATACTGATGTAATTTAAATAAGTCTACAATAATAATATTTGTGCTTTATAAATTGATTTTAACATAATACAGATAGTATTTACCAAGATTATTGTTTTTGTTCAACAGAAATCAACATTTTAACAAATAAAATAATTAGACAGACACACATTTACACAAAAAAAAAAAAATAATAGCAACCAGCAACAATGTCATAATCATTGTCAATTTAAGAGTTTAAGATCCATGCATCAATTTTACATTGAATATGATTATAATTTATATTAAACAGTACCAAAATGTTTACAATCCAATCATTAGTAGTGACAGTATAAAAAAAAAAAATTAATTAAAAAAAAACCCTGTCAATAAAAGTTTAGATCATAGAATATTTCTGGTTATGTTCAACTAACTAAGTTTATCTTAAGATTACTTCCAATACATAAATCACAATACACACAGATAATTTGCCTATTAATTATTACACATTATTCAATTACATAAATTATTTAACAATGGTTTAACTTAATATATTCAAAATCTTATACCTAATTCGATTGTCAAAACATAATTGAAAAAATATAAATTGCTTACATGTTTGGTAACCTAAAGAATCTTCAATACTACATGCTGGTAGGCTTATGCTTATGCCGTGGAATAAATAATTTATATATATTAATTACAAATATGTACTGGCCATTAAAACTAAATAAATAAAAATAATTCACAAAAATTAACAAAATTATTATTATCATAAAACACAAAAGTAAAATCACTTTGGCACAAATAAAAATGCTGGTGCATTGCACTCGAGTATTATTAGGTATTAATTATATATTATACTACCTAGAAAATAAATTTTAGGTAGGAACTTACTCAATTTTTAGGCTTGGATATTGAAATAAACATTTTACCTTTTTGAATAATAAAGTATATATTTTATACTATAGATCTTTTAAAATAATACACTAAACAATGAATTAAAATATGAATGATTAGATGTTTAACAATTGGAGGAATGTTAAAACTACTTGTGTAAACATATTAAATAAGCTTTAAATGCACACTAATACATTTAATTGTAAAAAAGTATTAATAATAATAAGTAAAAGAATATTGTTCAAATTTTCAATCAATTTATTTTTTTAAACCCTAATAGTATTATATAACAGGTTTTTTATAAAGTATCTACTCAATAAATTATAGATCATTAAAAACGAAAAATTTCCTAAATTTTAGTTTATCATTATACCTAAACAATTTATTAATAAATTAAATACTAACACAATAATTATTAGGTAAATAAATATTTTTATTTGGTTTTAATAAAAATTACAGAAATATAACATTAAATTAGTAGTAATTTTTTGTATAATTTGGTAATAATTAAGCTACAAAAATAATATTAAAAGTCTAATAGATGATGTATTGAATACTTGATGATAACAAATATAATAAATTAAAAATTGAATTAAATGATACATTTTAGCCCTATCCTTGGGCTATAAATGGTTAGATCAATGTTAACAGTATTGCGCATAAAGTTCCGACAAAAAATTAAAAATTTCTTATAACTGCATTGTATCTTTTATCAATAGTCATAGAAATCAATTTCTATCAGTTATAGGAATATTCATAATTTCCATTGAAGTCTATACAATTAGAATAGATGTACTGTGATTCAATTTGATAGAGACATCCAGTAGATTTATGTATAATTTACCTATACTCTAGACTGAATAATAAATTAATTCATCAATTCATCCAGATTGACATGGTTATTTAAATTAATCGTTACCAGCTTTTAATCGTAAACGAGCAAAATCTTCAAAAATGATATCTTCATCATGAGATGGTGCAGGGCTTTCTTCATCTAATTCAATCAAATTATCGACACGCACACCGTTGTCATCAACTGCTGTACTAGAGTTAACAACATTATTTGCTATTGGAAGTACATCTTCATCAGGCTTGGGGTGCATCAAAATGAATGGTAGTTCAGCTGTCAATTCTCCAGCTAAAGCGCCCAAGCAAAGTTTTACCTTCACTTTATATTGAACAATAATCCCTAAATTTTCTTTTTGTGAAGGATTGCTCACTATTGTTGAAGAAGCAAGATTTGTATCTTCATGCTTTAACTGTCCGTCCAAAGCTAAGCCACGTTTATCTTTGTTGTTGTGCAAAGTAGGTTTTACTGTATACACTTTAGACAAAGTGAAACCAGGACCCACAGGGCAACCGTCTTCACTCTCTAATTCAGCAACAGTGCATTTATATTGGGCAGTGGAAAACAGACATATATCAGCAAATTGTCTAACAAACACTTTTACTTTTTTCACAGTTCGATTAGAATTGTTAGCTATATGGACATTTACTGATATACTTTCCCCATGGTAGTAAAGCTCTTTGTCTAAGGATGCTTCTAAGTATAACTTGTTCGGGCTCATAACAAATTCTTTATATACTTCAACTGACGGTTGTACTTCTTCTTTTTTGGGCGCATACATAATTTTTCTAATAGCCAGCCTTATTGAATTTCTCTTGTGAGGTTTGTCTTCAGCTGTATCGCCAACAAACGCTTTGAACTCGTAGTCTACTCCACACGGCTTTCCTGTATCACCCGCAGCTGGTTGCAGTGTAACAGATGCTGGACAATGTGGTGGCAATTCAAAATAAAATGGTATAGCATTTGGACCAAGTTTCTTGATCAAACGTTCTTGTAGTCTAGTCGGAGTTCGTATATTACCAACAGGATATATTTGTTCAGATGCTATATAAAGATCTTTTCGAAAAGTCAAGCCCAGCACATCCAAGTCTTCGCGACCATATCGAAAAGCAGCTAAAACATGTCCAAATACCTTTCTTCCTTTGACGTATTCAGGATCGACCAAAACTACACCATCAATAGGGTCAACGTTGGTGATGTGATCGACAAAATCCCTTTTACCCAAGTAAACAGTAATTTTACCATTTGGTGAGCTCTTCTTAAACACTCTGGTTGGCTGCCTAAGATTACCTCGGGCAACAGAGTCTAATTCACCGTTGTTCTTATCCATAATTATTTTTAAAGGTTTATCAGGTAATATATTAGTATAATAATATAATATTGGTTATTGAACGATTATGACTATTTACAATAGCTGCTAAACAGGGTGACGCTCGGGATTGAGTTGACGGTGCGGCATGGTGACATGTATGTTTATATAAAGTAATACTACGAGACAACGTTATAGGTTCCTCTGTATATTAACGACGATCGTTTGTAGGAATTAAACAAGATTACTATTATGCAGTTATGGATGGTAGTAGTGCTAGTAGTAGTGGTGGTGGTGGTGGTGGTGGTGGTGGTGGTTGATAGTAATAATAGTGATAGACGAATAGATTATTGTACAACGAATAGGTATACGAGTTATGTTTTTGAGCGTTTTTTTGACTTAAGATTTTGACACTTACTTGCAGATGTTTTCTATTTCGTCGTACAATTTGTGATCCACGTCGTTTTCGCCGGTGCTGGTCAAACGTTCGACGAGTTGAGCTGCACGGCTAGCCGTATCGTAGTCAAGCGTCATGCTAAGCCAGCAGCGGGTGTTTCTGGCTGGAGAGTAGGTGCTCTCGTACGACAGTCAGTGGCGTACGGTCGGCGCCAACGGTAGCCCTGAGGAGCGATGACGGGCCGAAACTGAAGTGACGACGATGTATCAGTGGACAGCTGCAATGATCGGCGTGGTTCGTCGGCCACTGTTTGTCACGACGACGGACGCTAAGGACGGCGGTTGTGCGGCGACGATGAACAGACTCGTCATCGGTGACGACGAGTGTTCGCGACGACGGGCAACACCTACGCGACGATTACACGGGAAATCGATTCGTAATAATAATAATAACGATAAAATGTGTGTCTCGCGCTATCGGATTGTTTTACGGTCGATACTGCGAAACCGACAAACTGTTATTGTTTACTTGTCCGTCATTAAAACATTACTCATCGTAGGACGATCGTTTTAGCCCAGGACGAGACGATCCGACAATTATGTTATTATAATATTATATTGCTATCAACCGTATTCCGTTCGTGTGTAGTGTCGGAGTACGATGGTTTTCCGTTCCGCGCTCGAATAATAATAATAATAATAATAATATGATACGCGCATACTACCGCAGTCCGTGCGATTAGCGCGTGCGTTCGTGTGTGTGCGCACGCGCAACAGACTGCGTGATTAATAATGTGCGCATGTAACGTAATATTAATAATATTTAACTTGAATGATATAATATTCTCGTCATGACAAATATTATTATTAATATTATTACTCATTATTTATTAATTATTTTCCTTTCCACATAGTGCAGTTAGCGCTGATTTGCGTTGCGATTTTTAATACACGTCCGGTTTATACCAGCTTTCCTCCCGCGATAACGTGCGTCACACGATCTCGGACTTTAAATAATTATCATTATGACATTATGCATCGCATAAAAAAAGTCTATACACACTATAATATAATAGTATGATAATGAAAATTGCAAACATTGTATAGGTAATATTGTATCGTATTGTACGTTTGTACAGAAATTAATTCAATCGACTTGGGTGCGGTGGATCTTAGAACACGAAACGGAGACGGCTACTAAATTTAACTAACAGAAAGACAAAAAATATAATTTTACTTAACACGGAAAATATTAGTTATAAATATGAAAAATTATCAGTAATATCAGCAAACTTGCTTTTTAAATGTATAGAATATAATATTCAGACGTATTAATTATTTATTAGTTTATTGCATAGATGATAGATACCTACATAATATCTATATAATACGTCCAAAGAAGGATAAAGCTACTTGTCCTCCACCTTAGATTCAAACCTCAACTGCCATTCGGAAAATACATTTCTAAAATAGTAATAGTAATACAAACTATATACAAATCTATTCTTATAATAAGTGAATATATCTATTAAAATTTATTTATTTTAATGTTTTTCCTGTCGAATATTGTACAATCCTACAATAGGTGTAAATGTATCATATTGATATAGCTAGCAAAAATGTTCAAAACGTGGGAAAGTGTGATTATGCGAATCTGTTTTCTCAATAAAATGTGAGCTTGAGTAAAGAAAAATTAAACCCCCATAAATGTGATATGCTATTGCAGTTACCTAGTAACTATTTATTCAAATTTTTCAACCTAAACTTTCTGTAAGTCATACAGACATACAGTAATAACTAATAAATAAACTATTAAGTTTGGATAATATAATACTGTTTAAAATATAGCTATTATTAAGGGATTTCATTGATAGGTTTTAAATATAAATACTGTAAATAATTTTACTAAAAAATCAAATTCATTCACAAATCTTCTGATAAATATTTTGATTTATTATATATAATAAATAGACAATAGTTAGTAAAATAAAATTATAATAATGTATAAAATATTAATATTAAATATTATATTATCTGAAATTTTAAATAAAAAATAAATTCATCGTCTTACCGCCCAAAATCAAGATAATGAATTTAAAGGGATTTTTAAGTTTTTACGTTGTTGTACATGTTTATTTTTAAAATCGATATAAGGTTACATACAATAAATTACGGAAACAGAATATTCAGAAACATGGTTTAAGCCACGGTCAGAAGTAGGGTATGGATTAATTAAATCCACTTTGGACAGAAATTTGGAATAAATTAAAAAATAATATCGCGTCGATTCTACTATTTACGAATTACGATAACAAAAAATTGAAAATAAAAATTAGATTTACGAGACTATCAGCTTCAATCGTGGCCGTGGTGGTGGTGATAACTGATAACGAATTAAATTCTTAACTAATTTGTATTTTTTTATAGTGAAGTGTTTTCCTTTTCGCCTTATTATTATGTTGTTATTATTGTTTATCAATTATTATCTATTTTTTAATGTAAATATTATTAATCGTGATAGTTGTTGTTACTCTTATTATTTTAATAAATAATCACGGTTTCCGTCCAACACTTTCTTTAGTCTTCGCAGCTAGTATTGTACTGTAGTCTGAGTCCACCACGTAGTACGTTTTGTTTTCGTTCACATCGGTATGTATGATATACCTAGTACCTATATAGTCTACTATCCTTATACAGTACCATTGACAATTAATTATGCATACGAGTATTTTATATATTGATTGGTATGCAAATTATGTTTTTTTACGCGTTTAAACTTCAGTGTAATGGAATTATGTTTCGAATTATAAATCGGTAAAAGAGCAACAAGTGATTATTATAGACACTATTGTTTATTTATAAATAGATATTATTAAACATATTAATAGTAATATTCATATTAATGTAAAATTATTAGATAATAGTTGCAATTTCTTTATTAATATTATCGCTAAAAAACAAAGACCAATCTCCTCTGGACACGTCTTAATTAGAAGGTACTGTTACTAAATGGTTCCCTTCCACAAGTTATTCTAACCAATTATATTATTTATACCAATTACTTTACTCTGCCGTGTTTTGTATAGATTGTAAATTAAGCTTTTTCAATAATAATAATAAAAAAATATTATCACCTATATAACTAACTGATGTTTTATTAAAACTCAAAATTTGTATGGTTTTAACTTTTAACCAAACCTTACTTTTTATGAGATTTTATATTACATAAATGTTGTTCCTTAGTATTCGAAACATTTATGATTAATTCAATATTAATAAATCACAAATATCCAATGATTAGTATTTGGTAAATGTTATGCATTTAGAAAAAAATAAAATAAGAATTATTCCTTAACTTATTATATCATCATAAGAATATTATATATTATTAAAAAATAAAATGAGTTGTTATATTTACTAAGTACTAATTTAGTTCATAATATATTGCATTGTACAATATAATTAATTTAAAAATATAATAAATTCCCAAGCCATTTTTTGTATTAAAAAAGGGTATGTGTATTTAATTTTTTAATAATATATTATGTATTTTGGTGAATATTTTACAATGTATATTTAATATTTATATTAACATTGTCATTTTACAGATAAAAAAAAATGCTGTCATTAATAGATCCTCGTTTTGAATGTTCTATTTGCCTTAATTGTCTGAAAGATCCAATGCTAACTAGATGTGGACATCGATTTTGTTCCGAGTGTATAACTACATGGCTTAAGTAAGTTAAAACAAAATATATTATTATGTATTTTTTTTATTAATTTCTAAAACATAATATACTGTCTTTGATTACTGATCCCCAAATTTACAGTCTAAACATAACATTATTTACAACTGGGAGAGGGGAGACTACTAAAATTTTAGTTTAAATTTAGTTGGAGGAAAATTGCTCTCCAATGTTATGAAATTTTCTAAAATATAGTTATAGTTCTAGAGAAAATAAATTGCCTCAGGAACATAAAAATTATTTGTATATACATGAATAGTATACAATTTTGTTATAACTTTATAAGTTAAGTCATGCTACGCAGTGTTTATGTTGCGGGCAAATGAGTCTTCTGTTTTCACGTAAATGACCGATTTTTTTGTACGCATAAGAGTCATCGATATCTAGGTAAAAAAATTGGATTGTGCATGATCGAGTTGCACCACCTATACCAGTCCTATTTTCACCTTTTCTATTATACATTTTAACAACAAATTACAGCTATAAATAAAAGAAAAATGAATCTTGAATAACATGTTAACAACTATTATTTACTATAATTATTAAAAGTAAATGTTGACATTTTTGTGGTGTTAAAATTTTAAATTAGATGGTGGGGGGTATGTACCTCCACTGGTTACAGGTTACTATCATAACTCTTAAGTAACTAGTTATTACCATAAATCTTCAAACGTTAATATATGTATTCTAAATTCTAAATAAAAATATTTTTTTTTAAATAATCACTAGTAAATATGAAAAGCCATGATAATAGCAGGGATGTCGTTATCTTTCAGCAACATACTTATTATGCATTTATCATTTTTAAAAATTAAAATGCATACAACTTTTGTTGAGATTCTATATTTTGTTATGTTGCAAATGTTTTTAATAAGTTCATAGGTTACTTATAAAATGTTAATTGTGTATATTTTTATAATATGTTTTACCTATACCAACATTGTTTTTGTTTTAGGCGTAAAAGTCAAATTTGCCCAATTGATTTATTACCTCTAACTATAGAAGGTTTATTTCCTGATAACTATACAAAGCGAGAAATAGATGAGCAAAAAGTTGCTTGTTTAAATACTGGTTGTGATGTAACAATACCATTGTTGGAAGCTGATCAACATTATGCCTCATGTGGATTTAATAAAAACCAAGTTAGTTAGTTCTATAAATTTTTAAATAAATTATAATTATTAATTTATTAATTTCTGTAAGTACTGGCTTAAAAATGTATTTTACCTACTTAAAATCAGAGGCGCAAACTAATTTAAATTATGGGGAAAAAAAAAATGTATTCAATACCCATCTATTAAAATAAAAATTTTTGTTGTGCTCACTTATATATAAATAATAATAAAATGTAGTATCTAATAAAAATATAAAATATAATTTACATTGTGAGATAACAGTAAAAAGGGGGCAGTTGCCTCCCCCTTACTCCCCTAGGTTTGAGCCACTGCTAAAATATCAAATAATTTTGGAATTTACAATACTTTCTTGTTACACGAGACTACCTTGTTTTGTAAAACATCACAATTCTGTTATATAAAACTACTCAATTTGGACACTTTCTTATTATCACAGAACACCTCATTTTTATTTTTACTAATAAATCATATTAAATTTTTTGAATGTGTATTATAAATGTCCACATTCAAAGAATAAAGAAAAATAAACAGTATTCATTTGTAGTATATTATAAAAGCCATACATGGTATGTATTGAATAATAATAATAATATTATCATTGAAGCATGTTAAGAACACAAACAAATTGTAATTCTATCAATAAAATGTTAAACTTGAGAAAAAGTTACAACAGTAAATATAATTTATACAAAAATTTAATGTTTTTACATGATTCATTAATAATTATTTTATTTGAGTGTGTAAAACACCACATTTTTTATATAACCTTACTGCTTCTTATTCAGTCTTAGGTTGATAGGTCCATAATATTGTTTAATTAACAAAAAAGTAGTTATAAAATATAATAACACGTCATGATTAACGTGATCACTACAGCGACATTTAAGTGAGACTGCAAAACAGTCTACTTTTAACTATCAAGTTAATGTAATAAAAAGGAAACATAACATTACAAAAACTAATAATATAGATATTATAAATTGCAATTCTGGTACACAGTGCATGGAAGAGATGTTGTGATAATCATGATAATAGCCGCAATCTCGTATAACAATAAGTACTAAAATAACTAAAATTGATCAAGTTCTAAATCGTTAATTATATTCAAATTGGAATTAAATCATTAAAATATGTTTATTTGATTATTTTGAAATTCAGATAAATGGAGTTGCTGATAATCTCTGCCCGTTCCATTTAATTGGATGTAAAGATACAATAAAAAATAAAAGTGAATTATCAAACCATCTTGTTATGAGTGTTCATCGACATATTACTGTAAGTTAACATAATTAATATTTTGTTTAAAATAAAATATTTAAAGCCTTATAATTATTTTTAGCTACTTACAAAATCTCATATTGATTTCATGAATAAATTTCAAATCAGAGATGGTGCACGTTCTAAAGCTTTAGAAGCTACACAACTGTGGGATGCAAACAAAGATCCTAATTCTGAAAAAGCTTTAATTTGGTGAGTTATATATCTATTCATTAAAGTATATTATAAATCTTAATTTAATACTCATTAATAATTTTAAAGCAAAATTTAATTAACTGTACTATTCATATGTTTTCCTCTTAAAATCCTCATTAAGTACAAAAAATAAATTCCTAAATTTAAAATACTATGCAACATTAATAAGGTATCTAACTTATAATTTTTATATTTTAACCACATTTTATGATTTAAATTAATTACATTTTTTATATTTTACAGTAATTTATATGAAAGAATAGTTGTATTGGAACAAAGTAATATTGAGAAAGACAAAGATATAGAGCGCCTAAGTCAAAAAAATACTATTAAGGACAAAGATATTGAACGACTCAGTCAAATGGTTAATAATTTAATTGTAGAATTTGCACAATCTCAAAATGCAATATCATTAATTACATCAATTACATGCAATGGTGTGTATATATGGAGATTTGAAAATTTTATGGAGTCTTTGAAATCAATGCGAGAAAAGCCATTACAAACACGATACTACACTCCAGGATTCTACACATCTTCTGCTGGATACAAGTAATTGATTTTTAATACAAAACATCAGATATTTGAAAATTTTTTTTTTAATTTTAGAGTATGTGGTCGAATAAATATGTCATCGGACAATCGTAATCTTTCTTTATTTATTCACATGATGCGTGGTGATTATGATGATACTTTAATTTGGCCATTTTCTGGTCATATTACTTTATCTTTAATCCATCCAACGAATCCAATGCAGTCCATTTGTTTGAAAATGCAATCGTCCGCTGAATCTGAAGCTTTTAGAAGGTGTTCTTTTGGAAATAATGGTAATGAGGTTCCTTCTTTAAATCCAAGAGCTTTTGGTTATACTGAATTTGTTTCCATTGATGAAGTTCTTCAAAATGGATTTATTAAAAATGACTCAATTGTGATTAAAATAATTGTTGAATGTATTTAACTTTTGATCTCTTAAGTAAAATAATATTGTACCAGGTTTATAAAAATATTATATATTGTAACTATATCCGTCCATAAATAAGTTTATTTTAAAACTGTTAAATTTAAAATACATTTTATAGAATAAATTAAAATTTAACAAAATGTGTGTTATCAATTTTCAATAACTGGCAAATTAGGATTTACTCTATTATCCTTGATTTTATAATCCTTGGCCAGGTCTATATCCTAAAAATATATTATTATTAATAACAATATTGATTATTGAACAAAAATGTATTATTGATTCTTACTGAACGTGGAATCCACCAATCCAAAAGTCTTAACAATATATGCATAAATGATACTACTAGTAGAAATGGATATACTCCAGTTGGAATGTAACTAGAATTAAAATATTTTTTTTTAAATAAATAATTTATCAAATTAGTTTTAAGGTATAATACCTGCGCAATTGTTTTCCTAAACTTTTTGGCGATTCTAATGATACCATATTATATACTATCTCTGTTCTTTTGGCAATATTCATCCAGTTATACAGTGATTGCACTTTTTGGTGACATTCAATTGGTGGAACACCAAGTTCACTATTTACTTGGTTAATAGCTTTATATAATCCCTGGAGTATAGCTAAAAGTTAAAATAACTTGAAAAAAATGATTTTATAATGTAACACAACATATACTAATTTTAATTTTTTTTTTTTTTTTATAAATTACATATTTTTTAGTTAATGTGGCATTGCTATCAACATCTTTTTATGAATACAATCACTACACTAAATCACTAAAGTAATGTGACTTACATGGAACATTAGGTTCAGTTAAAATTATCAGTTCTGGAGGTAATACTTCTGGTATACCACCTACTCTTGTACTAACAATCTTTAATCTTGAAATTGAAAATAAATATTAAATTGTATTATTAACAAAATCAAATATAATATTATTATTATTGAAAAAAAAAAAAATGAAACCATACCCACAAGAAGCAGCTTCAACAATAGCCATACAATATGCTTCTGTTAAAGATGTATTTAAAAATATATGTCCACGATTAAGTACATTGCATACTTGTGAATGCTCCAAGCTACCTAGTAATGTTACTTGTTCACCAATATTCAAATTGTTACGTATGTCTTCAAGTAGTTCACGTTTAGGACCATCCCCACCAATAATAAATTGAACCTACATTATTTATTAATTTATTTTACTAAGAATGGGTAAATAAAGTTAATATAATTTTATAAACAAATACCTTTTGATTTTTTAAGCAAACATCAGCAATAATTTGAGCTAACAAATCAACACCTTTTCTATAAACCAAACGACTAACCACAACAATCGTAACTATGAACTCAATTAATATTAAATTAGTGCATTTTAATAAGTATTTTTAATATTGTATTCTAGACAAAAAGTTACTTTTATTTTTTGCTCTTAATTCCAACTTTGGAACAAATGCTGTTGTATCAACAGCATTTGGTATGACTGAAACTCTGTGATGGTTAACACGAGCTCGTAATACTGTATTTTCTTTACTAGAAAATAATCGTTTTAAAATTATATACATAATGTATGTAATTAGATTAATCACTACCCAATATGTGATACACAAATGCAATGGTTACAATCAGCTAATGACATTTCTAAAAATTTGTTTGTTATAATAGCTGAAGTGTCTGCAAATCCAAATAGTGAATGGTCTGTGAATACTGTCTAGAAATCAGATGTTTTTAATTATTATATTTTACATATGATAACTGAATTGTTTTTACTTGGATGCCAAGTAAACGACCAATCATCATTGTTTCATGAGCTAAAGTTGAAAATGCTGAATGTCCATGTATAATAGTTATTTGTTCACGAACTAAGACATATCTAATCAATGGTAAAGAAGAAACCATTGAAGGTAAAACACATTGGTTATAGAATGGTTTAATTGGTAAATAGTATACCTAAAATAATTGTTTTATTATTCATAAAAAGTATTAAATAGTCCAAATAAATTTTAATTTACTTTCAATCCATTTGTCATGTAGCGTACTCCAACTCTATCTTGGTATGAATGAGTTAAGACAATAACTTTATATCCTTTCATTAAAAGACATTGTGACAAATTGAATATGTGTTCTTCCACTCCGCCCATATTTGGGTAAAAAAAATCTGATGCCATACTAAAATTATATTTTTAAACATTAATTATACAATTTAAGAATTTCTATTGTTCATACAATTATAATTTTGTATAGTACATAATATCCAGTCCTATTAACTATAAGAATTTATAATTGTATAAAAAATGGCTATACAAGTATTAGCATTGATTAAGTAGATATACTTAATCAAGTAATAAGTACCTACAAATAAATTTTAGTTTAAAGTGATTTTCAAAATTTCTAGTTCAATGAATTTCTTTATAGTAACATGAAAATGATGGTTGTAAGTATATAGGTATTGATTTATTATATAAACATTTTTACCAAGTATTTATTTATTTTTTAAATAATCATTAAAAATTCAAAATTGCATTTATGCTATTATTCCTAACACACTACTGTGATGAACAGATAAAAACATTACCAGTCATTGATCATGAGTCATAATGTGAAATAATTGTTTAACAAAACAGTAAAAGAAACCTTAAAGATTGGATAAGTGCATGACAGAAATAAACGGGATTTCATTGACTAACCATTCGAAGAGTGTTTTGCTTGGTATTTATAACAATCTCTATCAATTAGATTAATCAGTATGAAATTAGTCAGTAAGATATGGCCACTTGCATTTTAATCAGAAAAAAAGTTATAAAATGTCATTTATGCCACAAACTTACAGACACAATGAAGAATAAATAGTGCATAATTTCTAACTCGGTTACATAGTACATACCAAATTTTGTGTTTCATTTTGAAATTTACACAGATTGACCGTAAGTCGTTGAATAATTTCGGGAGGACCTGAAGAAGATTTTGATTACAATAATAACTGGAGCAATATTATATTCCACCTCATTAATCTGTGCTACCTAGTAGTTAGGTATGAAGTATAAACTAATTACTATAATATAATAATTTAGAAAAAAAAAATAATTAAATAAGAAATATCAAATAGAATCGCAGTTGCAACAATCAAAATAAATATTAACAATTTTATTATTTATTGTTTAATGATTCCAAATTACTGACAAGCAGGACAAGGAATGAAGCATTCAAGCATGGCTAGTAGCATAAAGTATAACTCTATGATAATAACACAAATCTAGTATCATTGATTATAGAATAATACGTTATCGTTACCATATCATTCCGTGGGTTATGTACCACCTAGATCACGTGACAAGTAGATCCACGTACATTTTTAAAAATGTCATTATAGCTGATTGTAACCATTGCAATAAATTGTGTAAGTATCACATATTGGGTAGTGACTAATAATAAAAACGCGGATTCGAAAATTTCGATTAGTTACTAGTTAGATAGGATTTGACTAGAAGAAATAAGAAATGGGGGAAAAGGTAATGAAGCTTAAAAAACAGGCCGTTGTTACCTACGTATATTATTTTTTTGAGATAATTAATTTAGAACGTAATAAACTAACTTAACCGGGGGCCAAACGTTCTACGAGTAAGTATAAATAAATCTATATGACTCCCGGGGGCCAAATGTCCTATCTTAATAATAGACGGGGACGAAACGTCCGTGGACTCGTTTTTTTTGACGGGGACGAAACGGCGGGGCGAAACGTCCGCGATTCCAAGAAAGGCACAGGAACAGTATTATTTACATTCGAGTGAGGTTGAAATAGCATCAACCATAGACGGTGAACTTGATGAATTGTGTTGTGTTTAGCACGGAACCAAAATTGAGATGAAGGGAGAACGTTATTTGATCTTACACGAAGGGTTAGTCGTTGAAGAAAAAGTCTTAAGCTATTTTTCAAGAAAAAGGGTAAAAGTCAAAAGGCTTATTGGTCTACAATCTGTATGAGTCTTGAAAGTCAAGTGGTTTGATGGTTTTGCAAACATAAACTTGTATTATTTAAAACCAATAAAGGATATTTTTTGAGAGATATATCAAAGTCAGCTAGGCCCATAGGCGCCCGCAGAAATTTTTCTAGGAGGGTGCAATGTTAGGATTTGTTATGTAATAGTGCGTAATACCTACAGCAAATTTGAAAAATTATTTCTCGCCCCCGTCCACCTATATATTATATTTGCATCACTACAAAGACAAAATTTATTTTATTTTTACATTTAAATAACAATTATTCCACACAAACGATTTAAAAGATTCACCAAAATCAACGATTAAAAAAAAAACACATTATACTATTTATTTCTACGTCTTCCACGTCTGGTCAAATACATCAAAGTCACGGCGGACAAATTCGCGGACGTGGTGGATGTGGTAGACACAATACAAGTATGTCTAAACCGTCTACAATTTATTCGGAAGCACTCAAGCACTGAGATCGAATGTGTCAGTCGGTTAGTTTCAATAACAAAAAAGTTAAAAAAATTAAGTAATATAATATTAATAAAGTTAAGAAATAGTCTAACACAATATTAGATAATTATTTAAACAGTTTAAATGGCTACAGTATATAACCAAGCTGCTTAGCTGCACCATTATACTATTCTACTATATAGCTACATATTATCATGATCGAGGACACGATCGGGCATGAGGCGCACGGGAACGTCCACCGAAAATGTGCCATTTATATAGATTATAGAGCGTTTAGACACCTGCGGCATGCAGGATTGACCAAATAATTGTACATGCCCAGCCGCCCAGGGACATATTAGACTTACTTCTTAGGGGGAGGGGGAAACTCAATTGTTTTCTTTAATTCAAGCTCAATTTACAAGTAAAAATGCGTGGTCGTGAAATGGTTATAAATTATAATATACAGTAATAACGCCATCAACTATGATTTATGATATAACAACTATCTTAAATCATATATTATTATGTGATATTGTATCTAAGTATTCTAAGTATCTAGTCCAAGGGTGGCCAGACTTTTTTTGGTCACGATCTACTAAAAATATACTTCACTTTTGAGGATCGACTTCCATACATTTTTTTTTTCGTAATTGTTAAAATATGACAAATATGTATTTTTTTAAATTTTTGCAAATTAATATATTAATATCATAGGTACAACTAATATCCTGTTAATATATTTTATTAGAAAGATTTTTGAAGAACTTAACAAACAAAGTTTAAAATTATATTTATTATCTATCAAACAAAATCGAGGTTTCTTTTTTTTTTTTTTGAAAAATGATCAATAATTATATTTTGATGAATATTCATTATTACAATATCTTACGCTATGCACCACTGCGAAGCTTAAACAACGTTTTTTATACAACGTTATAACAGAAACAAAAACAATTTTTAAAATTTTTAAAAAATCAATTAACAAAAAACTAACGAATTTGAATAGGTACTATAAAACAAAATGTAATATCAACAAACACAATTTATTGATATAATAAACAAATTTGTATAATATGAAAAAATTTAATTAGGAATTACAAATAACATTATTTAAAATAATGATTTTATCTATTTTTATAATTTAAGAAGCGAACATCAGATATTGACACAGTGATGATTATAATACAACCACATTATTGCCGAAATTTATATGTAATATAATTAGGTAGTAACTATTGTATCTTCTTACACGTAACCTAGTGATAAACCAACTACACTATATATTAAATTCAATGTAATGAATAATTATTTACTAATGACTTAATCAACGAAAACATAAATGTTCAATTTTGAAAAACCTGAAATTTGATAAACTTTTTGATAGCTTAAAATAAAAAAGAACTAAGAAGTAAATAAAAAATATATAAACAAAAAATTGTAAACATGAATATTTAAAAATATATTAAAGAAGAAAATCCTTAAACCCAAATTTTAATATATACGAGTATATATTTTTTTTTTCAGAAAACCCAGAGTTATTCAAAACTACATAATTATTATTATTTTTCGTATTATTATTAAATTTATAATAATTATTATTATTGTAACTAAATATGATATCACTTTTTATCTAGGTACCCACTATTCTTTTTTTATAAACCATTATTCAAATAGTAAAAAAGAAATGTATGTTTTAGAATTAAATAATACCTATAAGTACCATAAATTACGATTTAATACAATATATTATAACTTTTCATCAAACTTTTCACTATGTTACAATAAATTAAAAGACTTTTAAGTACCTACTACAGTCTACAAAAAATCTGCAATTACAGTGAAACTTCCATATAACGAAATGTTTTTGAGAACCATGACCTTTTTTGAAATGGATAGTGGTGGAAAACGGTATTTTGTTTTTGGAGGAAAATGGCTACGGACGATAAATTTGGCACCATAATGGCGGTGGATTGGGCGTAAAGGAAACGACGATTTGGCGATTCATCTCTAACCACCACGTTCCCTTTACCTCACAGTGTGTGTGATTTTTTTTTATGGGTTGCTTAAAAGAGAAAGTGTATCTGTGTATGTAACTTGGAAAAGTTTAAAATCAGAATCAAAAATGCTGTTAATGCCGTGACATCACCAGCTATGATCAGCAACCTTTCTAGTTTCTATAGTATGGCCCCAACATAATTTATGCCCAATCCACAGCCATTACGGTGCCAAATTGGTACTTTTCGGTTAACCCGACTACCACGAGTCTCAATTCCATTATCTCGACTACCTCCTCAGAGTCTCGACCAACATGAATTTGACATATATATATAATTAATATAATGTATATTATAATAAAACTTTTATTAGGTATCACATAATCACGAATTTCTTAACCTTTCTTTATAAGACATAATTTTAAAAAATGAATCATAAATTATTAAAACTATATATAGTAGGAACAAAAACTAAAAATAAAATTCAAAATTAATAACTAACTCGAGTAGGAAAATGTTCAGCCATTTAATTTAAAACACTTATAAATGGATTATCGTGCTTTTGGCACCACATGAATTTAACCAAATAACTGTCTGAGAAAGTGAGAATTAGGAGTCAGCGTTATTGCCAACTTGCTTGCTTGGACATTCAATAAGAAAATATCCCTCAATTTGCTATGCATCACCACCCAAAGCCAGATTTAAGCGCAAGCTATAATATAGGCTGCAGCCGCACCACAACAGGACCCTCACCATCATCATAGTATAAGTAGTTGTATATCTAAAAAAAAAATAGTTCCGTCTATATAGTATAATATATGCCCTTCTTATTTTCTAAAAACCCTCTGGAAAGGCCCACACTACAATTGAGCTTAGGGGCCACAAGTCCTAAATCTGGCCCTGTCACTACCTAAGGTATATGTCACAGGCCACAGACACGGGTTAATCCGTGGTCACATGGTTAAAAAACGATGCGCATCATTCTGCTAACAGCGGTTTAGCGGTTGGTTATAATTATTAAATATTAGTTATTTGGTTAGATAATATATAGTCGCGATGATTGAACACGGCAGTTGCCAGTTAGACCATGTTAGACATAGATTAATCTTTACTATCTAGGTATGTTTAATCCAGCGGTTCTCAAACTTTTTTTTTGCGTACCACTTAGGTGCATTATTAATCAGTCACGTACTACTAATGACTAAAAATATAACGATCCAAATTGTACAATTAAATACTTTACTTTTTAGTTAAATACATTTATTTTAAATAATACGGCAGTAAAATACCACAATATAATTGTTTTTATTAATTAGGTAGTTTTTTTAAAATAAAATATGAATTAAATAACAAAATTTCAATGAGATCAGAATCGAATATTTATTTTTAATTTTCTGTTCTACCACCATTTGGACTTACGCGTACCACCATGTAGTCTTTCGTGTATTGAGAACCGCTGGTTTGATGTATGAGTTAGACCAGTTTATGTGGTAGTCATGGCATCAGCCGGTAGTCGGGATAACCGAAAAATCAACTGTATAGATAATTTAAGATAAATTTGGTTATCTAACCTTTCCATCAATATATTGGTCATTAACCTTAGATCATAGAACCTTAGATCTAAGTCATTAACCATGGGCTAAGATATAATATCTTAGTCCGTGTCATTAACCTCATAGATTAAATCTTAATATGTATAAGATATAACCTTATGTTAGGTGTATATATTTTTTTATAGTTTGTATATAAATTAATTGTATTATATTATGTCGTTTTGTATCTGTACACTTGTAGTTTTATGTCATGTTTTTATAGCCAAGAGCTAAGTTTTTAAATATAATTATGTTTATAAAGACTCATGTTAAGTACTGTACAGGTAATAGATTATGCAGTATTGTGCACGATTATAAAGAACGTTTAAAAATAAAGTTCTCTATAAAGTTCTTTATAATTGTATTATTGTGGTTAGTGGTTAACTTCCTAATCAGAATTGATAAGTGACAAATCTTCGGAAGCTGCACGATGTAGAGATTCTCTACATGGTGGGGAGCAGGGGAGCTGCTATCTGAACATTTTCACAGACATGAAATTAATACATTTGCGATAGTAATTAAATAAAATAATTAAGTCATATTATACGCATGATAAAGTTTACTTTACCATGATTAAACGAGTATTTAAAAGGTCCATTTGTGGACATCATGCCGATTGCCGATTATCGGCAGGAGAGAGTGAGGCCAGACAGTGAGGGAGATAGATAATTATTATATTAATAAAATATCTAGTACAAAATATATATATTTTAATAGTAAAAACTAAAAGCACGGATTAAGATTAAGATATTAAAATATATTTACCTATGAATATTCTTATTCCGTGGTATTAACTAAAAAGAGTAGTCATTTAATAATTTAATATTATTTTAAAAATTTTAAATATGTACCTACATAATATTATTTAAATATTATTTAGCTTTGCACTGAATAGGACATATTATTATTTTATGAATTATCAAGCACAGTGCTACCGTGGCACGAGATACGAAAAATCCCGTATAACGTGGGCGAGACAATTATTAGTCACGAGCCCGCTCCGAACGACGCTATAAACAATCGCCATTTTGTGCCATGATGTTCGAGTCCGGTACCTGACGCTTGTCCCCCTCCCCACGACCCCACCACACAAGTTCTAAGTGTAGTGTATTTACACACTACTGAGTACTGACCGCCGGCGAGGGAAGCCTAAATTAAGTAAATTACAATTTTCTTTTAAAGCCGTTTCTGTTTGTCGTGACTTCTGAGTTTTGAGTTGTGTATCCGAACAGACAGACAAACGATCTAAGACTGAGCTGTCTGTCGTGCCGCGTGCACATTCGATCGCGTAGTTACCCGACGGGTGATCGACCGTAGAAGACAATAGTGTTCAAAAAAACCGAATCTCGTGCATCGACAGGAAGTCATGGCTAACTCACGTAAGTATAGTCATGCGTTGTACATAGCACTCTGCACGCGTTTTACTACCGGTTGTGTATTTTTCCGTAATACGAGCGTTATTGGGTTTATCGACTTGTTCAAACTGTCATACGCGTCATGCGAAAACGTTTTACAGCCGCGTTCCGTCCACAAAAAGTGCGCGCACCCTACCGCGTGTCTTGCAAATGGAATGCGCCGCGTTCAAAATGTCAACGGGACTCATTAATACTTAATGTTACGACATGAATAACGTAGGAAATGTGTAAAAATCGATTAGGTGTATTATATACAAGGAGAACCTTCTTTGCCACAGGGGATGTTTGCTATGGGTTGATACTTGATAGGTATCTAGTGCAGTAAGTGTATGTAACAAAACATAGTTAATGGAGATTTGTTGTTTGGGCGCTTTCATCTGTACGCCTGCTAGTAACTTAGTTAATACGTCATTACAACTTCATAGTTTTGTATCAATATTCAGAAGACGGTCTATTGTAAATTCCCCATTACTATCATTACTATTTTCAATTAGGGGCTGTGTATTTAATTCAATTTTACAACTCATTTGATACAATTATAAGTCTATTCAAGTACCTACAACTTAACTTTTATTCAGTTTATGTTCCAATCAATGCTTAATTTACAAAGAAAGTTACTCATTTTATATTTATTATAGAATACTCGACTGGTCAGTATGGAGGTGGCGGGGGTGGTGGTGGTGTAGCTGGTGGATATGGTGGATATCCAGCATATGGAGTTCCTCCTCCAGGCCCACCAGGTTATCAACAGCCTGGTGCGCCTCAGTCACAACAAACTCAACAGCCACAAAGTGGATACCCAGGTAGCGGTGGATGGAATCAACCTCCACCACCACCAACAGCAGCTACTCAAGGTAAAAAATAATGTTGATAATCCAGACAACAAATTCAACTAAATGTCCATATTTTCACAAAATAAAAATATATATACATATAATTTGCGGAGTCTTATAATCATCATAATACTTCAATTTATGCAGTGCAAAAAGATAACAATTTATAGTACATCATAAATATTTTTTTTAATTGAATGTACTAAATATTTTTGTTAGTTACTATAATTTTGAAAATTAAACAAATTTGTTGTAAACTATTATCAGCTTTATATAACCATTATAAATAGTTTTTCAACCTTCTCAATTTTATTTTTGATAAATTAGGAGGAGGATACCCTGCTTATGAACAACCTCCGCCTAGTTTTAGACAGCAAGGAAGTCAACAAGGATCATTTAATGGATCAAGTGGTGGAAATGGTTATGGTGGTCCACCATCAAGTGGGGGATATGGCGGACCTAGCAGTTTTGGAGGTAATTATTGTTTTCATTTCGCTCAATTGACACTTAATGTATAAGTCTCATCATTTCTAAAGTTATTAACCTAACTAATTTTTAAACTTTTAGGTGGTAGACAAGATCGTAATAGCAGTGGAGGATATGAGTGAGTATATTTATTAATTTCTAAGTCTCATTTTATGTTTGAACGCAATAAAAATAATTATTAAGATATAAGTATATATAGTACAGTTATTTTATCACAAATATACTATGTCTGTATTTAGTAAGGTTTCATTTGTTTTCTTAATAGAAACATAATATACTATTATGAATTTCCTAGCTGTACAAGAGTAAATTAAAAATTTTAATTGCATATTTATGTTTTGCTTAAATAATATATGCCATATTTATATATTAGTTATATTATATTTTATGGCATTTTTATACTGTTTGATAATACATTAATAACTTAGAATAGTTGTGGTAAAATAATTGAGGTATTATTGAACTTGTTTGAGCATTTATTAAGTACAAATATTTAATGCTTATGGTATTTAGGATTTTTTTTTGATTTTTTGGTAATAATATGACAAACTGATAAGTTACTAGTGTTTGGTTAAAAATTCAAAATTGTTTTTTTAAATGGTGTTGAGTATTTTATTAACAGGTATAATATTATGTATATATCAAATAGTGATGGTTAAAATGATGTATAGTTTGATACTTGCCAAATGTATGATAATAGTTAGATTTTTCTATCATTAAGTAAGTCAATAATGCCAATATTGATTAAAATATTATAATAACCTGTTATATAAATGGCTCTGGAGACCATAATCTATGTACAGGATTCTTCCTAGTTTGTTTTTACTGTATATAGTTAATATTTAAGTAAATTAACAGATTATTGAATTTTTAAATTTGTAGGAAATAATATTAATTAACCCTATATTCTATTCTAATAAGATAGTCTGTGATGACTGATGAGTCAACTATTTATATGCTTGCATATAATGCATAAAAACTAACATGCCCCCCCCCCCTACACTCTAATAATTGGTCTCCAACTTGGTTCTTAACTTCACCTGACTATAAGCATTTATTTCTTTTTCTTACCATCAAGTTTCATAATAGGTAGATTCATTCTAATTTTAAAACTAACGAAATGATCTGCCGAGTGTAAATTTGCTATGTAGTTTGTTATGTAGCATACTTGTAAGACAAAAAGCACATGCAGGTGTTGTGTCTACTTAAAAATTCAATAACCTGTAAATTTGTTTTAATATTAACTTGTTAAAGATCTAGTACCTAACTAGTAAAAATAGTAAAATAATCTGGTATATATATTTTTTGTTATGTGTGTTTATGAAAGAACACTTGTATAGCATCCTTTAAACTAATTAATGTATTTAAAAAAATTATATTTAAGTATCATAATTAAGCATTAAAATAATGGTCTAAAGCTATAGAAACATAAAATGTATTATTGATGTTAATAACAATAACAAATTTTTAACTATTTGTTTAATTTAATGGATTTTAAAACATTTATTTTTAAATTTAATTAAAAACTAGGTTTATCTGCATGATTTTTTTGGTATATTGTATACATGATTGGTTTTGTGTAATTTGTAATCAAATTATATTATTTAACCCAAAGTGTGGGTGCTGTGTTCAGTTACATAACAAGGTGACCTAACTTTATTAAGTTATTATTTAGAGTAAATACTAAGTAGTTCGTTTAATAAACTTTAATGGTTATTAGTGATATTTTTATTACACTGAAATTATGACGATATTCCAAGCCATTGGATGCTATTTTAATTTTTATGGATTTTAAATTAAGTTAAACTTAAAAACTTAAAATAGTTGTATTTGAGTTGAAATTAATAAATTAAGGTTAATTTCAACTCTAAAATTAATGTTTATCCCGTTGGATGTTTAAAAAAATATATATCATTATATGTTGTTCTTTTTGTGATGTGGCCACTTTAAAAGTTGATTGACGTTCAATAATGTTATTTAAATAATAAAATGTATTAACCATTCTAGATTTTTGGTTTAAATATATTTATTATTTGGTTTGTTCAATGGTTGATAAAATACATCTTCTGAAAAATTTATTGAAACTTATGTAGGCTGTTATGTATTTTAAAGGACTTAAGTATAAATAATTTTTAATTCAAAAGTGATTAATTAATTGTATTTTATTTTAATAAGTTACATAAATAACATAAATAATAAACAAATTAAAGTGATAACCAACTATTGGTTGTAGGTATAATTAAACTCCAAATTGTGTTTGTTGTTATACTATATAATATGTATCGATATTTCATTAGACAGGAAATTTATCTATTTTAAAAATCAATTATTAATCCCTAAAATGTGTATGATATGGTTATGTGTGTATAATTATTGTTTGTTTTATTTGAATTATAATTGATATTTGTTATAAATGGAGTCTAAACTATTTCATACATTATATTATAATGTTATTTACCAAATTAGTATTAGATAATAAAATCATTTATATAGAGTTTTGTATGCTGAATGGTGTACATATAATTTAATTTTATATTTTGTGTATTAATATTTGTTGGTATTTAATTATTGTACTTAAAAACTTAAATATTTATTTCATATTTTATACTTTGTCTCAAATAAGAGTACCCATAAGACAATTAATCACTAGACTGATTTTGTCTGATCAAACATACTTATTAATTAGCTTTTATGACATTTGTTTTTAGTTTGTGTTTCTGAAGACTGATTGTAGTCAAAAACTGTGTACAATGTTAATCTCATCTTAATAACTACCAAGGTCTATGAGTTACACTAGATGTTACACAAATTTTGTAGAAACCCTCTGCCTAAGGTTTTCTTATTTAAGATAGTATAGTCACAGATATATTCATAAAAACTATCTTATGATTATGTTTATGTTAGGTTCAATTTATACATTATTTTATTTCATGATATTGATATTACAATGAAGATGCTGTTATATAAATCAATGTTTATTATCATTTAACAGTAGTCAATCTTATTTTGAGAAAAGTGGTTTTTTTGTCAGATTAAGTTACTGCTTGTTAATTAAATATTGATTTCTCGATAATATTATGTGGTGATCTATATATTAGAATATACTTAAATAGATCATATTACTTTTATATTGTCATGCTTATAACTTGGGTAGTAGAAGCTATAATATAAAATATATCATAATATATTTTTTAGCAATAGTTTATTGGATATTACTATAGTTAGTTCCCTATTTCATCAAAATGATTTTCAATAACTAATTGACAAATTTCAATATATATATTTTAATATAACAGATCTTTATTAATTTAAGTTGATGTTTTGATGTTTTTTAATTATGTTGAGTTCATGGTTATTTTTTAATATATTATATTTTATTCTATGTAGATGTTATTATATATTTTTATTTAAAATAGAATAACTACTTTTTTGAAATTTAATTATTAGCAAATATTTTGAATAAATATCTTTTTTTAATAACCATTATTTATAAGTCTTAATTAAGTATACATATATAAAATAACTACTACAATATCATAAGTTATCTTAAAAGATTAAATTAAAATAAGATTTTTAGTGAATAAGTATGTTAGGTACTATTATTTATTTTAAGTTAAATGGTTAAGTAGTTATAGACATTTATTACTATTCATAATATGAATATTAAATTATCTTAGCTGTTTAATTATAAAATTAAACATAATGACGTAAGTTTGTTGGTACTAATAATAACAGTAGTTGTTATCTTGTTATACAAGAATAACCTTATGCGTCTAGTATCATAATATCAAATTGTTACTTTAATATATTATTTTTATGTGACTTCTATGAAAGTTCACTATCTATTGAATATAGATGAGTCAATTATTAAAATATTGATAATACTTGGTACATAAAATATACTAGAGTAACTGGTTTTAAATTAAGTAATATATTATAATATATTGGTCCAACAAAAACTTTGAAGTTATTATTCTAAATGTGTAAAATTGCATTAAATAATATTTTTATTATCTAAACATTCTAAATAGTCCAAAATTGAAATTGGGTATTTTTTATGTTATATTATTTAAAAACTATGCATTTATTTTTACATAGACAATTGTTTTCAAGTACTTGTTATATTATAAACACATTATATGTATATGAATATGTGTATATAGGTTTTCCACATTTCATAAATGCTAGTAAAATTATTTTACCAATTACTTAAGTACAAAAATCCAAAATTTGTATTAAAACATACATATTGCATTCTCTGAGCTTTTATCATAACATATAATTACAATTTTCATTATTTTTTAAAAATATATTGATCACTTAAATAAAATATTTAAAAGCAAAATAATAAATTTTAGATATTTTTATATTAAATAAGGTAATTTAAAATGTATTATTACTTTTCATGTACTAGTAATTATTTAATGTTTTAAACTTTATGTCTTTATATCAAAGTTTAATTTAATGCTCATTATAAATAATTATAATTCTCTGTATTTTATTTTCTTAAATTATTGATTTAATTATCAACCAATAAATGTTATCGTGTTTGATTTGTTGATTTTGTTCTAGTTCCGGCGGCAGGGGTGGTTTTAACAAAGGTAAATAGCACTGTATCCAAGTGGTGCTTTTATACATTTTAAGTTAATGGTTCATAGGCGCTCAAATAAGTCTGTTAACTATATAAGTATATTACCCAAAAGCTGATAACAAGATAAGTTAGGTATCTTGTCAAGGTAATACTTCTAACCTGTATTTAGCAATTCTTCATCATTTATATACTAGAGAACGGTATTTATGATATTTTATTCACTTTTTTAAATCAAGTGGCGTGCAAAGTGGTTGGCAGTTTCACTATTTATTTAATATATAATTACAATTTTGAGTAACAATTTAGGGGTATATACTTCGTTTCAAGAAGAAAGGGGCTTGTTATTTACTTACAGCTGACTGTTGGTGAACATTTTCAAGGCTCTGTTTTCTGTACTTACTTTTCCGACACTACTGACTGCATGATAAAATTGTTACTTTGTTGTCAGTTATTGTTAGTTGTAATAATTTTTGTTGGGGCACAGGTTCCTTTTCTTGTGGAACGGAGTATAGTTTGTAGTATTCACATGAATATTACATATACATATTTGGTGATTAGCTACATACTAAAGTGGTGCTGTTTATTAAAACATAAAATGATGATTTTGTATGTGTATAATATTTATACTTTTTACTATTGTTAAATAGTGGTTGATTTTAGTATATATATATATTATAGGTGATATTAAATTATAAATTAAAATTCTATAAAGTTACTATCTATATTATAGATATTATTACTTCTACAAATAAAAATTTTAAAACAAATATATAGTTGAAAACCAATATTAACTTATTTCAAATTGTTTAACATTAAATATAACTAAATTATTAGGTTTTATATTAATAGAATTATAACTAATATGGTAGATGAAATACAGTGTATCAAATTAATGTACTTATACATTTAGAAAATTGATGTTTAATAATTTAATATTCATTTTATTTTTTTAATAGTTTGATTTTTGATGTTAGGTTGGTTATGCGATTGGTTGGTTTAGTTATGAGTTATATTTATTATGTTTATCATGAAATACATCATGTGGTTATAATAATAATACCATTTTTTTCTTTTATATAAAATATAAATATATAGTTTGTTTGCCATGCCATTATTTGGGTTGTTATTAAAATGTTCTTTGGCACACAAATGGTTATTTTATTCATAGGTTACCAATAAAATGTGTTAATATTAAGCTAACAATTATCTTAAATAGAAGAGTGTGTATTGGTTAAATGTGTTAACTGCTCCTCAATAATGCACGCCACTCAAACTGCCAGATGCAGTTTTCATTGATTTGTAGTTAATAAAATTGTATTCCTAATATTTACATGTACCTGTTATATATAATGGGATGTGTGTCCATGGTTTTTTCATTTCAGTTAGTATAATAAAAGTATTTTCTATTTGAATCTCCATAAAAGTGTTTACAATTGCTTAATATTTAAATTATTTACAACTTGACAATACTTGGAAGTTATTTTGTTTTCATACCTTTTTGAGGATGAGTTTTTAATAAAGTTGATATTTTGTTTAATTAATACAATAGTGTATTGTACATTAATATTAAAGTCATATTTCATGGTTTACAGAAGTATCTGATTGTCTTGGTTTTTCTATTTGATTATTGATATTTGTTGTATTAATATTATTTGTTAATTCTTTTTTTTTTTCTCTAGGTAGTGGAGGACCTCCTAATGATCGTAGTGGTGACTTCATTGTCCAAGAGGACACAATATTTGTTTCTGGCATGTCTACAAACACTTCTGAAGCTGATATTGAACAACACTTTGGTTCAATTGGCATTATCAAGGTATAATATCCAACCCATAATAAGTACATATCTCATATTTGTTTCATTTTAATGTAAATCATATTTTATATTAGACTGATAAAAAAACGGGAAAGCCCAAAATTTGGATGTACAATGATAAATCAACTGGAAGACCTAAAGGTGAAGCAACCGTTACATATGATGATGCTCATTCTGCGAACAGTGCTATATCCTGGTTTAATGGTTTGTATTAAACTACTGTTAAAAAAAAATTCACTAAACTAAACATAAAACCAATTAATTGAATATTTAGGTAAAACATTCAATGGATCTACAATCAACGTCCAATTAGCAACCAAGAGAGATAATTGGCAAGGTGGACGTGGCGGTGGTACAACTGGAGGTAGCCGCGGTGGTGGTGGTAGAGGTGGTGGTGGACGTGGAGGATATGGCGGTGGTGGTTATCAAATGGACGACCCTGTATCAGATGATCCATCAGAAGGAGGCGGAGGATTTTATGGTGGCCCAAGAGGTAATAATTTGTCATAATTTTAAATTTTAAATTTATGTTAATATTGAATATTCCTTTTTAGGTGGAAGAGGTGGCGGCAGAGGTCGTGGTGGTGGTAGAGATGATCGTGGACCTCCCCCAGACCGTAGAAGAGATGACCGTATGAGTAGTGGAGGTGGCAGAGGCGGTGGTCGTGGTGGTGGAAATGATTCAGGTGGCCGTGACGGAGACTGGAAATGTTCAAATCCAACTTGTGCCAACACAAACTTCTCTTGGCGTCTAAACTGTAACAGATGTAATGATCCAAGACCTGAAGGATTTGGTGATAGTGGCGGCAGACGAGGAGGTGGTATGGGTGGAGGGCGTGGTGGACCACCCATGCGTGGACGTGGAGGTGGTATGGGAGGTGGTCGTGGAGGTCCTGGTATGGGTGGTGGTCGTGGTGGACTTGGCGGCGGCGGAGGTAGAGGTTTTGGAGGAGGTAGAGGAGGACCTGGTGGACGTGGTGGTGGAGGACGAGGTGGTGGACCAATGCGAGAGTAAGTTTATATTAATTTATTACAGAAAATTTATTTATTAAAATGTATTTTTTTTATTTTTAGTGATAGAAGAGGAGACAGAAACCGTCCATACTAATTATTAATGATAATAAATAAAAACTAAATATTTTTAGCAATTAAATTTTTTTTATACATTCTTTTATTGACAAAATATGCTTTGTGTAATTGTAGCTAGATAAAACTTTACTAAGTAGTAAATTGCAGAAATCCAGATGTTCATAAATTATTATTAGTTTTTCTTTTATGTAAATAAATAATAAGGTAATCATATAAATGTGATGAACAAGATTTCTGTAACCATGTATTGTTTTTTTTTTTTTATTTGAATGAAAATCATAACTTTTTTCATCGTTTAGAATAACATGTGTGACCTCAACCTCATTTTCATAATAAAATTACTTGTATTGAGTATTATTACACAAATACCGATATTATTTTTTGTATCTTTTAAATAATAACGTCTGTAATTCATTTAATTTTGTTGTTCTATGGTATTCTCACTATTTATTACTGTGATAAAGTAGTAACTGTTTCCTTATTTTTATAATTATAATCCAATTTTTTATAGATGGCAGGGGTAGATAAGATACTTGAAAAATCATAAACAATAAACTAGGATTGTCATGTTTTATTTTAAAAACCAGACTAACATTTTCTTGTGGGAAAAATAATTACCAATCCACAGTCAGTCACTCTATTTTTTTATAATTAGAATTCTACTCACAAATGGTCAGCACTCCACGGCATGTTTGATAAAAACTTAATCAATGTTACAAACTAGAATGATTATCAATAAAATAGTTAATTGACGATAAATAATCAAAATTGATATAGAGAATAGAAAAACAATGAATAAATTCATCAATAATTTTATTGACATCAATTTATTCTGGAAAATATTTTTAAAAACCTTAATTATTTTATCATTAAAATATAATTATAAAATAAAGGTTATAAATTCGTATGATATTAATATATAGACAACATTGTAACTTTTTTTTGTTATCTATTATTTATTAACCGATTTTCAATCTAATAACTATTAAGTAATAGCACGCGTCATTATTATTTTGTTAATTAATTTAGGAGGGGCCAAAGGCCAGTAATTTAATGAATAAAGTTTTATTCCCAGAAAAATGTCCATAGAATTATTATAATTTGTTTGAAATTGTATTACATACCTACTATAATATTCTTTGTTGTACAATGATGGTGACATGGTGTATTTGATATAATGATATCATAAAAAAAAAAATTAAAACTATATTATGATCAATAATCATGTAAATTTGTTTAATAATTTTTTGTATTTTTGAGTGATACATCGAATTTTAATGCACATCATGTAAACTTAACATTTTTAATTTTATATTTATTCATTGCAATTTGCATTAAACTAAATTTTTTATAGGCAACATTCCCAAGTTCCCAACTAGTTAATAAAAATAATTTTCAAGTGGCCTTTTTAAATGTATATTTAAAGGGTGTCTCTCCGGTTTCTCCGTACTATACAAAATACACATATGGGACAAAAATATGTACATAGTTTTTAAAATATTGGATATTTCATTACCATACACAAATTATTTAGCCTAATATTTTTCACGAATATTTTCAGTTATTGCGATACCAATTACAAACGAAGCGAAACGAACTTGTCGGTTGTAATGTTATGCGATTTTCTTATAAAACGAACAAAATTGTAGAGGATCTTAAATAAACATTTCGTAATATATTGTATGGCGAATAGGTAACGCTCAATTTTTACTTTTTTCAACAGTTGTTTTTAGAAATTAAAATTAAAATATCAAAAATTGAAATCAGTTTTGTTCCTAAGTGTTTTTACAATAAAACTACTTCGTAACCTAATATATTCTCGAAATGCGCTCACATGTTTTTAAAGGACATTTTGAAGTAAAACTTTTTTCTTGACGTATAGGTGGAAAAAAATGAAACGGTAGATATGGTGTATGGATGCGTGTGTAAAAGTGCGACAGAAATATATAAAAAAAAACTTAGGTATATACTCTATACAGTATAGTATATACTTTTTATGTACTATGTGTCTATGTATGTACTTTTTAGTTTATACATATATAGAAAAAAATATACATATACTATATAATACGGTGCACCGTTTATATTACTAGTAGACGTTCACCAATAAACAAATGTGGTATACAATATATATATACCTCTATTAATGTTAACTGGTGGACGGACTTACTTATGAAAGAAGTTTTACTTCCCCAGAGTAATAGTAGGCTCACACATTCGCTCGTATTTTTTTTAATACATTTCTATATCATCTAATGCATTTGTTTAACCCTCAGGCCTCAATGATTGGCTAGGCCGCAAATTACGAGTCAAGGCTTAGAAGAGCCGGAGCATCATGGTTTGCTTTAAATTGTATATTAACGGTAATTTTTAAAGAAGAAAATTGTTCGTGGGAGTAAGGGATTTTGAACGAAAGAATTCGTGTCACCGGTCTTTTGACAACCGCCTTAGCGGAGAAAAGAAAGAGTGCCGAGATGTATATAAATGTCGGCATGTCGCATCATATCTACCTACTATATTATATTATGAAGTCGTTGTGTGGATTATGATTTATGACAAGGTGGACAGTGGTTGTTGTCTCAACTTATGGCGTTATTTCGGGCATATTTACATATTGTATGTTTGAAGTAATAAGTTATAATTATTCAAATGGAGTAATACGTAGTTTACATTAGAATTCAAATTTAACACATACATTAAGACCATTAGGTAGGTACTTATTATTCCTTAGTGATGAGGTTCACTCGACATCTATACTTTATAACAGATCAGTTACCTACTTAACTGAATTTTAAAATTTATTTTCTGTTGTTATGAATATTGAAAATATTAAAAAGCTGAAAATTTAATACAAGATCTCACCATTTAAAGGTACAATTTGTATCATATGTGTTTCATGTAAAAATTTCATTAAAATTAAACATAAAAATAAGTTAATTTGTTGAAATTCTAGAAATATTATTGTAGCAACTTACAATTTTTTTATAGCTAATATTTTTCAAAAAATCACCTTATGTATTTATACAAATTCAAAATTTATTGATTTACAATTTTATATTACACTTTACCTATTATTGTTATTAATCAAAACAATAATATCTTTATCATAGGTATTCTCGAATATATTATACATTATACATGAGTACTAAAGTACTAAATATAAATCGTCTTTTACGATTCATTGGTATTGACTTAATGTCTTAATAAGTTTCTAAAACTGGGAAAACACTGCATTCCAGTAACTGAATAAATAATGAGATACCTACCATACAGCAAAATAAGTTCCCAAAATTATTTTAATTCATCTAGGTTTAAAAAAAAATTGAGTTGTTCACACATTTTTCAATTATTAGAAGCACTTAGATTATAATTAATTTAATTATATTAAATCTAAACAAAAATTAATTTTGTGGTTAGTGGAGAAATTAATAATTGGAAGGACGTTATACTTGAAAAGGAGATTCATATGAATAACAAAACTTATATCATTATCAGTTAAAGTAACAATTTTATTAGTCTTTTAATATAAAAAAAAAAAACCATTGTGATAAATGAAAAATAAAATTCTATTCAATAAATTTAACATATCTAAATGCCTATACCAAAAGAACAATTTTGACATTAGGTAAGCTTACCTTTAGACGGTCTAAACTATAACTTAAATCATATGACTTACAGAGTAGTAATATACGTAAATATATTACCAAACTAAAAACAAAAACCCACTATTATTATTTTTACTCTTAAATTTAATTTCAAATAGTTGGTTGTGTACACAGTTGATATTTAGTTGGTAATTACAATTATTATGTTTAAAAAAGAGGATGTGTTTCCATTCAGTCTTTGCGCTTCTTCGATCCTTGTTCCTATAACATAACAATTATAATTATAATTTTAATTTCAATTTCAATTTATTAATATTTATTTTTCACCTTCTGTGCTAAAATGATGAGCAGCCTTCTGAAGATGCCAATAAAGTCCACAAAGAGATCAACGGAGTGAGCAATGAAATCTTTGTCTCCTGCTCTTCTTTTTTCCATAATTAACTGAGTATCGTACAAAACAAAACCACTCATAAGCGCAAGACCGAGGTAAAGATAACTCTGAAAAAATATATATCAGTAATTTAGTAATTAAAACAAATAAGAAAACAGTTGATGATAGATAGGTATGATATAATTAACATACTTTGAAAATAAGGTCTGAACCAAGGAATAAATTAGCCAAAGACAAACACATCAAGACTGACAGCAACGACATTAAAGTACCACCTAGGTAGAGCCATTTTCCGCGTTCAGCAAAAATGGCAGACAAGCTGAATGATGTGAACACCAAAGTAGATGCCAAAAATGCTGTTGGTATGATACTGGGATCGACATGGATAACATATTCCAAAACCGGACCAATTCCAAGGCCTATAACACAAAATATTCTGAATAAATAAATTGTTATATTAGATTATAATTTTATTTATGAAAACTAACCAGTGAAGAAAGTAAATCCAACTAAATAACTTATTCTGAGAGAACGATTTTTTCCATTATCTTGTGTGTACATAAGTGCTAATAGTAATCCAGTAGCACCTAAAGTTGTAAATAATCCAGCACTTAGAAAGTTAGTGAAAAGATGGACATAAGCTCCAATTGCAGCTGCTATCATGGATACTGTCAAACAGGCATACACATTAACTAAATGTGTACGCACTGGTTTTTCACTAAACAAAAAAATATTCAACATTTTACAATAGGTAAAATAAACCCATGAAAATAGTATGTTTTTAAAGTATAAAAAGAATTTTTTTTACTTGATATAAAATGAATTATTGACTAACTAAATACAATAATAAAATAAAAATATTAAAGTAATTTAAATTTGTAATGCTATTTTGAAACATTAGGTAGATAAGAAACTTTATAACTATTTATAGGTACGTAACAATTGTAACTATATCTAAGCTTAAAGGCAATATCTCAGATGTGTTATGCCAAAGTCTCTCACTGAAGTATATTAACCATGGTTTATATGATTCTTTAGATATTTTTATCTGACATAGGTACCTACATCATAATAAAAATAAAATGGCTAGGTATAAAAAATATTTATTATTCTTGATAAGATAATTATTATTAACTACATATTATTTATTATCTATTTATCTTTTATTAGTTCATATACAATATTTATTTAGAAAGAAGCACAAATGGGCTACGGACTTAATATGTAATGATAATACAATTCACTATACTGAAACTGTCATGGAATTTACTGATAAAATATTAATGATGGGTTACGTAAACGTCATAACCATTTACTAAAATTGAATGTACTACCTTATCATTATCTAATAGCCCTTTTAATATAATAAAGAATGGGTCATTACATTTTAGTGAAAAATTATTAATTTTTTTATATTCAATTCAAAATAAGCATAATCAATTTAAATTATTATTCCTATATTTAGTTAAAAACTACTTAGATGTAGGTAGTAAGTAAATTTATGTAAAATGTTATAGAAAATATTCCAATAAAAAAAAACAAGTATAGGTAAACGATTGGGATTTAATGAACTGAATATTTATAAAACTGAATAATTCATATAATATATATATTGCCAACATAAAAATTGTAATTAGCATGTTAGATAATTAGTATGTCATTGGAATTTTACTATTAAGTGGTATTACGTGATAATTTGCAATTGCAATGAGTAGGTATTATTATTATTATTTTGTTGTTTCCGATTTGAGATTTCCAAGGATAACATGACATTTAAAACGTAACTGAACGACCAAGAGAAGTTTCGTGTATGAAACATATTAGTGTTATACAATTGAAATATACCTCTTGTCCTCTTTATTAGGTAAAATAACAAAAAAATGGCGTATTAACTATTTACGATAACAACCGCATCGTAGCGCTTGTCGATAATTTTTATAAATTAGGTATAAACAAAAATATCCAGTTGACAAAACATATTGAGCTGTAATTTCCTCAGCCGAGGTATAATATTTATAACATTATTATACGGGTATTTCAATAAAAACAATAATAATAATAATAACAACACCAAACATATTAAGTAATAATATGCACTATGCGCGTCAGAATTAAATGCATATCAGAACTCGGGAGGACTTACATTTTCGACCCAAATGAACGGGCGAACGTGCGGAACGTCGTGGACGACATGTTCGGTTCTACGTGCGTATTTATTTATAGGCAGATAGGTCCGGTCAGTAGTAGGATGCGAGAAACACTATCGAGATGAAAATACGAAAGATCTCGCGATCTATTTCCGTTGACGGAAGTGAAAACAACTCGTATCGCGTTGAAAATCGTCAGTGTTCCGGTCGTTAATGCGATTTATAAGGTTCTCTTTTATGTTTTTGTACACTCGTACCGTAAGTTAAAAGTCGTCGCGTGAACTGTGAAGAGAATATCGAACTACAATATGCACTGAGACCGATCGAGTGAATATGAACATCGCAGTGACAGACAACAGTGAGTCACACTGGGAACACGTAAATAAAAATCCGATGACGTCACTGTTGGGCTGTCGAGACCTTGGCGGCGGGATGCTATAGAAACGTCAAAGACATTCAAAAAACGAAATACTTGTCATCGCGTTTTCCCGCCTTTTCTTTATTTCTTATCATGTCGTTGAATGTAACGCGCAAAGCTGCAAAAAGACAAAACATTTAACATTAAAAAATTATTAACACGGACGTCGGACACCGGTACACACGGTTCACACTCTCGCTATATAATAAAAGACAACAACTTACGGACAACGATATAATAGGTAATCATGGCCGACGATCAGTTTCCTGACTACCTTAATGTCTACTACAAGAAATTGTTTCCATACTCGCAGTTTCACAAGTGGCTTTCTTATGGAAACGGTGAGTTTTTTTTTTAATCATAAAAACCAAATGGTAGTCCAATTAAAAAGTTAATTCCTTCTTATTTCTAAAACACCTACTGTGGACAACAGGCAAATACTGCTTAATAAGTTTAAATACACTATTTTACCACTAATATATTTGTGGTGTTTGGTCTTCGTGAGTTTAAAATGTATTATTCTAGACTAACTACTAAGCTTAAAATATCATTTTATTATGTATCTCCTTAAAAAATTAGGCTAATTGTGTTTATGGCAGTGGCATTATATGTTTCAATTGAAGACATCAGTTAGTAGTTTTGTTGTAATGGCTTTATTATATTACAAACCATCAATAATAAGTAATAACTATTATACTGTGCTAACAATGATTAAAGCAGGATATTATATTTTATATCTTAATAAAAACATTTTCACATAATTATTTTTAACAGAAATTATTAATTATTAAATAACTAGTATATTTTTTTATGGCTAAGTGCTGTTGTTTCAATATTCTCTAATAATAGGCTACTTTGTTGCTTATAATAGATCATATTAAATGTATATATATATATACTGTAGTATCGCAAACAAGTCATCGCTAATCCAGACAATTTGTATTTCGTACTTTAGTACTCATGTATAATGTATATATTTGAGAATACCTGAATACTCATTCTAAAGATATTATTGTTTAGATAAATAATAATAATGTGTAATGTAAAATTGTAAATCAATACATTTTGAATTTGTATAAATACATAAGGTGTTTTTTTGAAAAATATATATTAGTAAGTTTAAAAAAAACATCATTCCGTTTAATCCAGATAGAGTCTGGATTAGCGAGACTAGATATATTTATATAGATTATTAAATAAACTTGTAATCACTTTAAATTGTATAAGTTGTTATTTGTATTTCTAGTAAAACCGGAAAACTTTATAAATAGAGAATTTTCGTTCACTTTACATGAAGATATTTACATTAGATATCAATCGTTCAACACACTGCAAGAAATGGAAACAGAAATTCAAAATAAATGTCCTTTTAAAATAGATATTGGAGCTGTGTTCAATATGAGGTTTATAAAATTTTATTATTACCTATTATAATTTTATTATTTTAATTTATATATGTTTTTTGTAGTCCCAAAGTTTGTCGAAATTATCCTCAGTTTCATGCTCTTGAAAAAGAATTAGTAATTGATATTGATATGACTGATTATGATCAAATCCGTACTTGTTGTTCAGGTGCTGAAGTATGTCAAAAATGTTGGAGGTATGTATAATAATAATGTTTTCCAAATATATATCAAAAATATTTAATTTGAAATTTTTGTTATAGATTTATGGTTATTGCTGTAAAAATATTAGAAAGAGCACTTCGGGATGATTTTGGATGGAAACACTTGCTATGGGTATTCTCAGGTCGCCGAGGTATTCATTGTTGGATATGTGATGAATCTGCAAGAAAACTCATACCTTCTGAACGTGGTGCATTCATTGATTATTTAGCTTTATTATCTGCCGGTGAATCAAAACGATTTAATATAAATCATCCATCAGTAAAGTGAGTTGCAAAAATTTAAGTTATAATAATATTTTTTATTTAATCAAAATATTTTTTAACACCAACAACAGGCGTAGTATTTCCATTATAAAAGAAGAGTTCAATTCACTTCTTTCCGAACAAGATTTTTTGGGAACAACAGAACAGTGTAATAAAATTTTGTCATTTATAGCAGATGAAAAACTTAAGGAACAAATTAATTTACAATTTTCAAAATATCAAAGTAGTGTACAACGATGGGAAGCACTTACTGTTATTGTTAACAACCATCATAAAAGGGTAAATTGAAAATTATAATTGTTGTACAATGTATATTTTTTACCTTAACTCACTTACATTTACTTCTTTTCTAACAGGGGTTATTAAATTTTAAAACGAAGTATTGTGTAGAGGATATATTGTTGTACTTGGCGTATCCAAGACTTGATGTGAATGTAACAAAAGGGTTAAATCACTTGTTGAAGTCTCCCTTTTGTGTTCATCCAAAAACTGGAAAAGTTTGTATACCGATTAATCCAAAAGTCATAGATAAATTCAACCCCAACACTGTACCTACAATCAAGTAAATAATAATGATTTTTATTATTATTATTATTATTATTATTATTATTGTATTTTAATTATTTATTTATTTTAGTATTTTAATTGATGAAATTAATGAGTATGACAAAAAACAAAAAGAAATTATCAATGATGCAAACTTGAGTAGTAATCGTTTAAAAGATTATAAAAAAACGTCATTATTAAAAAGCGTCAATATCTTTGAAGAATTTTTAAGAAATTTAGAAAGCAATTGGAAAGGAAGTAAAATAAAGCAAAGTGGTAAGTTAAAATTACAAATTACTTATTACTTATTACTATATGTATATCGCAAGTGTACATTTAATTATTATTTGTATGGTAAACAATTAAAAAGAACTCTGCTGAAGTTAGTTTGTTATATAGCAAGTTTCAAGTTTACATAATCAAATATTCCATTCTAATAGATTTGTTAAATTTGAATTTAATGATAAATCATTATATAGTATATAAAATAAATGATTTTGAGTGGAAACTGTGGGTCAACTTATACTTTTATGGATATTTTATAACTAATTTATATTACTTTAAGTAAGATTGCATGGGTGGTAGGCTGTACTATTTTTTCCTGAAAACATGCATATAATTTTATATAATTGTCGTAAATATTAGAAATCATGCAATAAAATTGTAATGCTTTTAAATGTGTTAAATAAAAAAAAAACATTATAAGACCAATAAATGCATTATTCTGCTCAAAATCTAAGACAATAAAATACAATAGCTATTGTTTGTTCCACAAGTGTTAAATAATATGAAATATTTGATTTCAGATATTAAAATGGAATTTTAAAATATACAACATCCTCACTATTAAAATGTTCTGAACTCACTGAATGAATTGTGTCTTTTGCTACTGTATTATTATTAAAACTTAAGTATAATATTTTTTGAAATTATATGTATTTTATTCCATGCTTTGTTTTTATTTTATTACCTATATAAAATGATATATATTTTGATTTAAGAAGTTTGGACTTCACAAATTTTTTGGTAACAAGAGTATGTATAAATGTAAAATATAACTACACATTTTTGTAAAATTATACAATAATAGTAGGTCTTTATTGTATTAATTGCGACTACAGTGTTTTATTACAAATTACAATGATAAAATTATAATTATTTGTTTTTAGCATATTAACTTTGTTTACAGTAAGAGTTACTCATGAGGATCTTTATGTTAAAGTACTCAAAGTATTTAGAAAATTATATCAAGTGTGATGTGAACAGGAAAATATAGTATAAAAATTTCAAGTATCTACAGTTAATTATTTTTGAATTATGAGAAAATAAGAAAATTGTTTAATAAGAAATTATTAAAAAGGTATTTTACTTGTAAAAATTCAATTTTGTTAAAATGTTTGAACTCCAGATTCTCTTAATAATTATTTATGGAATGATGCTTAATTTTTTTTTTTATCAAATTCCTACAGAAACTAAATTTTTAAGCCGTACAGTTATGAATATTAAAAATTGTATATCAACTTCTCGTATGATATATGCTTCATCGCAGTGGCTATTTTTTTCCGTAGTGCATATATTTAAATTTGAGCTTAGTCACTATCAATTCGTCTAAGGTATGGTTGCAGAATGTAATGTATAGTACTATAAAGGTGGTGCACATTTTTATTTATCCTAGTGCACAAAGTGTGTCGTAATACACACAAAAATAGCCACTGTGCTTCATGCTTTTACCTATTGTAAAGTAAAATAAAAATAGCGTGGTGAAGTGGGTACCGCTTTGCTGTACATTAGGTGCCTTACGGATCACTATTATATATGGGAGTGTTAAATTTAAATCCAATGATAGGTAGGTATCATTGTATATGAAAAACGATTTTGAGCGGAGATTATTTGTCAGCCTAGAATATAATATATAAAATAAATAAATTAATATATTAATTATAATTTAATAAATTGGGTGGTGAAAAAGGTGGTTGGTTTGTATTTTATGATTTTGTCGAAAACTGGTTTTGCATAAAAATTCCCGTTTTTCCGTCACTTTTTTTTTTCGATTTTTTGTAAACTGTTGGAAAATTTATACTTTTGACCTCTATAATGCACCAAAGATATTCACTTTGCTATCGCAAAACTACCCCCGAAGTTTGAAATTGAAACATTATTTCGACAAATTATGTTGTACACAGACATAAAAAGAAAAAGAGCGAGGCGTACCGCTCTGCTGTACCTACATTCATAGGGGTAGGGTGGTAATTTTTTTTGGGGGGGGGACTGTAGCCCTTTTAGGGTAGTCGAGTAGTCATGTGCCAACTCGTGAGGGGCTTCGTTACCCCCCCCCCCCACCAGTGCACATCTAAAAATAGCTTGTAATAACAAAATACAGAAATTCTTTAACATTTAAATAAATATTTTATAAAATTAAACGCCTATTTTCTTTAGAGTATATCTCTAAATTGTCATCTAAAGTGATAATATTTGATACATCTCTCAATATTTATTATAGCGAAAGAAGTGTATGGATCCTATCGGCATGATCGAAAACACCGTTTACAATACGCTGAAGAAATTGGTATACTTAAAGCCAAATTCAGCCTTAAAATAAGCGAAGTATTTTGACAATTAAATCGTGTAAAGAAAATGCCAATCTAAATAACTGGTGAAATTTTCAGGTATCTACGACTTATACTTTTTGAATAATAACAAATAAAAAATGCAAATTATTTCAAATAAAACAAACATAAAATGTTATCGTTACGCGACTTTAAAAACTTGATGAACTTTATGAAAACTTTGTATTGAATTTTTTACCCATAGACATAAATAATAAAAATGATATGCATTTTCTACAACTACAAAACTAGGTACTTGCAAGTTTTCTCGATTTTGATGTAGGTATTTCGTAAAAAGTTGAACTTAAAACGCTTATAAAAAAATGTGATTTACGATTTTTGATTTCCTTTAATTACAATAAGAACAAATTATAAGTATTACATTTTCAAATTTTTTTTTTTAAATTTTTTTATCAAAATTTAAAAAAAAAGATATTTTAAAAAATTGAAAATTTTATTTGTCTATAGGTAAATAGCTCAAAAAAGCTAACTGCACTTGTATAGATAGTATATCTATACTATACGATAGTATATAAATTTGGTGAATATTTTAAGTATTTACAATAATTCGTTTTTGAATTGCAGTAATCATAATTTAACATAGTTTTATAATAATAAAATCGATTTTGTTGTTAACTAGTTTTGCGTAAACATTCTAGTTTTCACGATTTTTTTAAAAACCGCTAAGTTACCATATGGTGTACACAGACAAAAAAAGCGCATACATCTTTGTAGAAGCAATATATTCATCACTCCGTTCAGAATCTAAAAAATAACATACAATATAAAATATGTATTGATTAATATTTTTATTAATAAAAATATTGTTAAAATTGTACAAATTGTGATATTTCGTGTTATCGTCAATGCACTAAATAGTAAACATACATTTATATTTATACCTGTATTAAATGTAAATAAATACATACTCGCTTTTACTAGTTAGTACATAATAGTTTCTATATAGGTATTTTCGGTATTGATTAGTTGTATTACAAAAAGCTTATTATTGCCATTGAGTTATATAAAAACCTTCAATACATACACACAAGGATCAATAACGCGTCGTTAGAAAGGTCATTTTTCTTATAGAAACCTTTTATATATAATTATAATAACTACATTGTCGAAGCCCTATACTATGTGTTAGGTTATTACAGTCTATTATCTATGTGTCAATTTGTATAGTGTTGTATTGTGTTAAATATAATATGACTATTGACTAGGTAGATAGGTAGTAGAATCACGCCCACGTTGACTAGGATGGATCAGTTGGTGTACATAGGTAGGTATATAATTTTATTTTAAATTTATGTTTTTATATATTATTTTCATAATAGGTAGGTATCTTTAATAATATAACCTATCATTTATATAATATATTATATTAAATATAACATACTAAATAAAATAAATTTTTTTTTGTAATATAAGTATTAAATTATAATATATCTAATATCTATATTTTCTGAATAGGTACCTATATCATTTTATATCATACAATACTAATATGAGTGTCATTCTTCTAAAAAGGCTGAAAAGAGTTTAAATATTCGTGTCTATATTAAATATATATTTAATAATTATATTTGAAAATTATTTTATATAAATTTCAGTTTGTTTATTGATGACGATATTTCAATCTATCGATTTTTCTTTAAATATCAAAAGGTACGACATTTGTAAACCATTCAATAAAAAAACAGTCTATACTGCAATTGGATCTCGAGGAATCATTTTTGCTAAAAATAATGTTTATAATCACTCAATAAAATCGAATGTAATTATATATTATATATATACTAGTATACTTTATATTCAAATAAGTATAACATTATATTATTATTTTATAAGTATAAATATTTCTTAATATTTCTATTAATACTATTTTAGGAAAGTTTTTACAAACAATGTTCTTTGCGCATTATTTCATGTCCGTCATGTATGATCAACTTACGTTTTAAAGATGTGGACTTAACGTGTTCTAATAATGCAAACGAAACGGATCTTATTTGTAATTCTATGTGTATTTTCGAACCACCATATTTAGCACGGTCTCTGAAATGTGTAAATAATAGTACCGTCAAAAATTCGACTTTTCATTACAAGTCTTTAACTAGTCAAATAAATTTAAATTTCATCAACAGAGATCCGTACCATAATCATGTATTTTCAGCTGAGTACTTGATTACCAGTGAGTTGTAGTTTACCTACCTATATATATTTTATTGTATAATACTAACTTAGTCCAAGGCTGGGCATTAACGAATTAAAAGTTAAAATTAAGTTAAAACGTTAAGTTCATTAACTCGTTTTTTTTTTTAATTAACTTTTAACTGAATAAGTTACTTTTTTAAGATTACCGTGTTAACTTCAAGTTAATTTTATTCAATACTATTTAAATTAAGTTAATTTTCGTCCAAAGAAAATGCAAATTTTTTAATGATATTTTTAGAAAAGTAAGTTTTTTGATAGCTAGTTAATATTTTGATGTATCATTTTAAATTTCCCCGGTAATTTTCTTGAGCGTAAAGAAAAACTATCTAATAAATATTATTATGTGCCTGGAATTTTTTGTTTTGCAAATTAGAAAATTTTAACTTTAAACTAAGTTTAATTACTTTTTTTCAAAGTTAAAGTTTAACTTAATGAGTTAACGAAAAAAATATGAGTAACTTTTAACTTAACTTTATTATTTTAAAATAACTTAACTAGTTAAAAAAAATCGTTAACTTTCCCAGCCTTGTAATACTTACTATTAAATAGTTGATTATTATAACTGATATTTATTATCAAATATCTATAAACTATTATAAATTATAATATATCCTATCGTAGGAAATATCCAGTTAGCGGAAATAAAACCAGAATTTAACTCGGCAAATATTTTATTTGGTGGATACGTCAGTACTCCATTTTTTCCAATGTCTTATCCAGACGATTTGACATTCGAACAGGTGATCAATTGTAAAGTATATAACGAGTGTTTCATACATTTAATTTTCCTGGATTTTCAAATTTCCGAAGAATCAATTGTCGAGGTAAGTGTTTAGGATGGTACCTACGGTGTATGATTATTACAACCAAGCTATAATAATTTTAGATTAGTAGGTACTATGTACCTATTAAATAAAGTATACCTACTTATTTTATGTAATTACTAAATTGGTTTTTATTAATGATTAATGATTATAATTTAGTATCTTGTTCGAATTATCTGTACGTTTAGTTTTACGATTCAAATAGAAAGAGATTAGGAGTAATTGGAGGTATAACATTTAGACCGCCAGTGATAATATCTTCTGGTCCAGTGTTGTATATTAAATTCTTCGCTAATGCTGGATCTTCAATTGGGTACAAGGCACAATACTCCTTCGTCAGAGGTCAGTAGTACTTCTCTTTGTACGCATTACGCATAGTATTTGTTTAATGTTTAATTTCTTATATTAATTACAGTCTAAAAAATAGAAATTAAATTATCTATAGTTGTTTGGTTTATAACTACAAAACATAGTTAGGATTAGTCGCTGGCGCCTGACAGTATTTTCGGTATAATACTGGGTATACTGGGAATTATTATTGGTAGGTACCTATTTTTGAGAATTTTGGTAGGTATAGGTAGGTAGGTATTGTATGATTCGGCGATTATTGCTGTTACCAAAAACGCGGAACCTATTCACATATTATATGTCACTGTTCTCGATATAAAGGGTCACGGTTTGTATTTCGCATTTTATCCGGGGAAATATATGTTTAATTCTAGCCTGGTATGAAACAGATCCGTGTTGCAGCATCCCATTCCAAATATACAATATTTTCATTTCAGGATATACCAAAATCGTTAAAGACAACAAAACTAAACAAACATTGTATTTTTAAGTATTTACCTAACATTTCTTATCACTTATCTATAAGTTTTAAGTTTTTGAATGATAACATTTTTTTTTGTATTTGTTATTTCATATTTCCAAGAAGAATTTTGATCTGAGCATTTCAATACAAGTGTCAACTAAAATATTTTAGATTCTATCATGAGTGTATTATTTCATATTTGTGTGTGTAATAATGTGTATACATGTATATACTTTATACACATACATGATAAATATTAAATAGGTAGTTGATAAAATGCTTCAATTTTAAACTTATTTGAAGGATTTGGATGTAGAGAATTGAATCTAGTTTACACTTTGAAGAAAAAAAATGTACAGTACTTTTTTTATAATCAGAAAAAACAAAAAAAAAAAAAGAAAATAGTGAAAACGGTAATTTTTACACAACTCTAATTTTTAACAAAATCAATTTTGTGTTTTTGGTGTTACTTGAAAATCAATAAATGCACCTAGAGATTTGAATTTTTTACCAAATGTTTATATTATTATTTTCTATTTATGAACAATTTTTGAAAATATTTCAACTATTTGTAAATTATTATAGGCAATAGGCACGAGAAATTTTTGATTTTTTTTTCTATAAATGTTGATTAAAAATTCGTTGGGTAGAAATGCTTGAAAATTTATTATAGAAAGTTACTCATAAATTATTAATTTTTCAATTAAAAATATCAAAAATCTATTGTCACATATCTTTAACAGTTTAAAATTGTAATTTATGGTGTATAAATCTTAAATAATTATTGGTAAATTTTAATTTATTTGACTCTTACTTCAATAATTGTTGATGGGAAAAAGCGACGGAGAGCCGATAAGAAAGATTTTTTGTGTAATAAGTAGGTACTGTATAAACTGGCTGAATTCTTTTTTATAATTTTATTTCATATTATTTTAATATTATATTTTGCTCATAAATATAATTATATTATAACATTACGCCCATTCATATAGGTACTTCAAAAATTATAATAGTATGTCCTTGCATATTATTCTACAGTCAAGATATCATTTATTATATTTATCAAACGATGTAAAAGGGCTCCATCATTACCCCAATATTTAAAGGGGGCCTCATCATGGAAATATCTAGTTTCCTGGCAGCTAGGCCTATCCATCTATGAATTCTATATCATTAAATTCAATTATACACCTATAATAATGGCCCACTTGATACTTATTAATGTAAAGCAGAGCAGTACCCACACTTGCTTACTTTTTTTTTAATCTCTTCAAATTATGTAAAAAATTCTATAAAAACGTTAATAACTATTTTTTTTAAATTAAGATATAACTACCTATAGGTACCTATATCAGTGGTTATAATATTATAGGTCAGAAAAAATAATTACACTTATATGACTATAATATTAGTACCTACCAATAATAATATTTATTTTTTATATTTTGTGACCTATCTATTTTTAGACCTGTGATTAATAATATAATTTTTATAAATAATTCATATTATATTATAATTGTTTTATACTAGGAAACGTCAAGAGTTCTGTTTTAAAACCAAATACGAGTAAGTGACTTCACAGAAAACAGAATAAGATTCTTATACAACATTTGCATGTTAAATGTATACATTAAAATAAAATAATTAATAATCTATTGATATATATACTAAGATTGTGGTGGATTCGTGGAAAATAAAGGCGGAGCTATTACAATGATGCAAATGGTGGAAGAATTTGAACCAAATGTTCTGTTTGATTGTATTTGGTTATTTAGAATATCGCATAAACATAATTTGAAGTCACAAAATTTATACATGAAAGTCATAACGTTGAAAGATCTAGGTAAGTAAATTCAATTGTGTGTATCTATAATATAATTAATTAATCAGTAGGTAGTATTAGTGTTGAATCCAGACAATTTTTCTAGGTGGGGGTTAGGTCCTCATATTTTTTTTCATTGGTGAATGGTGATACATTTTAGTATTATGAATTAAACCAATTATTAATTATTACAATTAACGATTTGGACATTTCAAATTTAGATACAACTACAAGACAAATTAGGAAACAAATTATTCATTTTTAAATATTTTAAATTTTAAATCAATCTAAAGTTGTTACATATATTATATTAAATTGTGTTATTATTTATTGCAATTTAGAAATTATAAAATATGAATATTGAAAAAATCACAAAATAAATTAGAAACCTTTTAAATCAACCTAGAAATCATTTGCTAATTTTCTTAAATGATGATAATCTATATTAGCTTCAAGAAGTTCAGATATGGAGTTTCCACTGATTTCTTTTTTATTCAAAGCTTCAGATTTAAAAAACTTGAAGATTATACAGTATTTATCATACTAAGAATCTGAATTATAGATATATATAAATAGTCACACAATTGTACAATTTTTCTGATACATTAATTGATAATGTACTATAATTTTCAAATATTTTAGTAGTTTTAGTATTATATCGTAATCCAGCCGTCATCGTCATCATTAATTATAATGATGGCGTTACGGGGGTGGTTTTCGGGTTCAAACCCCTCCACAGAATACAAAAAAAGTTACTTAATGTTAAATACATATTTTATTACGGGTTTTCTAATAATTTAACTATGTAAATAAAATGTTGACCGTCTTTATAACTATCTAAGACAGAATATTTGGGTTATTTTGGTGTGGAGTATCGCTGCGTTATCTTAATTGCAATTTGTGTTACCCAGATAAGATTTTTAAAATTTGAACCCCCCCCCCCCCAAGAAATTATTGAGGTTACGTCACTTTAAATTGTAATTCGTAATTATTGTTTTTTGTCATCTTATAACCTGCTATAATTTTAGGAAAGTCAGTAGATATTATGTAGGTATTATAGATAGTACCTACCAGGTAGGTAACAAATTCCATGGATAGCCCGATCAAAAATTTAAAAAAAAATCATCATTTATACATTAAGGACCACCCTTACCTACCAGCTACCTATACTAGAAATATTGGTATAAAAACATTATTATAAATAAATTATATTTTATTGAATATCATTATAGGTACGGTAATCATAACAAGAGTTGTGCATTTGTACATTTAATAAATAGGTACCTAGTTACATTTTGTTGAAAGTTGTATTTGTCAGGGAGTGTAAAAGAAATTTTAGGGGGGCATTTGCCCCCCTCCCCGAAATATATCTGGATTCAACACTGATATTAATATAATATAGTACTATATATTATAGTGTAACATAATAATATGTACATATATCAGTGTTCAAACTCTTGCATTTAAATTATACTTTTACAATGGAGTAAATATACTAATTTCTATACCATAATATAATTAAAATTTTTTTTAATGATTAATGGTAAGTATTAATAATGTATATTTCCTCGTCATACAAAATTTCTACTGGTATATGCGTGTATTTATTTGGTTTTTGTTCAAGACGTTATAATTGCTGCAATTCAATATACGAGTATTATAGTAATACTATTATGTTTTTATATTTTCCTTTTTAGTTGAAAGCAATCTAGTCATCCGAGAAGGACGCACGTCCAACGGTCGTTTATTGCAATGGTTTAACGGATCACATTGTACAGAATTAGACGTAGCCATCGAAATCGGCTATTATGTTAGACTGACGGGAACATTCAATTCCAGTTCTCGGCTAGAAATCGCCTACTCAGTTTTTGCTCAATCTAGTAACGTCTATACATTTATGTTTAATATAACGTATACAAGGTACCTACATCTATCTGACAATATATAACAGGGATGGGCAACTTTAAGTTACTAGAGGGAAAATTTTTAGAAAATTAAAATCTAGCGGGCAAAGATTATTCAAAAATAAAAATATACATTTTAATTAGCATCAATTTTGTTAATAATAAATAAATAGTCATTCTCCCGTTAGGTGTTGAAATTTCTATTTTCATCATCAATTTTACGCTTTTTTGCAGACACTATTTAGCTCTACAAAAACACGAAAATAATAAACATAATAGGTACCTAATAAATAAACGACTGCAGCACGATATGAATATAAACTAGACTATAACATATACTACACTCGTATTGTGACATTTAGTCATTTAACGATGTTCAATACCAAATAACAATATTATTACATCGATAAGAGACTTTACATATAAATTATAGAATATAGAGTATAGTATATAGACGATAAACTTTAAAATTGTATGATGTAATTTAGAAGTGTAGGACGGCCAGATTAAGAAAGTTCGCGGGTCGCCAGTTGCCCACCCCTGATATATTAAATATATTATACATCATTCGTTTCAGCCCACCAGTGCCGCTGACTGGTTACATTTGAAAGGACTGGTTAAGCTCAATTTGGGTCATTATATAATGTCTGATTACCCTACAGTGGGCTAAAACTTAATTTTAAAACAATTTTACTACATAATAAATAAAACTATTATAATATTATAGCTGATAGTTATATGTAGATATACCTAAAATATATTGTTTTAATTATTTTGTTAAATTACAATTTTAACTTTAAAGTATCATCAATTTTTAATATCAATTGTGAATGTTATGTTTTTTGATATTGTTTTGATAAAGTAATAGTACCTTATTTATTTTATTGTTAGTAATACAACTGCGGTAAAATTACTCTTTTTCTAAAAGTTGATGAATAAATAAATTACGAAAAAAGAAATTTAATATACCCAATACAAACTGCGAAAATGGGAGTAACCGAATTGGTTCCCATGAAAATGTATTTCATTGGGCCGTACGCAGAATTTGTTTATAGGAGGGGGGGGGTTACCATTTATGTATATGTATAAAATGTTATTAATGTAATATTCCATAAAAGAAATCATTATACATGTTTCACTTCTGGGGGGAAACCCCTATCCTCCCGATGGTACGCAACTGTTATTTCATATATATACAATATTCTATATAGTATTGGTAACCTATAATATATAAATATATATATATATCAATACAACAGCATATTATTATACTATATATACCTAGTATATATAATACATACAGATGTAGGTAGGTACTAGTTATGTAAATTATATATTATTTATGTATATACGTGTTAATCGTGTTATATACATTTAACATTTAATTATTAATTGATAATGTTATGTTGCTTATAAATTAGTAAGGCAAAATATTTATTTGAGATTTTACGAATTTCGTAAAAATTATAAATTTAAACGCTCATAAAATAACATTATTACTACAAATCGTCGATATCTTTTAATAGATAGATAAATGAATAACAAATGAAAAGTCTTGATTACATTTCTAAGTATTTTTACTTAGTGAATAATTTTTTATCGACATAAATAGCTTAAAAAAAGTCAAAATATTTTGAAAATTATTTAATGTATAAAAAATAATTATATAAATAATTTTTAGTTATGTTATATGTATAATTGTTCAGCTGTAATAGTAAAACTTAAAGCTATTTAATTAAAAAAATAAATAAAAATAATTGTTGAAAATTTAAAGTATCTACATACCTAAAATTATTCGTTTTCTAGTTATACCAAAAAACAAAGCCTAGTTATTCGAAAATTGGATTTTTGTAAAAATTTCGTTTTTCCCAGTTAATTTGAAAAATACTTGTCGAGAATTTTTAGTGTTGACTTTTTGAAAGTATAAACTAGATCCAATATTTTTCATCTAAAACCACTCTCCTTAAAGGTGAATTTTTCGATTATACTCTTCATTTACATATACTTTATGCATACATAAAAACACGAATCATTGTAAAATAAATATTTTCATCATTCTGCTCAGAATATAAAATATAAGTTTGTTATATTATAGAAAGATAATGTCCATCTTTATTTTTACCAGTGTTCGGTGGTTCGGTCAATAAAGATGCTAGTTGATATTTCTTATCACTTGTTGTCTATATGTCTATCTTATTTTTTTTTATAATTTTACAATGATTAATAAATTAATTATATGGGTGGCTGGTACTTTATATAACTAAGTATGTAGATACTTAATTTGGAAATATCTTTGTTTTTTCACCATGCCAAAGAGGAATATAGTATTACAATGTGATACTATAATACGAGTATATAATATGTATTACTATATTAGACTCTTTAAAGTCTCTATGAGCTCTGGGTTAATACATATTCCTCTCCTCCGGTTCACTAGTTATTATAGTGAATCAACTTTTTGTTGGTATACCCTTGTATAACTAATTAACTACCAATTTGAAATATAGATTATTTTATACATAAAAATTCCTAGAAAAATATACCTAATTTAAGAAAGAAAAAATATTATTAAAAACGGTAACACTTTTTCAGATGCTGGGTGTTCATTTTTAAAAGATTCACCCAGTACCTATATATGTACATTAATATTATACATAATAAGTTGGGTGAATTTATCGAAATTAAAAAAATAACAATAATTTAAGGGGCATGCAGTGTGGCAAACGAATTTGCATGCACGAATGGACGCTGTATACCGAACAAATTGGAATGTGATGGTTTTGACCATTGTGGCGACAACAGCGACGAATCTTCTCAGTGTTTTGAAGCCCATGGTACGCATAAATATAATATTTTTGACAGTTGTTGTATTTATATATTTATCATACAACATACTCGTATTATTTCATTTATATCTTTTGAGTCTTAACCATGTAGATAGATTTGGCCGATTTGGGTGTCGAGTACTCATGTCATAGGCCAATGATTTCCAAACTTTTTTGGTCCACGCACCACCAAAAATAAAAAAACAAAAAATAAAAATAAAATAACAGAGCCTCCCTTGCATAGTTTATTATAATTGTATAGTACTATACTACTATATAGTAGCATAATACTGTTTACAGTATACAATATCAATATTTATTTCGAACCTCCCTTGTTAAATACTTGCGCCTCATAGTATGAGAACCGCTATAATAGGCCATAGAATATTATTTTTGGAGAGACTTTAACTGTAGGCAAAATTCTTATACGATTTTTAAAAAATTTATAGGTGCCTACCTATTATAACGTATTCATCATACTAAGGAAGGGGCGAGGTGCGTTTTCATTTTCTGTTCGAACCACGAAACCTATGGATTTTCACTATCCAAGATTAAAAGTAAAATATAATAATAGGTAATTCGGGGAAGTACTTGGAAACTACACGAATCAAGTAGCTAAGTGTCATAAGAAATATTTACCCTACAGGCTACAGTCTACACCCACTTAATTCTGAATAAGAGTACACCATTTTGTACACGCATAAATATGATAATAAATAATAATGCGTCTATGTGTGATACTTACATGCGCGAACTTAACAGGTTTTTGTTCGCTGCTAGTGAACACTTGGTGTTTGGAAATTAGTGATTTCTATTGTTATTACTTTATTAGTATTATTAATGTTATTATAATTTATTAAACCTACCATAACCTATTATACCTATGTTTTATACTTTTTATATTTTATTAGTTGACTATAAGTTATCTTAATTATCATATTTATTAATTATTTGCTTAATTTTACTAATTTTATCTATACATTTCTCATATTAACTAAAAATAAGTAGAATATGTCATATATAAATAAAAATTCGGGATAGAGTATAGTTTTCTATTACCTAAATTAAATTAGGTAGGTACAGATTAGTCAGATTATTTGAATGATTTTAGTAAAGAATTTACATATGGCCTATGCTACTAAAACTTAATTAAAAATAAATACTTAAACCGAAAGCTGGTTGTGGGGGATGATGTAGGGATAATGTACATATTTGGGGGAAGAGCTGAAGAAGCCTAGTGCCACTTGTGTATGCCAATGCTACTGATGAAGACACAATTTAATATATTATTATGTACCTAATAGGTAACTAATAAGTACCTAATGATGATGAGCGTTTAATAATGTTCATTATTTTGCAGATACTCAATCGGATTATATGGACAAAAGTTGGTATGCATACAAATCGAACTATTACTTCCCAAACAACACTTTGTATTCAAAACGATATCACATTCTTTTGGGATGTTTTATAGGTGAGTAGCATATATAAATATATAATAAATAATAGGTAGGACCAAATGGCCCAAATGTAAGTAATGTAACTATTACCAGCTAATAATTAGTAGTACCTACCTAGCTAATAAGAACACTTGGACACCGCAGTATAAAACAGATGGTTAATGGGGGGGGGGGGGGGTGTATAGCTTAAGTCAAATAAAAATAAGCCATTATTATGAAGTAACTGAAATAACTTTGTTCGTGAAACAAATTGTGAGTGCAGCTTTCTTTGAATGTAACTCAATATGAAAACAAAGCCTTTTTAAGTGGAAGTATTAAGTTGCCTGCAATTACTAACAAAATAAATATTTTAATAATTTGCTTCTTTGTTTTAAACATAAAGTTGCTTAAGAGGAAATTATACTTATCGAGTATAATAAGCTATATTTGTAAAATCTCTTTATACCATATTGTCCATATTTTTAGTTTTATTTTCAGGCTGCAGGATATACGAGTATTTTAAGTTTATTGAATATTATCGTTTATTTTGATAGTTATCAGAAAAACTAGCTTATTTAGAGACTGGAATAGGATACGGCAGTACCTACGCATACAATATTGTTTATGGGAGAAACACTAATTTCTTAGATCTATACCAGCTACTTTAAACGTTTGACCTTAAGTCTTATTAATGATTTTTGATTAATACAATTTCACTAGAAATATTAAAGATATTTAAATTTAATTTAGTAATCTAAATTAAACCAGAATAACTCATCATTACATAGTTATATCTCTAGCTCAGTACTTTCATTCAAAGTTACAATAACCTTTTTACTCTTTACTCCCTGAAACTGACTGTCGGCTGTCGTTAAATCTATTCTTAGTTAACGTCTCCTCTCTATAAACTACCAAATGTCAAGTAATTTTCAAGAGTTTGTGTATTGTGCTTAACCAATAACCTTCGTTGTTATATATAAAGATTTAATTTTTTATTGATACGATGTGTTTGTGTTTCGTGTTTGTAATACAAACATTTTTCTTACAGAAAAAATCACCTATGTATAAGTTGTAATGATCTCCGATTTAAAAACTAAATGTTCTTGTTTTTTTCTTGTTTTAATAAATGTCTAAAATTTAAATAGTCACATATATTTAAGTACATAGGTATTTTCTGGAGTGATTTAACTTTAAATAAATCGGAGTCCAATGCGACTGAATTAAAATAGTTCTTTTTTAAACTAAAAATTGTAAATTTGATCATAAATAAATAGATAAATAAGGTATCACTTATAACTTACTGAAAGTAGGTATTTGAGATAAGTAATTATCTGAGGAGTCACTTTATGCAAATGCAATAGGTTATGACATTATGTTAATATGTATACCGCATGAATACATGATACAAATAAGATTTATTCTACATATTGGTAGGTACCGGATGTATTCCACAAAATCTTCTCTATATTGCAGTTCGTAGTTATCTAAATTTAGGATAAATAAATATTTAATCTTAACAACGTGAATTTAAATCATATAATCTGTGTGGCTGCATATGTTATTTTAATCGCATTAACAAAAATATTTGCATTAATCATAGTAATGTTTTAAACACTACTTCCTAAGATCCTAAGTATTTTATGGCTATACCCCTAAACTTCTGTATAGGTACATAAATGTCGCGTTAGCAGGTTATCTACCAGAATTACATAAGGAATACTGAAAACTAATTATTGTTTATTCCAATAGCCAATAGGTACTGAAGGGATATAATACTAGAAATATTAAGTTATAATTGATAATCAAAGTTTTTATTGAACATAAGTAGGTAATGTGCATTGTAGGTATATTAATTGTACTCATAACATTGTATTTATATTTTTGTCATTGCAGGTTTTATAATATTTTTTATAATCGTTCTAATGGTAGTCTATAGAATTGCCACGTGTTACCATATTCAGACAGATTTTCAAAATCGTCTCATATCCATAAGTCAATTACTTTGTGAGTACTTATTCATTATAATAATTAGTATGAAGTTATAAACAATCGTTTTGTTTTTAAGTGGAAGGAATTCAATTAGATGACAATAGTCTGACTTCAGAAATAGGAAGGGTGAATTCAAATTATGTAATCGATGAACCACCAGCATATGAACCACCTCCAGATTATGAGGCGCCTCCAAATTATGAAGAAGCAATAAAAATGTATAAAAACTCAATGAAATATAAACACGACAATCTAAAAGTAAACCTAATAGATGTGGAATCTAACGGTAAATGTTATTATATTATTATATAAATTACAATATGTATTATTAGCTTAACTTGAATTTACTTGATTTCAGACAACAGTCAGATATTACATGTTAACGATAATCAAACGTCATCAAATATACATCTGATAGAAAATAATAATTTGTTTCCTCATTGTTTATGCTGTAGTCAAGGAAGTTATCATATTTTAGCATTAGACATTAATAGTATGAATAGATGTTGTTTAAATAAAATGTATTCATTAAGGAAATTAACAATAAATAATCAGTATTAAGTAATTATATATTGACCAAAATTAGTCTTTATTAATATTTTACAATGATAAAATCAATAAGAAAAAAAATCACAAAACATAAATTATCATACAATAAAATATATATATTTAATACATAGTATCCCACTAATTATATTAATTTAATGGGGTAGAGAAGTTGAAATTTCACAATCACACAATTTCAAATTAGTAATAGATTGTATCTTATTTAGTTCAATTACTGGATTAATCTAACCCACTATGCAATTTGTTTAGATAAAATATTGATATTTTATCATCAAAAGTTATTATACTCGACAATCCACCTTTTATTAAGGTTGTTAAATCTTCAATAAAAAGTTGTCCATAACTACTTCTAATGATTTTTTTAATAGTTTTAACACGATCGGAGAATCTTGAATTCGAAGAAAATAAATATTTTATAACATCTAAATCCACATTAGCCCCAAGTTTTAACTGATGACCAAACTCTTTTGCCCATCCATAAATTAAATCACAATTATCAACCGAAATAGAATTTATCATAAACATAATAAGTTTTTCAGATAATTCATTTAACATGTATTGATCTGTGATTGTTATTAATTCTAAGAGAACATTGATATTTTTGGGCAAAAGACAATCACAATAAACTTCAAGTAAAAGTAAAAATGATTTGATACAATCAGAACTTACATCATTTAAACGTATAGTATTTTGGTATGCTTCCTTAAAACCACCAGATCGAAACATGGCCTCAAACATTGGAGATTTCAATGATAATAAGGATTTATTTGCATTAATTAATGTACCATCGTCCAATTTTAATGTAACAGTAGTTTCTTTTTGTACAATACTTTTATGACAATCTCGGGTTTCACAATATTGTATTTCTGATTTTTTAAAAGTAATTTTTACTTTATTAAATAAAGCTATTAAAGCTCCAATAGCATCATCAAACATTGGACTTTGTTCATCTTTAATTATATTACACAATATGTAATATACTTTGTAACGGGATAACAGTAGAATCAATAGTTTGGGATCGCTGAAAAATACAATTTTTATATTTATCAATAAATTGAAATAAAGTTTCTTGATGAAAGAAAACAAAAGTAATTTGTATGTATTACATTTATAATATAAGAATATTTTATACAGATTAAATATTGTACATGGTAAATGGTAAAAGTCAGAGGTCCCTAAAGTGGTCTATATCAATTCCGACTTGCAGGTAGTTCAAGTCAATGAAAAAAAAAAATTGGAGGTGTATGCGATATAAATAGGGTTCCATGAGAGTTGTTAAATAAAAAATGCGTACATGTGTGCTACAAAACAAATGATAAACAACATTTAATATTATAGCATCAGACTTACCCCTCCTATAAAGATAATTTTTTTTTATGTTATTAAAATTAAATTAAATTTAAATTTCTTGTAATTTATTTAAATAATTAAAAAATTTTGTTATTGTTATATTTTTAGTCAATAGTAAACTCTATTCAAGTAAGTAATAAGTAGTATTCTGTATAATCTATTAAAAACACCATTATATTCAATTGTAAAAAGTGTGGTCAAGTGAGTACCGGTGTACCACTCTACTGTACAGTTGGCCATTATTATTTAGGTATTAAATTTGAATCCAATAATAGGTATTATTGTGTACGAAAAACGATTCTGAATAGTAATGATTTGTCAGCCTAGGATATTATATTTTCCAGTGGGAGGTGAAAAATGTGGTTTGTTTTAATGGCCTGAATACTCCAAAATTTAAGTTCTTTTATAATTATTGTAAGCGAAACTTATGGAAAATCTTATAATCATTTTTTAGTTCTTAGCTATTTATACAACATTTTTTGTAAATTTTAACTACAAAATAATTTGCAAACATTCTAATTTAGATGAATTTTTGACAGATTTGAACTTTAAACGCTAATAATAAAAATAAAAAAAAATTGTGTCCATGTATTCTTATAATTTTTTAATCACTATAAGAATAACTTATGAAAAACTTTGTATTAAGTTTCTAAGTATTTTGATTTAGCCTAAAATATTTTATTGACATTTATATATAAAAAAAAAAAAAACGAATATTTAAAATTTGTATAAATAGTCTTAAAATAAGCGGAATATTTTGAAAATTATATTATGTAAAGAAAATGCCAATCTAAATAACTGGTAAAATGTTCAAGTTTTCACAATGATTCGTTTTTGAGTTGTAATGATATAATAATTAAATCTATTTTTTTGAAAACTGCTGGAAAATTTTTACATTTGATCTCTATAATGTACCAATGATATTCATTTGTCACTGGAATTCACCCATCAAGTTTTAAATTGAAGCATCATTTTGATGAGTTATGGTGTACACAAACAAAAAAAAACACGCATTATTGTAGAATAATTCTACAATGTATTATTTATTAATACATTCATTTCAGAATTTAATATGCTTTATTTTTGCTTTTTTAAACAGTTTTTTAAGTTTTTTTTATAAATTATTATTATTTTTATTCATTTTTTTATAACATACTATATGTTTTTCCAAATAAAACAGTTTTAGGTAAATATATTTCATTATATTTTGGTAAATTTAATTTTAAATTTAATGGTTGTTTGGTAAATGGTAGGAAAATACTGATGAAGCAATCAACTATATTTTGTTCTGAGGTCCATCTAAATAATAGTGAATTGGTTTTTTAAAAGATGTGTATATTGAGGGTTCATGTATAAGTTTGGACTATATCTAACCTATAGTGCCATCTAAAGAGTTTTTTGACTCATGTCAAACTAAAATCCACCAATGATAATGAATACTTCTAGATATGTATTTTGTTTTAAATAAATTGATGAATACCTAATACAAATTATATTTTCCCTACATTGTATAATAAAAATTGAAAATTATAATATTACTTATTAGTAATAATTATAGTTATAATACATAATGATTTTCAATAAATTATATTTATAAAGTAAACATCTAGGATATGGGTGTTGCGTCTATTTTAAATTTGAAGTAGTACATTTCACATCCACTGCGACTCGATACTAATGTGTCTTGTGACAATTTTATATTAGCAATTTCAAAAGTAGTGAGGTGAATTCCGCTTTTATATTTTATCTTAATTTGAAGAACAGTGGTCTAAGTCAAAATAACCACGAGGTATATTAGTATAAAGTTGCAAATAATGTGAAATGCACTATAGATACAATATATCTAGGTTTGGTAGAAAAATTGATACTTCCTTAAGTATATTTATCATTAAATTTTTATGATTCATTGAAAATGATTGAGAAATTTAAAAATGACCTTAAAATACAATTTATGTTAAATATTGTTAAGAAGTGCAAGCAACTTTATGAGCTTTTTTTACTAGTGGTGCTTAAAAGACGTATAATACATATAACCTAATAGAAAATGACTAATTTGTTTTGTTCAGATTCTATTAATGTTTATATTTGTTAAGTATATATAACTATTCTAGTTAATTAACAGTCAGAGGCTTATTTATGTGAAGGGGCAGTGGTGTATCTATGGGGGGTTATAACCCCCAAATGTCTTAGGAAAAAAATACTAATGTTATATTGAAAAAAAAATAAAGAGCTAAGTAAAATTTTTTTTAATAACCTAACCCACCCCCAGAAAAAAACTGGATACGCTATTATGTAGGGACATGACTATATGAAAAGCACAGACAGTAGGTTCAAGTGGAGTGTTAGAAAAGTGTTACTTGACTTCTATCTGCAAAAATCAGGTTGCATCTAAAGGTTTTTTTAACAAAATTTGAACAAAGATAATATTGACAAAACTAATTTGTAAATAGTTTGTGTGATGGTTAATGGTATTCATATTCAAGCATTTAGAATTTTCTTTACAAGATTTTTAAATAGGTATACTAATAATTATTTTAAATCTTTAAATTTGTAATCAATGGTATTATCTGTATTTATTATCAATCATTATTTATAGTAATAACTTGTTGGCAATAAAACTATAGCAAACAACTTACCTTTGAATGACAATAGGCACATGAACAGATACCAATATTTTAAGTTTTAGTTTAATATCTGGGGTATCTGGTTCATCCATTATACCGGTCATTATACCTTCTCCAAATTTTGATGAAAATGATTGAGCATTTTCGATGATTCTCATACCCAATTTGTTTCGGATCATACAATAATTGCACAAATCAAGTTCATGAATAGGTCTACATAGCCTTCGATGTGTTGTTAAAATTAATTCATCAGTGAGAATGCTATTTAAGTTCAGCACTTCGCTATAATATAAAAACATGCAATGAGATAATTTTAATGTGAAACTAAAAATGAAAAACATACCGAGTAATAAATTCTAATATCTTTAATGCGTTTGAATTATTATGTCCATTTTCAATATATTGCATGTAATCTAAAATTGTTTCCCATACGTATTTATCAGCCATTAATAATACAACTTTTTCTATGTACATCACATGTGTTAGGAACTGTATAATTTTACAGACTGCTGCATCATCTAGAGATGAAAGTTCTAAAATTTCATCATCCTAAAATATGAATTATATATTTATAACAGATATTAAAGTAAGTTAAATTGATAATAGTTGTTTAGTTGAAGTATTGTGAATTTGATTTAACCTTTTCTTCAAAGTCACTGATATCAGATTTTGAATCGTCTGCATTTACAGATTCAATATCAAATGATTCACAAACTGGTGAATAATATGGAGAATGAGAGTCTGTGGCTATGTTATCATCTTTAGGTGGTGTCCAAACAGGACTTGCATCATGTTCATATGTAGCTGCTGGAGAGGCACAGCTAACAAATGTTGAGGAATCTATTGATTTAGCTTTCATTTCCAATGGACACATATGAGGCATTTTATTTGTTTTTACATACAAAGATAAAAGCTTGATTAGCATAGGAATCAAACCTTTTTCTACCATTTTCTGTAATTAAATACATAGGTACTGTAGATTATATCATACTATAATATTATTTTAGTTACTTTGTTGGCTAATAAATAAAATTACTGTTATATTCTATTACTATTAGAAAATTTTTTTTTTTTTTTTAGTCATAGAAATTGAATTGTTTAAATAAATATATTGATTATAGCAGTATTAATCAATCATGTTTTTATTTTTTCATAAAACTATGAAATCGAATAAAAAATTATCAAAAACAAATGTTTTAAAGTCTGAGGGATATATTATATTAGATCACATATCAAATGGAAGTTATGGTGAAGTATGCCATGCTAAATACATACAAGAAGAAAAAGAATTGAATTTGGTAGTGAAAATAATCGATACAAAACAAACAAGCAAAGAGTATGTTTCTAAATTTTTGCCTCGAGAGCTAGATGTCATACGTCAAATAAATCATCCGTATATAATCTATACACACAGTATTTTACAAAAAAAAGCTGTGTTATTTGTTTTTATGGCATTTGCAGAAAGAGGTACATAAAAAGGTATCATTATTAATTATTTAAAAAATATTACAATATACTAAAAGGATCTATATATAATATATATATGGGACAGTTGTCAAAAACAATTAGCCATTAACACTAAAAAAAAAAAAAATTCTTTCATTAAATTAATATTTGTAATTAATTTAAAGTTAAATTAATAAGTTTTTTTTATAAATTGTATTAAAATTAAACCAAGTTATGGTAAAAAATAAAAAATATTGTTTTATTATTCTTAAAACTGTAGATGTTAATCATGTAAATTCTTATCAAATCAGTTATATATAAAAAAAATACAATCATTAAACTTAGGTGTATGAATTATATCATTATAATAGTATTCAAAACAGTAATTATATAAAAATATATTTAGGATGACCATAACATCATGTATCTTGTAAACTGGACTTTTCATACTAAAATATAGTGTATATTTAATGAATAATAAAAATGAGTTTCTACATTTTTAACTTTTTAAGGTGATGTTTTGCAATACATTATCGATCATGGGCCATTAAAAGAGAATCAAGCTCGTATATGGTTTAGACAGCTAGCATTAGCAGTGCAATATTTACATGCAATGGAAATAGTACACCGGGATATAAAATGTGAAAACATCCTTATCACTGAGCATTATACTATCAAGTTAACAGATTTTGGTTTTTCAAAATTTGTTAACAGTTCCAAAAAACTGAACTGTAATACTTATTGTTGTTCATTGGGTTATGCATCACCAGAAATATTGACTACACGTCCATATGATGGAAAAATATCTGATATATGGTCACTTGGAGTGGTATTATATGTCATGCTCAATAAGAAAATGCCTTTCAATAGAAAAAATATGAAGTTAATGTATAAGCAACAAGTACATTATCATTCATTGGATGCTTATTTTATATACTTAAAAAATTGTTTTTTCTTTTTTATTAAAATTATTAAAGGTCAAACGAGATTGGGAACATCAACCCTCAATAGAGAAAATAATAAGTGAGAATTTAAAAATATGTATAGATAGTATTTTACAACCAGAGCCTAGAAAGCGTTGGACAATTGATGAAATATTGAATAGTGATTGGATAAAAATGAATCAAAAATTGGTTAAAATGACAGAACAAGAGTCATTTGCTCTTATTGAAGCCCTAAATCAAGATAAAACAATACATCAAAAACAATTAAAAAAGATAAAAGCAAATAAATCAGACACTCAACAAATATTGGGCAAGAGATCTCCAAGATTTTTCAGTATAACACAACAGTTGGAATCAATATCCAGTTCAAATAGAGGAACAAATGAATCTAAATATATGTTGAAACGTTCTCAACGGATTGTGCACACAGATAACTTATTGAATAGCAATAATGACATAACATAAAATTAAAAATTAAAAATAATTATTATAACAACAAATTAATCAATTAAGTGATACATACTTTTATTGTAACCTTACAATATTGGAAATGTGGTAAAGTATTAATTGCTATATCAATATAGGTATGATTTGTACTAGTAATTAAACCCAAAAATAGGCTTTGCCAGTCTTGTATACCAACAAATCTAATACGATTGAGTGGACATTGCAATAAAAGGCACATTGATAAAGTTAAATCTATAATTTAGAAAAAAAAAAAAATAAATTCTTATTAAATATTTCAATAAAATATATTATTGTTCTAAAACTAAAATTTATATAAATTAATTATTATAAACAGTTTAGGTACATTGGGAAGACAATGATTTTTAAAATTCAAAGTATTTGCCTATCAAGGATCCCAATGTTATTTAAAAGTGTATTTACGGTAACATTTTAGTACTATACAATTATTTTATATAAATGATTATGGCATATAAAACTTTAGTAGTTCAACACATATAATGTTTTTAAAAACAATTTATTTAAATTTGACATGTTGATTATTATTATAAAATTACTTACAATGGTTATCTTCTTTTTTTAAAATTTCAGTAATATGCAAGATCAAACGAGATTGATGTAAATATCCTAAAGCGTCACGAATTTTACACATTGCATATATTATTTTGGAAACTAATGGTTGTTCAGGTAATAAACGCATTAAAATACATATGTTATCAATACTTTTTTGTTCACTATTTCCTAAAATCTAAAACAATATGAACATTTTTTAGTTTAATAATTATTTTAATAAAATATATATCAATGTTACCTGTACAACAGTTTCTAAACTATTTTTTGCATGTTTCAACTCTAGAACACGATATAAAATGGCAGTTTGGGCTCGAAGAACAGCCATAACTATTTCTTTACATTCTGATTTTAATGAATCAGATATTATTTTAACAGCTTGTAACTTTAACATTTCTGAACAACCAATTTTTGACGAATTTTCCCATATTTTTCTAAATCATTAAAAATTATATTGACAATTTGATACAAATTATTAGTTTAAGTATGATAAAGTTAACCAAGTTTTACCTAAGAGCTCGAATCGCTGTATATTTTGTAATATCACTATCAGTATTTGATAATATTTGTATAGTTATACTATGAATATTGTGTTTGTACATAGTCGGAATATGAGTTTCAGATTTAGCTAGATTGGCAATCAACCTAAATATGCGATAGTGAATTGAATCAACATTAATATTTTTCATTATAAAACTTAGGTCTTTGAGGATACCATAATTAAGTAACTGTAATAGAACAATGTTAAGTATTAAATTAACACACAAACAATAAAATAGGTAAGCGATTATAGTGATTTTTATTTAAATGATAAAGCAGTTATAATTACTTCTTCACAACACTCTGTATTCATACTGTAGTCTCCAAGAATACTTAAAACTAATGATGTAATTTTTGGGTTAACTTGTTGTAATAATCTTCTCAATATTCTGATACCACCATATTCTCGAAATTCTTTTAATGCTCCATTTTTTTTTGCCATCTCGGAACGTATATAAACTAGACTTCCATAAATACCGCCCTTATCAGCAGCAAGATTTGCAAGTGCTGATGTGATCGAATCCATATCTAAAATAATTTAGGTAATAGTTTAGTACCTAAGTAAATTTAGTTTTTTTTTTTTTAAACATTAATAAGAAAAATTTACAATCTGTAACATTGATATGGTTACTATAAGCATATGAGCACAGAAGCCGTCAAAAAGAAATATATATATAGGATATGAACTCTTGAAAGGAGTTACTCAGCAGTAACACTTGACTAATTATTTATTTGTTTTTTTTTTTAAATTTTTAGTTAAGCTAGTCAAGCGGCAAGCCGGTAACACCAACACTTTTTAAGTTTTCTCAGAAGATTTCCAGGAATAATTACTAAGGTTAATGAAAGAGTAAGTGGATTGGGTGGTTAGTAAGACAAGAATAAAAATGCTTGTTAAAGTTTGTGGCCATTTTAGAGACAGTGTGTAGTCCAAGATTGGAGTGTAGAGAATGGTTTGATAAAAGAAGGGTGCATTAGTAATTACACATAGTGATGTGAATGGAACGTTTGCATTTGGTAAATGTTAGATTTTTTTGCAGCTGCCCATAATTAGATTCCATAGGCCCAAATAGGCTTCAAGGGGGTTTTGCATAGCAGTAAATTACTATTCAGATTTAATTTAAATCAATTACCTAGCGTGGGTTAGGTTAAGTCCAAGTTAAGCCCAGGATCAGACCTAAATATTTGACATTGGTAACTGAAAGTATAATATTGTTTGCCAATGTACATTCTTGAATTTTTTTTCTATTTTTAGTAATCATATTAATGTTTGCAATTTTTCTTATTGAAAATGCATCATTAAAATATGTATAGGTATTTATTGATTGATCTGATTAAAATTTTTCATTTTATCATAAAATATTTAGTTTATCAAAGAGTACATGAAATTTTTCACTTTTAATTTGAATATAAATTGTGAGGTGTCAAAACATAGTGCTCACAAGGGTTATTTTTTTATTTTATATTTTACAAAAATATTTATATTCATCTTGATTTGATAACAGTTAAAATATTTGAGCATTTGAAAGTTAAAATTTAAAAACTATTGTAGTAAGCAATTTGCTGACCACCCTAAATAGGGGGAAGAGTAACATCCATTCCTTTTACCACCGGTGGTGACTTACATAGTTACATTGTATTATGAAAAATTATTTTAACTACTTACCAGTGTATTTATTCTTCGTAAATAATCGCAGACGGTGTATCTATTTTTCTCGTCAACAATAATGCAATAAATGATTGGATATGTAATAGAACTAGGACAGAAATGCAAGTTTGAGATCCTACGAAATAATTATAAATCATGAACTCCGAAAGTCAACTTGTTTTCGGTACGTCTTGAAAAGCATTTTGGATCTTTGGGAACACCTATATACTTCGTATAGAACGATATTTGGTTATTAAAAATGTATAAGTGTATTGGTAGTAATAATATATACTTGTAAACTACACAGTTCACTACTATAGTTACTACGAAGTACGAATAAAAATAATAAATAATAATTAATAACTAATATCACACAACCGATAATATTATAATCATATTTGATTGCAATTTGTTTGAGTTGTATTTTATTCTAGTTTTATTGTAGTTTTATGGAGGTAGTTTTTCTTGGTATGTTGACTTTGATAATCGTTATCATATCGTTTGTTTGTTTGATTTTGATAGCTCATTGCTTATAGCACGGTTTAAGATTACAGATTATTATTTAAGAGTTAAGAGTGTTAAGACTATATTGTGTCAAAGATCAAAGTTGTAGCTAGCGAATTAACAATTTTTATGTTTATTATTGATGCTTAAAATAATTAACGACGTTTGCGATAATTATAATTCACGGTTGCTATCGAGTATCGTTTCATGTTCAAAATTCAAGTTTATACTTGATTCTGTTATTCTGTAACATGTGAACACAGTTCCCTGAAAAAAAAAAAATGCCGACTGAAGTCACGGTTCAGAATTTTTACATTTTTAACTCGACATTATCAAAAACCGAGGACGATGTAAGTACTCATTTATATGTTTTTACTGAAATTTGTGCAATTTGTCGATGATGTTTTTCTCAACCAAAATTGTTTTTAAACAAATTTAAATAGTAGTACTAGTAGTAGGTAGCTTTATTGGCTATGTTAGGCGTTCTTGATACCTTGCTAGTTCAAGTAAAAAAGAAATATTTTGTTTTAATTTTTTAAAGTAATAACTTTTATGTACCTACCTATTAATTGAAATTAAGTTTGTTAATATGTTTTATTTGTAGTATTTTTCACTGAATGTTATATTTTTTGTATACAGGGAGCTAAAAAAATACTATTTTACTATCCAGAACATGAGGATGAGAACAAAAAAGTTCTTAATGTCGGTCACATTGAAGCTGTCATTTGTTTTGCACGGTATGCCAGTAAATTTGATTATTATATCTTTTATTATTTTATATGTTGTATAATCTTTTAATTTGTGTACTAAGGAACTTTAATGCAAATGAATCATGTGAATCTTTACGCACTGAAAAAACATTGCAAGTGTTGTACAATGCGGAGCCAGATTTTTGGATAGTTATTGTAATATTATTATTTGTTTTTAAATTAATTTTTTCAATTACTAGGTTTCTTTGAAATTATACTTGTAATTGTAAAATTATGTTTAGTAGACTGTGTCAGCAGAATGTAAATTTAAGCAAAAATCTTCAGAGTCCCCAGATGAACATGTATATTGCACATATAATCTTCAAGAACCAATTTATTTGGCTATCTTGAAACATTGGTATTATACGTTTCAAATGACTGTAGGTAATATGACTGAGCTAATGAATGATAACGATCCAGATTATCTCAGACTTATGCTTAACAAATTTTATAGCAAGGTTAGTCTCTGGTTTTTATAATATATTTGTACATATCATTTATTTATTGATAAATATTTAATATTAATGCTATTCAAATTTATTTGATACTGTATAATTTAATTTACATTTTAATTGCTTAGGTATGTGTTTTGTTTTTAGTATTTACAGAGTACTGATGTTTCGAGTCACACATTTATGGATATGTTTCAAGGCATTAGTTTTCTTCCTTTAGACAATGTGATTCATTTGTACGCGCAGAGTTTTCTAAATATTATTGAAAACACATTTCAACAAGTACATTTTACAATGTTACTTTATAATGATTCACTTGTTTGGTAACTATTAAATGTATATTCATTTAAAAATTAGATTATATGACATGGTAAATTTTATATTTCATGAATTGAAATTGATTTCTATGTATTTTAATGTTAATATATTTGGAATTTTCTTTAAATACATATTACTGGAGTCTGGTAATAATAGGTACAATGTAATTATTAATTGAATCTTAATTTATATAAAGTTTCTACAAAGCTTTAATGTTTATATAGGCTCCAGTTGTAGTATCATACTAATGTTTATTAGATATCAGGGGCATATTTATGGGAGAGGGGTAGGGAGGCCTGGCCCCTCCCGAAATGAAAAATGCATTTATTAAAAATTGTTATTTTTGACATGGGATGACATAGAATTTTCCCAAAGAAATCCAAAAATATAACCGGCCCCCTCCAAAATAAAAACCTATATACGCCACTGTTAGATATAAATTAAAGTTCTTAAATTGAATAATAATGATTTAGGTTGATCAATATTCTGACATATCCAAATGTCTCGCATCATTATTTGCTATATTATTAATGTTGCTGTTAATCTGTTTTAATTTTAGATTCTGAGCGGAGCGATGAATGTATTGATATTACATGTATGTGCATTTTTTTATTTTTATGTCCATCTTCATTTTTAGGGGCCGTAGTGGCACAGTGGTTACCATGTTGACTGCGACTCACACAGTTGTCGTTTCAATCCATAGCAAAGTGTAAAATATTGTGTGGCTCTCGCAACAGTCGCAACTACCAATTTCCCGTGTTGTTGTCCGATTGTGCCATCCGGTTTCTAACTAGGTCCCACTCCACTGGGAGTGAAGACCGCACACATCTTCTATTGGAGAAAGGGGGTAGATTTATAGATAGATAAATAGATCACATAATATCCCAACTACCCACTTGTGATAAGCATTGACAAAGATTTTGAGGTTGTTTCAATGAACAATATAAAAAAAAATCTTCACCTTTTAGGGCAGTAAAAATACTTTGGTTTTCAACTTTGGAGATACTTGAAATTTTTTAAAATGTATCATATTTTATACACACATTTATATTTTCAAATATAATATTTTTGACAAAAATTAATTCAATTTACCTCATATATTATAGTAAAATAAATACTTAAGTAATGTAAGTACTTATATTATAAAATGTACTTACTACTTAATAGTATATTAAGCTGATACACTGTCTTCGCTCAGAATCACTTTTTGTATACAATGATTTATTTATTTATTTAACACATGTATTATAATATTTGATTTCCTCTTTAATGACGGTGATCTACTGTACAGCAAAATGGTTACCTACTTTTATTCCTTTTTTATATTATTATTTATCATTTGTATAGGAGTGGTTTGAATAAACGTCAAACTCAACTTGTGTATTCCTATATTTTAATGTGGGTCTTACCAGAAATTGCAAAGAAAGACCATTTAGTCAAAGGAAATTTAGTACAACAATGTTTGCCTAATCAATTAGTTGGAAGGTAATAATTGAACTCATTTAAATTATATTTTAAAATTGCAATTTCTTTAGTATGATTTTTAAATAGGTTTATAACAAATGTTTGGGCAGTAAAAACAGATAGTTGGATTAGTGATTTGGGTAAAGTCCCTATTTTAAGGTTGAATGATGAAAATGACAAAATATTTAAAAGCTATAGGCTAGTTATGTATAAAGCTCATCATTCGATTGTATGTATGTTTATTAAAAGTAAGTATCATAGAATATGATTATATGCTGTAACTAATTTGTTTTCTGATAGTAATAATTGATTACAGTGGACAATCCGCTTACGGCAGATTTGTACAATACTTTAGATCAATTTCTTGGGACAAAATTATATTTGTTATCAGAAAAGATGAAAAATACGGTTGAAAAGACATTAACTTCAAAGTTATACACTGAAAGACCAGCTAAATTTGTATATTTTAATGCTATGAATTTAGCTATTAAAAATTCAATTAAGTATTCAAATGCGATTAGTACAATTAATAGACCATCTGAATTTAATCTTAGTCCAGATGCATTACGAGTCTTAGTAGATATTAGCAGCCAACAATCTTGGTGTGTATAGTTTTGATTAAAATACAAAAACATTGTATGAATCATATTAATTTTATTATATTGACCATTTTATTTCAGTATGCACCCAACCTATTCTGTTATGATAAAAACATCTAATGACAATTGGGTAGCTGGCAGGTTGTGTAATTCACGTGAAATTTATATAGTGTTGAATCAAAAGTTAACTAAATTATACGATGTAGATTGTGAGTATATAAATTTCTATGTCAATTTATATGATACTAAAATTTAAAAAATCTTTTTTTATTTCCAGCTGAAATTCAAAGTCTTTGTGCACAGGAATTCGGAACAATATTTTTTTATGATTAATGCGTTGTAATTTTCACTAGTAGATGGACTATAAATGGAATATAAATATATCAATTATATCAAACTATAAATTAATACTATTATATCAATTTTTACAAGAACAATTTTTTTTTTCAATGTTCATTAATTTTATGAAAATGTAAAATAAACTATTGTTATATAACTTATTATTATTATTATTTTAGATCCACAATAATAAAATTGTAATATTAAAAGTGTTATTGTGATCGTTAAAATAAAAAAAGTTTTAAAATTAACTTGAGTTGATATTTTAGGTTTCCAAGATTACTCTATTCCATTTGTTTTACAAATGGCCAGTTAGACTAGTTAAAAGGTTAAAAGTTAGATTTCATTAAAAAAACTCAGATCTTAAAATTATGGTCAGATTCTTAAATATTCTCAGATAAAGTAATTTTACTCCAATTCTATTTATTTACCTGATTTAATTAAAAATGATTTCAGATCTATAAAGTCTGCTCAGATCAGAAATCAGCTAAATATAGAATGGAAATATTTTAAATATCCTAAATATTTTATAATGAACCTTAATAGGAATTGGAAAAAATGTATATTGTTGACATATGTTGTTTTTATGTTTTTATTTTTGACAATATGTCTATATTTTGAGTAAAACTATATTTAAACATTAATTTTAAAACATATTGTATGATATGTAAAATGGATAAGAAAATTTGCTATGCAAAATCAAGTGAAAATTGAAACATAAATTTAAAGTTATTGATAACATAATATATTCTGATAAATATTCTGACAATCTGTTTATATAATGATAAGGGAAATATTTTAAGCATCATCAAGTAATAATATTGAGATAATGAATATCTAGTAATTAATAATATATCTGAAAGAAATTTATGAAATTACTCTGCTATAAACATTTTTGCTGAGATCTCCTATTTTCCTCTATTTTTATCTGCCATTATTTGCTCATGATCTAAAAAGATTGCTGTTTCGCTTAATTTTTATTTTTGCGCTATTGCTTCAAAAATGAAATTTTCAAATATTTATCTGATTGATTTATAAAATTACTCTGCTTTCCATATTTTTATAGAGATTTCTAATTATTTGCCCATGATCTATAAAATATTGCTGATTAGCTTATTTTTTAAATTTTTGCTCCATTGCTTGAAAAAATGAAATTTAAACATGTATTGGATTTATTCTTGACTTTGCTTTCCACATTTTTGATGAGATTTCCTATTATTTGCCCAGGATCTATAGAAATTGCCGATTTGCTTTATTTTTAATTTTGCTCCATTGCTTCAACATTTTTAATTATTTATTCACAAAATTACTCTGCTTTCCACATTTTTGTTGAGACCTCCTATTATTTGCCCAAAATCTATAAAAATTGCTTATTTGCTGAATTTTTTAATTAATCCATCACCATATGAGACATGTTAAGTGCGTTTGAAATTTAAATTGTTACGAAATTGTGTAATGATAATGATTTAGGTATCCTTAAACGATTTTAAATATTTGGTATTTTGAATTACTCAAAAACTATAATTCGTAGATACTTGAAAACTTCACCAGCTATTTAGATTAGCAGTTTCTTTACATTATTTAATTTTTAAACTATTTAGCTCATTTTAATACTATTTATAAGCATTTGTAGTATTCGTTTTTGTTTATTTATTAATTTTTTTAAATATCGATTTAAATGTTTTTCAATAAGTCAAAATACTTGAAAATTTAATACAACGCTCCTTACAAGTTTGTCTTACAGTGATTTAAAAATTATTGGAGTACATTATAGGTACCTAGTGTCTGATGTTCAAATATTGATGAAAATTAGTCAAAATCATGAATAATTGCAAATTATTTTGTAGTTAAAATTAATAAAACAATTTGTATAAGTAGCTAAAAATTAATAATCTAATACAAGTTTACCCAAGTTTTACCATAAGTTTGGCTTACAATAATTATAAAAAAACTTGAAAATTGACCAATTAAATAATGCTTATCTTAAGTTTAAATTTTTACGAAATAAAAAATTCACTCATAAAATAACGATTAACTACGTATCAAAATAATTTTAGATTTTTGTTAAAGTTAAAAATTACTAGTCGTTGAAACTTGAAACATAGATACACCAGTTATTTAAATTGACATTTTCTGGACATGATTTAATTTTGGTGTATTCAAGACATTAAAACATAAACCACCTTTTTTACCAATCACTAGAAATTATATTTTAGGTTGACAAGCCACCTTCGTTCAGAATCATTTTTCGCATACTGCAATGATACTTTAAATATAGTGACCTAATATACAGAGCAGAGCGTTACTCACTAGTCACTTGACCGCCCTTTTTTTTATTCTATGTCTATTTAATAATAACTGAATTAAGTATACATATTATATGTATATATTTGTAATACATTTTACTAACTTTACTATTTATCTTTTTATACATAGGTTTTTAGGTATATTTATATTATGAATACTATAAATTATAATATTATTCATTTATTTCATAAAATATAATAATTATACCTTCATAAATTGACTGAATTAATAACTGTAGTATTAACTAAAGGTTGATATTTGTGTAATGATGTGTAAAGGCACTATGTCTATTGTATTATGTGGTTATAGTCTGATCATAGTATAATTCAATAACCCGTAATCAATAAAATATAGTTACTTATTTTAGTTAAAAATTTAGTAGATATGTATTTATTCGTTATTGATATTTATATTTTTAACAAAACAAATGCTATGATGATTGACGTGTGTCATAAAATATACCTACTATACATTATAATTATTCGTAATCAACAAGTTCAAATGTGTACATTGCTTTGAAAATATAGTCGTAAACTCACACATATTTAAAAGTAAAATCATTCCTTTCTTTTAAGTTATTGTACTATACTAATTTTGATTACTTAGTTAAAAAATTATACACTATAATTTATTTAAAAAAATTTAATTTAAAATGATTTTAAGCATTGTAATTATTATGTTATTTATACACATATGTATTTTTATTTGATAAGAAGCCGATATTATACAACAGAAGTCTCCATTTTTTTTTTGTTTTTTATTACAGAATTTAAAATATAATATTCTGGTTATTTTTGTTTTGTTTTTTTTTTTGTTCAAAAACATTAACAACAAAGTTTATTGGTTTTACTTTTACATCTTAGTAAATAATATGCAATGGAGTCGCCCAGGACCGGCTCAAGTATTTAAACACACCTAGGCAAACTTGAGTTTTGCCACCCCTTACATAGGTACTATATCAAATATTTTTTTTTATCTATTATATAAAAATGTTAAATGCCACCCTAGGCCTATGTCGCCAACCCCTTGAGCCGGGCCTAGAATCGTCTAGATATATAAAACTAAGAATCCTTATATTATACTACTAAACGTGTATTCATAGTAAATTTAACTAAACAACTATAATATTTTAAATATATTATCATATATGTATATTATAGTTATGATGATTCAATATAATTATTGAAATATATATAAAAAAAAATTCACTGAACAAAGAAGTAGGTAGGTATTTATTCAACTCAAAAACTATTTCGATGTCTCCTTGTTATTTTTATTATTTCCAGGCTATATCTTATTAAATGTATTATTTAAAATAAAATATTCATTAATAAAATAAATTTATCTATAGATTTTAATATAATATAATAAGTACGTATATCTGATTTCGATAAAAACCATTTAAGTCATGTACGTGATTTGATACTAAACATTGAAAACAATAAATATCTTGATGAATTGAAGTTTGTATCACCGATACTTTTCCGCTATATATACGAAACTAACAAGGTTAAAATTGCAAAATGTTAGAGGCATATGGTTGTGCGCATGCTGTTTTTAAACGTAAATTACCTCCCTCCTTTCTTCAAAACTTCCGTGCACTACTATACACGAGACACTGGGCAACTGTGGGAAATAATATTGTCCGGAAGGGCTTTAACGGTTTTTGGGTGATTTGAGTTTAGTCGCAGTGTATTTAGCGCGCCGGTTACAGCCGCACTACTACACCGGCGGCACGCGTCATGCACTCCTTGGTCGTCACTTCTCGTAAACTCGACCGCCAACAGGTAATATTTTACTTAGGTAGTTTGTTTGATATTATTCTTTTAATTTTAGATTGTTTTAAATTAATTTTAAAATAGAAATAGAAACAATATTAATTCAGTGAATGTTGAGTTTTTTGTCGATACGCCCTTATATTATATACCTACCTAATGTAAAGAGTAAAGACGTTAAGTGTTTGATAGAAAAAAAATATATACTATTATATTTAAATCAGGTATTATAATATTATTAAATATTTTCTTTAACTGTTCTAAACCATTCAATCCCTACTTATTATAGTTTTTAATAATTTTTTATTTTTTATTTTAATGAATAAAATACAATAACATAGGTAATTGATTTTTACATAAAGTATTTGATCAGCCATTTATAACTATTATTGTGGAATAACACGAATATAATATAAATCATTATAATCCGTTGCTTGAGAAAATAGATTAAACAAACTTAATTAAAATAAACATTATAATATTTTGATTACATATTTATATATTATATACATATACAATTAGAGTAATTAAACTAAACTATATTTTTTACATTATTGTGATTCATTGTTTTTATTCTATAATTTTTTGCATGTGTGAGGAAATTCAAAAAATAACAATATAAATTATGAAAAATATAATTTTTTAAATTGTTTATATACCTACTTAAATATAATATAATGAGATAACATTTGTTCATGATTATAATTTATTTATTATAACGTTTTAAAATCATTTAATCCATTATTTAAAAAAAATTGAAGTAATATAAATTGTTTTATTAATTTTACAATTCATTAAAATAATAATTGTTTTTTTAATTATGAAGAAAAAATTACAAATTTATATAGATACAAACTCTATAATTTTTTTATGTATAATTTAATTTTCTTATTTCTGAATCAAAATAAAATAACATTTCATACATATCTGAAAAAAATATGCATATTAGATTATTTTACTTTATTCACAAAAAGAAAAACAGTGCATTGTAGTGTTTATATATATATATATATTTATTATAAAACTTATATTTAATATTTTTATATTATTATATTATGGACCTTCATTTTTCAATAATCACATCTGATATTAATAATAAATAATTTAATTAAAAAAGCTGAATTTGAACGGAATTAGTTTATTAGTTAATTAGTTTATTGTACATGTCTATAATGTTTTAAGTTGTTTTTATTTATTTTTTTTAATATTTATCATTTTCAGTATTTTTAATAAAATTTATTTAAATTATTCAAGTAAACAGTAATAATACTTCGTACGATTCTTATAAAGATTTGATATCTTAATAAGATTTAATACTTGATGTATTTGTTAATTATTTAATTTATTAAATGAAGCAGTATTAACCATGACTCAATAAAATCATAGTTTTTGAGAATTCGTGAACGTCATTAATGTTCGCATTAAAACTTATTACGAAAACATTATGTATTTTTGATTATTAATGTGTTGGCATGATTATATTTATATTTATCATACCTTTACTAATAAATTTATTGTGCCAATTAGGGACAAAAAATAATATATTTCAAGTAAAGAAAAAAAGGTTTTCGTCTTTTTTAAATACAAATTTTAGAAATATGTTACATTAAAATATCATAGCAGGACCTAGGTACTATTAAGCACAAGTACATAAATTATTATATTTCGTTACAATACCAAATATTTGAATAGTTATAATAAGTAACAGATTGTATTAAATGCAAACAATACTATAGAATGACTTTAATTAATTTATTCTTGAGTTCTTGACGTTGACAATCCGAATTTATAACACTATATTAGGATTTACTATTGTTTTCTATAAGTTTTAGAATCCTCAGAGATTTGGTAGATATTTTATTCGGAAATATTATTCTCGTTTTATCTTAATTATATTCCTGAAAAAATTAAACTAAAACAAACAATGTTTCATCAATTATCGCGATATTCTCAAAACAAAGTGTTGAATAAAAAGATTAGGTAAATAACTGACGAAAAAAATATAGTTCACTCATCGTGTTTGTGCTGCAGCTTTCCTGATTTGGCTTCGAATCTAGAAGATTATTGTCGGTCACAACGCCTACTTTGAAATTTAACAATCGCCCGTAACTATTATAATACTATTAGGTATAACGTATTGTATAGCTTTAGTAATATAAATATGTATACATATATATTCTTGTGGAAACGTAAGTTACTGCGACACCCGTATTATTGGCCTTGGCGACAGTGGTAACGGGCTATATAATATGGCGTGCCCGCGGTTAACACAGGAACGACCACATACTATAAGAATTGTATTAGAAAATATCGATTAGCATTTAGGTATACATATTTTTATACTATCTTATTCCACCTTCCTTCAAAGTTATACCACGTTACCTACTGTTATTAATGGATAATACTATCGTGTAATGAATGTGTGATTTAAATCGCCGCGAGAACCAAATAGCGTTATTTTCATTATAAAAGCTGGTCGGAATAAAGTATAACATAACGCTTGGAAATTTCCGTGGCGTTTTACGCCAACCTCATGAATTTATTTATTTTTGAAGTCTTTGCAAAGTGTTCGCAGTTCTTAATAGGGATTATTTTAAATTATAATCATAGTTACCTTAATTCTTTCAACGTATATATTTCTTGTGTATATACATCAAGAACAATGTATTTACGGTACAATGAAAATAGAATACATCACATTCTGTTGATTGATGGATCGCACAAATCTTTTATGGTTCTCCAAGATATCTTCTAAACTTTAATTTATTCTTTTACGAATGTGAATGTAAATTTTAGAAAATTGTATGATCAAATAAATATGATTGGGTTATTAACTATTATTATAGATAAATGTATCAAATATTCGATTCATGTATATAATAATATGTTGTTTATATTTTTTAATTTGAAATATTTAACGAATTTCCAATAAAACTTCATGCTTCTTTGTTTTTTAAAACTAATGAATATAATATTTTATATTTTAGATGAAAAAATATTTACTATTTAAGCTAACGGTATAATTATTATCCTAAAACAATGTTCCTTTAGTCTATACATAATGGAGATAATAGGAAATAATAATAATCAACTTTCTTAATTCTTTGCTTATTTCTTTCACAACTGTATTTTACTGTGTAATTGTTGAGATATGATAATTTGTGTAGAGTAAAAAAAAAAAGAAAGTTCTTGAGACATTATACCTGTCTATATATCTACTAAAAATTTTAAGTAATAACTTATAATTTTTAAGTCAATTTATTTTACTATAAGAACTCAGTAATCTTGTCTTTTTAAATGTCTATTAAAAACTATTTCCTGGCTTGTTGTTAGCTTTAAAGATTTAAAATTCAAATACCCTGACGTTCATTTGGATTAAAACTCAATTAGGTTGTCACTCAGTTTAAGCTGTCATAACAAACTTAATGTGTCTTTGTACATAATCATATCGTTAAGCGACCATTCTAATACAGACAAATGAAAATGATGATGATAATTTCTATATCATTTGATGATAGTAGATTAAATTTTTACAAATATCGTCAAAAATAAAGACTCCGAATTCTAAGAAAACCAAATTAGCTATTATATGTGATGTACATGCGTGACCAATTAATCATACGACAATGATAGTAAGTTAATAATAAAGTGTAATCAAAGAGCTGAGTAAAAAATATTTGAAACTCACTAGATTATTGAATTTTTTTGAAAAAAAAAATTGTTTAAAAGTTCGTGATTGATTCTAGTTTTTTCTTACAAGGTAAATCGTTACCTACCAGCAAAAACGGTTTTTATATTATGTTATTTTGAGAACATAATATGTGATATAAAGTTCAGTTATATCCTTTAAGTCATGGGTTCTTATGTATCAACCAACTAAACTATTTAATCAAAAAAAAAAAAAAAATATATTATTTATTTGTAAGTTAATCAGCTAATTTGCATTAATTTTATCAAACCAATATTGATTTAAATAACTAGTAATTTAGATGAACTAAAATAATAAATTTAGTACCTACCTAATGAAATGAAATTATATTTAATTAAATATACTATACATAATATTGTATACTAAAATCATTTTATAAACGGCTAAAAAAACAAAAACTTTAAAGAACGTAAATTTATAGACTGGTGCAGCCCTTGAAATACCCTCGACGGCACTTAAATTATAATAGACATTAGAAAAATGGTAGTACAATTTAGCTTGTCACGATTTTTTTAGTCTAATGATTAATTAGTAGTTATTATTATTATTTTTTTTTTTGTTTATTTGCATGAATAGCTGCTTAGATATTTTACTACAAATTCAGCTTATAAATAATCTTACTGGTATTACAATTAAATAATGCCTTTTTATTAAATCGTTTTATGATTTGTCTTATAATTGAAAATGATTTTACACCATACCTATTATTGGTGTTAAATATTAAATTTAATATAGTATAACTTATATTTTTTAGTATAGTCAATTGGAAATTTTCTCGATATTTGTTGATTCTATTTTTAAAATGTGGTGTATTATTCAATATTTATTGAAACATGTATGAATGAAAAACATGCAATTTATTATACCTCATAGTATTTGACTATTACAGCAAAAATAGTATCAATAATATCCAATTAATGATCATTTTTCATTAAATTAAATTTTTTGCTCTTTAGCTTTTGTGTTATGTTATTATTGCTCCTTTTCTTTTTTGTATCACATAAATATTTTAAATGTAATTAAAACCTTTTGAATAGTTTTGCTAGTGTTGAAATATATTTTAAGTTAAAATATAAACTTAAAATATATTTCAATAAATTTCTATGAAAATACTGAAAATTTATGTTTTATAGGTAAAATTGTAATATATGAGTACTTGGATTAGGTATAACCTTGGTATATTTTACATTCTTATGAATATAATATTTACAAAAATTATACATTTACCAATCTACCAGACACACAGTTCAGATGTTCAGTGCATTTAATATAATATATTATGGTAAATGAGGATACCTAAGGGGTTTTTTAATGTCATCATTATTTTTCTCTTTAACCCTCAAAACCGTCAAGTAATAATTATTTATTATTTTTGAAAAATAAACATGTTGATTATAAAGTATTTTAATATTGACTTTGAGCTCGACTTACAAAATGACTGAACAGCAAATATACAGAACATATAATATCATGTAAAACACGAAAACAAACAACGATGATAGTTGCGAGAAAACCGCGAATAACAACAACAATATAACGATATAATATTGTAGGTAGCTTGTAGGTACATAATATAAACGCGCTTACGACGTAGTTATCTATATAGCTGCTATTTCGACGGCCGTTTCAAAGTTTTGTACGAGATACAAGTCGGCGGCGGTCGGGCGGGTTATCGCACGCGTCATCGCTCTGTCATTTCGGGGTTTTGAACGAATTTACTCGTATATTTATGCGTACCTACACGTGTACAATATATCTCCATGCCGTGGCTATGTTGATACTTGTTATTATTATTATACAGTGTCTTTATAATATAGTTTATATATGTATACATGTATAATAATAATAATTCGTAAGTCAGGCGTCACTACTGATAACAGATTCCTCGTCGATTTCAATCAAATATAATATAACATAATATACCTACCTACCGATGCTAGATGCTGCCGAGCGTTCCGACCGCAACGCGGGGTCGAGGTCCGCGTCATTCCAGCGGCGGCACACGCCAGTCAACAACAGCAAAAGCAGTACCAGTCAACCCTGTGACTGACAAACGATCTACGTTCGCCTTTACCTTCACCACCGTCTATATTATACATAATACACAAACTCAAACACACACACACACACACACACACATTATACTTGTAAACTGCGCGATACGACTTCTAAGGACTATTTATGCGACCATCCACTCCCGTCCGCGACCTGCCATGCGGGTATTTACTCGTATTATTATTATTAAGAGGGGAAAACATATTTTGAAAACGAATTGACGATAAAATAATGTCCTACGATATTTCATTAACGACGCAAATGCGATCTGCAGACGTTTGATCGCAAAAATATTCGTCATCCTTGTCTCAAACGAATGTCCCCGATCTGGCTCAATCGCCGGACAACCAACAAACGAGCACTGCATCGAAATATTCACTGACGTAAAAATCAATCACTCGCCTTTTACAAACGAAAAATATTTTATTATACGTACTTTTGTATTTCCCATGTCAAACCTTTGATACGTGTACATATTATAATTCGAATGATCGATGATAACTTTTTTTTTTTTACTTGCTACAATAAATCAGATTTCTACTAGCGCCATAAATAGCAAGTGTTTTCAACAGTCTGTCATATTTTAATGTACTCGTAATATGTATATAATATAATATATAATATATCATTTGGTCAGTTTAAATATTAATGAAGAAACTGAAATGGATATAGAAATAAATGTTAAAACATTTTTTTATGTTCTAAAACTCAATTACTTAACTTTTGTGGATTCTTAAATTTCAACTGTTGCAGTGTGCGTGTTAAATTAAATTCAAATAATAAATATTGCGACGTCATTGTTGTTTAAAATGCGTGTATAAAATATTTTTTATATACATTTAAATTATGTGATAAAAAAATGTGTGCAATTTATTTGAATTATCCGTATAAATCCACAGAATACAACAGATATAACATTAAAATCAGCAAACCAAAATAAGAATAACAATATTGTATAATTATACTAAATTATATAAAAATCGGACATTGAAATTTCATAATATGTATATAAATATATTTTAATTGCTATAATATTCTTCACGATGATATTATTATAACATGTAGTACCTATATGTACCTTACATTTTAATGTTGAATTTAATTTCAGTGACATGGTGATGGGTGAGGGTGACGGAGATATGGAAGGCGGAGGTGGTGGGAACGATGAATGTGTGGAGGACGGCGATGAAGAGTTAGTAGCAATGATGGGTCCATCTACAACGTTTTGTAGTTCTAACAAGTGCAAGAAAATTAGGAGACCATTGCCACCTCGGGAGACGTGGAAGAAGAAAATTGAATTCTTACTGGCGGTAGTCGGTTTTGCTGTCGATTTGGGCAATGTGTGGAGATTTCCTTACATCTGTTATCAAAACGGCGGAGGTATGTATACAGTTTATACAGTTTTTAATTTATTAATACTTAATAAATTTAAGTTTTAAAACATATCTGATACATTAAAAATGAAGTATATTTCTTGATAAATTGTTTATATTTTAAACTACGAATAGTCAAACTTTTAATGTATTATACATTATAAGCTAAAATATCTTGATGGTTTTAAACATGACTATTAAACATTGTAATGAGCTTTAGGATTTAGGTTCTTAAATATGACATTATCAATAGAAGTAAGCTTAAGTTTAAAATGATTCTTATCATGCACGTTCGATTATATAAGTTTATCGAGACATATTTATGGTAGATCAGTTATCATTGTCATCAAGCCCTGGAAATTAGTTTATTGTTGTTGTCTGTCATACATTTTGACGTTTGTGAAAGATTATTGTTTCTAAATTAAAACAACTCGAAAATTAGATTTAAAATTATTAGAACTTTTAATTCGTAAATTCCATACAATAAATAAAAGATAGACTGTGTTCAATAAATTTAACTAATATTATTAATTATATATTTGATATTTCAAGTATCTTTTTTAATTTCTGATTTTCAGTCATTATTTTTTATTTGTTTAAGTTTTGTTAAATACAGTTGATTTGTTTTTATTAACTTCTGAATGAATTGAAAAAAAATATTTTTTGATTCATTTCCTAACATTTAACAATTTAATGATTTTAATTAGACATTTTCTCCCCCAAAACACCAGCCTGTCAACTAAATTTTCTCATTGTCGTCTCAAAAGACAATAATGCCATGATATTTTAAATTAGATTAAATTAAAAGTTTTAAAGGGTTCTATCAATGAATAGCCTCCATTCTTAATAATAAAAAAAATAGACTTTAGGTGTTTTGATTGAGTACGTTTAATCTTTATTCTGTAGTTATGTATGAAATAAAAATATTAAAAAATACAAAAAACTTTTTTTAAATTGTAATTGTAATAATATTTGTTTACTGGTTGTCAGCAAAGTAAATATTAAATACATCAGTTGTGGTCTATATGACTATATGTCAACTGGACAATACCAGTTTGAAGGTAGCTTTATTTAAAATTGTAATTATTATTATTACTTATAGCCGAGATTCCATATTATTAATTATACTAATAAGTAATTTATTAATTTGATGAAATGTACGATTTGATTGAGTTAGTTGCTAATTATCTTATTAATATTATTCTATTACTCTTCTTATCTAGATGTTAAAAAGTAATAATAATAACATTAAAACGCAATACATACAACCGTACCTATATAAAAATTAATTCATTAGTTTATTATTTTTATTTAACTTTTGTGTATTTTAAATAATTAAATTAATTATTTAATTGTGTCTTATTTGTTTTTCATTGTTGTTAAATGTAATAAGTATTTAATAGTTGGTTACTTTGTAATATTTGAAATTTTATGAAAGTAAACCCGAGTATTATCATCGTAATATTGTTATATTGTATACATAATTCCAATAAAAAATACGTGGTTAAATAAAAATTTAACAATTTAATCATAATTTTAGTTAGGGCCTAAAACATATTTAGAAACGATGATAGTCATATATAATAATGTATCAATGTTATTTTTATGTGGTATTTACTTAATATTTACGTGACAGAATAAAAATGTCTTGGACAATAAACAAATAATATTATGTAGACTTACGTTCACGTTTAAAACTATTCGATAATAAATCTCAGAACGAACACGAACGAATTGATTGTTGTAAAATCAATTTACGCGGTGTTTTCCGACGCGGTAAACCACATCTACCTATTCGCCCAACCCCATTACGTTTAAAAGGAAATAATAGTATTTCTGTTGCCGCTGTTTCCATTGTGACGACAATCTATCTACATGCATTTCAGTATTTGAGATCTATATATATATATGTTATATTTCTCAAAGTTCTAAAGACCAAATGCACTTTCATAGTGTAATTAACATGTTAAAAAATATTTCATAATCGATTCAAGCAAGTTGCAAGTTACTTTATTTAATCTATTGTTAAAAATTCAAAACGCGAATTCTAGAACGCGTTGTTATACCGAAGAATAAGTAAATCTTGACGTAACATTATAAACCGAGATCGAGTGCAAATAACTTAGGTACTTATAAGCGAGTTAAAAAAAGAAAATACCAATTATTGTAAAACACAAACAATTAACGTTCAATCGGATAATAAATAATAATTAAATATAATATAATGTTATTTTTATTACTGAATATTTTATAAACTATAATTAAAGAGGATATCAGCGCAATATTTGTTTTCTTTTTCAGACTCATGTGCAACTATGTAACATAGATAAAACTCTTTTACCTAAAATCATTTTTTATGATTTTTGTGTAGGTAATCTTAGAGTAAAATCACCTATTACAAAAACTATAGAGGATAATATTTTTGAGGGTATGACATATCGGTTTTATACTTTATTGTTCTTTGATTTTGTATTTGACTTTAAAATAAGAAAAATTTTTTTGTAAATTTAAATGATGTTTAAATTGTATTGAGACAATATTTAGGCAAATCGATATGTTTTTTTATTGTAAGAGTGATTTTACTGTAAAATTACTCAAAAACATAAAAAATAAAACGATTATAAATATTATATTATATTATTATTATACGTTTTGTCTATATTGAGCATGAGTTAGAGAGAGAAAACAAACAGCAGTGTGCTGACATCAAAAATCAAAATAATATAATAAATATAATAATATTAATAATCAAAATAAATATATTACATAAAATCTGTGTCATAGATATATTATACAAATGATTTGAATTTAAAATATAATATGTTTTTACTTATGATACAATGGATTTACAATTATTTTAGTATAATTTATGTTTTTTAGTCAAACTGTAAGGTTTTTATAATTAAAAAATAATCATTTAATTTACTTATTTAGGTGCGTTTCTTATACCGTACGTGGTGATGTTGGTATTTGGTGGATTGCCTTTGTTTTACATGGAATTGGCACTAGGACAGTTCCATCGATGTGGATGTCTCACAGTGTGGAAGAAAATTTGCCCGGCTCTAAAAGGTACGGTATTTAAATGTTCACATCCCTTATCAAAAACAACTCGTGGAATGCTTTGAAAGCGTACAATAATGGAATGTTCTACAACAAAACAATTTGCTTGGAGAACTATCAATTTAGAAATAGGGGTAGCCTGCAGTAATATACGTCTTAAATCAATGGTAAAGAAGAAGGGGAGTGGAAAAAAAAAAGGTTTTAAGAATTGAAAATACTTAGGATGAATATCCGGTCTTTTATGATAATTGAACGATGATCTGCTGTATTGGCTGGAACTTTTGTTTTTTACTCTCTTGTTTTCAGTTGCATTAACTGTAGCTGCACAAAAGAGTAACTAGGAAATTAAAAAATAAAGGCACAAAATAAAGAAAAGAGAATACAAGGACGCTGGGAAAGAACGGGAAAACAATTGATTCCTGAGAGCATTTTCAAGTCTATGACAAACATTGAGCCTTTGAATTATACATTAAATGCAAAAATGTGAAACAAATAAACCGATAGAGCTTATTTAAAACGACGCAGTGAGCAATAAATTATTAGCCAATAGGGAAATATTATAGGTTGCTTCAAATATTTGGTTACTTTACTATGTTGTTTGTATTCGTTTAGTTTTTTCCGTGTAATATCCCTAGTAAGAGTTTTTCAATAGCCATTGTATTCAGAGTTCCAATAATTGAAAAGAAAAATACATTCTCTCCTAAACGCCTAAACAAATAACCGGATCGTAAATAAAACTGAAATATATTTTAAAATATTTATAATATTAATATTAGAATTAGTTGTAACTGTCAATTTGATGGTTTTAAAATCTAATCTTATTTTAATATGGCTCACGAAGCTATTAAATGGTTATCATCGTTCATAATATATAAATAAAGTTGTTTAATAAAAATATTAAATAGTATAGATACGCTAATATTATATTCGCAGTGTATTTTACAGATAATTTGAAATTTACATTTTTATTTTTGTTTGGAATTTTCTTCGATACTACTCAAATATTAAAAAATACAAAAACAGGAAAAAATGTATCTGCCTTGATTATAACGATAAGTCGGTACATGATTTTAACGTGTTAACGGTTTGAAAGTCGAAATTAAAAGATTTACGTTGTCAAAAAAATTCGTTTTAAGAATAAAAGTAATTCAATCGCTATACTTAATTATTTAAATCGTAATCACTATATTTGTATACAACAATATTAACAAATTAATTTTTGCCTTTAATAAAGTTTCAAAGTTCGAAAATGATTTATTTTATTATAATTTAACTGCAGAGGGAGTTAACCTAACTTAATATGTTATAAATAATAATATGATTAATTATTATGCAATTCAATTATTATTATTTAATGTAGGTACCTATTAAACATATTATATTTTTGTGGTCGCATGGTCGAATGACAAGTCGGTCTATGTCACATCACGGCATGACATATTGTGATTATGTGAACAAAAAAATTTTTTCGTTGTTTTGAATTTTCACTAAACTTATAGTTATGATGAGAAAAAAAACTGAATCGTGATTTAGGAACACAATCTGACCTTAAGCAATTTACCATTGTCAATATTGACGCTCACTCTATAACAACTGTTTTGTATGACCACCTCCACCGCTATGGTGCTCGATCGACTGCTGCTGCAGCGTATACCCTATATGTCAAATATTTACACTCTATAATACTTAAGCCGTGATAGTGCGTAACATTATAGTTAAAATTATATAGTAGTTTTGTGAAGCGGTCGCCAATGAGAAAAAAAAGTATAATATATAATTAAAGATTAGCAAACAATTTGTTCCATATAATACCATTGCTACCCTTATAAACAGTCGTCAATTTCTTTCAGTTTTCCAAAAAAGAGGGTTTGTTTTATTGTTGTAATTTATTTTTTTTTTCAAGTTTCCATTTTGATTTCCGTTCGTCATTATATCGTTCTTTGCTACGTGCCCATACGTGATTTTTATTGTATTTATTGTAAAGAGAGTTGCAAACGTGCGTTGTCGGTAGCACGAGATAAAGTAATGATTTGGCCAATAATGAGAGGTCGGGAAAAAAATTGTCATAGTCGTATAGGTTTTTTCCGATTTTATTCGGATCATCAATTTTTGCTTTTCACCGTTAGCAAACTATATCGTTCCAATTTACGATATTCGCAATATTGAGAACAATATAGTAAGTTTAGTACATTATACTCCACGTGACAATGACAATAAAATATCAAAAAAACTTCACGAACGTGTTAAAACAGTTTTAGCATTAATTTATTTTACCATTTTAATAGGATACTAAAAGCTTAATTGGTCTGGTTATTGTACCAATTTATGATTATTTCTCCCTAAACGTTTAACAATAATTTGTTAAGGTCTTTAAATATGAAAAGTCTTCAGCACTGGGAATTAATAAGTATAATTTTTTATTTCAATATTAATTTATTATTTGATTATGTTTTTTTTATGTTACCTACTTTTAAACTGTTTTCTAAGAGTAAAAATAGACAAACTTATATTAAAAACAGTTCTTTGATATGGTTCTAGATAGCAAATGACTTGTTATTAATTAAAAAATCAAGATTTTTCTCATAATTTCACATATAATAAAAAAATATGTTTTTATAGTACAGTTCTAAACTTGCATAGTTATATAGTTAACAGAATAAGTTTTTTGTGTTGTCAATAAAATGATAGGGAATCGTTCCTTTCTTTTGATCGCAATCTTATTTTCAAATACTTAAAATACTATTTTTTTGATTAAAATAAATTTATTCATAAAAATCAAAGTATAAAATAACGTTAAGTAAAATTGATATGGACAATAAACGATTTATTATTATCAAATTATTTTTTTACTATAGTCAATGTTAACCATAAAAAAATGTATAACATAATTTTTTATTTATTCAATTAATAGTTGAGACAAACACAAAATTATTCCAAAATTATTTTTACTCTTATCGTACTCAGATTTCTTTAACTTTTTGACCAATACAAAGTATAAACTATTTTACACTATTTCACTGAAAAATCGTATATAGTCATATAGATAGCTACTTTAAAAAGATTAATTTTTAGGGATTTTAAAAATCTAAAGTTAAAGTTAAAAAAAACAAGTGTATATAATGACAAATGTTAACTAAACATTAGTTTTTTTTAAACTTGATAATTTTTCTAATTACCTATGAGGTATGAGCAGAATCATTTTTCAAATGAAATGATTTATCATTGTTTACAAATTTAAAGATATCCGCCCCAATTGCAGTAAAAACTTTTTGAAAATTATACAGTTCAAAACTAAAAAAAGACTTTATATTCTTAAGAATTTAACAAAGTTTTGTACTCTTAATAATATATCAAAAAAAATCTACGAAACTTTTGATATCTTATTTTTCAACTGGATAATATGTACTCAATTATTTATTGAAAAAATATGAATCCAAAATATTATTTTATATATTAATCATCACGGTTACAGTTTTTTTCTCCAAAGAATTAATGTTGTAAGTTCTCTTTTATTTTGCACGAGAATATAAATTTTTCAGATTAAGTATAACGTTATTTTGTAACATTTCGTAGGTAATAAAAAATATTATCAACAACCAATAGATCTTATTCAGAACAATTAAATTTGAGAGTCAGAATCCAACTTCCATAGCATTTATTTAGTCTTGAGGTATCTGTTGTTTTGTGTTTCCCACCCATTCAGTAGCTGTTCCGTCATTTATTTTGGGCACAACATGATTGTGAAGGTATTTACCAGTTAACTTTCATACAAAGTTGTTGCATCGATTTGTTACTGATTACAAAATAGTATAATATTAAATTTTACATATTTTTATAAATTAATAAATTCAATTTATTTATTGATAACTATAAACTATTCACAAATTATAAAATTTGACAACACATATATTATATTTATAATACACTATATGTCTATATTACTTAAAATATACAATTTCTTGTCATTTAAAAAAAATGTAAATTATTTGTCCTTGCAAGATACAACTTATACATATTATATATTATATATTTTATCCAAGTACTTAGGTATTTCCAGCTAATTTAGATATTTTATGATATCCTCGATTTGTTCAAACTTTGTAAGAATTAATTGTTGAAATAATGTGTCATGGTTTTTGTTTTACACGGTTTTAGTAATACTGTTTTGAATATTGATTTAATTATTATAGCTTTATTTAAATATGAAGAATAAATTAAGTACTGTTTTCTCTTCTTAAAATAAATCATCTTTTACACTGATGCGATAATATCATTGTCGGTAATATTTAGTTCGTCAAAATAGAGTTACTTAGTTAGAGCAAATTTTAAAGATCTTGCAGATGTATTTTCTTTAGTTGTTCGCTTACAATTTTCTCTTAAAATGTCATTCAATTTTTCGCTTATTATTAGTTATATGATTGTGTTCATCATTTGATGTATGAAAAAAATTATCATTTTTGTTAAAATATTAGCACTAGGTACAATTTTTATTTCATAAAAATGTCAATTCGTTTTTTTACAAATGGATATTTTTAAAATTATTTAATAATATAAGTTATTTTCCACGTTCAAACGTAGATATAATTTTCAAGTTTTTCATTATGGAACCTATGGGAACACCATAAAGTTCTTACCGCTGACTACCAAACAACTAAATTTAAAGACGGCTTATCAAAAAATTACGACTATACTTAATATTAATAATTATTTACAGTAGAATATCGGCAATGTAAACCACGATATCCTATTTATTATCTTTTAATTGCTATAAACAAGTAAACAACGATTTTAAAAATTAAGATAAACGACATTGCAGCTCGAAAAATTGTTCGCAATCGTTTATATATTATAGGTATAAAATATTATTTCTTTGATCAACTATCCCCAAAGATGAAAATCGATGTATTTTTACTTTCTCAAAATGTAGCGATAGACCAAAAAAAAAAAAAAAAAATACACACACATCATTGTAAATTTAATGTATTCGTCGCTTAGCTCTGAATGTAAAATCATTGAAACTAATATTCTGAATTAACGAGTTTTTCTTTTAAATAAATATTATATCATTTTTAGATTTTATTAAATTACCAATATTGACAGTGAAAAACTCAAGTGTTTTTTTTTCACTTTATATTTCAATGTAATCACGTTTTTCTTATATTTTAGAATTGGCTCAAACTCTGGAATCGAATAAGTGTTGCGAAATTAAACTTATGATTCCATTTAGCCGTAATTCAATCATTAAGTCATATTTTCGAACGCGTGTCGTATTTCCATAGCTATTAATTCGCTACTAGCGAAGATTGCAGTATCTTTGGTGTTTAACTAATAAGTATTTGCAATTAATGATACTATTCACAAACAAGTCTCTTATAATGAATACAGCTAGACAGCTATATCGGCCGGCTGGAGATGTCAATTTGAAACATTGTTCGAAAAATCAATCAAAATTGAATTCCACCATACACTGCAACTATACAACTTAATCAGTGCGCATGTGTGTTATGAGCATTGGTCTCACTTTTAATGTTGAATTTTATATTATTTACTTCAACCACCAGTTTAATATACACTTTGAAACGTATATTTCTATAGCAGTCATTTTTGAAAATGTAAATACCAGTTAATACTTATTGATTACATACAATATTATTAAGTGCAGGCATTACAACTACAGTGCTTATAGCGGGGAAAAGGAATGTAACGGGATATCATTACTTTTCACAGCTTTGTGTCCTGTTTTTATTGTACAATTTTAATTACGTCTTTTCGCGTGCAAGTAAATATAATGGGGAGTATCAAAAATTTGTTTTTATGTTTGTTTTTTATGATTTTAAGCTATTTTATTAAAGATACTATCATAGAAATCTGAAATTAAATTAGTATGTATAAAAATGTAAAACATTCGTAATAAATTTGACATTGATTGTGAATTATTGTGGTGAGAGGAGAGAACATTTAACTCTCATGTTTTACTTTTTAAATGGTATTTTATTATTTTTATTATAACACTAAAGTCGTTTTCAAACTTTATATAATTTTCTTTAATAATAAATCTTATAATTAAATGCACTGTTACTTACGTCACTTTCGATTCCCGTAAAAATATGACCGAATATACCGCACATAATTCATAATCCAATATCGCACGGATTTTAGCCGTATTTTACACACAAACATTAGTATGATTCCGCACAAGTTTATTAAAACAAATACAAATTTAAATAATATTTACAAATATTAAATAGATTAAATTAAATACTCATTAAAATTAAAAACCCAATAAAAATTTAAAACATGTGTGTTACATGAATATTGAATTTAATTATAAATAATATCTATCTAGTAATTATTTGTATAGTATAATAAGATAATAGTAATACAAATGTAATGATTTAAAAACGAATATTTTAGGTATCTTTATTGGTTTAAAATTTAAACTTGTTTTTCAAATATATTTCATTATTATAGTCAGTTTGTTTATTAATAAAAGCAATTAATAATATACTAAATTGGCTTATCGTTCTCGATCAAATTTTTATCGATTGCTTTAGTTCCTTTTTTAATTTCTTACATTTTCTCTTCAGTAATCCCTTGTTTATCTATTAAACCACGAATCTAAAAATATAAAGTAATTACTACCAATATTTTAATAAATAGTTTTCATACCTGCAACTTGAAAAATAAATGGATATGGCATATAAAATTCAAACCGAAGTTGACACGTTAGATTTATTATCGATACAAACAAAGTTTCTGAATAGCATTGATTATAGATCCATCATCTATAACGGTAAGTAAAGTTTTGACTTCCACGTGATACATGTATTTTCCAAGAGTACTTATATTAGATGAACATAACTGGAAGTTTTTGATACTTGACAATTCTTTTTATTGCCTCGTATACATTTTCAACAGCTTAACGTTTATAACTGTACGATTCTTTTGCATTTATTTTTTTTTGTTCATCATGTTGATTCCTTAATATTTTCGCAAAATAAAACTGTTTTTTAATTGTTGTTGTAATAGATACACTTTGTTTTTTTTCACATACATTGCCAAAAAATATCACCTGCACTTTTATTAGGTAGTTATAAAATAACGAGAGTCATATTTGTCAAAATTAATCGAACTATTTCCACAGTTATTTGATAAAAGTTTAAACCTAATATTTATATCCAGTATTATAAAATCTATGGGCGGTTTTGTCCCATGCGTATTTTGCGCATTTGTGTGGTTACATTCGGGCTATACGTGTAGTATAGATACATAATTTTACAAATTTCAGAACATCGTTATTATTTATTATTGACACTGTATCTCAAGAAATTTATCATTATATGTTTATTGAAGATTTAACTTTAACTTAATATAGTGTGTTTTTATGATGTATATAATTTATTTATATTTTTTCTGTATTTTAAATTAATAAAATAACACAAATAAATTATTAGCTATTATTAGTTATTTTTTTTGTTCAGGTGTTGGATATGCGATATGCCTAATCGATATGTATATGGGCATGTATTATAATACAGTGATCAGTTGGGCGCTATATTATCTGTTTTCGTCGATGAGATCCGAACTGCCCTGGACCAATTGCGACAACCCGTGGAACACGCTGAACTGCACACCGGTGACTAATATATCGGGATTTACAAACCTATCGACGAGTCCAGCTAAAGAATTTTTCGAGTAATTTAATTTATTATTAATAAACATATAGCACAACGTATAATATGAGTATGTTTATAAATGATCGTAATATCGCCTATTAGTAGTATGTCGTATATTATATTGTATATTTATAACCTGGGTACCCGTGTACCTAGTATTATAACATTATTACAATATTAGTTAGGTATAATGATATGTGAAAACCATTTGCAGGAGGAGCGTTTTGGAACAACACAGAGCTGATGGGTTGGATAGAATTGGACCGATAAAATGGTCTTTGGCATTGTGCTTGTTGGCCGTATTTCTATTGGTGTATTTCTCTCTGTGGAAAGGAGTAAGGAGCACTGGCATGGTAAGTATATATTGCGAAGTGTTGTCGTTTAAAAAATGTTTCGTCGGTTCACCCACTCGGGTACAGATAAAAACGATTGTTGATCCCGTCCTCTGGGTCACGACACGATGTATGGTATTATATCGCATAGGTGCGTAAACGTATAAATTACGTATATAGTTTATTAGCCGAGGTTAAAAAGAAGAAAACAGTAGAAAATAAAAGAAATGGAAAAAAAATACTAAGTGTAATAATATGTTGGCGCGAGCGTGGTGTACAGTCAATCAGCCTAAGTAGTCGGCGCAGGACTTGTTATTGTATGCAGCGAGCTCGGTTCATTACCGATAAGTGTATGGTACGTGTAGGTATATAGTTTATAATACAGTGCGGTGTGCTGCGGGGACGAAAAAGAATCCGTTATCGTATGTTCACTGTTTTTAAAATCATCAGCCCCTTATACGAGATTGACCGGTGAGAGCGAGAAAGAGTGTGATTGAACGCCGTTTCGCGTCTACTACTCCCTTTATTACTCGTGTTTTTATCTATTTGACGTCTAATGAATTATAGATTGAACCGTTGTGCGGTATACGGTTTTCCCTTCCTTATTCCTCGGTGGACTGAATCGTTCCGGAGACTTTTGATTAAATACGTTGGCCACTGTATACATTATCGTTGCACGCGATAAACACGACCCACTAACGAATCGGCCATAGAAGACACACGAACTATAATATTATGTATTCACTAGAGTGTTTATGCTGGTGCTACATAATATGTATAATGTATATACACATTACACGTACGTCATGTCGATAAATGACTTTTTTTTTGTGTTTAGGCGGTTTGGGTCACGTCTCTTGCACCGTACGTAGTATTGTTCATGTTACTGTTTCAAGGAATCTCGTTACCGGGTGCCGGCGAGGGAATACGATATTATCTGACACCGCAGTGGCACAAGCTCGTTAACACAAAGGTGCGTATTGAAATTATACGCAAAGCTAGTTTTTTTTTCATCCGTTACAACGTATACACATCGAACGTATTTTAATAGGTATGGATAGACGCGGCGTCTCAAGTGTTCTTCTCGCTGGGTCCAGGTTTCGGTACTCTCCTCGCTCTGTCCAGCTACAACAAGTTCAACAACAACTGTTACTGGGATGCCATACTCACCAGTTCAATTAACTTTTTTACCAGTTTCCTTGCCGGGTTCGTAATATTCACCATGCTCGGCTATATGGCGCACGTACAAAACAAGAGTATAGCTGAAGTGGGAACCGACGGTAAGTCTCGAGATATTAAGTTATTGACGTGTTGTTTACTTAATTTCTTTTGACTTACAGGACCGGGTTTGGTATTTATCGTATATCCAGAAGCGATCGCTATGATGACTGGTTCAGTTATGTGGGCCTTGATATTCTTTTTGTTACTCATCACGTTGGGTAATATAATTTTAAATCAAGTTTTTAGTACTTACTAATAGTGTTAGTAAAACAGTCAGTATTAAAACATTTAATACATTTAATTATACTTGATGATTTATTTCATTTGTTATAAATTCCATTAGTTTTTAATAATATTTTTACAAATTAAAAAATAATAACAAGCATTGTATAGTTATTTCTTACTTTTAGATATTTTAAGTATACGCTAATTGAATGATATGCATAATAATTACTTGGGTACAGGTTTGGACAGTACATTCGGTGGTTTGGAAGCAATTATAACTGGTCTCTGTGATGAATATCCAAATGTATTAAAGCGGCACAGAGAATTGTTTGTGGCTGGTTTAGTAGCAGTGATTTATATACTATCATTACCAACTACTACATACGTAAGAAACACAATTTTTATGTTATTAGTCATAATTTATTATATTAATTAATCTGTATAGTAAATAATTATCATGATAGCTTTAATACTTAATTTCATTCAGTATACATTTATAAAATCATAAAAATTATAATGTATATTATTAGCAACTCCGTAGTCAATTTAACAGTTTATGAATAAAGGATGTGTATTTAAGGATATTTATTTAAAATAACAATATATACCTATATATTGTCATACTCTTATTCTTTTGATTTGAAAAAAAAAACATTTTTACTATAATATTATTCTTGATTTGATGAAAGTCAAAAGAAAAATTTAGTTCTAAAAGTTTAAATTAAATTCTATTCGAGAATGAAACATTTGAAAACCACTTCATGAACTGGTCGTATTTTTAAATTACCAAAAATGATAAGTTTATGCCTTTTCTAAAACGTAATATTTTCAAAAGTGAATTCGCTTATTAGATGTCAATAAAAAATAATAACGCCAAATAATACGTAATCAGTTATCGATTATTATTGTTATTTTTATTTATTTATTTATTTTTGAATTATTTCTATGATAATATTAATATTGATCATGATGATAATAATATACGATTATCGTTACCTACTTATTAAAATTATTCAAAAGAAATGTGTTGACATTTATAATTAATATTAATATTATTATTATTTTATATTAATAATTTTAATTATTTATTTATTTATTTATTTCTTATTGTTTTTTTCCTGTTTTCAGCTTATTCGTATTCTAGGTTATGTATGTCTTTTGGGAGTACATCTGCTCAATAGACAAAAATATAGCGGGTTTGAATTATTATTCGAATAGCGAATAATAATCGTATATTCGTTAGTAATAAAATAAACTGATTTTCAATTAACATAATTTTAACTAATAAAAATAATATAATAAATGATATTGTTTGATATTTAATGAATTTTAGGTTTATTTTTTCAAATATTTAAGTAATCTAAATAAATTGTTTATCAAATCAAAATTATATTATTCCAAATAAACAATATAATGCATTTATATTACCAACCCACTAGTCAATTAAAATTAAATTTTTCATTGCGGTATACAATATAACACTTGGTGATCCAAAAAATTTAGAAAAAGATTTTACGCTATACTTAAGTGAGTGGTGTATTTAGGAATTTTTCATGGAGGGGGTTCAGCTAATTTACCTAACATGTTAAAAGAGGGGGCTCCGTCCTCTAACTATTTACCTATTTTTGATCATATTATAAAACAATATTTATAATACAAAATCTAAATTCCTTGAACTTAATGCCAATTGTTTGATTATTTCTCAATAGTGTAATTACTATCAGATGTACACGAAGACGCAGTAGTGATAGACGTTATTTTCGTAAAAAAATTCTGAATTTAGACATTTTAGAAAAAAGTGAACAAGTAGAAAACTATAGATACAAGTATAAAATAATTTGATTCTTTGTGTTAATTAAAATTAAAATTAGTTTATGTTGTAATTTTATTATCTTTTACTAAAAAAATTCTATTTGATTGTTGATTTGATTTATTCCATACTTATTAAAATATTAGGTACCTACGCTGTTTCGGTACCTATGAAAAATGTTGGATTATTAATAATATAATTTATTATTTATTTATTACTTTGATTGAATATTACTTTATCTGGAACGTATTATTGTATGTTAATTATAATTAATATATATTTAGAGATAAATACTATACATTGATTATTTTTAGAATTGTGAATTTATTAAAAAAAAGTTGATTAATGATATCGTTTTATTATATATATTTTTATTAAAATATACACTATACGCAAACAATCTAGTCATTAAATTCTGAGGTATCAATAAAAATTAAATTCAGTGAAAATTATTTCCATATATATTATTATTGCAGAATTTATTATTAAACAAAGAACTTAATGGGGGGAAAGAAATTAATAATGGGTAGTCTTTATTTATTATCGGTCGATTTCACACGGATCGTTAATTTACCATTTGGAAAAAAGGTTTTAATAAGGAAAACAAAATATAAAGGGGTAATTTCGTAGTTAATATAAATTGGTCATAATAGGTAGACTATAAAAGTGTGTATTTTATTACAAATACAATGTTTGATATATTTAACTGATAAAGCATTATATTTAAGGAATGATGATAAAAATCGACAAAAGATTTATTAATTAGTAAATTAGCGTACCTGAAATAGTTGTATTAATTTTGTCGTGGCGAATTTAGTCGCATGTAAATTACATAAATACGCATTGGTCACAATGTCATATTATATTAAACGATTCATTAAATCGTTTCTTTTTTCATTTAACACATTCATTAAACCTTGAAAATATTATTTTCTATTTGACTTTTAATGTAAATTAATGAATAAATTATTAATAATAATTATTTTAAATGCTAGAATATAAAATTACACAAGTTTAGAGAGAGCTTATCTTTAAATACTATGATTCATGAAGGTAACTATTTCACGTGTCTGTGTATATAGCGCAACAATGCCGTATTGTATAATGAGTATTATCGAATACGATAATAAAGGCCTAAGTATAATAGTTGCAACATACTCATCGCCTAGTACCTATATGATACATAACTAACAGAAGATATTATTAATTAAGATAAATAACTGATAATTATTATATTATTATTACCATATTATATTATCTACATAATTTTGTATTTTGTTATTATATAAATGTTTAAAATTTAGAATAGCAAGTTTTTGTAACTTAAACACCTACTACTTATACATCTATATTTAATATCATATTTTGTTTATTATTCTAAGAAAAAGAAAACTTATCCTTACATGAGCAATATTTATATCAATATTATCAAATAATATTTAGATAAATGTTTGTTTTTAGAGGTATACACATGTACACACACACACACATATATATATATATATATAATATATATTATAACAATAATACATAAAACACTCATAGTGTGGTTATTGTACACATAAAAATGAAAATGTACCTACATGCGGTTCCAGAAAGATATTCTAACACGTTACGTATTTGTTAGAATCAATTTATGAAAATCTTTGCTTTTCATTCTTACTGCGTTTCTGTAGTAAGAGGTTTTAGCATGAAAACATATTTAAATACTCTAGAAATGACGACAACGGAAACGTATTCTATTGTGCATTTATGAGCTTTTATCAACATAGTAACCTTATTGATTATTCGTCTTCCTGTTTACCTTAAACGGGTACCTATCTATACACTATACCCTACGCTATATATAATATACTCTCAAGCCTCGGCGATTTCAAGGATTACTTATTTACACCCGACTCGAAGGATTTTGAATTTTGACGCGTGGTGTAAAGTGTTTGCCGTGAAGCCCGCGGCCGCAGCCCCCGGGGAAACCAGTAGAAGTCGTCAATTATCATTATAGGTATTTTAAAAAGGTGTTGTTCGAGCACGTACGTATATAATAATATATATATCGTATACAATATATACATCACGATCTCATTCGAAAACCTTTAGCCCTTTCTAATCGCCCGTTTATTCTATCAACAACGACGTGTCCAGCAATGTGTGATAGAGTGGAGGAACTACGTTATACGGTGCCTGCCGCACACGTTATACGCTATAGGACTTTCGGAACGCGAATGCTTTTAACGGAGAAGTGGCGAGAGCAATAAAACGAATGTCGTGTATCTCGCGGGCGTCGGACCACCAAAAGATCGAGGGGCTCACTCGTTGAATCCAATTTGATAGGTCAAAAGTTAGTGGCGGCCGGTCATTAATTTCCACCGAACGCGTACTCAACCGATCCACTAATGGCTGGCATTAGATATATACTCCGGCTGAATGCTTAATATAATATATATAATACGGTGTTGAGCACAGTCATATAAATACACACATACACACGATTAAAGTATAACATAAAATAAACGGCAGGACTCAACTGCAGGAGAGTATTGCAGGACGCATGTGATCAGACAGATCAGTCAATTCTGATGCATTGCAGCCACTGCGAGAGCTGTGTGCACAAGTGCACAGCGAGTACAACATATTATATCTATATGTATACAGTTTTTATATTGAACACACTATATGTATACTACTTAACTTATAATGTTATATGGAACGCTCGTTGGTTAGATAGTGAAGTGTGAAATGGGATGTCGGATGTGAAAATAATGGCAATAAAGTATAATGATGTAGTGATATAGTAATAAAGATATTTGTGTGGGTGGGAATCCATATTTCCTTCCATGTCTACGATTTCAAAACCAAAAAAGGTATTTTATGATATAAGCTCGAAGTACCAATAATAAACTCTTAGAAAAATATTTAACATAATAACATATTCTTTTAATATAAAGCAATAAAAGTTTAAAATGTATCAAACCTATGTGATTATTGTAATAATGATTACAGTCACGATTATTTACATTATTTTACTATACCTAAAAACTTTATCTAAAATCAAATAATTAAACATTAATAGTTTGGGGGATAGTTTAGTATCTTAATTAACTATTACATTTAAATGTAATAAATCAATGTTTCAAAAATAAAAAGACAGCGGAACCTCGATAACTCGAACCTTTATAAGTTGAATTTTTGATATCTCGAATTTTTTTTCGCCCCCAACCAATTCGAGTTATCGAGCTTCCACTGTATATAAAGCAAAGTTTATGAATTAATAGTTCAAATGATTAAAACAGTTGTTTAAATCAGATACGTAAGAACCAAACAAATTTAATTTTTATGATTCTTTGTTTCGGTAACTTAAGTTACTAGAAACCAAATTCAATTGTATTTACAATCGACAGTGAATCATTTAATTGAATAATAATTAATTCCTAATTTACAAAATTTTAACATCATCACACTGCCTCTTATAAAAAGTATGCTTTAATAATAATTTTAATTTTCGATATCGTTCTATAAAGAACTGAGATCATTTCAATGTTAAAGATTAAAAATCGAATAAATTAAATTGAAAAACATTTAAATGTTGACTATGTCCTTCGAGAGTGTTTTTTCTTAGTATTGTGTTTTCGTGATCGTCCAATAACACAAATTTTAATTTGAACGTTTTGCGTAACATTTAAAGTGTTGAGATCAAAGTACAAATACATTTATTATTATAATCGATATTACTACTAGTAATAATGTGATTTATATTATTAAATTTAGGGCGGAGTTTATTTAATCACATTGCTGAACGTATTTGGACCAGGAATTGCTATACTATTCGTTGTATTTGTCGAGGCAGCAGCGGTCTGTTGGGTGTATGGAGTGGACCGGTTCGCAAACGATATCGAAATGATGATAGGACACAGACCAGGTCTATTCTGGAGATTGTGTTGGTGCTACATAAGCCCTGCGTTCTTATTGGTAAGCTCATTACATTATTGTACAGTACACATATACTTTATATTCATCGAATTTTAATTTCCAAACACTTTTTTAGGTTCAGTTATTCGATTACCATAATTCATAATAAACACGTTTTAGTTAATTGGGTTTATTAAATTGTATAACGGCAAAGTGTTGTGTACGATAAAAAATGTTATTAATTTAGAATGTGTGTATTTTAGTATGATTTTTCTTTAAATATAAATTCAACTTATTGCTTTCATAACTTTATAATCGAAATTTATCGTTACAATTATTCAACAGGTTATATTTAAGTTAACTTAACACTTAAAAGTGGTTTTATAGTTCATTAAACATGATTTACTGATCCGTAATAGATTTATTGAATTAAAATGAATTAATTCGTTTGTAAAACACTGTATTTTTTCAATAGTAATTTGTATGTAAATCACAATAAAAGTAAAAGAAAGTAATTAAAAATTAATTTTTAGATTCCCAATGAACTGAAAATTTTAATGGCTTAAATTTATTTCAGTATTGAATTAGTTTAACAGTTATACGCTACCATTAGGAAATGTGTCTGTCTTTTATCAATGGATAAAGTTATATAATTAATTAATGTGTTTTCATTGAAATTGTAACAATTATAAGTTAATACATTATTAATATGTCTTGATATAACTTTTGATTTGCATAGCTAATTGTGTGCTAAAAACCCCTATCCATTTCCAACAAATACTCAATATACTTTATTTATTTTTTTTTTTAACTTATTATTTGATTAGGTTAATCATTTATTTACTTCTTAAACTTAAATATTTTGAGCGTCACAAAAAATTTAAATTAAATATTATTAGAGTTAAATTAATACTAAGATATTTGTATTCTTTATAAACGCAATATAATTCATTCTTAAGACCAGACTAAAAAAATATTAATAAAAAACCATTGCTATATTATGTAATGATTATATATCTTACGCATTTATATAATAGTTATTATCTTTCAGTTAATTTTTGTGTTCTCAATATTGGGATACAAAGATATGATGGCTGGAGGTACATATGTTTACCCGGATTGGAGTATTAATATGGGATGGTTGATGACTGCTTCTTCAATCAGTTGCATACCTGCTTACTTTATTTACAAAGTGTACAAGACACCGGGTCCATTCATGCAGGTTTGTTATTTATACATACAGTCATATAAATTGTTCGCACAACTTAAAACGAAAAAATTGATATATCCTCATGAACAAATGGGATGATAATAACTCTTTTTTGTCTACTTACTAAATTAAAAAAATCAAAAACGTTTTTGAATAGTAGCTAGTAGGTAATAGTTCTATTTTGGGTACTCAAGGGTACCTATGCTGGCATTCCAAAATTGATTGCGACAATAAACGATGTGCGTGTCTTGGGGTGTTACAGTAAATTTCACGCAGTGAAACTTGTAAAAATCATTAAATGATAATAATAATGCATTATTTTTATTTTTAAAAATACCCAAATTCATAATTTTTCAAATTATAGAAGTAATAATAATTGTAATCATAATAGTAATCGTATTTTATTGTAATAATTGAAAAAATCCATTATTCTGTTAACCCTTTTAGAGAATTAGATTGATCATGAAACCGGAAGATCCGGAACCGGACGACCGGGGCATCGTGGCAATTGCGTCGTCCGTGCACGGAAGTGGCAGTGGCGGGGGCGGCGGCGGTACGCACGTCTGATTGGAATGGCTCGTTTGACCCGGCCGACCAAATAACAATAATAACAACAACAATAAACATCAGTAAAAATCTCGGACATCCACGCGAGACTTTTGCGACGAAAAGTCGGGTTATTACTGTCGCATATTATGATAATATAATTATATAATATTATAATAATATATCACGCATATAAATATAAATATATAAACGGTCAGTCATGTCCACTCCTGGATTTAAACGAATGGTTACGATACGATATTGAAGGCCATTACATGTTATCAGAATAATCGTAGAATATTGTCACTGCCACGTGTTCAATAATACGATAACAAGCGATGAAGTATAGCATAAGAGAATATGTACTGTACTTGTCTACGTAAACGGATAGTGAATTTACCATATACGTCGCATAATGCCATAGTATCATAATAATATAATATTAAAGCATCTAGTGCTCAATAATCTTATTGTAACGTTTTAGAGTGTGAAACAGTAGTGTAGAACGATGAACGCGATTTAGGCGGTTTTCTTCCCGCGATAGACAGATTTAGCAGTGAGATAATAATACTCATTATCCGTCGACGAGAAGATATGTACGTATATAGTGCGAATAATAATAGTATGATGTCTGGTCATTTTAAGTACCTATGCATCGAGTCGACATACGGCGTAGTTCTAGTGTATTCTTACTAAATTATATTTCATATATTATTCAAAATTACTACTAATTATTAATAGTTGATAGTTGTAGATATATATAAAAAAATCATACTAACAATACATATTACTTAATTATTTTAAGTCTTACTAAACAAAATGTTCTGATCAAATCATTATTACCATCTGACGCGTTGTACAAATGAGTATAATATTAATTATAATACAGTGCATGTATAATATTATTTTTTATTTTTTTGTGATGCATAATTTTTTACGTAATTTATCGAGCGTTAGACAATGAATATTATAATTGTAATCGTTTAGTTCAGGTTATTATATTTATTAAGCCTGTAGAAATGTTAATACTATACTATGTAGGTACAATATGGTACAATATTATGGTTATATATAATCATATCGTTTTTAAATTAAATTTTTTCTAGTCTTTTTATTAGTGTTTATAAACTATAAATATACTGTTTTTCTAATCATATTATAATCACTTGTGTACAGATTTACTGTTGCATTATAATAAACGCGTAATAGTCTTCTATAATGTCTTAGAATACGTTTTTAATAGACATATAATTAGATTCAAATGGAACGTTACAGTGTAGGGAAAGAGCTTTATAAAATAATGTTCGAAACTGAAAACGTTTTCGGCAGTGCAGTTCATTAAGAAGATATTGTTAAATTATATATTTATCAATTCGTTTAAGACACAATATAATTTAAAATTATATATTAGATACTTATTTCAGGAATTGTTATCAAGTAAAAAAACATACTAAGTTTATTTACATTTCATTAATAATATTATTATCGTTATTGCGACATAAAACAGGTTACCATGTGTATTTCATTAAATGTTATAATATTATACGTCTGTAGTTTGACACTTAAATACATTTGTTTTAACATAACTGTTTTTAAAATTAATATTATGTTAATAATAATCACAACTATACCTATAAATTGTTTAATAAATATCAAATCACATCGAGTACAGTACAATTTATACATGCTATACAATATCAATAATGTAATTATTGTTTTCACATTCTCACGTCAGTTGTAATACATAATTATATAGTTTGTGAATTACAATTAAAATAGTCATCTCTTTTTGAATTCAAACGTCTTTTCATTAAACAAACAGGATAAAATATTTTCAAATATATACTCCATCATGTTCACAGATAGTTCATGATGTATTGTATTTGTTTTAATTTATCATCTAATGTAAGGTTTTAAACTGCTAATGTTATAACATTTTGACTGTCTTATAATTTAAACATTTATATAAATATATTAATATTAAAATGTAATACTTAAGTAATTATACTATTATACTACTACTAATAATAATTGATACTCATTAAATTATGTTATTATGGTCTGACACTTAATATTTATTATTATTATAACTATTATTATTATTAATTAATTAATTAATTACTATTATATTATATTATATTAATAATATCGCCAAGTCCATGAATATTGTATTGCTTGGTAATAGCTTGTAAATTATTTTAACCCATTGCTAATAATAACATAATAAACATCGTGTTTTCAAATTGTCTTCTTATGAAAATCCTTCTCAAACCCTTAAAAATCTTTTGTATGAAAAAAATGTAGAATGTATTTAGTAGTTTACTTTTTTTAAGTTTCTACACTATTAAAATTTATTGTTATGCTAAAAAATACTTATAGTATAATGGCATGTATAAATGTATATTTTTAAACTAATTTATACATAAATTAATATTATTTAATACTATTTATTCATATTTAAGCAATATAATTAGACACATAGGTTCAATATCATACATTTTAAAAAAGAAAATAAATAAATTGGTTTAGTGACTAAGTATTATACTCAGCTTAAATTAATAACAAATTAAATAAGTATTATAATATTTATTTACTGTTCATACATCATGCATAATACATACATACATATATATAAATAATATATATATATATATATATATATATATATATATTAACTAACAAGAGATAATATAGTTTTAATTATTTAATTTAATTTAGTTTTATATTATAAGCAATTCAGATAATAGTAGTACAAAATATAATATTTAATAGTACATTCAATATACTATACTGTTCAATAACATCATAATATTGGACTCTTGTAAGTATATTTTGTTTTAATTTTGAGTGGTACAGGGATAGAAACTAACAAGTAATACTATAGTTGATTATAAAATTATAGTTTTAATTTTATATTATTTTTATCTGTAAACATTTGTCTAATATAATAACTAAACCAAAACATTTAAGAAATTATAGTGTATTTATGTTGACTTTAAAAATCGAATAATAAATTTGTATGCATAATATTTTGATAGGGAAGTTTTAAACTTTTCTCAATATTTTTATATTGACTAAAAAAAAAAGATGCATAAAATTATCAACAATTTTAACAAGTCTGAATTCCTATAATATTATATTAAGTGTAATATTTTGGAGGAGGAGTGTCCACAATAAAAACATCTTTTATATTTCCATAATAATTATAGATATATGTAAATATCTATTACAGATGGTTATGAATGATAAGTGATATATTATTTTGATACGAATTATCCCTAAGGATAAAATGTCTGAAAATAATATGTCTGTTAATAAAATAACAGATATTAAAAATGACATTATAATCTTACGTATTTTTTTACATTTTTGTATGATCAACATAAATACTGAAAACATTTGTTTTACTTGATATTACAAGAACAGGGTCATTTTAAAAATTGATGTTCAAAAACATTAGAAACATTTGTTTCTATCAGAAAAATTTATTTTCCAACAGTATTTATAAGTAAGTACAGATAAACTTTGATAATGAAATTATTTATTCAATATTGATACTGTTTACTATTTAGTAGTTTAATACGATTACAATAAAATACAACGACAAGAAAAAAATAATGTACATTGTTTTATAAAGGTGGGTTTTTACAATTCTCGGTTTTATTAAAAAATACAACGGCTGCTAAATAGTTTACCAGTGGTGAACTCTATCAGTAAGCAATGCATTTAACTTGAAATTGGTAAACGTTTTCTTCAGTGAGATACGTACAATAGATGTCAGGTTTATATACATATAAATTGTTAATATTTATTTAGTTTTATTTCTTAATATTGTTAACTTATTGCAAAACAATATACTTGTAGATATGTTATGAAATACATAATATTCTATCACTTGGTTCGATAGAATATTGAAAAAATAGAAAATAGCACACAAAAAGTTGAATAACAATTTTCTAAAGATTACTTATAGAAAAAATAATTATAATCGTCGGAAAAATATTTATGCACGGAAAAACTACGGTTCTTTTAATTATCTGAATAGCTATAATTTTGTAATCGAACAAATTACCCATAGGATAATATTTGGACCCAATTATATTTGTATTTACATAATGTAAAACATAAATATTATAGAGTCGACAAATTTGCAATTTTAAATTAGAATGATGCATTAATCAACTTCATTATACTGATTTAAAAGAGTCTAATTTATAAATAAAATGAAAGAAAAAGTGATCTAATCAATTGACAATGTTTACACGAATGGGGTAGAAGTTTGTAATACCTAAAGTGTAGGTCGACATTAATTATATACTTCAATCAATGTAAATAAAATATACATTTTTAAATATATATATATTTATGTTATTCATACTAAATGAAATTAATCTCAACATTTTGATGTATTATTATAAAAATTAAATAAATGAATGGTTTATAACTTTAATAATATGAACCAATTTTTGTAATAAATATTAAATTAAATATTTTTTAACGAGTCATTATATATATATATATGTATTACTAAGGTTTTGTACAAAGTATAGCATTACTACAGCTTGATGGTTGTACGATATTAATTTAAAATTTGTCATGTATAATATGTACGTATATGTACATAAAAAAAAACGATTACAAAAAATACACAAATTTAATACTAATTAACTGTATTCAAAAAAAGAAACCAAATATTAGAAAAATCGTTTTATTTTGTAAATGAATATTTTTGCAGAGTGAATTCAAAACATTTTTAGTCGAAGACAATTCTATATAGTCGTATGATAGGTATATACTTTTTTTTTTCGGGGAAAATCGACGACCGGGAGGGAACCGCTTTCGCATTACTTCCTCCCAAAGATAGGTGTATACTAAATATAGACAATGATTACTTATCTATGTATAATTTTATTTTCAACCATAATTTATAAATCATCACAAAATAAAAATAAATGTTTGAACGGAATGATTTAAGTATTAACACTTTTTATATTTGTTTATTTTAAATTTGATAAGTAATCATTACATAAAAAATGATTCTATTATGTGTAGAATAAAAATTTTATTAATATACAAGTATAATATTAAACGGAATTGTTGGACGGCGTGGTGTATAGGCAATTTAGGTGCATCAATGTGTAGGTGACTTTCGAAGTTTTCTGGAAATATTTAAGATTAGGTACATACATACCATGATTCCTAACGGTCCTAAGTAACAAAATTAAAAATCCTATTAGAACTGCTACTGCGTCAAACTTGAGAATTATTATTTTTAATTAATATAATATAGTAAAATGTTAATTTATAATATATTGCAGTATAATATATTTTTTAGATGTTAAATTACAACTGGATTATTCGTATAACTTAATAATCGTTTTTCTAATTTATTCTATGATAAAGATAGATTCTTGATTAATATCAAGAATTAAATTTAGTTTAAGTATTGTTACATAAAGCAACCGAATTTAACAAAATGATCAGCTGAAATGGTATATTTGTCAATAATTTATAATTAAATATTTAAATTTGAAAAGATCATAAATATTTGAATTTTTTAGTTTTAAATTATTATACATTTTATTTATGTTAAATTATATAATATACAATACATGGTTTTCTGTTTTAAATAAACATCGAAAGTTAATGTATGAAATATTTCTAGCTAAATTAAAATTTTAACATCATCAGAAGATCAAAGTTATGGGATTTTTGTTTGGAGAACTTAATCAAACACTTTTTTTTTGGATTTCGAGCGGAGCGATGATTGTGGTTATTTGACTATGATGTGTGTGTGTGTGTTTTAATGAGTACACGAAAAGTTTTCGAAAAAAATGCTTCAGTTTTCAAAAATAAGGATGATTTTGGATCAATTTTGTTCTTTAAGACAGGTTAAACTTAAAAAATGTCTGTACTTATTTTTAATAAGTTTAAGGTGAAACGGGAATTTTTAAGCAAATCCAATTTTAGACAAAATCAATTTTATTTTTATGTAATTCAAAAAATATGAATTATCGTAGATATTCCCAATTATCACCAAATTTTAATATTATTATTTTTTATTTACGATAAGATTTAAAAAAATATTCGATTGTTTTTAAGTTATTTACCAGCATAAAAAATATTCTCTTTCCCTACCTTTTTTTAATATGTTTTTGTAAACAATGATAATGCCAAGTTTTAAATTTAAATTAATTTTCAAAAGTAATGAATAGTATTAAATCATTACAACACCCATAATAGTGCTATAATATTCTTTAAAAAAAATGTACATCGTTCATATTTTAAATATATCTTTATATCACATTTTAAGGCAATATAAATTATCTTATATTTTTATCGCCACAGAGAAGTCATTTACGAACGAACTTTTTAGTTTCTTGGATAATTATAGTATTCTCCATTGTTAAATATTACTCATTGGTACCTGTTGTATCCGTTATTTGAAGTTAAAATATATTATTTAATATATTTCTCACACATTCGTAACATGAATAGGTAAGTGATATTATATTGATTGTTTGTCTGTTCTATTGTAGCCATTACATGCTACGAGTTTGTTTAGCGTTACAACCGAATACAACAAAAAACAAAAAATAATTATGGGTTCTCACATACAGGAGAAGTGGTATTTGTACTCCTCTAACCTAACCCATACAGCTGCATATATGTTTAAATTGAATTGTAAGTGTAATAACTTTATACGTGAATATATCTTAATACCAAAAGTTTCAGATAAATTAATCAATTTTGATTTTGGCTGGTTTGTATGTATAATACATAAATTATGTGAATTAAAGCCACTTTCAATATCTCTATACAAAAACAGCCACCAAAAATATGTTCTAACAATAGATTTTGTTTTTTAAATCCCCGTGTATGTGTGTGATGTAATAATTACATAAATCTTTTAACTTTATAAGAATTACAGCTCTATAACTCCACATAACGACCCCTTATTCAATGTACATTTAATTTTTAATTTGATAAAATAGTTTTAAATCTTCTTTAATACTATTAAGCTAACCTCATCCTAAATGTATATATATATATATATATATATATATATATATACTCGTTTTAGAATAGTACCGGTGCTAGTAGCTACTTTTATTTATTGAAAATTTATTGTAGTGTTATTTTTTCAATAAAGTTAATGTATTTACAATCTAAATTGTCATTATCATTGATTCGAGCATGCATTAACAGTGTCTTTAATGTATTTTAATGTATAATCAAATGATGTCAATAACTGGACTCATTTTAAAATCTATTTACACACATTATTGGTAAGCCGAGAAAGAACTCTCAGAGATTGGATTATATCGGTGCTTTAGTTTACATTCCTTAATAATGTTATTCAATTCAATAGAAAGATAAATTTCACCCAAAGGTAAAATTATTAATTCATCATACATTTGCAATTTAATTGTGCTAGATTTTATACATGACAATTAAAAAATATCTACAAGAACTTAGTTAATTTTAACTTTATATAATATTGGACCGCAAAATTCTTTTGATTTGTTATTGAACATATTAAAGTATTTAATTTTGTTGATTATCTTCATATATGGACATACGGTGCATTATTATTAGTTAAGAGTATTATCATTTGTGTTTGTAGAATGAGTATTTCTTAATTTAAAGCAACATTTACATTTATTTTTTCTATATTTACATTTTAAAAATACATTATTACCTTGTTTGCATGCATAACACATCATTTATTTATTTACCATTAAACCTTCTGATTTGAATTGGTAGTCAAACTTGAATCTTTTTATTTGTTTTAGAGTAGTAATTAGTAATTTATCCTTGTCGCCTTAATTCGATGGACTTCGGTTTGTGAGTTTGTAGATTGAATCACGACTGCTTTATTATTTTATATGTATACTAGACATTGTCTAGTAAAATATTTAGAGCTACTTATTTGTGCTTCACATAACCTATCCTTGATTAGACCGTATAATAAAATAATAAAATAATTTATTCAAAAAACTTTTGTTAGTAAATAGTATGTATCATTTTTAACAAACTGTTAAGTAAAAATAGTTGATGATTATTGTACACATGTAAAACTCGCGCTTAAGTCATTAAAGTCGATATATTATTTATAGATACAGATATTTTTTCTGCTAATATTATATTTTATCTATAATACGTAAAATTTAATAAAATATTTAAGATAACTTAGGCAATGTACGCATTTTCTAAAATTTTAAAATTCATCAATAAAAATGGATCAATCTTAAAATGTACCAAAATTTATTTTATGTATTGCTACACAATAATGTTAAAATATTTATGTATCATTGATAAAGTTTGAAATGACTTTTGAGCCACCATTACATACTTAACTAAATGCAAGTTTTTGATCATTCCATATTACATACTAATAAGATTATTATTTAGGTTTTACATTTATAACAATTATTTAGTACATATACAAATTAGTATCATATACTCATAATCTATGAATTTAAGAAATTAAGACAATAAATATTATATTATTTTATACAATAAAATGACATACATAATTAGAAAAATATAATTGTATTCACGTTAAAATGTATGAAAACAAGAATTGGAAATTAAAATATAATACTTTAACCATTTTATCTATAGTTTCATCTACGCTGATAGCAATATTTAATTTATGATTGATCACTTGGAATATTGTCGTAACAATTTTATTTAATTAACATTTATGATAACTACTTTACAAAGAAATAAATGTGTTTTAGTTGGTTATAATTTTATAGTAATATGTATTATAATTTACAATTGATAATCTTTGTTATTTAATTATTTACTAAAATCTCGTACAAATATTTAGTCAAATGTATTATAATATTTAATTCTCAAAATTATATAATTTTAAAAGACGGTTTGCTTAATAACAATTAACAATTTATGAACATTCAAATTCAAATTATTAAAAATAAAAAATTAACAGAATATCATAAAACAGATAGATTAAGAAAATAAATTAAATATTGACTATAGATAGCTTCATCGGGTTATACGTATATAATAGAAAAATACTATAGTATAAATGGTTCATAATTTATGATAATATTATATTGATATATCCTAGATGCACTTTATACATGATCTTATCTTTAAAAAAATACCATCGAATCGAGGCAAAATCGCAAAAACGTAGACTGAATTTAATTATGAATATTATAGATAAAATATACAGCCATAAATACAACCACAGTGAGATTTTTAGTATTTATTTCATAACTGTACGCGTGTTTCATACGAATTCTAAACGCCTTTTTTTATTATTAAAAAAGGCATTGTCAGATTTAAACGAACGATTGTGATTAAGATTATAACAGCAAGTTCTTATAATATTATAAAGTACTTCCAACACAATAATAACTACTCTCTTCAAAAACTCAAAATGTAAATACATTTATATTGTTAAGTATTCTTAAGTTTAAAATACGAGTACATTATAAATTATAATTTTTTGAAATCGAATAACAATACGTATTCAACTGTACCATAATATTCTATATAATATATATATAAAAAAAAAACAAGGTGTACTTTAACATAGTTAATTATGATGCTTATAAGCATAAGTAAAATATAAAAGAATAAAAAGCATAAAAAAAAAAAAAATACGACAAAAACAATATTATCGTTTTGGTTTGTTATAATATTAATATGTTTACTAGTATAGTAGGTATATTATATTTAACGTTGTATTAGTTAATACAGTGTTGTAATATTGTTTTAAATGAAGATAGTCAATATGTATTAAACTATTTGTAATATAATAACCATTAATGTGTTAATGTGTATATTTGTAGTATAGTAGAATAATAGATGTTTATATTAACTGATTAAAATAAATTATCTGGTATGGTATTAAACAACTCGTTTACAATAAGTATAGAAATCATTTTTGATTTAAATAAAGCTAGTTTCGCATATTAAAGTTAATCATTAATCAAAATATCATGAAATAATATTTTTCATGATCCTGCACTCTAATATTGTAATAATTTTAATTAATTTATCAACTAAAAGTTTAAATTATTTACTGTTCTTCTTAATAAAAATAAATATTAAATACCGACTTAGATACAAAATAACTGGTGAAATCACATTGTAATGAAATTGGGCTCTGTAACAAGTTCTTAAAAATTGCTATGGAGTATTATTTTTTCTTATGTATATAATTTATAGTTTAATTAAACATTTTAAAATTAATACACTTTTTATATACAGTAAAAGTTATAACTTCGGTTATGGTCAGCAAAAGACATACATGCATTCATCAACTAATAAGAGTATTTTTGTAAATATATGTTATATACGTTTAACCTACTAAACCTTTATTTAAAGTTTTAAATTGAAAAAAATAATTTATAGCCTAGTTAAATAGCATATCAAGGGAGACCGAATTATTATACTTATCTAATCTATTGAATCTTCTACCTAAAACATGTTTAATTAAAAGTAAAAGCGTTATCGACGTTATCTCACTAGGCTACAAATTCACGAGCCATTAAATCAAGTATTAACATATTTAAGTAGTTTAATAAAACACAATCTTTTACTTACTAAAACATAAAATATATTACAATATAATATTATGATGTATATTGTATATTTACTAACAAGTGGTATTATATGATTCATAATTAAAAACATATTTTTCTCTGTCGCAATTTTTAATTACATTTTTTTTGAACTGATTAATCTTTTGATAATAATATACAATATGCTTCATCACGCGTAGGTATTCGAACCTAGCGTTTTACCATATTTATTAATGTAAAATAAGTTCTAAAAAAAAAAAAACAAACAACAACGTCATTCGATCTTGAATTTATAAAGGCTAAAAAGATAATGACTATTTATCTTGAAATTAATGGAAATGAAGCATATATTTTTAATCTTGATGAAAATATGGTATATTATAGATATTTTTCTGTGATGGTTTAATACTAAATAAACTAATGAAGAAAAATAGTAAGTCAGTAAATTTTTATAAAAATTGAAAATGATTACTTCAAAAAAACAAATTTCATCAAAGATCATTTACGGAAAATTAGAAAAACGGTTCATTAATAACTGAACACATATTTATTTAAAAGTATTAATTAAATATTTAAATATGATTATCTTATTCAATACCTAATTTACAGTTGGATGAAAAATTGTTAAAAAATAATTCAAAATGTGTGTACGATAAATATTTATGCATGAAAAAAAACTTAACGGTCAAAGATTATGTAATCTCCTTATAATTGCATATAATAAAATCAGTATTTTTTGAGGAGAATATTGACGCTTAGAAATGTGCAATTTTAGCGAAAAAAAAATTCTGAAAATCTGTGAATATACAAATATAAAGTTATATTATTTATATGTTCGAGATAATTATAACTATTTATTGTGTGTTCCGATAGTTTTTATAATGATTATAATTGATTAGTAAAAACAAAAAGATAATTAACTAATGAATTATATACAGGTATATTATGGTATGTATATTGTATATTATATTATTTAATTTATAAACAAAATGACAAATTTCAATTGGAATACGAAAAACTATTTAACTATTTAATAATTACTATAAAACCCTAGTATTTATTTTTATGTTATATTATGGTATAATAAATGTGATTGTTTATTATAATAGTTTATTCGTTTACATTATTTATTTGAAAAATAAAATTATATTACTGCGTATTAAATTATCTAAATGGAATGTTTTAAATAGATAAGAGTACATGATTTATAATAAAGATTTTTTTTGTTTATGAAAAAAATAATGTTTTATTTAGGTACATGTTATACGATTTAAAGAAATTAATTCTAATTTTAACGTTGTAGTATTCTAATGCTCACCGTTATGACAAGTATTATGTATGTGTTTTAATAAAACTAAAACCTTTTCAGTGTATGAACGTAATATGAGCTCAAGTATACATATATCATATAAGCACTTTAATAAAACACATTAAAAATATTATATACAAGACTATCTGTTAACACGACTTTAATTAACCAGACTATACCTATACAAGGTGCTAATTTTAATAGCCAATACTCAATACTCATTATTTTTCATCGGTTTTTGAAATATAATTTTTATGTAGTTTATAATCATTAGTCATTACTCATAACAATACTACATTTAAAAAAACAACTTTTTTTTTTACTATTTTTAAGTTTTTTATTTTTTGAATGACAATGCACCCACATTTATAATTACATATCCAAAAACAGATATTTTTCAAAAAATGCTAATACATAAAATTAAAATTTCGAACTTATAGTTAGTTTTAAGTTTTAAAAATATTTATTTGATGAACAATATTTTGCAGGGTACTACAATGAAACTTCACTTCACTCTTATATATATTTTAAATACTTTTAAAATAAAGCTGGTATCTAATACTACTTTACTACCTACTCAATCGATATTAATTTTTATATGTTGCTATATACAAACGCATACTCTGCTTTTGGATACGATATTAAAAATATGTATATTATCGTTCAAAAAAGTATGAAACATAAATCATTTAAAATACCTAGTAAAAGTAAAATTATTTTCGAAAATGTTGTTTTATAACAACTTAGAATTATGTGAAAAAATATTTATATTTTTTAAAGTAATTATTATCTAACATTAATAAAATTACCCTACATGTACATCATTAAAAATATATTATAAACAATAAGTTTTTTATTTATTTAATTTACATATATAATAACTACTTAAAAATATTTTAAAATATTATTCAGCCAAATTATCAAACTTATAAAAAATGTAAGTATTTCAATTAGGTACACTTTTCCTGATAACGGGTGTACCTTTTTATATAGCTAATCACATTTATAGATATGTATAAAAATTTCACTTGTATTACCATCTATGAATGTATTCGATTCCAGATAGCCAACTCCCCAAATCCCCTCATTAGAGACTTTAATTCAAATAGGGTGTATATAATTTTAGCAAAAAATGAACAAAAAAATATTATATATATGATAATTTGGGCCATTTTTCACCTTATTAAAATTGCGTCACTTTAAAATAACTACAAATACGTATTTTATTCATGTATATTAAATACGTTAAATTATGGTAAATAATGATGTATATATAAATCAGTAATATTATGATTTATATATTATAAAAGGATTATATAATGATCATTACATAAGCCACAAAAAGAAAAATAATTACGTGAATAACTTTGGGCAATATTCAAAAGTTCCATCTAAGTAAATAATTTTGGATTGGCATAAAACTTTTAAATTTCACATGCAAATATAATTATATGTTAGCTTGGATCATTGATTAATAGAAATTGCTCGTTGAGGTCAGTTTTAAAATTCAAATTGCTTATAGTCTTTTGCAATTATATTCCATAGTTTTTGGTATTGTAAACTTGATAACTTTTCGGACATTTTTGTTAGTAATATCTTAATTTGTCTTTTATATACAGATTGTTCATAGCTTTTTTCTTAGATTCTTTCGAATACATTTTTTGTCTATATTTCGTTTATCGATCCTGTTATGTTCATTTACAATTTCAAATACTATTAAAAATTTATACAATATTTTCTCAAGCAATATACACTTTTGCAGTACAAGTTTTCACAGCACAAGACTACTGTATTCAATATTTTTTTAGAGTCATGAACTTTTCAAAAAGTGAAATATGAAAATAACAATACATTTTTTGCTCTGATACTTTAAATGATTTCACCAATATTTTTATCTATTATTGAAATGTGAAATATGAACGCACACCCAATTAATATCAGACTAACTGTAAATATTTCGAAACTGCTGTTCAATATTTTTCGATATTTCGACAATAAATTGATAATTTTTCTTGGATAGTAATCGTCGATTACTAAAAATGGACCTTGCTTTTACTTATAATTATTAGTTAGTAAAACACAACAATGTTATATCAGTCTTTCGTTGGTATTATAATATTATAGTCGATGCAATATCAGTAAATTTATCAGCTAGCTAATTCCAACAATTGAATTTGAATGTATGCGCAGATTACATATTCCATTTTGTTGTCTGTTGTGGCACAAATTATCAAATTTAATTTTTAGATGTAGCACAAAATACATTTTATATTTCGGAGCAAATTACAAACGCACTTAAATGTACCTTTTGGTGCCTTGGTGGCGCAAATTATAAGTAATACGATTGGCGCAAAATACATCTCCCATCAAATAATATCCCTAGAATTTCACTTTGATGATTAACTTGCTAATAGGCAGAGAGCATAAATCTAAAATAATTCTTAATTAATGCTAAGCGTACCTACTATCCATTCATACAGTTATCGTAAAAACAAATTACTGATTGTATTTTTAAATTTTTTCTATGCTTTAACACCCGCTTATTGTGTCAAAATAGTATTTAAGATCTCTACTTATATCTCTATTGAGATTCGTAAAATTAAAAATTCAAATAAACTGTATAATATTATTATACAAAACGATTCGTCTGATGTTTTTAATTTTCATCTGAAGAAAGTTATCTTTTATTATTATTTTGTATCAACACTATACTAAATTGTATTGTACTATATATTATAATATATAATTGAACATTTTTTTTTAACAAAAATTATTAAAATTAAATATTCTATAGTTTAACACTAAATATTATACTTTATAAAATAAGATAGGTAAAATAGGTCTATAGAGTATTATCTAATATTTTTGAGCATGTGATTTAGTGAATTTAATGTGAAACGACTTTTTTTATCATTACTCATTTGTCCTTGGTTGTAAACTCAAGAAAAAATCAAATATAACATAATATGACTGTATACTAAATATAGGTATATTGTTAAAAAACTTGAGATGTTTAAAAAAAAAAAAATCATTAATAATATATTAAACAATTCACATCGATAACAAAAATAAGCAAACCTCAAATAATACTTCAAGATTAGACAGTAGCAAGTAGCAACATAGACGTGGATTCTCGTTCAGTCGTGTTCCTGATGTAAAACCACCGTCGAGAACCAATTACTATGTCTTGTATTTCAATTAAGTGTTAATATAAAGATTTATTGTGGTTTTAGTACCTGAATTATATATCTTTATTACTAAAAGTACGAACTCGCCTTATTCGAATAACTACCAATTGGACCCGTTATTTAATTTTATCTTAGGCTTTTAAACGTACACCTATATCATTTGTATTATTATGTAAGTATGTTTATCAGCTATAAATACAATTATATAATAATATTCTATACAGTAAAAATTGTAAGAATTAATAATAGGCGGTAGGTTTGTATATATTAGAGCACAAAAATGGAATTAATGTTTGAAATCTTATACCACGAATGAAGGTAATACTCGTTAGCTGGGACATAATAAGTATTGATTACAAATCAATATTTTAAGGCTCAAGAGTTATTATTTGCTTAATTCAAACAAAATTAAGTAACTTTAAAATTGTTTTACTGTATATTTTATCGACTTTTTCGTAGTCTCCAAAAATGTCAAATCTACAAAACCAAAACCATGGAAAAGTTAAAATATTATGTTGCGTACATAGACATTTGGAAAGACCAATAGATAAATTGCTCCACTCAAAAAACTTTATCACCCGACCAATAAAAAAGTTTGAAATAAATAATAAATTAATAAATTAATTCAGATAAACTAGGATTTCGTTACGGTTACAGTATTTTGCAGGATTGTTAGAATTATTAAAACTTTTGAGAATGCAATGTTCACCTCATTCGTTATTTAAAAAAAAACAAAACTAAAATAAAGTTATGTTTACTTGACCGGGTGAAAAACTGAATTGTTTGCATTTCATCGGCACGCGTTTTAATTTCTTTACATGGTTATATTTTTTACCAATCGATATATTATAACCTATTACTCGTAGAGCCCGGGTTAAAAATTTGCAAAATAACTTCCTCACAACATCACATACATAATATATTTGGTTATTTCAAATATGTCTGTCATTTTCGATCGAGAATTTCTCAGATACCTTTACAATTACGGCTGTCGACATAAATCTATGGTATAGTAGAAACTATACACTTAATGTCTCGTTCATTGAAATTCGTCACTATAATAATTATGTTTTTATAATATCATTAAAATATAAATTAATTTGTGGATTCATATCTTAAAAAGCTAAGACGACAATAATGCCTCGTAAAATATTAAATAATATATCTACAAGGATAATAAATTACGATGGACGAGTATATTTGATAACAATTAATATATAGGTTTAAATAAATTATATTATACAATACATATATATATATATAATATATTTATTATTATAATTAACTATAAAAAGAAATAATATGTTTAAATCATCTGTTAAACAAAAATTAAACGATGATTTATTTGTTAAAAAAGTTATAAACAAATAAAAAATAAAACTTAATAAAATATATAAGTTGAAAAATTAATATTAGATAAAGTAATTTATATATTATATATTATGATAAATTAAAAAAATATTTTTTTACAACATTATTTAACAACACTCTCATCTCTATGATACTTGTCAACTATAAAATTAAAATTTCACTAAACTAACACAATGAAATTTATTACATTAAATAATGGAGGTAAAAAAAAAGCTATAGACTATTGAATACATATTATATATTTCTATAAATTACTTTAAATTATTATAATTCTGTTTTTAATTACTAACAATTTTAAAATGTTATAATTTCTTTTTAAATTCAAATAAGTTACATGTTGTTTCTATTAATATTATATCTGTGTTTATTACCACACTAATATTATTGATATATTTTATATAAAGAATAATTATTACTTTTATATTTTTATACTGATGATTAATTCATAATGTTTATTGGTAATTTACACTGAATTGTATTTTACAATTAAATATTTAGACGAGTTAAACGAACGATGTGAAAAACGTATAAATTTAACTAAAATAGTGTTAACAGTTTTCATTTATTGGCAACAGAGTTATACTTTTACATAATCTGAATTTATTATTAATATTAAAGAAAAAAAGGATATAATTATTTTTATCCATTCATATACGAGCACTTAATTTAAATACAAATATTTTGACAAATATAATGCCAAAGCAAATGGAGAATAGCACATATTTTAATAATGAAATCTGCGAAATTATTTGAAAGCAATGCAAATCAGATTGTCTGTTCTATTCATCTTACATGTAAAATGGTTCGTGTTTATTGATTTATAAAATTATTATAAAATTAATTATTTTAATTTTAAAAAGGTTTGGCGAAAAAAAAGAATATTTTAATAATCGTATTTAAAATAATTTGTTATTATAGAATAACAATATTTTAGAATTAATACTTTTCAATTTTTCATATCAAGAAATAGATTAATTATAATAATTTATTCATGTTTTATCTATTTATCAATTCAAAATATATTATACACACGCATATACATATATACATAATTAATATATGTTTTAATTATTAAATAGATGAAATAATATAATATTTTGTTTATGGTAAAAATATAATTAACTTTTCCCTGCTGTTTATATGTGAAACAAATTTGAAATATACAATTTTAATTAAATATTGAAAAATTAAACAAAAACATACATAATTAACAAATATATACGATAAAATATCATTTGACTTAATTATTTCATATCATTATTATAATATACTACAATCAAAATGACTGTAATTTTAGATAATGTTAAAAAAAAATATACTGCATTTCAAAAATAATTAAATATTAAATATAATAATAATCGAACGTAAAACGTTTTGTTCTTTTGTATTCATAAAAAATATTGTCTTATATCTATTTATTGTATGTTGTGTATGAAATAATTTAATTGTCTATATGTCAATATAGATAGAGTATATTATAAACTGTGATTGTATCTACATTAGGTGAATGTAAAAAATGCATAGTAAAATATTCGAACTATCGATAAAATTATAATTTAACTATAGTAAATTATACACATATAATTTACATCATGATATTATATAATTATGATTAAAAAATAAGTACTCTAATATAATAATATAATTTAAATAATATATGTATACCGATAAGTTATTGTTTTTGGATATTTACCTACATTCGAAGAATATTTTAACCCTAGTCGTCATTTTTTAATAAACTCGTGTTAATTTGTTGTAACACGAGCTATGTAGTTTTTTGTCCTTTTTACTCTATATTGCAATCATATTTAATACAAATTGTTGGTATTGTTTTATTTTGATCTAACCTAACATAAGAAACAAGCGATCGATTCTTAAGTTAATTTTATTTATTCAGTAATTTTGTACTTAGCGTCTTTATTGTTATAACATTTGAGTAGACACTTGAAAGCATACTAGACTATTTTATGCACATTTTTTAAATAATAAATATTGTATTTTATAAATTATCTTAATTATTAAAATAATTTTTTGAAGTACTAAAGTAAAGATAATGAAAATACTTTCATAGTTATATCAGAATATTAAAAACTATATGTTGACCAGAAAAATGGTTAAATATCTTCTCTAAAAGCGTTGTAATAATAATATATATTTTCTTACAACACCAACATTTTATAATGAAAACAATAAATGGTCATGGATCATGGTTTATAATTTGAAATTCACAGTGTACAAAATTAACAATATGAGCCTCTTTAAAATTTTTACTTTTATTTCACAAGCACCAAAATTGAACCACGTTTTTTTAAAACATTTTAAATTCAATACAGGTTTCAAAGCACTAACGTTTACACATGAGATAGTATCACTAAATAAACACGAAAAAATAATATATAAATTAGTCGTACGTATTACAGAACATCGTCACGAATCTAATCGCTGAATTTAAATCTAGTTCTAACCGCTGCAGTAAATGTCTCCATAAAAGTATTTCGAATAACTAAATAATAATTAATACGATATAGGTAACAAAACTTTTGAACTAGATTGAAAACTTATGTTTCTAAATTCGTTAAAAATATATTTTAAAGCTGTTTAGCTGTATATGAATGTTTAATTAGTTTTTTTTTTTTATTTCGTGTGATAATTTAAGCTACATTTATTAATAATATTATTATAATTATTAAATATTAGACTATTTCACTATAGTCAATAAATAAATATTAATACATGGACTAAGTTTGAACAAAATCAAAAGTTAAGGACGCCAGGTCGAATAGTTTTTGGGATATTCACAAACCATAACATTTATTCATCCAATATATTATACATATAAAACAAATTGTTTCGAAGATAAAAAACCAAACTTAATTATTTTATCGTTGTATGGAGATTAGGTTAGATCAGATGTTGCTGTTGGATAGTCATCCAATACACACGACATCGATTTATTAACAGCAGTGAGTCGTTTCTTTGCGGCAAGTGCACAAATGGACATACTTTTATCATATAGATTATAGATCAAAACAACCGCAGTCTTATTTGTATAAAATATCTTATACATTCAGGTAATCGGGTGTTTTCCAATAACTGACAAAATTCCGTCATGTGAATTGACATAATATAACACTAAATTAATATAATTTTTTTTTTTTTTTGGCAACTGTGTAAGAGGAAGAACAAGTTTAACACACGTCGATATAATTTAAAACATTCAGATTCCAATATGGAACATAATAATCATATTATTATATGATGCAAAAATATTCATAAATATCACTCTATAGACTATATTATAATCTTTCGACAAACGTTGACGGTGGTGGGTGCCTGTGTATCGATGGCGGCAAAGTGGAATCAGCTGAGCTCATTTGGTGATGTTTCATTGACATATTATTAAACACGAGTCGATGGACAATCAGTGTCTATCGCCATCATCCTTTGCAGTTTGTTCCTTTTGGTTTCCACTTCCGATACCTTTAGTGCAAAGAAACAGTGAGTTAGTTTAGAATAGTTTAGACAACCAGAGTATGGTGGAAATAAAAAATATATATTTAATCTAATATTTTACTAGATTTTATTATGTTTGTTATAATCATATAAAAGAACGCATTTAACAACATAGGTGATGTGCGTGTTCTAAGGACATTCTTTTTAAAGGTGCCGCTATAATTTATTATTAACGCTATTATAGTATAAAACATACAATATTCGCACTATATGTGTGTACGCGCGAGTATATAAGCTAATATTGATTTTAGAAATATAAATAAATAAATAATACAATGTTACTGGGACTTTTTCAATTATCTATTATTATCATTATTATTATTTTTGCTATGTATATAGTAAGATATTATAATATCATGTTATAAAATATAATAGTAATAGGTGCATATTGATATGTCAATTTTTTGATCAATAATTTTAAATAAAATATGATAATCTGTAAAAAAACTGTTTGGTTAGGTATTTAAAAATTTAAAGCGCCACAAATTACATTATTTTTTAAGATACAAAATGGTGCTAATTACCAAAATTAATTTTTACATGTGGCGCAAATTACATATATAATATTTTTTATTGGATTTGTTTTTGGCGCAAATTACATACGCCCAAATAATGGTATTATAATTTTAATTCTCAAGCATTAAAATTAAAATTTAAACTTATTTTTAACTGCTATATTTTTGTGTTTCAACATATTTCATCAACATTTTTTTTTAATTTAAATTTTTATTTAAACGCTTAGGTAAAAATTAAATTTCCACTGAACTTTATTTTTATTTAAAATACATGCAAATTATGAAAAATCTACTTTAAATTTTCAAGATTTTTGATAGAGATATAAACATTTTTATCAACATTTAAGAGAAAAAATAAAAGTAAAATATTTCAAATACTCGTATATATAAATAGCTTAAAAAGTTAAAATATTTTGAAAATTAAACATGTCTATAAAATGCTAATATAAATATTGTATGAAAATTTCTAGTATCTGTATAGTTGTTTGTTTTTGAATTAAATTATATCAAAAACTGGTGTAGTATAAATATCATTCTCGTTTTTAGGTAATTTTTTTTAGTTTTCCATGATTGTTAAGAAAAAAGTGCGGGGATTTTTTTACTTTTGATCATTTTAAAGTATCAACTAGATTCAATTTTTTATCAAAAGCCACACTTAAAGTTTATGATCAAAGTATTTTTGTTAGTATAAAAAGTTTCTTGTGATACAAAAAAAATCACTTATCATTAAAAAACAAATACATTCATCGCTAAACTTAGAATCGAAATTTTACGTCTATGTATTATACATTAAAACATATTGTATATAATGTATTATTTGTCAGGTTTAGGCTATAATATAAAAGGAGTGAAGCCGATAACACATCCCCACGGGAATCATGATCATCATAAAGTCTGTAAAACTAGTAAAAATGGTAGGTCACCCTTAAAAATAATTGGCCTCAAATATATGCAGTGTTATAATATTATATTAGTAATGAGAATTTTTTTTTTTTATCTACGAACTCAGTTAATGCTATTCATACGAAAAATAATAATATGATCAATAGTTATATAGTCGACCACTTTATATGCAAATATATTCGTTTTTATCATTTCTGCGATTTCGTGTTAACCAAAATTGGATTTCGTCATTCGCAAACGATATATTCATAGTTCTAGTAAATTATATCATACTTATAATATCTTCATATTGTAGATATCTATACACGCTATTATATATATGTTCTATACACCGATGTGTGATAGAAGACGTATTACCATATTTATTTTTTTTTTTGTTAAACAATAATCATACACGAGTATCACGAGTATTGTCAAATAACACCTGTCAATAAATTATTATTTATGCACAATATTTTATATACCTACTCGTACATGTAAAATTATAAAAAAATCATTTATTATTTTTCAGACATTTACGCGATAAACACAAAGCAAATATTTTTACTAGACAATAAATAAATAAAACGGGACAACATTTGGACAAAACATGCTAGTCTGAAAAATTCAAGAAATTTTCATTTAATGTTTTTCGACAAGATTTAGAAAAATCCTCAGGTATCAGATATACTAGAAACCGGAAACTGGCGGACCGCGTTTCAGATCCGGACCGTGGAAAACAAAACTCTGAACTACGTCAACACATTGTACATGATTATATTATTTACTCTAATACTATATAGTGTACATAATATTATCATATTATTGTATTATCATTATTGATAGAAATGTATATTATACTCAGATTATAGTTGTAACATAATTCATTGAAAATATTTTATCAGATAGATAATAATTGGTTTTATTACGATTTCATAAATTTAAAATTAACTGACTCTCACCTTGAGAACACATTTCGCATAAGCTGTTCTTCATGAGTTCCTGATTTCAAAAAAACTAAACAAGGAAAATAATTTCAAATTTTCGAATTAAATCACTTGGTAAATTATTATTATTTTAAAACAAAATTATTATTATTTACCTAATATTGTAACTTTTTAATTTAAATTAATTGTAATAACTAGATAATTATTTTTATTTTTATACTGCTATTTTTTAAATATAAAAATTTAAAAAGATTTTTCACTGGACTTCATTGATTGATTATTTTAATTTTTAGGACTCCAATAGAATTTACTTGCTGACCCCTAAGATATACTATAAAATTATAGGTTTAATTTTATTCTGTTAAAACATTTATTAAGAAATTTTACGAATACAAAGCACATTTTTGGTAAATATGATTCTGTTCTTTCAATATATATTCCATTGAACTGTGAAACATTTCGTTTTTGATGTTTTCTACTAGACTGAGCTACAGATTGGTTCTTGGACGTAATTTAAAACCAACTACCGATAGGGTAATTGTTACGTCATAATCCATTGAACATCCACGGTTCATGTGTTTCTGATAGGCCATTTTATTGCACGCAACCTATTTGGATTATTTTTGTCTTTCCATAAGGTATCCCAGGCTTAAGGAATTGTCTAATATTTGTCCAAATTTATTATTTTGTGAATTTTTCGTTCTTCTTCTTAGTTCTTGTTTATTCTTGTAGATATATATTTTAAGTTGATACTACTGATTCAGTTTTAGTTCCTATATATATTAACTTAATTTTGACTGCTTGACATATTTGTTTCATTCTATCATTTAATATATTCATCCACCGTTATTAAGCCAGTCCTCGAAAACTTACATATTTTTCCAACTATATATAATAAAAGGAAAACCGTTTTTTCGCTTCCATAAGTTCTTTACTTCTCGTCAATCACTTCCACTTTTCGTGTGTCATCTTGACCTCTCTTTAGAGATCATTAGGGTCATAGAGAAGTAAAATTTTCAGTTCTTTTCAAAATAATTGAGAAAAACAAAAACATAAATTCTATTTATTTTGAATAGGTAATCAAAAAATGAATAACCGTAGATACTTAAAAATTTCACCAAGTATTTATTTATTATTTTGTTTTTTGACATACTAACATTTTCAAAATAATATTGTTGAGATATATATTTAAATCATTCAAATAATGTTTTATATTTTTTGATTTGTGTATATGTTTGTTCGTATGTGTAACATTAATTTATACGAGGTTCCTCATAAATTTTTCTAATAAACATTAAAAAATTATTAAAATACCTAATCATGTAATTTTTATAAACATTTAAAGTTTTGAAAGTTGTGAAAATGTTTCATTCTCTCCCTGGTGAGTAGTTTTATTCCGAATTTACTAACATATATAATTATATTATTTAATCACACGAGTTAGATTTGGGTGTCATTAATTTGAAACTTGAGCTAGTTTTAAATTTTTTAAATTATAATTTATTTTAATTCCCTTCATTATTATGAATTATACGAGTAAGAATATTTTTTTTAAATAATAATATAAACTATCATAAATTAAATAAATGTTATAATTAAGCTATAAATATGCATTGATTTGTGAACTACTCTGTTTTACAAATATATTTTATATCATAAAATATCATATTAGTTATTTCATAGATATCTATGTTTTAAAATGTATAAAAAATTATGAGTATCAGAAAAAAGGAAACAATATTTTTAATAAAAGTTTCAAAAAATAAAAAGTTAATCATAAGATGAATAATTTATAATTAATAACAATTTTCAATTAAAATGTATTAAATTTTAGTTGATATGCTTTTTTTAGGGTAATACTATATAGTATATATGTATAATGTATATACTTATATATATATATATATTATGTTTTATTATTGTATAAAGAATTAAAATATACAATTGTAATAAATAAGATTAAAATAAATTAAATCATCGAGTACCTAGTTATATTATAACAATTAAAATAGTGTAGATATTTTCTTAGTATAAAACTGTACTTTTTTGTAAAAAAAAAAAAAAAATCATTTTTAAACATGTTTAGAATTTTAAGTATTTCTCAGTAAAACGTGTTCTTTTTAAACAATGTATTTCTACAAAATTAAAAGCAAAGGGTGCACATAATGTATTTTGAAGTTTTATAATTAATGATTTTTTCAAAACTTTTACAATGCTTGAAAAAAGTTAAAAATATATTTCATTATATTATATGTGTATATAAGCAGCACCATATTGTAACATACAGTTTTGATGATCTTTCATCAAATAAAGTTATTTAGCTATAGACTATAACTGATACTACCTATTTATTTTGATATCAATAATCAAAGAACAAAAAAAAATAAGGTAAGAATTACATTTATATTCTGGTAATAAAAAAGTGTACATTTGAAATGATGATAACTTAGCAAATGAGATTATGTAGTAAATTAAATCTGAAACTGCAATGACTGTAGTGTATTATTAGGTAACATGATAAATCATTTTCAGTTATATATATTACTATAATTAATTAATTTTTTCTAAAAATCATTAATTAATGCACAGGGATTGGAACCTTTATGACATTGGTTTCGTTTCTGTTCGTTTTGATTTTTGAAAGAACAAAAACGTCGGTTCCAATTTTATCATTGTCCATTTGTTCTTAGAAAGGACAAAAATCTCAATCTTCAAAATTAAAAATATTTGTTCCTTTGTTTAATATTATTTATTTTGCCTATATTTTCACTCACGTACATTTAGGTTAATTAATTACCTTCAAACAGAAATGTAATTATTGTTAATATCGTAGAATAGAGCATTATTTAGAAAATAAATTACAATCACCTGAAATAGGTCAATTGAATAAAAAAAACCCGCTCTTTTCAACTGTTTGATATTATATTTTTAATATTGTTCAGACAATAAACCAATCAATGATCTACGAGATGACAAAGATTCTTAATATAGGATTCATGTATTCACGGATTCACTTATATATATTATGTATGAGTATATAATATTATATGTAATACCGTAATACTAATACAACTCAATGTACCTATGAGTATATAATATTATACCTATAACCTATTTAGTGTATGTTTTTATATTGCTACACAGTAATATTCCTTTATATTATGTTTATTTATAACAGATGGTAAGTAATATGCGTCCTGAGATAGATGATATTATAGTTTTTGTGAGTAAAAACTTTTGCAGATATTCGAGTTACCTATATATATATTATATATCATATATATACATATATACAATATACTTATTTTATATACATTCATTATTGTATCGTTATTGTATTTCGGGTTGAAACCTTGGTTGGTATTAACCGTAGTCTGGGTTCACGTGTAGTTTATCAAAAACCAAAATTGAAAGAACGAACTATTGATAGACGGTATCAATGTAAAAGTAAATATGCATTGTGACTTGTAGGTATAGGTATAGATACACCAATCTAAGGCAAACGTCCATATACATAATATGCATTATTAAAAATACTATTCAACTCGTGACTACAGTGACTATACAAATGTTATTATTTAAATGGAGTTTTCTTTCGTAATAGAGATTGTGATTATTATATTATCCAAATTGAAATTGTTCAAAATATTTTCTAAAAAGAGTTTCGGGTTCAATAGATAGTTATTTTTTTGAAAAAGATCTAACGGGTATAGGATCTACTATATTTTGAACCTAGTAAAGGCTTCAACATAATTTAAATTTATAATGAACCCAATTCATACGAGTTGTTTAATTGTTTCAAACATAATTATTTGAACAAGTTGAAAAAAAACGAAAATTAAAATAAAAAAACAGAACAATAACCATAAGTATATTAAACTCTGAATTTAATTTTGCATTTCAAAGACCAGAGAATGCGTAGTATAATATAAAATCAACCGTTTTAAAGCATAATAATTATGTGTGTTATGTTTTTAAAAATTCTTTTTTTCCCCATTATTGTGTGTAAAAAATATTTTAAACAACCTAATATAGAAAAATAATATTATTAATCATGAGTTTTCAGACCAATGTTAAAAAATAACGAAGTTTATTTAATTCAATGAGATGTAAAAAGGAATTTGTAACAAACCTATAGAAATTTAATAAATATTCGGTCATGTATTAATTTTTTTTTTTTATACATTATTACTTTAAAACTGCTGTAATATTATAATGGACGCTAATTAATGATGTTTCAACTTGTATTAATTTCTAAATTATTATGACAAGTAATATTATTGAATAGGTATTAAATTTATTTCAATAGTAACAAGAGTATACATTGATATTATGTTATCCATACTTAATTATTATTAACTTTCAATAAAAATGTCATTAGAAACACATTTCTTTTCAATAAATTACATGCATTGTAAGTACTCTTTAATTTAATATATATTACTTATTTTATGTGATTTATATGTTATTATGTGGATAATTAAATTTTTAGATAGGTGCCTATTTCAATCATTATTTATTATTCTTTGAAATAATATTTTATTTATCTTCATCGATTATTTTTTACTGATGCTATTTAGTATTTATAGTAAAAACTAAAAAATATTTTCATTGAAATTATAAAGTACATAATATCTTAACAAAATAATAATATATAATTAATACATAATTATATTGTTTAAAAATTAAATACAAACTAAATGGTTTTGATTTTTACGTCAGTATTATAATAACAGCTATCTCAACTATTTAAGATATTTAGATATTTATTTATTAGAAATTAGAACTGAATAATATATTTTCTAAAATATATTTCGAATTAATATTTTATAATTGTAAAAATGTGTATTTTTTTGGTATCTTATTATAACAATGAATTCATTTTTTTATTATTATTGTTAAAAATATAGTATATACAATTAAAACATATTGTATAATAAATAGTTTTAAAATCATTTTAAGTTATAAATTATTTTTTATATAGATATTACTAAATGTTTTATGATTGGCTATTAAGTTTCAACAAGCGTAATCAATTTATATATATATAAAAAAAAATCTTTATACATATATCGCTCTTAAATATAAGTATAAATTTGTGGCCGTAATATATATTTTACTTAAACATTGTATAACCTAAAACCAAGTTTGGTTCCTATGTTATACAGCAGTGGACGCCGCTTATAATATTCAGTTTGGGACCAGCAAAAACTGAGTCTTAAGCTCTTATAAGCTATAACTGAATAAATCTTTTGGGCAAAGTGGAAAAAACAAACAAAAAATGTAATTAATTATTAACTTTATTTTGTTCTTTTGCATTTACCATTACGTATTATTAAATATATAATACATATTATTAATCAACTTACACGATTGTTAAACTTTTATAATTATTTTTTATTATTATTAAAAATTAAAAAAATTTACATGCATATAATTTATAATATTTATACGAGTATTAAATATTAAAATAAATTTTTATTTTAGTTTGTTTTTTTTTTATTAAGTTTAACTATTTCGAGGGTATATTGCTCATATTTGTATTGTACAATAAAACAACATATAAATTAAATCCAATACAATAAAAATAACTTTTAAAAACTAATTACTTCAAAATGTTATCAAAATATGATATATATAACCAAAAGCGGCGAGTCTTATAATCGAATTTTTTTAAATATATTTGGTTACGTCCTAGCCGTTCCAGACGATTTCGAGTCTAATAAGCGACTGAACATTGTATTCGCGAGCCTTATAAGCGGCGTCTACAATGTGTATGAGAGTTTGAGTAGATATAACAAAGTGTGATAGGCTGTTATCAGGCACGAGTCCATCGAGTCTGGTCTCCCCAATTTTTTCAAAAATTAATCATAAAAGGTTTTGTATATTAATCATGTAAAGAAATAAAAATAAAATTTGTTTTCAAAAATATTTAGACGACTCCCTCAGAAAACTTTTTTTGGTATATACATAGATATTATAACACTCCATCTTGAAGCCTTAGTCAATGTTGATAATTATTTTTGTACTGTGGGAAATGATAAGCTGTACCTATATCAATTGTATGCCTCATAAATTTGTAAAATAATTCGTAGATTCGTATCATCTCTTGTAAAATAATTATATCGATCAAGTTGGGTAATATGTAATAAGTATCCGTTTGCTCACAATAATTACCTTGAACATGACTATTCGGTTTTCATTGTTGTTGTAATGTTTCGGCGTGTTTGGCTCGCTCGATGAACGGTTTTTGTTGACCAGCAATGGATAATTACTGCTCAACGACGAGTCCGAACTCTGTCTGCTGCAGTATTGGCAACGGCGTTGGGCCAACCGGAATGTAACGCTCTCGTAACGCGTACACCGTTCTGATCCGTTTATCTACGGATAACAATAATAAAATTATAGTAATTTTTGCTCATTATACAACTTAATATGTAGGTACATTATTTTTGTACCAAAAACTGCAACGGGTGTTTTTGTCCTCATCAGATATAATAAAATAACCAATTAATAAGACAGACTTAACCTAACAGTAATTTATCATTCACCATTGGCAATACCATTAGCAATTCTACAACTCGTTTTCAGAACAGCGTTTTTTCTAGATACTGGTTTATTGCGATAACAGGATGTATACCATTCAGGATTGACATTAAATTATCTTAAACAATTCTAATAATCATTTTGTACTAAGTTTTTAATGGAACAAGTTTTAAAAACTGTAATCCCAAAGAAAATTTTTACGTCTGTAAATTATTGTTAATATTATCAATAAAAAAAGTATTTACGATATTATTAGATTATTGAAAATTTAAAATATGAACGTTGTATAAGTTTTATGCCATATTTGACTTGTATAGTGTTTTGTGATTAATTATTGTGCTTTTACAACAATGATGTTAGGTACACAGTACATGTCTTGAATAATTTAAAAACTGAAATTTTAGCAAGTTCACAGCAATTGAAGATTAATACGATTTTATTAAAAATTAACCAAACGTTGATGTTTTAATGATTAGCATAAGTACATATAATGTTCAGTACCTACTATAAAACTTTGATTTTACATTATTATTACATAAAATAATTGTTTCAATAGCTTTTAGAAACTAATACGAATCATAAAATTGTATACTTAAAGTATTATGCAGTATTCATTTTGTTTTATATTATCTTATATATTGAAAATAAATTACAATTTGAATGTTAAAATAATTTAAATTTATCGTACTTAAAAATCACTGGGAAAGTTTTTTCTGTCCTATTATTTCTTTTATTTTTGCTTTAATTTATAACTAATAAAATAAAACTTTTGTTTTAAACTCTGATTTTTCGTGGTATAAAATGTTTTTATTTTTTATCAATAAAAGTCGATTTTTATTTTTAAAAATTTCAAATATAAACAACAAATAATGTTATCTTATCCAAATAAGAAATCGATTAATTAAAAAATAATTTATTATAATGTATACCTATAGTATTATAAGAACAATTAGTAACTTTTGTTTAAATTAATAACGCTAACGATTAAACCTTCTACATACCTACACTTAATTATTACATCAATTGAACGCCTTCATATTATGGTAAAATATTAAAACACGCATACATTTTGGTATTTATTACTTAATACCTATATAATTTTAAGATACTTTATGTTTATGCATTAATAAAAAATAATTCAAGGTAGATAAAAACCTTTTTTACGTCTGCACACGGTTTTATTTATTTTTCAAATATAAACAATTAAATTATTTAAAAGTCTTATAAATGAAGGTACCTACCAATCATCTAAATAATAAAAATAAAATGTAATTATTTCTATCACCTTAATACTAGCCTGTTAAATTTTAAATGCACTCCTTTGAATATTATGGAAAAACTTGAGTCAAGAGAAGATGTCAACATTCAATTTCTGTATGATCTTATTTAGATTTCAAAAAGGATAGAATATATAGGTACAGTATGGTGAAATCGTGATTTTTAGCTTGACAGATTTTACCAATAAGAACGAAAAATTTAAATATTTTTTGTATAATTAGAAGTTACACTAGTTGGAGCAATTATAATAAATATATGTATGTTTTTAAAAGTAATAATGAGAGAGCGTTAAAAACTTTTTCACCGTGCATAGTATTTAACAATATAATATTTTACCTATATTATCAGCGTTAAAAAGAGACATTTATTAGACAAAAAACTGAAAATAGATCAACTCCATGTTCATATATTTTACAGACTGCTGTTGTGCCATTAAGGTCATACTGTGCAAAAATTGTTTCATAGTTATTTTATTTTAAATTTTTGGCGAAGCAATGAATGTATTGATTTTAAAACGATGAGCGGTTTTTCTTATTTGTCATTACGTTTTAGAGCAATAAAAATGCTTTGCTTTTCAATTTTGAAGGAGAAAGGTTAATAGAAAATTTAATCTAGTAACAAAATTATCGAGAATAAAAGAAATAATATCAATTATTTATTATATTTTAGTTTTTAAATTAGTTTTTACTCTTTATGTTATGTGCTCAATATTCTGTAGAAAAAATTGAAAGCAGGATAATGTATATAGCCATATACACATTTAGATAAATATATCTTTATATTATGGTCTATTTGAAACTTCTCACAATCACAGACGTAAAAAATACTTAAATGACGCCTTTATTTATAATTTTTTTCTATAAACACCGATAAACTATTTGCTAAGTTAACATTTTTGAAAATTTTAATTTTATATTAAGATTTAAAGTTGTTATACTATACTTCGCCAATAAGCTGTGTAATTTATGTATAACTGAGTAAAAAAAGAAATCGAGTTATCGATGTTCCACTGTATAACATTACGTTGGTGATTAAAAAAAAAAAGAAACTGTATATAATTCGAATCAATATAGGTTACGTCGTATATACAAATATAGCTGTATTAACTACGGAAGTAAGATATCTATACATTTCAGATATACTTAAAAATAGTAAAACAAATATTTTCTCAACCGTGGTTATTCTCAATATGTATATAATACATAAGTACAATGTATACATGTATAATGTATGTACATAAACATAGTTAGTACAGCAAAAAATGGTGGTATTAAATTTAAATCACAGTCATATAATTATTAAATATTATTGTATTTTATTTAGTTGTAATAATATATCCGAAAACAAGTAACTTATAAATGCATTATCACATAATATAATATATATATATACCTACCATAATATTATGAACATACCCGTAGATTACATATGTATATTATAATATAATAGCGCATTATAAATTTAGTTTCGTTATTTTTCCTTTGGCGTTGATTACATATTATATACTGTTAATCCCGTGGGTATTACATACTAATCGGATACAAACATAAACGTGGCGTTTTAATATGATTATTCGCAGGTATTAATCGAAATTTGTTTACAAATGTTTGCACACTGTGCACTACGCGTTAAATCTATACTATCAACAGGCTATGAAGCTTTTGTTGCAAGTAAAAAAAATGAAATGAAGCAATCGGTGCATATAACGTACGAAATGTATTTGTCGTTTCAATTGTAAATAGAAATAATTAAAAAAGTTTTAAAAACACAAAATAAATGGATGCCTATACTATGTAACTAACCATAATTTGGTAGGTAAGAATATTATATTTCATTCGCAATAGACGGTTGGTGGAGTTTATTTACTGTTAAACCTATTATATAAATTTCTGATTAATACGTTTTGCTTTTAACATAGCCAAGGGAGTAATTATAAATTGAAATATCTGGTGTAATATCGGATAAGTGTTGGTCCCCATTTATTTATGTTACTAAATTTTTAAATTTAAAAAAAAAAAAAAAAATAAATAGTTTTCTTCATTAGGTACTATCATGGTTTATTTAATTTTTACTATTTGAATACAAGATTTTCCATAAGTTTAGCTAACAATAATTAATATGACCGAAGTTGAGCTTTGGTCAATTAAAAAAAATGTTATCTTAAACTAAATTTTTACGGAATCTAAATTTCAAGGCGTAAAATAACGAAATACTATCAAAGAATTTTAGATTGTTGTTATAAATTACTAGTCGTAGAAACTTGAAACATACACCAGTTGTTTAAATTGGCAATTTTTGTACAAGATTAATTTTGGGGTATTCAGGTCATTAAAAAATAAACCACCTTTTTATCTACCAATTTAAAATATATATCCTAGGCTCACAAATTATCTTCGTTCAGAATCGTTTTTCGTATGCAATGATACCTATCATTGGATTTAACTTTTACACTCCTACATATAATAATGATCCACATGGTACTTAATGTATAACAGAGTTCACCCACTTGACCACGCTTTTTTTTTATTAACAATATAAAAATTTAGCTCATACAATACTCTTATATGAAATATGATATATTTTGCACTTTTTTTAGTCCCTATAACAATATGACGTTAATTTAAAAAAAAAATTAAAATTCTTGTAAATATAAATTGTATTTATGAAGTTCTAGTGCCCTTCCAAGTCCAGGACATCAGTGCACTTCTGTGTCTTACCATCTCGTGGTTACGCCAGTGAACATGGCAATATAACTTAAATTTAATTTTGATTATTAGATCATTGAAAATATATTTTATGTGATAATTTGGATTCATTGATTAAGTAAAAAAAAAAAGTTTTAATTTATTATAATTTATATAAATACGTGTTTCGGCAGCTTACAATTTACAAAAACACAATTAAATATTTCAAAAAAATTTTTTAAATTAATTGAATCAACATAATAAACTCACTCACTGCCGAGGGTTCTTTAATAAAAATAAAAAAAAAAATTAAAAAATAATCAACTCATATATTATTATAAGTTATATAATATAAATCCTATAATTTTTATGGTTATGTCTTAAATATAAAACATTACTCAAAAATAAAACTTTAGAATCTTGATTAAAAAAAGTTTTATGATATGTAAGTTAGAATGCAATAAAAATTTAAAATAAAAATATTATGATACTTAAATAATATTTTAAAATTTCAATAACCAAAATAAATTCATAAAATTGAGACACATACACAAAAAACTATATTAAATATTATATTTATATATAATATTTACCATATAGATAGCATAGTCATTTTTCAATTCTTTATGATTTGAAAAAAAAGTTTATATAATAACTAAATTTTTTAAATTTACTTTATTAGGAATGAAAAAAAATTAAACAAGTGAGTATTGTACTGTTTTACATTATGTATATATAGTAAATCGTTGTTATAATATTGGTGTGTTAAATTTGATATATTATTATTATTATTATTATTATATTATATTATTATATTGTATACGAAAAACGATTCTGAGCGGAGACCGTCTGTCAACCTATATCAGCAAGTACATTTCATGATATATTTTTTGATTTACATATTAAAGTTCTATATCTTACTTTAGTATAACAGTAAGTTGATATAATTTTTTGAAAAATATTATGTTAGTTATCATATTATTAGTATTTAATTATCATAATAATATTTTTTTACTCTATTGTAACTTATTACTTATTATTTCAACTTATGTAACTCAAATCTAATAAGATATTTCTGAATAAACCGTAAAACTTTAAAAATAGGTAATATCTTAAAATACATTAAAAATATCATTGCGTTTAGTAAAATTAATAATAATATTATCATATAATTATTAAAAGTTTCAAATGCCCACAAATAATGATTTTTGATTTGTTACAAAATAATTAACATCGATATTCATCGTTAAAATACGTTATAATAGTTTGGTTCTAATTTTAACTTCTTCAAATTTCTATAAAAAATAATTATTGCACTCAAAATAAAATATTTATAAGGAATATTATATTACATTTTAATATTATACAATTTTTTAATAGAGAATACTTCTTATAGTTCGTAATTGTTATGATCTTGACTAATTTTAAATGCATATATAAAAAAATGCAAAAATGTACTTATGTGTAGGTATTTAATAAATTTATACAAGGATAAAAATAATTTTTATGGGATCTTGTATCAAACTTTCAAACATTTTAACTCATCGAATATTTTTTTTATTAACATTTATAGAAAAAATATTCTTGTACGTATTATAGACGAGTGTAGTGCACTGTTGAACTAACCCTTTTATACCCAAAGTAGTATATCATAATTATTTATAATTTCTACACTTAATTTAATCAAGATATTATATACATTTTAATAGTCTTATTTTTAAAAAGAATTTGTGTAATAATCATCAATAATATTTGATAATAACTTAATATATGTTATTCTTACTAATTTTTGAGGTTAATATCACCTTACTGTAAAACAGTATTGTTAATAGTTAATGTCTTAAAATCAATCTAAATTTTTAAAAATATAATTACGTATTATATTAAAATTGATAATATGCATAACATTGTTAAGCCATAACAAGTATTTAGTATACTAAATATATTTGTAAATATAATTTTTACTTAATAAAATAATAAACTAATAGTGATACAAATAAAGATGGTTAATTTATCAAGTATTATGATGGATTATGAAACGTAATAATTGCTGGAAGGACTCAGGGAATGGAGTTCCACCTCTTTTAAGAAATATTTATGCGTACATTTACCCTTTTTTGTTATAATTATGTCATAATCAATAAGACATTTGAATATTCAGGTTTGCAAATATTTTTTATACTTTTAAATCCCCTACTTATTTTTTATCGATTCAAATACTAGATATATCTAAGTACGTATAAATATGATAAAAATATTACAGTATATCATATTACATAATACACTACAATTATTTGAATTTAATCGATACAAAATAATTACTTCAACTCATCTATACGGCAATATTTAATTCTAAGTAGTTAGAACTTCTTGAATTATATTTTAACTTTAAAGTAAATATGTTTTCGACGAAACCGTATGCTAATAATACATACAGAGTAATTTTCCAAGAATTTCGAGCGTACAACACGCTCTCCTCAATGTACTTATTAAAATTCTGATTTTAGGGATTTATGGATGTATACTGAAATACTTTAATTTTTTTTTACCATTTAAAAGGAGTACATTGTAAAACTACACGATTGTATGTTATAATATGAAAAACCGCTGTTAATATAATTTTAAATTGAATAACTGGAATAAATTTGAACATAAACTTATATACTCCAAAAAACCGTCTGATTGACAATTTGCAGTAAAAAAAAAAAAGAAGAGCAATCGTCGAAGCTCTTCAAACGCCATAAAAAAATCATCTGAGTATTACAAAAAAAAAACGGTCATAGAGCAGTATAAACGCATAAACAGACACGGAGCGTTATCAAAGGATGACTGCAGTGGGGGTGGTGGGTGGGCGTGCTCGACGAATCCCTCCCCCCTCTGCGCGTGTCATTTTTGGGGTTAATCTCAACACACATTTCATTAAATCGGAATCGCCGGGGGTTCGTGGGCTCATACGAAATGCGGCAGTGGCAACAGACGTCTTACCGGGTTGTACGTGGCGACGAAGTCGGCGGGCGGCGGCGTGACCGAGTCGAACGAGTGTTGGCACTCGACGGACGACATGCGGAAACTGTGCACCGACACGCTGTCGGACTGGTGGGCCGTCATCAGCCGGTGTTGTTGGTGGCCGGCGGCGGACGCCTTGGCCGCGGCCGACTCGCGCAACCGTTTCCGGCTGCACACCACGCGCAGCATCTCTTTGCGGAACGCGTCGTTCCGGAACACGTACACGAGCGGATTGAGCGTGGCCGCGGACAGGGCGCACGTGTACACCACCTCGTCCGGAAGCTGGGTAACGGACACGTGCACGAACAGCGGCGTCCAGCTGAACAGGAACGTGGACAGCACCATCATCGACGTTTTCATGGCCCGACTCTCCTCCCGGAACAGTAGCGCGGAGAAAATAGCGTTCGAGTTGCGCCTGGACAGGTCCGGTTCTATGCACACGCTGTGCTTGCGCGTCCGCAGACTGTTCCTGAAGCACACAGACAAGCGTAATGCGGTCAGGACGTGTTCAATGTGTGCATTATCGTTATATTTTATTATCGTATTATAATAACGGAAGGACGACGAGCGCAAGCCGTATGGACTGCGTCGTAATTATATTGCAGTTTAGACGAGAAAATAACACCCCCCGAGTAAAATCAAAGCGAAATGTGGGCAGGGGTGGGGTCACTGCGATAGATTATCACGTTTTAATAATTTTTGATCGTATATACCTAGGTTAAAATAAATGAGGATTTTCCCCCGGCTCTCTTCGATCGCCAAACCCCTCTTATTGGGAGGGCTTTAACCCTGCGACACAAATCATCTCGCCCCTTTACGTGTGGAAATATTGATGCATAGCATTAAAGAATTTTAATTGTATTTATTGGTACTCAATTTGTATTTTTTTCCCTTTAAAAATGTAAACCCTTTCTTCCTACTCGTTATTTTAAAATTCTATACGACCTATATATATACAAATGAATGAATAAAATATGGTTGTAAGATTATTATTATTATTATTATCATCAGTTATTTAAGTTATGTTGAATGTATATAAACGTATGAGACATTTTTATATACTGGAGTGATACTTTAGTATTAATATTTACATAATATTAGTAAAATATTATTACTTAATGGTAAGGTTCACTCGACACCTATAATACAATTGTACACAAAACGGTTACCTACTTTTTTCTTTTTTTTTTCTATAATATTATCTTTATTTTGTTTACATACTGATTATATTTTTACCAATTGGATATTTTTTTATCTGACACAATTTTAGAAGTTCACCGCCCCTTATTATAATACATGTTTATGCTTACGAAGTAATTTAATTACGCCAACTACACTTATCTTGTTTTTCATGTCAATTTTTTATTTACACTACATATTTTTATTAAGTTCCAACGCATTCTGTATTTTTATATTTTAATTTACAATAATGGCTCGGGAGAGCTGAGAATAAGATACATTAAAACCAATAGAATACAAAATTTTACAACATCTACGTGATACAACACGACTTTGGAAATATATCTCAATAGAAGCATATACGAAACTAATCAATGATGAGTGCCACATACAATAATATATGTATCTGTGTAAAATTTCCAATCTCGCACCGCAAGAAACATTTCAAGCTGTTTTATTTTTATTTTTTTACAACCAGAAAAAGCGTTAACCGAAAAATAAAAATAAAAGCGCACGTTGTCGTCGAAAAACTTGCGATGACTCCTCTGAAACTAAAAATCGTGCGGTGTGCCTGTTTCATCACATGAATTCCGTTGTTCTCCCTAATCGATTTCTCATCTTATAAGATATACATAAGATATACTATATACATTATACATAATACTTATATATATGTACTCGTGGATACACGGTGGCAGCCGAATTCAAAACAGTTATAATTATAATATATATATATATATATATATCGTACTAGGGGCGTTTTTTAGTACTCGAAAGTAAGCAAGTACAACGTAGGGCGTACACGTGTCATGTGTGTCGTAAAACTCTGAGCGCAACTGCTAGTACGCTTTCGAGGTGAAATCGCAGAAATAATATGTAATATACAATTTAGTGTGTTTATGCGTTTTAATCATTTAATGCTTACGCACACGTTTACATTTTAAATTTATTAAATATATTATGTACGTGCACGTGTGAATGTATAATATATTACGTGTTGCACATTATATTTTACACACAAAAGATATATTAGGTATTGGTACATATTTAATGTATACTGCATAGCACTACGCGGCTGTATTATAATATGTATGTCAATGTATAATGACAATTTCTTTGAATAATCGCAAACGTTGAATTACTGCTATACTGCAATATAACTCGTCGTACAATAATTTATTCATATTCATAATGTTCTTGGCACTTTAAATTAGGTTTAACATTAAATTAATTGAATTAATTTAAATTAGGTTAACATTTGTAAACATATTAAAATAATATCACAACGAAAAAAAAATGATGCAACTGTACAGCATACTTAGGTACTTAAGTAGGAATATCTCATACGAGTTTGTTTCAATACATTATAATTGGGTACAAAAAGGTTAACACATGAAAACGGATAGCCTAAGCGCTATTTTAGGGTATGGCTATTTTACTGTCGTTAAACAAGTTCCGAAGCTTCGACGCATATTTTTAAATCGGAAAGGTACGTTAAATATAAAATTTTGTCTCTCTTGCATGGTAACTATGATACATAAGTACTAGAGGATTATTATTACATTGTTATAACATTCTAAAGCGATTCAAAAAGTGATTAAAAATGACCTAGTAAACCGATTTACACACGAAGGTATATAATATTGTTATGTTTATATTATAACCATATCTTCACTTTACTTGTCTACGTAAATTGATAAAAACTTGGCCAAATTAATGAAATGCATATATTCTGTACAAAAAACCGAAAAATGAATCTATAGTGTTTTATATTATTTATATATACGTATTATTTATATGATATTTAATATTTTCGTTTAGATTTAGAATAACCGTACGAAATCCGTTCTCGCTGTTAGCATATACCTACCGGCTACCAAAATTCCCTATAGTATATAGGTAGGATACCAGGTTAATACCTGGCACGATAACAATAATATATTCATATTATCATGTGCATTGTTGTACACATTGCGGTTTATAATTTAAAATTTCCAAATACTGAAATACATTATACGTTATTATATCATATACTACCTATGCGGCGGAAAAAATTCCCGTGTGCTATACACGTAGGTACATAATAGAGAATAATATAAAGTAACGTATATGAATTATGATGTGTTTATAGGACGCGTAACTTTTTATTATTGTATATAATATATATACACTTTCTAAAAACGTGACGAAATATTTATAGGGCGGGAAGGTCCGTTTTTCTACTCGTAACTATATTTTTCACATCCCTACAGCAGTTTAGTTGTATTCGCTTCGATTACACACGTCATTGTATTTGGATGTTTTATTGCCATTTACCTTTTAAACACATATATTGTTAAATACGTATATGTAGTGTGATTTTTTTTTTTTTTTTTATCAAACAGTCCTTTTATCTTTAAATGTATGCTTTTTCGAAAAAAATATTTTTTTTTTTACGTAATTTAGTCTTTATAATATATAATATTTCTAAGAATAAAATATTTTTACTACCTATTTTTAGACTTTGAGTGTCCCGATGAATCTATTGATTTTACAATGATGAGTGTTTTTTTCAAGTGTATGTCATATCCTTTTAAATTAGAAAATTGAAGAAAAAGTTCTTTCTAAGTTTTGCAACCTAAAAATCTACTGGGAAGTCAAATAAATTGTTTGTGAGCTTTGAAGTTTAAATTTTTACGAAAAAAAATAATACTCATATATAAAGTTATAATAATTAAATACTAATAATATAATAAATATTATTATTATTATTAGGTAGGTAGGTATATACGTATTACTATACTTGCATAGAATGATAAACGTAGTATTTAAATGTTTGGAATGCGTTCCTGAATTAAAGTTCTATATAATATTTGTTGCATGAGTGTTTTAACTTTTAAGGGAGATCTTACACGCACCAGGTTCTTTTACTGTATGTATTATAAATATTTTAACGTACAATAATAAATACGAATGTGCTATATATATATATATATATATAATAATAATAATATATACAAGTGCGAACGAATATAAACCTTAGTGTCAACTAAAGCAATGCTGAGTGTACAATATACATAAATACATTAATCGTATTAAAATGTCGCACTCGTCTTTCGTCAAAAACATAAAAAATAATAAAAATAATAATCCTCCTTCGACTCGACCGACGCCTATGGTGTACTTAACACATATATATATATTTACACGAGATCTCCATTCGGGTTGATTAACGAATAAATGACGACTCTTAATAATTTGAATAAGGCGCGTTTTATTTGTTTAACGTCGTTAAACATTTTAAACCGCGTTTATATAATATATTGCAAAGAAAACCCATCGTGAAATATATATTTCGAAATTAAGTATTTTTCTTAATTCAATTCGATTAAACTTAATCCGTAAACCTTGCTATTCAAATTGCTGCATTTCATTTGCGTAAAAAGCTAATAGTTTTTTTTTCAACCACAAACTTCATTATATATCTTTGTGAGTAGCTAATGTTTTAGAATTTTGTATTAATTACCAAACATTGAAAATGCCATGAAAGTTAATATATATAATACTATCTAAATTATCTTATAACTGAATTATAATCATAATACAGTAATTGTTATGTTTAGTATAACTTTAGGACGAAGTTTTTTAATCATTTTTTTTTTTTTTTTACAAATAATAAAGGTCAAATAAAAAAACCAAAAATATTAGCATTATTACCTTTATATTAGCAAGGTTTAAGATTGATGAGTTCATAGTTATTTTTTTTTACCATGACCTCATTAATTAAAAATTATATTAGCTAATCTTATTAGTTTACTTGTAAGGTTATGTTCTTATTAGCATTTATGTTTAGATTATTTTATTGTGATTAAATGTCAAAACTAGAATTTACAAATAATTCCAGAAAATTTTTAAAATAAAAGATAGTAATAGTTATAGTTTATAGTATTTTATACAATAATGTGTTAGTTTTTGTTATACTTTCAAAGTAAATGTAGATAATATTTAATAATTTAATTCCTATGACAATATTTGATTATTGTTAGTCAACAATCAATTTAGAAATTACTTGAACTAATGTACTTAAAAAAAAAAAAATGAATAAAAATAATTAAACGTTTCATTTAAGATTGATGAACATTTCGATGTATAACTTAAAAGCACCACTTAAGGTAAATATATAACAATAAGTTTTAAACATTGTGTTTCTAAGTAAAACAATTTAAAATAGACAATAATATATTTATTAAGCTTTTTCTATATAACGTTCAAGTGCGTATTAATTTTATAACATTTTTACTTTACAACCCTCGCATTATTATTATGAAAACTTTTATTATAATAGATACCATAAAAGTGTAAAAATATTATTATATTTTTTTCCAAATTATTAATTTTATAAGAAGCTTTTAAAGGGTTTCATTGAAATTATTTAAGGATAAATTGAATACTGCAAGTTTGAAACACTTTTTTATTCTTTAATTATTTTATTATTTAATATACATATATAAATTACTATTATCTATCTATATACCAGAGCAAGCTTATGTGCACTACTATTATAATTATGTCTAATAACTTTTACATTGTCTATATTACCTAACTTTGTAATTGGCGACTGCCGTTAATTAATTAATTAAATATATATATATATAATATAATATAATAAATATGTGTGTGTGCGCATATTGTAAGCACAGCGATAGTATATTATTTTACGTTACTAGTGAATATATGACATAATTTTACGTATAAATTGCATTTTTTAAATATAAATAATATATTGTATAATATACTTGAATAATAAAATTGATAAAAGTGATATTGAAAATAGTAATTTATATATAAAATAATTTATATAGAATTGTGTAACACTCTTATTTTTAACCACCATACGTTGAAAGCATATTCATGAATGGAGTAAATGATTGTAGACTTATAGATGATTATCTAGAAATACTATAAAAGTATAAAATATTTAAAATTGAAAAATGGATAAGAATTATAAATTTATAAGTACATAGTAGAATTTAAGCTTAAGTAATATGAGTGTTATATTACCCTTTCAGCAAGTAAGTAACAGGTATAGAAAGTAAATTACTTAGAAATTATTATGTACAATTATGCGCGAAAACGAAAATAACATGACATAATATATTCATACAAAATCGATAGTATTCGTAGTATTCCACTTAGTAATACCATATACTATTTTGCTATTTATATATAGTAGGTAACATTTTACATTATTGATTGCATAGCATATTCAATAGGTACTTGCCTATTTGTCAAATAACAATATGTTTTTGAAATAAATTAAAACATAATAATTCATATTATATAATTATTAATAAATTATCTTTAAGTCTATTCTCAGTAAGAAAATACATTTTACTACAACATTAATAAACATATGACACATAATATCAATGTTTCTAGGAAAATATGAATTAGTTTTATTTTATGTTGAAAATGACCTATCTTGTAGAATTAATGTGTAGCGACATGATGCCACATCTCAATTTTCAAATCAGGAGTTTTCATATATTAGGTAGAATGAGAAAAATATGACTAACGGTCTATGAAAAGTTTTCGGTTGAATGATCACTATAAAGATTTTTTAATAAAGCGTATCTTGGAATCCCATAAAATGTATATATTTAAAAAAAAAAAATCAAAATCTAATAAATAGTAATATAATATAAATGACGTAAGAGTGTAAGACATTGTCCCGAGGAAGTATCATCCATATTATGGCCTTGAGATAAACACAGAGCTTAAAGCAAAAAGAGCAAAAATAATACATATTATAGATAGGTACCTACTATGCTTGCAGTTTTAAATAATTTATTGTGCGTATGAGTACGATCAATAAATTCTAATAAAACAAATTCAGAAAAGCCCCATTGCCACCACGTCTATGCGCGATGCTTCTTAGATAAAACTACTAAATAATATTGTATTTTTTTTCTCAAAGACTGTAGCCGGCTGCTCAAATATATACCCTAACTGCACGGGGACAAGGACAGAAATGTATTATAACCGAACCTGGTTTTATCTCTAGCATTAACCCGGCTGGGCATTTGTGTAAACTCGACATCGTCCAGATAATGTCGACCTTAACCACAAAACCACGATACTACACCCCCCCCCCCCGCGCGTAGTACTATGATAATATAGCATATTATTATAATGTGGTGTGTAATATGTATTCACTGCTGTTGAACACTTCATAAACAATTATTCGTACACACGGACAACGGCAATAATAATAACAATTCATCACTATGTATAATGTGTAGACCATCATGCGTTATAATATTGTATAATATTATGTTACCTAGGTATATAATAATATATACGACCTGTTATATTGTTAATGATGAATGCATGCGTTTGATCAATGCGTTAAAGGGAAGATGATCTAACATGTTTGTACACTGTGGCTATAAATCGAAATTAACCCCTAATAATACTTATATACTATGTCGAAACTCGTGTTTTCTATCCAACCTAAATTTCCTATAAATTAATATTATTTACTATTTAATTCTCGCACTAAATAAGAATATTTCGATGATGTTAATAATTAGTATACTCATGTTATCATATTATTATTTATTAACTTATGCAATTTTGTGAAGTATTTGAGTAAAAGTAATACTTTTAAATATTTTCAGAATGAAATGCTTTTTTGTATTGAATACATTTGGTTTTTTTATTTTTCAAAAAATGTTGTTTTGAAGTATAGATTTTCTTACTCCAATCTAAAATATAATTTTTCTGAAGTGTAATAAAAAATTATTAATTTCATAAATAAGTATAAATTACCATATTATATTAGTATATAATATGTATATATACTACCTATGTTTCTTATGTTAATTAAAAATCTATAAAATAATAACCACAAATATTTAAAAATTGTTCTAAATACGTTTTAAAAGTATTCTTTAGAACACTTGTATTATACATAGTGTCTCAACTTGATTGCTAGCTTTATAGATGCAACTACTTTAAAAATTTAAAATTTACAAAACATTTATTTTTTATTTTTAATACTGTAGGTTATATATTATTATGATTTTTAATTTAATTTTTTTGTCATTAATTTCAAAACAAGCTGCAATTAAAATAAATTTTATAAAAAGAAATGTCTGTCTCAGGACTTTTAGAAAACATAAAACCGACGCATTTTTATTCTTTTAAATTATATTTTGAATTTACGTTGAATTGAAAAAAAATGTTGAACTATAATAATTGTACAAGCTCTTTATTATATAATATAGTAAAAACTTTTAAAAAACAACACATCCCTATTGAGGTACTAAAATTGGTCTAGAATGGAATACCAAAAGCTCGATCTGACTACATTATATTTAGAGGCGATTTATATGATAATGCTACCATATAGCGCTATTTTTCTATTTATTATTGTTGAAGAATTTATTCGGAATTATTCGGAAATAAATTCAACGAACAATTACCAAAGAGTCCAAAAGGATGAACACTATCGTTTTTGTTATTAAAAAAATAAGATTTATTTTCAGAATTTTTTTTATTTTTAACGAGTGAAATTATTGGGGTTAAGTATTAAGTTGTGTTGAATTTACCGTTTATATGTTGAATACTTCAAACAAAAATGTTATTGATGTATATATTTCTTGTTCTCTAGAGTTACATAATGAAACGAAGTAATTGGATATTATTTTTGAATAAAAATATTATGAAGACATAGCTAAATTTAAAAAATAATATGACGTTGATATAGTTTAAATGTAAATATAATATATAAGTATTATTAATTTTGTTATATAATTAACTATAATTAACTTATGAGGGTTCATAAGTCATAATACATCTAGATAATAGGTAATAGGGGAATCTGGGATAAAACATTTAATTCCTTGTACTGTATTAAATTTTTGTAACAAACCAAATTATTTATATATTTAATATACATTAAATTTCTTATAAGTTCAAAATTATTTCATATTGAACAATTTACTGCATTATTGAAATAGAAAAAAAATCTGATTTTTTCAAAAACAGTAAGACACTGATATTATTTTATATCAACTAATGGAATTATCATACAACTAATTCTTTATTAACAATCATTTTATTGTCTAAGATAAAGTGTTCTAAAGACTTTTTGCAAAAATCATAATAACTGACTTCCAAGGTTTGTGCGGTTTTAACTTATGTACTCATTTTACGGTCTCCTGTTAAATGCATGACACAAATACTATAACATAGTCTTACATAAAATAATTTTAATTCAATTTTATTCAAACATTTCAAACCATTAGTTAATATCATATAGTAAACCATTTCAAGTTTGTATTCAATTATGACTTGAGAAATTAAATTAAATACCTTTTGTGAAATAATAGTGTAATAAAATAAAACATAATGTTTGTTATTAAAGTCTACATAAACAACGTAATAATATTATAATGTCGTATTTTAATAAAATTTTTACACAAACCAATTTAAAAGAAAAATAAATAACGCGGTATATATTATGTGTTTATATCATAATATGTATCATAACAAGTATAATAATATTATCATAGAAATATTTAATAAAAATATTATAATATAATTATTATTATCACGTAGATAGTTATAATGCTTTTAGTTTTATACGATTTTTACGTTACTGCTAAAAAAAACAATTGTTTTTTTATTCGCTTCAATTCGGTTTATACGGTAAGAAAAAAAGGACACATCGGATATACTTTACTACATACATCAGATAAAAGGATAATGGTATTCATCTGTCGGATGTCGCATGTATGTATGTGTATACATTTTTTTTCGGTGAGCATAAATCGTCGTTTGTTGTTATTGCGAATTCGAGCATTTAAACGTGGTTTCCAGACACAGGGACTCGAATAGGATCTGTGGTGTATAATAATAGTCTGTCGGCTTTTAAACCTCACTCACAGTATGCGTAAATAATATATATTTAGAGACTGTCTGGGCAACTGAATCGGACAACTCGGTTTTTCGAGATATAAGTATATATATCGTGCTATACATGTAGGTATATATATATTATTTAAACTAATACTTACTTTTTCTTGTCGTGTACAGGAAAAGTGGTAGGTATAATATGTTTCATTGTACCGTATTTTGTCGCTTAAACGAGAATCATACATTTGTTTATGCATTCCTTATATTTTTAAATGTAATTTTAAATTTACCAGTGTGTTGTACGTTCCAAGTTCCAACTTGAGAAACACGCAAACATCTGTCATATCGTATAGAACTCAGTAGTAGAATTAGTAGATATATATAATTTGATATAATCTATTTATAAATTGCAAATTAAAAAAATTTGGTCAAGTGAGTAATGTTTTGCTGTATGCCTGTATAGTAGATATCGAGTAGACATCAGAGTAGATCACTATAATGGATGTGTTAAAATTAAATGCAATGATAGCCAATAGGTATTCTGAACGGAGATGATTTGTTAGCCTAGGATATTATATTTTCCACTGGGTGGTGAATAAAGTATTTTATGTTTTAATGACATTTATACATTATACCCCAAAATTAAATCATGAACAGAAAATTAAATTACAAAAATTGGTGTATATTTCAAGCTTCTATGACTAGTGATTTTTAACAATAATAAAATTCTAAAATAATTTGAAATTTATTTCATAAAAATTTAAACTTTACATACAATTTTTTTTTAATTGGGCAACGTTCATTTTTTTTTTATAATTAATATTGTAAACTAAACTTATGGAAAATCTTATATTAAATTTATAACTCTTAGCTATTTATACAAAATTGCTTTTACATTTTTTATAACAAAATAATTTGAAAATATTTATGATTTTGACAAATTTTATCAATATTTGAACTCCAAAAGCTTATAAAAAAAACTGTGAATATGTATTCTTATAATTTTTGAATCACTTAAAGATTAACTCGTGAAAATGTTGTATTCAATATTCAAGTATTTTGACTTAGCCAAAAAAATGTTATCGACATTTACAAAAAAAAAAAAAAACTAAACAATAAACAAATAGGTACGAATATTTCAAATGCCTATAATTAATATCCTTAAAATAAGCAAAATATTTTGAAAATTAAATTATGTAAAAAAATTTTAATCTAAATAACTGATGAAAGTTTTAAGTATCTATGATTTATACTTATACTCATACTTTTTGAATAATCACAAATATTTAAAATCGTTTGAAGATAAATCGTTATCGTTACGCGATTTCATAAAACTGTAAAACTCAGACGCTTATAACATTTTTTTCTACAACGATGCTTCAAGTTTTATCTATAGTTATTTAAAGGAAAACTTATAGAACACTTTATATTGAATTCTAAAGTTAACTTAAATAGTAATCAATAATCGATGATTGTTTATAAATAGATATTTTCAAAAAAAATATCCTAGAAAATAAAGAAAAATGATTTAGGTAATACTCAACATTTATGAAAAACGTGCATACATTATATATGTGGATAATAAAACTATTCAAATATATACAGAACATAAAATAAATCATGATTCAGTACCTATGCTATTGTTATTTTAAGTCGAATAAAGACTGAGAGAGCATACTATATTATCAAATCAAAAAGGTCCATTTACAGTACATACTTCAAAACTTTCATCTTTAATATCAAAAGTATGATTCAACACAAGAAAATATCTGAAACATAATAATATCACTTTTTTAAAAGTCAAGTGCGTCCGATTTTTTCTGGTACCAAACAATCCATTATAAGGACGCTACACACATGTCACTCAGTGCAGTCAACAGACGATATATAATTAATAGTATTTTAATGTTTCACAAATGATTACTGTTACAACTTTAATAACATTTAACATAATATAGCATAAAACTGATATACTAATGTTAATAGAGAAATTAAAATAGATTACGGTTATGAGATACACGGTATTGTATGGAAATAAAATATTATAGATTATGAGATTTTTAATGAAATTTGTAAATAAAATCTTTGATATTGAAAATGGTGACTATTGTGAGAAGTTTCAAGTTTGTTGTAAATGTATTTAAAAAAAAAAAAAAAAAACGTTGAATATCAAGATTAGAGGGTTTAATAAGGTTTTGAATTCATTCATAGTTCTAGATATGGTTTTACCTTTTTTGTTTCTTTGTGGACTTTGTCAGTTCTCTGTATACTGTAACCTTTATATGATGCTGTATGTTCACCAGAGTATAATGTAAAACTATAGCTGGAAGACTACGATCTTACACGCGTCGCCTATTCAAGCCCACTTGGCCAGCCACGCAGTGTGTAATATGTGCGTATATGGGTGTAACACTCACTTGTAACAGCAAGTGGACAGATTCGCCGAGCAAGTCCTATGAGTGCTATTGTACGGTTGTGTATGTGTGTATGTTTGTGGGTGTATGGCCAATCGTTTCCCATTGGTGACCGTGAAGATAATTATATTTATACTGCACGACGATGCTTTTGGCCAATGTCAACGATAATAACGCAATCGTCTTGTCTTACCCTTGTCAGGCTTCATCGTCGTTGTACAATATATTATACCGAGTGATTATTTTATCGAACAACACCCTTTATTTAAAAATCTATAAACGTTTTTAAAAATATTTTTTTTTTTTTTACATTATTTCCGGTCAAAATAAAACTGTGAAATAGAATATTTTTCGGAGTGTTTTCATTCGAAATGAAAATGAAAATGAAAATGAATTCGGTGTTCGACTGTATGAGTATTTCTTTAATTTACTTGTTTTAATGGTATGTTCATAATATGTTGTCTCCCTACTTCCTAGTTCCTATAGATTACTTCATTTCTTCATTTATAATTCATTTATTTATAATAATTCATTATACACTCACTTACAGCATCTACTGTTAGTGTAAAATATATAGAAATATATTTAACCATAATATAAGTACCTATATAAAATATAGGAAAAATCACAGCAATATTAAGATGTATTTGTCTGATTACATATATAACTAACGATAAGTGATAAGTTGGTTTTAAACATAAATTTATCATAAAAATAATTATTTATAGACCGAAAAATATTTAAATAGGTAATGAGATATCCGAAAATGCAATTGATGTCGTGGTACGATAACACAGAGACGATAAAAAGGAAATAAGCAATAAAGTATATCAAAGTCATTTTCTATGGAATGAAAGCATAATCATGAAATGTTATTAAATATATAATATAATGGTTAAAAAATCTCAAAGAAGTTTATATGTATATATATACATATATAATATCTATATTAAGTCCAAAAACCTATGAAAAAAAATAAATATACAAAGGATGATAACAAATTTTATTTTAAAATAAATATATAATATGGTTTATGTTACAGATCAGAAACCCATAATATTATGTTTTAGTAATAATAATTTCACAATGCTTATTGTGTATTACTACACTAAAAGTAAATCAAATATCAATTTGATAAATTAAGTGGCTCGACTGTTTATCAGGACAACAAGTAGACAATAGGTACAATAATATTATGTTACTTCGTTTTCTTTGTTTTACTATTTTATGATAAAATGTGAACAGTTAATAATTCTAATAAAAGGATACACATAATATATTATCGCCGGCTGATTTTTATAACATTTTGTTTCAAATAATAAATCAAATGTTATGGGTATTATTAAATGTGTCAATTTAAAGTTTTTGAGGATTTAAACAAAAACATTGTACCTAGTTTTGACACTAGAATATTATTCCAGCCAAAATTGGTCCATACAACGCATGTAAATTAATTTCCTGAACTTCAAAATGTCTTTGCATTCGTTTCAACACTTGTTTCATTTTTTCTTTTTTTTTTTAAACACCAGGTATCAATAGATTTAGTTCCAAACATAATATTATGGATTATACGTTGCACAAATAATACAAGTATTTTTGATAATTTAAAATTATACTAATATTTTAGAATAGTATAATATATCAAAATTTAATATAACCTATATTAAAAAGACTCCTGCATGAAAGTAAACACATTTCTTAAGACTATTAAAATTTAAAATGATTACAACAACGGATATTCTTCGGAATCTTTTCCAAACCATTTTTATTGTAATTCAAAAACGAATAGATATTATTTGAAAACTTCACCAAATGTTTTTATTATTGTTCTCTGTATATGTTATAATTTTTTAAATGTTTTGATTTTTTTATGAGCATGATAAGTTTTCGATTTTTTTTTTTTATGAATAATGATAAAAAAATTATAGTTGAGCAAAGATTCTTGAAAAATTGATACAAGATTTCTTATAAGTTTTTCTTATTGTAGTTAAAAAAAAAAATAAATAAAAATCGTTAGTCATAATTCTTATTATACTCATTTAAACTTCAAATTTTTACGAAATACCTATGTCAAAATTTCAAAAATTTGCAAATTTTTAGTTGAATATTTATAATTTTTTTTTTTGTAATAATATCTTTAGTTAAAAAATTCAACACTAAGTTTTCCATAACTTTTCCTTTAAATAATAGTGACCTACTGTACAGCAGAACATTACTCAATTGACCACCCTTTTTTTTTTATATGAATTTGAAGTTAAAATTTTTTACAAAATTTGTTAAAATCTAAAAAACGTCAAGTTGCTGTTGGTCACTGTATAATATATACACAGGTATAATACATATTTTGTATAGTCAATAGTCATGGCTCAAAGATATTTTAATCTTCTATAATTTCTATGTTCAAAGTAAAATTAGATAAAGGCTATAAATTATATATGTAGAGTTTATAAAATTTATGTAAGTCTATTATATTATAAATTATAGTAATAATAATTATTATTGTTAATAATTATTTTTATTATAACTATTATTTAACTCATTACCATTTAATTTACGTAATTAATAATAATCCTATTATTCATAAATATTAAATAACATAATAACGCAAATTTCAAAATTGTTTAAATCTCAAGTGTTTTGCATAATTTATAAGAAAATCATAATATTCATGTAATAATAATATGTAGTAAGTATATGAGTATTATTTCATTTTCGTTCAAAAAACAAATGCTTGTTTAACAGTCAAAATACATATATTATTTTTAAATTAAATTTTATATCAGGCAAAAGTTCAACTACAATTTAATAATAAGGCGAAAACGGTATATTTTTTCAATGTTCTTTTTTAGTTCAGCAGACATTCCCATCAACTATGTATTACGTTGCTCGCAGTCATGTCGAGCGTTTCAACATGTCCACAACTTGGCCCGTTATTTACACACTAAAACTTTTTTCATAAAATTAATTTGCTTCCGTTTTATTATTATTATTATTTGTATCTTATCTCTTTGAATTCGTATTTTGTAGAGAGTAATAGATCGTAATTATTCACCATTTTCTTGATTATGCATTATAAATACCTACCTATACAACCTACTCAAACTTCAAAAAGCTAGTAAATATCTGTAAATTGTCAACGTTGTCAATATTGGTAGACCACACACAACACACTAAAAGCAAACAACTAAATTATGCAAAAAAAAAAAACAATTTAAATTCAAAATTATATGAAATGACATTTGAAATAAAAATATGTTTTACTAATAAATTCTATACCTGAAAATTCCAAATTGAAATTTATGAAATGTATCTGATATTATATAAATATTATTATTATAAGTACCTAATTGACTAATCGTCACCTTGTTGGCTCTAACTCAATAGAGTTAAACTTAACTACGATAATCACCAAATTAGATTATATCAATACGTATACATTTGAACATTTTAATAATTAACTACAAGACATGTAATATATTTTTGACTGAGCTTAACACGTGTACTAGACTGATTATTATTCACATATAGAACTTGTCTAATAAATTTGAGAAGTAAACTAAACACATACCTAATATGTCACAGATTAAGTATAACAGCAAACAATAACATACAATTTAATCTAATTTTGTCGATTTGACATAAATTAATATTCAAACATAATTATTTGTTTACCTAATAGAAATTGCAGTAATACCCAAACCGTCAAAACACTTGTTCAAACTAGCGTGGACAAAATTGATCCATAATCATAAATAATATACATAATAAACAATATAATTCTGTTATTATTGACAAATATTAATATTACACAAAAGTTATGTTAATTAGAGACCACAACTATTGAGTATAATTTTTCATACAAGGTAATTTTTTAATCTAATACTTTTAATAGTATGTATGAATATTATACAATCAATGTATTATAATACAATAAAAACCATTATTATACCTCAATAAATTTTTGATTTTTACATTAATTATTGATAATAATTAATAAACGATTATTATGATGATAATAACAATAGTAATTTTGTTTATAATTACATTTTATATTAATTGTTTACGCCGAGAGCTTTTTCAGCCTATAGAAACAATCAATTTTCTCGTAACATGGTATTAATATTTATATACATACAAAATAATGACTTATTTATTGAGTTACAGTAAATAATGATAATTCCCAGAAATATCGTGCATTAAATTGTAATACAGTTAATATGCTAATATTTTTATGTTGATTGCGTGAAATTTGTATAAATAATTATATTTATATAATCATATTGTATAATGTACACTACTTATATGTTATTACTTTTTCATACGATAAGACTCCTGAAATATTTATTAATAAAATTCTTTAGTAGAATGACTTTATATATAAAACCGCTAACCTATTTTATTGGTTTCACATGATGCATATATTTTTTTGGGTGAAAGAAGTTATATATTACCTACAGATTTAATATGGTAACACCTAGAAACCTAGAAGAACAATAATGTCCTCAACAATAGGACTCTATAATTTTATTATCTCTGTCTCTAACTCTTATTTTATTTAAACAGACTTAAAATAAATTATTGATTTAATATCAAATGAAAAAATTATACTTTTGCAGTGTATATACCCATTTTTATAAAAGGAAATGTATTATTGGTTAGTATAATACTGAATACCAATAGACAATAGTACTTACTAGTAATTTATAGATTTAAGGTATTTGTCCATACTTTTGTTAAAATCGAATAGTGAATCTGCTAATAAAATCATGAGAAAAAAAATCGAAGTCAATTTTTTAAAATAGGTAACAATTTTAATCGTGGTATCTATATATACATTACAATATGATCTTGTTATTATCCGCAAAATAATTCATTACTTTCAAATTAATATTTTGTTTTTATATTTACTATTTTGTTTTGAATAATAATTATTGAACTAATTATATTATTAATGATTATACATACGTTAGGTTTATTATGATACCATTACCTACAGGTTTTTCAAGTATACTAATCAGATTTTAGTATCGATCATAATTAATACCTAAATACCTAATAAAGTAATAAATTATAGTTAATGTCTATGCAATATTGGAAATGTATCATTTTTAGTACACGTTAATACGTTATTATGTAGGTACGATGTTCATAAACTCGCTCAGTTGCTTCTATTATAAAGAATTATGTACTTACATACTATAAAATAAAAATAAAGAAAAACACAGTGATTATCACAAAGAATTATTCATAAGTCCTGTAAAAGTGTTATTTAAAAGTGTCGCGACTGGTGAAAGACTGCCAATATACAGTCTGTCTCCTTGGTAATTGTGAACGCAATCTTAACATATTTAATTTTTATATTTCACCACTAATTTAAGTATATATATAATATATAATATACTTTTAAGTTAACATCAAAATTTTAAAATAACTATAATAATAAAATAATTGTCTTGGGCATTTCATGGAGAATGCAAATTAGTTTGTATTATTTTGTTATTGTATTATATAACTATGATATACTTTTAAATGTCTCTTAAGATTTATTCATGTTTTACTCTGTTTATAAGTCACAAGCTATTGTTTTGCAACTGACAGTTGTTGCATTCATATTACAAAATACTGTATAATTGAAGATTAAATAGCTACTTATTTTTATTTGTTTTTTTTTTTTTTGAACTTCATTCACCATGCTTGAGTTTTTTACTAAAATAAGACAAAAAATCTAAAAATTGATATAAGCAACCTAGTCACAATATTAATTTATTTTAAATAAAAACTAATAACCATATATATATAATATATAATATATATATATTTATATTTGATGTAAAAGTAAACTTTAATTAATAGTATTAAATTTAAAAAATGAACTACTGTGGAAGATAATTCTCTAGTAAAGAGTAGTACAATTAAATAGTTATACTAATCTCTAAATATTTTGTTAAGCAAAATGTATTTTAAGTCATGTAAAACTCTTACTAACATTTTCCTATAGATTTAGAATATTATTTCATGGCATTTATTTTTTTGAAATTTTTATAAGAAAATATTAGCAACAATTCAAATTTAAAACTTATACATATTGATTAGTATAAAAATATAAAAATACAGCAATTTATATTAATTTTATAAATATCTATAATATATTATTATGCTTCACCACGTCTTACTCTTTAAATGAGTTATCGTAGAAATTCATTTATAACATAAATTCTATATTTTTTTAAACAATTTTATAGTAAAACTTCCATATTATAATCAAAAATGTATAATTTATAAAAAATATATTGCGTACAATGTATAGTACCTAAATACAAATTAAAAGATTTATAAATTAATTAAATACTTATTTTCTAACTAAAATTTATTTATTGTATTAAAATATACTTTACTTTAAATAAATAATATTAATTTATTTCATATTATCATAATTTTTTAAATAAAAATAATAATAACATTTTGTGATATTACAAGGTCTGGTCATTATAGTTTTATATTTCATGTCCATGAACATTAAACATATTATAATAATATTAAAATATAATAATAATAATATTCAAAATAATTCGTTTTGTATTACTCATGTTTTTCGCTTAATTTTAACTGTATAATTAAATGTATAAAATATTTTAATCTGATAGTACGTCATAATATTATACATAATATTATAACACACGGTTCATAGAAGTACACCTTCAGAAGTAGTAAAGTCGAGTTCGAAAATGTGTGGAAGTATCCCATTAGGGGACTCACGTAATGTTGAAACAGCAAATGACATATTATAATAATATTAAAATATAATAATAATAATATTCAAAATAATTCGTTTTGTATTACTCATGTTTTTCGCTTAATTTTAACTGTATAATTAAATGTATAAAATATTTTAATCTGATAGTACGTCATAATATTATACATAATATTATAACACACGGTTCATAGAAGTACACCTTCAGAAGTAGTAAAGTCGAGTTCGAAAATGTGTGGAAGTATCCCATTAGGGGACTCACGTAATGTTGAAACAGCAAATGACATATTATAATAATAATATAATACAATATATTATATCACATCTAAAAGGAGATGATTCATTTATGACATATAATGCGCAATATTAAACTACACACACGATAATATTATGAAGAATCCGATGGAAACTTCGTGCAATTAACGGCAATGACTTTTAAACCAAGTAAATTTGCGAATGTATTTAAAATTCATACCACCATCACCAGAAATATAATGTACACTCTAGATAGAATTAGTTTAAAGAATATATTATATTAAGAAGAGAACGAGTGCGAGAAGAAATGGAATTATGTAAATATGTAGAACGATAATAGCTTATAAAAACTTAATTTTGTGTATATACCTATATTATAATCTAAATTAGTTCAAATGATTAAATAATCCTTTTGATAGTTTTTAATTAAAATTCAAATATAAAATTAATTTTGCGGTTAATGTCTAAAATTACAATTAATTAAGTACGTAATTTTATTTTGAATTTAAATAGGCAGATTGTATGGTAGCTTCATGGGCTTTAGTTGAATAAAAGTACTTACAGTAATATAATCCATAATATACAATGTAAGACGGGTTAAAAAGTTTGTTTTTTTTTCTAAAAAAAAAAAAGCTAATTTTAATGTAATCCACATGATATAATATTATATAAAAGTATAAAACCTATTTTCTTTTCTAGTCTAATCCTGTGAATTGTGTTTAAAAATACACATACACTTGTTTATAGTAGTTATATACATATCGCAATGTTTGAATCAAGTTATAATATTTTCCACTTTAGTTCGAAGAATAATAAATAATACATTTGATTATTTCCTTCGTAGGCAGATATAGAGCAACTATCTTACAGTTATCGTTAAAATTTTAGCTTTTAAACCACAGCTTACTAATTACATCAGCAGTTACCTATTGGATTATATTTATAATAACCGTAAAGAGCATTTTAATTTTACCATTTATAAAATAAAGTTAGGTTAGGTTATACACTATAGACACTATAGACTATACTGTAAAGAACCACATATCAAAACTTATTAGTTATTATGTAATATAAAAGTTGTTTTTTATCTATTACCTAGTTTTCGTTAAAACTGGAATATTACTAAACATGTCAGTCTGCCAAATTTTCAAAAACATTTTTTGATCAGACACATTTTGTTTTACATACTAATTGCTGATAAATTTTAAACAAAAATCGTTGTATAATATTTCCATAGAAAAAAAAATGTAGATATATGTATTAATAAAACTACAAACGAATAATAATATTTATCAAGCTCTAAAACCGTAAAAATATATTCTATTTTCAAATCAATTTGAATGCGCTTCTGTGTTTATATTATGTATTTACATTTTGGAGATATTACAGGTATCTACCATAAAATATATTATTATGAATATCAATTCATATATATATATATATATATATCTTTATACATCTAATTTTTTCCACCAAATATCTTACGTCAAATCTGTGTTATTTTCAAAGGTTACCTTACTTACGTCTTAAAATGAGAACAATTTACGTGTTTAATGCACTTACATTTGTACAATTTAGTATTAAGTTAATACACGCACGCACACACGTATTGCACGTTATAATAACAAATAACAATACTAATATTATTATGTAGGTATATTGTAGGTACTTTTATTTTCCCTCTTCTAAATTATACGCAAGATACCTCATGCACATTGAATATTAAAACTTACACCGATCGTATATTTTCGCTGAGAAGAACATAGTACCTATTATTTATGCCACTTTAATCGTAAGAAGTACATTGTAAATCCCAGCGTCTTTATTTTATTTTGTTATTTTGATACCGTCCATTATAAATAAATCAACTCGTTAAATAAGTGATAATAATAAGATTGGTTTAGAAATCGTATAACTATACCACCGGGCACTGACACCTATATAGCTATAATAATGATTATTAATGTTCACGGAAGTCGGAAAAAAAGACTAAATATAACTGATTAAAAATTTTCTCAGTACATTATTAATGAACGTACTCTACTGCAACAATTACGGGAGACACTAGATGATCTCCGAGTATGATTCGACTACACTCATATATTATTTTAACGAAATAAATAGCTGCGATTAATTTAACTAGAAAAACTGGACCAACGATAACGTTCTCGTCATTACAGAACGTTGTATAGTTTTTAACTCAGTCCGCCGCAGTTGTAACTGTACTTAAATAATATATAATATAATAGAAGTCGCTAATTATTTTTTGTATATGCGTAACTGCTACCTATATACCTACTAGTTGTTCTCAAAATCATTTTCCACTCAAGACTTAATCATTAGCAACTAAAAGTTGTAGTCCGCGTTTGATATATATTTTTTTTTGCTTTATACTAAATATTTTTCAGTAATAAGTAGTTTTAGATGCAAAAAAAACAAATGACATAGATCAAACAGAATAAAAAATAATATGCACTTTTTTTGTAATCATTATTTCTTTTCTAAAAAGTTATACTTATCTTAAGTAGGTATTTTTTATTTTTGTATTAAAAATATTTTTATTATTTTGAAGAGTTTGGATAAAAAAAATTTTAATTTTCACGCTTACCCTTCAGGAAAACATTGCTATATTCTATAAACGCCCAATAATTGTAACGTATAACCAAACCAACAATGATGTATATTTCAGTAACACTATATAGTTAGAATAGTATAATCTTAAATTATTACTTTATATTTAAGATTCACGACAAATATTAAAATATAAAGTGCTTGATTTATTCATTTGTTTTAAGCCCGATATTTGTATTACTATTTTATTATAATATTTTATAGTTGTAAGTTGTATACTTGTATAGCATATCGTGTAACTACCTGTACTCTGTAGGTAGTACCTAACGAATAACGAGGGTTAATTAAATGCGCATATTAGTTTAAAACTGTTATTATTAGTATATATTATTTCGGTAATAACAAAACATAATAATGTAGATTAACTAGCTCCTATCTCCCTTGGGCGTCGCACCGCACGGTTTGGAAACTATGCACTGTTCTATAATATTGGTGGTTGGGTGTAAATGTATGGGACATTTTTATAATTTTGTAGAAACGCAATTTTAAAAACATACCCACAATCCACATTAAGCCCATGATAATAATTTCAAGCTCTCAGTACATATATATACACAGTGATTAAAACGTGAACATCGTCTACGGGGTGTCCGCTGCAGTAAAAACCTATGCAAAAACATTAACCTAAATATTAATACAATAACACGTATAAAAATACTTGTTGAATTTTTTTTAAATGTTGTTTGTATTTTGTAAAAAAAAAATTGCTTTTCAATTCAAAATAGAAATTATTTGATTAAAAATTATAAATAAATATTTATTTAAATTAAAACTTTTATAATATATATTATTTAACATTGGTCGACCAAAACCTTGTCCAAACTATTTTGTATTCAACATTGCTCATTATAATATAAGCTTTTACGTGTTGTTATTATAAAAAGCATCCTTTATGTCTATACACATTAAACTTATTTCAGGAATTCCCGAGGAATATCTAAGTTCTATTTTTCTACCTTAAATAATGTATAATGTCTTTAAACAAAATATAATTATGTTCCTTTAATTAACCAAGAATACTTTCAAAGGCACTTAAATCATCACTCACAAAAATCAAGAAGTTTTAGTTGTTCTATGTTTTATAATTACTTTTTAGCTAAATATAGTATAATTTTATGTAATAGCGATATTTTTATAGATAAAAATGTTATGTGCTTCTGCAATACGTTTCATAGATACTTATAATACAAGTGTATAATAACAATACGCGATGTGTGAGTGAGATATAATGAATAGTTTCTTTTTATTGTATTTTTACTTTTTTAAAATAGAATTATTCATCTTTTTTTGTTTAAGTATGAAATAAAAGTGTTTTTAAATACCTAGTATTTAATAATATTTAATTTATTGTATTGTTGTATTATATTAACTATAAAACACTATATTAAACTTATGCACTATGGGTTCATTCATTAAAATATAAAATAAAAATGTGTGCAAGTGGGTCTGCTGTACAATAAGTTTCGAGTGGTAACTGTTATAAATGTGTTCAATTTGAAATCAATGATGTATCATTGTATACGAAAAACGATTCTCAATGAAGAAGGTCTTTCAGAGTATCAGCCTATATCACGAACTATATTTCATGATAGGTTTTTTGATATAGTTATTAGGGTAATTTATTTTACTTTTAGTATTATGGTAGGTTGATATAATTTTTTCTGAAAAAATTATATTTTTTATATTAATAAAATAAATAAAAAATAAAACAATTCAAATTATTTTACCAACTATATAAAAACCACGAGATGGTACATTATTGTATCTTGTCCACCGTAGTAAACAAAAATCGATATAACTAAAACTGGTCAATGAAAATGTTCTAAGTTTTGAACACCGTTAAACCGAATATTAAATAACAAATTAATCAAAGTTCGAATTATATTATAAAATTGGCGTTTTTAACGGGAAACGAAATACACGAGGTCAGCTAGTAATATATATTTATTATTTATATCATATTTTATCACCTTGAATAATTCAAAATTTAAAAATATCTTATTGTAAATAAAAAAAACGAAAGTACATAATATAGTCACGATTTTCACATGTCATAAATTAATTTTACCATAGAGTTTTGGAATTTTATACTATTATAACTGTATCTAATAAAAACCAATTAAATTACTCAACGAAAATATTTATTTAATATAACTTATAATATTAAACATTTAATTAACGTACCAATGAAATACTTTGGCGATCATATGTATAAAATACATTATTTTAATAATAATCAGCTATTAAATTAGTATATTTTTGTTTTATGCATCAGAGGTGTAAAGTTTATTATAATATAAGTATGAATAGCTACAGGTTTGTGCGATATACATAGCCAATGGCTTAAAATGAATCTAAATGTTTCAATATTTCATAAATGTTATGTGTTTATAAAATATTATGATAATAATATACATAAAAATTTAAAATCCCAATGATTTTTTTTTTTAATAACAATGAAATAACTAGTTATATAAATCATCGTTCTTCGATTAATATCGAATTTTGTTTTAATGTCTAATATATTATAAATATTTATTGCTAATATTATATTTTTCAAAATTTTTAGTTTTAGAATAAACTATTTTTGAAAACCCTGTATTATATTTTAAACCTTCCATATAAACACTGAAAATTTTATATTTTTTTAACTATAAAATTATTATAATTTTCACGAATTTCTTTTTATTAAATTATAACTTTAAAATATAAATAATAATTATATAAAAAAATATGCACGTATATCTTTATCATTTTCATATAGCTTGAATAAGAACTAATGAGAAATTTTGTATTACATATTTAATTTTTGCTTTATTGCAGTTTGAAAAATGTTCATCAATATTTATAAAAAAAGAAAAAAAATCAAAAATATTTATGTCCATCATTCATAAACGTATTGGCATTTTTTTATTTGAATTCTTAAAGTACCTATTAGATTTTTTCTACCAGAAAAGATATTGAAGTTAAAAATCTAAGCAAAATTGAAAAAAATACAGCATTGTAAAATCAATATAATATTTTTCACTCCGCTCAGAATTTAAGACAGATAAAAGTTATGTGTATTACGATTAACTGGGATGTAAAAATAATTTCAAGATAAAATATAAAATAGGTACATTAGCATTTGAACAAAATATGTTATTATAAATTATGGAAATATTAATATTCCAATTTTGCACGAATTCAGAATAATCAATAATATTAATGTATATATTATAATATATTTATCAGCATTTGAATGTTCAATCAACCCTGTTTTTGAAGATTCAATATACTTGTACTACTCTTAACTGCTAGGTGATGTAATCAATAATATAATTTAAGCATTAATAGACCATACAAACATTTTAATGTTCTATAATAGTCCACTGCATAAACGAAGTTTATAAATAAATTGTTTTATTTCATTAAAGTTATATTTTGGGACGTTACTTAAATAATTTTAAATTAAAAAGATGTAATTTGAAGAAATTATATATACGAATAGTTTTAATGAAATTCATCGAAAATTCCGTAAAAAAATATCTCGTTTTTTCGTTGAAATTTAAATCGTCAGTGTAATACACATTCCTGTTTTATTTTATTTCTGTTATTTCAAATAAGTTTCTTCAAAATGTACAATAAGTAGGTAGGTTCACATTATAGCATGAGAGTTATATTACATACGTACATATCATAAGTTTGTATAGAAAAATAAGCCACTTATGGACGACACTTTTGATTTGATTTGTCAGGCAATTATTTTTGCTAAAGGTAAAACGTCGTCAGTTTCTTTAAGTCCCCACTGAACATTTTCTTTTAGGGTATTAAAGTAGATAAATCATTTAGGGGATAATAATTGTGATGGGTCTCAAGTCCACTGTGTAAATGTTCATAAAACAAAATTGCTTCTTCAAATTGTTTTCGTACAAATATAATAATTGTAAGAAAAATATAATTTAAAATGTTAGATGAATAATTTTTGTATAGTTTGAACGCGAGAATTTTAAGTCAAAACTGAGTCAGAGATGTAATTAAATTCAAACAGGTTTGATTATCTCTTATGCACTGTATTATATATAATATATACTATGTAGTCTATATAGAACTTTTGGTTTACAATTCAAATATTTATTTCAATCAATATAATTAGCAATAATCATACGTGAACATAATTCAACTGTCCAGAAACGGATTTTTAAGTTAGAATAATCAGTCTTTTTTGGTTTCTTATATTCAAAATTATTGTTATACATACATCTTAGTGCAATACATATTATGCAACTTCGAACTAGAGTAATGTTCTATGACCATAAAAAATAAATGTATTTTTATGTATGAATGTCAACGTTGTCCGTGTAATATTTGTTTTAGTTACTAAAGAACGACAAGAAATAGCACTTTTTAGAGTTGTCCTATTACAATTTATTTTTATGGGTTATGTTAGTGTTTATATTCACATACAACTATTCTACAGTTTTATGTAATGTTTATTTGTGTTTCGTTGTGTTTCGTTGTCTCATTTAGGTGTATAACATTATAATTATTTTGAAAATAGATAAAATAATATCTTCATAAATTACAATTTTTTTTTACTCTACTTATAATTATTATCAATGTAAATTTATATACATTATTCGTGCAAAAATGTTGCTACTGGAGTTAAATATAATATGTTATAGTTTATATTTTTATCCATTTAGTAATCATAAAAGTAATAAATACCATAATATTAATAGTGGGTACAATGATTAATAAAAAGAGGACTTAATTCAAAATTTATCAAGTACAATTTGTTGCACTAATGTTTATCTTATTAACGTTTCCATTGTTCCTAGAATCAATTTATTATTTAATTCACCAATCTAATATCTTGAATTGCTTTTAAACAGGTTATATGATTTGTTTGGTATCTACTCGTATACTTGACACTGTTTTATTCCTGTTTTTATTATTTAATCAAATATTCAAACACATGGTAATACTTGAAATAACGATATTATATCCTTGTTTTTACAAGCTTTCATAAAATCTGAATTAAAATTAAATAATTTTATATGACGGAGATACAATACTCCAGAAAACACGAATAATTATAAGATTTGTTAAGCAGAATTAGTTTATGTTTAAAAACATTTAAATAGGGTAACAAATGTTTATTACAGTATATTATTATCATTATACTTTTTATAAGCTAGAAGTTTCAATTAATATTCTATTTAAGTTTCTATGTTGGTTATTTAAGACAAGTATATACTATTATAATAAATGTATTGTGTGGATAGAAATTTAAAACATTCATTTATATGGTTAAAGGCTGTACACTAATTTTTACGCTGAATTTTTTGAGGGAAATTCATAATATTTTCATGACTACTTTAAAATTCAGATTTATCCAATGGATAAAATATAGTTTTCAGTTAAACCGTATTAATACTTGGTCCATCTATAATAAAGGTTTAATACTATATGGTGCGCGATTATAGATAGGTACATCTCTCTCGTTACTATATACAGGCAATGCCTCGAAATATAACGGAGTTCCAGACCACTGAGCCATCACAATTGGAATTTATTAAAATATGAAACCATAATTTCTATAAATATTTTCCTGTTTACTTATTTGTTTGTACACAACTGAAGGAAATCGTTTTATTATCCTATAGGAATTAAAATCGTGAAATAAAAATTATCACAGAAACATTACTCTGAATTACTATCATATTAATTACTTCTGGTCGTGTTTTAATTCATAAATACATTTTAAATTAAAATATTAACTCTTTAACTCTTTAAAAATATTATAACACTGCTTAAATTAAATTAATGTATAATCGACATTCAACTAGGTATATAGGTCTATACAATTTAAAATTCTATCGTTTTTTTTTTTTTTTTTTGGTTGTTAGTTAATTATATACTTGATATCATAACTAACCTAATATAGTATTATAAATTATAATAGATGGTTAGGTTAATTGTTTAACACATCATTTTGATAATTTTAAAATAATGGCATTTACTTAGCACTGAGTTGTTATAACCGCTGTTCATTATTTTTAAAACTCGTACCTAACAATAAAAATATGGAAGTAATAATAATAATAATAATTATTATTATTATTATTATTATTATTATTATAAGCTGTAATAATATTATTTTATAATATTCGGGAGACTATATTTTGGTTATACATTTTAATTAAATAAAAGCATCTTCGTGATTCTACATGAATTCAGTGTTATTATCATTATTCATTAATTATTATTTCACGCAGCTATTGGATATTAAATTAATGAATTCAAATTCAAAAATATCGGGTAAAAGATTCATATCATTTATAGTACATTAATCAACAATCTGTACATTTTTATTAACCGTTTCTATATGAATAATCAACTAAGGCATCATCTATATTCTATATAATTAAGATTAAGATTATTAATTATTTTATTATGTATAGCTAATTATACAAAAGTATCATAAGACGTTTGGGGTATATATTATATTAATGAAAATGAAAACGCTATGTTCTCAACGTCAACTTAAATATAGGTTTTCACACTATTCATTAAAATACTTAAAGTTGCATTGTGCGTGTTTAAAATAATAATGATAATATTATACTAATATACCATAGAACAGTGGATTATCTTCATTCGACAATACAATATAATACAAATATATAGGCATTATAGACGTTGTAGTTTAACGTCAATTAGATTTTGAAGTCAATATTTGGCTGAAAAATTCACAATTTATTTAATTTTATGAAAGCGTTTAAACTGCACTTTATGTAAATAATATTATATAAAACCATATCTTTATTTTGTAGCGGAATTGAAATATACTTTCTCGTTTATACAAAATTGTTTAACAATACTTTCCAAATAGTTCTTCGTTTTAAATGAAAAAATCATCTTCCGATTAATACTTTTGATTAGTTCAAAACTTTTTATATTCATACTATTTTTTATTTGACATGCTTTCATACCAAACAAAACAATTTATTTCTACTTTATTATAACTAAAAAAAATTATGTCTTTTTCCTGCGTCTGAAATACATAGATTGTCTGGCAATGGCATATTTGAAGCTTAACCGATAGGGATAGGCGATTTAAAATTGTAAATAAACCTCATATTATTACCATATCCAATCCCATTGACATGGAAAATATAGATGTTTTTTTTATTCAAACTTTTGATAATAACTTAATATTTTAAGAGACACTATAAAAATATTATTTACAATGATGGATTTTTTTATTTCATGTAAAAACTATTAATGATACAGTGTAATTGGAAATCTTCATAATTATATAATGTAGCCCTATTGCCAGTCAAATATTCCAGTCAATATTTAAAAACTCTTAATAATATTATTATTCAAAAAATTATTCTTACAGAAGACCAAATTTTGATTTATAACGATTTGTCTTTACTTTTATTTCTAAATTATCAATATATATTTCTTTTGATATAAATTGTAGCTTTGAATATAAATAATTTACATTAGAATACATATTTCTAAAATAATCATTACCACTGCAGCATGCTATTCTTTTAGAATTGAAAAATTTATATTTAAAAAAAATATATTAAATAAATAATAAAATTATACCATATTTTACTAATTAGAATTTTTTTTTACCAATGAATAATAAGTGCTGCTATGTCACAAGATAGAAAACTAATAACTAATATAATATTTACTACTATTTATGATATAAATGATACATTCATTTTTAATAAATAATTTTATTGATTTACATTGATACATTTATAAACCACTTAAAAATTCCTATTAAATACTTCTTCATCAAATTTACCATCATAAACAACTGAATACTTAGCAATAAAAATAAAGTACATTCTATACAAAGCTGATTATTTCGAAGATTTTCGAACTAAGACGTACTAATATTTGACAAGGTTAAAAACTTGGATATGAACAATATGATCAGGTTTTCTTTTTAAAAATAGTTGTGACTTAAATTATTATGAATAAATAAATTTGGTAGAAATTACATTTAATTAATTTGTGTTTACAAAGACTTAAAAATTACTTTCTAATTATTGAGAAAATATGTATTAAAAATTTTAAATAGAGCGGTCAATTTTACAAATCTGTAACTCTGACAAAAATATATTGTTACGGAATAGATATAATTAAAAAATGGATGTATACTGTTATTCAAAATCAAAGTTTCATAACATTAAGTTTTTGAAATAATAAATATGTTAATAAAAAAATCACCTTGTAAAACTAATACCTCATATAACCAATTTTAATTTACTTTTGTTAGTATTGTTTTGTGTGAAGAAGCGTTTACAAAAAATTATAAGGAAAACAACAGTGAAATCTATATGGGTACAATTCTCTCTTGACGTACGTTTTATCTTGTAATTATTTCAATAAATAATAATTATTAAACAGACAAATATTTGGATTAAATTTTGTTATATAAGCTATACAGTATACATATTCCTTATAATAAGTAAATCAAAAATAACTAAATAAACTTAAAAATCTATGATTATGTTAAATAAATATTAATTTTTAGAATCAATTTTAAAAAATATATAGCAATTTTCTATGTTGTACGTAGGTCAGGGAGAGCAAAAAATAGTGTGCTAACCTCCTAATTATTCCTACTGATTAATCGTTATGAATTTTCAATATTCATATGTTTTAAAAATAGTAACTAGATTTAAAAAATATGTATGTCTTATACACAAATATTAATGAATTAATGGCTCAACTATTTTAGAAGATGTCATATAAATATTATATTATGCACCAAAATGTATTCAAATTTCAAAATATATATATTACATTATAAGATACTATTTAATATTAAAATTTCAATTGTAAGAAATCTGAGTTTAGCTTGAAGCATTCATCATTCACTGACATTTAGTATATAACAACATTTTATCAAGTAGTGAGTAAAAACAGTATAAAAATATAATATAAAATGTATTTTTTTGACAACCTATTGAAACCTAAAAATAAAAGTATACACACAAATCAACCAATAACAAGGTTGCATAAGTTGTTAATTAGTAGGTAGGTAATTAAATTAATAAAAAATTATAAAATTATTAATTTAATTATATGATTCAAATTTTTAATTTGGTTAGAATTTGGAAGTGTGAATACATTTACACCAACAGCTTATGAAACATTTATAGCATAAATTAGATAGGTTATGCATTTTAAATCAGTGATTAAATTGAAGGGAGTGTAGGAGAACATAGTACCTTATATTTTTTTAAATATTTTAGCATACCCCATTTAATTATATCCAAATCAATAAGATGTTAAATCTTGGGTTATTTTTTTGCATTCCCCTTCTGTTATTTTTTCCAATTCAAGCGCTGTTTTAAATTTATGCATGCATTATATTATATGTATAAAAAGTTCTCAACTATCTCTTAGGAAAGATTCATTGATTTACATTAAATGCTTTTTAAAAACTGCAATAACATTAACTTTAGATTTCTTGTCTTTATAACATATTTTGTTATTATACATGTTTTTATATTAGATAATATTTAAACAAGTACCATATTAAAATTGTAATTTATTTAACATGATTTATTTATTTATTGCTGTCTTATTATAGTTGGAAACTGAATACATTTGTTTTTCAAATCAATAGATTATAATTTCATCAAAATCAAAATTTTTATTTATTATATAATGATAATGTTAATTTTATAGTAATATTAATTCAAATTTATTTTAACACCAACCTAAAAATACACGTTATACTATAACAATCTAAGTTCAATTTATGTTTTTTGTTTATTATTATTTTTATATAAATTTTTATTTATGTTATTATCATCAAGTTTATAATAGTTTTTTACATAAATTAACTGGAACCAAATAAGTGTGTTTTATTATAGATAAATAAATTTTGTACAGATACATATAAAAATGGTCAAGAATGAGGTTGATTATGACCTTATATCAAAACTAAATTAATTTTTAAAACGAAACACGGAATTTATCCTCGCATGTTTATATTTGTCTGGGAAATACTATATTATAGCCACTCTAGAGTTAATATTATTTCAACTTCCAACATTATTTTCTTTGTAAAGTATAAAAGAATACACATTGTTACTTATTACAGAACATTTTAAGTATATTTAAGCATTGTTTTTACAATAATTATTGGCTTGAACTATTAGAAGAAATAATAAATTGAAATGTAGAATTTTGAAACACATCTAGACCATCAACGTCATTGTTCATTTGTTTTTATTAAGTGAAACAAAAAAATTGTAAAATAAATTCTTAAGAACCTAAATATTTCAAATTTTAAATGCTTAATGTACTTAATTATTTTATCATTACAAATAATTTTATAAGCCAATCAATATTTTTAAACAGAAAATTAAATAGTTTCATTATAATAAACAATTACGTATTGATGATTTTCTTTCATTATAGATTAATTATTTCTGTATTCAGAGAATATAGAATAGTTGATTCAAGTATTTAAATCTTACGACTTCGATTAACGGATAAACTTCTGAACATTTAATGTCATAAACCCTAACCAATAAAATGCTTTTTAGATAGTTTGGATAATAATGTGGGTAAGCTTTGCCTTTAATGTTAACGATCAACCGAATTACGCTTTGCCAATATAGATTAACCTAGGTACAGTTTTTTTTTTTTTTTTTATATATACATGACAATTAAACCTAACCATACTTAGCACAGATCATGATAAATAAGCTGACACAGTATAACATCACATTGTACCTTGTAAACACAGCTAAACAGTGTATCCAAATACTACTATACATAATATTATATTTCTTCAAATTGTTGAATCAATCAATCATTATTACATATTTATTAAATACTGAATGTAATAATATTTTATAAAACTATCTCATTATCGAAATTCTCTCTGGTCTATTTGCCTACACACAATATTTTCGTGATTTAAAAAAACATAATTCTGCATGTCAACATGCGTATAAAATTAAATATTATATTTTGTTTGGGCAAAATATTTTTTTTTACTCTATTATTATCTTAATACTAATAATATGGCATTTAGAAATCCTTTTAGTAATACTTTTTACGATGAACGATAATTTTTACATTTTTATAGTAAATAAAATTGCTTACCATTAAAAATGTACTTAAATTCTGTAATTAGATACGAAACTAATGAAAACTTCGAATAGTAACAACTAAATTTAATAAAAGTTTTAAATAAAATAATACTGTGAAAAAGAGTGAACAACAAACAAAGAATAGTCTATAGTATAATATACACCATGACGGATTAAATTAAATTCTCCGACTGATTTTACACAATAAGGTTGAAAATTACCAAGCTTCTTTCTCCGCAATAATCAAAAATTAACTCTTTGTATTGTGTAAAATACTATGTAGGTAAGTATTTTATACAATTACGAAAAAGCAAGTATATCAACATTCAACACGTGCCTGATTGTTATTTGATATTTTTTGAATACTCAAAATCATCGACAAATTAAAAACAAAAAAATTGTTTTTATTTCGATAGAATAATAAACAAATCTTACGTGATGGAAAATAAAAACATTAATTACTTATGTATAATAATCAATGGATGTTTTTAAGATTAAATCCATCAAATAAACACTCCGTAAAGTCAATATAGCTTACAAATTGAAAAAGACAACTTTGATGTTTGTTTTTACACTTACACGTGTGTATAAAATATACGATTGTATAATGCGAATCTATATTATGCATATAGCTATTTTGTAATACTGTTACATTGTATTTCATTGATGGGCTCCAATACATCGCGTTATTGAAAAAATGAATTGCACGTATAATAATAATATCTATGTGATGTCCATCATTAAATATATAGCTATGTATAAATATATTTATAAATGTATAATACAACACCTGTCAAAGAAATAAAGAATTATTTTTTTCATTTGCTTCGAACCCTCGTCGTTGGCATTATGTCGCTAACAGTATTGCAAAAAATACACACATTCACACTGACACAAATATTATGCGATATTATATTTTGTATTTTGTATACACGATATGTTTAGTATAGAGATACAGTAATCAGATCGAAAATTACATAGTAAAGGCCGAATGACGGAAAAAAGGCAATCGAAATGTCATAATACGAACGAACTGTGTCGTGTTCATATCACGTGATTGAATTGTATACTGAAAAGTACAAATTGCGAACGATTGTCGATCGATAAAGATAAAATAAACTTTGGAAAAATAGTTTATATTATGAAACACAAATACATGTGTTTATATCAATACAACGTGATAAGCCGATTATGGTTTTGGTCTCTAAGTTTTTGATTCGTTTTGCTTGATTTCTGGTAAGCTACATAAATCGTTACACGAGTCACGGATTTTCCTTAGCCATATTCTATAACACAATATTACTAAACACGTATATCGCTCTTTACGTCGCTCCATAATCATTGAGCACATACTTTAAACTACACATGTCCTACCCGCAGATCCGCACTTCTGCTTATACGTGTATATAGGTCTACAATGTGTTATGACCTAAAGAGTAAAGAATTTATGTATGAAAATCGTGATTTGAATTTATTTATTCGTAAATCGTATATTATAAATGCGAGTACGTCGATGAAATTTTGAGCGATACCAGCTAACAGCTAGGACACATCTGGTTATCATATTATTATACTATTATATACTTATTAGTTATTGTAGTTATTGTAGTTACAGATAAGTACTTTTATGTGTTATTTCTCTGTCATAGCGGTGGTAATACTAAGATATTTTTTAAATATACTTAGTTAAAAACTTACAAAACTATCAAATGTAATTAAATAATAAAAACTAGATTGGACACCAAAAATTGAAATCAACATAAGATTTAAGTTAACTAAAAAAAGAAACATACAAATTTACTTACATTAAAATAAAGATAAATACGAAAACTATATAAAAATATTCACAAACGTATCGAAGAAAAGTATTTGCATCGTAGACGTTAATATTACCGTCACTACACAAACCACAGCTGTAACAAAAAAAAAAAAAGAAAATCTCTGTTCTATCTCTACCTCCGAAGCTCTTCTATCCTAAAAGCAGTTAAATATATCTCAAACAAAGACAAACAACATTGGTTATATAAAATTGAACGATGGTTTCTTAATGGCCAAAGAAGATCCTCAAATAGGTAGCTCATGTGGAACTTAACTCACCATAGAACATATTTTAACAGAATATTATAAACATAAAAACAAAAATAAAATAAAATAATTTATCATATCATCTTTATGAAATCCTAGGAACACAAAATGGAATCAACAAAAAAATCATTTTTGAAATAACCAAATTAATATAACCTTATATAGCAAATAGCAATGTTGAAAACATAAATTGTATACCTATAAAAAAAAATTTAATAAGTTGCATTAAACGCCAATAACAATTTTTGTTGAAGCGAATTGATCAATAAAAAATTAAAAAATAAAGTATTCACTTTAAAAAGCTAATTATATTAGCATAGTTAATAATTAATGTTTCATAGTTAGGTACACGTAACGATCTATACATTTTAACACATTTTATTTGTTTTAATTTAACGATATGTTTTTGTTGTAAAAATTGAACACCAATATAACGTATATAATAGTAAATAATTTATTACAATTTATATTTAATAATGCGTATATAGGGAGAGATTAGGGGTTCAACCCCCCCCCCCTGAAATGTATGGTTGGTATGGGCATTGATTTTAATTGTTATAATATTATCATACATTATTTTTAACCCCCTCTGAAATTAATTTCTATATACGCCACTGTGGTTACTTACGAACTTTAAATCACACATACAATATGGTAGCAAAAATCAGACAACATACTAACATAATTATTGTACTTAATACAATTTTAAGAAGTATTTATACATAGTAATTTAGAGATGGCAAACCTATAGCATACGCTACATACACATTATTTTAGTGAAACAAGCAATTTTCCAAAAAATTATCATTTGTAGGAATTATTAGGTTTAACAAAAAAAAAACGTAAGCAAGTAGTAGATACCCCTCTACGTACATTAGATATCGAGTGGATCATTGTTATTGGGGTACTAAATTTGAATTCAATGCTATGTAGTAATTTATTTTACTATACTCATGAAAATAAATTCATTAAATATTTGCCAGGTATACTACATTTATTATATTATAGTTCCTAATTTTTGAGTTAATAATACCTCAAGTTTGTTTATTTTTCTCAATTATTTTGAAAAAAAAATCTAGTAATTTTAAATTTTAATCTCTTTAAAGTACCAAATATATTCCATTTTCTATTCAAAATCACCCACTAAGTTTAATATCAAACCATTTTTAGAACTACTTATTGTGTACACAGGTACAAAAAAAACACATCATAATAAAATCAACATATTTATCATCACACTTAAAATTTAAAAAAGGATCATCAAATTAATTGACAAAGAAAATAAAATTCAAACAATTTTTTTTATTTGACACGCAGTACAGGTTACCGTACCTGTTCTAATCTAACCTACACCATGATATCAATATATAAAGAAATATTGATGATGAATATCGGGATTTTATAACAAAGACTTCTGATGTAAGGTAAGTTGGTAACAAAGTGATACATTTTATATGGCACAGTAACGAGTCAATATTAAACAAACACCCATTTAACATGTATATTACATAATTCCTTTGTACAAACTTGTTTAACTATTCTAAAATATAAATTAAACCGATTCTATAATAATGAATGAATTGACACTTACAGAATTTCAATTATCCGTAACCCACAGCCATAATAAATTGCCACAATACATTATATAAGTGTTATAGTTTCTGCAGCTGACGCCTATACTCGGAGATTGGGCCGATCACCCCCCCCCCTCCACGAAAAAAGTTATGTACGTGCAGAAGTCTAATACAAATACTATAGACCTAATACCACTTTATTTATTTATTAACTATCATTCCCACTCGCTATATTGGGATGGATCCGCTACTGCTTGATGATCTATTGTCTTATTTAATATATTCATTGAGATACATTCAATATAGCAAGGATGTCACATTTTTTAGTTAAAAACTAAAAAAAAAATGCTGCAAAGAACAAAAGTTGAATGAAAATGCGTTGGTTTATATAATATTTTCTTCAAAACTACTGTTGCTAAAAGATTGTTGGAGTTATTGGATAATTTTTCTTCATGAATTAATAAACTAGCAAGATAACCGAAATATAATCCTTCAAAGTGGCATCCAGACTTGGGTTTTGCAGTAATAATAAGCAAAACTTTTTCAAAACCCAAACTATTCAAAAAGGGTCGACATAAAAATATTGTATATAAGAAAAAAATATTATTGAACAACCAATACATTCACTCGAAATCTAAAAAAAAATATTCGACCATCTCTGTTACAATTCGAACTCAATACATATCACCCATCACACGTACTTATATTTCAATAATTTTTTCTAGCCAAATAAATCCACTTTTAATGTACCTATTGAATTAAATACATTATTTCTATAACCTTGTCATGTATACGATTTCGAATTGCTGACTACGTTGTAGCATATCGGACCATCTTTTTCCCTACATATCATATTGTTAGTCTGATTCAATTATCCAGAGAGTGAGTGCTATTCTAGTGATGAAAAGTAGTCATGGGATTGAATTTTTTGGATACAAATACTCTTTATAATTTATAAACAGTTAAATCCCGAGAGAATCGCAAACAATCTCGGCTTTTAACGGCTCAGTTCATTTGCTATTAATAGGATCGTTTATTGTTGAAAAATGCATTGAAGTACTTAATAAAGTTATTTTTATTTTCCTTGATTTTCGGTTTGGTTTTGTGTGCCTTCTTTGTATCAGACACAAAATCCTCTTTAGTAAAGTGCAGTTAATCCAAAGACATAAGGTTTTGACGAGTTATCTGAAAGGGATTTTCAAAGTTCTCATTGTAAATTACCAACGAGTTGAATAGAAATTGCTCCATTGTTATCGTGTGTATGCCAGTTACCAAGAGTTTCATAGTTATATACAAGTGAACATTTTCATTAAAAAAAACACGTGTTATTAAATATTCTGTTTTTCAAATAACGTACAAAAGTCGTTTTATTACTAAAAAATATTTCTTACAATTTTTAGTCAAAAGGTAACATTTAATCATAAAATTTTCGGATGTCAAATATCAAAATAACTAATTGTAGGCATGTGTACTAAATTATTTTAATTTAGCATACTAAATATATCTATCCAACAAAAATATCAACTATTAATACATAAGAAAAAAAATTGAGAATAAAAGATACATATAAATGAATGTATTAAAAGTTATAATATATCCAACAAATAAAAATGTTAAATGTATATATTATAAGTATAATATTAAATATACATTGAAATGTATATGTTTTTATTAGTATTTTTCGTTACAACTTTTTCAAATAATAAAAAACTGTGTTTAAAGTATTATTTCATTTTAGTATAAACGTTTTTGAAGTTATATTTTGTAATTTAAAACATGTATGGTTGAATTATAGCATATTATTTAAAATAATAAAATAATAATTTTTTTTTTTTTTTTAGTTTTTAAAAATAGTAATTAAATTGTTTCAAACATTTGATTAGTTTATGAGGTATTAAAATTAAAATTTAAAACGTTGGAAATGTAATGATAATTTGTTGCTTATTCATATTATTATATTACAATAGTTTGTATACATTTTAAACTATTTATTTAGAATAGTTTTCATGAACCATATAAATTACTTTTTATGTAGCTTTCCCATCCCGCTATTCGGTATAATTTGTATCATGTTTAAAATACCTATAATAATGTTAATCATTTACATAAGGAGATGTGAAAATCAAGATATTATTTAATTATTATTAATCCAAAATTGGACACCATACATTTTCTGGTTTTCATAAACGACCGATATGATTAATTAAAAACATAGTAACAAAATATGCAATATATGCATACTATATTATTATTGTTAACATAGATAGTTAAAAGAATACTTCTCGGTAGTATAGATTACAAAGTTATATTATCTTTGAACCAGTTTTTACGAAGTATATTCTTAAGAGCAATAAATTATTATTGTACGATATATGTTAATAATTATTTATAGTATCTAGTTTTCTAACCATCTATCATTTTGAAATATTTGTTTTACAAATAAAATAACGAAAAAGTAATAATATTGACTTGAAACTCTACTTTATAGTTGATATAAATATATATATATAGTTAGTAATTCAATGAAATATTCAATTAAGTATAAAAAAAATCTAACCATTTTAGTATTTTATGCATCTATACATATATATATAATATATATATATATATATCTAACTATCTAAGCGTTAGGAATTGTACGAAATCAGAATTTAATTTTCAGCATTAATAAGATTCACTTTCAAATAAGTTTTTTTATTCAATAAAATTATATTGTTGTGTTCAGTCACTTAAGTCAACCGATCGGACTGAAAAACCTCGTCCAGCATTTAAGACAATAGGTATAGACGAATGACTGGGCGTGAAGTCAGAGAAATAATGTAATAATAATTGCCATCACAAAATCAATGTAATTTGTTTATTTTTAATTTAATTTGTTATATTTATAGGTTATCCGACTCATCCGTAGATTTTATTTTCGTCAGATTTTAAACGTGTAAATGTATATTCTATTGATGATACATACGTAGAAGTCTAATCAATCCGGTACCTTGATCAAATATAACACGCTGAACTCGAAAAATATCAAATTTCTACTCCAATGGCCATCATCGCAGCAAATATAACGTAATGTTGGCAGTTGTCCATCATGGTGTCGTGGGATGTGAAACAAATAGAGCAAACACTACCCGCTCGGACTCAATCGATTTTGATATTAAAGAGCATAAGGAAAAACCATAGAATAGGTACTTATTTTTTAATACCATTGTAGTACAACTATGTTACACTGCAGATATCGATACAAGGCGCTCGTGCACTACGGAATAATAGTGTTTTTTCGAATTAACTCAGACGATATTATGTACGCAACTTTAACTCGTATATTATTATATATTATGCGAATAGTACCAGTAAAGTCGTAATCGTTACCTATATAAATTATTATTATTATTGTTATACTCAAAACGATGTCGGACACACAACGACATAATATGAGAAACGCTCTACTTTTCTAACGACAATTGCATGCAATACATAATGCGTGTTAACGTTCGACATCCGTCTACTGTGATGTGATCTATACCAACTCGATACAGAACTCCACATCTACATACCGTGACGAGTGCGATTATTTCGAGCGACGAATGAGGGGTGTTGGGGTGAATAAAAGATTCGTATGTAAAAAATATGTACCCTCTGTTTACTCATAATTAATGTATAAAATGTATGCATGCTGTGACACGTACTTTTATTATTCATACACACAGCGATACGTGCTTTATTGTTGTAGCGGATAGAAACGCGTGTATTTCGTAAACATAATAAATCGAATCACGAGAATCGAGAAAGTCTTAGGCTTTAGACACACTTGATATCAAAAAAAGAATAACAAAAACAATTTTTGTTCATGTGGAAATCGTCGCATAGATTTCAATAAATCATTTGGTTATATAGGATTGGAGTTTTGGAAAAAATGTTAGTAAATTAAATGATTGCCAAATTAATTTATACAAAAACGTAAAGCGTCATCTTTAACACGGTGAATGAATATCAGGTATGTTAATTTGAATTTTATGATATATCATTGTATACGAAAACCATTCTAATCGGTATAATCTATCAGTCTTTATCACTAATTAATATACTTCATGATATGGTTTTTGATATAACTATTAACGTTATTTATTAAACTTTTAATATTTCAGTTGGTTGTACACATTATTTATTTAGAGTTAAAAATATTGTATTATATTCTTAGTATTTAATAATTATAGTAATATATATTTATATCATATTTTATCAACTTATATCACTCATAATCTAATAATATATTTTTTTAAATATTGTAAAACAATAAAAATGGATCTATAGTAATAATTAGAAAATGTATTGAAATATCATTGTATATTATAGTAAAATTCATAACAATACTCCTATAATATAAGGAAAAATTTTAAGTTTTCATAAATAATTTTTTTAAATTATAAAAAATTATATCCAAATTATAACCAAGTATAATACAAGATACGTTTTTTTATGCAATATAGAAAGTTGTAAAACGGGGATTTGTCTTACGTTGTGATTTTGTATCATATTTGACGAATGTTGAAAGAAGATCAGCTACTTTTAGCCTAAGCATGTCCTGAAACTCATTAAAACTCAATTGTAAAATATTTGTTCTGAATATTGTTAATCAATAAGTTTAGACGACAACACTGTTAGTATGTAAAAAAAGTTATCTTCCAACCATTAACCACTGTGAACGCAAATTATGGTAAAGTTTTATTTTGTTTCCGAAACAAGTAATTATACTTATATAATATATTATTACACAGTTATATGCATTAAATGTCACCATCGAAAAAAATCGAAATCGAGTTTAGTCTGTAGAAACTACGCATTTTATTTTTAATAGACGCTATAAAAACTCGCATCCCGTTCTACTATTTTTCGTTAACACAATAATAATAATAATAATTTATAACTTAGCCATCTGGCAACGACGAATAAGCCACTGTCGTATAATTCACACAGCGTACTTACTACCTATAGAATATAATAAGTTTTATACACTACGCATATACGAGTATAATTGTATATTATGTGACGTAAAAACGGGAAATGTGCAAGTTGCAAACACTAATACAAAAAAAAAAAAAAATAAGCCCGATATAAATTCGACCGTGGGCCGATAAGCCAACACATAGTTATTTGAACCTACAGTTAAACAACAGTAAACTGAGTATTATAAGTGTAATATGCCAACCCTGATAAGAGCCAGTACTACTACTATACGGTAAAGAGTGGCGAACTAATATGAGCATTGTAAATTTCGTACGCGTTCGAACACGTCGCCGTTCGTTTGTTCGCTCTACGGCCAACGCAATTCATAGTTGGATTGCCCAACTTGTAACTACTAACTCATTATACTAGTAGAGTTTCAAATTTAAAATACATATCATATATTATAAGAAAAACGTGTGTACCTAATGTATTACAAGATGACATTTTTCAAGAATAAAATAATATTACGTGTAGGTGTGCAAAACCTTTCGTTATAACTTACAAGTTTTTATCGACGCAGACAATGTAAATTATAGCTTAAAAATTACAAGCTATTAATATTAAACATTAGGTATATTTAAGTATATTAACTGTGCCAACGAAATTATTCATTGCACTTGTCATATAACTACACTAACACTATATTAATTTTTTAGGGTACCCCACTTATATAAACTTCAAATACTTATAACTAATCAAGTAGATATACCAATCCAATTTGATTTTAAACGCATAAAAATATTTTGAGAAAAATTCTACTTTGAAATATGAAATTAAAACTATATGTAGTTAATCAAATAATTAAAAAACTTGTTTTACAAAATATTTAGGTGAGTATAGCAAAAATTAATTTAGTTAATAGTTTATACAATATGAAAATTATTAATTACATAGTATTAACACTAAATGTAACATGAAAATGTGTTGTTAAAAAAAAAAAATAATATTAAAATTTCAAAATGTTTATCATTAATCATAAAGAGTCGCACAATATAATACAATCGTATTGTAAAAACTTCATATAGGTAATTGTGTAGACGCATAATTGAATTAAATAAAATTCATTAATATAGGTAACTAGAGATGGTACGTTATGTTCTAATTAAGAAATGTTAGGCTAAAACATAGTTTATTTCTAGCTGCAGTTCAGCTTATGTCCGTTTTTTAATCGTTATGATTTATCAAAAATGGGAATAAGTGACGTGAATGTTAAAATTGAATGCGTATTTGCTTAAATTGTGAACTAATTAGATATTATTAAATATTGGAAAGTATAAGACAATTAATTTCTGTAAATACTAAATAATAATGAATACAATACCTATTGTACCTATATAACAAACAGTAATTAGTAATAGACATATTTAAAACCCTAAGTTTATATATGGTTGCGATCGATGATGTACTCTACTCACAACGAACGCTGCACGATACTAAGCGTCTACTAACAGGTGTGGTGGAACACTGTTTTACAATTAATTAAGTCAACTAAAACTTTAGAAGTAATAAAAAAAATCCACTGTTCAACCTGAAGATATTTTTTTTTCTTACAGTTTCACGACAACGCCTGTTATTGATAGTTTAATCTGTATTTAACCTCCCCAATTTGTCCTCTGTATATACCATGTATAGCAATCGTTTTACTTTTTTGTTCAGCTGCCCGTAATTTATTAGATAGATCAGCAATATTACATATGGTGCGCTTGCCATGTGTCTGTAAAACATCACAATTATATTTCGATCGAATACATCGAATAAAATGACTACATTTCGCAAAACTAAATTAGATGGATTATTGTATATAAACTATGTTGAGTAAAAAAAAAATAATTATAATAATAAAAATTTAATTATCTAATTAAAATTGTAATTTAAATAAAAATAGAAAACGAACGAACGAAAAATAAATTATTTCATACATGATCAATAATTTTATTAATATTTACTTTTTCAATATTTAAACATCTGTTACGAATATATACAAACGCATGTATTTCAAATTCATTTAAAATGGTTACATTGAGACGTTTTCATAAGGTTAATATAAAAATGTGTTCTTTTTACAATCAATACACGGAGAAGATAGAATAATGAAAGTTTTTATAATTATAAAAGTGTTTTAAAAACAAAACAATACAATAGGTAATGCATTATTTAGAAATTAATAGTTCTTCAACCCAGATGAAAGTAAGTATAAAAAACTACAAATCACACAATATTATTACATTAAAGATACATCCTATATAATCAGGAATCATTATTAAAATAAAATGTTGTTTGTATTGTTATCAAATGCAAATATTATGTTATAAAAAGGAACAACGAAGTTATAGTAACGACACAAACATGTAACGCGCGTGTTACACAAAATTCGACGATAAAATGTTGTTGGGAAAACTACAAAACTCAATTCAAACGAAAATATTTTGCCCGGTGGCCTCGAAATACTATTAAAGAGATAACAATAAATAATTAGACTGAAAACAAAATGTCGTAACTCATAACAGTCAAAACCAATTAAATTCTGACTGCACGCGTACTACAGACAGTCAATGATAATCCTGGTGAAATTGAAGTGTAAACAACAATTTGTAAAGCCCACAATGACAAAATATTTACGGAAATAACAATAACGTGGAAAAATTACACTGTCGTGAATTAATATCATTGCATTATGAACAACGTACTAAGTATAGCCAATAAGTATACTCATATAGTGTTTAATGAGTGTGGACAATTTAAGAACGGGACAAAGTGTTGGGGATCACGCGCGCCTTGGTTTCCTTATATATTTATAATTTGTATTTAAAATAATAAAATAATTATCAAATTAGTATTAAATAAAGTAAAAATTAATAAAACTGTTGAAAAGAAAATATTAATTAATTTTTGGCATGGAGGAGGAACCTTTGTATTATGAATTGTATTGTAAGTTTCAATAATTTGATTGAAGGGTGATCTCACCCTTTTCTGGCCAATACATCATTCTATAATTAAGTGTCAGGATGGATCTGAATGTCTATCATCAGTAGAAAACCACACCATTATCTTAGACCTTGATTGAACAAAAATAAGTAACGAGAATCAAATAATTTTGTATAGATGAATAATAATATTACAAAACTGCATTGAAAGAATTGTAGAAAATATCACCAATTGTACGATGACACGCTTCAAATTGGAGCGGATAAATCGATTTTTCAAATATCATTTGAAAACGAAACCATTTGGTCTTTATACATTATAATGTTCATTATGCACTTAAAATTACTACTTTGAGTTTAGAAAAATTTTTAGAATATTACCCGAAAGGAAAGTATAATTCAACATTTACTTTAAAAATAATAATAAATAATACAAACTCCGTGACCAAATCTATAAGGAAGAAAAACCGGACAATAGACTATTATTATTCTAATATCTTAGAATATGACAACAGTCAGTTTTATTTACAGAAAAAAAAACAAAAGATAAACACTGCCATAGTAAGTTCTATAATTGCAAAACTTTCTATTATTTGACAAAAAAAATCCAGGAACCCCTCGAAGTTTTAAAGTATGTAATGACGAACTTTTTGGTTTGTTAAGCTCTTGACAATGAAACAAAAATTGCATACCTGTCGTGCGTTAAGGATGTCGGCTGGTTTTTTACGTAATTCTGTTATTTCGTACCCAGTACCGCAGCGATGACGATCAACATAAAAAATAGTGTATTACGAACATTGGTTTGAGTCAATAATAATATTATTATTGTGGGTAGGTATAACACGATTTCCACAAACTAAAATAGTTACAACGCATACTATGTACAAACTACAAGGTGTATAAATTCGCAAGGAAACTAATATTAACACAAAATGTCAACATATTATTATTTATTAATATATTTTAATTTATACGAGACGTCCAGCGGTTAAATGAATTGAAAGATCAATAATTAATGTCCACTGAGATACACGAGTTTGCTGTTACAGGAAGTGTTCGTAAATAGAGGTTCAACTAAATTCAAATAAACATTTATGAGGTTTTTTACGGAAATGTATTTGTAGATAACTAATTGTTTAAAGTTACACATCGACATACGCATGTACTGTATATATCTGTCTTACAATTGTAAAAAATTACAAATTTCTATTGTTTATTTTAATATTAAAGTTTATTGACCTACTATAAAACGTAATGATAAGAACAATACTATCTAAACACAGAGTGTTGCGTGACGGATTTTGCATGGTTTCCCTTGCCACATAGGTACTCCTTTTTTTATACATAAAAATGTTTACAATAATATTTTACTCAGTATTCAGGTTATTCAATACAATCAAAAATCAAAAGTTGATATCAAACTGGTCAAAAAAACACAGAAATTGAGGGTAGAAAAAAAACAATACTAGTACTAAAAATTATTAAAATTGTATATGCCTTCAGCCTTTGCTATATCAATAATTTAAAAATAAATGAATTTTTATTGTTAAAAAAATCACTACATTTTTATGCTTAATTCCGAACATGTCAATTTTATTAAACAATATTATATTTTATACTGTTATATTAATATGTTGGTGAGCACTCGAGGTTTCGATGAAATTGGAATTTATAGACAACAATAAAAATATAGTATATAATACATATTATTAATAAACATGTCAACAATACTCAAATTGGAATTTATTGCGAATAAAACTTCATGAAATAATTCCGATAAGTCTTCGTGAAGTATTTCAAGAAACTATAATACTATATTATTAAACGGGAATAAATAAACGTCGTTCTTCAGTACAACAAATTTATATACAGAATAACGTTCCATTGACAATGGACCGATGAATTCGACCAGATCACTATTTTTGAAATTATTAAGTTTCCCTAAGGTTTTGTTTCTTTCTCTCTCTTTTTTACAATCTTTAACAACGAAAAGGTTTTGTTTGAAATAGTTTACAATCTATATTATGTCAAAAGTTATAATGCAAACAGTTTGTTCCGGAAAAACGGTGAGTGAATCGATATTTCTCGTATATGGTAGATGCACCGTATTATAAATATGTACGCGCTGTACTGTATAATAATAATACTTTTCAAAACGATATTATTTTAATCGAAAATCGATACTTAACCAATACGATTATGATACGTGAAATTATGACGTGTTTTATTGAACAACTTTTAAGAATAACTGTTTAGTATAAAATTATTTTTGACAACTGTGCGTGTAGAAAAAAAAGGAAAAACAGTCGAATCAGTAAAATATATACGCAAGTACGTCAAATAAATATTTTTTTATACATTTAAAATTGTTTGTTTGTTTGTTTCTTTCTTTTTTTGGGGGGGAGGGGGGACAAATTCAACCAAGAATGCTGCTGAACTATGTGTGTGTATTATTTGCTTTATATATCTTACCCAACCTTAAATGTAACACGAAAAATAAAAAAATATTTGGTTTTCAATGAACATGGCACAAACAGTCGTAATATATTTTTTTTCAATTTTGTATGTTTCTATATAACCTATATATACATTTATGTATAGATACAAATATTACCTCCATACATCATTTAAATTTAAACTAAGGCATATTTACATGATAACAACTTATTTTCATAGTAAGAGGGCTTTAAATTTTTTAAGGAATTATTGTTAAAAAATTTTCAAAATATTTTCATATAGTGTTATGAGTCAAAAAAATTAACTATGTTTCAAGCTTAGAAGTAAATTTAAAAAACTTTCATTTGCATTTGTATACCTATCCTGCAGTTTAAAATTATTGATTTAACAGTGGTTCTAGCCCCTCTATTAAAAATCAAGTCAACATTTGCATAAACATTGACAATATTATCTACCTGGTACAAAATAAAATATTTTTGATTTTCCTACACAATTTAATATTTATTGATCATCAGAAAAATAATTATTATCCAATAATATTATATTAATGTGTACAACAAGCCGGTAAGTACATTACTATGCGTTTAATAATCTATAAAATAAAAACATTATAAAAAAAAAAAAAAGTTAAATTAAAGAAACGAAAAATGTAAATGAATAAAAATAATATAATGTTTATTGAAACCCTTTTAGTTTTGAAACACTTTCTATTATAATAACTACCTTACTACCTACATTATATATACTATACAGATACTACTTTGAGTTTCTAATGTAGGTATATTCGGGGTAAAGTATTATTCAAACATAATGATATACAAACAAAATATGTGGACAATAACAGAGAAATATAAACAAAGCAGTGTATACTTATTCACATCGTATTCACGACCCCCATGGACGCTTACATTTTATTTTGAGCGTAATATACATCTATAAAAATTATATATTAATACACAATTATATGAAATATATTTTTATTAAAATTTAAGCGATAAGAACTCCGGAAGAATAAAAAATACTTTTGAGAACTAATTCAATTTAGGAATTTTATTATTTAATACCCTATTAAAAATAAATAGGCAGCACTTAATCAATGAAAAAAACAAAATAAACAACATCATCAAATGTTTTTGTATAAATGCAAATGTTAGCATTGAGTACAAAGGTATAACTGTATTGTATTACAATATCTACCTATACTCATTAATAAATATTATTACATAGTTATACCACCAAATAGATTAAATATATATACACTGATAATAACCGATTATTATATCCTTTAGAATTTTTATTTTCAATGACAAAATATTTAAAAAAAATTTTTTTTAACTCTGTTTTACGATTAATTTTTACAGTTAAATATTAACGAGAAACATAATGGGAACAATCTTAAAATAGAAGATTATAATATTATAGTCATAACAATATATTTTGTTTCAAATTTTATTCTATACATTATTATCAATATGATTATGTGTTATTTTCTTATGACATATTTACGAATTATATTTTTTACGGGGAGTGTAATATTGTAAGCAATTTGAGTTATATGTTCCCATGAAATATTAAAAAATTAACGCACCACAAAAATGGCTGCATATTGTACATGATTTAGGTCCCAAAATTAAATATTTATACTATAATAGGGTCTTGAATTATTTTAGATACCTACCTATTATGCTAGTTAGCGTCGAATTTGTTTTAATAACATTTTAGGTTCTGGAATTGTTATGCTTATAGATTATTTTGGTGTGGCAATTTCAATTTGCATTAAATATTGTGTCCAAAATAAATATTTAACGATTCAAACATCAATAAAGATAAATGTCTTGAAACCAAAAATGTTACAATTTTATATTTTTGATAATAATATCTGCTCAAAATAAAAAAAGGACAAATTTATACACTCGTCGAAATATCGTATATATTGCGTCCATTTAACGCAATAGTGCAACACCATGTGGTACTTACCAAAGAACATTCGGAACCCAACTAAAGTGTAGTACCTAAAATAATCCAAGACCCAATTGTTAGTATACTACCTGTAATATGTATTAATATATATATATGTATCATTATGTATAAATAACGACTATACAAAGAAACGATTGTCATTTTTCGCTTAAACATGATTAATATGATTGAATAATAGTATGATATGAATCACATCGATTATACAAAACTAATGAAAATAAAGTTAATAAAAATAATTTCTACATTTTTAAACCAACGAAAGCCAATATTGTCATTACTATATTATAGCTAAGGACAGTGTTAACCTGTCAATTAATACTGTATATGTGTATTTCATCAAATTTTTAAACTGGAACTATGTAGCAGTGTTATACCAATATATTACACAGCAATAATAACCAACATAAATTTGGCACGATCAATGAATAGTATAGTATAGTATTGTGCCCAAGGGCAATCTAGGGTTAAAATATCTTTCGATCTGGTATGTTTATTTTCACTGAAACGAGAATAAAAAAACATAGAATGCAGGTATGAGGATTAATGCGATTATAATATTTAGAGCTGGCAATTAATTACGTATAATAGCCACTGACAGATCGGACTTAATCACGATAGCCTTTTTTTAAACACTGTCAGTATATGAACCTTCTATTAATATAGCACTTACCAATATTAACGATAATAAGCGTATTTAGCCACTGTAAGCGATACGACAGAATAAACATCGAATCTATGTATAGATAATTTGTAATAATATAGGACCACGTCAACGATCAACCCACCTCTTAAGTCTCATTTTGACGAAAAAATTCAAAGGCATTATACACAATAAAATATTTCAAGTGGTCAACCTATACGCCACCAATCTCGATTTTAGAAAACGCGAACTGCTAATGCAGTCTAAAATACAATGTTGTACTCCATGACAGAAGGATAGTCAGGCGTGCCTTTTATAAAGATAACAGATATTCAATTAATACGTTTAAAAATTAGCACGATTTAGTTAGTAACAAAACCAATATTTTCCTCTTCGATAATTAATTAATTCAAGTTCTGGATTTGTATTTTTTAAATTTGTTTTACTAAATCAAATTTTGATTACGATAATAATTTTAAATGTTTAATTATACTTAAAAACTTTATTTTCATTAACTTAAATTTGTTATTTCATTTAAGGAATGTAGTAATACGAACTTTTTCAAATGAAAACCATTTCCTTGCTGCTATAAATTGTTAAACAGTTCATTTTTTAGAGAACTTAAATATACATCAACATTTTAATGCATTATTTTTGAGTTATTTAACTGTAAGCACAAAGGAGAAAGCTTCAGTATAATTAGTTTAAAAAATATAGCGACTATAGAGACTTTAAAAGTATGATTATTAGTATTAATATTCTATAATTTGTGGAAATTGTCTGATAAATAGTATTAAATTAAATAGTAGGTAGGTACATACTTTTTTCAATTTTAATGACTAGTATTTCTAATACATCAGTTTAATTACTTATTTAAATGTATTAACATTTACAAAATAACTATGTACTTGATAATTTACAATACGTCTAAATAGAATAATTCTAGTTTGTTAAAATACGGTTTTTATAGCTACGGGGCATTTTTAAAAGGAATAAAAAATCTAATTATTTGAAAATGGTTTTTAAATAAATTATATTGATATATGGTAGTAATTATAAAATATTCTCTACCTCTGATATGATGTATCATTTCAGATTTATATCTATTAAACAGATAAATACGAGAATATAATATTAGATAACAGACTAAATTCTACCGAGTACCTACAATTCAACGTATAATAAAATAAAATCTTTATATTATATATATATATATTAACTTTATGATTATCTGATAGCTATACACAAGTCAAGTGATGAAACAACACTACCTCAGTTTATAGCATACCTATATGTAATATGTATATTGTATATGTAATTCTTAATAAAAAAAATTTAAAGTAATCAAAAATGGTTATATCCGTTATTATATGGACTAAAAGTAAGATAAAACACGTATCAGACATATTATATATATATTACCTATATAGGTATAGATATTTACAATATGAAAGTTATAATAATAAAATATAAATACAGCTATATTTATGTATACAAATTAGAACTTTATTAAATGTTTTTTCAAGAACAAATGGTAGGAAAGGTGGTCTTGCTAAAATAAAAATGATAGTGATGGACAATAATGTACTGCTACACGGTATAGCATGTAATATAGATACGTAATATAATAATATAATATACTAATAATATACCAAATAGCAGATTATATTCAATAAATGCCAGCATATCAACCTGCAGACATAATGTATTTATATGGAAGTCGACACTAAGTCCGTTGTGGAAACTAAACTTTCAAGTGACCGATTTCTTACTGCTGTATAAATAATATATATAGGTTGAAATCGATCGAAAACTCTGAGTTTTAGTTTCTGCCTTACCAACCATTTATTTGAAATTTGCATCAAACCACACAGCGGATAAAGCATACAATTATTTTATCATTTCATATACGAAACATCTGTACTTATCTAAGTACTATAAGCGACTAGAATTCAAAAACGATGATAATGACCACCATGAATATCCCACCTATTTCGTTTTAGGTACATAGGTATAATATAACCGTATATAATATAATACATATTTTCACATCATGCTGTGGAAATCATAATATTCTACGAGGAAACCACACAATTTTGAATTCAAAAAACTGACATCAGTCAGCGGGCAGAGAAAACATATTTTTGCTACACTAAATGTGGTCCTAAGATTACTGCGTATATTATAATAATTATGTATATTACAACTAGAGAATAAATAAGAATATATGTCATTGTTGCGAACAATAAGAGGTAAAAATTAAAATTAATTACACAAATACTATAAAAAACTACTAGTTAAAGAGACGCACAAAAGAAAAATTTCAAAAAGTCGTTTTACTGTACGTAGGATTACCCTTAATTACTCTAACTCAAACTAACCGTAAACATCACTAGGAAAATATTAACCAAATATTATTTAAAGCACGAAAGTGTACAACTAGAGATGTACAGACACTATATTACTAGATTACGATCATTGTCATCTTGGAAATTATAATCGTTATTATATATTATACATATATAAGTTCGATAACACAATTTAAAACACAAATTTAATCTGTTCTAAAAATGAATAGAAAAACACATAATATGCGTTGCAAATGACAAAATTACATTTTAAATATTATTAATATAGATTTTAGATTCTATAATGATCTATATTTTTTTTGTGTCTATGTACACCTTGGAGCATTATAGAGGTCAAAAGTAAGGAGTTTTCAGTAATTTTAAAAAAAATCTTGAAAAACCACAAAAACCACAAAAAAGTGATAGAAAGACGGAAATTTTTACGCAAAAACAGTTTTTGAAAAAATCGATTTTTTTATAAAGTTGTGACTCAAAAACGAATCACTGAAAATACTTCAAATCTTCACCAAATATTTATATTTGTATTATATACATATAGTTAAATTTTCAAAATATTTTGACTTTTTTTAAGCTGAACTTATTTGAATATAGACAACTGAAATTTTAAATTTTTCTGAGAATTTGTTTTTGAAGTATCGATAAAAAACTTAAAAATGTAATACAAGGTTCCTTATGAGTTGTTATTATCGTAGTTAAAAATAATCAAAAATCGTTAGTCACAATTTTTTTTTATAAGCGTTTATTGTTTAAATTTTTGCGAAATATGTCAAAATTACGAAAATTTGCAAGTAATTTTGTAGTTGAAAAAATCTTAAAATTTTTTTTTATATCTTTAGTTAAAAAATTCAACACTAAGTTTTCTATAAGTTTTTCATCCAAATAACTATAGAGACATCTCGAAACATCGTTAAAGGAAAAATTGTATGAGCGTTTGAATTTTAAATTTTTACGAAATTACGTAACAATAACGATTTATCCTCGGACGATTTTAAATATTTGTTTTTGTTCAAAAAGAATTAGTCATAGATACTTGAAAAGTTCACCAGTTATTTAGATTGGCATTTTCTTTACATGATTTAATTTTCAAAATATTTCGCTTATGTTAAGGCTATTTATAGACATTTAAAATATTAGTTTGTTTTTTTTTTTTTATAAATACCAATAAAATTTGTTTGGCCTAGTAAAAATACTTGAAAATTGAATACTAAGTTCAAGAGAAAAATTTAAAATAGTTAATAGATAACACTAACACTATACATCAAATTACATAATTTTGTATATTTAAAAAAAATATTTTAACATCGAAATGCAGACTGTACAGTATTTTACATTTGTGTATAGGTAACTAAGGTAGGTAAGTACTATATTACATTTTGACAGTTAATAGAAAGTCGTTCACCTGACCTTTTAATGGTTTTCGGTACTTGACCTACAAAGTAATTTATTTACAAGTTTAAGTACATGAATTTATTTATATTTTATTTGAATAGGTAATGTAAACGTTTTTGTTTTGTTACTTTATGAACTACACCAATAATATAATAAACAATCCATAATAGAATTAACAATCTAATTTTAACACTTAAAATTTCCCATATACGTATTTTTTTTTTAATAGTAATTTAATTACCTGTCAAACAACCATAAAATTTCATATGCACTTAAAATATATGATAAATTGGTTTAATATAGGTCCCATATCAATAATAAATTAAAAGTTGAAGTTGGACTCTTGTTGGATAATACATTTTTAGACAAAATTAAGCAATAACACGAGTATTCATATACAAGATCTATACGCTACAATGAAAGTAACACACAAATACAGTTATTAAATAATAAAGTATTTCACCATTTTATAGACACAAATAAGTTCAGTAATTTAATTTTATCATGCCGTTAAGCTTAATATATTAAAAAAAACGACATATAACATTAATAATATAACTGTGGGTATCAAAGAAAATAATTTCAGTTCTATTCAAGTTTCAGTAAGCACTTTCTTATCTTGTAAAATTCTTGTTACCAAACTATTGAATGAACCTATTGAATCTTATAAGTATTCTGTAGTTACTCTTCACAACTTATTTTCCCACCATTGTATTCATTTATTACTTTATACCTATGAAGATAATTAATATAATACTCGCATTTGATTGTATGCATCGTCTTATAAACGATTAATGAAATTATTCATAGTTTACGATTCGTTTCAAAAGTTTATACCAACACTTTTATCGAACGAATCTAAAACCAAATTATTTAATGGAAAAAATAACAAAAATTAAATGCATAAGTTGAGTTATTACATAAAATCTGTGTTTTAGGTGAATAATATAAAATTTAAGTGTTGTTGGGTTAAAGATAATCTCATAATCAATACTATTATTTTTATAAAAAAAAACTAAATTATGTTATACATATATATTAAATATTTATAATAATATTCCTATTTAATTACTGCCTATTTTATTTATGTAGTATATTTGTCATTATTGAAACTACTTTATTAGATTATAATATATGTGACAATGACCTATGGTATAATTTATAATACTTAAAATTTAAAAAAACTCAAGTAGTTGGTAGGTATAACAATAATGTAAACAAATTTAGGTTAATGGTTTGTTTTTTATTTTAATTAATTTTTTTTTTAAAACAAATTTAATTACGTGATTATGTTTTTTCTTGTTTTGTTTATAGTGGATTATGTATTAAGAATATTTCGTTTTAAGTGTTTGAATGCATTCAAAACAATTTATTTACAGAAGAAAAAATTATCTTTTAAGCTTAGGTGATATACTTACTTACTTTTATTTTTAATTTGATCCAAAAAAAATTAATTATAACAAAAGTACCTACTAATTAAAACGATAAATGTTATTATGTACCCAAGGTTTTTAATTACAAAACATTATAGAAAATCAAAAAAAAATAAATAAATAAATAATCCTTAAATTAATTATAATAGCATATAGGATGATAAGTTGTATTTTAAATTATTAAAAAAGTTATCTAACAATATTACAGAAGTCAAATAAAAGTTTATGCTGTCAATTTTTATCTGATAATATTAAAACACAACAGACTACCTTAAGAGCTCTTAAAGTTGAAAATAAGAATACCTACATAATCTTTAAAATAAATATAATACTTCACTGTTTGAACATACTATTTATAAAATTTTTAAGAACTAATGAATTTTGTTTTATTAATACATTAATAATATATTTTTTACATTCGGTACACAAAATCCATGCAATCGGAAGTAAATAAACGTTAATGATTGACAAAAACATTAATTCACGAGGTATTCATACATCAAAAATTATATTATTATGATCAGTATTATTTATTGATAATTCAGCATATTGGATACATTATACGCAACAAAAAGATAATCCTCTTCAGTCTCCACCTATTTTCCTAAAATATTATTACGAAATCAACGAGAATTACGGGAAATACTCGTAAATATACCTATAGGCTATAATAATAAATTGTTAATAAATAATAATAATAGCTCGTTTATATAACGTTGATAATTATTATTCAGTTGACTATTTAACCTAGCTGATAAGCTGATAAATTCATAAACTTATTTAAAAAATTATTAAAATATTATAATCATGTCTTTTTAAAAAAAAAAAAAAGAAACGAGAATTTTTAGACAAAATCAATGTTGGTGTATGATTTAAGTAATATATTATTTGAAAGATCTTAAAATAGAGAAATCGCCTAAGTAATATAAAATATTTCAAATCCTAAAAAATCATTGTTCCGGAATCTAAAAATATTATTCATTATAATTTATCATTTCATTATATATGAATTATTCTTTGATGGGAAACTTCAAATGTTTTTTAATAATATAATTAAATGATGAAGAACTATAAATAAATAATATTTTTTTATACAATATATTCTAGAAAGTATTTCTTGTGATTTAAAGTAATGTAGTATGCTACTAGGAAGGGTGAACTTATATTTATAAAAAATTATAAATCGTAGTATGAAAAGAAGAATTTTAAAAGAATCTCATTTTGTAATTATACTAGAATATAACCATTAACCATAGTTTATTTTTACATAGTTTATAATAGTATATAAAAAAAAATTATATATTATTTAAAGAAAACTTTTAAAATGATAAAAACAAATATAGATAAATTGTGAGTTAAGAATTTAAAAAGTTTAACAAGTGAGTACCGCTCTAATGTATGTAAAAGTTAGGTAAAATATTTAGGTGTCGAATGGGATCACTGTAATTAATGTGTTATATTTGAATTCAATGATATATAATTGTATACAATGATAGAATTCTGAGCGAAGATGGTTAGTCTATAGTACGTATTTATTACAAAGTTCCTCATAACTTATGCATTTTCTAAATAAAAAGATCAAACATACGTAATTATAATTTTTTTTAAGCGTTTAAATTTTAATCAAAATTATTTTGAAGTTATAAATTCATAAAAAATGTTCTTTTTATTTCCAAAATTTGAAATGAGAAGTTTCGTACATTTTCAAATCTCAACTATAATAATTTAAATTTTATAAAATTGTTAATTACAAAATCTTTTAGAAGAATTTTTTAAAAAATTGAACTTAAATTCATATAAAACATTTTTCTATCTATGTATTTTTAAACAGTTACCTATAAAAATAACCTAGTTTATTTTGTATTAAATTTTCAACATTTTTTACTAATATTTATAAAAGTAACTAAAATAAAAATGTCTATAAATAACTCAAAAAGATTGAAAGTATTTAATTTTTTTACTTTGTATAAGAAATGCAAACATAAATATTTGGTGAAATTTTATAATAATATTAGTATAATATTACGAGTAAAGAATATAAACATTCTATAAAAATTCCAAATACCTATCTATGATTATTCTCGTTTTTCTATATTATGTTAATAACTAATTTTAAATAAAAATTCTCATTTTTTCCTTAACTTGTTTGTTTTTCACAATTATTTAAAAAATTATTAGTGATTTTTACCTCTTTTTATTACATATTAGATCCATTTTGTTATTTAAAACTACCATCAAAATTAAAAATCGAAGCATATTATTGATTATCATATTATATTCATACACACTTAACTATAAAACCAATACATTCATCGCTCCACTCAGAATTTATAAATGGATTTAAAGTAATAATGAATATAACGTAAACAAAATATTACAAATTGTATTAAAATAAATTTATAAAATATATTGAAACAACAAACAGTTAAAATGAAAGAATTGATTACAAACAACTCATCCCATTTTATTTTGGTGTTTAAAACGTTACTCTCAACTGTCTTAACATTAATTCTAAACATCATTTGAGATTGAGGACGATTTAACGTTATTTTTACAATCGAATCACTTCATTCGATGACACGTTGGGTAAATAAAAAGGCTCAAAATATACATAAATATATATATAGTATATACAATATACATCAATGTTAAATATACATAGATTAGGCATTAAACGTATAATTGTAAAGATAAGCTTTTCAAATTCGTATGAAGTTTTTTATAAACGGAGACAAAAATAAAATTGTGATAAAATATAATATTTACGCAACTAAATCGTTACCTATAAGAAATAACTAATAATAGGTAACACAAAGTATTGTATCGACAAAAAATGTACTCATCCTATTTTTTCTTTCGTCTGCTATTCGATTATAACTATAAGAAGAAGCAAACCAACCTTAATTTAGAGGATGAAAACAGGATTTGAACGAATGAATACTATAGAAGTTACTATAGTAGTCAAATCGTCATACTGTCATAGAAAAATAGATAAAAACATTATCTTTATGTATTTAAAATGTTTTGTTGGATCAAACAATTTTTCTGTGAACTTTTATAATTTAGGAGTTGTTGTATTTTTGAATAATTTATTTATAATTAAAATATTAAGTTAACATTTTGTCATTTTGTCAAACATTTAATAACACTATTTAGCATAGCACATATAATGATTTCCTCAATTAACTAGGAACAATTTATGATACTTTACAGAAATTACAAAAAACTTAGATTTTGATTTTCACAAAACTATTACGTCAATAAAAATATTTAGAATATACATGAGCCCACATTTAAAGCATTATATTCTGTTACCCATTGCATGATAGCGTTTGTCAAGGACACATCCTCTTAAGTAAAATACTTAATATACAATTAATGTATACTGTGTTTATAATGTGTTTCATGAATACATACAAATCAAGAAAATACGGACATTTCATTTTATTCCGAACACCAAATTACAGACATCTGTTATGCTTTAAATAACCCCCAACATTTTTGAATACAACATGTAATAACAACAAAATATAACTTCAAACATGATCCATATAAAAAATTATATTATATTATATTCTTAGTTAAATAATTGTTGAGTCCCCTATAGTATACATAATACATATACGATATATATATAGTTAAATTAATATATGTATACCTACCATCAAAATGTTTTTACGTTTACAATCCTTAAATTTACGAAAATAAAAATATAATAAAAACTTTTAACTAATAATATTTTGATTTCTATACGAAATTACATTATAATAAGTATACTATTACTAACATTAAAGTAATGTGTTTAGTTGTTACAACAATAATAATACTTAAATGAATTAATTAAAAATTGCTTTTAATATTTTATTTACTCCGTGTGCGTTTAATACATCTAGAATTCTAGTGAGTAGAGAGAAAAAATATGATAATAATAAAACTTATTTTGTAAATATTTTTCACTAATAAAATTATTGACAAATGCAAATTAGGTGTACTACTATCATGTAGTTCATTTCCCCAATTTTATCGCACAAATATGATATTGTTGTAAAAAAAATAAAAAATATTATAAGTAAAATTAATAATTACACACATCTAGTGTTGTTATTAAATATAATCAAATAATTACTAAATGTCATAATATTATACCTAATAAAGTATTACATACAATATGCATAGAAATAGTTATAACAACTCTTAAAATTTGATTTCGTCATAGATAAAATCAACGATAACAACTATTGTACCTATTTGTAAATTTTGAACTACTATTATTACTCATTAGTCATTACCTACCTACGTTTTATATAACACGCATTTATTATTCTTAAAACATTAAAGTATGATTTCACGAGATAGGTACATTTATTTGGAGGAAAAATAGTGTGGCTATGTGACAATGATATTTATAAAAATTTATATAAATACTACGCATACCAGGTATATAGAAATTATTTTATATAAAAATATTATTAATTGGAGATATGCATAATAGAACAGAGACAGATATACGAAATTTAATGAGAAAATTGAATAATTTATTTCTAGAATTATAGGAGTGCATCGGGAATTAACTTGAGTATTTGAGGCCCTACACATATATAGTTTCATGGATAAAGTATCTAAGGATAAACAAGAAGAGTTACATTAGTATACATTATTTGTTACATACAAATTACATATTTATTACAATAGGTGAAAACATAACAAATTGAAAAGTTAAAATATATGAACATGATACTATGGATAAAAACAAAAAAAAAATTCATCCTTGACTAGACAGAGGAAATTGTTCACTAGAATATATAAGTTTTATGCATTTTTGTTATTATCGCTTAAATTAGTTAAATATTTTTGACAAAAGACAAAAAAAAAGATTAGAAATTATAAGTGATATATTGTATAAAATAACTAAAGAAGACGAGTACTTTTATAAATATGTGATTTTTCGAAGAAAATCGTTTTAAAAAATAAAATTGTATTTATAATATTGAAATTATTAAACTATACACATAATATATGAACTAAACAGCCTGATGAAATTTAAATAAAATACTATTTATCAATTATTCAATAAATACAACAATTGTTATTTTATTTTAATTTTATTCTATTATATTATTATTCAATTTACATTAATTTAATTTTTTTTTTTTTTAAAAAATATCGCAGTCCAACTATATATTAGCTCATTCATTCATTTATATTTTATATATTTTATAAAAATAGAAAAAAGTGTATAAGTACAATTTTTTTCTTTATATTCAAAAACAATCTAGCAAATATCTTTCAAAACGATAATTCATAATTATTTAACTTATTTAGTTTTAAAATAAATATTTATATCGATACAATTTTTATGAAAATATATAATTTATATATACATGTACACAATATATGTCAATATATATACATGTACAAAATATATGTCATATATTACACTGTTTTTTTGTTATTTGTGTACCATTTTTATTCATTTGATCATTTCTTATAAAAATAATACCTACTGAAATAAAAGTTTATTTACTGTTGATCGAATAATAACCGTATAAAAAGCTCATAACTTGAAACTTGGAAGATAATATGTTGTTAAAGTACCTAAGGCAGTTGAACATACATAAATACGATTTAATGGGGAAATGTTTGGAAATAAAACTTATCGAAACGAAAGATATTGGATGTAACCGAAATTATCATTGTTTAAACTTTAACTGTAGAACGTTGAAGGTTTATATAATATTCATGTAGTTAATGTATGCATGTTTTTCTTTTATGTCTGTGCATCTGGTTAAGAAAACGCGGTATCAATTTAATATTTTTTTTGTATAAAATGTGCGTTTATAATTTATGAACATGAAAATATATATTTATTTCAGAATTATTAAATTGTTATATAGTAGGTATTACGTTGACATCAAATAATAAGTTTGTAATGAATTTAATGTAAAATAAAAAGTTTGTATATAATATGTATTTTAAATAATTTCATATTTGTTTGAATCTAGTATTTTGTTTTGTTTGCTTGTTTGCTAAATAAATATGTTATTATTATTATTATCATTAACCTGCATAGAATTAAATTAATAATAATACTGTGAAATTACTTTGTTTTTTTTTTTATACATAACTCTTTATTAGAGCTTATTAAAAAATTATTCAATTCCAGAATAGATTACATAATATTATTATCTATACAACCTATAAGCTATACTTTATTTCTATTAAAATAAATTTAAAAAAAATGTAATTGTTAAATATACTTACAACTAAATTGATAATCAACATATAGTTTTCATTGAAGTAACTATTATTTATATCACATTGTTATATGAAATCAAAAAATCAAAACCAAAAAAACTAATTATCTTTTATAGATATTTTAAATTTAAATTTGAACGAAATTATATGTTTTAACGATAAATAATATTATTACAGTAAAGTGTTAAACCTCTCTATAACAAATCTTATTAGACGGAATTTTCCTTATAACGAAAAATTTCAATAGGTCCCAGTTCAAATAATATATGAAATTTCTACCTCCCTATATAACCAGTATAACCAAAAACTCTTTATAACGGACAAAATTATTAGTCCCGAGCAATCCCGTTATAGAGAAGTTTTACTGTGTTTTCTTATCATTTAAATATATAACTATTATTTTATAATATTTTCAAAATCTGTAGATTAATTTTTAGAAACTTATTACATATTTATATTATGAACCTATTCATACTGTTTTACAGTAAGATAATAGGTAGATATTGCTCAAAATGTAATTACAATAATATAACATGGTATAAATTACAGTTATCTTTATCATTATCATTATAGCTAATCATTAATTATACAAAAAGTATAATAAATGCATTTTTTAGGCAAAAATTGAATCAACCTACCATAATACTAGTAGGTAGGTAGTAAAGTTAATTTAATGTAATTACTATATCAAAAAACCATTTCATGAAACGTACTTAGTGAATTATGTTTTACAGAATGCATGTCTTTGCACAGAATTGATTTTTACATACATTGGTTTATCATTTAATTCAAATTTAATACATCCATTAAACTGTTCCACTCGAAATCTACTATATAGTAGAATGATAGTCACCTGTTTAGTATTTAAAATATTGTTATTAATATAATTTATCGGATTAAATTCAATCGTGCTTTTAATATAAATTAATAATACAAAGGTGAGTACTATTATCTAACATGCAGTAGATTTCGAGTGGGACAGTGTAATAACTCAAAATATTCTAATATTAGGTAATAATAATCATATAATATTTTAGATTTGAATCTATTTCAAAAACAAATTAATAAATTAAATAAATCATTATACACAATTTCAATTAGATAAGTACATAAAAAAATCATTGTATATTTTATTTGTACTTATATTACAGGTAGGATACTGTAATAAAAATATCAACCGTAGACCGGACATTTTATATAGCTTTATAAATTATAGTTTGAAACAAAGACCCTATATTGAGTGAAGTTTATTACTTCACTTATATACTTTTATATTACCATCTACTGTTAATATTGATAATCGTATCAGTTGTACGCGCGTTATAGTTTCCTGTATTGCGTGTCATCGGGTTAGCTAATGGATTATTATTGATTCCGACGTTTTTGTGTTTTGATATTGGCATCAAAAAACCTCATTATTTATCCGTCGTCCTATTTTATGGACTTTAAAATTTCTATGGGTGAATTCTAAATAATTTCTAAATTCTCGTCAGTATTAGAAAATGCATATAAATTAACTTGGTTGTATTTAACAAATGTTAAATGCATGTTTTTAAAAATCCTTTTTTACCACAATAAAAAACTAAAAAATTACTTGAAAATCAATTATTATTACAAAAATCAATTTAATGCATATTTGAGAAACTTAAATAATTCTAAAATTAAAAGGTTTTAAATGATTCATTTGAGGTAGTTTTTATCAACTAACATCATCTTAAAGTCATACAGTAGTCATTTTAAATACACAACATAATAATATATAACATTTTGTTTAATTCTACGTTCAACTATTTTTTCCAATTATTGAATACTGTAACTATTACAAAACATATTCAAAGTTTAAACCTAATAATTGTTTTTAGAGATAATATTTTGATAAGTTTTCTAATTTTATACTAAAAATTAAAAATATGTATAAATAGCAATTTAAAATGTAATAAAATATTTAACTTTTAATATTAAAACAATACATTTCAAATACAAAAAAACAATTCTCATATGAAATGCATTATTTTAGTCCAATCAAAAAAAAAAAATTACTTTTGCATTAAATTCCGCATCTTTATAAACTAACAAAATACAGTTCTAAAATAGTCATTATCCAATTTTTCATGTAAATATGTATTAATATGTATTCATTCAATTAATAAAATTAATATTATAAATATTGTAATTATGCAAGTAGACTTTTTACATTGGTAAAATTAGTTTTTTTTTGTTTTGTCAAAAATGGACATAAGTTACAATTATAAAAAATGTTGTGTTGATTGAAAATTACAATTTTAAAATAACCTGGTTTGAATTTTTTAAATATTATTGGTTAAGCAGCCAGTACAATTAAATAGGTACGCGTTAAAAATAAATTCCCAGAAATATTCTGCATATCAGGTAATTGCACTTGTTCTTAAGATATCTAGACAACTATTAAATTTAATCTCCTAGATCTAATTTAATAATATAACTTAAATAAATCAATGTACAAATATAAATAGATAAACATAATTTAATTTGAATATATAATGTAAGAAATGTAAATGTAATTATCATTTTTTTAAGTAACCACGTAATTAATGTATTAATAATAATATATAAAGCATATTACATATTATAACATATTTTGCTCAAATAATAATCAGTAAAAATACTACAAGGCGAAAAAAATAAGTCTTTTTCTTGTAGTGCAACCTTAAGATTTTTTTTTTTTTTGTTTACAACGATACAATAATGATATGTTAAATATAAAGCAAAAAAGCACAAAGGAAAAATAATTATAAGTTATTAAAAAACGCACATTGTAAAGTTTGTAGGAAATTTTCTTTTGTTCCAATTTATGAATAAATGTTTATTAACTACAGACACAAATATCAATTATCTTTTAGTAGTTATTTTAAAAAACAAAAAATAAAGTAAGCATGATAATTTATTCAAATGATTTTAAATTATGATGATAATTGTCTAATATTTTAAAATAGACTGGAAAATAAATTTAAATATTTAAAAATATACCTACGTACGAAATAAACATTAACAAAATTATAAACAATAATTTCAAATCTTCATTATTAGGTATTTCTTATTATAAAAAAATAATTATCTTAGAATTCTGTAGTCAATTGTGTTAAGTGAATCAATTGAAATTTATTTATGCTAATGAAATATAATTATATGGATATAATTAAAAGATCTTTGCTTATGTATCTTGAACCTACTGTAATTCAATCACAGTTAATTGATTATTTTAGATTAATTTATCATCAAAATAATTACAAAAAAAAATTATAATTCTAAAATTAAACACAATTTAAAAAAAAATTGATTAAATATATTTATTATTTTGTATTTAATAAAGAACTTTTTCAATTTATCAGGGTTTTTTCTGAAAGGTTACACTATTATATATTTTATACGTATATGCTCAAAATTCTACAGATTTTATATCAACTAATAAAGAATTTATATATTAAGTATTATATTTTCAATCGTTCACATTCACAAGTCTACAGTGCTCTAAAACCACTTTTTATTACATCACATAGGCTTTTGCTCCAATTATTTTAGATTCTGAACGAAGTGATGAATATATTGATTTTACAATGGTGTGTGTTTTTTTGTTTTCGTGTACGTGTACACCATAACTTGTAATGCTTACAATCATTTTAAACTTTAGGGATTGTTTCCGATGCCAACGTGAATATCCTTCGTGCATTATACAGATAAAAAATAAGAAGTTGCAGTATTTTTCAAAAAAATCGGGAAAGACCACAAAAAAAGGGACGGAAACCAAGAATGTTAACGCAAAATCAGTTTTCGACAAAATCGATTATTATGTATAGTTGTAACTCAAAAACGAATTACTGTAAATACTTGAAAATTGAATACATAGTTCCTAGTGATTCTATGTCTGAGCCTTATAGTGATTCAAAAATTATAAAAATACATAAACACAATTTTTTGTTATTAGCGTTTGAATTTCATATATTTATAAAATTCGTCGAAATCATGAATATTTGCAAATTATTTTGTTGTTAAAAATGTATAAACAATTTTGTATAAGAAGTTAAAAGTTGAAAATTTAATACAAAATTTTCCATAAGTTTTTCATATTTTATTAAAAATATTGAAATTGACTCCCACAGTTAAATTATTTTGAATATCATACCTTTTTTTATATTAAAAATTTACATGATTTTATTTTTTTCTTATTTTTACATATAAATTATTTGACATATTTCAATTTACTCGAAACTCTTCAAACTAATATATTTTTATTTAAAACAAACTTTAGAATTATATTATTATTCTCAAATTTATATTTCAGTTTTTAAATTATATCTAATAATTTTAAACGTCAAACTCTGCAACACCATAAAAATAAATATTATGTATAATGTATGTACACAAAGGTCTATTCTACCTGCTCGAAAGTATCTTTTTATTGTCAACAACACACTTGTGACTTAACCTTTACATAATATCATATATTTTACATAAATATATACATATTATGTAACACTATAACAAGTTTTACAATGAGATGCTTCGAAATTGAAATACAAGCAATTGTGCAAATTCCTACATTTCATTTGATGAATATAAAACATGATCCTTCAACAAAACAAGAACAAATTTAAATATTATTGTTTTTTATTATGTTTTATCAGTTAATTTCATAAATATTATTTTATGCATAGGTAGACCAAATGTCAAACATATATTAATATCCAAAATATACAAATAAATAACAATAGTACCTATACATAAACAAACTTAGCAAACTACATTTATTCATTATATTCTAGAACATGAAGTCCTATAGCAGTTAATAAATATTGCCTTTTATTAAGCCTTATTAATCCAAAAGTTCAATTAATAACTTTTGATTGTTCCTACACACTTTTAAGAGTTTTAAATGTTTTAATTAAAATACAGAAACTTTTTTTCATAATTTCTTTTCTGAATTATTTTGAATTTGAATATTATATTTATACATAATTGCATTTAACAACGTTAAAAAATAGGAAACATAAATAAAAATATTTTAACTATTATGAAAAAGTATTCAATAATGTGTTAGATAATAATTTCTTTTCACTCATTTCCTATTACCATGTAAAAGCCAAGATTCAATGCAAATACTAAATAATGTTGTTCCGATATTAAAATCAACACGATTCCTCAAAGTTCTCCACCGGTTCTATCGTTGGTAAAATTTATTTTGATTTTTAAAAAAATATGTACGAAATATTAGCTCATTATTAAACATCACCCTATTGAGTTCTGAATGAAATCTAAAACTAAATATTGTATATTATGTTAAGTCTAATATTTGGTTTACTGTTACAATTTCTTATACATCTATATACAAATAAAACTGATCTTATAAAATATTCCAAAAAAACTCTATCAGATAAGTACTTATGGACTGTCACGTAAACATATTCAGTGTGAATAGTGTGATCCATTATTCTATTGAAAATAAGGAAAACAAAAATAAATATAAATATCATAATGTAGATATGATACATAATATCACATTCGTTTGATGTTCTGATACATTTTGTAAGATGGACAATGGACATGAATTGCATTCATTTCATAAAACTAACACAAAAATTATGACATATACAGAAAAAAAAGTTGTAAAATAAATTATTATCTCTATTAACAAGAATCTAAAAAATCACAATTATTCAAAAAAAAAAAATGGTTAATAGCTAGATCTTTTTTATAATTTGTATTATAGTTATAAACAATATTATAGTTTTACGATAAGCGTATATATTAGCTATTCCTGATAAAAGTTTAAATGTTTGACTTATTACAGAACATAATAATCTGGATAAATCACCTAATAGTGATACTTTTTTTGAAATTAATGGTTCATTTTTACAATAACACTGTAATACGATTAAGCTTTATTGCAAACTATTTATGCGTAATTTAACTGTGGTTTATATTACGTATGATATAATGAATCAATACTCAACTCGCAAATAATAAATAATATGTTTAATTAGTAAATATTTACAATAAATTTGATATAATCAGCTTTGAGTAGACCCGAAACACAGTATTAAAACTAAAATATCGTAAATTACTTAGGTGTTTTAAATTATTAAACGCGTCTCTACTTTCAACATGAGTAATTCAATTTTTCCACGTTGGAAAATTTCCAACTCCAAACGGACACTACAATCATCATCAAATTCACCAGTTCATAATGTGAAAAAAAACCAAGATTTTCTGTTGGCCTAATCGCTTCGCCACGTTGACGGTGGTCGAAGACAACGCTATCGAATTAGTTGAACTCGACACCTCCTGACCTAATGAAATCGGTCAATTCATTCCAATCAGGCCAAATTACAATTCTCGAGTTCCACCAATCAATGAGAAAACATTAAAAACTACTTCGCACCCAAAAACATGTTTATACACTTCTCCAGTACTTATTTGGATTACCCACCCTCATGAATGCCTAAACTATAATGTTATCTTGAATTACTTGGCCGCAACAAATGCCAGTTTCTGTAAATTGTTGATATCATTTTAAAATATTAATATTTAAAAATGCAATTTCATTAAAAAATTACAAAAAATCTACGAGAATACACAGATAATGTTTGATAATGTTTGATAATGTTTAATAATACTTTATTACACTATAATATTCAAACTAAAAATAAAAGATTGATTCTAAAAAATTGTCTTTTTGTACGACTGTAAGATGAAAATAACACATACGAGTGTGACGTCTTCTCAATTATCTTAATGTCACTACTCACAGAATACGTTATCTATTTATCTATACATTTTTTATTGACCTTAAATTTTTATTTATTATAATTTAAAACTATGTTTCTATAAGTATCTATTATTTTTAAATTATATGTTTGAAAATTTTTAACAACCATTTTATATAAAACACTAAAATAAATTATTTATCAAAATGTAAATATTCGAGTTTATTTTTTTACTTTCTTAATTTCATTTTGCAAAATAATTATTCAAACTATACACAATTACATAAATATAATATTTTTTTTTTCATTTAGTGTCAGTATAAAAAATACTTGCATAAATGGTGGTACCTATCTATCTGAAATAAATTTATTTTTAGATACCTACCTACTTATAAACTAAAATATTTAATAATCAAGATTGAAAAATCTTCGTTTTCATAAAATTTAAAATTAATTTTACATCTGTATGTATTTAGATTTTTGATAAAATAGATTATTACGTTAGTTTGATGTAAATAGTATTGAAAATGAGTAACACATTTTACAAGATTATACTTATTGTATTATGTATATTTATTATATACGACAGTAAATAATATACAGGTATATAGGTATGGTTATCAAATAAACTGTAGAAATAGGTACCTATATTCTATTGAAATAATATTGATTTCCCATCAGTAATTTTACTCTAGACTAATACGAGTTTACTTCATTCACACCTTTTAAGGCTACCTGCCCAATGTATAATATTATAATCGACGTCAAAAGAATTTTCAAATGACGAAGCCCTTTCTATATAATATTGTATTGGACGTTTGTGTCATCTTTATATCGGTATTGCTATACCTAGCGATATTTATTGTCCTAATTAATAAATATATAGGTACAGTGAATGTAGGTATAATATTATTATAGTTTACGCAGGTGGTCGAGTCGTAGAAATATTCTCACCGACAACGCCACCGCTATTGGATTTACTCAATTAGTCCGCTGCCATCGGCGGCACGCGTTTTCCATAGAGTAGTTGTTGTTGCCGCCAGCATACATTACATCCGAGCCTTTACTCCTGCTATTGAATACTTGTACACACGTAACACGTACAAGTAACATAATTAACGTTTTTAAGCTCCGCAAGCAAAGTAATATGACGAAACTATATTATTATTTTATGATGGAGTATGTGACAATATTTCGCGAACGTATATATATTAAAACTACAAACAATAATACTGCATACATGAATACGATTTTAAACTAAAACAATCAACGCGTATTAAGGTTTTTATTTTTCATTACATTTTTGATAATTCTATGAATGTCTAGTGAGTAAATTTATAATTTATACTGCATATTCACAGTAGCTAGTGTTCATCAATTATTTATTCTACATAAATAATCCATCAGGTCATTAAATTATATAGAAACCAAAAAATAACTTTAAAAATAAAACAATAATTATCTTACCTGTGAGCCGCCACGTACATTTTGAAATACACCAAAACGAGAGCAACACAAGGAACTAAAAATGCAATCACTAGCAACACCAGACCGTGTGTTCTTTCCATCATCGCCACAGGAAAATGTTCATATATTAACAAGTCCTTAAATAACATTGGTGATGCCAACGCAGCTGATATGCTCCAAACCGTACCTATGACTGAATATTAAGTATGAATTAATAAAAAAAAAAATGTCTACCTAGGTCAAAATTATAAGAAAATGCATAATTGTATTAAATGCCAATGTTAATTTAAATATTAAGTATCAATTTCATATTATATTATAATTATAGTCATAGTTATGATTTTTCCTATTTGAGAATTACTTAAGTTTTGTATAATATTGTTTTTCATATTTGTATTACTATTATTATTATTTATCAAGATCCTTGCAATTCTCATTTTATAACTGAACAACAACTTAAAAATAATACATGTTTTAATTTTAATTAAAGAAACAATGAACAAATTTAAGAATATGGATAACAAAAAAAAATTCGGAAATTCGAAAAAAATTCAGCTATTATAATTAATTGTATACAATATCAATTTGAGTATTAATTAAATGGTTTCTATCTACAGAGTAATCCTTATTTATCCAATAAAAACATGATCAAATTAAGGAACAAAAATATAAATGATTTTGATGAGATAACAGAACTTGGATTAGCAAAGTTATTAATTTGTTATCAACTGTTTTCAAAAAAAATTATGCAAAGATAAAAATACAAATAATTTAAGATAATATTAATAATATAAAAACCAAGGATTATCCTGCTTAAGATATTTTTTTAAATTTTGTAATAAGTGTACGAGTATACAGTGAAGGATTCAACGATATATGTCAACATTTAAAATCCTTAGAAATCCCTAAATCAAAATGGCAGGAAAAGGGATGTAAAATTATGTATATTAAACAGTTGAAATTAAACCGCACTAAACACTACATTATCCTCAGTTGTCCAGATAATTTATGATGACCTAACCAAGGGTTTTTATTGACTATATGGATATTAAGAAATACTGATTTATAAAAGGATCACGGTCTCGAGCCTCAAAACTTGATATTTTTTAGGGTATCGTTATTTTAAAACAGATTTTTTTGTAACAGTAAAATAAGTTATAGTAATGAATTTTAAATATTAAATAGGTACATTACTTAATATTATAGTTATCTCACAATTATCATCGGACGCCGTTCATTAATATAAATACACTTAACTAGCATACACGAATACTTATCTACCTTAATAGTATTGCTATATTGAAATCTGAAAATGATTCGTCCATAATAAATTAGGTATAATGAAATTATTAAAGAATTCAAGTGTAAAAACAAGAAAAAAATTGTGATGTTTATTATATTCAACCATCATCCAGATTGTATAGACGTGCATCCAAAAGGGGGTGGAGGAGATTTAACTATAGTCTCTTCTTTTAGACGATTTTTGTTCTTCTAAAATTTGTCAAAATGTTGATGATAAAATTATATTTATCATCTTTTTGAAGTAAAAAAGGAACGATGCCCTCCACTTCCATTTGAAATTTATAAATTCAAGCCGAAATAGAAGTTATTATTAACTAAAAAAAAATCTTATACTAATATGTTTCCGTTGAAAAATAAAATATATTATTGAAATATAATGTAATACCTCATAATATGAAAGATATTATATTATGATGTCATGAAAAACCATCTAATAATAAATACTTTTATCAGTATAGTTTAAAGTAATTTGTTTTTAAAATTATAAAAATATAATAAACTTCACAATTTTAGTCAATACGAAAATATGAACATAATTTATGATTATATTAGATATCAAAAATGTAATCAATTATTACTAATTAAGAATTTTTTAATACTAGGTATTTTATAATTTAAAATTCTGATGAGCTCTTTAATTATCATATAACTTACTATACTTATAAAGTGAAATGAATTAAATGTTTTTTTTTTGCCATTATGAATTAATAATAAATTATTTTCTTAACCTAGAATGTATGTATAAATATGTATAAATGTATAAACAATAAATTATAATTTCCTAATTTAATTACCTATATGATATTAATTTTGTATTTAAATCATTCATCAGGACCAAATTTAAATTAAATAAATCTGATGATGGTAATGCAACTGCATATATACAATACATAAAATATTATTACCTATTTTAATAAGTTTAATTTTAAAAAATTATCGAATCGTAAAACTAATTTGTGTTTTATAATATAACAATATACAACTAACGGATGAAATTAATTTACAAATATTTTATAATTAGTAATAATATTATCTTTCAACAATAAAAACTCTTAAAAATGTATACATTTTTCAATAATTTTATAATATTAACTAAATACCTATCGCATTATTTAAATTATATTATGATAAATTCATCTGGTGAACAGACGCCTTGATACAGAATAGAATTTAGAGTTGTTTAGTTATTTTTGGAAACTTTTAAGTGAAACGTGAAGTACCTATAATAGTTTTATGAGTTCTCTTTTTATTTATTTTTCTTGTATCCTATCAAATCTCTTCCCAGTAAAACAAATAGTAAGTACCATAAAATTATTTAAATTAACTATCTATTTTTAGATTGATATATTTTATTTTTATTATTTTTTTTAGATTCTGAACGCTCCGATATTACAATGAGTGTTTTTTTTTGGTGTGAACACGATAAGCAGTTGATATAATGCTACAATTTTTCAAAAATAGAAGTGTTTGGATAGCAAATTGGACTTAATTTGTGCTTTTAAATAATTGAAATAAAACAGTTTTTTTTCATAAAATGGAAAAAATGAAAAAAACGGGAATTTTTAATCAAATTTTTGAAAAAATTAATTTTTTTTTTTTTTTGATGTAACTCAAAAACGAATAACTATATATTAAAATGTACGGGGAAAAAGCCACATACTTTTTTTTTATGATCAATTTAATTTCAATTATTGATGACATTAGATATTCAAACATAAATATTATAATAACATTTAAAGATTTAACAATTTTTGTTATTTTTTAATAATTAAATTGTATACTTAATTTTAAACTATTTATAGGCATTTGAAATTTTGAAATTTTAATGTTAATAAAAATATATATATATAACAATATAACAATAATTCTAAAAAATTATACTTATATTAAGAATTAAGAAATTTCGAAAATCCGTAGACACAATTTTTTCATAGCTGTTTGAAATTTAATTTTGACAAAATTATGATAATTTATAAATTATTGTAGGATTAAAAAAGTATTAAATTCATAAATAGTATTTTATTAGTTTTCCTATTTTATATACCTACAATAATTTATTATTGAATTCAAATTTAACACACCCATAACAATTACCTACTCAATGACAAATTATTACACTCAACATCTACAACACGACAAAGCGTGTACCCAACCCTTGTTTTTAATATAATAATATAGTAATATTACTATAATTTTCGATATTAATTTTATTGATTTATATAAAAATAATATTGTTTAGGTATTTTATTTAAATCTATAAATTATGATTAATATTATTACTACCATTAAGATATTATGTTAAACATTTTATATACCTACCCTACAGAATACATCATTGTAAAATTTGAAACCTTGTTTAGAGTCAATAATTGTATAGTACTATTTAATAAATTTATAAATTAAAATATATCTGTCAATATATCTTATGAGTATCTTGTCTTAATTTCAATATTAATTAAATGAATATGAAAAATACAAAAATGTTTAGCACTGTGTGTAATCAATTATATTAATTAAAACTTATTACTCAACTGATAATTATCTGGACCTTTAAATATACAATATAGAAAACGTGTCATTATACAACATAGATAAGTTTCAAAGTTTTATTTTTATAAAAAAATGTTTAGTTTTTTTTTAATGGTTTTAATAATGCTACGTAATACTCATAATACAAAATATATACTATATAATATTTACGTAATAAAAACAATTATTGTTGTGTACCTACCTAGTCTTTCTTTAAATAAAATATAGGAATTGTACAATATATAATTACAAATCATCCAAAAATATTCTTAATATAAAACAATTATGATAATATAATGGTATTTTCATTTTTTTAAACCTATTTTTATTAATTATTGTAAACGCTACATACATAATATTATATCCTTGTTGTTATATTAATATTATAAGTTATATATATTTTTATTAATGCAATATTCATGTAAATTATTATATATCAACCGTTATAGTATAAATATAAAATAATATGATTAATAATTTTTTTTTTTTTTTTAGGAAGAAAATAGAACACATTATGTTATATGAAATATAAAGCATAAATACATAAATATTGAAACTAATATAGAAAAGGGAGAACAACATTTATTATGATGAAATTATTGGAGAAAAGAAGAACTAAGAAATGAATTAAGAATTTTTATCGCATTAATGGATTAAAAAAATGAAAAATTAAGACCTAAAGAGGAATTTTAGTTTAAATTTAGTTTAATGGGAAAGAGGGCAGGATAATAAATTAGTAAGTGATGGAAGTCACATGCAGTCCCTTATAGTTAGGGAGGGTATAGTATGGGTATTGGGTTGTGATTGAACCACGATTCTATGCTTGATTGTATAGAATATTATAACCAGTGCATATATTGGTGTAAGTATCGTATGGAAATTGCGTAACTACTCTTTAATGAATAAAGGAGACCAGGATGTAATGAACTTTTTTCTTTCTTTTTAAATAGAGGCGTAGAATTCCGTTTTATTTTCTCGATCGAGCATCCATAGTTAATGGATTAGGTACTTTACAATGTAGCGAATTTTGTGTTATTGACATTATATTAAGTATAGATATATAATATATATTATTAAATAACGGTGTCCAATATATATATATATTTACAGCTTAAAATAGTATATTATTATACTCGAAACAAGTATATTGTTTTTTGTAATTCTGCATGTTCTTCTTACAACATTTTTGAATTTAGACAAATCCAATCATTTAAGAATAAAAATAAAACAAAATATACTCCAACCAAGAATCTTATCATTAAACTCTTATAAACTGATATGTTCACAGAAAAGTACATACCTAAAACACTTTTTTGCCTAGTAACATTTGTCGCGTAATGAAGAGGACTGAGAACTGCTGTGTATCTGTCCATTGCAATAACTAGTATTGAAAATATTGTAGATGTTGCGACAAATACGGTAAGAGTTTTATTAATGGTCTTTATACCGGATACCAGTAAAGGACCAAGGACGGCCGATGACAGCAAATCGGAAGCAATTAAACTACCGACGAATCTGTAGTAATCATAAACAAACGTTAAATAATTAATATTCATAGTTTATATTTATAAATTATAATAATTATAATTAAATATGGTAAAAGTGATGAAATTAGTAAACATACAATTTTAAATTACATAGGTACACGCTAAAAATAATAAAATTAATAAAATTATTCATATCATCTTATTAACATACGATTATAAACCTTAATCGTGAATAATTGGGTTCAAAAAATATAAATTCATTATATTTTGATCTTATCGGTTATCAAATATAATATTGAATAGGATAACTCAAACTAATAGTGTAGAACCTTACACTTTTATAATATTTTAAAATTAGATAGACCAACTACGATGAAACATCGATAACTTGAATCTGTTGGGGGAGGGGGGGGGAATTCGAGTTATTGAAAATTCGACTTGTAAAGGTTCGAGTTATCGAGATTCCACTGTTTAAGCGTTACCTACATATTAAATAATAAAAAGCTATAAAAGTGTTGTTAATATTGAAAACTTTACCAACATTTTCAAAAATAATAATGTACGTATCATACATCTTATTTTTATCAAATTCCAAAAAAAAAATTTAATGAATTTAATAAACATAATTAAAACACCGTGTATCTACTTAAGATTTTTAATAAAACCTCATAATATAATTAATTTCAATAAAAAATATTTATAGTTAGTAAAACTGCAAAAGTATCTTTATGATACTAAGACTGTTTAATTAATTTATTAAAATATTTATTAGATTCCGAAGCTAATCAGTGTAACAAAAATAAAGAATAAAATGTAATAAATTATATATTTTAAGGATCACTCACGACCAACTCAACTATCCATCTACGAGTCACAATTTTAAATATGTACTTAACAATACCAAAAAAATATTTAATTTTATTAATGCAATTCATATATTAAATTTCCATTGTATATAGAATAGCTAATATTATTATTTATTTATATACTCCAAAAGTTAATTATAATATATTCAACACAGCTATACTTTTACTAATTACACTATAAAATGTTAGCTAGATAATGAACTCTAGAATATCCTCGTTTGACTGTGTTTAATTAAAATAACAACTGTACAAAGTAAGCAACTTGACCTGTTTGATGGAGATCTGAGTGAAGGCTTCTTGTAGAACATAACTAGTACAACAATATTTAAAAAAGCTCCAAGTACGGCTAAAAACCCAACGCACGTAATTTTGACCACTATAACAAAAATAAAAATAAAAATAAATATTATATATTACTTTTTTACCAATTATTTCAATATAAAATATGTTAAATAAAATTTAACAATCACATAATCTTCATATAATAAATGTATTTAAACTCATGATAATTTTACAATAACGATACATTATTCAAAGAAGAAAATATTGGAAAAATCATAAATATTTTGGAGTTATTAAAAAATGTTTGCAACTTATTAACCCCTATCTCAAATAATAAACCATACTAAACCTAACCTCACACGGTGTGTATTTGCCATTTTCCACTGTCCAACTTTATTTAATGATTTCAATGTTCTATAGATATTTATTAAACATTAAATTAACATATTAAAAATTAATTTGACAATGTAATATAATACGTATTACTTATAAATCAAAATAGAAAAATCCAATTTAAAATCTAAAAAATAATCTCAGATTAACGTACAAAACTAATAACTGTATGCTATAATACATATACCACTACAGTGTTACCCTAAATTAATAATTATATTTGATATTTAAATAAAATTATATTTTAGTCATCAACTAATTTATTAATAATACTTTTATTTCGTTGATAAATAAATAATACATATGATTTTAAGTGTTTAAGATATAAGTGCGAATGATTTTGTGGTAATTTTTAACAATTTTATAAATTGCAATAATTTTCCTTATCTAATATTAATATATTATAATTTATTCTTAGATATTCAACTTTATATTTAAAAATACTATCTAGTTTGCTTTTAAGTTTACGCAATTTTTAATGGTTTTTATTTTTTTATAATATTAATGAACAATAAATTTATATAATGTGTTTAAAAATATTATATTTAAGAACTTGAAAAGAACACATATTATTTGGTTTAAATTATACATTCAATATTTTAAATTAAATTAGTAATGCATAAAACATAAAGTGTGTTTACCACAAGTGGGTAACTGTACATAAGGTGTAAAGTTGTTTATTTTACTTTTAGTAGTATGATGGGTTGACATAATTTTTCAAAAAATATTGCATTTGTTATGTTATTAGTATTTAATTATTGTAATTATATGTGTTTAGTATTTACACTATATATTATACCAATTTATTTAAACTCAAAATCTTATAACATATTTATGTAAATATCGTAAAAAAAAAAATAGTTAATATCTTAAAATAAATCAAAAATTTTGTTTTCTATAGTAAAATTTATAATAATATAATTAAAACTTTCAATTTCCCCACAAATTATGTTTTTGTTTTATAACAAAATAATTAAAATTGTTATTCGTCATTAAAATGCATAAATATTTTAATTGTTAATAAAAAATAACAGTTAATGTATATTTTTTATTTTTTTAGTTCCAGTTTGGAATACTTACGTTTAATATTATATTACATCGATATTTATAAAAAAAATAACTAAACAAAAACAAATGTTTCAAATGCCTATACATAGCCTTAAAATAAGTAACATATTTTGATAAGAAAATGCCAATCTAAAGAATTGGTAAAATTTTCAAGTATCTACGGCTTATACTTTTTGAATAATAACAAATATTAAAAATCATTTGAGGATAAACCGTTATCGTTACGCGATTTCGTAAAAATTTAAAATTCATAACATTTTTCTTATAATGAGGCTTCCAGATTTCTCTATAGCTATTTGAAGAAAAACTTAGTGTTGAATTTTTTAACCTTAGATATAAATACAAAAATGTTATGAATTTTCAAGTACTTAATATTGTAATATAGTACTTGTACATTTTCGCAATTGTGACATATTTCATAAAAATGTTAACTTTCAATGCTTGTAAAAAAAATTGTGATTAACGATTTTTGATTATTTTAACTACAATAAAAACAACTTATAAGAAATCTTTTATTAAATTTTCAAGTTTTTTTAGGCGCCCAAAATATTTTTATCGACACTGTAAGGAGTTGGAGCCAATTAGATTTCATTAAAATTTAAAACAACTTGATTCGTATAAAAAAAATCGTGGTTTGTAAATTTTCTAATACGCATTCTCACTGTAAATAATATGACCTTACCATTGTGCCAGTCCTGGTCAACGTGCATAATGATTCATCCGTAGCCAGTGGATAGTAGTACTCGGCATTTTAACTAATCGATATCCTGCATCGATGATTCTCTCTACATGACTTTAAATTGTACCTATATTGAATGAAAATATTCATAAGTATATCTAATTATAGTATTATTATAATCATAGAAATTGTGTATTGAGAATTTTATTATAATACATAATATTATACAATTATTAAAATAGTATCTAATATAGGTTATACGTTTTAGATTCTGAACGAAGTGATGAATGTATTGATTTTACAATGATGTGTGTTTTTTTTTGTCTTTGTACAGCATAACTTGTCGAAATAATGCTTCAATTTAAAACTTCGGGGGTGGTTTCCGATGGTAAAGTGAATATCCTTGGACCTTGGTGCATTATAAAGGTCAAAAGAAAAAATTTTCCAGTAGTTTTCAAAAAAATCTGGGAAAACAAAAAAAAGTGACGTAAAAACGGGAATTTTTACGCAAAAACAGTTTTTGACAAAATCGATTTTTTATATGGTTGTAGCTTAAAAACAAATCACTGGAAGTACTTGAAAGTTATAACTGTTAACGTACCTATATTATAATAATTACCGGAATAATATTTTCCAACAATTAAATTTCAATTTTTATTATACCCATAGTTATCATTTAATTATTGTATTAGTTTTAGGCTTTAGCTGTTATAGGTCTCTATATTATATTATTCTAGCTGCATTATAGTAACGTACCTTATTGTACCTACCCTTTATGTCAGCTGTCTGTCTATCGCGATGGTTGTTGCCATAGTTACCAATATCCGGTGACGTTTGAATGAGGGTAATAGGTAGATGGGGGCACACTCACTCTTGGGAATATTTTATCCTTTTTATTCCAGAAATTTCACTAAAACAATCCGAAAACCATAAATGTTAAAATTGGATTAAAAATACTCATAGTACTTTCGTTTTTTTTTTTTTTTTAACTAGTATTAAAAGGTTCAATAAGTATTATATTTACAACAATAACAATGTTATAATATATTCAAATTATTTTCATGAAGATTTATTAGATGTTAATGTTTCAGAATTTCTAAACTGAGTGCTGTGTTCCATCATTAAATTAGTTAAATTATTAACTAGTTAAGCAGTTGTTCTAATTTCAATAATTTCAAACTAATAACTTTAGCGTAAATTTGTATACACTTGCATATTTATACTGGTTAATTGTGTGGTATTATATGAACGCTCAATATTTATTTCACTGCATAGAGTTTCAAAATATGAATAAATGTTAATTTTAATTCTAGATTTCAAAATTTATAATAAATTTATATTTTTTCCAAATATTTTCAAAAATATTATTATCTATCTATTTGAATTTTTATTTAATAATTAATATTTAAATAAATTAATATATATTTATATGGAATTTTTGAATTATTATCTGCAGTTATGATATTATCTATACTAGTATTTAGCAAAAGATGTATACTAGAAACAAAAAATATTGATTCAGATCTCAAATTGTGGACATTATTACATCGATCATGACAAAATAATTACCTAGTGTTTGTCGAGTCTTTTTTAAAAATACTGAAAAATAAATCTTTGTTATTGAATTTTTTCCGTGGTTATTTAAGGAATTTAAGGTAGGTACCTAATCTTTTTATCTAATAGTCAAATTGTATTATATAAATTAGTTGAAGTGTAACTTGACCAAGATAAATGGTACCTATTCAGTTTTTTTTTATTAATTGTTGAACCCAATTTTTTAATTTATATTTTAACATTTTAGTGCATATAAATCACGTTCTATTAATTCCTCTAATATATTTTCTATAACTTAATAGAATGGGTTATTTGAAAAAGGTATATTAAAAGGTAAAAAGATACACATACTGTTACTATAGGAATATATAGATATGTTTTGTTTTCACGCCAAATAATGTGTTTTGATACAAATAACATATTTCTATAAAACTCTGAAAATTTCAAAATATTGGACGTGTTCCTTTTTCCAAATGTACCCATTCATGTATAGTGTTTAACTATGCAGATACCTATGAATTTAATGAATACAGCTAAATTTCTCTATCACTACTATAAAATAAAATGTTAGAATGTAACTTATTATTTACTAAAACATTACTACATTCATAGTTATAATTTATATTTATGTATTTATACTCCTATATGTAGCTATATTACAATTTATACATTTAATTTTTCACAATATATGATTGAGTAAGTAAATTAACAAATTACAATTTACTCCCTCTTCATTTAGGTACACGTAACCACTACAAAACTCCAATCAATACCATTAAAAACTTAGTAAAAATAATAATAATTGACAATTTATTTATCTATTCTTTTGACTTATTCAGCTATTTCCAAGTATCTTTAATAATATATAGTTTTTCTATTAGGTGACATTAAATTGAATAGATCCTTTACGATCTACCTAGTATTATTTTATAGATAGATCAGCTGATTCTAGCATATTTATAACGCATTGTTTATATGTGTTTACGTCCTAGTACCTGATGTAAAGTTAAACACATTTCATTTTATTTAACTATAAAACATCAATAAATATTGAACACGTTTCATTTTCGACACATAAATTGCGGATAAAAACCAGGATATTAGCATGCACGTAGTGTAAATACGTATTTATTAAGACTTTTAAATTTATGAAATCGAATAAAGGAAGACTATTAATTAGTAACTATAAAGCCGTTGCTTTATACATCTATAATACTCAGAAAATCAAAATGGAAATATTGTAAATAATATATAGTTTTTATGTGAGCAGACTGACCTTTAGTTTTCAAAGTACAATAAATATTAATGTGGGTTCATTAAAGTAATCATGAATCGTTTTATTAAAGGACAGAATAGACACGTATATAATTATTAATCACATTTCTAATTATCAAGAATCTCTAATGTGTAAAATCATTTTAAAATTCAAAAATAAAGGGAGAGCCAAAGAACATTCTATTAAACCACTCCGACAAATTATGTTATATGCGTTTGGAAATGTGTAGGGCGATTAATCAACCAAACTCACCTATTCTTCCCTTCATACATTTTTCATTTAAATTCTGATTTTTGAAATTTTTAAGTAAAACTTTAAGTTATATTTTCAATCATTTAGATTTTTATATCATAAATTAATGTTCTGTAATAAAACAAAATTCTTATTTCCAAATTAGAAAAAATATTTTTTACAATAGATTTTAAAGCAAATACAACTATTTAAAAATATACTCCTTAAGTAAGAAATAAGAAATCCAAAAATAAGGATTTAAATATATTCATTATTATAGAAAAAATAGGATGAGCAAACTTGTTGAATCACCTTGTACATGAAATCAAGAAGTTAAAGTATATGGATATTATAACTATTGCGTATAAGTTTATTTTGACTACGATCGGGTCTGTGTTCATTTATACATATATTTTAATATCACTTTTATTTTACAAAAGTAATACAAGAACCCGTAATTAATAATGTAAAATGCTTATTAAATACTAAAATTATAATATTTAAGGCATAATAATGTACAAATGTATTTATATATACTATATTAAAAGTACGAACCTAATGTTAAAATAGGTAGCTAAAAGAAGTAGATTACAAGAACAAAAAAATAATACATGGAAAGTTACAAAGATAATAATTGTAAGGTTAATCAAAATAAATATCAAATATAAACGATTATTCTTGAATTAATTATACCATTTTATTTTATTTATAAATTATATTTACGAAACTTGGAATTATCATAAGCGGTAAGTAAACTTTTAAGAAATATAGAGTACTCTGTACAAAAATAGCCCGTAAACTTTAAAAACTTAAATACTGAAACATACCTAATTGAAATAGAATAGTTATAGTTGTCTATTTTGTAAACAAAGAATCTAAAACATTAAATTTTAAAAGTATCTTTTATAGAATAAATATTTAAACATTTCGAGTCCACCATTAAGATTACGAAAATAAACAATTTCGGGTCTCAATTTAGATATAATATTTATGTTAAAACATTAAACCTTCAGTAAATTGAAATAATGAAATTACTATATTATTTTAGATAAAAAAAAAACTTATTAAAATAACATTAAATACTTAATACAAATTATTATAAATATTATAAAACGTCTATAGTTAATCATAAAACAATGATTTTATATTTAAAAACAATTTATATTTATCGATCCCTACTATAAACATAAAACTTCTTTTAAATTTTTGATAATGGAAGTGGTCATTAAAAAACTAAAGTTAGGTTAGTTAAATGTACACTAATAATACATAAAACTATATACCTATAGGTATAGTGAAACCTCTCCCAACGTCCACCATTGGGAGAGGTATTCATTAAGAGAGGTTTCACTCAAGCGGCTGGAACCCGATTGAATAAGATTGACCTTTTCACAACCCGATTGAGCACGGTTGCAATCATACAATAGAAATCAAAAAAACCCTAAAAAACAACACGATTGCGTACGAAAATAAGTGTGACGTTTTCACTTTATACTTGTCTTTGTATAGAATATTATTAATAAAAAATAAAATACATTTAAACGTAAATATTTATAGATAAAAAATCCTTTATTGGTTTATTCTCGACCCAATAAACCTCTATTTTGAAAGTTCCAACTTTTTTCAACTCTTTGCCTCCCTTGGATAAAATAATTTGCATTTTATTATTTTCCATCGTAAAAAATCATAAAATTTGCAAAATATATACCATTTTTGAAGGAACACGAGTGCGAGGTAACATCACAGACTAACTGTGACCAAGTTTTACTTACAGAGTAGGTACTTACAATAACAATCACAATTTATTGCAATCGTTCTAGATAAAATCCTAGTTTCCTATCTATCCCAGTTATTTTCAACTTCCGTGGGTATTTTTCAACTAATATGCAAGTTACCTATTAGTAATCTACATAACATACGTACTAGTAAAAATCTGACTAAAATGTTGTACACAAAAAAAATTAATTTCTTCATCAAGTCAATCATATCATTAAACGTAATTCCTCAAACATGCTTATTGTAAAATGTATTTATAGATTGTATGTATTATAAATAAAAGTTAAAAAAAAAAAAAATGTTGTACACAAATTTTTTTTATCTTGCTCAATCGGTTCGTTAAAAAGGTTGGCCAGTAACGATCATAATCAATCAGGCTTCACCGATCAATAGGGTATCACCGCGTTTTCACTACCTTCGATGGAAAAATCTTCAAATAGTAAACACTTTTAATCTACATGTGTACACTGTACAGTATAGAAAGGTTCAGTAAATATGTAAATATATTATATTGTTTCAATTTTACGCAGAATGCTTAAATTAGTTCCACAAGAAAAAAATAGTTACATATATTTAAAGTTTTATCATTAATCACTAAACAGTTCTTTTATTTAACGTTACAGGTTTTAAAAAATTAATAACGCCGTGTTCTTCATTTATACAAGTTGGATTTGTTGGTAAAATTGTATGTCTAAATACATTTTCTAAGAGCTGAAATATCTTACGTAAGTTTAAATCAACATTAGAAGTAGTTGAATAAATTTCAGATAGTTTTTTTTCGCCATGAATTATACCTTAAATAAATGGCATTCCTTTTACACACCATAAAATATTTTTTTACCCATGGATTGTACTGCATGGCTCTTGGTTGTGATATCATACATAATAATTATTAATAATTAATAACATGATACCAATATCATATATGCATGAAAAATTCACTGTTAAATAAATTTAAAAAAAATACTTTTTCTTTTAACAATTTACACTAACGAAATAATATTTTTTGTAACATCTCCAAATTTGCAGTAAATTATATAACACTTTTTTACCATTTTTACATTCTATGAATGCTATAGAGTTTACTGGACTGTATTATTAATCGACAAATACGCATATACGTTAATGCCGTACTTTGTAAGTATTAAATACTACAGTAATATAGAATAACTACAGCATACATGTCTACAGGAAGTGATACTTTTATCATAATCTTTCGTATAATCAAAAAACCTTATATAAAATATCATATATATAAAATAAGTTGTGGTCGATAAAAATTTGATGTTATACAAAATATTCTTTTCTGTATTGTAGATTCAATCTTATCGATTTATATATGAAAATATGGGTTTGTGTTTTATTAGATTTTATACAACCTGTAAATATATATAAAAAAAAAAATGTCTTCTTTTTTATTACATTATATATTATAAAAAAAAATTAAATAAAGTTGTGAGCCAGTCAGTACTCAGACTAAATTTTTGTTTATGTCTTAACATCTAAATACTTTTTGAGTGAAATGAGTTCTATATATTGTATACAAATAATTATATTAATGTTTATTTATTATTTTTACAATGTGCATAACTATTATTTGTTTGTTGTTTAATTACATGGTAATTATTTAACGAAACTACTTTTCATTGCCGTAAAATGTTTTCTTTCATTCATAGAATATATTACAGCCATACATTTTATAGGAAGGAGCATATAAATATATTTTATAGGTACATCAAAACAATATATATACAAGATAATACGGGTATAACTGATATCAGATCAACAAATATTTTTTGATAAAAAAAATCAATTATATAGAGCCAAAAACTGAAAATGAATCTAAAGAACTGGTTCTGGAACCAGAATTTAAAAATATAAGTTTCTGAAACATGAAACAAAACCTTTATTTAAAATAAAATAAGAACAGAACTTTAGAATAATTATTATAAAACTGATTTTCAATCTTAAAATCAAAATATTGATCATAATACAAGTAAAACACTTCTCAAATTAAACGATTCAATACTTTATTCATATACTTTATTTAAAATATAATTTAATTTCCATAATAATAACTTACTTCCTTAAAAGACTAAATTATAAATTTATAATATAAAATTTTTAGTTGAAAAAAAAATGAAAATTAATGTCTGGTTAAAATGATTTTTAAACGCCTTTACAAAAAAAATTTAAGAAATATTACAGATTTATCAATACATCCACCCAATGTATGAAAAATTAATTTGCTATAAATACCTATCTACAGTTAACAAAATTACATTCAAATTAATTGAACTAAAATTTATGACGTAATATAGTTCCATATGGAACAATATTATTATGATACAAATTGTAGGTATACATAAAAAAATCATTTATTTTTTTTATTTTTTATATTCTCTACTAGAAAAATGTATTATTTTTTTATTGTATATAATATATGTACATATCTACCTATAATATGTGATTATACATTTTTAATCAAACCGGAATCATCTTCCAAAACCAGAATCATTAAAAAAAAATAAGTAAAGAGTTCTAAAAAAATTGGTAAATATTTTCTCAGTAACTAAAACCGAAATCAGTAAATCCGGTAAAATTAAAAGATTCTAGTAAAAAGCATTAATTTTGAAAATATTAACTCAATAGCGTTAATTCAGCATCAAATAATAATTATTGGTGTTTTATAGAAAATTAATACTTACTTTGGCTACTCTATAATTTCTCATTTATTTCTTATTTATTTACTTCTTTAAATACAATATGTCAATGATTATCTAAATTTAGAAATATATATTTTAAATTATTAGCTACAAAATCGATTATTTTTGCTTAAATTAAGTGAAATAAAACATATATTTAGGAAATATACATAAATTAACGAATCAAATTTCTTTTTTTGTCACAATTTCATTCATCTCTAGCAATATTTCAACTAAGATTATTCACTATCAATGCATTACCCATCTGAGGTTAAATATATTTACCGAATACTGAAATGACGTTTAACCTGGTCTCCTTTTCACAACTTTTAACACAAAAAGCTTAACTTCAAACTTAACTTGTTAAGACAATATATATGTTCAAATTTAACATTACATCCCTTAAATTTATCTTATACAAAATTTTCCTACGACTATACTATGTAAATATGGAAATATGGCATTGTAATCTTAGTTTCTTCTAAAAATTCGAATAACTATTAGTAATTCCCCAAGCTTTCCAGGTATCTATCTGTACTAAATAACCGTGATTTAACTCAAACAAATCGTTTGAATAATATCAATCAATATTACTACATGTGCATTTTACAAACATTTTTATGTAAAATTTCAATTCAATTTCAACTAACTTATTGGTTATCAAACATACTTCTCGGGAATCCACCCAGATGGCTCAATCGGAACTAGAACCAAGACTTGAACATTTCACTAATTTAAAATGATGAGGACATTGGCGTCTAAACCTAATTTTTTTATTACTTATAGTTCATTATAAATAAATTACTTATTGTACATTACTTGTACATGCATTTTAATCTTTCGAATAAATTGTATTAAAAAAATATTATTTAATACATTTATATTGTTTACGTATAAATTACTATTCATAAACAAAAACAAAGTATAAGATAAAATGTTTAAAGATATTAGCAACAATAGCAAGTAAATAGTTGTTCTGCTGTACCTAAAATTAGTGACGAATGTAGTACCTCCTCATTGAGTGAACCTTTGTAATGAATAAATTATATTAAATTTAAAGTCAATGAAAATAATTCTAAACAGAACTGTCGTCAACCTATACCACTAACCACTAATCAAATTATATTATTTATTTAAAATTAATAATTTATTTTACTATTAGTGCTACGATACAAATAATCAATCAAAATAAATCAAAATGTTTTAATGTTTTAATGAGCATAACTCATTTCCCTAAAAAATTACCTTCCTCTTTTCGACCAAATATAATACGAAAAATTCCTCTTTTGCTTTAAAATGATTGCATTTTTTTGCCCACGGTTACACATTCTACATTGTTTGGCGCATTATCTCAAAATTAATTTAATAAAGCCATTTAGCATAACCTATAAAGCACTACGAGGAAGCGAAATTTGTAACTCTCCAAAAATGTACTGTGTTTACTGTTTATGTACATTCAAATAATTATTATATAAGTTAAATGAATGACATATTCAAATTAATAACTAACCTACAACTTGATCATATTAATTGTTATTTCACTGCAATATATCAATAATACTAATTTTATTACGTCCGTCTATTGATGTAGATTCTAAATCAAGTATCATAGATAAGATTATTATAATAATACACACTATTACTCAAATTAGTATTGTTATTCAGCTATTATTAATTATAACAATATATCGGACATATTAATAAAGACAAAAACTATTTTGAGGCAATACTGTAATTTTAAACATAATACTATGTGTACGAAAAGAAAAAACTAATTTTATCATAATATTGCAGGTTAAAGATATGAAATGAGTGAAAACAATGATGTCATTTTTGGGTGAAAAAATAACACCAATTTTGAAAGTTCCATTGCGTTAGTAAATATAATATTAATACACGTAAAAGCTTCGAGTCCTCACGTGTATTGTAATATTAAAACAAAATAATTAAGAATTGTTATTCTTTGTTAAAGAATCCTATTTCGTCAATTTTTGAAATTCAAACGTCTATAATGAAAACATGGTTTTGTGTTTTTAGAATTTTAGGTTTCAATAAGAACTATTAATGAAGAAATTTGTATTAAACAATCAACTTTTAACTAAAAAAATTTAACATTTCATACATATTATAAATTAACTACAAAAGAATTTGCAAATTTTTGTGATTTTAGAAATGTAAAGTGTCATAATTTCAACTTCAGATGCTTATAAAAAAAGTCATGCTGCGTATTTTAAACATTTTAAAACTGCTAAAATAAATATTACGTAAGAAAGTGTAGTTTTGTGTTAAATTTTCGAGCCTTTTGAAGTTTTGGCTGAGTCTACACAATTTTATCAACAGTTAAAAATAAAAACTGCATATGCACCTATAAATAGGTTTAACTAATATTTATTTTATATTATAGAAAATTATAGTTAAATTAACAATAAAATGTACCCAAGTTTCTAAGAAATAGTTTTTGAATCATATTAAAATGAACTAAAAACATGTTAAAAACCAAGTATAAGAAAGAGAAGTAATTCTACGTGTAAATATTTAAATTCATCATAATTTTAACTACAAATGCTCATAAATAGTTACTATATATTACACTTAACTATTTTTAAATTCCTACATAAAGATTTATGACGAATCTTGTATTCAGTTTTTAAAGTTTTTGATTGAGAAAATTTTTTTTTTATTAATATTTTTAGAAAAAAAAATGTCTATTAATAACAAAAAAGATTCACAATCTTTTTAAAATGATGGTATAAAAAATTTCAAGTGTTTTGTCAAAAGTTATTTCCTCTAATTATTAGAAAATTATTAGAAGAATATTTTTCTTTTGATCTCAATATTCCTACAAATATCACATTTCTATCAGAATACATTTTAAAGTTAAAACTAAATCATTCTTACTACCATAAAAAGTATCTTTAAGCACAAAAATAAAAAATAAAAATATATATCATTGTGAAATCAATACATTCATTATTGTGCACAGAATTTAAAATAATTATCTTATAATAACAGTAGCAGGTAGAAATTATATTTATAAAAAAAAAAGGAATAGTTGAATTATAATTTATACTTATAAGTACCTATTGTATCATTATAAAATGTATTGTTGAATAGTTTAAATAACAGATAGATTATAGATAAAAGACAATATTTTAAAATACCAGCTAATTGTCAATATTAAAAATATGTAATATAATAGTACCTATGCTATTATGGTACATTACAGGATATCATAAATTATTGCACAAAAATAATCTCAAAAACAAAATTCAGCTAGATTAAATTTGTTTAAAACTGAACTAAATATTAAATACGATGAAGAATAATTTTATTTAAATATTAATTCTGTAGAAATTATATTGTAACAACTTTTGTTTTTCGTTTAAACAAGTTTATTAAAAACAAGCATGATGCAAATTTTACTATCTAATTACCAATCATATAACATTTTCAACTAAAATATATCTTATTATATGAAATTGTGGTGTAACACTATTACTTCATTAAAGAATAATCACAAGATATACTAATTAAAAAAAAAAAAAAAACATCAATTTAAAAAAGACTCTTTCTTCACTTCACTAAAAATATAAAAATTATATACTTAAACTGATTATAAACAATATAAAATAATACAATTTATTGGTAAAATGTATGGTTTCGTCCATACTAAATTATTAACGAAAACAGAATTTTGCAAAATAAGCCATACAACAGTTTTATTGGCTGAAATTGCTATATTAGCTTTAAATATACAGAATAAAATATATATTACATCAATCAATAATTGATTTTCACTATGTAAACTTATCTTGTATATGTTTATTAATAATAAACACGGATATTTTTAAAATCAATCAACCATCAAATATAACTTAGCAATTAATAACATATAGTTATAATTAACTAAGTAAAAAGTTATGATAATCGGTAACAACCCTACATATTACATTTACAGTAGGTGATACGAAAAATGTATTGATTTCATAACGTTTTTATTTGTCTGTATACATCATAAATACTTTAGAAAATGCATTTTTCTCAACTTTGAGATTGGTTTCTGGTAACAAATAAGATGGCTTGTTCTTTCGAGAGAAAAAAGTCAAAAAGTTTTCAATTATCGTCAATAAAAATGTTTTTTTACTAAATCAGAAACCTGATTCATACCTACAAATTGAAAATTTAATTTAAATTTTTCCATGAGTAAATATATAAGTATAATTATTTTTTTAATAAATAACTAAAATTCAAATAAATTTGGACGAAGTTAAACATTTAATTTCTAAAAATTTAACAATCTATATTTATAGAGTAGGTTTAATAAAAAAATATGATAATAATATACTATACAAATTTTAACATTGATTATATGAAAAGGAATGCCATCCAGTATTAGAGTGCAACGCAATGATTATTATATGTTACGTATTTACTTGTAATAAGTCTCTACACCATTGACGTTACAAATGACAAATTGAATTTCCAGGAAGAGATTTACACGAGAATGAGGAAATTATAAAATAGATTAGTTGCTTAGAGTGAAATCTAGTGTAATGTTTGGTTGCTAATTGATATAGGTACTGTTTCAATTTTTAAATCGTTGAGAAATGTGTCGTTGGATATTTTCCAAAGTGCAGAAGTGACAAGACGGAAGGCTATTGATTAGAACGCCTGTAATATGGTTTGGATTTGTGACGACTTGGCACAGCCAAATATTACATAGGTCCCTATTTAAATCAAGAATACTGAATAATGATTTTAATTATTTTGTTATAATTTAAAAATATTGTGAGTTGGACTTAACTTTTACACGTATAGCTATATTTTATATAAAAATATCAAAGTAATATTTTCAAAATAGGTATTTAAATGAATTGTGTACTATTACCTATTTACACTACAAAACTATTCATACTTTACGTTAAGCTAATATTGACTCAGAAGTTTATATCAATAATATATGATATAAAATTAATTTTAATAATAATAAATATATAGGTTGATACTATTATAATAATTAAATATTATTTGTATAAAAAATACAATATTTTTGTCAAAAACTAATTCAAATTACTATATTACTAATAGTAAATTAAATTATTTTGATAGCAATTTAAATAAATAAATCATAAAATATACTTAGTAATATAAACTGGCAGCTTCGCTTAGAATTATTTTTTCATACACAATGATTTATCATTGGATTCAAATGTAACATTTCCATTAGAATGACTTGGTCAGTGATGAAGTACACCACAACACTTACAGTACACCCATCAGTTTCCTACTTCTTTTTTTTTGCGAGGAGGGGAGGGTGACTGTTTTATAAAGTTCAATATTATAAATTTAATATTATTATTATCTATACATTATAAAAACAATAGTTGTTGTTACTATAACTGGAAGGATTCCAAAAAACTATTAAATAAATAATAATTTTATACAATCATATTCAAAGTATACAAATAAATTATTCATCACCTCTAGTGATGAGTCGCTATTGCTGCATTTGTTCTAAACTTCTAAACTAATGAGTAAACACATTAAAGATTCAGATAATTTTTGGAAACGAAAATGTAACAGAGCTGAAATGATGGTAAGTTTTTGTTCTATTATAAATTGACTTAAAAGGATAAACTTTAAACAACGTAAAAAAATAATAATATTGTTATTATATAACATATATGTAACCTTTCAAAAATAAAGTGTCATTTTTAAAAATGTCTTCTTTACAATCAACTTTTGTTAATTTAATTTCTTATTTTAAAGTTATTAAATAAAATACCATGATATAATTTTACAATATGCATAACTCCGACATATTAATAAGTACCTATATTGTAGTATAAACTTAACAAGTTATGTAGTTAATTAAATTATTAATATTTCATGTATAAATAAATTAAATTAAATGCTTTCAACGACTTTTACAAATGATAAAATCTATTAAGTGAATGTTTATATAATATTACCGAAACATCAGCAGAATAAAAGTTATAAAACGGCTGTCATCCAGCAACTCACCACGTGATCTTTTAAATCAAAAATTAATATTTAGATGATATAAAACCTATACGACTTGTAGGTATGTATTCTTTTATCATTTATATAATTCGTAATTTTTGTGATAAACTTATATTAACATTGTCTAAACCTGATGAAAAAATTTATTCAGAACGAAACGTAAAAAACGTTTTATATCATATCTTCATAAAAAATATATATATTAGATAATAGTGAAATTATACTGAAATAATTTTCTCTATGACGTGTACTTGCCAAAGAATGAATTTAAGTGCAAAATGTAATTTTGATCATAGATTCAGCATCGCAACTACAGATAATAAAACTCAAATATTTATTCCCATAGAGAAAGTAACATATATTCAATACGGTCAACTAAAAAATAAAAATAAAATATTACTACCTATACAATTGCAAACAGTTTAGTTAAAGAAAAAACATTAATTATAATAAAACCAATGACTGTTTATTCAAATATATATAAAAAGCTAACCTAATCATAAAAAAAATGAGTGTTAACATACCACCAACACGAATAATAATAAAACTAATGAATCAAATTCCAATATAAGAAAAACTTTGTGTCGTAGAATTGTATACTTTTACCCTTCCCGTCAACAGAAAATGTCAATCTGATGGGTTTACTCTATCAAATACCGTACTGCACGCTAGACTAGTGAAATCTTCGCCCTTTCCATGAGTTAGGGGGAAGTTATAACAGCCAGCTCGTATTCGAGTTCACGTATATAAATTTAAAGTCTTGCACAACATTGATACAAAAATGCGTTTGGATTGGTCGTTTAAAGTTCATGGCCGCCGATTATTCGTACTTTCAACTCGAAAATAAGAACATATAAGACAGAAATTCATGAAAAACACCCTATCTAACTGTTATTCGATTGTGGTCGAATAGTAAGAATCTTTCTTAATGCTAACCGTGCTTCAACTCAATTATTGATTACATTTATTATTCATTTAGTTTTAGATTTAATTTAAACCTTATATGATAAATTATTACAGACAACTAACCAATAAAAAAAATAATTCATTGGTTATTGAAATAATTAATTTACTACAGAAATTTAATTTTATAAAATACAATGGTATTAATAATAGTATTATATTAAATCTTATACTTATTTTTGAATGATGTCATATAACTTTTTTAAATAGATACATGTAAGTCAACAATTTTTCAACTAATTTATTTATTATAGTTCTTAAAGAATAATGTCAAATAGTTTAATGTTGTTTAACATTATTATTGTTTGTAATAATTTGTTCGTGCGCTGTTTTTCTTGCGCTTATATTAATTTATCTTAAGTGTTGTAACTATAGCAACATTTTACAAAATAAGTATTATTGCCAACTCTAATTAAACATATCAATTTAAAATTAAAATTAAAATTATGTTATTTTTTTCCTTTACTTTCAAATTTTTGATTACTTTTTCAGTTTTTGTCTGTTTCCCTACATTTTTAAAAACTACCCCAATTCCTTCAAGACATATATATCTCAACCATATCCTGCTTTACTATCTATTATTTATTTCTATGCTTTCTTTGATTTTTCTATAAATTATAAATATTTTACAACTGTACATTTACTACCAGATTCTATTTAAGTACACAATTACAGTTTACAGTTAGTATAATACAATATTTTCTCGATGTTGTAACCATAAAAATAAATTATATTATATTTTGATACAAACAAAAAATATTTCTTCATAATAAAAATGTCTTGACTGTTTCATTTTTTAAATTTATCAAAATTGTTCATGATATTGAATCTAATCATTAATTTTAATTGATTAAATATTATTAATTTTTAATCGATCAAATGTGATAAAAAATAACAATAATAACAAAATTCAATGTCTATCTTGTATATTGTTTTGAATAAATAAATAAATGTTATAATCCATAATTAAAGATTTAAGTGGTTAAGTATCAAATCATATTCTTAAAATTTTCAAACCCTTAGTATTAACTTAATACTATTAAGTGGTAATATGCAATATGCATATAATGATTTCACTATTATCAACTGACTATCAATGAATATTATTTTTTATTAATATTATTAATTAATTTAATGTTTTTCTATAATTTGTATTTATCAATAAATGATTTAAAAAAAAAAATTATAGCAATTTTTATTTAGGTATACTTAAGATTATTATTATTATCAAAATAAAAATGTATTTATTCAAATAATTTGTACAAATGATGTACAACAGAGTATTTCCCACTTTCCTACCTTTTTTACAATAAATAATATAAAAAAAATTATTTAATTATGTTTGTAAACATATAAATTTAGGTTGACTGACTAGTAAGCATATTTAAAATAATTTTTTTATGAAAGTCCATAAATTTTAATATTTTATGTAATTGAAAAACCAAAAATTCAAATTTTAATTATTAATTTATTTTATATAACACATGGATGGAAGGGGGATAAATACGTCAAATATTTTATTTTCCCAAAGGCTTCAAAATGCATAAATCAGACATTGACGATACATTTACTAAATAATTACTGTAACAATAAGGAGATACTAGAATTGGTTTTATTTAGATATTATAGTTATTTTATTTAATTTCCTGCAGTCTACATATACCTAAGCTCAAATGTTATGATATATTTTTACCAATGCAATAGGAAAACTATGTGAAAAGTAACTCTTTTGAATAATTTTTAATTTATTTTTACTTCACTGATTATCAAAACTATTTGTTTTTATTCATAATTTAAAAACTTTCTAAGTCAAAAATAAAATGGTTTATTATTAGGTTTTATATTTATGATCATTTCGAAGTTAACCTTGGGAATACTATGCTTAAGAATTTTAACATAACATTTATCGAATAAGTCACACTGTTAATTTTTTCCCCCTTAATCAACTTCAGGTTCTAATTTCAATTTCAATTTACTATTTATTTTATCGGACAATCTATTTTCATCAATTGACATAATATAATCCCATCATCCACAATAAAATGATTATTTGAATACAACACTTTTTGTTAGATCACCACTTCACCACCGTCAAAAATTACTGTTATAGTTTTATTTGATAAAAAAAAATCCTTCACAAAAAACAATCAACGTATGAACAACAGAGTATGAAAATCTATCATTAAATTAGCTTTTCTTATTATAAGATAAGCTTTAATTACTACCAAAATATCTGATTTAGCATTATTAATACCAACAAAATTATTAACAAACTGTGAGTAATTATACTCAACACCTAAAAGTACAATATTTTCGTTTATTAATGAATACCACTTCAAGAATCAAGAAGCGCATTAAATTTTATCTCTGTGTTTCCTCTGAATAGTATATAACTGTCTTTTGTACTACAATTACAGGATCATTTTCTACCGACATATCCACTGACTTTGGACATATCCAGTGGACTTATCCACTTGTTTTTCATTATTTATTTCCAACGATTATGAAGAACTCTTTGGAAAAACTGGTTTCTTATGATCCATAGAATTGCACAGTAAGCACCAACTAGCTTCTAGGTTTGGTTTACGACATTCTTCAGCAACATGTTATATTTTTCCACAGTTGGTACACTTCTTTAAAACTTTTATTGACACTCATTTGGATTACATACTTCCTTAACCATGTTTGGATTATTAGTTATTTCATGATTTTGTTGTAATCAATATATTGTGTTTATAATTTTAATACCTATCACTTAGTAATACTATATCACACAACAAAAATTTGATAACAAATTATCGTTCTATTTCACACTAAAGCACGCTACCAAAAATATTAGAAAAAATATTAACATTTAATTTGCAACAGTATTTGCAATGTATTCAAATCTCTTTTTTAATTGAAATTTAAACTTAACATAATAATAAGTGTAGATTCAATTTTAAAATTATCAGGTCATTTATGGAGAATTGTCATGTTATTATTATTTCACAGTACCTAACCAATACAATCTAAAGTGCCAGTGTTATTACTTTTTATCTTAAATCTAGGTAATGATTTATTCAAATCGAGTACAACTAAAATAACTTTAGGTTCACGATTTGTATTATTTGCCTGTAATAAAATTAAGTTCATCATCATTTCGTTATTTTTCATTAATTGTTTCTAAACATTGTCAGTTCTAACCTTAGCTTCCGCTGTAACATTACTACCACTAATACCACGGCAAGCATCACAATCATCATTATGGTTTTTGAGTACATCTTCACATTCAACATTTTGAGTATATTGTCTAATACACTCAATTCGTCGCTCTAATCTGCCTTCTTAATTAAATTGACTTTAAATTTACTAAATACATTTATATAAGTATATAACTATACAATAAATGATATAAGATCAATACACCCATCAACCCATCTGTAGAGTCGATTAGAATAGATAAGATCGTATTATAACTTAAGATTTTCAAGATCTGATGAATTTTAGGGAATAATTAATTCTCATAATTTTACTAAAAAAAAAAAAATGGGAAAAACACATACACGTCATACACTAGCCATGTATAACTAGTAATATATTAATACTGATATAATAGAATATAAAAAATAGTAACATATTTTTTTCTTTTGAGGTTATATACAATGCCTTCATTCATATATTACATAACTAGAAGTTGTTAATAATTTCTAACAATTTATAAAACGTATAATCCTCATTGTAAAAAAAAATTAAGACATTTTTTGTCGTGTGGTATAAAATATAAAAAATATATGTATAAAATTTGATTAGAAATATAAATACATTTTTTATGTTAACTATAGAACCGACACTATTTATTGATTTATAAATTGTACTATCTGCATATTCTCGTATTTCAAATTCTAAATAGATGTATTTAAATCGCCCAGTATCACAAAAACTATTTTATAAATTTTAATGAATTAGTCTATATAATTCATTTTCAATTGCAAAAGTAGTTTAACTGACACTATGGAAAATTACAAATTTTAAAACTATGTATATTTTATAAAGTCTTCAGCTTGGTATTTTACGATACGATTCAATAAAAAAATATTGTAAAGTATAAATAACAAAATCGCTATAAAAAAAATACGAAATAAAAACAATAACTATTATTATTCTATTATGATAAACATATATTTTATTTTTCTTGTAACAATTATAATTAAATAATTATAATTTTTATTTTTATGTATAATTTTCAATAAAGTGTAAACTTAATTTCAATAAAAAGCACAGTAATAGTTCATTAATATGAATAAAATAAACATTTGTGTAAGTAATATTATTTATGAGTATTTTTCGGTTGTATTATAGATTATGTTTAATGATATTTAATTTATTCCAACCACCAAGGATTTAAATAGGTAGTTATTCCACCAAAAACCAGTAAGAAAACTAAAATAAAAGAAAGCATGAACCGAGAAAAACACGGGAAATTGGTATCCGGAGTAGATCAAATAACTGGGACGAAAGGCCACAAGCCACGGAAAACAAAAACGTAGTATATAGTTTTTAATCAAGACACAATTCATGTGCAAAATGGTGTACAATATCGTAGCGAAACGATTTATTTGCGTTTATGTCAATCCCCTTATCGGTAGCTCTGAATTTAGATTAATTTCTTTACTCTCTTCGCTGTGACCAAAAACATATATGCTGCCATCGAAAATAGGTAATCTATTCATTATTATTATACACACGTCCCAAGTCTTTTGGGAGTCAACGTCCCAGCAGGCATTAAATTTCACTTTTGTCAAAATGATTTTCCTTAAAAATATTATGGTACATAAGCAATATACAAATTTCTAAAAAACAAACACGTTCATATAATATTTTTATCATATCTATGAGGAAATAAAAAAATTATACTCCCATTTGGCGTGACTTATATCTAAATTGCAAATTCGGAACATGGAAACGAACATGTGTATATTTTTATAATTGGAATTTCCTTGAAATTGGATTATGTCGAAAAAGGTCGAAGAGAAAATTACAACGTGTGTAATCAGCTTAAAATTATTCGACACGATTCAATTTATTTGTCAATTTATATATCAATAAGGTTACATATTCGAATATCTATAGATGCTATTTATATCAGCTTTCCGACGTAAAAGTACTAAAAGTACATTTATTAAAAATGTAGGTACCTACTATAGAAAAATAAAGCATAATAAAAAATCTTAAACATCATTACAATACTTTATTTCAACTAAATGAACAACGATAATACATGAAAATCTAATATTCGGTAATTTGGTACGTCGCTTAATCAATACATTTAGAAAGACAAATATTTTTTATGGTTTTAATTTTATTTACACCATTTAACCATAAATAATATACTAACTATTCACTAATAATAAATATTACCTACTCAATTGAAAATAAATTTAAAATTATTTAACCAAAGACATGTTTTAAATAATTTAACCCTCAGTAGAATACAATAACTAAATAATATAAGTATAATATAATATAATAAAGTTTTTAATTAACTAATAAAAAATAAACAAATTAAGTATTTATGTTAAGAATCTCAATTTAAATTGAATAAAATTTTTGTATTACTTCAATTTTTTATTGATCTTGTATTATATATTAATACAATCATATAACTTATAAAACGAAAAAACATCATAATAATTTATATTATAAACATGACCATATCCAAAGTTTAAGTTTCTGGATTTATTAGTAAATATATGTTCCGTTGAACAATAAACAGCACAAGTTTTCCTTCCCAAAGGAACAAATAAAAATAGATTCCTAATATTCAAACATCGAAACATTATAACTTATATGACAAATATTATATTATTCACACAAACCACGTATAAATCTGTTATTTGTCATATTTCTAAAACTAGTAAACATTTCATTTTTATTACTGCAAAAATGATTAAAAATAAAAAAAGTATAGAATATACAACATTGGATTAACCATCGTAAAATTAGAAGAAAAAAAATATTAAGTAATTACATGAAATTTTTTTAAACAGTAGACAGTTTAAAAATATACTATATTTTTAAATAATAATATGTAATTTTATCATCAATTTATAATTGAACGGTCGTTTCGATAATAATAGTTGAAAAAAAAATTATAATTTAAATACGGTGCTATTTGATTTATTTAAAGTGTTTTTTAAAAAATCTCGATAAATTATTTGACATAGTTTTAACTTCCTTGTAGCTCAGACCATAAAATAACAATTTAAAACTTTAAATATAAAGATTTAACATTTATATATTTTTTTCTAATTTGGTGAAGTTCATTAATTACTAACTCAATAAGGTTTGTGAAAATATATAAAGTAAGTAAAACTTTAGATAACGAAACCTTTTATAGTCACAATATAATTATAACTATAAAACTGAAACCTCTATAATAATTAGTTAAATACTTGATGAACTCATATATTATCCAAGATTGATTTTTATATTAAAAATTACAAATATTTAAATAAATATCTATTACCTATTAGCTTTACTTTTAGATAAATACACTGATGATACACAAAAATAAATAATTAAATAAAGGTATATTAACTGTAATAATTTTAAATATAAAGGATTTAATAGGTTATTGTTTGAGTCACAACTTCCTAACCATAAAAATGTATTTGTTTAAACAATACATAAATAATATTTAATTATGTATCATAGAAGTTATTGGGGCAAGTGTTGTAGAGACGATGTACTATGAAAATTATACATTTTTTTTAAATTTATAACCATTAAACATTAATATAGAAATTAAAATTATAAATCATATTACATTGATTTCTATTTCTATTTTCTTGCATTTTAAAGGTCGAGAAGTCGCTTTTATAATCATTGCAGTAAAAGGTACAGACCACAATTCAATTAAAAATAAAGAATCATTCCTATTATAATTTTATCTAAATTTCGAAAATATAATCGCACTTTTTACGAACATAAAATTCATCAAAACATTGATTATTGACATTTGATATGAATTCGTTATTAATTTAGCTTAGATGATTTTGCCTTCACGGGGTACAACATGTTATAAAAATTCAAATTGTTTTGTAATTAAAAGAATTTTTTGTATTTTATACAGTAACTCAAATTACTTAATTACTAAGAGCATACAATAAATATAATGTGAGTTATTTTTTTAATAATATAACTATTATTATGATAAGTACCTATATAATATTGTGTAAATAGTATATACCTACAATAATGTTTTTTTTAACATAGAATATGTAGTTATAGAACACAACTAGTTACTAGATTTTAAATTTTAATTAATTTTTTTAGAATTATCGCATAATGGTAAATATTATTTACTATTTTATTTTTATTTATAACACTACGATTTTTTAAGATTTGTTTTAATTTTATATGTCATATTTGTACACCAAATTTTTAACAAATATATATTATCTTTAGCGGCAGTTTTCTAAGATTTATATCTTCCTACCCTAGTTTATCATGGGTTTTAATTATGATTCCACTAAAATATGAATTAGATTTCCAACATATAATAATTTATAACATAAATTATATTAAAATAATAAATGTTTAAGAGTAATAAATTATGGATTTATGAATAACCAGTTTCAAGTAATACTTAAGCATCATTAAAATAACTTTATTTTGATATTCATAAATCTTTTAAAAACATGTAGGATACAGTCGTAATTTTAGAAGCTATTATAGTTGACTCAAACCACAATATATCTCTAACATATGCTACTACACAATCAATAGATATTTGATTATAAACAACTTAAGAGCAGAATATTATACTATATTACTACATTAGACAATTAACTTAATTCAAACAATTTAAGTAACTTTTTTAACTGAAGTGTTTGGGTTAGATATTTCAAAATATATATTATATACCTTAAATGTGAAATAAATTTATACATTTAAGGTCTGTGTTGTAGAAATTATATTTTCAAACCCAGGTTTTTAAATAAATAAAATCTGTTTAAATTTAAATAATATGTATTATATATTTGTACAGATTTAAATATAATTTAATTTAATATTATCCACACTAAAATATTAAAACAAAGAATATTAATTTTATTTCACACTTTATACATATACCTATGAAACACAAAAAATAATTAATTTGAACCATTTCATTAAATTATTATTTTCATCTAATTAACATTAATAAATATATAGTCATTTTAATTTTTATATTTTATCAATTTCATTTAAAATTAAGCTTACAACTTCATATTATAATTTCAATTAAATACAAAAAACAACTAAAGCTGATTTGTTAACACACATACATGATCATGTCTAAATTTTAAACAATAGTGCCAATTTTTTTATAATTTTTAATTACGCACATATCAACCGAATTAATATTAAAAGCAATACTTACAGAATCTATCAGAAGAAACAGCGGAAACGTGCGAGCGATGCCGGCGAACTGGCGCCCAAACCGCGCAAAATGCCGTAGACTACCCCAATGAAAACCAACTATCACAGGCGACACCACCAGTGGCGCGGTAGTGGGATACTACATTACAGGTTAGGTTCGCGCACCATTTTTAAGGTCAGCACGTGTTTAGTAAAAAAAAAAGCAAGTTTTCCACAGTATCCAAGTTGACATACAAAATAATACCCTTTTCGCACCATCTATTCAATTTTCGTAAATATTTACAAAAGAAAATTACATTGTATTGCTAATGTTATTCAACAACCAAATTAGTTAGTGACCAACAAAACAAATCTCAGAGAATACCCATAGAGTAAAATCAGTCAGACAAAATAATACGTAAGGCTGACTTAGATCATACACTTAAGTTACGCCACTAATTTAAAGCTAACACATAATGCAGATAATTTTTTCATTATTAAATATAAAGATCTCGTTTTAAAAATGTATTATGAATATAATGTGCAAATAAAATACCTAATTGATTATGTAATTAATTGTAAATATATTGTAATTTATGAAAAACAGTCATAATTAATCAGTGAAGAAAATATTATACGAGTACTTAAAACTTTTGTATCCAAAATCAAATAATTTAGAATAATTAAATAGAATTTTTTTATATTATTCTATTTAAATTTTAAACATGTTTCCGTAGTAAACATTTTTTTTTAAATAACATTTTCTATTTTATAAATAAAAATACACAAACAATAAGTACACATATTTTTATAACATTTCTGTAAATACTTTATAGAAGGTATGTGTATCCTTCTTAAAAAGAAATATCTACGTACGTTTGATATAATCGTATTTTTTATTTTTTTACTATAATATTCAAATCTTTTTAAAAAAAATTAAAACATACTTGCTTTACATACTTTAATGCATTAAAAATGAACCAAGAAAGCTGTACTATAGTTATGTACCATATATATTTTTTTATGGATATATATTTTTAGGTAGTAAATGATTCTATAGTAAAGCCCTTAGACATTAGCTTTTCATTGTTTCCGGCGTACGGGCAATGCAACATCTTGCAAAATTAATAATTAAAATAGAACCGCTATTGTTTGCCTTCGAGCGTTTACACACCATAGAATAATAATCAACTAAATTATGTAATAACTAAGAGAAACATGCTCTTTATTATTTTAACATTATTTTCAAAACGTCTGCCCCATTTCGTTGTCTGATTTTCCTACCGTTTTCAACACTAAATTATACATGCCCGCATCGGCCACATCTACTACATACTGGTGTTCAAACTTTAAATGTATATAATTTAACATACCAGAGTAAAGAGTAAAAAAAAAAAATTAAACCAACAGGTTCGATAAATATTAACAAATTCAATAATTTTATTTTAGTTCACTTAACAATTAATAAAACTATTAACTATTAATATTGCATCAACAATAACTGATTAATAAAAACTATCCATTCAATTTTACTAATGTAGGTAAACATTTTCCAACGTTTCTCTACACATCTACCATCTTTCATACCTTATCTATAAATCCAATTCATAAAATTAGCATTTATGTGATAATAAAAATATAAATTATTAAAATTTTAAAATTTTAAAATTTGGTTTCAAATAATCATTAATTAAGAATTTTAACAAAATATCAGATAATTAATTGAAACAAACATTTTTGAAATATAAAATACATTTTAGCTTTTAAATATTATACAGGCATCTTATCTACTGTTTAAACCCTACTTCCAATACAGAAACTTCACCGTCCGTTCAGGATCTACTATATCCAAAATATTTCCGATCTGTGCTGGTGTTCCCCAAGGAGAGGTTGCAGCTCTACTGCTATTCACCCCTGACCAATCTACTACCACCCATACCAATACTGGAGACTTTGCTGACGACCAGGCAGGATAGTCGAATTGCACTTATTACCTAAAAAAAAAATGATCGAATTGCACTTGAATTGAAAAAAGATAAGGTAATAGTCGAACTACACTCGGGTAAAAAAACAGGTAGTGGTCGAACTGCATTTGGACTCAAAAAAATTATTTCCACAAAAATAACATGCATTTGAAGGGATTAAACGTTTAAAAAACGCTCATTTCCTTTCGTACTTACAGACTTAGAACTGACAATGATTTTAATCATTGACGTGGTTAAAAACAATGATTTTATACATACATCATGTTATTAATATAATATTATAAATATATATTTTAATTTTTAATTTTTTTATTTTAAACTTCAAATACAATTATTGTCATAATTGTATTTTTTTTCACTTCGATCATTTTTTTGTAGTAATAAACTAATAATAAACTTCAATTAAAATTTTAGCTAATTAGTAATTCACTTTTGAGCATAAATTTAATATATTTTTCAATATCATTTATTTTTTCTGGTACCGTGTAGTTGAAGATCTTGTATCAGTATTCTGCATCAAAATATAATTGTTTGTTTTTAATTGCTTTAAAACACCATTTTCCGGTTTATTTTTTAGATTTGTAATCAGTTGCAAATTTTGTATTTTACAATAGATACCATAATAAATTGCGATTAATGGAATCTACAACTTATTATTCTACATAATAGAATCATGTCATAGACAGTATTCTAACCACGCCAATGAATAAAATCATTGTCAATCCTAAACCTGTAAGTGGGAAAGGAAATGAATGTTTTCTAAACTTTAACTTTTTCAAATGCATGACATTTTTGTGGAAATATTTTTTTTTGAGCCCAAGTGCAGTTCGACCATTACCTGTTTTTTACCCGAGTGCAGTTCGACCATTACCTTACCTTTTTTCAACTGCAATTCGGCTATCTCGCCAGGAGTGCTTTGTCGTCGACAAAATCCCCAGTAGTGGTATGGATGGTAGTAGGTTGGTTAGAGGTGAATAAGTTAAATAGTAGTGGAACTGCATACAACCGCTCCTCGAAGAACACCACTACAAATCGGAAATATTTTGGATATAGTAGATTCTGAACGGTTGGTGAAGTATCTGTCTTGGAACCTAACGCCAGAACAAAGGAGAAGCTGCCAGATTATGAATATTGACATAGTGTACAAGAACAATCGATTAGCTGACTACCCAATGCCGTACGAGGTTCAGTATCAAATTAACGTTCTTGTTGATGAATACAACTTACAAGGTATGCAACATCACGTTTAAAGCTATGGAATCCGTTCTTAATAATTATCCCGTAGTTAAATCCGCGTTTAATAAAAATTTCTCCTCTGTCAACGACGCTATATAATGAATGTATTAGGTATTTTTTAAACCAATGTAATAATTAATAATAACGTAATGAATTCTAGATTTTATATTGTACCTAATAATACCATATTAGCTAGCGCTATTCTTGGTTCTATTATCTAAACCAAAATTTAGGATTGAATTCATAAACGGTAGGTATAATATTACCTGTCAATATAAATATTAAAAGTACCACTAGCCAATTTTGTAATAATTTTGATGAAATATTAAAAACTTTACTATGATCAAAACAAGAATGAACATTATAATAATAATAATTTAAATATAAGTCCACATAAAACGTATAAGTAAGAAATTAATTTGTTAACATTTTTAGCAATTAATCTATTTTATGTCAAATGTCGAAAGGAAACGTAGATTCACATAACGATAATTAAAGATTCAGTATGAAAATAATTTTAAAACATAAATATTGAACAGTCAACAGACCATTTCATTCTGACTCAGACGTTTATCTTGCAGTGAGCAAAGTCGTTTATACATTATTCTTGGTGGATTATTGTCCGAAGGTGTTAAGACCAAGAAACAGATCGTATAGCAGTCCGATTGTGTTAATCAAAAAGAAATCTAGTAAATATAGGTTATGTATAGACTATAGAAATTTAAATAAAATAACCGTGAAAGATAATTTTTCAACAAATCTAATCAACGATCAATTAAATAAATTGCGAGAAAAAAAGTATTTCTATTTATTTGGACCTTAAAAATAGTTTCCATATAAGTTCATAGGTATGTCGTATGTGTGACAAATTTATTTCGGCTACTTCAATCGTTATGCCGCTAAGACGATACGAATACCTGAGAATGCCTTTTAGATTAACCAACTTGCCTAGAACAACAATTCTCAAAATATGGACCACGAGCAGAATAGTAGGTACTGGGCCGTGAACCATATATTAAATATTATATATATTTAAAATAATATTATTATACATTTTTGTCATATACCTCATAATATTTCTCGTTAGATAGTTAGAATAATATTTAATCAATATTAAATTACAGTGTACAATAAGTGCATCGGTATCGGACGTATGAATGTAGTTTTATCTCATATACCTATATGCATATGATACGTTATCGTATACATACACATTACACTTATATAATAGGTATATAGGTGAGGTAGGTTTTGTTATTACCTATTACTTTTAAGTGTGCCTCAAAGATTTTTTTACAAAATTGATGGTCCGCACAATTAAAAAAGTTAGAAACCGCTGGGCCTAGACTCTAGAGTATTCAGTCAGCTTATTCAATTTGTAGATGATCGCTCCCCGTATAATTATACTATTTATGCCGAACATTGGGGAATATTGAAAGAAGTTTTCCGTTTACAACTAAACACGATTTACAGTTTTTTTTAAACAAATGTTCTTTTTTTTGGTTTTAAAGAGGTTGAATACCTCGAGTATTTAGTGAATGAGCATGGTATACGACCTGACTTAAACCACATTAATGCGATGCTTACCTATCCTATTCTAAAAAAACCCAAAATCAGGTCAGTCAATTTTTGGATCTGGCTAACTAATTTTCGCCTTTTTATTCCTAATTTTCCGACTATAGCTAAACAATTATACGACCTCATAAAGAAAAACAAAAATTTTGTTTTTGAGAAAACGAACAGAACGTTTTTAAATGTTTAAGTACAACGTTCACTAAGTCTCCGATATCGGTATCTATTTATCCATCAAAGACACAGAATTACATTGCAACACTAGCTCGTCCGGATTCGGCATTATATTGTAAAACTATTTATAAATATATTAAATAAACTATCTAATAAATTAAAATAAGTCTACTGAAAGTCGATTAATAAACTTATTTTATATTTTAGTCAACGCACGTCCTCAAGTGAGTCAAAATTTCATAGTTTCGAGCTAAAGTGCTTTACACTCTCTCATACAACCTACGCTATTAAACACTTTCATGTATATTTTAGTACGCCGTTTTTTTAAACCTACTATCTACATTATAGAGTATAGACTACACTGAAATTGTATGAATATACTGATAAATAATGAAAAATGAGAAGTGTTTAGATTATAGAACATAACTATTAATAATTTATTATTATTTTGCATACTAGTTTTAATGTTGCCTAGTGTAAGATATAGGCAAAATATGTACATTAAAATTGTAAATGTAATTTTATATGTTCATAATACGTAGCTAAAAAATTGTATACATAAAATATAATTAATAAAAAAATGGCTAAAAATCTGATATAAAATAATACATTTTGTAAAAAACATTTGATCTCTGACAGTGTCAGGTTACCCTACAGACAAGGTAAGCGGGTGATTGGAGAGACAAAAATTAAGAGGCGGCAAATTTGCCGAACTTAAAAAAAACATATGTTTATAATATTATATTATAATTAATAGATATTAGCCTTTAATTTATAGACTCACTGAAATGATTTCTTTGAACGCGATCAACTTGAATTTTTATGATTAGCGAAACTATGTTTTTCCCGTAAAATTTGAAAGTGGAAAATGTCCTGCTTGTAAACGGCAAATTGCTTAATCCGCCATTGATCTCTGATTTTTTTGTTATTTCTAAACATACATTATGTTTTAGTCTTTGTTCATATTTAATTTTGTTATTTTTAACCATACCAATTTTGATGTTTAACAATTTAAAAATTGCTTGTGAATTTGATTTCTGGAGTGTTTTAATGAATATATACATCAATAATTTATTATATTTATGAAATATTAAATTTGCAACACTCACAAATATCGTATGTGGTCTACAGTCGGTCTCAAATAAATAAATTAACAATTATATCAAACTCCCGCAGCTATGTTCACTTGTGAATATCGCCACAGACTATAAAATATTTAATATAAATTTAAAGTTACTATTATTCACGATTATAAAGAACTTTATAAAATAATAAAGTTCTTTATAATCGTGCTATTATTATAATTTGTTCTGTATTGTAATCTGTTATTGCTATCATTTTTTTATAATCTCTTTGAAATACGGATGACTGTGATAAAAATATGTTTTCTTGATAATATTATCACAGGACACGGAATCGTCAATACTCAAATATCTTATTATTATTATTCTGTGCAATTAATAATAATTATCGCGTTTTGAGTTTTCACAGTTTTACAGGTTTATATTTTTCAATTATTCAATCAATTTATAAAAATTGAATTTCACTTCTAGTTCCTTTTATTAATTATTTTGTGTACGTCATTTTAGAACCTGTACGGCCATCATCCAAGCTACAATGTCGCTTGACTCGATTCCCAAGGATATGAGATCCGCTAGAGCCTGTCTTGTATGTTCGTTAATTAAGGTAATTATTATTATTCATAATCGAGGAATAAAACATTTGTGTTTAAGTTATCTTAGCATAAAGTGTATTATACATCTAGTTTAATCAATTTAATTCTATTAATTAGCCTTGTTTAAACACCACTTTTTACTATCATCAAATATTTTAATAAACTATCTATAAATATTTTAACTTGAATAAATGTAACATAACTCCTTAATATAATTTCATGCATTATTTATTGATACAAATAAAACTCATTAAGAGTACTCTCTTCCCACCTTTTTGTTCTATGCCACATTGAGAGTTTACAATAATTCAATTTTTTTATCAAATTGTTTATATTTAAAACAATGCAGTTTAAAATGCTCATGGAATTATCTTTAAATAAACTACAAATTAATATCTTACCTTTTTAGTTTCATAAACGATTCACTTTAATAACATTAATGGCTAATGCTAACAAAACTGATAAATGTGAAACACTGAGCATAAACTTGCTATGTTACACTTGTAAGACAACGATGAAAAATGTATATGTATCATCCTTTTAAATTGTTTCAAAAATTTTAAGTAAAAACTTTACATTTCTATTAAAATTTAACTTAAAGTATGTAAAATCATTATTCTTAAATTATAAATGAACGAATAAAATAAAATGCTTATTGATAATTAAATAATTAAAACAATTTTAATTGATGTTGTAAGCTGATTTAATTAATAGTTTAATGATTTTTTCCCCTCATACAGTCTTTTGATCAATTTGAATTTGATGGCTGTGACAATTGTGATGAATTTTTGAGAATGAAAAATAATCGTGATCATGTGTATGATTGTACAAGTTCAAATTTTGATGGGTATGTAATTCTTACTACTTATAAAAAAAAACTATTACTATAATTTCATTTTATTTTATTTCATAGAATGGTTGCACTAATGAGCCCTGAAGACAGTTGGGTTGCTAGATGGCAAAAAATTAGTAAGTTTCAATTTTCATTGAATATTATTGTTAATTATAGGAAATACTTTAATAGATATTTAATAAACTGTTAATCTTACAGATAGATTTACAAAAGGCATTTATGCTATTTCTGTTGCTGGTCGATTACCTCCAAATTTTGTAAGAGAAATGAAAGCCAGAGGTATACCGTATCGTCCAAGAGATACAACATTCAAATAAGTACTTTTCCTTTATCTCATAACTTGTGTTTATTATATAAATAAAATTGTGTAACTCTTTGTACAACTGGTTTTATAATTTAACTATAGAAATTCCATACATTTTAATATACAAAACTTATAATAATGAAAAATAATTATAAATAAATTATTAAAAAAAAAAGTAGTTAGTCTATTCATTTATAAAAATGAATTGGTCGTTCCTTTGTAGATGGTATAAATGACATTGTTCTCCTCACTTTAACTTGTGGTTTAATGTTCAATGTATTTTCCTGTAAATACATAAAATTAATCTTAATTTTTAAACTTTTTTTATTTGCTGTTATCGCATATTTAATATTCTTAAATCTCTATTATATTTATGTATTGTTAATATTTTTTTGCATTTGTATGCAACTATAATAATTATTTTATGTTTTTAAATATAAATCAATAATACATTACAGGGTCTACTATTGTAATTGATGCAACAGCTTTTTCGGAAACACTAATCTTTTTTTGAGCTCTTGTTAATTCGTCGTCAAGTCGCTGTTTTTCAGCTTCCAATTCAATTAACCTCTGTTGGGCTTCTAAAACAATAATCCAATTTTTTTGTCAAGCTAAAATATTTTACGTATTTAATTATAATTTTATAATTTACATGAACTATTTATTAATGAATTATTATATGTGTTTTACCTAGCAATTGGTTTTCTTTCTCTCTTTGTTTAATCTCAAATTCTTTTCGTTTTTCTCGTTCTTGCTCCAACAATAATATATGTTCTTCCTGTAATCTTTCTAGCTCTTCTCTTTTTTCCCATTCTTCTCTTAATACTCTAAAAACAATGATTAATAATACTAAAAAGTAAGGACTCGAGATAAAACAATAAACTAGTCAGTTTCATTTCATAATAGTGAATTGTATGAACAAGTTTTTTTTTATAATCACTTATTAATGGTTAGAATGCCTTAATCCTAACAATTTTAAACATGGCCAAAAATTGGTTAATAATAAACCAATTACAGCATTATTATTAAGAAGAAGTCATACCCGCATGTGTTATCTCTGTCTTATACACATACGACATGGACAAAATGTGTTTACACAATCTGAGTAGAACTAGTTCAATTTTGGTTCTAGAGTAAATATAACAATTTTTAAATTGAATTTCGACAATATTTCTGAAGACAAGATATCCTCAAAGGCTGTTGAGGTTACGTTTGTTCCATTATTAATATAATGTCCATTTTATTGTTATGAAATAGCAAAAATGTCAACATTCTTAAACGACCTTTGACTTTTCAGAATTAAAATTTTTTTTATATGCAGCGTTTGCACTCTTCCTCAGAAATATTGTCACAATTCAATTTTATAATAGGTATATTTACTCTAGAATCAAAATTAAGCAAATTCTACTCAGACTGTGTAAACACGTTTTGTCTAAGTCATATGTGTGTAGGAAGAAGACAAGTCGTCATGCGGGTATGACATCCTCTTAACAATATAGTAGTTATAATAGCTGATTTATTCCTCTAAGTATTTTGATAGAACATGTAATATTAGTTAAAACATATGTGTATATACCAATATTTAACAATTATTACCTAGCTTGTAAATTACGAACTATTTCTTCATCGCGTTTTGCCTGTGTTTCTTCCTCTAGTAAACTTTCCAATTCTTCAACATGTTTTTCACTAGCCACCTTAAGCTCTTTCGCCTGAATTTCCATAGCCGCCCTAGCCTAAAATATTCCAATATTAAAACCAATAATATTAAAACTTAATATGATACATACTTGTTTCTCAGCCTGTAACTGAACATCCATGTCATGTATTATACTGCTTCTTCTATGTTTCTCTTGAAGTTCAGCCTTTCTTCGTTTTTGCCTACGTCGCAACAATGTTCGTTGATAACCTTCTGTACCCGCAGAATAAGATATTGCTAATTTTAGAGCTGATAGCCATTGTAAACGACTCCTTAAATATTGAATATTTATTAAAACATCACATTATTATATTTTTAAACTATTATAAAATTAATTTACAAAAACCATCGACATGGCCAAGTCATATACTTTACAACTAGTGTCACTCTGCTTTATTTAACAAAATGCTAATTACCTATGGTCCTTTGTGGCTAATTCAAAAGTCCTTTCAGTTGTATGCAACATTATACGTTGTAAATTAGAATCCACCCAACATCTAGGATCTAATGTTATAGATCCACACTGTTCTTTTTCTTCTTCATTCTTATAGTATAATAGTTGACATGGTTTTAATACAAACCAATATTCTCGTAGTGTTGGCAATAAATAACCTCGTTTCAACAATACTCCCTGACAAAAAATATGAAAAATATTTTTTTAATTAAAAACATATTAAGCTTTATTAACTTTTGAACTAAGTAAAGGTGGTGGTACCATTTTTTTTTGCAAATTAATTGTAGTTAATGGATTTAATCAATTGAATACAATCTAATTAAACCTCTTTACATTTTAGGTATGCTAATGTTGAGTTATAACTTGAAAAAAATTTAATATTAAACTTTCAACTATAAAGTTCAATTTTAGTTGCCTTACTTTTTTTATTATATCATCAATAAATGTATTTGTAACAGCATTTAATGCTTCCACCAAGCCTGCACGGTCAACGCCAGCTAAATATCTCTTCTCTAGTAAAGTTAAAAATGTACCAAACTGAAATCCACTAGTATTTCCAATGAGCTCTTCAAAACCAGATTGGTCCCAGTCGGCACCTAATGAAGTAACAATTTGTGAAGCCACCAAACCCACTTCAGATGTATCCATAATGACCTTTATAGGTATACAATATCATTAAATAAATTAGAAAATTGATTTATCAGGAATATTTTCGATAAGAAATTACTTGAAATCGATTTGGCCTTTCTGGATCCACTACGAGCTCAGACAAAAAACAAAATACCCTGAATAATTTATACATACAGTCCTCTGGTAATACTTGGCATTTAGAAATAAAATCTTTTTTACAAATTAACCAACATGTCTCGTCAATATTTGATTCAAATCCTTGAAGTACTGGTAAAGATAAAATGTTTGGAAGTGAAAGAAAAACCTAAAACACAAAAATTTCTAGTAAAATAAGTATAGTTCAATCAACTAAACATTTATGTTTATTTACTTCTCTTAATAAATAATATTTGTAATGTTGAAAGTTTAGTGTTTGTGTACTTCTATAGTGTTCAAGGCCTTTCTCTACACCATAAAGGTCAAGGAGAATACCAATGTTTGCCGTTAAAACCTATTTATAAAAACAAAATAAAATAATATTATTATGTATTGTTTTACAGATGATTTCCTTTACCTTAATAATAAAAATGCATAATTAATATATTTGTATAGTTAATAAAAAAAAATTTTCCCAAGTCCATTTAAATACTATATTTAAAATGTATATATAATATTTGTCAATAAAAGATTTAATTATTTTTATTCTCATTTGTACAACTCTCTACAAACATCTATATTCTCTATTGTGTTATAGCTTTTAGTTAAGTACCTATACGGATGTATTACATGATACTATACAGTTAATTGCAATAGTAGAATCACATTATAGGTCTAATAAAAATCATACCTATGTAATTATATAAGTACATCTAACTAATTATCAAGTAGATTATTTTTTGTTCCTACAACAAAAGTACTCTATTATTTCCATGGTTTCAAAATAATGCAAACATTGAATGTTTTAATTGAACATTAATATATTAAAATTAAAAAGTTCCCATTTATCAACATTTTTTATGAGTATCAACTCTGATTTGTTGACTTGTTTTAATAATTTTAAAGAAATATTTACATAATAGAATAGTATAGATTAAATCATAATTTACTAGTATATTTTAATAACTATACATCTACACCTACTCCAAATTTTATTTTTCTGTTTCAACTTAAAATTATTAATTGTTTAATACCAATTATCTAACTTTATTGTATTTACTTATTTAAAACGGATAGTTTTAATATTTTTAATCAAGTAAAGTGGCATTGCACATTTTCAAAAACAGATTAAAAAATTAAAATAAAAAAAATATAGGTATTTAAAACTTAGGAATTAATCAAAAAGTATTCAAAATAGGAAAAAAAATATAATCAGAGTTAATATGTATAAACATATTTATATTATTACCTATACTATAATATACTTAATGATTAGTACTTTTATTCAAAATAAAAATTTATAATACTATAGACCTAAGTACTCTACTGTAACATTTGAGTAGATAGCTGATAAGAAAACCAATTACATAATAATATGGATAACTTTACCAATATTAAATATTTTATAGATACTTGTAAATATATTTGTTTTTATTATTTTATGGTATAGATATCAAACTTAAATACAAGATAACAATTTATCATTTAAACAATCAGTACCTATTACTATTCCATATTATGGACTTTTTCCATCAATTTAAATAAAAAAAATTCAAAATATATTAGGATACAAGAACTAAGAAGTCATAAAAATAAATAGGTAGGTACCTGCTTTGGAAAGTTACCTATCTACATCTAACTCAGTATAAATACGTTAGAATAAGTAAAACTACTGAATGACATCATCGCCCATATAAGTATTAATGTATTGTGGAATGGCTAGAATGTATACCATACCTACACTATAGGTACATTCAGTAGTCATGTTATTACCACAGAATAGAATAACTAACATAATCATTCACAGAAATTACATTAATCGCATCACTAATCCATGCACCAGCTATTTTAAAGTGAACTTATTATTTATTTGTTTTTTATAAAATTGTACACCTATAAATTATAATTATAGATTATATTCTATGATTTAAATTAAAGTTCATTTTTAACTTCAACAATACGTATTGTAATTTAGCCGATTTGTTTTAGTTATTATTAATTTAATGTCCATAAGTATTTTTGTAGTTGTACACTATTAACAAAGAAAAAATAAGTATAATAATTATTAATTGTACAGTAATCTTTATTCTTTCTTTGACCAAAGTGTAAAACAAACGGAGATTATGAACAGATAACATAACTAGATTAAGTAGGTGTGGATGAAAAATACTAGGTATTATAGCGAAATATTTTGATGTACCTATTAAATGTAATGTATTCTGATCATTGGGAAAACGTATCATTTTAAATAAAAGTAATTATTTTACGATCGTGACGTCATCAGTGATAAGTTCACATATATATTGTACATCTATAGACGGCAATGTCATCCACGGCATTCAAAAAACCATTTGAAAAGTGACGTCACCTGGCACGAACGACAATTTGGGATCAAAACGATTAAAATAATTCTGATACCTAATACAGCTAATCAAAGGACATGTACACATTATTTTATAATTATACGCTGTACATAATATATATATTCATAGATATATATCAAATTACTATGTTGTGGTAGAATAATGTGTACAATAATAATTATTAATTTATAAACTCAATCTCGAGATATACATGCTGTTAATTTAAAAGTATTTAGTAAGATTTAATTTATTCAATATTCAAGTGTATATAATATCAAAAATAATACGAATTACAATTTACAGTATATAATAAATTTAATATATTATAATATTATAATCTATATAGTCTACGACATGCGTATACTAGATACAATGTGATAATTTATATTTCTATAAAATATCTATATACCTACATATAGATATAAATTATATTTTACCGACATTTTAAAAACTGAAATCATAATTATAGGTAAAGATACCTATTTGTTAATTTTTCTCCTAAGTCATCATCCAAATGTTCGTACCCCGGCTACAGGCACTCAGTAGAAGGTAGTAGGTATGTAATGTATAATTATAATAATATACTATAATAACGTTAATAACGTAGTAGTGACAGAAATATTATTATACCATAGGTCCACAGGTACACTCACTTTGAGCTTGGACTTGACCACAGTCCCTGTATCGTCCGTGTCCAGTGAGTTGAACGCTTGCCATATGCAATTGGTGACGTTCTTCAGTAGCGTCGCCATCGCGGACGCGCCGTAAATATATTAGGTACGTTATATCGCAGAACAATATTATGTGGTTACGATTATTTTTTTTTATCGTAATATTCCGTTCGTACCTCGCCTACTATATTATTTTAGCAAGTGTATGCAAAATAACGTTTATCTACAGCGTGTTTGTTATATATATATATATATTATAACGTGTATAGGAATTTTATAAATACCGAAAATAAAAGGTAAAATTATTAGATATCGTTCGAGAGAACTCGATGTGAATAATTATATCGTATACTACATAATATACTATGCGTGATAATATTGAAAAGTCGCGCGCAAAACTAGAGCGGAGTAAAACCCGGACGACACCACAACTGCGGCGGCGGGGTACTGCTCAGGTTCGGCGACAGAGGTCCATCGTACGACGACGTTACCGCGCCGCCGCGACGTAAGGCCGCCGCCACCGCTTCCTTGGTCCGGTTCCTCTCGCCGCCGCCGCACGGCCATCCATTCCCCGCGACCACGGTCTTGACCATATATGAATGAACATTCAATGTCGGCGCAACGCGTTTATACCTATATACGACGGAACACATAAAATAATATACTTATATAGCATAAATAGGTTCCTAGTTGCATAAATATTATTTTATATTATACTAATAATATAATATAGTCATGATATAATATACCTAATTAGAAAATATATCAAATTTAAATATAATATTATTATATAGGCTTATAATTTTCCTAAACTTTTCGTGATTTCGAAAAAATAAAAAGTTTTCTGTGGACACTGGGTCATGCCCACGTGTTGATTCACTCTTATACGATTAATGTGGATATAATATAGATACAGTATATTATATGTTATACCTATAGGTACTTAGCAAACAAACGCACAACAGAAAAGTTCCGATTGACAGAATCATATATTTTATAGTTTTGTGCTATTATAAATTTAATATTGGAATTAATCCACTTATTATTATCAAATTTAAATCATCAGTCGACTATAAGAGTATTGGCCGTATTAGTTATTTTTTAATTTTAAAACAAATTTTGAGCATTTTTAAATTTAACTATTTTATATAAATATTTTAAATTATAAAAATTCAAAAAAAAAAATTCAACGTACAAACACAAATGAATGATGATTAATGACTATCTTAAACTTTTGAATTTGATTATTAATTCATCAGATTTAAGATCAAAGCTAACAACATAAAATTTACCATCCTGTACTCCTGCAATAAAACGCAACTTTGCTGTACCTACATAATATGTTATAGGTAGGTTTATGACTACGTTAGGTAATAAACAAGTTAGGTTAGGTTAAGTTTATTAAAAATAAACAATTCGTTTTATTAAGTGGAGTCAAAGCAAATTTTGACTCTTCCATTTAAATTAAATTACCTAAATCCTCTCAATTTTTTAAAAAATATTTTTAAATTAATATAATTTATTTGTGGAGATTTAAAAGTTTTACGCATATAAAAATTACTCTATGCGCAATTACATTTTTAAAATATGCGAATTAATATTATAAAATACCTATTAACTAATTATAATTAATGGGTAAAACCTAACTCATTTTTAATGTGAACTTATTCACAATGTTATACGGTAAGGTGGAATTAACTAAAAAATCAATAAAAATAATGTATATATAATATTGTAAAATATATAGGTATTATAGTTTATTTTAATACTTATAAATAATTTTAACTAATAATATAGGTAACAAAAAAATGTAATATTTTCGACAAAAATTAAATCAACCTACACTCTACAGTAAAACTAATATTAAAATTATTTAATTATTTTAATACCTATAAAACATACCTTATATCATGAAATATGTTTAACGACTCAATAAGCTAACAGCGATCTCCGTTTAGAATCGTTTTTTACATAATGTATGTATGTAGGTAGATACATAATATATCATCGAATTTAATTTAAAATTTTAAATATTTTAACACACCCATCACAATGACCAACTCGACCTAATGTACAGCAAAACGATACTCACTAACCACTTTTTTTGTTCTATATCAAAAATTAACGTACCTTATTGTAAAGCCTATATATAGTTAAATGGATCGCTCTGTATGCCACGTTATACATTATTATACAATTTATTGTTGTAGTTTATTGTTTTTGATGTGTGTGTGTGTGTGTCAGAAACTGTGTATACTATCTATATTGAATTTTTATTATTGTTATGGTACTATAACTACTAAAGTAAATTCGTAGAAAAAAATGTTCTACTTGGAAAATTGTTCAGATATAAAAAAATGTCATGACGAATAATCACATATTATAATTGTTTTTTATTATTATATAACTGTATTACAACGTTATACGTTATATTACTATTTTGACAACATCAATTTATACAACGCCTATATTTATCATACGCCCGTGACGATGACATACGGTTTTTAATGCGTTGTCCACGTATACTCTACGTAGGTATAGAATGTACGGTGTATGTATGTATAAATAATATATAGGTATCTATGTAAAATTGTTTGCGTTTCCTTTTTTTACGACAAATTAATGGAACGTTCGAATGATAATTCAGGAGTTCAGGACCAACATAATTTTGGCGATGTATTTTATTATTAATCATTATTTAGATGCGTACGAATAGCATGCCAGTGTCGAGGATAAATAAATTTGTTATTCTATTTCTTAACTAATTGGGGTTTGGTGGTCGGTCAAATTAAAATGTGAGCAGAATCCAAATTAGAAATATTGAGGTGTAAGACTAGAATACAAGATACCACTCGTCCCATCACTATAGTTTTACTAATTATTCAACAAATACGTTTTTTCCATAAAAATAAGATTTAAAACATTTTCCATATAAAAAAAAAAAAATAGGTACCTATACCTATATTCTAATGTCTAATTTTCAACACTAGTAAGCTACAATAAGACATTATTTTTTTTTAATGTAATGTATCTTCATGACTTCATGCCTATAGGTACATATAAATACATAATTCACACTTCTTATTATAAATAGTTGGTTTAACAACCTGACTTATATGTTGACACATTCACCACTTTATTACTACAACTAATTATTATTAAAAACCAATAGCAATCATTTATAAACAAAAATTTCCCTCGTAAATCACAAGACCCTATTTTAGCACCTACTGGCTACTACTATACTAACCCCGAGGGTGGTGGTGAAAAATACTTAACGAGCTATTCTCATATAACTCACTAAACATAGGTACAAAAAAAGTTTGTGCCAAAACTGACCAGCCGTTCTTAAATTCTCAATTGATGAATTACCTAACCTAACCTCCCGAGTGCGTCCAGTAATAACCCGCTATTTCAAATTCCGAGCAGTTCCGGATTCCGGAATAAAGTACCGCCCGAGTGCGTCCCAGTTCATTTAAGGTTACCCAAGGTGCATCACGATTCACGAGGAGGTGAACTGGCTGCTTTCACCCCAAAAATATTTAATTTGTTATGATTCATTTTATTGTAATTTATTTATTTTGTTTTTAAAATTTTAAGTAAGTGTATTAATTTTTATATTATTTACTTATATATATTTTTATAATTAATATTAATTAATAATTAATAATTATATATTATAGTCATAAACCTAACTTAACCTAGCGATTTTTTTTTCAAAGTGAGTTTTAGCGTTTTATATAAGAATATAAAAAAGACGAATTTAATTTAAAAGTTATCGGTAAAAAACTGATAAAAATGTAAATAAAAAATATATTCGATAACTTTTATTGAAAAACTACTAATCGATTACCTACCTATGTTAAAAATATCAAATTTTCGAATAGATTATTTATTTAAACTACTAAATACTATTCGGTAATGCAAGCTGTCCGAGTAGTTATGGAATAACTATTGAACAGTTCGAATAATCAACTTCTATCAAATAGTCACTATTGATCTATTCGATAGTTCCCATCACTCGAGTTCTGAGAGCTAATTATCGACGGTGACGGGTTCACTGTGGGCTCACAGCTAACGCAATCTCCGATGAATGGACGACCACGTCATGTCATCTATCGATGACACACGAAAGTCGAAAGTGTGAGTGTTCATATATTCTAAGTAATGGTATACTGAAAGTGGCGGATACGAGGGAGGGCGATAGGGCGATCGCCCCCTCCTTGAGCTGTATTTTTTAATTTTTATACTATAAATTATAATATTAGACTGGAACTCACTGCAGAGAGCCGATGTTTCATTTATGACCCCCCCTCTTGGGTGACTTCTAGATTCGCTAACCTAACTAGTAATTTAATTTCAACACAGCCCGAGATACAATCACTCTAATCAGAAAGGACCTACTCGTGAATATGTGTAGCAAATTTTGTTATAATACTTCCTCCATCCATAGGTACCTAATGGACAATGGATATAACCATTAACCAAAATGGCAAAATGGTATACATTCTTAACAGCCAACACCATGATGTAGTGCTGTGTAGGCCAACAAGAATCATTTAAAAGAATTTAGTAGCTACCTATCGGTGACGGGTATTACAAGTTATGACATTTATTCTCATTTGATCTTTATAACGAAGAACGTTTCGATATCCGCAATAATTATCGAACGCGACTTACACACAGGCTACTGGAACCCATACGGGAGCGAATTGAAGTTCTAAAACTTACCGACCTCATTAATTTTACTAGTACATAAACCGAACAGGTAATAGCCCCAAATTTTTAAAAAGCTAAATAAATATACTAAGTAAAGATTTAAGATACACATTTAGTCAATATATCAACAAACATCAACATGATATAGTCAATATCATTAGTGTAACACTATTAGATAAACTGCAGGGCTTCAATATAAATCGAGTAAATGTGGACAGATTAAATTAATATCTTTCGAAAGTATGATGTACCTTGTACCTATATAAGAAATCATATTTGTATAATACCCACTAACTACTAATAATAATTTGCAAAAATTTCAATATAACTAGGGCTGGATCTAGGGAGGGGGCAAACCGCGGCACTTGCCCCGGAAGACTTGGTCAGGGGCACCAAATTACCAAATAACATTGACATAATAGTAGGGGGTTGAATTATGAGAGGGCGCTAATTTTATGCTTTGCCCCAGCTAAAAATTATGCTAGAAATGACCCTAAATATACTTATGTAGCCACTAAGCTTAAGCCATATAAGTACAACAATAATAATAAACACCGAGCTATAAACTAGTTATTATTATGCTACAAGTCATTTAATTAGTAAGTACCTAGACACCTAGTTGAATTATAAATTATGATTTAAAATTTACTTTTTTTTGTTGGACTATTAATTATTAGTAATCACTATTCACTAATCACCATACAATAACCAATGAAATCATAAATATTTAAGAAAGGAACAATTTATTGCAAAAGTACATAACTCCGCTATCAGTTTTATCTAATTTCTTCAAAAAGATCAATGATCTTCGGACGGCCTAAAGAAAAAATAAATACACCTTACACCAGTGGTTTCGCACAATACCCTTTCCTAACAATATTTATAATATATATAATTTTTATATTTTTAATTATCATTAAAAATATATGCAGCCCGCAAATAATTTTCAAAAATCACATTTGGCCTTTACTAAAATCCTAGTGAGGACCGCTGCCTACACTTAGTCCAAAAATTAAATAAGAAACTAAAATCGTATATAGAACGCTTCTAGTAGCAAAAAACAAGCATGAATGACAATTGTTGTTTTTCACACATGCGCACATCAAAAAATTTAAAACTGGTATTATTTTAAATAGTAAGAGATAATGCTGCTAAGTTCCGGTTCGGACAAACTTATTCAATGTAATGTATTGAATATTATGGAAAACATATTATGACATTTTTTATTTTATCATTAATTAACCACTTAATTGATTGTATTTATTTCTATAAATTAAATAATATTACTCAACTTAACCAATGCAATTATAAATTTTTATTTAACCTAGGTACTATTTAAAATTTAATAATTTAATGTTATCAAAATGTAGTACCTAGTACCTACAACACTGAAAATCATGAGAATAAATATGTAAATTTAAACCATAAGGGGAAAATTTCGTAAAGACCAGTTTAAATATATTAACACATCTGTAACTTATTCATACATTTAAGCCTGTTATAAGATGATAAACTAAAGAGAATTACATAACACTAAATGAAAAAGGTGGCAATAATCTTGCCAAAGCAAATATAAATTATAACATTAAGACCCACATGTGCTATCTTTGTCCTATCAATTTTGTGTTATTAGCTAGGTATAATAGAGTAAGTTTGCCTAATATCAAATAGTTACAAACCCCAATATGTACGATAATAAAACTGGCATTTACATTATAATAATTAATGTAATTGGAACGTTAAAATCAACACAATAATATGACTTCATTATTTAAGTCCAAACATACAAAATTTGTTATTAATTATAATTTAATTTATAACTATTCACTAATTATAAATAATTTATAAACATATGTATATATAATAAATAAATTAAAAACATTTCATTGTGTATTCCAAAAGTACTTTAAATAAAATATTTCCGAGATTGATAAAGAGTAAATTTAAAATCATGGATAAACACTTAATCAGAGTTATATATTATAATCTCTGATTAAAGGTTTGACAAAATGTAGCATGATTATAATTGGTATTTATACTTAATTTAAACAACTACAAAAATTGTGAAAGTATACATAAGATCAAACAAATAATTGGAGGACATAATATATAAAATCACATTATTTAAATATAAGTTGATCTCCTGTATACCAATCTTATAAACAAAAATAATAAATATGAACAAAATTTCCTTAAATTCGATTTACATCTATTTTTTCTATCTAAAAACATCTTAATAATAATATTTATTTGTTTACATAAAGCGCATAGTGTTGTACTTGGCATAGGTCTTTTGAACAAAATTTCCATTTTACATAAAATTGTTATACTAATAAAATAAAATCCATTTTGTAAAAACATTTACAGCTTTGGATCAGTGAAACATGCGCCTTTCACCAGCTGGATAGGTTCATAAGGGGCAGATTGAATAAGCTCTAAGACTTTGTATTTTTTCAAAACCAGAACTGAATAAAACTTCTGAGCTGCCTGAAATATCAAAGAAACATATTAAAACAATAAAATAGCTAAAAAAAAAAAAAATACTGACACTTTCAAACTCATATGGAATATTGTATTGATATAATATTACTAAGTATTTAATATATATTTATGTACAAATATAATTCTATTAGTTTTTAGTATAATATACAATTAGTCAATTACTATAAATCTTAAACCTTGATTAGGAATACAAAATTACAAATTGCAAAACCCATATAGCTTTAACACCATGTGAATGCTGGCGGTCATCTGTGTTTTTCAAATTTTATCATTGGTAATTACCAGCACCCATAATTGATCATTACTACGCCACATGACCACTGGTTTCTATAAACAGTGCAGTAGAGTAGCAGAAATAACTATAATTTATTTAATATAATTAACATTTTATTTATTTTTTCAAATATAATAGTATAGGGGTAACCAACATGAACGTATTAGTGAGCTACATGGACAAATAAAATTATGCTAAAAGCCAAAAAACATACATTTTATATAATTTAATAAATGTATATAAAAATTTACCAAAAAAATTAGAACTCATAATAATAAATAAATTTTGGTTTTATAAATAAGACGCGAGCCACATTTCACTATGTCAAGAGTCAGAAACTGATCACCAAAATAATAGTATAACGAATCAAGAATAACATAGTAAAACATGTTTGGAATACTGATAAACTACTTAGTATGATCGCCTGCAAACACATGACAATCAACATGTTTATAAAGTACACTTTGTATCATCATATAACAGTAACAAAAAACATCGACCGATTTTGATATTAGCATATTCTATAGAAATAGGTTTTTTATCAACTTTATAGTTCAAATGTCAATCATTAAATAACATTCAAAACAGGGCACTAAAAGTGCTTTAGACATTGTTACTGCTGTGTATAAAAACCCTGTTGACTGAGGTTACTATTATACGAAAATATAGTTTTAATTTTTTTTCATTTAATAAAATTACCTCTTTCCTCCGATTTCTATAGGTAAGATCGTCAAAAACAAGAGTATCTTTTTGTGCAAATCTCATCTTAATTGTGTGGTACAACTGATTAGCTCTTTTGTTCATTACTCGTTCTTCATATTGTTCATTTGTTTCATGAGGAGCCTGTTGTTCTTCCACCTTAAATATAATATAATGAGTATATTACATAAGCTGTTTTAAAATATTAGATTACTAAACTTACAGGTCCAACAGATGCAGGATAATCATAATCTTGGTCACGCCAAGGTGTTACCCCACCTCTCGGTGAAGGTAATCCTGGTGTAACAGGGGCATTATGATGACCATCATATCCCATATTATCCATTATGACTTGATTGAAATCATTAGACTAAAAATAATAATTAATATTCATAAATCATAATAATAACTTTTACATACTATTAAGCATTTGTTTTATTTTTTAATTTTAACATATTATTTAAGTTAATTTACTTGATTTATGTGATTATCGTAACCCATGTTTTGTAATTCTGGTTGTAATGATTGATTGTTTGCTTCTGATGTATCATGGACTGATGGCGGTGCTTGTAAATCATCAAATGGATTTATGAGCTAAAAAAAGGTTAAAATAAAGTTTTTTTTATTTTTCATATAACACATTACTCAAATGATTCTAATAAATACATTATAGTAATTTTGTAAGAATAAACAAGGAATTATAAAATATTAATTCAAAAATAATAATTAGTATAATATTTAACTATGTATAACCTTAAACTTTGAAGGTAGTATTTGGTAACAAATAGGATATAATTTGTATTTTTGAGTGGTAAAAATTAAAATTTCCTATAACTTTTTATGCTAAACCAGTTTTCAACAAAATGTATTAATTTTTTTTGTTATTCAAAAACAAATAAATATAGAAACTTGAAATTTTCATCAACAATTAAAATTCTAAGAGTTTGAGATTCAAATTTGTAAAACATTGGATATTTTTACCTATAATAATATAATACCAAACTACTTTTTTTTTCAATTTAACAACAAATAACCGTAGATACTTAGAATTCGCTAAATATTTATATTAATGTTTCCTAAAAATAGATAATTTTCAAAATATTTACTTTTTAAGCTATTTATTGAAATTTTTAATTTTTACTTAAAAGCTAATAACAATAACTTAATATGAAAAAATATATATTATTATAATACTTAATATAAACTAATAAAAAAATAAATGCAATATTTTTGGAAAAATTAAATCAACCAACCATAATACTGATAGTAAAATAAATAACTTTATCCTAATGGCTCCAATTTCACATGTTTTTGATGGAATATCATTACTTTTTGTACAGAAATTATAAGTAGCTACTTATTCATAACAAAATTAATACCAAATGGTTTTAGTTAAACTACTGTATTTTCCTACGTTTATAGGGTATAATTGTCTTTTTTGTGTTATTTTCTATATTTTCTTAAAGAAGTATATTACTGCGAGCGGGTCGCCTCAGATATTTGACTGGGCATATTTTAATTTTAGGAGCAGCGATATAGGAAAAGTTTTGATAATATCTAAGAGCTATAAAGTCGGCAAATAATTTTGATAGCTGATTATTTAGATTCTAACATTACATTAAATTATAGGCACTATAAGTAATAATTTAAGGGTTCCTAATAAAATCAATTAATTGGAAAATTAATCAAAGAACATATGAAATATATTTATTAACTTGTTTCTGCTCAAAATGGTTTTTTGTATACAATAACACATAATTGAATTCAAGTTTAACACATCTATCATTGTGACCCACTCAACACCTCACCTAATATACAGCAGAGTGATACCAAATTTTTATCTTTTAAGTTACCAAAGAATTTACTTTCATTAATTAAACAATTTTATAGAAATGTACCACATATTTAGCAGCAAACGTTTAATGAATATTTAATTTTAACTACCTGGTCTTCATTATTAACTGGATCAACTGACTTATGTGCGGGGGTTCCAGGGGGTAACATTTGACCATTATCATTTAATGGTGATGTTATAAATGGTTGTGGTTCAACTGGCTGTTGTTGATTAATTTCAACATGTTCCGTTTCTTCAGGAATAGCTGGTGTAGGAGGAGCTACAGACAATGGTGCAGGAATTTCCACTTCCATAGATTCCTTAGAAAAAAAATACCATTTTAAGTAATATTAATAAGTTAATTAGAACAATTTAAAACATTTTACATTATACTAATACAAATATTTTAATATTAACCAAAATGTATTTATCAGATTATGAAACTTACATATTCAAAATTAAATACTTCACAAATCTACAATTTTATTTTAGTCTTTTAATAATTATAAATTGTAAAAAGTAATTAGGTAACTAATTTGTTATAGATATAAAATACTCACTACTTGAGATGTTACTTCCGGTATTGGTGGCAAAACATCTTTTTTAGCTGGTTTTTGATTTTCTTCATCAATAGGAATTTTTCTTTTACGGCCACGGCGTCCAGGTACTGGGCCAGCTATTGCAGGTAACACATTTTCTTCATCTCCTTCAATACCACCTTCACCATCTAATTCATCATTATTCAATGTTTTTGCTGTTAAATGTCTTTGGTAATTCTAAAATTTAAAGAAAAGTCCATTTTATAATTAAAGTATAACAAAAATGTATATTAAGTTCAATGTAATAAAATAAATGTGAACTTACTTTAGCTAATGGTATGGCTGGTATATTTTTTCCAGGAAGAGCAAATAATTTTTCTACACCACCTGTCTCTTTCCAGTGCATTAGTCTTTTAGTAGGTGGTGCTAAATCTAATGTAATTACAATGTCTGTTGTATCGCTCAATTGTGCTTTCATTTCTTCACCAGAAATATTTTTTACTTCATCCACAATAAGTTTTCGCTTTCTTTTAGTCTTTGGTAATCCTCTCAATGCACTAGCATCAACTGGAGCTAAAGCAAAACTTTCTTCTTCATTCTGTACCAAAGTAGTTTGATCTACAGAAATATTCTGTTCATTTAATGGCTCAGGTTCTTCAGATGCTTGATCATGTATATCATGCATATCGTGTATATCATGCATATCTATATCTGGTGGAGGCATTAATGTCTGATCTCGGGTTGGCGAAGGTATAAGACCTAATGCACCAGCATTAGGGAATGGTAAATTGACAGGTGATGCTGGTCTTGAACCATCCGAGCTTTGTCTTCCTGGACTAGGAGGCATAAAGTGATCATCATCATCATCATCATTTCGGTTAGGTGTATTGAATGGTGGAGGACTAGGAGGACCATCGGGAACTTCCATAGGAGCAGAAGGTACATCGTCAAATAAACCTCCGGCTTGAAAAAAGTTATCAGTGATAACTTGACCGATATTACCTCCAAATCCATCATCTCTAATCGGGGCATCCATTCCTAGACTGTTTTGGCTTAAAATGCCAGATCCAGCAGATGTAGAAGGTATAGGTTCTTTATCACGGTTCATTAAATGGTCTACACCTTCACTAAACAGCAAGGAATGTTCAATTCCATGACGGAGTATATCAGAATTCTCAACTTCTGAGAATCCAAATCCTTGGTCAAAACCTGAATTTTTAGAAACCATAGAGCTAATATTGTAATCTTCGTGCAAAGTTATTTCTTCCGCTCTAGACTGATTTAAACTGAATTGAGCTTCAATATCAACATCACTACAAATAAAAATAATTATTAAATATACCTTGTTACATGGTTTTGATTGTAAAAAAATAATTACTTCAAGTCTGGCATGGCTGTATCAAAATCATGAAATACTTCTGGGAGTGTAATAGCATTAGTTGCTGCTATATGGTTATCCTCTGGCAAGTCAACCATGCCTGGCCGAAAAGCCATTTTAATTTTGACAAATGCTTCATTACAATCAGCCAACAGGTATTTAGCTTTACGTGAATAAATTCGAACCACACCCAACAAAAGATGTCCTGAAGTACGTAGGGCCATTTTCACCTATTCAAATATACATAAACAATATAATTAGGAATGTGTTTAAATACCATTAGTATGGCAGATAAGGTAACATTCACACTCACTTTTGGCTGCAATATTCCGTCAACAGATGTCTCAATATTGGTTTCAAACACTTGGGCTTTGGTCAATTTCTTGTCCCAATGGGCAGCTAACCAGATACGGGCAAGAGGCCCTTTCTTGGACAATGAGAAGTGCGAATAAAACATGATGACGACTGGATATTACTATCGTATTAGTTAAATCTACAACAAACAGGTATCATTCATTAAATATCGCGCGTCTAGCAACCATAGATGTAAAATTATCCAAAACTAAATTTTATATTTACCTGTCAGTAGAAAACTTCACGAGTCGGTGATAACGAGACGACTTTTTTGGTCAAACGCTTAGACGCGATCAGGCTCCGCAACGATAAAATGCATCGTTACGCACCACATCTAAGACAAAAATACAAAATTCTAATTTATCCAAATCAATTATTATTCATTAAGTGTTTGCGAAAAATTACAAAAACAAAATAAACGGTTTACGTAGACTGATGATGAACGGGTTTTGTGAGGGTAAACAAACGACAAAATTAATAATATGGCGGACTGGGCGGGAGAACGGTAAATGTTGGGCGGGAAACGAGTTCGGTACAAAACACAAAGGATTATTCGAGAAACAGCGCCTCAAAGCATAGTGCCACGGATGGATTCTCTTATCAGTTTATCAAAGTGGTCACTCGTCATTCAACATAATTATAATTGTAGTTTGTTATTATTGTACTATGTTGAATGTATAATAAAATGATATAAATTATAATATCCAGATTTCATAGTTTCGGAGTACAATAGTACATATTACAGTATTACAGAATAATAAATAAAATAATAAATAGTAATAATTTACTTTGGTTTTTATTTATTTATTTCTTAACCACCTTCACGAAAGTTAGATTTAACAATTAATAGATAATTCGTTACATTAACAATCGACAGAGGAGGATTGAATACTAATCACACAAGATTCGTTTAATTCGTTTACTTGACTGATTTGTTATTGAAAAAATGTCTCACCAGACAGGAATCAAAGGTATAATGTATAACTAAAATATATCAATACATTTAATTATAATATATTAAAATGTGAAGTAACTGATAATTCAATCTTTATGCAATGATTTTGATTCTATCTAATTTAAATAGTAATAATTTAGTATTTCTTGTAATACTTATAACCAGAATAAAATGCATTTTAATAATTTAGATTTATTAATAAAATCAGAAAATTCATATTCTTCACTGAACTTATAAGATATAGACATTATCAAAATATTGTAACTCAAAGAAAATTAATTTTGTTTTTATTTGTTTCAGCAAATGACACTCTAAAAAAGTTCTTTAGCAAAGCAACATCAGACAAGAGCATTCGGGCTATTAAAGTTTCTATTGTAGACGGTTAGTTGATAATTTACAACTCTTAAAGAAATAATACAATATAATATTTTATCAGGTTGTTATTGCTATATTAAGAAGTATTAATTAAATATTCTCTAATATTCCTTTTTAATGATTATTGGTCTTTTACTTTTCATTTGATTATAATGATATTAAATATTAATATCTACAAAATGTTTGATTGTAATTAATAAAACATAATACTTAATGTAAATTATTTAATCGTTATTAAAACATAACACCCTGGTTCTTAATATAAGAACATTTATTGAAGCACAAATATTAATCTTTGTTAAAATAAAATATATCTAGGCTTACTTTTTTGAAAACATTACTCTTAAACATATCCAATTTCTCAAAAATTATTTCTTATATTGGCCCTTGTCCAATATCTATTTTTTGTGTATATTACTCATATTCTATATTAATATAATATCTAAAAGATTTGTAGTAGGTATAGAAGAACTTATTATTATTAGATTCATAACTATTCATGTTTATATTATACTGCTGATGTATCTATTACTATACACAGTACGTCTGAAAATTTCCCAAATTAAATTTATGTATTTATGTAAATTAAATGTATTTTGTTTATAATGACCGATAAAGTTTGCGATTTTCAGATGCAACCACCACAAGGGGGCAGTTTTAAAATTCTGTCCTTTACAACCCTTATGCCATCCTAAAAAAAAATTAATAGAACCTAAGTACTAAGAATATACATTTAAATATATGTTGATTATTCAATATTTGAAACTTACAACTTATTCTAGTTTTATGTTCAGCAAACTCTAATATCATTCTAATCCATACTTTGTAGCATGCTATTCTCAATTTTATCACTTACTAGTACTAATTTATATAATTTTGTAAAAATATAATATATAATTTTGTATGAATTTTAGATGTTTGACAAATAATTATTTTTTATCTTGGCTCTTTTACAAAATTCAATGTCACTTAACTTTATACCCTTTCCACTCATATTGATTAAAAGAAAATATTAAGTCTATTTAATTTTTGATACTGCAATTCGAAAGATGATAGTTTAATAAAAACCATTGCTTAGTAGTGTACAATTAAATCATTTAATATTATATTTATCAAATTTAATAGTTACAATACATACATACAAAAAATACAACAAACACAATTATGTGTCAGTGAGAGTACTGTTTTTAACATAGATATTATACAATAATTATACTTAAAAACAATGTGAAAGGAAAATAGAAATGTATCAGTCCAAGTAGTATAATATAATCTTTCCACACTAAATACTGACTGACATGATAACTGTGCAGTAGGCAATATAATATAATATTACTATTATTATATTTTGTTTTACAAATTTTTCAATAATTAAAAATTCTTTATAAAAATTATAATACATTAAAAAACTTCAAAAATTTGCTGCCACGGGTGCCCCACATCTTAAAACAGCACTTCAATTATTTATGTATGATATATTATATGTGTATGATTCTTATAGTTACAATTACAAATTTATCCAACTTGTAACATTCTAACATAGTTTTTATAAACTTATCTATCAATATACATAATTAATATTATTTTATTTTAGAGGAACTTTCTCTGTCTGCTCATGAAAAACATCACAAATCATGGAAAGATGATTTTGAAAAAGTAGTAAAACAATTTATACTACCAGAAGTACCATGCTATGTATTATATAGGTATATTTAAATCGTTTAAAATGTTATGTTATTCTGATGTAATACAAACTCAACAATTTTTATATTTATCTATTTACTTAGATTTGATGTAAAAAGTGACACCAAAAATTATGATTGGTTACTTATAAGCTGGTGTCCTGATGTAGCACCTATTCGGCAAAAGATGTTGTATGCATCTACAAAAGCTACACTCAAACAAGAATTTGGCAGTGCTAAAATTAAAGAAGAACTTCATGGAACTAGCATGGTACAATTTATTGTATATAACAGCGGTTCCCAAACTTTTTAGTTTACGCCACCCTATAAATAAAAAAAAATAATTGCACCTCCCATGAATAAATAAATAAAAATTTATAGTATTTAAATATAAAAATATTTTTATTGTTATGACAAAATAACACGACTCACGCCTCCCCTGCCAAGTGCTCACGCCTCTTAAGGCAGGCACGTCTCACAGTTTGGGAACCTCTGGTATATAATATTCATTTATGATATTAATATCCCTATTTTTTTAACTAAACTATTAGACTAGTTACTAATTAGTTATACTTAAATAATTATGATTTTCGGTGTTTTTGTAACTGTACTGCTATACCTCATTACCTCATACTTGTTTTAAAATTAAACCATCGTAGAACAATATATATGTTGTAGGTCATATGGAAAATTAGTTTTTTTGTGTAAAGACTTCTTTGTATGCCTGTTTGCGAACTACTTATTATTTTTCCAAATAGCCTGCTGTTTTTTAGGTTCATTGCATACATACTAATAACAGGTAGGCCTTTAAAGAATTACAATCATTTTATAATAATTAATAACTATTTTTATTATTTTATTTTAAGAATTATTTATAATAGCACAATATATTTTTTTCCGGCAACCTCATCTATTTGTTTTGCTCAATTTTTTCCATATGTAATATGAAAACTGAACTATTATATTATTATAGGACCTACATTATTTTTTTTGTCTATAACTTTGCTAATATTATATTTTGAGTGTCTAATTTCCCATGATCTACTTTTGATAAAATAAAATAAAATTAGTAAAATGGCTATTACCATAAAATGATTGTAGTTCTTAAAAGGCTTAACTGCTGTTATTCTGTATGAACCTGAAAAACAGCAGGCTGTTTGGAAAAATAATAAATAGTTTGTAAACGGGCTACCCCATTACAAAAAGCCTAGTCTTTTTGCAAAAAAACTAATTTTCCATATCGCCTATGACATATACATACATATTATATATTATATATAAAACAAATTAAGTTTAATGTTTTTAAGTTTTTGTTTATCTTGTAGAATGATGTTACTCTTGATGGATTAGAACAAAGTCGATTGTCACAAAAAGCACCAGCTCCTTTAACTATTCGTGAAGAAGAAATCGCTGAACTTCGAAAAGCAGAGGTTGGACATAGTACATCAGTGTCTGTAGATAGTCGATCACAAGCAGTATCCGGTATCAAGTTCCCTATGTCTGTTGCTGCTGTAACTGCACTTTCTATATTTGTGGATAGTAGTGAAATAAACTATGTACAGTTTTACATTGGTATAATCAAACATTTTTACTATTAAAATGTTCTCTATAAATTATTTTCAATATTCTTATTTGTATTAGATATGACAAAAGAGAGTATTGAATTAGCTACTTCAGACAACATATCTGTGAGCCTTCTCAATGATCAAGTTCCTAAAAATGATGCTCGGTATCATCTTTATATGTACCAACATAAAAGAAATGGTACCCAAACAAATTCTGTTTGTAAGTAAATATTACATTTAAACATTTAAAACTTATTTTATTATATAAATATAAGCTACTTTAATCAATTAATAGTTAATACTATAGGTTAGCCCAGACTGACTGGGATGCTGTGATACTACAATTTCCTTTCCCTTAAAATATATTTACAGTTTACTCCTATTGGTATACAGTATAAATGTGTCTTATTTACTCTACTTAAAATAAATGTGAATTTGTAAGCCAAAAGTTACAATTCTCTAATAAAGTTGTAGGTAGATTTATTATTTATAAAATAACTATAACAATAATACAGAATACATTTAAATTATCTAATAAAGACCTAAGTTAATCAGTTCGAGTAGCTTTTTTTATACACATACTTTATTAATTTATTATTAACATAATGTGTATCCCATAATTAATTCTAAGACTCACAAAAATAGTTTTATAAGCTGCTTAATAATGTACCAAAATAAGAATAAGACTAAAATCATTTATCTATCCCTATAATAGAAAAATTAATCAATTATTTGGCTACATCCAAGATGCTAAAATAAAAACTAATCTTTTTAGTTCAGCTAAAACATATATTGTTCATAACATAACAAAATTAATTTTTATGATCAGTTAATGACATCTTGAATCTTAATTTACAAATTTTTATAGAACCAAATTGATACAATGACATTAAAGAGCTACATAATAATAGGGAGGTACCTAATTTTTTAAAATAATATTATTTAAGTCTACAGTAATTTGTTTTATTTTTTTTCATGTCGTTGTCAAAACTATAGTAAGAAGTACGCTTTCTGAAAATTTGTTAAAATCATTAACCAGTAAAAATAATTAACAGAATTTAAATTAATATTTTCCTTCAGACCACAATTATCATACTCATGATAAAAATACTTACTTATAACATACATACTCACTTAATTATTTTCTAATCTTCTATTAGAACACCATTGAAATCTTAAATCAAAAATAAATTAACTTTTTTGAATGGCTTCTTCATTCAATTATTCAGATGATCATATAAACCTTTATATTCTTATTGTACTAATATTATATAGATTATATATTTAAAAAAAATTGTTTATATATAAGAATTTCTTTACTTCAAAAGAAAGTATTCCAATTTAAAATATTGTAATCAAAATATTTATACATCATGCTAAAATATTTAACATAATATCAGTGAGCAAAATTTTAAAAGTCAAAATATACTAAATTATAAATTTGTATTTCTATAATAACTATACAAACTAATTATTTTTATAAGTATCTACTATGTATATTGTGTTAATAATTAAAATATTAAAAAAAAATACATTGCATACATTAAAAAAATCTTATAATTATTATGCTGTAATTACATCTTTCATTTTTAGTTTTCATTTACTCAATGCCAGGATACTCATGTCCTATAAAAGTGAGAATGTTGTACTCCAGTTGCAAATCACCATTTATAGAAGAATTAGAAAACTTATATAAATTAAAAATTCATAAAAAAGTAAAAAGCTTTATTTTAATATTAAATGGAATTAATTAATTATGAAAAATTACTTTTTATTTATAGTTGGAAATAGATAATGATGATGTCATTAATGAGAAATATCTATTAGATGAACTATACCCAGAAAAAGAATCTGATAAACCAAAATTCAGTAAACCTAAAGCTCCAGGACGAGGTGTTCGAAGAATAATAAAGTCTAATGAATAAGTATTAATTTTATTAAATTATTAATCATCTAATTAATGTTGAAACAAATAACGTTGTACAATTTATTATTTTTTTTCTTTATAAGAAATGTCTGTTTGGTCTTCCATTTTATTTTATTAAATTGTATTATCTATTTATTTTTTAAAACAGTTATTGAGTATTAATTTTAATAGTGTATTGATTGTTTTATTTTTCATAAATTTTTAATTAATAAATTTCTTATTTTTTGTGTTCTTCTCCAATGATTCTTTTACAATATTCTTCATCTGCTATAAGTTGGTTATTAGAATGGCTAATAGATGCTAATCTTGTTCTTTCCTGAAACAAATTAATTAAAAACATTATAAAAAAAATAATTACATTTAAGTTGTCATAAGAAATACTTTCTATGATGAACACCCACTTCTAATAAATAATTACACTCATAATATTGGAGTTGTTTATTAAATCCTTCATTTGGACTTGAAATTGATCGACATGCTTTCAGAAGTCGAAGTACATGTTTTAATTTAATAGTAGTAGCTGACATAATATAAGCAGCAGCTATTGTTACACTTCTAGACATCCCAGCCAAACTGAAACACATCATAATATAATATGACACATTTTGATTTAATATTTCATTATAAATGCCAGCATTATCTACCAATGAATTAAAACATTTTGATTTTTAAGACGAGCTTTATGTATAAAATCATTGCATGTTTGAAAATATTGTATGAGATTTTGTTCAGGACTATCAATAGCTTCAATACACAAATATTTTTTATCCTGAAATAAATTAAAATTGAAATAAAACTTTATTTAGCATTTTCATAATTCAAAAATACCAACTTGATAAATTTTTTTTGGTGCATCCAATATAGAAATTATATGAGTTATTTGATTACTTTCTAATTGAGCAAAATCTTTTGAGTCTCTAAAACTGCCGATAAACAATCCAGGAATCACCTAAAATCATTAAAAAAAAAAAAAAAAATGTATTATTATATATTAATTATTTTACCAACCCATACTTTAAAGTATATTATATGAAATATCAATTATATTTAAATATTTTAGTTTGAAAGATTATAAATATTTAATTGGTTAATTTATTAATGTTTAACTCAAAATATAGCTCAATAAAAAATAAATTAATGTTTTCAATAAAGCTTAATGGATAATAAAAAATTTCTTTGACCTTGTCAATATTTTGATTATTTCTGTATTGAAATTATAAAATGAAGATGCTAGTAAGAAGAAAAATTCTATTTAGATACTTAGGTATTATTCATACTAACTAGTAACTATTCTTTATTTATTATAGTATAATAAAGACATAAGTACCTATATAAAATGTCCTACAATTATAAAAGATTGTTATTTTTACAAAGAATATATGAATATATATATTTTTTTTATTTGTAATGATATTATTGAAACTTATGACAACAATTTGATAAGACAAAGTTCCTATAAATTTAAGTTATTTTAGTTTATACTGTAAAATCTGTGTAATATACAAATGTAAATCCTGAATCTTATAAAAAAATATGTGGCGAATATGTTACTATAGACTTAGTCAGTAGTTCACTCAATTTAAAATGTAGTTCTTAGTTTCTATTATTAAGCATAAATCATTTTTTAGAAAATATTAAAGGAATACTTCAGCTGGCTATTTGCAGTTATGACTAAGTATAAAATGCATATTTTAGAGAGTACCTAATAAAGTGATCACCTCCTCCGGCACTCCCTTGAATATACCTAGATTATATGTGATATTATAGTGTAAGAAAAATATAATAATTTTTATTTAAAATAAATCAAACATTTTATTAAGTACCTATAATAATTTTATTTTCTATAGGTTAAATATTCTAAAAAGATTTTAATTATGACATTCTTTATACTAACGATCTAAAAAAAATTGAGTCTCCGTCCTAAAAATAGACAAAATACAGTTTACGTTCTCACTATATAATATTTAGTCAGTCATCATACATTTATACACGTCAGTGTATGCGTATATAGTTGTAAGTATAACACAAATATTAAAGAGAGTGTGACGAAATTAAAAACAGTCAAAATAAAAAATCGATACTAATCAATGAAATGAAATGAAAAAAAAAAATGAAATATTAATTATTTAAGTATAATAAGTAAATTGAGAAACATTCCATACAAAAAAATATAACCAATACTTTTAGCAGCTTCCGGTTAGGCTATATAGTGCTATTAGTAATAACCTATTTCTAAGTGCAACTTGTTATTTTGTCACCTCCCACTCGGTTATATACTCACTACTACTATAACTAAACTATATGCACGAAAATCGTACCCTCATCCCTCACTCACGGCCGGAAACCATTAACGATGAAAAAAATAGAACACTGCACTGGTCTACTAAAAATATAATACGTAATGCGTTGAACGCCGAATGACAATGATTGTTCCGGAACTCGGAAGACATTAACGAAAGCGATTTTAGGCCAAGTAGAGTCCAGTGGCATATCCAGAATTTTTTAATAATGAGAACTAAGAATAATAAATAAAAATTAGGTAGGTACTTATACTGTAGCAAATTGTTTTTCTTATAAAAAAATTAATAAATTATTTTATAACATAACTATAGCCTATATAGGCTATATAAGTAAATGGTGTTTGGTATGAGTAGGTATACATACTGCCACCGTAGTTTACTAACTGGAGTTTTATATTAAGTACCTTTACTGCTTTACATGATGATATAAGGATAATTACTATACTTATTACGTTAAATGATATCAATAATTTTTATTTCTTATATACCTAACTACAAATTACAATTCATTATTCATACGAGTATATTTAATTTTATATGATGATAAGGTGCAGTCATCTGGTAACATTCATCTCATGAGTGCGGATAAATTATTTTCCATTTCATCTATATCGATTATCGAGGTTAAATTTTAGTTTGAATTTGAGATTTCCTTGTTTATTTACTATTTTTTTAAATTGTATACAATTAGTGGAAGAAGAAAATAATTTAGGTACTTCAATACGAGTTAATAGGGTTGTGGAAATATTAAGTTGGTATTGTATTAGAATGATCAGAAAATCAAAATAAATCTAATATATTATTAGCAGAACAATATAAATTGCTGGGTATTTTTGCGACAAAAATATCAGTATAGAATATCAAGTTTTTTTCCTAAGGAATAATGTCCAGTATGTAAGTTTTGATGAAGAAAGTATATTATAATTACCTATTTATGTTGATCAAATTATGCAAAACGATATTACGGAAGTTGTTTACGCGACAGCTCTAAGCGTGATGCTTGGCATTAAAGTCCCCTCGTATAATAAAATTATTTTTAATTATATTACAAAAGTAAGTTAAGATAATATTCATAATATTTTGTCAGATAAGAAAATAGAATAAGGCCCTAAAATTGATTGGAATAGTAATTAATTTTATCATAATCAATAATCATACAAGAATGTACAATACCTATGTATATGATCATGGCAGTAGTTAGTATAGTTGGAAAAGAATAGTGGATTTGATGAAAATCACTACATGACCGTTATTGTGTTGTCTGAATGATTAATTTTTAATAAAATGTACTCGTGTAAATGGAAATTTTAATATTGGTTTAGTAAATGTGTTTCGGTAATGAGCGTAATGTCTGTACTCTGTACGTCTGCGATATAATACATTTTGTAGTTCGTTAATATTAACGAACTACAAAATAGTTTATGAGACCGCATTCATAATAAATTATAAAATTACAAGCGATTTGTTAGTGACTAAGTTATTCATTTTTTTTTAGCTAACAAGCTGAATATAATTAGTAAGTAATCAAATTAATGGGCTAATACTTAATTCGGAGTTTGAATTCGTTTATGAAGCCAGACATTTGTGTATTAGTATTGGTAGTTAGCAGAGGAGTATTTTTGAGATGGAAGGTTTATTCTGGGTGATTTAGGCATACATTTGAGATGGATTTGGGTAATTAATTAGATGCGGAGTGTTAATCGATGGGTAGCTGACTTGTACATTATAATGCTTAAACTTAAGATTAAGTAGGTTATGGTAATATAGTTATTTGAATTTAGTTTCTTACGAAGTTAGAAATCTTTATAAATTATATAGCTCTTATAGTACACTGTATATGGTTGCCGGAGCATAAGGCAAACAGATGAGTAGGTATAGGTAGTAATTGTTTTTACAGCAAGCACAACGAGGCATATATTAATATAGGTAATATATACGCAATAGAATTTTGTATAACCGTAAGCTTGGAAATGTTGACATTGCATGTTTTCAATTTTGTATAAACCTTATGAAAAGTCGTGTGGGTTTTAGGTCAATGAAGAAGAATGAAAGAGGTGCTTCTTGAGTCTATGAATTAATTGAGTAGGTAACTTACGTCTTATCTTACTTCGAATAATCGTACTTCTAGACTCCAGTTCTCTTTTAAATAGGACTGTCGGGTCGGATAGTAGACCAAGGGTGTCCAAAATTTTGTGAAGACTGGGCCACGGGTAGACGTTGTTGTGGGTCACATACTTTTTAATAATAATAGGTACATTAAAATTTAATGATTAAATTATATTCTATATTAAAACAATAATTTTTATTTGTTAATAAATGACACGGGATTTGTTATCGCGGAGCCAATTAAGATAAAACACTATTAAAGTTTATTTTTATTTGAAGTTTAATATTTTGTATTTTTATATTCTTAAAATAAATTTTTTCTCGCAATATTAATATATTATATACAATATTATAATTAATTAATGTTTTTTTAAATTGAAGTGAAGACTGCATAATAATCTACCACGGGCCGCGGGTTGGACACCCCTGAAGTATAAACGGATGTTGGTTCCGCTAAACTACTCGAGTTGGTTTATATTCATTTAATTAAAAGATGTGGAATAAGGCTTTTTCTTCCCTTAAAAAATACACTACAGTTCTATAAAAATCTGGGTTCAATGTTTGAATTTTAAAGCGATCCGCAATATTGATTTATAGTAAAAATTATCGACTCCTTTATACATTATGAGGGGTAATCGTAATTTGTTTGATGGGTGACTGGAACTGAATTAATAGTTTGTATTTTGTCAATGATAATTTCGTCATGCGGTTAATTCAGTTGGTTTGATATATGTACTTATCAAATCTATTTAGAGAAGAAAATAGTTTTTATTTTTACTTTTATTGTGGTGCTTTTGCAGAGATGGGTTCTGAATTTGAAGGAATGGAATAATTTATTTTCTATTATCTGACTACAATATTATAATTCGATGGAATATTACGCTAGGAAAAAAATTTTCAGCCTATTATTTTAACCTGCTTTAAAAATTACAAACACATCAATGCATGAATGTTAAAATATATTATGATAATATAATGCATAATGCGTATAAATGTGTAATATTATAAATTATAATATACTAATGTGTACATAGAAGTAGGTAATATATTATTTATATCATGATAAAAACTATTTCCAGTTTTGTAGGTATTTATAACTTTTTAATATTTTTAATTCATTAAAATATTAAATCTATAACCCTCTCACCTTTAATTATATATTATATATATAAATAAAATACATAGATTTGCTATGATAAAGAAAAAGAGTCTTGACGATAAAAAAACTAGCTTGTCTAATTTTGGCACCTTTAAAACCATAGATAATAAAGATATGGATAGGCCATGCCTATGTTAAATATATTTGAGGCCGCGTGCCTGGAGGGGAAGGCAATTGAGGCGTTTTTATAATGATAGTCGATACTCGATATAGGTATACTTGTTTGGCCTCAACTGGACCCCTTAAATACCGCTGATAAGACCGATATGTCCTATCCATATCTTTATTATCTATGTTTAAAACATAAATTAAGAAAATGGCGCTATCGTTCTGTCGATTAACACGTCATTAAAAACTCATATCATTTCATTTTCATTCATTGTTATGATTGATAGTCTTAGTCCAGCGGTTTCCAGCCCATGGACCGCAATCAGCATGGTACTGGGCTGTGAACCATATAATATTAAATATTATATAAAATATTTAAAATAATATTATTATATATTTTTGACTTGAGTTATATACTTAATAATATTTCTAGTTATAATAATATTTAATCAACATATTAACTACAGTGTACAATATACAATTAACGGTATTGAATTTAATGTAGTTTTATCTCATATGTATGCATATAATACATAATAATATGTTATATACTATAATTATATGAATACGTATATAGGTGTGCTAATAGTTGGCTTCAAAGATTTTTTTACAAAATTGCCAATTGGTGTCCCGCACAACTAAAAAGGTTGGGAACCGCTGGTCTATACTCAACACAGACACTACTGTATAGAATATAGATGATACAGTTCAATTTAACTTTTCATTTTATAATTTATACTTATTTGAATATTTCAATAATGGCTCAATTCAAAAGTATAAAGTTACCTACACGTAATATCTAACTCATCTGAATCGGTCGATACTCGATAGAATCAATTTCAATGGAAATATTTATTCAAATGGACATCAGTTAAAAACAAGTAATAATTATAAATTTAAATCAAATATCAGTTTTTATCAATCATCCTGTTCAAATAATGTTTTAGATATTTTCAAATAAACGTTTATTTATATAGTATACATAATATATAGGACATAGGTAGTGTATATACTATACAAATAATATTATATACATTCCTGTATATTTAAAGTTTTGTGTACTATATAGATTTATAAAAGTAATATTTCCAATACCAATATTTAAAGTAGGTACAATAATAATAACAGTTTATAACATGTGGCATTTGTCATCCGTAAATCACATGAAATATGTAACATAATAAATTATTTAATATAACGTATGAATCAAATAATATTGACTAACCGAACCTATAAAGCTATTGTACAAAAAAAACTTTAAACACAGCAAAAACGATAAAATATAGTATACACCACCAAGTATTGACAATATCCATTATTTACACAACATACGAAAAATTGAAATTACAATTTATAATATTATTATATCATTTAGTACTGCGAGTGCAATAAAGATTACGGATGATTTTATTTATTTAGACTTGGTGCAGAATGCTACCTATTACATTTTATATTATTTTATTCGTAAAGCCGTAAAGGTATAAATAAAACTATAGGCATGGTATATTAAACTATTAAATAATCCTAATTAAAAATATATTATACTATAGGTCGTTATCGTTGGTTTGAAACCTGTATTTTGTTTTGAGAAAAAGCTTAATTTTTTAACAGAATTTATACTTTCGTTATAAATATACTTTTTGTTAGGTATACCTACGGTGTACACTATACCTATTACTTACTGTGCAGTGTGTAGCTGTGCATTGTTTAACTGAATCATTAATAATTAATATAATATTATATTATATTATAGTACATACCTACATATGTAATTTTATCTATACAATAAGACTTATTAATACATAATACTGTATAGGTACTTACTAATTACTACGTAATACAGTTGTAACATAATTAAATAGAGGAATATATAGATTCTCTTATATAGATAATGTTTTTTAACATATTCAAAAAGCTAACTTTATATAAATGCTAAATAAGTAATGCCTACCTATGTATAATGTATAAATTTTAAGTTTAGTTGAACTGCCTACTGTCAGTTAAAATTAATTAAATAGGTAATTATGAAAAACAAGTTTTTAATTGTTTATAAAAAAGCTTTAAATAAAGATATCTATTGAAAAATTCGAACTCAGTTGAGTCATAATACAAGCGGATCAAAACATTTTTCGACCTACGTAATTTGAAAAAAAAAGATATATTCTAAAATATCACCTCTTTATACAATTATACCTAACCAAGCCTTAATTGCGCTACTAATACAATATTATAGGTATAAAACTAAAATGACGTGGTATACAAAATATTTAGTGCACGAGAAAGTAATAAAATATGTTTCCATGTAAACTCGCGTGTTTTTCGTACAGTTGCAATATAATAATTCGCAAGTAAGTTTCGTGATTTAAAAATTCATTATACATTCGTGCATTTTAATATTTTTATTCTTTGTCTAAATAAAAAAACGAGTTGTGTATTTCATTATTATAGGTTGCACGTTTATATTAAAAATAATCACATGATTTAAATATTACTAAAAAGTTACAATTTATAAGTATAACTTAAAGTTAGGTATATTGTACTAAATTGTAGTACTTGAAATTTATACGAAATAATAATATAATAAAAGTACATAAAATCTTATATGGCTATATATTATATTAATATATTATGTAAATATAGAAACATAGAATGTACTATAACTATAAAATGAACAATTTACAGTATAATTTTATATTATGAAATAAAACATCTTTCACGTAATATGTGAAAAATAATTGTTTGTTATTAGGTATATTATGTTAATATTGTTACAATTTGTCTAAAATGTCTCTAAATAATACTTATTATTGATAAAAACTATTAAGTCATACTTTATGAAACGTCAATAATAGGCAAATAAAATTTTTTTAATTGTTTAGACCCACTAAATGACCTACTATCAGGGCCGGATTTAGGGGGGGGCCCACGGGGCCCAGGCCCCGGGGCCCCCACAAGATTCAATTAATATGAGGCCCCCACAATAATTACCTTTTTTTTTAAATTTTTTTAGTATTCGCAAAAATATATCCTAGTAATAATAGTCCTAATAGTTATTTGAATTTCAAAACTAGTATTATTTCATGTGTGTTGTATTATTATACATTTTTATACACTACGTTCGAAATATGATTTTTATTTACTAGCAAAAATATTTCCCAATGTATAAAAATAATATTTTGTTTGATATTATCTATGTGTTTTTTTTTTTTTTTGCTATCTAATTTATATAAACCAGATAGTGTTACTTTCATTAAGCTTATCGCTAGACGCTAGTACAATTATAGTCAATAAAACATTATTTTTCCTAAAACTCGTGTAAAACGGTACACATCGGCGAAAAAATTAATAGTATGATGAGAGGATAATCCAGTTATATATTTTTAAATTTTATGTTGGCCCTGGGGCCCCCACAACCCTAAATCCGGCCCTGCCTACTATAGGTTACCTATAACACAATATATCATAGCCCATAGGTTTATTTGACAATTTTTATTTTGTATACCACTACCGCCTATTTATATAATATATCAAATTATATTATTTAATAGTTATTAGTAGTTTACTATTTAGTAATTTTTATAAAGTATTATTCATAATATTTTTCGTATTTAACAAATAGATTCCTATGAAAGTATGAAACAATGATTGTTGAATAAACATTTGTATCTAAAATCTAAATCCAGTGATTTCTTATTACTCATTGCATTAAGTATATAAATATAATAAAAACTATAAAAACAATTACTATTGAAAAAATAAAAAATAATTATTACTACGTAATTGTATGATAATATATTATGTAGGTATTATAAATTATTGATGAATTTATGATAATCGTCTTTTAAATTATGATCATGATAATTTTCCTAATTTTCAATAAGTACCTTTGTATTGTGTAAGAAGTGTTTTGAGTAGGTATTTTACCTTTCATATAATATAATTGCCATGGCCAATGGCCAATAGCAATCTAATAGATAATAGTTATTGTTAATTAAATACTTAAAACTCTAATTTATTTAAAGAATTTTAAATATTATAATATGTAACAACTATTAAATTTCAAAAAACAAAGGGTATGATTCTTGAATTCCAGGTACAGTGGCGTAATAAAAAACTTTGGACCCCCGCAAAAATAAAAAATGGGCCCCTAAAATAGTGTTATATCAAATATAACCCTATAAGCAAAGGTCCCCAAATTACCGTGCTCCCGCAACGTGGGGTCTATAGCTCCTCAGTTACGCCACTGCCCAGGTACGATCTCCTTAATGGGCTGACATGAGACAACAGTGGATAAACGAATTGAGAAGGGGGCAAAAATAATAATTTATAATAAAACAAATTAATAAATATGTATGTGCTTTTTATGCTCTGATTTTTTCACTAAGATATGGCTGAGGTAAAAACGGTTAAATGAGCTAAAACTTCATATAAAAACATCAAATTCAATATAAAAATATTATTTTATGCTTTGCTGAACAAAAAAATAAAAGCTTGCTCTTATTATAATTTATCAACTGCATTTTAATATAACTATAGTTATATTATACTCGTATTATTAATTACTAAATATAAAAAATAATAAACATTATTTAATTAACTTATATTATATAGGTATACTATAGCTATCTATCATCTATAAATTATATGGATTTTAATACCTACCTATATATTATGCAGTTTCTTGATACTTATAAACTATATTTGTTTTTATATTCTTTTAAGTAATATGGCTTTTTGAACATTTGATTAATATTTTTTAGGGAAGAAAATGTATTATTTTGACAATTTATCTCCCTCCCATGCACTTCAATTATAACTGCTTTTCATTAAATATATACCTAGGACCTACCTATGACTTATAGACTATAGTTTATACAATTCTATATCTAATGTCTAAACATATATTTGTAATCATATTATGTAAAATGTCTTATGATATTGTATTTCTACAGTTCTATTTTTGATATTAAAGTTTTATGTGTGTTCGAAATCTATCCCAACTCCAAAGGCCTCAAACAAAAATATATAAATATATTTGTACAGACAATACGTTCTTTAAATTAATCATTGTTATATTACTTATATTAATTGTATCTAGGTATTGATTATTAGATAGGTATCGAACAAAACTATAATGTGTAGAAAATTATGTGTTCTATTTTATTATACTATTGTATTCATTATTACTTCGTTATAGTCATTAGTCATTATTCATTAATCATAACTCATTAAACATATTTTGTATTTATAGTTAATACAAGTTAAAATAACAACATGACATGATATGTATATGTATTATGTTTATGTATATATTAAATTTATTTCAAAAAACGTAAAATTCATATTATATTTTCAAATAACTAAATCATAAATTAAATCAAGCATTTTGAAAGTATTTTTTGAGTTCATATAATTTTAATTCGTTTAATAAAATAACTATTAGTATTTTACTTTAAACAAAATAATTAATGACAGTGAAATGAAGATGACTATTTGACATAAAACAAATACAATACAAAAGTTAGTACACAAAAAATGACATTTGTATTATACTCGCAGATGTTTTATCATTTAAATAAATGTTTAAAAAGGATAGCAGAACTTTTTTAAACATTACGAAATTAATTTTTTCCCTTCTATGATCTACATAACGGTATTCATATAACTTTAATAATTATTTATATTATATAACCATACAATGTTAGATCTAATGTTAAGATTTATTTTGTCGGTTATCACTTATCAATAGACAATAACTGAGCTTTAAATATTTTTTAAATCTAATTTAAAAATAAAAATATCTTATAATCCAAATAAAATAATAATATACTTATGCACGTGAAAATGTGAAATATATGAAACCTGTAATGAGTAATTGGTCATATCTAGTATCTACCATAAAAGCAAAAAATATCTTAATTGTTTATCATTTGGCATTTTGTATCTAACTAGGGAGTTAGCTGGTATCATGCTAACCTAGCTAGGAGTGCTCAAATTAAAATGCATGTAAAATTATTTTTTAATTATAACAAAATGACATAAATATCATATAATTATGAATTAATTATTAATCGTTTATCATTACATTTTTTCAATAGTTTTTTCTTCTTTTTAAATTTAATAATATGTATGCTCAAAGTGCTAGTAAAAAAAAACAAAAAAAACTCATAAACTGTGTCCAATATATTTCTATTCAATAAATGTGCGAGTTTTATACTAAATATATACAAATATATAATAGGTATGAATATAGTCATGCTCACACATGGCTCATATATATAGTCATATGGTAATGTTAACCATATCGATCAATGTTGTATTCGTGCGTCTTTTGGTAAAAACACGATGTTTTATACATAATATTTATAAAAACATAGAAGAATTACGAAATAAATAAATAATTTTAAACAACACGATATATAGTTCAATGCTCACAAAATACGTATTAATAAGACAATATGATTTAATGCGTATTAAATTACGTATACCGTGATACCTACTTTTGAATTCTGATTGATATTATTTATCTAAATATATATTATATATATTTGCTTTTTATTTTTTAATGGCATATTGCAGTACTTTTTAGCGGCAAAAATTAGATTATTTAGCTCTGTTAAAAAAAAATTCAGCCATGCAAAAATAATATTTTTGTTAATACCATTACTCATTAGTATGTTATAAGAATACAGTTACCAAATTTCAACCACGTATTATTATATATTTATATACAAATGAAATCAAATATGTCATCTATTAAGTAGACTTAAAGTCTGAGTAAACATAATATAAAATAATAATATATATGCATTTTAATATTTGTGACGGCAAAATAAACAATGATGTCTTTCTACTATTGTATTAACATAATAACATTTAACAATAACAACACACAATTATTTTCGTTTCCATTACGTTTAACGTCTTTTATTATAATATTAATTTAATATTGTTTGCATTATTATTATTATTATTATTATTGTAATATTTATGACATTTTTATATCTACCACAAAACTTTAAACGCACTTTTTAAAAGCACTATGCTTCTAAAAATGTTTTATTAATTAATAAATATAGTATTCCAATAAGATCTATCAGGTAAAAACTTCGAAAATCAAAATTTTAAAAATTTAATCACACAGATCATCATCCATAACCAGAATAATTAATTTAATAACCAGAATAGATATTATACGCGCATATATTGGTATATGATACAACTACACAAATACAGGCATTCTTATAGATCGCTGATGCTGTTACCTATACTTATTGGTATTGGTTACTAAAAAATATTACTTCTACTCATAGAACTATAAAGATTTAAAATTAATTGTATGTCTATGTTTTAACCAAAACTATCTACTACAATAACGACGTTGAAAACTTAAGACATTTGACTACTTCCCTAACGGTAAGGGCATAAGCGTGTAACATACTAACATAGGTACCTACTGTTATACAAGTTATCAAAATTCCAACGATTATTTTAAGTACTGGTACTGCCAACTATATCTAATATATTGTAAACCTTTATATTTAATCCCATATCAGTTAAAGTAAAACCATGTAAGATATAACACAGTTAGTTGATACTAGTATATGAACTATTTACTTTAATTTAAAATTTAAAAATTTGTATTCGACTTTCACTGACCAAGTTAGTTTAAAAAAACTCAATTCACACCTACAACAATGTATAACTATCTTAATAATACGTTTTCTTAAAATATTAAAAAAACTTTAACTCTATAAACTTATCATTGCTATTATTTGTATATTTATCTACAAAATTATCACTTTATAGCCATTTATAGTTTATAATAATATGACATAACATTTTTACGATTTAGCTAAAGATTGTTTTCCTTCTTTTTTTATTCGTAGTTAGTAATCTACCTTATGTCGTTAGTTCTTGTACCTGTGTTTCATTTTGACAAAATGTATTTTAATACATTCCATATAATATTATCGATTTATATGTTATAAATACAATGTACAAATGTTTAATATTTAATATACACATCAAACTCAAATATGTATTTGTGTGAGTGTCATCAGTAATACAGAAAGGATATTTTACCATAATAAAATCAGTAAAACCGCAGCAATTATGTTATATAATAATTATTTAAAATATGCATACAATTAAACAATAATTATTATGATATTATATAATTTTGAATCAAATTATAGGATTATCATTAAATTATTGCTTTAAAATTAAAAATATTTAAATTAAATACTTATGTATAGATAGGAAAATATTTGGAAAAAAAAATTCGAAATCAATCGTGAAAATACCTAATGATCTTTTATAAAAACCACAGAAACACATGCATAATATGTATATATATAATATGTATGTATAGGTACAGTATACATATACCTATGTATGTAGGTAAATATACTAAATTGTAATAAGAAAACTAGGGTTTAAATAATTAAAAAATTAATATTAAATAAAATATTTAAAATAAACTACATAAATTGTGATATTTTAATTACTCACCTTATCCATAATGGCGTCGGAAATAAGGAAAAACACCAAGCGACGGGCGAGCGTTTGTTTTGCATGTCAAAACCAATCTGTTTGGGTTCAATCCCTTCTACAGTACGAGCTATTAAGTTTCCATTTATGCTTTCGTACCTTTCCATGAGCAGCAAGGTACCGTGTGTTATTTATTTTTTTTTGCATATTTTTTTTTCTAAATCGCTATTTTGCATGTCAAACAAAACAATACTTGATAATAAAAAGAATACACTGTAGCCGCATTCATTCCGCAATATATAAGGTGCGCCTTTATTATTAACAATAATTTCAACTTTTTTAAACGTTATAATTACAAAAATTGTATAAATATAATGCATTCTTAAATTTATTTTTAAATCGCGAAACAATTATTTGTCACGAGTTTTTACTTTAAAAATATAGTTGACCTATTTTTTTTGCATGCATTTTATTTAATTTTGATCGTAGGTATGTAATAATATTCGTACTTCATTGAGTTTATTGAAAACGAGCAAGTCATTTACTATAAGTGTCGAATAAAATACCTATACAATTTTAGATTTAATACCTCGCCACGCATTAATATGAAGTACATACATGCCTAACTATACTTATTATTTATTTACCAGTGAATTGTATATATTAGGTATACTAGGTATACCTGCTTACATACATTAATAAAATAAAATACTAGTTAATTATTTATTAACTATAGAACATGATTAATAGTTACGATAGTTGCAGTTAGTTACACACAAATTATAACTAATATTATTTAATAACGTACGACAGTAACATCGTAAAGTGTAGAATAAAGAAATTTAGAAAATGATAAACGTATGTGAACATTATTGTGTACCTACTGCGATTAAATAGCTGTATAAGAAGGTAGTATAATAAATAGAATAATTTAATATTATGTAAATTATATCATCGAAAATATGTCTAAATCATTAAAAATAATTTAATATAAATACAAGTTAAAAAAAAAATTCCATTATTACAGTAGTAACCAAGAACGAATCGCAATCACTTATTAATCTGTATAGACCGCCAAAGTCCCTAGTCAAAATTGAAAAATTAATATATTCAGATTTTATAAAAATAGCGTTTGTAAAAAGTAATATAAATGAATTTTTTCCATTTCTTTTCGTCAATTATGTTAATCGAGTATGACCTTAAGTAGCAGTCTATATAGGTCTATAAAAATCCTATACATCAAGATCTACCTAAAAGAAAAGAAAATATTCAATTAAAAGAAAAAGTTTAAATTATTGACTTTATGGTCCTCGGTAAAAAAAGGTTGCCATCACTGCATTAGTAAAATGATAAAATAATTCAAGGTAAAATATAATAATAGAAAAACTTAAAAAGGGTAACAAAAGTTAAATACCGTAAGAACATACATTATCGTGAATAAAAAAAGACCAGAAAAATCAAATCACTTTCAATAAACTTAAAAATACCGTTAAAGAGTTTAAATCTAAAAAAAAGAGTGGTCAAGTGCCAAGTGGGTACCGCTCTGCTGTATATCATAAATATTGTATGGATCACTATTATGAGTGTTAAATTTGAATCTAATGATAGGTATCATTGTATACGAAAAATAATTCTGAACAGAGATGATTAGTCAACCTAGGATATTTATTTTCCACCGTGTGGTGAAAACGGTGGCTTATGTATTGACACCCGAATACCTTAAAATTACATCATATTGTACAAAAAATTTCAATTTAAACAACTAGTGTATGTTTTAAGTTTCTACAATTAATAATTTCTAACTATAACAAAAATCTAAAATTATTTGATAGTAAATCGTTATTTTTGATTTTGTATAAATTTAAATTTTTGATAAAAATTTTTTAATTGACTTAACTTCTTTTAAAATTATTGTAAACTAAACTTATTGAAATTCTTATATTAAATTTTAAATTTTTAGCTACTTATACAAAATTTTTTTATAATTTTAAACTACAAAATAATTTGCAATTTTGTCAATATTTAAACTTCAAAAACTAATAAAAAAAATTGTGCCTATGTATTCTTATAATTTTTGAATCACTATAAGACTAACTTAGGAGGAACTTTGTATTAAAGTTTCAATTATTTGACTTAGCCAAAAAAATTTACCGACGTTTATAAAAAAAACTAAACAAAAATGAATATTTCAAATGCCTAAAAATAGTCTTAGAATAAGTGAAATATTTTGAAAATTAAATTATGGAAATGCCAATCTTAATAACTGGTGAAATTTTCAAATATCTACGACTTATATTTTTTTTATAATAACAAATATTTAAAATCGTTTGAAGATGAATTGTTATCGTTACGCGATTTCGTAAACATTTTAAATTCAGACGCTCATAACATTTTTTCCTATACCTATAATGACGCTTTGAGTGTTCTATATAGTTATTTAAAGTAAAACTTAAGAAAAACTTTGCTTTGAATTTTTTAACCTTAAATATAAATACAAAATATTTTATAAATTTCCAACAACAAAATTACTTTAAAAAACCAAAAATTTTAGTTGTCTATGAATAACTCAAAAAAAATCAGAATATTTTGAAAATTAAACCATGTACCTACCTATTATAGATAACGCTAATATAATAAGTAATAACATTTAAATATTTGATGAAAATTTCAAGTATTTACAGAGATTTTTTTTGGAGTTACAACTTAGGTATAACTAGGTATAAAAAAATCGATTTTGTGTAAAAATTCCCGTTTTCGTCACTTTTTTGTGTTTTTTTTTTCAATTTTTTTTTAAAGCTGATAAAAAATTCTTACTTTTGACCTCTATAAAGCACTAAGGATATTCAATTTTTCACCAAAAACCACCCTTGAAGTTTTAAATTGAAGCATTATTTCAACAAGTTAAGGTGTATACACAAGTCATAGACACAAAAAACACATCCTTATAAAATGAATACATTTATCACTCCGTTCAGAATATAAAATTCTCAATACTTTTCAGAATCACTGAAAAATGTTAATTAAAACTAGAAAATTTTTACCTTAAATCAGTATTTAATACAATTTTGTTATTTTTGTATAAACAACCGTGAATACTTAAAATTTTTACCAAATGTTTTGATAAAATTTCCTACCCGAAGTAAAATTTTCTAAATATTTTTACTCTTTTTAAACTATTAAAAAAATTTAAAATTTTCGATTTTAGTTATAAGATTTTGAGTCAATCAGTGAATTAACTGTATACTATGTATTTATGTGTTATAATATAATGCATGCTTTGTTACGACAAAAAACGTTTCCGATAAAATATTTTTCCAAAGAATTACGATTCCTGGCATGGCATGTATTTTCCAATAATTTACTCGTACACGAGTTACGTTATCATAATACTAATTGCTGACGTCAAGTTAACGTTGCGGACACTGCAAATAACAAGTTTCTAAAAGCATTGGTAGATGCGGGGTTAAAAATATTTGTCTTGTAAAGGGCAATCGTTATTATTAAAATACGTTTACGTTTATTATTTCCTTAGATTTTGAATGTTGTTTGTTTTGTAAATATCATAGATTTTGTGGCAAAATTGTTTTCATTCACTTCTTTAAATGACAAAAATGGAGCCCGAAAACGGTTTTAAAAAATTTTCCTTTTTCATCCATAGTACCTACTATTTAATATAAAATAGACTATTCTATTACTTACTTACTGACTTTACCTATAAATGCAATAAATATTTTTATATGCACAATCATGATGCTGATAAATAATCGGTCTAACAATCATTGATATCAAACAATAATTGCCCTAAGTCCACAATCGTATTAAAAATAATAATTGGAAATTTATCCACAATTAGTTTAATATAGGTATTATTTATATATTGTGTCCGCAATTCATATGTTACCTTTTTAAATTTCGTCCGCAAACCGCAACTCACATGGTTTTTATTACTTACTACTTAGTCCGCAACTAGTAAGCAGTAAGCACCGCTGTTCCTTTTTTTTTTTCTGGTTGAAACCGACGACCGGGAGGGGACTGCTTTCGCATTACTTCTTCCAAAGCACCGCTGTTCCTACATGGCCACACCACAACCTTGTTAGTTGTATACTATTTTGTGTACCAAGATTTATTATTTTTGTAAGCCAATAAATGCCGACCTATGGGCTACGACCTTGTACTTTTTTGTTCCAAGTCTAGTACAGTTGGTACATCTCATGGCTTAGCCATGGTACATCTGTGATCTGGGTCAAAAACGAAAACTGAATATTTATCATTTTTCAAAGTGGGTAATAATTAGGGAAAAACGGAAATTTTAATGCACAACTACTTTTTGGCAAAAACAATTTATCAAATTTTCATATTAGTGCTAACTTAACATGACATAATTTACTACATATTTTAGATTTTATTTGCTATTTATAGATGTTTAGAAATGTTGAAATACTAAATCATAATTTAGTTATTACTCTATAGATTAAATAGAATAAGTAATATTTCCATACTGTAGATTAGCTATATAGTTATACATTTATTAATAAGGGAAACAAAATTGCTGAGATGGCGTATCTCGGGTATGGCAATTTATATTATGCGTTCACCTTAGTAGGATACTAGGATAGTGTATAAGGTAGTCGAGTTATGTTACCCATTGCTGCAGTAGGTACGTTTATTAGTGCATTATATTATTATTGACAATATTAAATTTGCTTATTAATTTAATTTACACGTGTCTACTTGACTATTTTATTCCTTTCAACAAAAAAAATTATATAGGTTCTTTTTTAATGAAAAATTGTTTCATTTTTTGTTATTTTCTCAGTATCTATTTTTAACATAAGATTATAAAAAATATTTGATAGAAGCTATTAACAATCACTGCAGATTTTCAATTTTCAACTTATGTGTAAATTTTTTAGTGTAAAATCTAAATTTCCTATACTTAATGATTGGAATATAGGAACTTAGGTTTCATACATTCAGGTGCAAATTATTTGTCTATGATATTTTTATTATACCTACATTAAATTAAAAACATGGACTTTCTAGGTCATTAACCGATACATGTTAGCTCATGCGAGATTTAATATAAGTATTTGTATATAATGATCAAGTGTTTCAATAAAATTTTTAATTACCTAGGTTTTTTAATTTTTCTTTTTGTTATTTATCAATACATTAGCACTTTGCATCACACTATTCAACTATTGACACAAATAGAAGAGGATTGAGGAGGACATCTGGACATGTGCTTCCAAATTTCTGCTTAAGTCCCATAGTTCAAAAGTTAATAATTAGTATTAAGGATATATCATTTTTAAAAAATATGGGTAAAGGGCTTTAGTCCCCCCCCCAAAAAAAAATTTAATTAATTAATTTAATTACTCAGTAAAGAATGAGAGCAAAGCTAATTACTCATTTAACTCATTAAGACCAACTATCAAGCCATTTATATTTATTATTTACACATTCAAACTAGCCACCTATTAATATTTAAAAATTTGCATGTTCTAATTTTTCTATACAGCTACTTTATAAGAAAATTAAATGTTATAAAATGTCTTAAAAATTAAACCGTTGAATTTGTTTTAGGATTAAAAAAACACATTTTTTGTCATTTAGGTAATATTTATTTTATAGGTATGCATCATTTTTAACCATTTATGAGATCATTTAGAATACATTTATAAAAATTATTAGCAAAAAAAAAATAATAATAATAAATTATTCTATTAATTACACATTAATACATAAAATTAAATTTAAGTATTTAACTTATAAGTTATAGTTAACAAACAATTATTTGTTTTTATATATATATATAAATCACATTCAATAACAACTATCATTAGGTATATATTTGATATATATAGATATAAAATATGTTAAATCGGACAATAATTAAATATTAAATCATAGGTGGTAAGTCTACCTTGCTTTGCTTGTGAGCAAATGTTAAAAATGTTAGAGATGATACCGCACTTACTAAAAATATAACATCAAACCAGCGATGATAAAAACTAAATTGTAGATCTCCAAGTACTTCCGTAATAATAGCTCTATACTCAGCTGGCATGTTCATACGCATTAATAATACGGATGATACAAAATACATGCCCATAAGTTGAGCAAATATTAAAACAATAATATTTGATGATTTACTGCTAGAAAGTGCATAAAAAAACTTTGTTAAAGTTAATAGGAGACCCCTTATTGAAGTGAATGCAATACATCCAACCAATAAAAATGATACATGTTGTGACCAAAATGATACATCAACATCAATGCCAACCAATTCCACTAAAATCTCCATTCCTCTTGTAACTGGATCTTTTTTCCCCACTCTTTGTAACATTATATTTAATGTGGATATAATTATTTTCCAAACACAATATAATGAGAAAAAATAACCTAGGAAATTGAAGTATTTTCCTTTCCATGTTTTGGCCCAAGCAGTACGCTCCAGAGTGTTGTTTAGATCATGTGTATCCAAAAATAAATGTCTACTAAGCTCTTCTAAAGCTTTAATATCACTTTTAATTCCTCTTAAATCACTGGATACATTTGATTTGACTCTTTTTAGCATATCCATAAATCCAAAAGTGCTCACACCAGCATTAGTTTCTGCTAATAAAATTTTTTTTTTCTTAGCAGTAATAACATCTATTGTTTGAAGAAGTTGTTTTTCCACATTTATGACATCATCTCCGGTGACTGCTTTTATAAAATATGCCATTGAAGTATAAGGGTAGTTAACAGCACCAAACCCAGATAGCAATGCCATGACTGTTACACCAATCACACCAATTCTGCTAATACAGTTTTCTATAAATAAATGGCCTTTTTTTTCTTGAGGTAACATAGGAAATGGGTCTCCAATTTTCCAAAATAAGAATAAATATAATATCCAAATAACTGAAGCCAAAATTCCAACTTTTTTTTGAAAAAATGGGTACATATTACTCAAAGTAAAATAACATAAGTAAAATGGTATAAGTACAACAACCATAAATAGCATCTTGTAAAGTATTATATTCCAAAATATATAGCGAGAGCTGGGAACTAGTATACCAACAATTTCGAATATAATTAATTCAAACATTGTACAGGATAAACAGAAAGTGACTGAAAATATTAGTTGGATGGTTTTATGATGCACTTCATAATCTTTAAATAGTTTCTTGACAAAATACACCCAACCACACATAAAAAATACAATCTGCGATAGTAAAATTACCAAGACATCAAACATAAAATGTGTACTGAACTCCATATTTTCGGTTGATATTTATTGAACATAAATGATTTACATAACTATTTTACTAAGTTCACATATCTTCTACATCAAATCCATCAAATGACATTGTGTTCATACATACCATATAAGTTTCAACGAGGTGGACATAAGAACACTACAATTAAAAAAAAAAATCGTTAATATTCTATTTTGTGACAGTAAAAAAAAATAACGATCAACACAAATTCTAAATAATCTATTGAACTAATATTTTTTATTTTTTATTTAATAACATAAGAAGGTCTCATTATTATACATAGTAATGATTTACAATGGTTGAATGATTCATTTATTATAAATAGTAGGTATATTGTCTATGTCTCACCCAAGTATTCGTTGTTTCAACTTGAAGTGAAAAATGTACATTAATTTTCAATCAATGTAGTCGACTAGTTGTCTGAAACTAAGTATAAACTGTTCTACTTTTACTAACTAAATTAATACAAAAATTTTAGTTAACTATATTTAATTTTTTATAGTTTATGAAAATTGAGTTTGAGGTTGAAATTTTTAATTTATAATTTTTTCTCACACGTTATTACGTTAACCATAAACATAAACGTAAGTTTTTCTGTAGTATGATAAGAAACATTTATATTTTATCATCAAGATAGATAAGAATACTGGAGCACATACTCCCTATATCCGCAATGTAAAAAAACGGTCAGATTTATCAGATCACGACAACCGGCAATTAATGCTATTCCCTCCACTGTACGGCAAGAAACACCTACTCGGCTACTCAGACATTCAGTACTCACAGTCTCAGTTTCAATGGAAATCTATAGATTATAATTATTGTGGTTTATTAAATGTTAAAATGCATAAATGTTTGACATTATTAGTTGGTATTTAGTTTATAAAATCTGTTTAAAGTAAATTACCAACCGATGAAATTGTATAATGTATAGTGTTGTCTTTAAATTGCCTATTAGTACAACCATATGCAGCACATTGAATAACTGTATTATTATCAATAAAAAAAAAATAATACCTATTGTAAATATTTAATAACTCACACAAGGTGAAAGTTAAATACATTTAAAGTAAAATATAGAAGAAAATAATGGTCAAATGAGTAACGCTTTGCTGTATAGGCGTATAGTAAGTCACTTCAATGGATGTAATTATAAGTATCATTCAAATCATTGTATACGAAAAACGATTCTGATATAGTGTTATGTATTCTTATAATTTTTAAATCACATTAATCACAATAAGACTAACTTGTGAGGAACTGTGTATTAAATGTTCAAGTATTTTGACTCAGCCAAAAAAATTTTATCGATATTTAAAAAAAAAAACTAAGCAAAAATGAATATTTCAAATGCCTATAAATAGGGTTGGGATACGTCCCGATTTGGCGGGACATTCCTGATTTTTAATATACTTGTCCCGCTTCAATGTTTAGCGGAACGCGTATGTCACGATTTTTATGAGTTTTTTACATTTTTGTCCCGTGCCCCGTCTTACAAACCAGGCGCCACTGCGTCAGCCGTTCAAAAAAGTCCCGATTTTTTTACAATATTACATTTAAAAAAAATTGTGTGTCCCGCGAGTTAAAAAAAAAAATCCCAACCCTACCTATAAAGTATAACAGCATTAAAATAAGCGGAATATTTTGAAAATTAAATCATGTAAAGAATATGCCAATCTATATAGGTAACTGATCAAATTTTCAAGTATCTACGAATTATACTTTTTGAATAATAACAAATATATTTTAAATTCATTGTGAGGATAAATCGTGATGGTTATCGTAAACAGGTACCCGGGGAATCAACTCGTACGCAGCCATGCCTCATGCAATTTCGTAAAAATTTAAAACTCAAGCGCTCATAACATATGAAAGAAAACTTAGTGTTGAATTGTTTAACCTTGGATATAAATACAAACAATTTTATGAAATTTCAACTACAAAATTACTTGTAAATTTTCGCGATTTTGACATATTTTGTTAAACTTTGAACTTTAAGCCGTTATAAAAAAATATGTGACTTACGATTTTTGATTGTTTTTAACTACAATAAGAACGACTTACGAGGAACCTTGTATTAAATTTTTAAGTTTTTTTGGGCACCCAACATTTTTTTATCGACACACAAAAATACTCAGAAAAATCGAAAATTTCAGTTGTACCTATATAAATAGTTAAAAAAAAGTCAAAATATTTTGAAAACTTAACAGTGTATAGATAAGCTACTGCCCATAATAATTTGGTAAAAATTTTAAATATTTATAGTGATTCGTTTTTAAGTTACATCCATACAAAAAAATCGATTTTGACGAAAACTGATTTTGCTTAAAAATTACCACGTCGTAAAATCGATACATTCATCACTTCGATCAGAATTTAAAATATTATTTGAACACACATTTAGCTGCTACTGAATATTATTTAATAGCCATTAACTAACAACAAATATATAAATATATAATGAAACATTCAAACATCTTAACAAATATAGGCTGACAGACGGTCATAGATTAGAATAATTTTTTTAATACAATAATTTATTATTCAATTCAATTTCAAGTATTTTAACACATACATTACACAATTACCTATTAAATATCAAGGCACACACAATGTCACACATACTCTGCTGACTTGCTCGGTGATCCTAGTTTCAAACCCAATAACAAGGTAACTTCCTGGTATTTTTTTAACTGATGAATTTTGGGAAGTGAAAATATGACTTAATTGAATAATTAAAATAATACAATTAAATAATTACTCAACTTTTCTTAGTAAGAAATAAACTGTTTAGCTGAGTCCACACAAAGATAATACAATTCTGACATGTATTTAGTCTTTTAAAAACAATTATTTAAAGTTAAGGTTTGCTGGTATGTGCAACTATCTAAAAAAATATCATTCTTAGATATTTCTTATGATTAAAATAAATAAAAGATTATTAAATAAATGTCAATGCAGAGAAAATAAATCCAACAAAATTATTTATTTGACACACTGATACAGAAAGAATAGCCATCCTTGCAGAAAATTTTAGATGAGAAGTGAAATTTAAGTTTTTATTTTGTTGTTGATATAATGCGTATAGCCTGGCGCCTGCATTATTCAAATAAAATAAAAATAATTTTCAAATATTTGTATGCGTCCATCAAAGATATTAAGATTTATTAATGTTTAAACATATTTTCTTAATACTTATAATCATTAACCCCTTTCTGCATGAATTAATCATTTTTTTCAAAAAAAAAAATATGGGTATAAATTAGGGGTTAAGAAAAAAAATATTTTATCCATTTTTAACTCTACAAAAGCCCAACATTTTATGTGTACAACGCACACAAAAACTATGCATAAGCCATAATTTTGCGCATGAAGAGACAAATATGGCCACATTTTTTCGAGTCGTTATAGCATAGTGTCTTATATGACACATAATCTATTTTGGTAATAACTTACTGACTATTATAGCTACAAATATATACAAACATTTTGTTAGAATCTGCAGCGAAAACTCTAAAGCCCAGTATTTTTTTGATTGATGAACGGTGACAAAAGTCCTTTAAGATAAAAACATGCATAATCTGAAAATGCTGTATTAAATATTTGATTAAGGTTTTATAAATTATAGTATGCAAATTTATCACTAGATAGAAGTACCTTCGATCAAAATTGTTCAGTTTGTTGTGTCGAATTTAGACATGTAGGCAGTATTGGAATCGGATAACTTGTAAGTGAAATAAATGGTAAAAACTAATTTGTGCCATTTTTGGTACAATATGCAGAATATGCAATTTTTAACTCATTATTAAATTCATAGGACAAATTTAATTAAATACTCAATGTTTGTTTTTAAGGATATAAATGTATTAGTATGGATGGTTAATATAACTAACATAAATTAGAAAAGATAAAATCATCATTTATAGATGATGCTTAAATTTATTTCAACCTAAAAGCTAATTTTATTAAATTTTCAAATATTTACCAAATTAAATATAAAACAAATTGTTTTTAGCAGATATTGCTGATACTTTTTACAATATTATAAAGTACAAAAGTAATGTTTAATATGTATAAAGTAATCATAATAACAGATTATGCTATTGTTGTATTGATGACAATTATCATCTTTTTTTTTAAGTTTTTAACACTTTAAATACATCTCTTATCAGTAGATTAATGATAATATTTTTTTTCAATTATTTATATTTATATTGGCTTATAATCTAATTTGGATTCCAAATTCTTATTATCTGATACTTTTCTTACAGCTTTCATGAAATCTTCATGAGTTACATAATCTTTTTCAGCACGTATAGCAAAAAGACCAGCCTCAGTGCACACATTACGCAAATCAGCACCATTAAAATTATCAGATAATTTTACAATAGCTTCATAATCTAAAAAGCAAAATAATTTTAAATAAATTATTATGTTACACAACAATTATTGTTTAAAACTATAAATAGAAAAATTCCTTTTTAGATTAGAAAGTAAATAATATAATGTATTTGTAATACAAAAAAAATGTTCATAGTTCCTACTTTTTATTCCTAAACAGTCTCACACTGGAAACCACATGGGAAAAATCTTAATTTTAGATTCTATGTCAGATTTATATAAAAAACTAATTAGCAAAAAACAAGTTAGAAAAGAAACTTAAAACATGAAAAAACCTAGACAATTTGAAGAAAATAAATTATTAGTTTTAAATGTACGCATACTTAAAGTAAATACTATTTTATTGCAATTTATGTAATGAAATTTTCATAAAATTATTATTTTTTTTTACATTTATAAATGTGGTTAAAGCCAACTCTTTTTTTCAACTTATTTTTTAACTACATTGGATATTTAATGAATGCAAAGCAATTATATGATAATAATATATGTATCAATATTCAATAATCATAGCTAAACACGTACCAATCTCTCCTTGTTTAGTAATAGGAGCTGCATGTATTTTCAAAATATCCAAACGAGCTTGTTCATTAGGTAATGGAATTTCAATTTTACGATCTAAACGTCCAGGTCTTAATAAAGCTGGATCTAATGTATCTGGTCGATTAGTAGCCATAATCATTTTAACCTATTAAATAATCATAATACAGAAATTGGTAACTTTAAAATAAATAATAAATAATTACATACTTGACCCAAAGAATCAAAACCATCCATTTGATTCAAAAGTTCCATAAGGGTTCTTTGAATTTCACGATCAGCAGATGTTCCTTCAGAAAATCGACGACCACCAATAGCATCTATTTCATCCATAAATATGATACATGGTTGATGATCCCTAGCATAGTTGAACATCTCTCGGATAAGACGAGCACTCTCACCAATATACTTATCAACAATTGCACTTGATACAACCTAAATTAAAAATATGATTTTTACTAAGAATTTGGAAACAATGAATAACACAAAATAATATGATGATATGACTAATAAATTTTAAAATAAATTTAATAGATTTATATCATTGAACAATTTATCATACATTCAAGCAATATTAATTTTGGGTAATTCTGTAATGTTTATAATAAATAACTAACTTTTAAAAAATTGGCATCTAGTTGACTAGCTACAGCTCTAGCCAATAATGTTTTTCCAGTACCCGGAGGACCATAAAGTAAACAGCCCTTAGGAGGAGTTATTCCAACACGTTGAAATAATTCTGGATTTAACAATGGTAATTCAATAACCTGGAAATATTAATGCTAGGTTTTAGATTGAATAAATATAACATAAAAATATAAAAATATGTACTTCTCGCAATTCACGGATCTGTTCAGATAATCCACCAATAGCCGAGTATGTTACCTCACCAGGATCTTCATGAGACATTTTATACACCAATGGATCTACTTCACGAGGCAAATAACGCATTACAGTCAAGGTAGTCATATCTAATGCCACTCGAGTACCAGCTTTTAATTTTGCTTTATCAAGTTGACGTCGACATCCAACTACATAGCGTGGACCATTTGTTGCTTTTACAATAACTAGTAAATTAATATCATTATTATTATATTGTTAATTTACAAAACCAATTTAAATTTAAAGAAACTTACACTTGTCTTCAGTCAATTGTTTTAATACTTCACCTACAATCTAAAAATAATAATTTAGGGTAAATATTCAATTTTACTATAGATAAAATGTTTAGCTTACTTGACCAACGCTCTGGAGAGCTTTTAGATCATTTTCAGATTTATCATATTGTTTAGTTAGCTCTTTTGCTTGTTCTCGCACTGTTAAGTAAACAAATAGGTAGTATATTAGATATTAAAATAACAAAGGCACTTAAAATAAATTAATTGAATTAAAAGAACAGTTATAAAATTATAATAATATTATATAGAAGGTAGCTTAAATGTTATCAATAGTTTTTTCACACAAACAATAATTGTTCATCATTAAAATAAACAATATAAGTTATAAGTATCCAATCAAATACTTTTTTATTAACATTTATAAAAAAGCTTAAAATGTATAATGCCTAAAATTTATTTATTTGTCAAATTTCTTAAGTAGCTTAAAACGATTCAAAATATTAAGAAAATCATACCATATTTAGAAAATAATATTATAAACACTGATTTCAAGTTCTTGCAGTTTTTTGGTTTTGAATTCTAACAATATAGAAATTAGTTATAGTATAATTAGTTGAAATCTGGTTTAGCATACAAATTCCAGTTTTTCTTAATTTGTTTGTTTTTTTCCCATTGTAAAAAAAGTAAGTAGGTACTATAAATTTATAATTTGCTTCTTTTAAAAGTACAAAACAGATTTTATTAATTGCTATCCAAAATCTCACACTATTGGAAATCAAAAAATTTTATTGACTACTAATGATGTCTACACAAAAAAAATAATATATTTGCGCTGAGAATATAAAACATAATATACCTAAATAGTAAATACAATATTTTACATACTTCCTTTTAGACGACTAGAAATCTCTTTATGTTCAATAAGTTTTTTACGATTTTCCTGTAGAATCTTCTCCCTCACAGGGTCAACTGGAATAGCCGATGACATGTTAATGTAATATTGTAATTATTAATTGAAAAAACAAGAGAAACAAATAGATCAAATAAACTGTATTGAATTGGTTTTTTATTTTTATTTTTGAGAATTATTCTCAACCCTCGAGTTTCACCAGTCACTCAACCACTCACAGTTTGTCTTATCATGATGACTAGCACAAAAACATAAAGCAAAAGCTTACTGTTTACTATTGTTAACCATGGTAGATTATATATATTTACTCTTTGGGATTTTACAAATCGTGAATACTATCAAAGATTTATATCTATATCTTTAAAGAAGTATCATGTCGTGAACAACTTTACTAACGACAATTAATTGCTGATATTCATGAACCACGATTAAAGATTGTTTTTTATTTGTTTCAGTGAGTATTTCTATTTTTTCTATGGTAATATTATACTAATATAATAATATAGGCCTATTAAAATCTTTATTTCCTTTTTATTATTACGTGATATGATGTTACAATGACAAATGGTTCTTAAGTTCATCACCTAGATGGGGCTAGTAGGCACTAGGCAGTCAATAGCATATCGCGGTTTCGTAGTCGTTTTCTGCCCAGGGCCCATGTAATTTACAGAAAAAATAGTGATGGCACAGATTATTCTATATATCTGTGAGTGATGGTAAAATGCTATTTATTTGCTATTGCTATTGTAAAATAGCAGCTATTACTATTTTGTATTTTTCTATACACATTAGTACATTACACACCATTACTGATTCGTTATTATCACATATTAGCGGCTATTACCTATTTGTAAAATATATATTTTTATAATTAAAATTACACTTTGGCTATTACAAGAACAATTTAATATTATTGTTTTATATTACCATATTAAATTGTATTATTTAGATACAGTTTTATACATAATATTACATTACAATATTATATTATATTATATTATATAAACAAAGAAAAGAATATATATTTATTATTTACTTAGATTAATATTTTAGTTATGTGAAAATTGTTAATACATACAATGTAGTTTCAGTGAGATATTGTAGGTATCTATAGTGGCCTTTGGGTGCATCCTAACATTGAATCAATGATTCTATTGTTATTGATGCTATTAAGATAAGACCAGAGAAAGTGGTTTCTAAATCATACTGTTATTACATACTGCTGTTCGATTTTATGATTTTGTTTTGTGTATTGAATTTTTTTGAGTTGTTATTAAAATATACATTATGAAACCAAAAACAAGTAATATTTAGGCACATTTTACAGTAGTTGAAAATACAACATATGCAATGTGTAATATTTGTAAAAAGAAGTACTTTTTTAAAACAAGTGTTACAAATTTAAAATCTCACATCAAAACCAATCATTGGATACAAATTAATTCATCAAAAGAGGTATTTCATACAATTTTTTTAAATTACAAATCAATAAATTTTATTTAGAATAGATACCTACCTACTAATAGTTAATAAAATTAAAATTAAAATGTGTTTATTTTATTATTAGAATAATGTTGACGAAGAAAATATGGTAGATGATCCTGGTAGTAATAAAGAAAATAATGCAGATTAATTGCCCTCCACTTCCACCTCTTGAACTCCATTAACACCAGTAAACTTTGAAACTTTAAATGTTAGGAAAAGAAAACAAACAGATATTGCACAGTATGTTCCCAAGAAAATGACATTTGATACACAAAAAAATTGATGATGCCCTCTTGAAAATGTTCACTAAAGATTTTCAACCCTTTAAAATGGTTGAAGATGAGGGATTTAAAAATGTTGTACATTTATTAAATCCGTCATATAAAATACCAAAAATGTCTAAATGAAACTAAAAAAATGGTAACAACTGAAGCCATTAGTGGTTGTATAACAACTGATTGTTGGACGTCTCGGAATAATGCAGGTTATTAGCAATTACATTCCATTTCATTGATAGTTGTTTTAAATTGAAATCCGTATTATTGAACTGCCATGAATTCTCAGATAATCATACCAGCCTAAATTTGAGTACAACAAATAAATCAACCCTAGTAGATTGGGATTTAGAGGGAAAAATTATATTTGCCGTTTCAGACAATGCAAGTAACATACAATTGGCATTAACTAAGTTGGAGCTCAAACATTTTGGCTGTTTTGCTCATACCTTGAATTTGATTGTACAAGCAGCGCTACGTTCACAATCAGAACTGCCGGATAAAGTTAAAACAATAGTAACTTATTTTCGTAAAATTACATCTGCAAATAAAAAATTTAATGTTTATCAAACAAGTAATGGTGCCAAAAAGCCTAAAAAGCTTTTACAAGATGTTAGTACCCGAAGGAATTCCACTTTTTATATGCTCGAGCGTTTTTTTGAGCTTGAAACTTCTATTCTGGGAACACTAGCTCGGACTTCTTGACAATTCACCAAGAGGATTAACTTCAAACGAGTGGAGAGTAATCTAAGAGCTTATCCATATTCTACGTCCTTTTGAAGAAGCAACTAAGGCTGTTGGTGGTGGTAATTATATGACAGCTTCTATAGTTATTGTTATAGCACAGGGGCTAATAAATGTTAATGAACAACTGCAGAAACATAATTATACATTAAGGGTCAATGATGTAATAAAAAATACCTTAAGTGGTACCTATGAAAGAAAGAGATCGATGAGGAAATATTGAAAAGAGTAAAACCTTGGCTCGTTATACGTTTCTCGATCCTAGATTTAAAAATATTCCACTTAGTGAAGTATTGCAACAGACAATTAAAACCGAAATAATCTAGTTAACTACAGTCATGGATAACATATAAAATATGGCTACAGTCATAATATCATCTAGTGGGACTGGGTTATCCGAGGAGCAATCAATTCCAAATGATTTAACCAAACCTAAAAATTGTTTTTCAATTTGGAGTACCTACCGTAGATATTAAAGTGACCCAAAACCTGTTGGCACAAATACATCTAGGGCAATAATAGAAGTACAGCGGTACTTGGAAGACTCACTGCAACAAAGAAATGCAGATCCTTTGAAATGGTGGCAAGAAAATAATCATAATTACCCATATTTGAGCCAGTTAGCTAGGAAAACACTTTGTTGTCTTGGCACATCAGTGCCTTGTGAACGTGTGTTTTCAAAATCTGGGTTATTGATTAGTGATCGGCGTACTAGATTAAGCAGTAATAAAGTAGAGATGCTCATGTTTCTTAACCAAAATACCTAATTATAGTATTAAAGTACCTAATTTAACTTATTAATTATTATATTATAAAAAATTAAAAATTATCATTTACAATGTATGAATCTATAAACAACTGTTACTTTGATTTATTTTATTATATCATCTTTAATCGTGCTATTCGTGCCATAAACATCATTGGAATATATTATAGCAAATTAGCAAAGAACAATAGTCTTCACTCTTCATGGAGAAATGTAACATTTACTGTCTGTACTTCTCACATCCTCCCATCTAACAGTGTCCACTGTCCAGTCTATATATATATTAGTCATAGAGTAATGATATTATTTAGGTAGTATTAGAAAGTCTATCTAGGCTCTCTAGGTAGTATCTTATAATATAGTTCCTAAACTCTTAACTGTAACTGTACCCCATAGACCAGTGGTTCTTAACCTTTTGTAGATCACGGACCCCCGATGAACAATTTCTAGATACCGCGGATCCCCTAACAATTTTTTTGAATATTTTTTTTTTACATCTCATGTTAACATAACCAAAATTATAATAAATATTCTATATTATAATTGCATAAGTTTACATAACAAAACATATTAATTAAAAATTAAACATTTATAATAATATCTTGTCACGACGTTTTAAGCCTGCAGTGGACCCCAGACATGAGTATCGCGGACTCCCAGGGGCTTTGGACCACAGGTTAATAACCGTTGTAGTATTTTATAATTATGTATAACATCACTATTTAGTTTTTAATTTACATATTATTATTATTATTAAGTATTACATTGTTTTTAATTTTCAATAGTAAAATATATAAAATTTCGTAGACATCTCTTTTGGTCTAATTATCCCGAGTGAATATCTAATGTTATTAATATTTCAACTCAAACACTCATAAAAAATTCATAGACATTTCTAGTAAAAATCTTAGATTAAAAAAACTTATGGAAAATCTTGAATTAAATTTTTAATTCTTAGCTAATTATACAAAATTTTTTATAAATTTTAAACTACGAGTACCTACATATTTTAATAATGATGTTGAAAAATACGTTGATTAATTTTAAGAGATTATCTTTTTATCATATGAACCCATTTCCATAATTTTACAGTAGGTATTTATAGTAAATAATATAATATATACCCTAAGTACATATACTATACTAATTAAATACTCATAATAATATAATTAACTACGAAAAATACTTCTCTAGTTTAATATAAAAATTCGACTTGATTTTAAGTTGAACAAATCACATTTGGTACATCGAGCAGTCGTGATAGGCACTGCACTAGAGACTTATTTTATTCTGCAGAGCGATAGATCTCCAAATGTCTTATTGGGTGTAAAACTCAAATAATAGAACATGTATTGGTAAGTACACGCAATATAAATAATAAGTGATTAAAATATGAAAAACAATGTTATTTTTTATGTGCACAAAAAAATTTATATTTTAATATAACAAAGGTAATAATTTTTATAACAAAACAAATAGAGTAATAAAATAACCAAAAAACACTTAAAAAACTATTGTGACAGGTCCAGATGGAAAAGAAAAATTCGTGACTGCAGACTTATAATGTCGTGCACTTGGACGGGGAATAGCGGCGATGACGGAAACTCGAGTGCAACGGCTGGGACGGATAGCGGCCGACCGCCCGTGCTCGGCCGACGGGATTTCGAGGCGAAAACTCGGTGAATCAGTGCGGTGATTCGTGTCCGATATGTCGTTTTCGCCCAGGTGCCCCGCCGGTCGAGTTCGAACTGCCGGCCGCCGATGCCGCACGACCGGATGCACCAGACAGGAAACGCTGCGGCCGGTTGCAAGCACGCCTTGCGACCGGTCGCAGCGTCGACCGCCGGTGCACGGTGTCGCGGACATCCGTTCCGCCGCCATCACTTACCCGAATCTGCGCCATTGCTGCCGCCGCCGTCGCTACTGTCCGACATCCGTCTTTCGGTTTTCTTCTGCTTATTTCTATCTATCTGAACGTCTGTCAAAAAAAATTCTGTCATCCTCTGCTAATCAATATCACGTAAATCTGGCTTTACACAGCAACAGCAAACTGCCCTGAAGGTTCTTTGTACAGCACTCCGGATGACCGACAGAAATCTACGTCTTTTTTGTTTTCGTTGCACCGTCTCATCGTCTAAGCCAAAGATACAGGCTACTTCTCGATCGTCATCGTCGTACGGAGGCTCCTGTACCGGCTCTGGTTTTATGGGTCGGAAACAATAAGGCCCCGGCGTTATTGATCGTACTTCCTCAAGACGACACACCAACTCCAAATTTGCATCTCCTGCAGGAGCTTCACTATCTATATATTCCGCCGGCGCGTCCAGATCGATTTCCACGGCTTTAACCTCAGTTGTAAACGGTTCCGTGGAGAGCGCCGGCGTGAATAGTGTATCTCCTGCACCAACCATCTCCAAATTTGCATCTCCTGCAGGAATTTCACTATCTGCAGATGCTGTATATTCCGCCGGTGCGTCCAGGTCGATTTCCACGGCTTTAACCTCAGTTGTTAGCGGTCCCGTGGAGAGCGCCGGCGTGAATAGTGTTTCTCCTGTACTCACCTGCATCTCCAAATTTGCATCTCCTGCAGGAATTTCACTATCTGCAGATGCTGTATATTCCGCCGGCGCGTCCAGGTCGATTTCCACGGCTTTAACCTCAGTTGTTAGCGGTCCCGTGGAGAGCGCCGGCGTGAATAGTGTTTCTCCTGTACTCACCTGCAACTCCAAATTTGTATCTCCTGTAGGAGTTTCACTATCTGTTGATGCTATATATTCCGCCGGCGCGTCCAGGTCGATTTCCACGGCTTTAACCTCAGTTGTTAACGGTCCCGTGGAGAGCGCCGGCGTGAATAGTGTTTCTCCTGTACTCACCTGCATCTCCAAATTTGCATCTCCTGCAGGAATTTCACTATCTGCAGATGCTGTATATTCCGCCGGCGCGTCCAGGTCGATTTCCACGGCGTTAACCTCAGTTGTTAGCGGTCCCGTGGAGAGCGCCGGCGTGAATAGTGTTTCTCCTGTACTCACCTGCAACTCCAAATTTGCAACTCCTGCAGGAGTTTCATTATCTGCAGATATAAGACATTCTGCCGGCGCTTCGGGATCGGTTTCCGCGGAAAGCGCCGGCGGTGTTGTCTGTTCCTCTAGAGAAGTGGATTGATTTGAAGTTTCAGCAACTTGCAGTTCATCCGTACAATCACTATCATTATTGTTAGATGTAGACAATGAAGTATTCGGCGATATGTTTGCCATAATTTACTTGTTTTGTTTAAGTACGGTAAATACAAAAAAATTAATGAAGAATATTTCTTGCAATCCGTCACAAAGTATGAAAGGTAGTCAACTGAAATAAAATTTGTTTTCGCGATGATACACTTTTTAGAATATTATCTCCTTGACAACAATTAAAAATGATATAATAAAATACTATAAACAGCCAATAAGCGTAATAAAACTCTTAAATTAAATACTATTTTTTTTAAAATTTAATAATATATTGTTTTTGAAAATTTTATTGGAAAAATGTAATTTGTATTTTGTGTTATAAAATGTTGAATATCTATTCACTCGCATAATAACCATTTCTTCTCAAACTGTAAATATTATTTGTTGTAATTTAAAAACAAATAACTATAAATACTTACAATTTTCATAAAAATGTTTGTATAAGTAGCTAAGAGTAGAAAATTTAATACAAGATTTTCCATTAGTTTAAGTTACAATAATTATAAAAGAACTTAAATTTTGGTGTATTCAAGCATTTCAAGCTATTAAAACATAAACCACCTTTTTTACTAACCACTGGAAATTATGTCCTAGACTAACAAATCATCTTCGTTCAGAATCGTTTTTCATATACAATAATACCTATCATTGGATTAAAATTTAACACCCCTATAATATAAAATACTCGTAGTGATCCACACGGCACCTTATGTACAACAGAGCGGTACCCGCTTTTTCAATTATTCCAGCTGTGAATTTTTTTATATGTTTATTATGCTATTGTAATAAAAAAAAGTGGGCAAGTGGGTACCGTTCTGCTATACATTAGGGGGTGGGGTTGATCTCGGACTAGGGTAGGTTAAATTTGAATGCAATGATAGGTATCATTGTATACGAAAAACGATTCTGAACGCAGATGATTTGTCAGCCTAGGATATAATTTCCAGTGGTTGGTGAAAAAGGTGGTTTATGTTTTAATGGCCTGAATACACCAACATTTAAGTTCTTTTATAATTATTGTAAGCTAAACTTATGAAAAATTTTGTATTAAAATTTCAACTCTTAGCTACCTATACAAACATTTTTATGAATTATACCTACAAAATCATTTGCAAATATTCATAATTTTGACGAATTTTTGACAAAATTTGAACTTCAAATGCTAATAAAAAAAAATTGTGCCTATGTATTCTTATAATTTTTTAATCACTATAAGAATAACATATGAGGAACTTTGTATAAAATTTTCAAGTATTTTGATAGGGCCAAAAAAATGTTATCGACACTTCAAAAAAAAATTTTCAGAAAAATTGAAAATTTCAGTTGTCTATAAATAGCTCAAAAAAATTCAAAATATTTTGAAAATTAAATTATGTAAAGAAAATGCCAATCTAAATAACTGGTAAAATTTTCAAGTATCTACGACTTATACTTTTTGAATAATAACAAATATTTAAAATCGTTTGGGATAAATCGTTGCCGTTACTCTATTTCGTAAAAATTTAAAACTCAAACGCACATAAAATTTTTCCTATAATGATGTTATGAGTTTTCTCTATAGATACTTGAAGGAAAACTTATGGAAAACTTAGTGTTATAACTTTAATCCTTAGTTATGAACACAAAAAATTTTATGATTTTTCAAATTCAAAATTACTTGCAAATTTTCGCGTTTTCGACAGATTTCGTAAAAATTTGAGCTATAAACGCTTATAAAAAAAATTGTGACTAACGATTTTTAATTTTTTTTAGCTACAATAAAAACAACTCATAAGGAACCTTGTATTAAATTTTCAAAACTTTTTGGTCATCCAACAATTTTTACCGACACTTTAAAAAAAATTTCTCAAAAAAATCAAAAATTTCAGTGGTCTATAAATAACTCAAAAAAAGTCAAAATTTTTTGAAAATTTAACTATATACAGATACCACTAACATTAACATTTGGTGAAAATTTCAAGTATTTTCAGTGATTAGTTTTTGAATTACAACAATAAAAAAAAATCGATTTGGTCGAAAACTGGTTATCATTGTAAAATCAATACATTCATCACTTCGTTCAGAATCTAAAAGAATATTTTTTATGGTATTTTAATTTTATTAATTTATTACGACTTATAAATGTCAAAACACTAGTCGGATTGGTAATATATTATAAATATAATATAATAATTACTAATAATCTACGGTTATGAAATTTTTGTTTTAAAATAAAAATAAAATAAAGACATTATAGCATGCAATATATCAGCGTTTCTTAAACTTTTTTATTCATGGAACCCTTTTTTATATTTACTTTAATCGTGGAACCCGTACGTTTGTTTGGATTTTTAGCTACTTATATTAAACTTTCAACAATAAGTTATTACCGCTCGATAGTTAGACTCTGTACTTTGTTTCAATAGTTGTAACGCGTAAAACATTTTTTCCTACTAGTCGTTAATCTTTAGTAAGATTTTTGAATATTTTGAAAAAAAGCACTTTAGTTTGGCGGAACCCTAGGGTTCCACGGAACACAGTTTAAGAAACGCTGCCATAGACTATAGACACAGACTTCTATACTTCTTTATAGAAATCTGTGACTATAGAGCACGATTGAAGATAGTTAGGTTAGGTTACCTAACTATCTAGGGGCGGATTTTACAATTTTCCGCGCATATTCAAAAAAACTTTTAAACTTTTATTTAATAAAATATCCACAAATAAATAAATTTCTTCAATACTTATAATTTTTCACATTTTTTTTTTACGGGACATTTCATAAACAATAAGATAAGCTATAATAAAATACAATCATCGTTGACGTAGATGAGTTCCTGAGAAAATATAAATATTATTTTGCTAAAAATAAACGAATACAAAATCCACTATTTCAAGATTTTGAAGTGATAGATAAAATTTTAAAAATTGTTTACATAATTTTATAAAATCAAAAAAATATTCAATATAACTTTACCGCCCTATGCGGCCGCATAGTCCACAGTGCCTTAAATCTGCCCGTTATAAATTATCTTTAATCTACTATCTTGATATATCATAACTTTATGCCGTACCCACGGTCTTAGAGTATTAGACTTACCGTCTAAAATCTAGATATATCTTAGTTCGCTGATTCCTATTACAGAAATAAATTAAAATTTTAAATTTTAATAAATACAATAAAATATCATAAAGACTAAAATGTTCTAAAACGCTTATCTTCGTCATGTATTATAATGATTTGTTATAAATTTAGCTATATATTCCCATATTCTAAAGTGATCATGGTTTCTACCAAAATTATTTTATTCAGTTTTTGCTCCACGTTTAGACTTCTTGTTCTAGTACTAAAATCTAAAATCTCCGGGACCAATATAACTGTTTGGTAATTCCTCAAAATATTTAAAATTTTTTTTTTCGATACCTAGAACCTTTTATTTCTAGTCCTAGAAATAACCTATTATTTGTACAAATTTTAGTATGAGATTTTATTAATTAAAATAATTTAAATAACTTTTGAAGTTTTTGTAATATTACAACTTTTAACCGTAGGCATATTTAAATTATTAAACCATTTTTTAATGATATGATCTGGTTTCAAAGGCAGTAACATTCCCATTTCATTAAATTTAATCATAATATTGAAATGATTGCATTTGATTCTAATAATATAACTTGATACATCTTAAAATTTGTCTAGCTGTTTATCTTTAGAGATATAAATACTAAAATACTTACATATAGTATAATGATTAATGAGTAATGACTTTCATAGTAGAAATAAAATCTGTGTCAGGGCAAATAATAAGAAACGTATGGAATTATTAGAGTACCAAATATTAAATTAACTGAAAAATAATAACGTAACATAACATTAACATAATCCATTTAACTATAAATAAAATCATATTTCTAATAGCTTATAAGTACGGTTTTTGTTAAAAAAAAAAAAAATACATGTATATTTATATTCACAGTACATAAAGAAACAACATATCATATATACAGATTAAAAGGAAAATTATTAATTTATTTTCATCTCAATTCATTAACACTATTTTGTTTAATTTTTAGCATCTGATGGGTATTGAATTGCTATTAATTTTTAACTTAATTTGTGACATCTAAAAAAGTTAGATTTTATTTATTATAATTGAACAAAAAGAAGCCAAATTGCATTTAAAGTGAGTATTAATCTAAAATATATTGTTGAACTTTTTTACACTGAATTTGGTTTGAAGACTGTTCATTTGTGGAATAACAAAATAGTTTAACCAAAATTAATAGCTTTACCAAAGTATGCAGCTAAATTTGCTTCTCTTAATGCTTCCGAACACGTCTAAAATTAAGAAAAAATTTTTTAATATATTTAATTAAATATTATTTAATGAGTAATAAAAGTAAAAATAAAAATTACTGGATGTGCATGGCAAACTCTAGCAATATCTTCGCAAGATGCTCCATACTCCATTGCTAAAACAGCTTCATTAACTATCTCACCAACACCCTATAAAAACAGCTTTATAAATACTAGAAAATTTCAATATATTTATAAGAATATTACAGGTCCAATTAAGTGGCATCCTAATAATTTATCAGTAACTTTATCACCGAGTACTTTAATGAAACCATCAGTTTCATTGTTTGTTTTAGCTCTACTGTTGGCCGCAAATGGGAATTTTCCTACTTTATAATCAATACCCTGTAAACATAATTCAGTAGAAAAAAATAAGCCAATTTAAATTAATCTATAATATACAAAATTACTTCATTTTTTAAGTCTTCTTCACTTTTTCCAACCCATGCTACTTCTGGGTGAGTATATATAACTGAAGGTACACAGTTGTAATCAATATGTACTGGTGCACCTGTTATACCTTCAACACAAACTATACCTTCGTCTTCAGCTTTATGAGCCAACATAGGACCATGGATACAATCTCCAATAGCAAATATACTAAAAATATATTTTAAATGATTAATTAAAATAAGATATTATGTAAACAGTATATAACAGGGATGGTTAATCTATGGCATATAAAAAATTTAAATATTTTTATTAAATACATAGCGCCGAGCCAAGCAATATATAATATATATATATATATAGGTTTGTTTACTTTTTTTATATTAATACCATTAATTATACAATAAAATTACGATAATTTTATCGTGAGCCACAAGTTGGCCAACTCTAGTATATAATATGTAAACATTTTTATGGCATGCTCGATAAAAAAAACAAAAAAAGTAGTAACTTTTGGCACATAGTATTCAAATAATTTTCCACCCCTAGTATAAAATAATATAAATACATACTTAGGTATGACAGTTTGAAACCTAGAATTTACTGGTATTCTTCCTTTTGCGTCCTTTTCAATACTATTTTCTTCTAGACCTAAATTCTGTGTATAAGGCCGACGGCCAACACTTACAAGTAAAACATCACAGTCCAACTAAACATTTAACATTAAAAACTTATTATACTATGCAAATTAATAAGTATTTAAAATATTACCAACCGTCTCTTTTTTAGAAGAATCTTTTGCATTTTCAACTTCAACCAATATTTGCCCACCAGATTTACTTGCACTAATTACTTTAGTTCCCAATTTAAAACTTAATCCTTGTTTGGTCAATATTTTTTGAAATTGTTTAGACACTTCACCATCAATGCCAACACCACCAATTGTAGGCATAAATTCAACAGCAGTTACTTTTGCTCCTAAACGACTCCAAACGGATCCCTAATAAATTCCAAAAAAATAATTATTATTCAGATTATTATTATTTTTTTAATTTAACTCACTAGCTCAAGTCCTATAACTCCAGCACCAATAACAATCATTTTTTCAGGAACTTTTGTAAGTTTTAAAGCACCTGTTGAAGAAACAACAGTTTCTTCATCAATCTATAAACAAAATTTAATATTTTTTACATTAATAAATACAAGTTTATATCAAAATTGTTTGAACTTACATCAATTCCTGGAAAAGGAGTAACTTCAGAACCTGTAGCGATAAGTATATTTTTAGTTTTAATATCTTCTGAGGATCCATCTTCTTTCAGTACAGATACAGTGTTTGGGTCCTTTATTTTACCATGACCTTTGGCTAATGTTATTTTATTTGATTTAAACAAATGAGCGATTCCACCAGTTAATGCACTTACAGCATTTGTTTTTGTTTGCATTAATGCTTCTAGGTTAAGCTTGACATTTTCAACTAAGATATAGATATTGGAGAATATTAGTTCAAATCACAAATATTTGTAACAAACACTAATTACATGACCATAATTAAAATTAACCAACCTTCAACTCCTCGAGAATTTAGATCACCAGAATGAGCCATGTGATAATAATGTGAGTTATTCAGTAGTGCTTTTGAAGGAATGCAACCAACATTAAGACAAGTACCACCGAGTGTAGGATTTTTTTCAACACAAACAGTCTATACATAACAAAATAATAAATATGTTTAAACAAAGATTTATTCTTGAAAGTTTGAAAGTATTACTTTCATACTTACATTCAAACCCAACTGTGCAGCTTTAATAGCAGCAACATAGCCACCAGGTCCAGAGCCAATAACAACTAAATCTACCGAATCACCACTTGCATAACGGCGATTAACTACAGAGTAAATAAAACCACACTCGATGTGTTTGGACTTTTTTAGTATAGTTGGCTAAACACAAATGAAGGATTCAATTTTAAGTTACATCTACCAATTAGTATTATAATATGTATATACACAACAAATACAAACCTTTACAGCCATTGAAAACCTACTAAAAATATTTGATTGCATTTTGATCAAGTGGAAAATACTATAGAAAATCAAAAGGTATTAATTGTGAACCAAATCCAATGTAGTTTATATTAAAAACGGAAAATGAACGATAAACGATGAATTATGAATTATGTGTATAATTTTTTATGCCCTTCAAAATGTCAAAAAATTATATTTTATCTCTCCCCACTACAAAGTTCAAAGGATTTTGATAACACAATCCGGGAGTTTACTTACCACAACCCTGGTTAAATGAACAGCTGTGTTATATGGATAATCAAATCAAAATGGCTACGACATGAATGTGTGATATTCTTTACTCTATAGTGATTACACATTTACGATTTACACTCGAACGTGGCGTTATTACTTATTAGTTAATAGTGTATACTCTATACTCTTAAGTAAATGGTGTAGGATTGTGATCTTTTTATTTTTTACTTACAACAAGTACACTGTATAAGTATTTAGTATATGTAATATTTATAATTTTCTTCAATAAAGCAATTGTTTAATGTTGACATTAAACAATTGTTTTATGAATACTGATTTGTTTTTTGCATAATCATGTTGTGGTAGCCATTGATAATTAGTTAATGTTATAAAAAAATTAAAATAAACTCGTTAAGTATGTCGTCTTCCGGAGATTTTGGTAATCCTCTTAGGAAGTTCAAATTGGTGTTTTTGGGCGAACAAAGTGGTGCGATTAACTTAACAACATATTACTTGTTAATAATATATCAAGTATTTCAGTTATAATACAGATTGCTTTTATTCTTATAGTTGGTAAAACGTCACTCATCACAAGATTTATGTATGATAGTTTTGATAATACTTACCAGGTAAACTTGAGTTTTGTAAAAATATCTAAAACTAATTAGGTAAGTTTTAAAAGAATTAATTTCTTTTTTAATTTGTGTTAACAGGCCACCATTGGTATTGATTTTTTGTCTAAAACTATGTATCTTGAAGATAGAACTGTGAGTAATTTTTACTTCAGATTAATATATTAAAATATGTATTCATTAGCTTTTAAAATTATTATTATTTCAAGTTCAATATTATGATTATATTTTATTAAATGTAATGAGTTTGTAGTAAGTAGAAGCTTAGATAATAATCTACTTTAAGATAGTAGTTTTATAGTAGTAGACTTATCTTACTTAATATTAGAGTTATTAAATATACTTAAATGATAAAATTAAAAAACTGAAGTTAGTTCAATTAAATAGAAGATTCTTTATTTTTGATAGAACCTATTTTGTATAATATTTTAAAATATTACATATAGTATATAAAAAAATAGTGTATTCCTTTTTATGAAGTCACATGTTAAAACAATTCAATAAGACACTGAAAGAATTTTGTTCTATATATCATACAAATTTTATAGAAAATAAATAATTGTAAGATACTGAAAAATGTTATCAGTTTTTTTTATAAAATTAAAAAAAAATAGATAATATTCTCAGCTATATCATATATATATATATATTTCAAATTAATGTCAATGAACACATGATAATATAATTATTAACTATTATAAAATACCTATCTATTAAAAGACAATTGTTATAAATTTAATATAAAAATATTACTTGGCTCTTGATTCATTTGCAAAGCAATGAAAATGTAATTGTGTATATGCTATATTATTTTAATTAATATAACACCTTTTTCAAATAAAAATTACATTTACAATTTATTAAACTCTTAATGAAAACGTAATTTTAGTTTAATAATTGTTTATACCAATAATGAATGAATATTCTTAACCTAAAAAATAGATAATTTAATTAGTATGATATTTATAGCAGTTGAATTCAATCACCTCCAAAATAATTGATTTTTACACTTATCTTATCTGGTTGCACAATTATAATTAAGAGACTAGTGGTTTCTTACTTAAGCCATTTACTTACAAAATAAATAAATAGTTGTATTTAACGACAGAATATTTACAATCTGGGGTTTAGCAAATAAGATAATTTATCAATGATATTATATAAAGATGGTGACTATCCAGTCACAAAACTCTTTTATTATTATTATTGTTAATGATAATACACATTACACAATGTGTTTTTGTATTATAAGTGTCTGCAACACTTACTTTTTAATCGATGTTTTGAATTTATAGTGTGTTTGATGAAGTTTGTTTTGGGTGGTTTATACAACTTTAGTTTTTGGTACATTATTTTATAGTGTTTTGTGGTGAATTGGTTAAGTAATTCAACTATAAAGTATTGATTTCATAGGTAGAGGTTTATATATACTGAGTTGCATACATTACTATGCATTGAGAAATTTATTAAAATGCTTGTATAGTAAGATTTTACCATGGCTGTAGAGTTCCAAATATAACCAAATAGATTGTAAAAAATAGTTACTTTTAGTAATTTTGATCGTCAGTAGTACATTAAATTCAATGTAACATAATTTTGTTTGTAAGAATTAATATTTCAAGATAACAGAGTTAAATTGTGTAGCTTTACAAAATAACCAACACATCAATTCTTCTTCAATTATACTCTGGCTCACGAGAGACCACTTCTGGGTGGCAACCAAATTTCATCCATTCTCGCGCATTCCTTCCACTTAACTCTCCAAAACACTGGCCACCGTCAATGCGCACTGCTGACACCGTTGTCTCTCTGCCTCTGCCCATCTATTTGTATGCATGAAGGAGTAGTGTTCTCCTGTGCGCTGGAGTATAGTATACTGTATGGTTTGCTTAAGAAATTAAGATTCTCTAAATGTACATAGTTAGATGAATATTAAAAAATATATTGCTAAATAATTGTAATCTAAAATTATAACACAATAGTGGTAGACATCTTATTTCATACAATTTTATAAATATATTTTGTAACAATTTTAAGCTAAATAAAAGTATTGCATTTTAGTCATTGAAAATAAATTATTTTTCTGTTATCCATTTTAATAGTATGTTTAGTATTTTAAGAGATCTTTTTTCATAATTTATTACTGATTAGGTTATGACTGTTATCAATTTTAATTTGAATTACTATTTATACAGGTAAGATTACAACTGTGGGATACAGCAGGACAAGAAAGATTCAGAAGTCTTATTCCTTCCTATATAAGAGATTCTACTGTTGCTGTTGTTGTATATGATATAACAAGTAATAAAATATTTTAAATTATTGTCACTTTATTAAATTTGTGAATAATATAATTTAACTTTGTTTAGATGCTAACTCTTTTCACCAAACATCAAAATGGATAGATGATGTTCGAACTGAACGTGGTAGTGATGTGATAATAATGCTAGTTGGTAACAAAACTGATTTAACGGATAAACGACAAGTATTAGCTGAAGATGGTGAACATAAGGCAAAAGAGTTAAATGTCATGTTTATTGAAACTAGTGCTAAAGCTGGTTACAATGTTAAACAAGTTGGTGTTGATCAATGATTATTATAACATGATGGTTATCCATTTTTATTTTGTGTTTAGTTATTTAGAAGAGTGGCAGCAGCATTACCTGGTATGGATGTAGCTGAGAATCGACCACCTGAAGACAGTATCCTTTCCAAAAATTTTATATAGCTTTTTTAGCACTGCATGCATATTCATTTTTAATTTCGTATGCTTATGTATAATATTTTGGTATACTTCTAAAATTGTTTCATTCACATTTGTATGTCTAGTAAAGTCAGCGTATAGTCAGTGTAAAAATCATAAACATTTAAAACCTCGTGATTTATTTATTTGCTTTATATCTAAAACAACACATTACACAGATGATGAAAATACAAGAATACCATAGATTTGCTATGTTATAAAAATATTATTTCTTAGTATACAAGTAAAAAAATATATTTTTTGTCAAGTATTTATTTATAACATTACTCACAATTTTTACTTAAAATATTTCATATACTCTTTGATTATTTTGAAAATAAGTATTTAGAATACTTTTCAAATCTTTTGGTTATTATTTAGCAGATTTGTTAACATAACATAGTGTATGCTAATTTATATTTATTTATTAAATAATTATTTCTTGCACTTCAGAAACATGATATTTTCAGTTATAATCTGTCATGTTATTATTTTTTTTTTGTTATGGTCAATCCCATACTGAATATAACTATTATTAAAGTAAACTAAAAAAATTTCTATTCAATTTTTTAAAGTTTAAATCAAATGTATTTTAATACTTTTACTCAAATACTTTACGGTGTTATTTTTTTATTTGTATAAATAATAGAAGAATGTTACATTTGCTATGATTTGTGATTTAAACAAGAATGAGAATTTGCATGTGTAATTTTTTTATTTAATTTATAATTTAAAGATACTATACTATCAAATATAATTAAACTTTCACACTTAATTACAAATACTAAACAATTAAAAAATAATAAAGTAGTAAAATAATGAATTATAGTAAATTTAATAATTTTTTTATGATCTATAAGTTATTTTTAATTCAAATGATGGTATTTTCTTTTTTCTTTTTGCGGCATGTTTGTTTCCTTAACTATTGCTTGTTTTCAGTGCAAGAAGTCGTGCTTAAAGATACACCAAATGATGCAGCAAATCCAGAGAAGAGTTGTGCATGCTAATATATAATTTTATAATTAAACATAAATAATTTAAATCCATCCAATTTTTTATTACATATAATAAAGTCTAAAACTTTAAAGACTAACTATTTTTTTTTTTTACATTAATGAAATAATTCTGGTCTTGGATCATGATTTAATATACATATTTATATAAATATTAGATAAGTAGTACCAGCAATTAATTTAAATAATACATTTAATTATAATTAATAATTATAGTATAATAAATTAATAACAATTGAAAGATATTATTTCCACATCGTTGAACATTCCCAAAGCTTTAAATAAATGCTATATTATTATTGTTTTGTAAACAATTATTTTAATTTATTTCACCGTTATAATTTTTAACTAATAGTAGTGTGGTTAATGTAATTGTAAATATATTTTATAATTTTGAACTTTGTATGCATTAATTTTTTTCTTACTATCCTTAACACCTTGCATAGCTGTTGATTTACAGAATCATGCGGCCAATCAGGGAGACTCGCAAGAGTCTGAAAGCAGCTGTATGTGTTAATTTTAAATGTTGATTTTTTTTATATATTTGTAATAATCCTAATGCTTTTAAATTTTTATACATACCTAAATTAATTTAACTAAGTCGTGGAAAATATTTAAAGTAATTAGGCAAGTTGCAATTATTGGGATGCATGGGTTATGCCCATGTTAATTCACTGTTTAGTATCTACCTTCATTATGCCTAGTCACTTAACACTTTTTTCTTTTTATTACTATTATATATATATAATAGTATATATACATACTATATATACATATACTACTGTAGTATTAAATAATAATAATTTTTTTTTTAAATTAATAGTTAAATGTCACATGGTGTGTTAGCCTCGATAAAATCTTTACTACATAATATAGTAAATTTCCTAAAAGTGAATTACTTTTTGAATGTTTTATTCTGCATTTATTATATTCTTGTATTATGTTAATTATATAAAATACAGTAGAATAAATATATTATTTTAAGTATTATTATTATGTTTTAAAATAACAAGTTTGGTTAAATCTTATATTAGTATATTAGTATATTATTTTCTTATTTGGACATTTGGCTATGCATTTTCAAGTTATGATTGTATACTTGTATTAATAAGTGAATTTTATAAGCAATGATAAGAATTCAATAAACATAAGGTTCATATTTGAATGCTCTAAAGAAATAATAAAAAAAAAAATGTACAAATGATCTTTAATCTTCAAAATGTGTGCATAATTCAATAGATTTATAATTGAAACCAAAAAAATTTACAAATTATCTTATATTTCTAAAAATAGATCATAAATTATACAATTGTTTACTATTCACATAAAACATTTGTTGTTTGGAAAACATTTTGAGGCAAATATTTAAATATCTGAACTCTAGTCAGTAGACTACAACTATGCAAAGTTTTCCTGTAAACGTATGTAAGACAGAGTACCAATTAACAATGAAGATTGTTCATTATCTTACATATATAATATTTACTTTAAACTATTTGCTATGCAGCTATACTAATTGATGATACATTCTAAATTACGAGATCACTTCAAGTTTTTATAAAAACATAAAATAATGTTATTGGTATAATTTAATGTTAGAACTTAAATCATAAATAACAATAATTAATAAGTAAGTAAAACAATGTTTTGACTATGCTAATTATTATTTTAACACTAATAACTCAAAACATCAGAGGATTTATACTTCAGGGATTTCTTCTTCTTCATCAATGCTATTTTCTGTAATAGATTCTTTTTGAAATCCTAATTTTTGAAGAATTTCTAAAAACAAAAATGACAGATCATTAAATGCATTTGTAATATAGTGGCATAGTATTCTTTCTTCAGTAATTATACTTATTAATTATATATTCTAATTTAAATATTCAGAATAATTCTGAAACACAATTTATAGATAATTAAAATTATACCATTTTTATTTATTAATATAATTTAATCAGCTCAATTTAGGTCGATGCCTCAAAATTTAACATGATTTTTGAGTGAAAAGATATAAGGCCTTCAGAAAAATAATGATAATATATTCTCGTAGTAAGCTTAAGAGCCTAGGATTTGTATGTTTTTTTATTGATGTTTGTCATTTGGTTTATATCTTTTAATATAAAAAAAAAAAACATTTATTGTATAATTTTAAGTACACTATGTACAATTTTTTTTCTACAATACTAATTTATTTTTTAATTATATTAAAAAATATTGACATTTAGTACATTAATGTAAATGTTATATAAATGTACTGAAACATAATAACTCTACTGCAATAACTGAATACCTTAAGATTAAAATAATTTTAAATTTAACAGTGATGTACTTTTTTGTTTATAATTTTATTAACATTTTACCTATCATTAAATACTGGTTATAATGATGGACTAATTTTATTTATTGAATGTCATTATAAATAAATAATAAATACTAATTAAAACTATAAGAAAGTACATATTTTGAAATTTTAATTAAAGGTCAACATTTTTTCAATTGAAGAGAATTTTATTAGGTTATTATAGTTCAATATTATTATTCATATAGGTAAATTATACAAATGAATACATTTTTCAATACAAGTTCTGAAAATATATCTAAACATATTAAATTAAAAATATGATTGACAACGTTGAATATTAGGTAGGTACTATATTAATAATACTCTAAGTCAAAGAAGTGGTATTGTGACTTACTTGTTGAATAACTTAAACTAATTAAATATTAGGAATGCCATTAGTAAAAAACGTTTCCACTTAAAATATCATAGGTAACTCAGTAATTATCGTATGTTATCTTATAAAGCTATTTGTTGTTAAGCTATTATAGATATTTACTAAATTTGATTGTATAGTTTAAAATAGGTAATAAATTGTATTATATATATACAAACTAAATAGTTTACCAAACTCAAGCCATATATTATTATTTATTATACTATAGTTCACTTATACATTTGAAAAAGTTAAATTTGATTTTTGAAATAAAATGATTAGCATTAATACATGAACATAAAAATTATTAAAAGCATAAAAAAAAAACTGTTGAATCGCATTAAACATATTTTAAAAGATATAATACTATGGCAATGACAAAATAAAAATCTAGATCATTGCTTCTCAATCGTTTTGATACTGCAACCTAATTTTTCCACAAAAAATCTATTGCGATTCCCACATTGTTTAATAGGACAGAAAAGCAGTTTTTAAAAAAAGCCATTAATATATTTATTATATACTTATTTCTATTGTGTTAATAAATACAATAAGAAAAACTGGTTGGTGGAAGTTTGAGAATATTTAGTCATTGTATGGCAACATATAAACTACAGATTATACCCATCGTTCAAAGAAATTAACAAGATAAATGGTTAACGATCCAGATAATTTTTAAGATATTATATAAAATTTAAAAAATATAAATTTCTCACAGTTTAAAGGTGGGGAAACATTGGTCCACATAAGTATTAGGTTTAATATATCATTAAATACACCATAATAATTAATAGGTAGTAGGTACAATTGAATTCAGTAAATGTATTAATGCATTTAATATATTATAAGTACACATTATAAAAGAGACTAGGTTAACTATGCAGTGGCGTACTGATAGGGGGTAGGGGTTAACCTCCTCCCAAAAGTAAAACATTTAGATATAATTATTTTATGGAATATTACATTAATACCATTTTATACATATACCTAAATGGTAATTCTCCCCCATAAACAAATTCTGAGTAAGCCACTGTAACTAGGACAAAATAATCCCACAAATTTTATAAATCAGAGTTTATTTGCAATAAAAAATCTTTAAAGTTTGTCATTTCCAGTGGCGCAACTAGCACTAAATCTTAGGGCGAGCTATTCTTGTTTATAGCCCCACCTCAAAACTAAACCAAAGGTGAAGTATTTTTTTTTTTAGTGGGGAACGAGTAGTTTTGGGGGCTTAGCCTCCTGCCCCCCCTAGTTGCGCCTATGATCATTTCTATCAAAAAAAATGATAAATGTATATAAATTATTCAATAATGGTAATCATTTCTACTAATTAATTCATTTAAATAGGTTATTTATGTATAATAGAATGATGAATGATAATAGACTAAATATTTAATACTAACCTTTATCAATATAGAAAAGCAAATTATCTTTTTGCTGTGTACGAGCTAAAAGTTCATTCACTAATTGAACTGCTGTTTTATTATCACCTTGAACTGTATAATATTCTATCATCATTGAATATACATCACCATATCTAAGTATATCCATATTGGGAGCTGACAAAATTTGTCGACATAATGTCATAGCTGAATCACCATCACCATTTTCAATTTGTCTAAGGAATATAATGATTAAAATAAATTAATAATGAATTATGAATTAGAAGATACTAGTATGGTTTTACCTTTTAACATCAAGAAATTTTTTTACTAAAGAAATTTTTTTTGCAATGTCTTCTATTAGTGTTTTATACTGATCACAATCTTTAGACAACACCTTTAAAGCTTCTGATAAAGCTCCTACTGCTTTATTGTAGTTACGGTACTCATCAACTTCTAGCTATTCATAACAATACAAGATTAAATAGTATAATATACTTTAGTTAAGAGAATGCATCAATAAACAATAATACTCTAGGTAGCTTTTATTTACTATGGGTAATCTTTATTGACTATAAGCATAACAAATTATTTTAAAAATTAACATTTATAGAAAATAATAATATAAAAATTAGGGAAAATTTCAAGTATCTATGGTTATTTGTTTTTGAATTACAACAAAATAATAAAAATCGTTTGTGGAGAAATAGTTAGGTAATTTACTAGGAAATATCCAATGTCATGAGAATTTAAATTTCAAACAGTTATAAAATATGAATGGAACATTTAATCTTTTAAATTTAAGATACAAAGAAAAAATTTTATGAACTTCTAATTATAAAAAAATGTATATGATATTGATGAATTTGGTACTTAATTGATTAATAAACAATTTATGAGGAATCTTGTATTAAACTCAAGAATTTGAACCAAGCAACATTTTTTTATCCACATATATAAACAAAAAATTTCAAATGTCTTTAAGTAACTTAAAATTCAACTGCGTAGAAAATGATAGGTAACGAATATTTTGTAAACATTTTAGTGTTTACTGTTATTGTTATTCATTTTTACTTTTTGATTTCCACTTTTAAAACAAAATCGATTTGTCCAAACACTAGGTAGTTTTGAGTAAAAATTCCTGTTTTCCTTTTATTTGAGGTTATTTTTAAAAATATTACTAAGCATTACCTATTTAGAAATAAATAAAACACATCATTATGAAATTTATGAATTCATCTCTTCGCCAGACTTTGCTTTTTACATTTAAAAACTATTATTATTATATGGATGAGATTAAGTTTTATAAATATACTTTTATGCTTGTTATTTTATTGTTTACTTGTTTAAATATTATGTTAATGGTTATAAATATTGTATAAGTAGCTTAGAGTTGACAATTTAATACAAGATTTTCCATAAGTTTGGCTTACAAAAATTTTAAAAATTTTATCAAAAGTTTAAAGTTTTACGAAATCAAAAATGCGTGCATAAATAACGATTTACTATCAAATAATTTTAGATTTTTGTAATAGTTAAAATTTACTAGTCGTAGAAACTTGAAACATACACCAGTTGTTTAAATCGGCATTTTTTGTATAAGATTTAATTTTGGGTATTTAGATCATTAAAACAATAAAACATAAACCACCTCTTTCATCGCCCAATTTAATATATATATCCTAGGCTGACAAATCATCTCCGTTCGTATACAATGATAACTATCATTGGATTCAAATTTAATATATCTACCCATTATAGTGATCTACTCTATGTCCAAGGTCCACTCGATACCTACTGTACCTATATCAAAGTGTTACCTACCCACTTGATCATAATTTCTTTTTTTATATTTTGACTTTCCAAACTATCAACTCTTATTTTCTATCCAAAACATTACTAAAAATTGAAAAATAAAGCATTTTTACTGCTCCGAAAGGTGGACAGATAAAATAAATATATAGTACATCATTATGAAATCAATAAATCTATCAATCTGCTCTGAATCTAAATTTAATAAAAAAACTGAATTCATAAATGCATATAAATATGTTAAGTAAAATCTGATTAATATACTTTACTATTTTTAATTTTAAACTTGCTACAAATTTATGGCCTTAGCGCATTAGATATATTTGAGGTATGTTTAAATAGTAAGTTCTGTTGGGCAATAAAAATAAGTTAAAAATACGTTTAAAAAAAACATATTATTGGAACGTTAAGTATAAATAATAAGGGTCCCGGTGCCAGATTTTCAAATTTTCCGCAATTTTATAAAATTTGAAAATTAAATTTTGTAGTTTAGTTACTACCTTAATTATAATACTTTTCTGCTTATTTACTATCCAATACCTATTTAAAGGGGGTTGATAGGGTGTATTATATCGAAAAAAATGCCTTAACGAGAATAATTCTCAGGCCTTGTGGAATTGTCGGATTTTGGTAACTATATTTTTATTTGAAAGAAGATTTTCTACAGGCCGCATTGAACTCCGATTTTTATTTTAATCAAAATAATAGAAAAATATAATTTATACAAAATTGCTTAAAATTGTATAATTTTTGAAGACAAATAATAAAGTTTGAGTTTAAAATATTGAAAAACGGAGATTGATGCGGCCTGTAGAATATTACCCTCTATTAGTTAAAATAAAATTATCAAATTAGGTTGATTCTACAGAACAGGATCCCTATTCCTGTCGTAGAGCGTATTTTTGCGTATAAAATAATCGAATTGGCACCGGGCACCTTAAGCTATTTTGTAACATAGTTGCCACTTACCACTATTATTTAAACACTTATTATAATGGGGCACTAGTTTTTGTATTCATTTATCATAGAAAGATACCTGTGATTGCTAACAACTTCTTTCATCTCATTATTGTTGTTGAAGTTTTATCCACCAAGAAATGATTTTATGTATAAAAAAAAATTTAAATCACTAGGTCTATTTTTTTTCATAAATGCCCTGTATTGGCTGTAAAAGGGAAGATCAAACAGTTCCCATGCAAAATTCACAAGAAGTTATAGTAGAAAAAGGAACTTATTTTCTGGATAAACCTTGTACTAATTAGTATTGTAATTTACAAGAATTCTTACTTGAGCACAGGAAATGTAGAAATTAGCCAAAAGATGAGGAGCCTTTCCTTTGGTATAAAATGATACAATAGTTTTTAAAAATTCTGGATGCTCTTGCCAATCAAGTGTTTGTAAATAGTTTGCAGCCATAATATAAATTTCATGCTGTCTAGATACATTAGCATAAAATATAATTTTTTCTGTGTCTCCAGATTTTAATAATGCTTTCATGGCTTTTATCTAAACATAATTAAAAATAAAAATTATTTGTATTTTACAAAACTTAAATTTTTCATAAAAATCTGAGTGAAAAAATAAAGTAATTGCTAATAGTTATGTTTTTATTTTGATTCAAAAAGAATTAGAAAGTATTAAAATTGTGAAAAAGATGAAAATATAACATTACTACTATTTATGGTACTTATTGGTTATTGTGACTACCTAACCAAATAACTGTAACCTTAAGGGCATTTGTTGGTAAATTGAATGTTTTTTAGTTAAAGTTAAAGATAGGACTGCACTTAACTTATATAGGCAATAAAAGATAAAATAAACCAATAACATTTTCAAAAGGAATTAGAGACCAATGTTGTCACTCGCTCTGACATTGAAAATGAAAATATCCCTCAATTTGTTATGCATTACCACCTAAGATAGGTCAAAAGGTTAAAAAATGATGCTTATAATTTTGCTAACAACGGTTGATAATTTTTTTTAAATTATGTCGTACAAAGAAAGGTAGTCACAATAACTGATAATTACCCTATTTATTTTAGACTACTATACATCAGTATTATAATAAAACAAAACATTTTCACAAAAGTGTAAGTAGATACATGAATACACAAAATACCTTCTGTCCAGCTTGGGTAAATTTTTTTGCTGCTATATGGTAGTTTGCTTGCATTAAAGCACAATCAGCCAATTTCTCTAATATAACTGTACGCTTCACATGATCAGATGGAGGAGTTAGACGATCTCCAAGTGCTTCAGTAATGATTACTTTATGCTCTTGACATTGTTCCACAGCTTCTTCGAACTAAAATTAACTTAATATTAAGAAATTATTAAGTAAATAATCTAAATAAATTAGAAATACTTTGTTAGCCATTGCTAATAAATTAACTGCATTGTCATAATGCCCTTGACTCATAAAAAAATTTGAACATTTTAATAACAAACTTGAATCATCTTCTATGTTCAGTTCTTGAGACATTGTAACGATTGCATCATAATTTTTATATCTAAAATTAAAATTAATTATATATTAACACATTTATAGTATATAATTAATGAAACTTACAAATGTTGTCAAAAAAATTATAAAAAAAAAGTAACAACAGACTAGGCTATGAAAGTCTTAAAACATATAGCTAATTACATTAGAAATAAACTTCCAAAAATTATGCCAGATAAATATTAAAGTTATTTACCTAAATGCCAAATCAATAGCTTTATGTAAATAACCTGCTTGATGATATAGTATAACTGATTTATCAGGTGAAATTTCTTCAAAATACTCGGCTACACCCAGTTTTTCTCTGTCGTCTGCTAATAAGGCAATATTCCAAAGATGATTATCAAAAAATTGCTCCTAAAACCAAAAATAAAATATTTTATTTTAATAATTTTTTGATATTTCAATATTAAATTGAAAAGTAATAGAGCAATATTTTAATTAGGATTCTTATAATTATATATTATTATATATATCAGGGGTGGCCAAACTTTTATTGGTCACGATCTACTAAAAATATACTATACTTCACCTTTGAGAATCGACTTCCCCAGTAATTTTTTTTTATCATTGAAAAAATATAATTATTAAGTAACATATAGGATACGTGGCCCTAAAAATAAATTCTAACATGATCGACTTTGAAATTGTTCGCGATCGACAGTTTGGCCGCCCCTAATATATATAATATAAAATAATATATTATTATTATATTATAATTATTATAATGTATAGCAACTTACTTTACACAAACGAATTGCATTTACATAAGCTGTAGCATCAACATACATTTTTATAGCATCTTCATAGAGTCCTTGCATTTCATATGATCTAGCAAGATGACAACAAGCAGCTTTATTGCTGGTATTCATACAAATCTGAGCCGCTTGCTCTACATGACCAAGATAACAGAGTATGCGGACTGTAGATAAATCATCATTTGCTTGTTGATAATATTTAATTGCACCATCCATATCACCATTACCTTCTAAATACTGAGCCCACCATTTCAATAAAAGTCTAAAAATGAATTAATTAAATAGATATAGTTTTCAAATTTTTTAAATGAACTTACACATTTTTATTTTTGATTATGTAATTTTCTAAAGTGACTGGATCATCTAATAACATCTTTGGTATAGTAAGACTATGTGTTTCTGACTTGCAGTACATAGCAGCTGCCCCAGCTACATCACCTTTATTTTCCAAATTACGTCCTACATTATAATATGTATTTCTAAGATGTATACGATCTTTTGTCTCAGCCACATCTAAAGAGGCTGTTATTTGATTTCTTGCTCTATAGAATCTATTTAGAAGATCATAACGATTACAACATTTGTATAATTCTTCAGCTTCATCCTGGAAAAATACATTTTAAATAAAAAAAAAAAAAAGAATAATACTCCAAAATACCAATAAGAAAAATTGACACTTACATACATTCCTAGATGCACAGCAAGACAAGCTACTCTTGCAGCCAGTTCTGGTTCTGTATTTATTGAACGCAAAATGGCTAATCCTCTACAATCATTCATATGACCTAGACATATTTCAGCTACATCTAAACGTTTTGTTTTTACACACATTTTAGCCAAACTTGTCCAGACAGCAGGACTGTACAGAAGATAAAATATAAATATTTGTACCTTGTAAAATATTATGAAGTACATGATATATATAATATTTGCCTTTTAATGTTGGTGATAAAATTAAAAGCTAGGTCTAAATCTCCAAGACATAAATTATAACCAAAGTTTATAATAGCTGCTCGAATATCAGAATTACAATCTTCGATTCCTTCAAATTCCTTCATTAGATTACGCTTGACTCGAGTTTTCTATAAAATTAACAAAATTTTAATTCATAGAAAATACATAAAAATATTTAATTTACTGTATTTGTATTGTGTTTGCATAATGTTATGTAATACGGAGCATCAAGTCCTAATATTGCACAAAATTGATCAGGACAATGTATAATATCTTGAATTTTTAAACCTTTTTGTTCAATAAAGAACATACTAAGTATAACCTTAACAAATAAAAATAATATTTTAAAATGAGTTACTGAAAAAATAATAAAACATACCGAGGAACCAATCATTTTTTTTTTCTTTTGTTTATTTGATAATGTGTATAAACTTGGTCTTAATAGTTGATTTTCTGTTTTTTCAATACTTTTAGCTTCACAAAATAATAAATTTGGCTCATTTGTATCCCAATAATGAGAAACAATAAACCTTGTATCATTATATTGTCTACAAAAATAGGTTAAATTATTTTAATATATAATTCATTTTACGTATAATCAGTATATTACATACATTTCATCAACATCTAAACCTTTTTCAAAATGTTTCACATATATTGTATCTAAATCTCGATCCCAAACATATAATCGTGGCATTGGTACTAAATTTAAGTTTGCTGCAGTAAATGATACTTTTGTACCATTACTATTTAAACGTAACTGAATAGCTTCACCATAATCATCTATGTTTAAGGTTATATCTTTAGGTTTACACATTAGTTTTGCTTCTCTTTAGTAAAAAACAAAAAAAGCAAAATATAATACACTTTTATTTTAATTTACAAATTAAATTACCTTCTATTTAAATCCCAAATATGAACAACTCCAGATAATGTGATAGCAGCTAAATAGCAAGTATTTAAAGTAAGGCAGACAATTGGTGCTTCAACATCCAATGTCTGTTTAATAGTACCCTGAAATGTTCTTATTTGTAATTTTCCACAATTTTCAGCAACAATAACAATTCTATCAAAAATACACGCGTCTTGCACATCACAATTGAACGTTCCAACTACTGCAGGTATTTCTTTAGATTGAATTTTATAAACTGATATTAATTTACCTTTAATATTTTAAAATAAAATTGATAAATAAGAAAAAAAGTTCATAAGTTTCTATATTTATTACCATTCCATAAACATATATGTTCTTTGTTCAAAGCAAGACCTATAACTTGTAGATTAGAGTTAAAACTAAATGATTCATTTATACTAGGGTAAAACACATTAAGATCATTTGCTGAAGTCTGTACAATAGCTACGTCTTCTTTATAACTTGCCAACAATGAATGTTCATGTAAAATATAAATACCATTCATTGCATGCACTGCTAAATTTAATGGACTCCAAATACAGTATTTTATGGTATCCGAAATTTTACAAGAACCATGAATATTCCATTGGTCTACAGTTTCTTCTTCAAAACGCCAAATAATAATATTACCAACATTTGTTGCCCCACACAATAATCCTAAATAAAAAAAATTACAATAATAATAAAAAAAAGGGAGGTTAAGTGGTTAACACTCTAATTTAAAGTAAGTCGGAGTGGAACTCACACTTACAGTAGGTCATTATAATGGATGTGATATAAATTTGAATACAATAATAGATATTAATATATGAAAAACAATTCTGAACGGTGATGATTTGACAGCCTAGAATGTGTATATTTTCCACTAGGGGGTGAAAAAGGTGATTTATGTTTTAATGAAACCTGACTACCCTAAAATTAAATCATGTATACAAAATTCCAGTTTAAACAACTGATATATTTTTCAAGTTACTACAACTAGAAATTTTTCTCAAAAAAATATTTTATCGACATTTAAAAAAAAAAAAAAAAAACAAATTACAAAAATATTTTGAATATTAAATTACGTAAAGAAAATTTCAATTTAAATAACTGGTGAAAAATTCAAGTAGCTACTACTTATACTTAGGTATTAAATTAAGTAGATATATAATTCTAGTTACATATATAATAATAATTACCTTTTTCAACTGAGTAAGAAATATTCACAAATGTTTGTTTGGGAAATGAGGATGTATAAGAGATTGGTGCAGTTAATACATAACTATTGCCAGATTCAATATCCCAGAAACGAATAGACACATCATTTGTTGTACATGCTAATAAAGATGGACCTGCCCAAATGATACACAAATCTTCTTTCAATCCATTTAATTTAACCTATTATAGATCATGAATATTTTACAAACAATTACTTTTAATTGAATTATGTAGTTAATTCATAATATAACATAAAATTAGGGAAATCAAAGAATTTAATACATCATTAAATAAGTTAGTAACAGTGATCATGTAGTTATATATAATTTCAATTAATTGTAATAAATCATATAAACTAACCTTTGAAACTTCACTTAGAGAACCATTTTTATTACATTTATAATAAGCTACAGTTAAGTCCTTGCATACTAAAATACAAACGTCTTTTGAATCATGACATAAAATTCTTAGAATTACTGATTTAGGTAAAAGAACAATGCTGAATTCTCCATCTTCATCAAAATAATATAATTCTACAAAAAAAAAAAAACTGTTGACTTAATAACTTATAAATTGATATTTAAAATATTTACCTGACACTGTAGCACAGTAAAATGTTATATTATCTGAAGTTACAGTTTGTGGGCCATGAGATGTAGTTGTACGAGGTCGCCAAGAACTGAATATATCTAAAGCACTTTGGTCACCAGCTACTGCCATTTTGGCTAAATTAGAAATATCTGTTGCAGCTTTTCCAGCTCTAAATGAAATATTATTAGTTAAATTGGCCCCAATATTTGATTTAAATGACATTTTAAGCAATCCTCGACTATCAGATTTCCATCCAATAATGATACCAGTCTAATATAACAAACAGAATTACCATTGAAATTATTAGTATTAGTTTTAAAGAAAATATTTGGTTTGAATTCAATTCTTTTTAACCTGGTCGCCAGTTACTAAACATCCACCAAGTGAAGACCATTTGGAAAAAACAATAGTTTCTTCATGTACAGAGTCTAAAGCAGTTATTAAGCCACCATTCCATATATATATTTGTCCAGAATTTGTACCAATAGCTAAGGTACGCTGAGTGGGATGCCAACAAAAGGAAGTTATGTGACCTTTACAAATATTTGGTCCAGAGTTGTCCAAATCTTCACCCTGAGAATAATAATAAGAAAAATACTACACAATGATACTGCTTTAGACTATAGTTACTCACTAATTCATCACAAATAAGAATTTGTGCTTCGTCATTTTCAGTATTAGATAATATCGCCAATAAGCCAAGTTGTCGGTGATAACTAATGCCAATAGTTGTATAATTCTGATTAGTTTTTACTTTATATTCAAGATACGAACTCATTTCAACCAATTTTAGAAAAAATCAAATGTCTTTAAAGATAAGTATCTGTATAATAGCTATAGCAACCAAATTACATAAACAAAATGATTTACATTATACAAATATGGCCATTAGATATAATGTACAAATATAATAACAATTAAACATGATTGGATAACATTTAACATCAAGTATGAAAAATTAATTTTACTAATGTTTCAATACAATTTTTTACAGTACTAAAAAAATTAATAATCAATAATGAAAAACTAAAGTAACTTCTAGCACTGCCAATACTACTGATTGCTGAACAATTTAAAATCACAAATTTCTAATTTAGAAATTAGGAAACAGGAGTTAAGAACATATCAGAGTTCCTGGATAATAAAATCATAAAAATAAATAGTTAAAATTTGGATCATACAAAAATTATAATTCAAATTTGTTTACATACATTACAATAAATAATGGAGGGGATAATAGGTAATACAGTGACACCAACAAGTCATAATAAAAAAACACAAGGCTGATAAATGATAATTAAATAGATTAAATAATTTATTACTTCCAGTTTCAAATAAATATATAGCTTACATTATTTTATATCATAAAATTATATTTTTATTATTGTAAGCTTTTCATATGCTGTTTTATAAATTGATCGAGTTTAAATTTAAATAATTCACTCTCAATAGGTTGTCCCATTTCACATTCCGTATTTTTTACAACATACTCCACATAAATCTGTAAAAAAAATTAATCAAATTTCAAATTTCTATCAATAACATGTAATTATTTATACTTGATAAAAATTTAAACAATAGTTATGTCCTTATTACTTAATTTTTGGCAAATAATACATATCATATATTAAGTTTTGCTTAAAATTATTATGTAAATTATTCTACATAATATACAACTCTTACCAAAATTTTATAAAATTGGTTGTAATTTTATTAACAATTATTAATTGTAAGTCTTACTTCTTTATATAATTGGTGTAATAAATCTCTGACATTTTTCACTGTGACATCGGTATTTAAAATAAATTTAACACCAGTTAAAGACTCATAATAATGTAATGCATATTTACTAGTCTTGTAACACAAAAATCCACGTTTAGGGTCAAGTGGTGATATTTTAGAAACAAATGACTTGATAGAAAATAACATACCATACATCAATTTGGCTTCCTATAACATAGATAAAAAATATATATTAAAATTTAATCAGATAAAATTGAAAAATGCTAAGTATACTTCTTCACTGCTCATTCCCGATTGTTTAAGACGATTCCAGTTTGTATGATATAATAATGTACCCATTCGATCAAAAATATAGATGTTGTAGATAGTCATGGTTATAAGATATTTTATTTATTTTTCACATTTTAAAACGTACATTAAATAATGCAAATAACGAATCATAAAATTGTTTGTTTTTCTATAGAAATTTAAAAACTTGAAACATTAAAATTTAAATAGCATATTATATTTTATTTATTTTGTATTTTATAATTTTTGCGAAGTAGAGCTACTTGAGTCCTGAGGTGGAAGTATTTACAATTTAGTAATGATATCCTAGTTATTTTTTTATCAATTACTATCTGATACTGATAAAAATGTATTACTACCCACCCACCATAGCAAAGAACAAACACCATAGTACTACAGAAAAACAAGTCAAAAACCGTATAGGTACTATAATAATATTATATAATATAATATAATATCTATATTCTATAATAGTATAATAGATCACGGTCTCGGGTCGGACAACTCGGTACAATCCACAGACATAAAAAACAATTTACCTAACTGTAAGTTGGATCGCTTATTGATGAACGAAATTATCAAAATCTGTAACACTATCTATTTTCATAGTTTTCAATAGAATCATAATTTAATAATTGTAACTAAATACAGAAAAAAAGTATGCTAATTTCAATCAAAACGCATTACATTTAAATGTATCATGATATTATATAAGTATATTAATTAATATTATAATATTTGAAAAATAATTATTGAATTAAATTTTATAAATTTTTCTACATTTATTCTACTATCTATATTATTAAGTACAGCAAAATATGGAAACCTTTTTCTTTTTAGAGTTCTTTTTCAATTTCTCTTAATTTATTTGTCGTATAAACTATCTAATTCTCATATTAATATAGTACTCGATACCACGATTTCTTAAAAAAACCACTGCAAAAAAAGTCAAATTAAAATAATTAAATATATAAAAATTTAAATTTAAGTATTAAATTAGGTATTATTTTTAATATTTAGCACAGTTGATCATATTGTGTACATACCTATATATAATATATATAAAATTATTAATACACATGTTATGTTATTATTTATTACCTATACAACAGAAAACAGATTAAATGATTTCCATTGTACGTTAAAATGTAAAATGAGTTTTAGATAGAAGAGATAGATGTGTCAGACTGAGCACTGAGAGTATAGTTTATTAAACAGTTTTATCTTAAAAAAAGAAAGGGAATTTCCTTCAGAATAAAATGTCATAAATTGAACAAAAATAATATGGTATTTTCAATTTTGTGAATATTATGATTTTGGAGTATCTTGAAATTAATTGATTTAGGTCTTGCGCGAGTTGCACCTAGATATGTGTATTGTAGAATGCAAACATAGTATAAGGAATTATTAGTATTCCTTATGCTATGAAAATGAATGCAAATACTTTATACAGAGTGATTCTTTTTTAAATGTACATTGCAATATGAACTTGATAATTTCCTTAATATAAGTAATTAAGGAAATCGAAAAACTTTTATTTTTCCAATAGGTGATGAAAAACACTACAAAAAATAATGATAGGTAGTAAAATAAGTAAAATCAATACATTCATTGCTCTGTTTAGAATCTAATATATATTTATTACCTACTAGAGAATAAATGACTGTGGAGCACTGTTTCTTAAATTTTTATCCGTAGAACCCTTTTTTATGTTCACTTTAATCGTGGAACCCCTGCGTTTTTATTTTAGATTTTTAGCTACTTATATTAAGTTTTCTACAATAAGTCATTATAGCTCTATAATTAGACTTTGTACTTTGTTTCATAAGTTGTAATGCGTAAAAAAAATTTTCCAGCTAGTCGCTACTAATCTTTAGTTAGATTTTTTTAAGTAATTTTCTTGAACATTTTGAAAAAGCACTTTAATTTTGCCTGTAGTGATCTTCGTGAAACCCTAAGGTTCCGCAGAACACAGTTTAAGAAACGCTGCTATAGAGAATACCTAGTCATTATTAAATATTTATTAATATAATTTACTATATCTATACACTTATTATAAAATTTTATTAATTATTATATTTATAATACATTTATATTTTCTGACTACCAACGGAAGGATATTATCTTTATGAGCATTACATGGGAATTTCAAGTCTTTATTTTGTAAGTTATATCTTCAATAATTTCAGCATATTATATATCACCACTATTAATATTTTTGGTTAAATTTAATCTTTATAATAATAAATTACACAAATAAAAATCCGAAAATATTTCCTACCTACGTCCATGAGCGCAACAAGTTTCATGACAAAGATTAAAAAAATCGAAATTTTTTTTTCCATATTTCGTTGTTTTTTTTTTAAACATAAAGGTAGGTAGTAGGTACTATTGTCTATTATGATGTATGAAAAATATATTATACCTATTTTTATAGTTTTGAAATTAATAAGTATACTTATAGGAATTAACGGTTTTTCCAAATATGGCCTTAGGTTTTAGATCAATAATTGGGGAAATAAAATAAAACTACGTAAACTAAGATAAGAAAATAATATCGATTACGACCATGGATAAATATTAAAATTTATATTTAGCCATGGTTACGACTAGAGAGGCAGAGAGCCTACATAATATTATAGTTAATAGTTACGATCATATTATAATCGAACAATGCATATAAATCTACGCTCTACTGATTATGCAATATGCTGTACTTCATAATAATCATAATATAATATTGTACTATTTTTGTTATAGTTTATGTATAATCTATTAATCTAAGGGCTGAACTATTGCGAAAAAAGTGATACCCGCGTTGCTCCACTCGATCATTGTCCTCGCCTGGACATTAAAATCGAAAATATTCTCCAATTTTTTGTGTAAAATCGCCTGGGAATCACCGATAACATTTTTTCTACGCGCTCGCTGTTGACTGTTGTATAATATGTTATGTGATGTCTGTGATGAGCATTATTGAACGCGCAATACCTACGTAATACTTGTCATATAACCGCAAACTTTAGAAATTAGAGGGTTATAAGTTATAACTTCTAAAATAATAGTTTCTGGCATGGTCTTAGAAGATATCTATTTCTGGTAAAAAATTACACTATCAGAATTACTGATTATTTAAGTCGCTTAAAAAAAAACAATTTGAAAATCGTAAGGGGGTTGGTAAACTGCATTTTAACCATTAGGTACATTTTAAGTTAAATAAGAAAATTATTTTATGCTTCGCTTTTATGAATTTAGTTAAATTACTAGGAAACTGAATTTGTATTACATTATAAAATGTTGAAATCAAACAACAGAAAAATGTATAAAATTAATAAATAATAAATTTGTTTTTAAAAAGAATCGGACATAGATAATAGAATTTATTTTATTATCTATGGAATCGGAAGTAAAAATTTGAATTTGCGGTTTATCATGGATATGAAAGTAATAATACATGGATGAAAAAATGATATAAATTGGGTATAAACAAACGCTTGGGACAGCCATTTTGTCTAAAATTTGTACAAGTTTGATCCCTCTTTATTTATTTCATTTTATTATTTGCCAAATGCCATTGATCATTGTACGGACGTGTGGTTAATTCTACATTTCTTATTATGAAATTATACTTCGGTTTTTCTAGATAGAAAAGTCTAATTTTGTCAGTAGACCTGTTCGGTGTACTTTCATGAGCCGTTTTTAATTTTGATGTGATACGTACCTCTCATAAATATGATTAATATATCTTTTTAAAGTTAATAGTTTAAATCCAAATCCTAATTTATTTCTAAATACTATATATTATAATAGCTGCAGTTATATTAACATAAAAGGTAATGAAACTAAAACAATTTAAAGTAAAAGTTTTGTACTTAGTTAATATCTTGATAATTCATAAATATTTTATACGAAAAAAAATTGATACTTATCGAAATCTATCAAGGTCTTTATCCGATATGGATTGGTTAATTTTGCTGTTATATTACATGTTAGATTTTTAATTGTTATGAATTCTATACTCAAATTCCTTGAAAATCTTGAATCATGTTCACCTACATATTTTAATTTCTGTTTATTTTTTCTAGTGATCATTATACAGATACAATGAATCAACAGCAACAACAACCACCACAGCAGCAACAACCACAACAGCAACAGCAGCAGCAACAACAACCATCATCACAACCACAAATAAATGACGACCAAAAAAGATCTAATGAACAAACTGATGAAGATGATGGTCAGTCTAATGAAGGATTTGTTGTGAAGATGCGTGGCCTACCATGGTCAGCTACAGCTGATGATATAATCAAATTTTTAAGCATATTAGGTATGTTAAAAACAAAATATAATAGTTATATTACACATATAATATTACATTAATTAGCAGACAAAAGCTGATTAAATTTTATACTACATTTTATATAATATCCATCCTGGCTATCAGTGATAATTTCTGACCATTTACAATTTTGTGGTAGAAGTGCAGTAATATATAAAAACCTTGCTTAAATTAGTGTACTCTTTTGTGAATAGAATACACATCATTCATACTTTTTCATAATATACTTTTACTTTAACCTAACCTTTCTTCATTCAACTTTTTTTTGTTTGTTCCCCACATATTTTACTAAATTATAAATAAGAAACAATAAGTACGCATCTATGATACATATTCTGAATATTTTATTCATTCCATAATTACATAATTTAATGTAATATTTTTTTGTGATAAACAATACTTAGTTTAGTATTGTTCTTTGTTTTATTTTGGTTAGATATGTATTTTAATTTAGTGATGGTGCAAATCTAGTTTCAAAACATAAACCAAAAAAAATAAAAAAACTGTATTCCTGCTTAAAATTACCTTGTTTTTCATCGTGAAGATATGGGTATCAGTGGAATTCATTTATCCATGGTAAATCCGCAAATAAAATTATCAATAATGATGGCTACATATACACATTATATAAAAAAAAAAGAAAAAGAAATAATATTAGTGTCGTTGCCAAACACAAACAATAATTGATTAAATGTTATTATATATAAAATGTTAAATGTAAGAAAGTACTTAGTTCTTGATTTTTTTTAACTGATCGCATGCTCATGATTGACTTGAGTTGAAGATAAACTTATAATGTACTCCTAAGCTTTGTATAAGTATGCATATGCTGTAAAATAGAAATTTAAAGAATACAAAAGATTTTATAATAACATTAGTACATTACAAATTTTTATTGCCACTATGGTACTGTATTATCAAATTCAGAAATCATGGTTGAGAAAAATTGAGACTTTAGATATTCAACTTTCTTTAGTTATGGCCTCTTGGCACTCATTGATGAAGGACCTACTATTCTGCAGGATAATGGGCTAGTCTGCCTCTAAATATACCTTTTTATTCTTAAACATAACCATAAAATTAAATGTACCAAGACACCAAGTAAATACTTTTTTAGCTGATACTTGGATAAATTCTTAGAATATTAGTTTTTAGTGATACAATTCATTTAATTTATATTTTTATACCTTAATTATTTAACATTTAAGTTAATTCTTGTTTATTTTTTAAACTTAAATTATAAATTTAGAGGTTTGTAGTTAAATTTATGCAATAGTTTCATATTTAAAATAAATTACATGTAACCTAATCTAATCAATTTTATGTATAATAATATAGGTGAAGCAAAAGTTAAAGATGGAACTGCTGGAGTACATTTGACTATGGCTAGAGAAGGAAGACCTAGTGGTGAAGCATATGTTGAAATGGAATCCGAAGAAGATCTTAAGGCTGCTCTTAAAAAAGATCGAGAGCATATGGGCAATCGTTACATTGAAGGTTAGACTTAATTATATTTAATAATAATTTAGTAATTAGTTTTACCGATTGATATTGTATTTATAAAATATGGCTTATACTTTATTTATCAAATTAAATAGTAGAACCCTCAATTGAAGATAAAGAAGAAAGGTTTCTTTATGAAAAATACACATTTTAGTTCATAAATTAATAGCTCATTAGTAAGCTTTGTGAATTAATAAAAAAACTAATTTTGTTTCTCATATAACATTATCTTCAAGCAGAAACTTATTTTCGTTTCATTCACTCGGATCCCACCACTAGATTAAATTAGTTTTTGTTATTAGTATTTGTTTATTTTATTTCTTACATTCAACAACTACTAAAAGTTATTTTTCATTGTCTATCTTAGCAAAATATAACTTGGGTGGTTGTTGGAATAATTAAGAGTATACAACTTAGCATACCTACCACACCTATTGCTACTGCAGCTTAAAGTTACTCTCTTATGAGGCAGTATATTTTGAAAAACTGGTTATTTTCATTATCTTATTGATTTTTTTCAGTTTTTCTCAATTAATAGACAATGATTGGGATTTTTCTTTTCTCATAATACTTACTTGATTGAATTAGACATTTTAAACACTAACAATTATAGATAAATAATTTTTTTATAACTATGTTACACACAAAAAAAAAAGTTAGTCAATATTTACTGTCCATGGACTAAGTTATACAGGACTGGAATCGATATGACTGGAGGGTTGTAGTGAGTTGGTTCTCAAATGTTTATAATAGTACAGTTGTTGTAACTAGCGCATTCTGGTTGAATTTATTGGTAACATATTGAAATAAATTTATTTTTAGTAACTTTTTATATTTTATTCACTTTGCATCATCCATTGTCCATAACATTGGTTACGTTAATTTTCATCATTTATTTTTAAAATGCTTCGTCAACGTTGGTAATTTTGTGTTCAAGTTTTAAAAGTAAACCTGTTCAATTTTTTAAAGTTTGAGACTGATAATTGTTCTTGGAATCAAATTGTTAGAAAAGTAAATGGTAGTTCAAATCGTAAGGTAGTTTATATCTTTGCTGAATATTTTTCTAATGAAGATTTGATAACGATTTATAGTAGACCTAATGACATGGAAAAAGTAAAATCAAGCATTTTACATAATATTTTAATAATATTATGTTTAAATAAATATTATACTTCTATAATAATTAACTTCCAATAGGTTAAAAGACATTTGGTTGGGTTAAGGAAGAGAGCTATTCCATCAATATTTAATACACCAATTGACATAACTGAAAATGTTATAATGCTATAACTTCTGATTTATTAGACACAACAGGACAGAGTACATTAATTACTGAGTACTGAGCTATTTAAAAAACAGTTGTTTGGTGAACATGTGTATTAACAAATATGTTCTATTTTTAAACTCTCAATACAAGTCGAATTCAAAAAAATTTGAAAATTTGTTGCAAAATTAGTTAATACTTATTGTTTATTTATAGAAAATGTTGATTATTATTTAATTTTTAAGATAAATAGTGCTAGGTAAATTTTTACTTTTAGAACAGTGGTTCTCAACTTTTTTTGGTTTACGGTATACTATTTTACATCACAATTTTTCACGCACTTGACAACCACAACAATTTCGGCAACTTCACCAAAAATACTGTTTTCATTATTTAATAATATTTCTCGCGGCACACCAGTTGACAACCACTGTTCTAGAAACATACTTTGAAGATCACCGTTAAGGTTTTCGATTATAGTCCTATGTATCATACCCCTTGTAACTGTAATATTGATAAATGAAATTTAATTTTGACTGTGAGTTTTAAAAATGTATTTTAAAACTAAACAATGTGTAAATTTTTATTTTATAGTATTTCGATCAAAACGTTCAGAAATGGAATGGGTTATTAAAAAAACTGGTTCCACACTTGACAGTGTACTAGATGATAATTGTGTTCGCTTAAGAGGTCTTCCTTTTGGGTCTACTAAGGATGATATTGTACAATTTTTCCAAGGTATACTTTTCTATTTAATTTTGTAACATATTGATTGAATTTTATTTTTTTCTCTTGCTAATTTATGGGTTACTTATAAATTTGCTTTGTCTTGGTGATTCAATAAGATTTATATTTAAAATTAGTTTTGTGATATTTGTTTAACAGTTTTTTTTTATTTCTAACTGCAATTTCACTAGGTAAAGCTTTTAATTTATTTAAAATATAATACATTTGAGTGGTGTTACACCAAATAATTTTTTATTTTGTATAGATTTAACCAATTGACTATGCTCTTCTAAGTATAAAATAGTGTTAACCAATAACCTATTTGACCATAGTTAACCATTAATAGGTTACCATTTTAAAGTAGTTGTATTGGTTGGAGTTAAAAGTAGTAACTAGCAACATTTTCCCAAAGTGTAAGTTTATAGACAATTAAAAATGAGTAGGTATTAATTGTTCTAATTTGTAAATATCACAAGTTTAAATAATAACAATCTAATGATCTTAATGAATTGCCTTGTCTTCAAATTTTTAAAATGTTCAAATTTAATAATATTTACCTTTTGTTAATTGAACTTTTTGTGTTTTTGGTTGTGCTAATGATTGGGTTATCTATGATTGGTTGTATTGTGGGCAACAGGGTTGGAGATGACATCAGACGGTATAACCATAGCAACCGACTTCACGGGGCGGAGTACGGGGGAAGCTTTTGTACAATTTGTAGACAGAGAGAATGCAGAGAAAGCTCTGCAGAAACACAAGGAGAAAATAGGACACAGGTGGGGTGTCTTCCTTTATTAATTATCCCGGTGAAAAATTGGCGGGTAATATAATCACATGTAGTTAAACAAAGGGAGGCCGGGAGGGTAATCCTTCGCTCCTCCTTATTTGTGGTTTGTTTTTTATTTTTTATTTTTTTATTATTATTAAATTAAATCTTAATTATTTCTACTATAAGTTACTCATAGGTATCTTAATAATTGTATTTAATATTTTAAATCATAATACCTTATAAATTACTCATGTTTTTATGATTCTTTAGATATATTGAGATATTCCGCAGTAGTTTAGCGGAAATTCGAAATCAAGCACTGCAAAGAAGACCTAGACAAACTCCATATGACCGAATGGATCGTTTTGCTAGTAGCGGTGGCAGTGGCGGTAGCGGACGATACTTTGATATGCCCATGAGGACTGGACGTAATATGAAGTCATTTGGAAATAATGGTTATGATAATGGTGGTGATCCATGGAGTAGTGGTAGAAGTATGGGTGGACCAAGAGGAGGTGGTGGTGGCCAAGGTATGATGGGCAGTAGTAGTGGAGGTGGCGGAGGAGGCGGATGGAATAGCAATAACTGGAATGCTCCACCTAGTAGACCATTATATGTTGTACATATGAGAGGATTGCCTTTTAAAGCAAATGAGGATGATATTGCTACAGTAAGTATATTTATATTTTTTTTTTACTATATATACATTTTTTTGCATATTATATTTTGTTAAATATTTTTAGTTTTTTGAACCATTGGAACCTGTTGATATACGCATTCTTTTCAATAATAATAATCGACCATCTGGAGAAGCAAATGTTGAATTTGGTAACAAAGAAGATGCAATGAGAGCTATGTCAAAAGTAAAATTATCTTTGTTATTAATTATTAATAATTTGTAATTAATAATGAAAATTATGCAATTTGAATTTATAGGATAAGACATACATGCAACACAGATACATTGAACTATTTATGGATGGACCTGTAGGAGGTGGTCCAGGTTCTGGTGGTAATAACTTTAGTATGGATGACATGGGACCACCAAATTCAGGCAACGGTGGAAACTTTGGCGGATTTGGAAACAATTCATTTGGCGGAAATAGTAGTGGTGGTGGCGGAGGAAATTCTTTTGGAAACAACTCATTTTCTCGGCGTAATGATAACTCTGGTCCTCCTAATTCATTTTTTTCAAATAATATGGGTGGAGGTGGATATCCAAGACCTTCTGGACCAAGAAATATGTCAGGACCTGGCCCCAAATTCAATCCTTTTTAAAACTGATGATAAATATTATTAAAATTAATTGTTTGACTTTAAAGTATTATCATATGTTTGCGGCAGATTGATATTTTTTTTTATTTCTTTAACTAATAATATAAATATGATTATGTTCTTTATATCTAAGTACTAACTCATGTTAGTTTTACCATTGAAGTGTTATTTAATTTTGACTACCTAATTTATGGTGTATTCACATAGAATGATTTTGTAATATAATTAATTTTGAAAAATATGAGGACACATTTAATTTGTCACAACATTTTAGGGCATATGTTGTAACATAAGTTTCCTATTCTAGTATAAGGTAATTTTATGTTGTTTAATCTAAAAACTAAATTACTTGAAATGAAAATTGCTAGGAAACTTTATTTTAATGTTAATAAAGACAAATTTTTTTTTAAATACATTGCAACTCGTGTTTTTCATAACAACTATTTTTTAATGTATACGTTAAGGAAACAATTTTATATTAATTAATATTAGTATTTGTAATAAAGCTTCTTAAAAATAAATGATAACATTTTTTAAGTGTCTAGTTTATAATTCACAAAACTCTACTAATTGAAGATAAACGTATTAAAAAATGCAATGTTTATATAAGATACACCCTTATCTAGAATCTTGATTAAAACAAATTCTTTATAAGAAGCGTATGAGGATTGCATTTGTAAAATTGTAAAATTGTGATTAAATGATTTTATTGATAAAACTAGAATACCCCTACAGGACAGGTGTAGATTGGCTCACTGGGACCTCTTAATCCTGCTCCTTTCCATTACAGTATTGTACATTTTTTAAATAATTAATGCCCAAGTGCTGTCTCATTTAATATTTTTTTTTGTCTATCCGTCCCTGAACTTGCACACCACTGCTTGATGTTAAATTATGTTCTGCAACCCTACAATGGTACAATTTGATCATGTTTTTTTGGGAGGGGGGATGAATTGTTTTAACATTTTACCTATTCGTTGATCTGTAATAAAAAAATTTTTGACTGCTCGATAGTTTTATTAATGTATCACACTATCACATTAAGGACCGTTCTTACAATGTTTCTCTTAGTGCCTGATAACACTAACCGGAAGAATTTATCATGAATTATATGATAGACTTCTACCGGTTAGTCTTAACCGGACATAGTAAGAATGGCTCTAAAATATAGAACTGTATAGGTATATTTGTGCAACCCTGCAATAGTGATTTCTATACGTATTTACTACTAAACAGTTATTTATGTACAGCCAGCATAGGGGATTTAAGATTTTTTGTATGATTTCTAAAAAATATAAACTATATTATGTTAAAGGTGGCCAACATGAACGTGTTCGTTAACCACATGGACAAAATATAATTATGCCAAGTCCCAAAATAAATAAATTGAATTGCGGAAAAATAACCACGGAAAAAAAACCCTAACTAAAAAACACACGCCGGAAAAAAATCCCCAAAAAATATATTATACATAATATATTTACATTTATTTATAGATACATATTTTAAATAATATTCACAGTAGTAAAATATAATACTTTATTAAATTATTGTACATACATACATACTTTTTAGCAATTCAATTAAATTTTATATTGTTTTAACTTAGCTTTTTATTTTTAATTATCATTATTATACAGTTAAGTTAATTTTAATTTTTTATGTATAGATATAGCCTACAAGTTATTATTATAATTAACCTTATAATTCAACAATTTACTATTGTATAAAACTAGTATTAGTAGTACTAATAGTATTAACTATTGATTGCTATCGTTTTGACACCATTTTATTAATGTCTCAAATGAAACAAATGTAATCAATGATTATTAATTAACCCTTAATAAATGTTGATTTTGCTTAAATAAGTTTAACTTTTTTTTTATAGACTACTTATCGAAAGTTATTTTTTTAAATTAACAATTTATTATTATTATATTATTTAATTATTAGACTATGCGATCTCTCGTATTATAATTATTAGTTATTATTACGTTACCACAAACGAGAATATTTTGTATTTTTAAAATTTTGTAAAAATCAAAAAAAAAAAAAATCCGTAAAAGTGAGATACGACCTTTTTCGTTGGGGCAGTCGCTATGTTCTATTAAATAATTATATGATGAAATTATTTTAAAAATATATTATATGATTGTAAATCCATTGTATAATTAACAATAAACCACAGTTTATAAAATATTTCATAATATAAGATTACAATGATAGCACTTTTTTTTCCGGCGTGTGTTTTTTAATTTGGGTTTTTTTCCGTGGTCATTTTCCGTCTCCCAGTGTAATTATATTATAATATAATATGGTATCGCGGTATGGAGGTGCCGTAAAAATGTCAGGAACAAGAGAGCAAGTTAAAATAAAAAAGAAAACATTGAAATTTCCTAACACTTTAATGATCATCACAAAATACTATATACATACAGACAAAACAACTATACATCATTTTAATTGTCTTTGTCGTTCGTTGTTGATGATGGTAGTCTAAAACCAATCATATCCGCCGTTTCTTGAACGGTTTTTTCCCGTCTCTGATGCTTGTTGCTGAGTTCGCGGCATATACGCTGCGATCGTATGTATTGCAAGTATGTATCAGCAACCCACAGCATCTCGTCGGGACCGCGACAGTATTGCGCCGGGGTGACTTGATTTGATCGGTATTCGGACAGTATTAACCTCATTAGAGGACGTTCGAGCAACTTACTGTCGGATGTGACGTGCCGGAATTCACGGGTCAGCGATCGTAGGAGGGCAAGTGACGTTTTTCCAAACATCTCAAATGCCTTTGATGAGCGTTCTCTAAACACCAAGAACGGTTACATTCAAAACATAAATGCAAAAAAAACCAAATGTCATGGGCGATTACTTAGTTAATAGTTGTTAATTGTTATATATTTGTTAAAGAAAAATGTTGTTATTTTTATCAGTTATTTCTATTATCTTAGTTTAAGACCGGTATGTCAACAACTGTGATTTTAAAACCTTCGTCGTCGCTCATCGCCCAAATGTGTTAATCCCGGGTCAGACTCAGTCTGTGTGACGTATAGAAAAATAAATGACGTCACTAACTTCACATCGTGTTTTCCTAAAGAAAAGCCACATAGTGGCACACGATTGGCCGGTCTCGTGTTCGTGTAGCGTTCCCATTGGTCTGCGTTAAGATTTATAAGTCATAACTCTGCGATATGTCTCTGTATTACGGTTGTTTTTTCCAGTTTCTCGTCTCTAGTGCACGGTGCACGTCATTCGATACCCGATAGTTCACTGACATTCGAGAGCAGTTCAGGTGTCGTGGTGTTTGTGTAACAGTCGGTTTTCGTTTTTACACGTTGACCCAAAGTCGCGTCAAAATGTCGAAACCGAAGTATTTAATACTTGTGGTTTTAGCCTTGGCGTTTTCGCCAATAGCAGGTATGTTCCATTCGGACTTTTTTCATTTTTACTAATAATATAATATACATCGGTTAAGTTTTAGACGATTTATTTTTGATAATTTATAAACTTTTTTTATTTTTAAAATTTAGAGCGGTGTGTAGCTGAAGACCTAGAAGGTGAGGGTGAAATACTCAGCGAGTTTACAGTTGATACAACCGTTGAAGGAGTCAGCAAAGAAGGAGCAGTTACTGGTAAATTTTAAATATTAAATATTTATATTTTATGTTTTTTATGTAGAAGTATGTGCCGTAGATATTTAACTAAAGAATTGAAACTAAATGATTAGTTATTCTAAATTAATATAGGTAGGTTAATTTGCTACATTATCAAAGTATATTTTAAATCAATGATTTTTTCAACTGATATAATTCAATAAAATATCCAAAGATTAGCCTCACTAAACCAAATCTATAAAATTATAAGAAATTTAAAAATGTTAAAATCTGGAAGTAGTATCAATAGATGCTTCTTCCCATGTATTGTCTAGCCTAGTTAAAAAAAAAAATGTCAACTACTTATTGTAGGTACCTACTATATTTGTGTACAAATTTTATTTTTTTTTTCTGTAGGTATTTCTAATAAAATATAACTATCTAGGTAGCTTCCTTATGGAGTTAATTGATACATTATTTTTCAACATTCATTTATTTATTATTATTTTTTTTTTTTAATGTAATTATTTAGTTAACATTAAAATAAATATTGTTAATTCAACTATGGTCAAATTCTTGTTCTAACTAAAAAAAAAGTAAAAAATAGATATTTCTTATCTGTTATGTAAGTAGATAGATATATTTTTGTAAATTACACGTTTGTTTTATATTTTGATTTATAATTAGATAATATATAATAATGAAAAAATAAATATAAAGTTAGTTTAAAAAATATATTATTAACTAATGTAATAATAATTATTATAACTAATATTTCATGACTAAAATACCTCATTATTTTTTTTTTTTAACTAACAGATGTCCTAATAAAAAATTTTGTAAAAAATAAATTTAAATTAAACTATTATATAAAAGTATTATAAGTTTAATATTTTTAATCCAACTAATATTTTATTGTGAAATATTACAGATGATAAGGCAGCTATAGTTGCAGAAGAACGAATAAAGTTAGATGGTTTAAATGCTGCACAATTACGGGAACTAAAAGAACAAGCAGAGAAATTTACTTTCCAAGCTGAAGTTAATCGAATGATGAAACTTATTATTAACTCATTATATAGAAATAAAGAAGTAATTATTATTTTTATTTTTTTTGGTAGATACAAAATAATATTTAATTGTTATTTTTAGATTTATTTAAGAGAACTTATTTCAAATGCTTCAGATGCTTTAGATAAAATAAGATTATTGGCATTGTCTAATAGTAATCTTTTGGATGCAACTAATGAACTTTCTATCAGAATTAAGGTAATGTATAATGTCGATTATTTTTAATATGATTTTTTGAGTTAAAAGTTAATATCTATATGAACACTAATGATTTATATGTTAAATTTATTTATTCAACTTTTATTGATTTGATTTTTTAATCATAGATTATGATTTAATCATCTAATAAAAATAATACTTTTACTCTTTTTATACAATTGTAAAATTAACAAATGTTCTTAAAATATTTAAATATGATGATTTTTAACCTTTATCTATTTATTTATTTATTTTGTGTTATTGAGTTTCTAGTTTTGAAAAAGTTACTTCCCTTATTTACTGGTATATCAAATGAAATTATATTAAAATTTATTTTGTTCCCATTAATTGTTATTTATTTCTAATAAATTGAACAATAAATACATTATGTTTCATTGAAGTTTCAAGTTCATTTTATATTTTTAGTTTACATTTATAAGTTTTTAATAATTACATTTGTAAATTAGGTGAACAAAGAGTCTGGAATGTTGCATATAACTGATACTGGAATTGGTATGACTCGTGAGGATTTAGTAAGAAATCTGGGCACCATAGCCAAGTCTGGTACTGCTGAGTTTTTAAGTAATTTGAACTCTGGAGAAGGTCAAGATAAGAATATGAATGACATGATTGGACAATTTGGTGTTGGATTTTATTCAGCTTTTCTTGTTGCTGACAAAGTTTTGGTCACCACTAAGCACAATGATGATAAACAATATATATGGGAATCAGATGCCAACAGTTTTTCTATTGTTGAAGACCCTAGAGGACCAACACTTAAAAGAGGGACACAAATAAGGTTTGTTTTTAATATTTAAAGATTCTATTAATTGCAATTTTAATTTTTTTTTATTTTTTTTTAGTTTACAACTGAAAGAGGAAGCTATTGATAATTTAGAAATAGATACTCTAAGAAATTTAGTCAAAAAATACTCTCAATTTATCAATTTTCCTATTTATTTATGGTCAAGCAAAACTGAAACCGTAGAAGAACCAATAGAAGAAGATGAGCCAGTAGAGAAAGAAGAGAAATCAGAAGAAGATGATGCAGCAGTAGAAGATGCTAAAGAAGAAACACCAAAAACCAAAAAAGTAGACAAGACTGTTTGGGATTGGGAAATTCTTAATAACCATAAACCTATATGGACAAGAAAACCTGACGATGTAGAAACAAATGAATATAATGAATTTTATAAAGCATTAACTAAAGATACAAAAGATCCATTGAGTTATACACATTTTAATGCTGAAGGTGAAGTATCATTTAAATCCTTACTTTATGTTCCATCTGCACAACCGTCAGATACTTTTAACAAATATGGCACAGTAACGGACAACATTAAGCTTTATGTTAGAAGAGTATTTATAACAGATGAATTTAACGATTTATTGCCAAAATACTTAAGTTTCCTTCAAGGAATTGTAGATTCAGATGATTTACCACTGAATGTTTCACGTGAAGTTTTACAACAACATAAATTACTTAAAATCATCAAAAAAAAACTTATTCGTAAAGCTTTAGATATGCTTAAAAAATTGGATGCTGAATCATACAAGAAATTCTGGGCTGAATATTCTACTAAGTAAGTAAACAATTTTATTATTTTAATAAAATAAAATAATTTTAAATAAGAACTTTTTTAATTTTCTTCAATTCTATAGCATAAAATTGGGTATTATTGAAGATCCATCTAATAGAGCTCGTCTTGCCAAGTTGTTGCGATTCCAATCATCTGTTGAAGAAACTCCTACATCATTAGCAGATTATGTAAAACGTATGAGTGAAAAACAAGAACATATCTATTACATTGCTGGTTCTAGTAAAGCAGAACTCGAACGTTCTCCTTTCGTTGAGGGAATTATTCGTAAAGGATATGAAGTTCTGTATCTAATTGAAGCTGTAGATGAATACACATTGTCAGCTATTCCAGAGTTTGAAGGTAAAAAGTTCCAAAATGTGGCTAAAGAGGGTGTGTCTCTTTCTGAAAATAAAGAAAAAGCAGAAGAATTGAAAGTTCAATTTGAACCACTTACAAAATGGTTTGGTGAAAATGCTCTTAAAGATCAAGTAAGTTAAGATATAATATATCTATTGTATTGTCTAATATTATATTAATGGTAATGTTTAGATTTCAAAAGCAGTTGTATCAGATCGTTTGGCTGAATCCCCATGTGCTCTTGTTGCTGGAATGTTTGGTTGGACTGGTAATATGGAAAGATTAGCCTTATCTAATGCTCACCAAAAAGCTGATGATCCCCAAAGAGAATTTTATTTAAAGCAACGTAAATCTCTTGAAATAAATCCTCGTCATCCTCTTATAAAGGATTTGTTACGAAGAGTGAAAGATGATCCTGATGACCAAAAAGCAAAAGATATTGCAGTTATGTTGTTTAGAACAGGTAATTTAATTTTTATCTGTGTTAGTTAAATATTTTTAAAACTGTTTTAGTTCACCAATAATAATAATAATAAATTGTATTTTTTTCTTTTTTTTTTTCTTAAAAAATTATTATATACCTATTCATTTTTATTGTTTAGCAACATTACGGTCAGGATTCATGCTCCAAGAATCTGCAGACTTTGCTGAAAGTGTTGAGGCTCTAATGAGACAATCATTAGGCATTCCATTAGATGAAAAAGTAAGTTATGATGATGAAGAATCTGTTGGTGATCAACAAGTTGAAGAAGAAGAGGAAGAAAAAGAAGAATCCCTAGAACATGATGAATTATAAAAGTGTTGGAAAATATATTTTAAAGATGAACTGTATCAGTTTATCTAATTATAAGTCTGATTTGCAACATTTCTGCATATTATTCAAATAAGTAATGTATTTATTATCATAAATTTACCAGTAGCACTTTAAATTTTATATGAATTTTTTCCTATGAATATTAAACCACATAATTATATTTTGTAACATTTTAAAAAATCTGAATAATATCTTTTTAGTGGGTTAATTATTATACTACATAAAATGTATTGTACAAATTATTTATTATAAAAATATTTGTTTGATTTATTAGAATAATTTTTTCATATAAAATTGTAATACAAAGTTGTTTTGAAAATTGTCTGCATTTGTAAATTTTTTTCTGAGATTGGAACATGTGTTATGCAACAGATAAATTTATTTATAAAAAAGTAAAATGAAGTTTTTATAAATCAATAACCTTTAAGGCAGTTAAACAGAAATTATAAACTTTAATTGAAAAGTATTATTAATATTTAAACAATGCTCATATTTTTAGATTTAAATTGTGTTGGTTCTCTCATGATAACATATATCATTTATATACCATTAATTTATTCATAATATGTTATGTGGACTATTTAAAATATAATGTATATATATTATATATATATAATTTACAAATTTTTATAAACTTTGGATTACATATAATTGTTGTATGTTATTTAATTACCTCGTATGTACATATTTTTACTTGTATCAGGTGATGGTGTTAAAATAATACTAATTTGTTATAAGTGTTAAAATTAAAAAATATAATTTTAGTCTTTCATATTCTAGTTAGGTTATTACAAAATACAAACACTTGAAAATTATTTTAAAGAATTTTATTATTATTTATCATTAACTAAAAATTAGTTATTCAATAATTTAATAACACATTAGAAACTAAATAGCATAATTTATTACAAATGTACAATCATTACAATTTGACTTTTATAGGTAGTGTTATTTTATTTATTATTATACAGACGCATTAAGTTATAATTATGTGTTAATCGTCAAATTACAAAATTAAATTATCAACCATACTATAAACATTGAAAAATTAAAATTAATAGTAATTAATAAACACTTGATACATTTTTGCTAAGAATTTCATAATTAATAATTATGTAGTTGATCTTTGTGCATTCTTTATTGTGAAGGGTCGGAACTTTTGGGTAATGGACAATAAGTGACTCTCCGAGAAGTACTATCGGACACCCAATTTGATGTTAGGTACCTAAGTCATAGCAAGAATTGTTTTGAAAACAAAAATTAAGATATACCCTTTAAGTATCTTAATTCGTAGTAATGGTAAACTGTTTAGCGATACAATTGACAATATTGTGATTGAATGGATTTCTCCTTATGCACAAATTGAATAACAAAATCAAATATCTTGCCAAGATTACCTAACCTAAATAAACTGATTTTGTTAGATCTTAGATAAATCTTGATAATCTTATTACTGCAATAATGTACTGTTGGAAGTGGATCAAGAATAATATTATGTTGATAACATTAATATTAATAATTCATTCACCTTCATCGGAAAGTTCAACTGATATTCTGAAGTCGTAGAGTCACAACTCACGAGTGACAACAGCAGCTGTCGTTCGGAAAAAAAATCGAGATAGTAAATGGAATTATTTAGTACGATCTGTACTGTATGGATTCTATTTATAGTAATTTTATAATGCAAGCGACAATAATATTTTACTTGTTATGATCATCGATTTTTTATATCAGTTCTGTGCTTTTACCTATACAAGTCACATAATGTAGAAAGTAAAAAATAATAAAATATTTGAATTCAAAAACTGATGGATAGTTACGATTTAGAAATTAGAAAAGTAGTGGCGGGTAAGTATATGGGTTTTATCAAATATTGTTTTTCTTCCACGCGGACAAGTCGTTTTATTCCCGGCATTTGCGCGTGCGCAATTACCATTTCAGTAATTCACATTAATCGACATTCGGGTATTCGACTAGCCGCCTCTGGCCCATTCGTTAATGTTATGTAGCATTTATTATTATTATTTTTTATTAATATTATCGTTGTATTTAGTTCCAATTTTATCATTCGTTTTTTCTGTTATGTGTTAATAAGTTTAGTTCGTACTTTTTTGTATCAATTTATTAAGTGTGTTATGGTTTCACTCGATCGCCGTATTTGATCACTTCTTGCTTCTCTGCAATAATTATTGAAATATCGCAGGTAAGATTATTATTAATAAACGAATACTTGTTAATCGCCGGTCTACGAAGAAGCCATCTTGTGGTACCGATTTGTAATTTATTAATAACACTGCTCCCAATCCCATAATTCTTATCTTACAATATTTTTGTACTTATTTATTCAATACTTTTGTGAAAAAATCGATTTATAAAGGTTCAGAATTAATTTATTTCTGTATCTGAACTTTGAAGCCCTAATCGATTCTAACTACCTTATTATAGAATTTAATATAAATACATTTTCTATATTATGATTAAATTTTTTTATTATTAATTGATTTTTAATCTGAACAATCTGTGATTTTGCAAACATTTGATATGGTTTTTTCAGTTTTTATTTTCTAGAGAAATGGTATGTTATGTACATTTTTTAATAATGTCATTAATGTTAGAAATGTTTTTTCCTTAAATTTATTTATTTAATCGAATTTTCAACTATGGATGGATAATGATAAATAAAATGATAAAATCTTTTACCTACCTATGGGTAGGTATTTATTTAATTTTAATCATTATAAGATAATATTAAATAGTATATTCTGTGACTAGTACTTTCAGGTTGAATTTTTCAATATTTTATGTACATATTGGTACTTTTGAGTATGTCACTAAAACAAATATTAGTGAATCCATTTAACTTCATTGTTTAGTATATAATATGTACCTATGTTAAATAATTGTTAATATTTTATAAAATTTAAAATACCTACTCATTAAGTACTTGCTTTGAAATAAAAAAAATAAAAATAAAAAATACCATGTGAACCCCAGATATTCTATTGAAATTTGATGATTCTTAAATACATAGTTCCAAAAATGTAGACACTGAAAATATAATCTATAATAAAGGTTAAGTGTAATACATAAATTCTATTGTCAATATATAATAGAAGAATAAATTGTATCATAACTTAAGATTTAATTTGAAATTTTTCAATAATATGTATTTACAATAAATAATTCATAATCTACTATTCTATAATATCTAGGTATAATCATTTTCATAAAATTAAGTGTTCTATATAATATAAGTATACTATTATATTTTCAATAAACCTATATATTTTTAATTTATTCAAATTTAACTATTCATAAAAGGTATTTTATTTTTGACTTATTATATTTTGCAGTTTGTTGAAAATTCCCTTTTTATTTTATTTATTTAAAATGCATGGATATTTTTATGTACAATATACTATATATTATGTTCCCTTAACTGTTTTTCTTTTCTCCTTTGGTTCTCATAAATATCTATACTTAATATATGCAGACAGAAATGATAAACAACTGTATTTATAAAACACATTACTGCATAGTATTGTATTTACAGAACATGAAACAATTCTATGTAGTAGCACCTCTTTAATATAATCTATATATTTATACCCAGTTCTCTATTAGTTAACACTTCAATTATTTAGAAATTACTGATTGCTTTGTAGAATTGATTTTGTTAATGTTCACTAAGTCATCAAGGGGTATTTATAGAATTTAAAATTCTAACCTCATTTGCAGTTCAGTTTTTTATATAATTTTACTTTTGATATTGATGCAAAGATTTTGAATTTAAGAAGTTATCTTCGAATTATCTATGGTTTTTTTACATCAGTAATGTCTAGTGTTCAAGGGACTATTACGTTGTCGTTGGAGTTAATTTTCATATTAAGACCTCTGTTATTTTGTGAGAATTTGTCAAATGCAAAGATTGTTTTTTAAAATAATTCTATATTTTACTTATTCATGTAACTATTTTTATAATATTATTAGTTAAATTTAATAATTGTTTTATAAATAAAATAAAATAATTAATAATATTAATATTATTTTATTATTAATAAAAATTGATCTTAATAAAGGATAATTAGTGATTAAAAAAAAAAAAAATACCTGAATAAATTTTATTTTCTAGATAAGTAATAATGGGTGTTGACAAGCTTTTGGAATACCTTGACAGTGGTAAAATAGAAGGTAGTTGTGTCAATGTCAATCTTACTCAACTAGGACATACAGTGTCCCAACAACTTGCTAAGAAAATGGTTGTTAGGAAAGTTCACCAAAATTTAAGTCAAATTCAAGTATCCAAAGCTCAATTTTGTTTATTGGTAGATGCAGAGAGTTGCCTAGATCGTTTATATGGAGGGTATTATTCAGGTAAGGATTTTCAAACAAATTTAATAACAAAATATTATAGGTAGTAAAGTTTATAGTAAAATATTTAAAATTATATTATGTTTAGATTGGGTTTGTGGTGGACAATGGAACCGAATGGTATCATTTTTAACAAATTTTGTCAATAGTTTAAGACAGTCAAATGTTCATGTTGTGGTATTCTTTAATGGTGCTTTTGAAGATGAACGCTTTATTGAATGGGTTCAAAAACAAGAAGAGACTCGTAACAGGGCTAATGCTGTAAGTTATAAATTAAATAATTTTTGTTTCTATTAATGCTATTTTAATGTAATATTCTAGGTGTTACGACATATTGCTGCTAAAGGAACACCGCCACCTAAGGTATGGTGGATTCCGCCTGTTGGTCTACGAACAGCTGTAAAGCTCTACTTTCATCATTTGAAAATTCCAGTTGTTTGCTCGGTTAAAGACCACCATTTAGAGTTTATTAAGTATTGTAAACAATATAAATTTCATGGTTTGATGGCTGATGATGCTGAATACTTAGCATTTGATCCACCGCGGTTTTTCTCAGCTCATTCTCTTAAACTTACAATGCGACAAACATTAGAAGCCAAAGAATATATTGTCCCTCAGTTAATAGAAGATTTGAAATTGAGCAAGGATAAATTATGTGCTCTTCTCTCACTTTTAGGCAATTTTGTATTGCCTCAACCTGAACTTTATGATTATTATAAACGTTGTGGCATAAATCAAATAATATCTAAGGTATTTCTGTAAATTAAATTGTTTTATATTTTCTAAAAATACCATTTTATTTAGGTTTCAGGAGAAGAAGTTGTGAAAAAAATAGTAGATTCACTTCAAAATTTACCTCCTATTAACAACAATTTAGATGAAATTGCAGCTCATATACTTGGACATAAAGATGATAAACGAGTGCCTAAGTTAAAAAAAAGTATTCAATATTATTTAGACGGTACCAAAGATAATGCTATTAAAAACAAAATTAAAAGCCCAGAAAAGAATAAAAATAATATTAAAGGTAAAAATTATTCGTTAGAATCACCAGCTGGAGTAAATGATTTTAAACAATTGGGATCTGAAACCCTCAATTTGCAGGTAATTTCTTTCAATTTATTAACATTGTACTATTTATTCTTTTATTTTAACATAAGTATGTTTTGGTTTATTTTTTTTATATATATTGAAGTGATTGATTGTACAAATTTTATATTTTTTAAGGAAAAATTATTATTAAATGATAATTCTGAATCTGGTTCAAATTCTTTTAATATAAACGCTCAAACATCTCCATTAAACCAGTTGTCTCCAAATAAATCTATTGAATTTCATGTTCCCGAAGTTTCTATTGATGTAGTGAATACAGCATACGAAAGGCATACATCTGGTCTGATGTCCACTTATTTATACCATATCTTAACAAAGGTTATTATTTGAACTAGTTTAAATCATATTTTAACTACTATAATTGTTATTTCTGTTGTTTTTATTTATTTAGGCAGAAATAAAACTACCTGTTGTGTTAGAAGATGAAATAAATCACGAAATTCCAAACATACATTTATTTTATAGACAAGCTCGTCAAATGGTGTATGGTATTTTGTTTAATCTTCATCATGCTCACTATTTAGCAAAATCAAATAGCAGTCAAAAAGGTATATTCTTAGATATTCGTTTTAGGAAATATATTAATGAATATTTAATATTCAAGGGTCTTTGACAATATTTCTTCAAGATTCAATAGGACTTCCCAATTTTTCCTCATTCTTTAAAATTAATATTAACATAGAAAATTTTACAATCATTTTTAATTGATGGTAAAACTAATAATAATGCAATAAAAAGTAAATAAATACAACTGTATAATTTTAAGTACATGAAAGTAATTAAACTATTCCAATCTTAATACATTGTACACAACAATATTTATATATTTTTATTAATGTTAAAATTTTTTAATAAAAGTTGGATAAACATTTTTATTGTTGAAGACTCTAAAATATTTTTATACTATATTTTAAACCTACATAACATTTTAAATAACTTATAATAATTGAATTTAATTATATTTTTAATTTTTTTTAGTTGAGTTACCAGTAATGCAAGTACGTGAATGGATTAGAGACAAAACAAATATGTATAAACATTACCATTTAGTAAAGGCTGAACCTTTAGGGTGGGGTGTTCCTACTGTTCATAGACTTTGGTTTGGGTAGGTTTAATTTCTTAAGTTTTACAATAAAGTTAATAACATTTACTTTTAAATATTTTTTTAGAACAACTCCTGAAGATAATATAAGACGTTTGAGAGCGTTTCTTTCTTGTATGCGTTCAGATACTCCTCTTATGTACAACACAGACTATGTTCCTCAGCATACATTAATCATTGCATGTGTTCTTAGATACATAATGACTTTTACAGAAGTGCCTATTCTTCAAAAATTTGAACTAGATGCACTTATCATCACAGCTGTTGCACCTGAATTATCAAAAAATGAAAACACCCAAGAGTTACAAGTTAGTTTAATAGTTTTTTAAAGAAATTTATAAAAACATAATATGTACATCCATTCAAATTATTGATAATTGTTAATTGTTTCTAAATTGTCATTAAAAATTTGTTATTAAAATAATAAAATATCATTATAATGTTTTCATAATTAATTTAATTTTGCTTGCTAATTTATAATTTTGTTATTATTCTTAGGGTACTGTTAGTGTGAGAGGTGTTCAATTAGCCACTCTATTAATGTGTGGTATTGAAACTGCCATGTTGGCAAATGATGCTTGTGGTGCACCATTACCATGGTTAATGACATGTCCATGGATGTATTTTGATGGAAGATTATTTCAATATCATTTGGCTAGAGCATCCACAGCAAATAAACTTGAAGATTTATGTGAAAATCATTTTTCTCTTACAATTAAGGTTGAAAAAATGAGACAGGCAATTTTAGAAGGGTTGGGTGAACGTTTTCAATCAATTTCACCATTCCAAGGATCATTTTTGGGTAATGATTTTTTTTCTTTAAAATTAAATAGATTTTCACCTTAATTAAATACATAAATAGATACCATTTTCAATCAAAGAGGATTGATTCCACCTCAGATTATGAATACTAGCATAGTTCATACTAATATACCATTTCCACAACAAAGACTGGGACGATTGGTTAGTCAAAATCCTAATCGTTTTCGAGATATTCAACAAAATAGTCGACAAAGGAGTGTTATGAAACAGTCATCTGGTGGACAATTAGAAGTTGCTGGTGCTGTTGTTGGTATATGGGGAGCAAATTATAGTATGGCAGCTACTGGAAGTTCATACATTGGTCGTGGTAATATTCTTCCTGCTCAACATGTAAGGTTTAATATTTTTAGATTTTAAAACAATTAAATTAAGAAATTTTATTTTTAGGTTATGCCACCTGCTATTGGTAGTCCAAGTTCTTTATATCAACATGATCTCATACCAAGACCTGTGTTTAATACACGTAATTGTTCCAAACCTATTCGAGGCCGTAGTCAAGTTCTAAAAATACATGTAATATTAATTTTAAGATTATATGTTTGAACATTGATTATAATAACATTATTAAACATTTTGTCTACAGAATAATAAAAAAAAAAATACTCATAATATTGTAAAAAAAGATAATCATATCAAAAAGGTTCCTTCAAAAGGCCGCAGTGTGACGGCGGTTATTCCCAATCCGAGGTACCTATAGTGTTTTATTTATTATAATTTATTATAAACAATTATAAAGAATCAATTTTTAACCACATTTTGGTTTATTAACTTAAAAGTATAAATAGTTTATTAATTAAAAAAAAAAATAGTTATAATTTTTGAATACAAATACTCCATAAAGGTACTATTAATATATATATTTATATATTTCTTTTTAGTGAAACAATTTCAGCTTCAGAACTAACAGAAGAATCCAAATTATCAATATTAAATAAAGAAAATCAAAATATTAAAGCAAATGGGTACTTCAAATATATATTTTTTTTAGTGAATTTAAGTTAACTATACATTTTTTTCAGAATTGTTGAGAGCATTTTGCCTTTAGTAAATGGCAATTCATCAATTGAAGGACAATTAGGAGATGCAACATTAAAAGGTAGGTTGTATTATTATTTATTAGTAAAAAAAATTGTAAATACAGTATTTTTCATATTTTTCTAAGTACCTAATCAATAATATTTATATTTCTTAGAAAAATACTACATCTTATAACGTTTACTAGGTATAATTATTTCAACATTAATAATAACTTGATCTTAGATACTTATGTCTTAAACTTCTTATAAAATAATTTTCTTCTTTTGAGATTATGGAAGTACTGAACACCAAACAATATTTTTTGTATGTGGGACCCCCATAAAAATTTTCGTTTAAACAGTAAAGTAGACAAAACATGATAACAAACAGCAACTTCTACAATACAGCAAAACATTTTTATTTATTTAGATATCATAATGTCTTTATAATTCATGTGTGATATTATGTCAACTAAAGTCTGTTTTTCTGTGCATCTCCAAACGTTTCCTTGCCTTAGGAAAACTGGTTTTGATAGCAGGGTGATGCAGGAGGATGTGCAGATTGGCGGGTTCCCTCGCTGGACAGATAATAGATCTAGTATCTATAACCCTTGGATAGTTAGATATATAGAGATGTAAGCACTTCCTACCTTATATTATTAAAATGGTGGGTCGAAAAAAGTTCACTACTTGTCAATTACCACTGGAAGCACTGACTACCAAAGGGCTCAAACATAGGCGTGCACAGGTCTTCTTGGCAGGGGAGGCAATACCTTAGCTAAGGAGGTCCAGATTTCAAACCGCCACCCGGTTTGTAGGTATAATCTAAGATAGCGGTGAAACAAAAAATCTCGCAGGGGAGGCAGCCGCCTCCCCTGCCTCCCCGTGCGCACGCTTATGGGCTCAAACATACTTAAGTTTGTATGGTACATAATGTATTTTAGCATTTATTATTATAATAATAATTTGTATATTTAATAATTAAAAGGGCTATGGACTCCATGCTCTAATAAATAATAATTTTAATTTTAAAATAGAGTATATGCCATATGGTGTTTTTAATTCATAGATTTTAATAGTTTGGAAAACATTTAAATACTAAATAAGTATAATCCCTAAGTTTCAAACCATTTTTCTACAAAACGAATAGGTTGTGTAGGTTCTTAAATTAATAACAGGACTGCAAAAAAGTACACCAAAATAAATATTTGATAACTGTTATTAATGTTATTATACACATACATTTGATAGACATTTTAGTAAAGTAATATTATGGTATTTTCAATTTGCCATTTTTAAAATGATTACATGTTTTACAAAAATAAACGTGTTATGTTAAGCAGAAGTATCATATCAAGAAATCAATAACCATTACTTTAATTAATATTTAATATGACTATGGTTATAATAAATAGTAATTTTTAATATAAATAGAGGCAGTATGTTAAAAAAATCATTATTCCCTAAAAAAAATTAGATAATTATCAACAGTTGTATAATTGAAGATTAATTTATGTTAATAATTGATATATTTTATTTTTATGCCTTTACAAGCATTCTAAATCGTATGTTCATATAGAAATATGAAAATTATGGGTCCTCATTGGGTAGTCAATGCTCGCAGTGGCAATTACAACTGGTATACATTTTTAAAATAAATGGTTTTGATAGCTACATCATTAAAGAACATAATATCATGGAATATACTTATGGTATAAGGGTGATTAGGCTAACTGATCGTTTTTGTTCAAAATCGTTATTTGTGTACTTTAAATCTATCATTAAAATGAAATTAAATACCTCCACATAGTGAGTGACCCACTTGACAACTTTTATTCAGCATATGTGTATAATGACCCTAAATTATTAGTTGACAACTCCCTAGTTGAAAAATAATACAGAAATTGTTTAAGAATAACAATTTATATTGCTAATGTTACATTAAATTGTAAATAAGCTTGACATCATTTTTGTATAAAATTGATAAAAATTTAGAACATTGTTTTTATTTTGTAAAATTATAAATTATAATATATTAAGCATAAATGTATAGTATGTACTTCATTTTAGAAAATGGCATGTCAAATTCTCAACCTGGAGATACTCCATCTAAAATCATACAAAAGCCGTCCAAAGTGGAGGCTGAAAACTGATTAAATAAAGCGTAAGTATAAAATAATTATATATATTTTTTTTTATTATTATTTAATACTATTATATATATTTAGAGATATTTAAAATACGCCGACGCCTTGTAAGTATAAACTAATAACTTATAAGTATCAACTCAAGTTTTTTTTTACTTTGTAAATAATGGCCAACGAAAGATGATGTTGAAAAATGTGAAGAATGGCGCTAAATGTTAGTCATTATTATTAATTTTTACGTATTGTTTTTATGTAGTTTTTATTCTTTATTTTTGTAAATTATTTGCGAAACATTGTGTTATCTGAAGGCGCCCACGGATTATATTACATTATCCGATATGTGAACATCGAAAGACTGATATTTAAAGTGTTGCAACAAACATATCATTGTCTGGTAATTGTTTGTGCAGCCATGGTGATAATAATTAGATTTTAACGTTATTATATTTTTAAATCAAATGAAAAAAATAATATGAATCGTTATCCTTTGACTGCTGTTCAAAAGTATTATTGTCGCGGTGATTGTTTTTAATCATATTTTTGTAATTTGTTAACCCAGATACTTTTATAATTTCATAATACATATATGATTTTTAATTGCATTTACAAGCAGGTATATGCCTATTAAATATCAGACAATTATAAAAATAAGGGCCGCCAAAAATAATAATTCATTTATGTTAAATAATATAATATATATTGTATTATAACACATGAATATTCTAATGGAGATGTATCTCATCCTGGACAACTATATTACGACTTTAACCCACTATAATGTATGACTTATACAAAGAAAAATTAATATTTAAAGCGTTTTGTTTAATTTACAACGCTAAAAGTAGGCAGATATTATGCAGTTTGACATATATTAATCTGCTACCAGAGTAACTTGTTATTATCAACAATTTTCCAACTTTGCTTTCAGAAGTAAAATTTTATAATAATTGTTAGTGTTTTTGTGTGTGATTAATGATAATTATTTTCACAATTTTATGTTTCTCTATTGATTATAATTAACTTTTTATTTGTTGTCTTTAAAAACAAACAAATAAAACTTACATATTTGTTTTCATTAACACTAAATTAGATTTTTTCTTAGATTATAATCATTAAATTATGTTTTAACTAACAATGTATTTAAATCAATATTAATAATATATATGTATTCTATGTATTTTTATTTCTTTCCATATCTTTTTAAGTATTATCAAATACTAATTTAATTTTTTCCTCACTTTAAAATTGGTTATAGTTCAATTTTATTATTATCTTTCAAATATATTATTAATCATTAATAAATACATGCATTATTGAATTGCTCTAAAATTATAAATTGTTGTCGGCCCTTTAATTTTAAAATTATATTCACATTTTCATAATCACTCCTTAAATTATAAGTAAACCAATATAATTATATCATTTCAACAATAATATTTTGTAAGCATTAGATGTAAGAAATTAACTGTTGTGGAAAGAGTTGAAAAAAATTGATTAATTATTCTTTTTATGTTTTTTATTTTTTTATTTTGATTGTATTTTTATCAATATCAAGAAAATCCTATCATGTATCTATTCAAAAATATTTTAATGTGTAATTCATGTTAATTAAATGGTATGTGTTAAATATAGATAAATATATTGGTTTTAATCCGATTCAATATTAAATAAAATATATTATATATTCATTGAAGTATTTGTGTATTAAACGTATTGAACTATTAATTTTTGTTATTATTGTTTTTTTACTATATATAGCTTACTTTGATCTATACATTTTAGACTGAGCGGAGCCATGGATGTATTAATTTTACAATGATGTGTGTTTTTTTTTCTTTTGTCCGTGTTTATGTTTCATCCACTCGATCAAATTATTTTTAACTGTATTTTTTTCTACAAGTGAAGTAATGAAAAAATGTTTGAAGTGGTTATTTTTTCATGAAATGGATACTAAAATTTTATATCATAAATGAGATTTAATTTGTACTGTGGAGGACAAAACTAAAAAATTTCCATTACTTTAATTTTATAATCGAGAAAAACAAGCAATGAATTAAGGAAAAATTAGAATTTTTGTGTTAAACCAGACTTAATTAATTTCTTTATTTTGTTATAATTCAAAAACGAATGATCATAGAAATTTGAAATTTTCAGTGTTTACATTATTACCATTTGTATTTCATAAGTCATGATATAATTTTCAATATATATTAACTTTTTAAAGTTAGATATAGACAATTTAAATTTTAAGAATTAGAAATTCAAGCTTAACTAAAACAGGTTTTTAACTTTTTTTGACTCAAGGCAACCTTAGTCATTTTCTAAAAATCCGGAGGCACCCTATAAATTTATTTTGGTTTTATTTAGCAGTGCATAAGTATACGCAAGTATAATTTAAACATATATTTTATAAAACAAATTGTTACTTTGAAAATTAACTATGTTTTTATTTTTTAATTATTATTGCTTATATAATAAAATAAAAAATATATTTCAAATAATGTAATGGAACTCTTACTTCTTTATTTAAAAATCCATAAAAATTTATCTGATTATATTAACTAAATCTAGTTATACTGTATCCATAAAAATTAAATAACTATATAAGGACAATTTTATTTTATTTACATAACGTAATTTAAAACCATTATTAAACTTTAAATATTATATCATGATTTTTAGTTTTTATCATATATAATGACATTTTAAATTTATTTTAAGATAACATTTATTTATATTATAAATGAAATTTTGCTGTTTATGGTATTTACAAAAAGATAAAATTTAATTTTGAGATATCAATTATTGTAACATTGTATAAATATATATTATTATAATAATTAAATATTACATAGCACAAAATATTGTCAATTTACCGTAATACTATACTATTAGTAAAATAAATGGCTTAAATAGCTTTTTTGTATGAAAATATATCATGAAATATACTTAGTGATATAGGTCGATAGATTGTTTCCGCTCATAATTATTTTTTATGTATAACGTATACCATTAAATTCACCTTTAACAGTTGTTAGTTACCTATTTGATGACACCTGATATACAGCAGAGTAGTACTCAGTTGTTTACCTTTTTTCAACTTATTTTTTTTCTAGAAATCTATGAAAAATTATTTGCGGAGTCAAAATTCTTAAAAGTTAAATGGAAAATTCTTCATAAGTAGTTCATAATGGAACCAACAAATTTTTTTTTATATGAGATATTATTTTTACACGTGTTTAAAGTTTCAATTTGGATTAAATTCCATATTTAAACAACAAAAAATAGTTTTTTGTTATAATTTAAGAATATTCATTGGGACTTATAATATTTATTTATGCATATTATGAATTTAAACTTATATATTGGATGTATAGCTTATACATAACGTTATGCGACACCCATAATATAAAATTATTTATTTAATTATATAAAATCCCAGCATGGGATTGATTAAAAGACCTAATCAAGTGTAGAATATGATAAGATTATAAAATAATTATAACTTTTTATATACTTAAGATGTCAGTTTCAAATAATTTGCATAAAAATAAAATTTGAGATAAGAGGTATCAGGAAATTGGGAACTTATAACACTAAAATATAGCACAAATTGTATGTTCTTTATACAATATGTTAGTCCAAGTATCTATAAATTGTGTACTTACACTCTACGGACTATTATCGCCCGATTGGCACTACCAACCTAAATTTGGTATTGCATTTGCCATACTTAGAACACAGTGGCCGTAGTGAACTGCTTGGATCATAATATAAGAATAAACTACTATAAATGCAAGTTAAAATATTTAAATTTAAAATTGACTGCTAAAAATAAAAATAAAGTTAATAGTATATACAGAAAAATATAAATATGATCACTTTAGAGGTAACAAGTATTTCATATAGATCAACATTATTTAATTTGTTACTTTTTGGTAGATAAAATCTATTTTTCTATGATTTAATATTAAGTATTTTACACATCAGTATTATTGTAAGTCTTCAGATTTAATATAGTATAAAATGAAACTATGAAAGATAACTATCTTATATAAATTAAATAGGTTAAAAAATAAATAGTACTTAAAAGTCCAAGCGACATTAGGATATTGATATTTCGGCAAGATTAAATACCTATTAAGACATAGGAGAAAGAAAGTTTAATATACAGCGTGATCACGATAAGTGGAAACATTCAATAACTTTGTACAGGCTTCATATATTTCTAATCTGCTTTTATGGCTTACTAATAAACATTATACACATTGTCAGATAATTAAAATATTTTCGTCACAATTAATTTCGAGCATGCGCACAAAAACTTTTTGTTTAAATTATATGACCTATTTATAAGCACAAATTATTTTTTTCTGTATTTTATATGAATTTTAGTGGTTGAATTCCATTTCTAAGTTAAAAATTGGCTGAGTTATAACAACTTGATTTTATTTTATTTGCACTGGTATAATAGATTATAAAATATCAATATTGGCATTGTGGGCTGGAGCTCTACTTGTTGGAATATTAAATTTGCTCTTATGTTTAGTGGAAGGTCATCTTACATGTTTGGGAGAAGATTTAGTAAGAAATCTTACTACTAATATTTTTATTTTTATTATTACATATTTATTATTATTATTAAGTATTTTATAAACTGTTATACCCATGCAAATAATATAAAATCAAGTTGCTATTACTTGGGAAATTTTCAATTTAGAAAAGAAATTCATTCACTAAAATTCATTAAAAAATAATTTGTGGTCGAAAATAGATCGTCATTTAAAAAAAAAATTTTGTGCGCATGCGTAAAATTAATTGTGACAAATTTAGTTTAATTATCTAAAAATGTGTATAATAATGTTTATTAGTAAGCCAAAAAAGCAGAATTTAAATATATGAAACTTGCACAAAGTTATTGAGTGTTTCCACTTATCGTGATCACACTGTATATATTCTAATTTAACTTAAATCTTTTTAAATTCAAGTCTTTTACCATTAAACAATAAATATTATATTCTTCCTCTACCTCTATTTATACAAGAATTGCTTTTTCTTATTCCTATAGGTATTTTACATTTAGGTGGAGGAGACTTTGGTCTAAGTACCTCAATACGGTCAGTACAACCAGTTGTTAATTGACCATTACTAAAATATCCATTATACATTTCTGTGTTGAAGTTAGAATTAGTCAATTCAGGTCCTAAAGTAAGCCATCCTGGGCGTATAGTACTGTCTCGACCAAATAAATGTAATCTAAGGGAAAAATCAACAGTTAAAATAGTCAATACAACAAGTAAATAACATTTACAAAAAAATTAAAACTATAATTTATAAATTGTATAATAATATTAAAATTAAAGATATAAATATGTAATTGGCTAAAATACCTTCTTTTTCCTAGGCAAAAATGTTCAATAATATGAAATATTTCAACAGGTTTTTCTATAGAACCATGTTCATTCTCTTCACTAATGATCAAATCAATATCAACATTAGCGTGAATATAGTCACCATCTGTAGATCGACGAACTGTTCCTTTGATGCCCATCAAACAATGTTCCTATAATCCATAAAACTAGTCAAAATAAAATTACTACAATGGTATAATAATAGCCAACCTTCGTGCGTTGAAAGACAGCATTTGGTTCTAGGTTTTTTGAATGTCCAGGATTTTTAGAATTTGTTCGAATCCAACAAATATCTTCACAGCGTCTAAAACCCCACCGACGTAAGCAATCACGGCCTCTATCCAAACCATCAGATGAACCACACCAAAGAAAAATAAAACTACGATTGGCAGCTAATTCGCCTAATTCTAGGTCCATTATCTATTCAAATAATAAAAACATTAATATTTATTATGCTTAGGTAAAATAACTGACTATAAATAAGGTATACATAATAATGAAATTTAGTAGATATTATAAATTATTTATAATTATAAATAAGGAAAACATTTGAGAGGAAAAAGCGCAGTTCAAGCTAAACAAATTAAATACTTAATTTAGTTTAAATGATTATAATATTAATAAAAATAATAAAATGCTTTGAGTTAATAAAAAGCTATCAAGACAAATAAACCTTTTAAGTCTATAATTGTTGGTCTTTATGGTATGTATCATTGCTAACAAGTATAGTTAAAGAGCAATAGAGATTGAGAAGATTGAAATATAAGTATGTTTAGTTGTTTTACAAAAGCTCCACTTAGGCCCGTTGCCAGATCAAATTTTCAGGTAGGGCAAAGTAAATTTTTTTTTTTTTTGGGGGGGGGGGCATTATATATAAAAACAATGACTTTCTAATATTTTTAGGGGGGCAACGCTACCATTCGCCCCCCATGGCTACGGGCCTGGCTCCACTACTTCTTAGTTGAACACAATATTATTAAAGGGTATATTATTTATTCAAAAATAAGGATTTTATTTTTAGATAGTTTTAATTTTTATGTAAAATAATTATTAAAAAACCTGGTTCCAATTCCATAGTTTTGTATTGGTTACTCCCAAGGTTCGTTGATATTCTTCAAGTGGGGGCTCGATAAGTATAACATCAAATTTTATGTTCAATGATTTTAAGTTGTATGTGCTTAGGTCGCATTTCAGAAACATTGGAGGAGTAGCAGTTTGTTGTATAAGTTCATCCTATCAACAAATTCAAAGTATATAAAGTAAATATTTTTTCATTTTACAAAAAACTGTATGATACAAAATAATTTGTCATAGGTATTGAAAACCTATAAGTATTAATTTCTTACATAAAAAAAGTTTAATAAACTTTAAAAATTTTCAATTTCATTTTTTTAATAATACCTTTAGACGAATCAATTCCCTTAGCTTAGGATATTCTTCAAATCTGTCAGTAAGGCCCACATCTCTTATAAAATTTTGTGGGCGTTGACCAGTATCAACAAAATGTTGGCAATAATCATTATGCGGATTCGACGATTGTGTGCCTTTGAGAAATGTTGACGAATCATTGTATGTATGTTCTGGACTCTTTGGTTGGGCATTACATTTATTTATTACTTTACGAACAGAACTCATTGGCATATCCTCTCTATGAGTATTCAAAGCTCGTCGTAATTGTTGAACATCAGAAAACCCAAGCTATGAATAACAATTTAAAAAAATATATGATACATATTTTCTTTAAATAAATTCTTTGTAAATTTTACCATTTTTGCTAACAATTTTTTTCTTTTTTTAGATTGTTCTTTTAACATTTTCAATGTTTCACTCATAATTGAGAATTTTTATTTCTAATTGAAGTCAAAAAAAAAATGAAAAGAAATATCGTTATTTATTTTATAATACAATCTATATTGAAGTGTAACTATATTATAATAAATATATAAATAAAGTCTTAAAAAACTAATAACAATATAAAATACTTCGATGGTCAAGAATCAAGATACAAGGGGTAGATGCCAGAGCCCAGAATGCCAGATTCACATCAATAATCATGAAAACATGGAAATAGAGAAAAGCTTCGCGATTACTAATTTCCCTATAATCTATTATCTTATATCTATATTATTTAATTTATATATTTTATAATTTATTTGATTTTCATTTATCACGTGTTTACCGTTTATCGAGAAGTTGTTTAGATTGTTGCCAACCTAATTTTAAATTAACATTTTCGGAAATTATTTAAAACTATATTCCAGAGTTATGTGCTAAAAAAAGTAAAATATGGTTGTATCAGCCAAAAAGTTAATTTTTTAAAATAAATTATTTATAATATTCTCTATAAGATAAAAATAACTAAGTTACTAATAAATAATCCATTATTTAATTAATACTTTGATAAGTATATATCACGTGTTTATCACGAACACACTGTAATTTTTTTTTATTAATAAATAAACAAAATACAATTTTATTCTCGCTTAAAATTACCAATTTTCCTCAGTAAGTACTCGATTAGTGATTATTTGTATTCAATTTTTTAATTTTTTTTTTTTTGAACCAGAATTTTTGTGTTTGAATTATTTATTTGTTCCTTTTAGTTTTGTTGTTATCTTATAAAATTTACCAAAATGAACGGCGAGTGCAAGTTGGATTATCGCGAAGCGGACATCACCCATGCTGAGCGCTTGAAAGAAGAAGCTAATGTCCATTTCTCCGCTAAACGTTATGCAGATGCCATCGATTTCTATTCCAAAGCTATTGCGATGTGTGAAAGTTCGTCGACGAAACCTCACAATTTCGCAGCGTACTATGCAAACCGTAGCTTTGCTCATTCCAAAACCGAAGCATACGGTTACGCCTTGGCCGACGCAACCAAAGCTATACAGCTCGATCCTAAATACTTGAAGGGATATTATCGTCGTGCAACAGCATATATGTCGCTCGGAAAGTTCAAGGAAGCGCTAAAAGACTATGAAGTGGTCGTGAAGGCGTTGCCCAATGACAAGGATGCTAATCGCAAGTATACTGAATGTAATAAATTGGTCAAACGGTTGGCTTTTGAAAAAGCCATATCTGTAGAAGACACTAAGAGCGTTTCTGAACAAATAGATATTGAATCGATGAATATCGAAAATGATTATAGTGGACCATGCTTAAATGATGGGAAAGTCACACTCGAATTTATGAAAGAACTCATTAAAACTTACCGAGAACAGGGTAAGTTGCATAAAAAATATGCTTACAAAATACTGTTGGATGTCAAAAAATATTTAGAAAAACAACCAACACTTGTTCATATAAATATTAAGTCTGATGAGAAATTTACTGTGTGTGGCGATATTCATGGTCAGTTCTACGATCTGTTGAACATATTTGAATTGAATGGTTTACCATCAGATACAAATCCTTATTTATTTAATGGTGATTTTGTTGACCGAGGATCATTTTCAGTTGAATGTATTTTCACCTTGTTTGGATTTAAACTTCTTTTTCCTGATAAATTCTTTATGTCTCGTGGTAACCATGAAAGTGTTACTATGAATAGAATGTATGGATTTGAAGGCGAGGTTAAGTCTAAATATTCAGTTGAAATGGCTAACCTTTTCACAGAAGTTTACAACTGGCTTCCTCTTGCCCACTGCATCAACAGACGTGTTCTAGTCATGCATGGTGGTTTGTTTTCGAAAGATAATGTTACATTAAAGGATATTGAAAATATTTACCGAAATAGACAACCACCAGAAGAAGGACTGATGTGCGACATGTTATGGTCAGATCCTCAAGATGCCCCAGGACGTTCTCCAAGTAAACGCGGTGTCGGAGTCCAATTTGGACCAGATGTCACCAAATCATTTGTTGAACTGAACAACTTAGATTATATTATCCGTAGCCATGAGGTCAAAGCTAAAGGCTATGAAGAAGCACATGATTCCAAATGTATTACTGTGTTTTCTGCTCCAAATTATTGTGACACAATGGGTAACAAAGGAGCATTCATTACACTCGAGGGAAAATGCCTTAAGCCAAAGTTTACAACATACACTGCTGTATCTCATCCACCTGTGAAACCTTTAATGTATGCAAACTCTTTAGTAAACTTATTCTGTTAGCCGAATGAAACTTTTTGTAATTTATATACAAGTTATTCTTGTTGATTTGTTTGCCTTACTCAAAATAAAGTACATTTTTGTAATTATTTTTATTTTTAATCAAAAGAGATTTAAGTAGGTTTAAAAATACATAATTATAAGAATTTTTTTTATTGTTGATGCACGACTGAACGGCTTCGATTTGGGGTATTTGGTATTTAATTAAATCGCCGCAAAATGGCAGTCAGTCTGAATCCGTTTCGGAAAGTTGAAGATCTTCATCTAAAATACGTCCTGGATCTACTAGACGACCTTTAAAGCCTAAAGTAAAGGTATTGATATGTAATAAATAATAATGAAATGTTAAATATACTATAAATAAGTTTAGGTACCATTAGTGTTTGGAGAATTAAATATGGGTGAAGGGTGTTTTTCTACGGTTTTTTGAGAAACAGGAGGAGGAGGAGGTGTTGTTGAATCATCACTGTCGCTGTCTGATGAACTACTTGATCCAGAATCGCTAGATGATTCACTAAGTTCTAAGCTTCTAGCTGCAGGGACCAAATCATCGTAGGACTAGAAAATTAAAAATAATTATTAATAAAGTGAAATACATGTAGAAAATAGGAAAACATTAATTATACAAAATATATATCAAAACTTAAATTTTGTTTCATGTACTTAATATTTTATTTTATAAGTATATAATATATATATATTAAATATTCAATCTCAAGTCTTAATATCTAAAAATTGAGAAATTACAAATTCAATTTTAAAAATTAATCAGTGAATAATATCGTAAAATTTTCAAGAATTGTTAAAAGATTGTCGATTTATTATTGTTAAGTATGATTAAAAAAAACATATATAAAACAACTATAAATTATATGCAATTGACCTATTTATTGTTGGTAAAAATGCAAATATAACAAAAAATATTTTATTCTATGTATTCAAGAAAAGTTGTTTTTTTTTTATATTGTTAAAATAAGTACACATAATAATATAACAGGTATGACTAATTAAAAATGAGATTACTGGCTAAAAAAAACCTAAGTCTCATAAGGTAATTATTGACTACAAAAGCATAATCTGTTTTGGCCAATTATTTAATGATTTTTAAACTGGATACTAAGTACATCATATACTTAGTATAAGACAACAATCTATAGTTTATTACTCACATACACATACCCGAGTTTTTGAGTGACAAAAATATAATGGAAGATGTTATATATCTGAGACAACCTAGTAGATCAATTATTGTTAATATCAATAGAAAATGTTCATTATTTTTTTTTAGGTTTCTCAGTATTCAACCTCACCATATCTACCAAATTATAATTAATTTCATTTATTCCCAAATATGAAAACAAAAGCCTATTAAAGCATAGCTTTAAAAAATAGAAGGTGTAAGCAGCAGCAATCCTATTTTTAAATTATCATGATTAGCATAATTTAAATTTAAAAAGCCATACATACAAGAAAAAAATATAAATTTAGTAAATGTAACATATTTTATTTATTATTATTATTATTTTTAATATTCTAGATACTTTTGGTATGATCATGTTTAGATCATTGACACAAAAAATAATACTAGTTTAGTAATAAATATTGTACTATAAGATACTTAAGTCCTAATACATTTCAGGTGTCTATGATATTCAAGGAATTAAAACTAGACTTACCACAAAAATACATTTTTGTGAAACAAACATATATTTGTAATTGAAAGTACATTTAAACGTCATAAGAAACTTTATAATGTAACGAGAACCAACAATGTTTTATAAATACTAATAAAATGTATAGCAATTAATAAGGTTTTATTTGAATAACATAGATTATGGAGATTTCAAGGTAGTATTTATTTTATCTGATCCTTACCCTTAAGCCACTTGGCAAAGTTGTATTTAGCAAAACAAATCTTATAAAGTTGGAGTGAATTTTGTATATTTTCAAACTTTAAGTCAAGAACATAGTAAAGGTTTTATGTTGTCTCTTTTAAACACTATTTCTTCAATTCTCTGGGATAAGTGGGGAAGTTTAAATTGTAGTATTTACATATTATGTAAACAATACTTACACATGAAACTTACAAATTGAAATATCATATAAGAGCCAAACATACTACATAAATAATATTCTTAACTTTAAGTTTAAAAATAAGTTGATTCATTATAATATTAAAGTTAACAGAATATTGGTTTTAGTGGACATAAATTTTTTATAATATAGCACATGACAGAACACAAATATTGCATTGGCATCACTTTAATGATTATGTTTATGAATTAAGAATAAAAAGATCTATACAAAATAGTTAAAATATTTACTAGTATTGATAATAAAACCCAAAATTATTGTATTTTTTTTTCAAAAAATTATTTAAATAATATAGTTTAGAACTACAAAGTGATCTTTTAATGAATTAACATTGAACTTTTTAACTTTGAAATAATACATTATTTTTATGATATATTTTTATCTTTGATTTTTTTTTACTTTTTGAATGACAACATAAATTTTTAATTTCATATTCTAAAGTAAAATATTTTTTGGAGTATTTTAATGCATAAAAATTGAAAATTCAGATGAGCTAATAAGTATTAAAAAGTTTAGTTGAGCATAGTTGAATGAAATGTAGTGTGAGCAGGCACGTAGCCAGGGGGGATGTTATAGGTGTAATATTACCTCCCCTGAACCGTGGTATACTTAATATGTTTTATCAAGATAATGATGCATCATAAGCATGATTTATCTTAAATCGATATATGTGAAAATTTTAAATACACGTAAAGTAATCAATTGTGTGTGTATTATTTTGTCAATTAATTTTGAATAACACCCCCCCCCCTCCTTAGAAAATTTCTAGCTACGCGCCTGAGTACGTCAGCACACATAAAATGTTGTTTTACTGTTTCAATCATCTTAACTTTAAATCCTTATAACAGTTATCTCATTAAAAATGTATTATAGTGTTAAAAATACTACATTTTATCTATAATTACTAATAGTATTTTTGTATTATAAGCTTCAATTAGAAAAATTATAGTCTGTAGATAGAAATAACATAATGAAAACTTACTTCTGTTTTAATATCTGTTTTAATGTCCGTTTTGATATCAGATAACGAAAAACTGGGATGTGCTTGGGAATCAAACCCAGTCATTGAGCAATCATCATCATTTAGTAATGGGAGACTGGAAGACATTGGAGATTCCGACCTGTAATAAAGAAAATTTAACATTTTATAAGAACAATCCCGGTGTTTGTTTATCATTTATGAAAAGTATAAAACAAATGATTGGAGTTACTATTATTATAATTTTGAGCATCATAATTACATGAAAAATTGCGGTGATTTATTCATATGTTGAGCATTGTTTGGTGGTGACAAATTTGCCACTTTGGGTGACTGAGAAGCTTTTTTGGGTGATTTTTTAACTTGTTTTTTTTGTTGTATTTTGCCTTTCAATCGTTTATCTACAGTTGCTGTCCTATTTTTTTCAGACAGAACTGGATTAATCTGTACTATAGGTTTTTGTGGTTTCTCAACCGCATTTCTAAAAATTGTATATAAATGTATATTACATATCAACAATCATTTAAACTTTGATAAATTATAGACAATATTTACCTGGTTGATTTGAGTTGTACATTAGTAGTGAGTTTTTCTAATGTTATTTCTCCAGTCGTATGGTCTATAATAAGAACACATTCTTTTGTGTAATCTTTGTGCGACCCTTTATACACTGTGTGTGCTGCACCAGCACCATCAAAGTTGGGTAATGAAACTGTAACTTCACGATTTGCCGAACTTATATCAACACTAGCTGGTTTGTTTATATCTACACTTGCAGGTTTGAAATCATCTGAAAATGATTTATTTGAGTTAGGTTATGAATATTGAGTTAGTATTAGTATTTCTAATATAAATTTTATTTTAAAAATTCCAGATGTAATAGACAGATTTTAGAAATTTAGAAATCTGTTTTTTACAGTGTTATTATCTATTAATTATTATAAAATACTCATTTTCAAAATTATACAACAATGGATATTCATTATAATCTAATCCATACGCATTGTGTATGCATTCAATTTAAATAATATTCTCTAGGCTCATCTATTTGTTTACCTCTGCTAACTACAAATAATTTTAAACATACTACAAGAGGCTTTAAGTCTGGGATTAATAAATTAGATATAAAACGGAATCACAAAATTAATCCCACATAACGTTGGTAGGAAATAGTTACCTATTAAGTATTAGTCAGTATTGATGAAGGTAATCAATTTTATATTTATGAAAGCATTAACTTACACCGTAACGTATGGAATCCAGGACCTTTTCCGGAAAACGTCGAGCCGAGTTTAAGTTCGGCTGGCTCGCTGCCGAATGATTCCAGTGAATCAAATAATTCATCGTCCATTAGATACGTGTCGTTTACAAACGAAAGAGTTGAAATGAACAATTCACTAGATCAGTAGATCAGTTCAGCGAACGATTCTACAATCTCCATTCACCGAATATGTCAATGGTTGTGCTAAGGAATCACCTAAACGTTTCATGACAATACGGAACGGATACGGTGCTATTGATAACCACAGCGCGGTCGTGTTGATACTTCCGTTATCCAGAGAAACGTTGCAGCGCGCGCGGAACGGAGCGTATCAGTAACATTTGACGTTGAAATTTCTGTGTTGAATTAATACGCGACAACACTCCGTGGTCAGATAACCGTTATCAATCTCAGGAACGGCCTCGAAAATCCGAAATATTAATTGTTATTTGTTTGCCATTATAGCCTCTAGGTAATACTATGTACTATAATATTATTATTATTTATTATAGTGTATCAACTATCAAGGACTAATGTCTAATACTAATTACTAAATAATGTGTATAGTACGACACATTTTGTCTAATACTTTGGTATGAGATAGTGAGATACACTATACAGTGTATAATATAAAAATAATAAATGTGTAATAACCGAACTGTTTTCAAGTTTTAACATTTATTTACAACATCATTTAGACAAAACCGTACAGTAACTTTTATTGTAATGTTTTATTAATAAAATTAATAAATAATTAGTTTGTTACATACTTAGTAATTACCTACTATGATATTAACATAGAAGATTTTATTTATAAATTTACGTTTATGTGTATGGTTTAAATAGATTTTTGGGGTGGTATGGTGGCATAAAACCCTCATTGGTAATCTAAGGCTTAACACATATTATGCTGTACGAAAAATTTGTATTTTAATCTCTGTAGTATATTACGAGTACAATTACTGATTCACCATACTACTGGAGTCTAGAGTACTAGAACACAGTAGTAGAAGAGTAAGAAGACCTTCGGTAGTTCCGAAAACTGAGATTAAAATATATAATATAATATTATAATGAACAATGAACATGCACTTTCGATTCACAAGTGAAAATTAATTTTTGACAGACGAACGATTCTTAGCAGTCCTGCACTTCTGCGTCAACAAAATTCGTCAAAATCACGATAATTTAAAATTGTTAAAGCCGAAGCTTAAAAATTTAGAATACAAAGTTACACACAAGTAGTTTATATTGAAACCAATAAATTTAAAAAATATAAGCATAACTTTTTTTTATAGACATTTTAAGTTCAAGTTTTAATGAATTTACATATTTGGACTTATATACACCAGTATATTACCATATTTGGAGTTATAATTTTATAATTTTATTAGTTCAAAAATATTATTCGAGGGACATAAAACCTTCAGGTATATATGTTATTTTATTTTTTACCTAGGTAACAATAATAATATTTACTAATGTTATGTTTTCGACTAAAATTAGTTCAACTCACTACTCATAGTTTATAGTAAAATAGGTGTTATAAAACTCTATCCCAGAATCCACAGAAGAATAAAAGCCTAGCCAGCTCAGGAAAACAATAGTAAACAAAACAATTGCTATAGTTGCTAAAGAGAAAAGATGGGCTTAGAAAAAAATGTTGGAAAGTCTTTAAAAAGATCACGACCCAAGAAAAATTTTCAAAGAATGCAAATAATTACAAAAAGATTATCAAGATAATCTCAAACACCTAGGTATAAAAAAAAAAATAACATAATGAATTGATGACCTGCTGACCACGAATTAAGATATCTTAATTCGTACTGCTGACAGATCAAACAAAAATAGTAGAATAATAATTTTGTTATCACTCCGACGAGTTGTTAAATAACTACCTATAGTACTTATGAAAGTATCGTAAAATATGAGAGATCGATTTATCCAACAGCAGAACCAGAATTAACTGAAACGAAGTTGGAAGAAATAGAGCTTTTAAATTTAAAAACTTTAAAACCTCAGGAAGAACATACAATTTTCATCAAATGCTTATATATTAACGTTATCTATACACGGTTAAATTTTCAAAATATTTTGAAGCTTTTTTTTGAGCTATTTATAGACAACTGAAATTTTCGATTTTCCTGAGTATTTTTTTTTAAGTTTGATAAAATTTTTGTTTTTGTTTAGTTTTTTTTTATAAATATTGATAAAAATATTTGGCTAAATCAAAATACTTGACAATTGAATACAAAGTTCCTCATAACAGACAGAAGTTAATCTTATCGAGATACAAAAATTATAAAATACATAGTCTATATCACAATTTTTTTTATTAGTATTAGAAGTACAAATATTGACAAAAATTTGTTAAAATCATGTATATTTGCAAATTATTTTGTAGGTATAATTCATAAAAATTGTTGTATAAATAGCTAAGAGTTGAAAATTTAATACAAGATTTTCCATAAGTTTGGCTAAGAATAATTATAAAAGAACTTAAATTTTGGTGTATTCAGGCCATTAAAATTTAAAACATAAACCAACTTTTATACCAACCACTAGAAATTATATATTTATATCCTAGGCTGAGAAATGATTTCCGTTTAAATCGTTTTTCGTATACAATGATTGAATGATACCTATCATTGGATGTAAATTTAATACATCAATTATAGTGACCTATAAATACATCAGAGCGTTACTTGACCACTTTTTCTTCAGATTGCATGTCAATTATTTAGTAACGAGTTAAGAACAGTAAAATATTTAAAAAAAAGAGTGGATAGAAGCAAGAGTAAACAAAAACTGATTATAATATAAAAATAAATTTACTTATATCTAAGTATATTAAATATTAATACAAAACATAAAGCCCAGAGTATTAACTGAATAGACATAAGTATTAGTTATTTTATAACAGTAAAATATATAGGTACAAATTTGAATTAGCTAGAGAAATAACTGATAAATTCTCAAAGTTCTGTACCTAAATCTACTTTATGTGAGAGGCTCATTTGAAGAGGAGAGGGACAAAAACAAAATGTATAAACTTAAGATTTGCTCATTTTGAAAATTGAATTGCTGATTAAAAAATAAGATGTAGGTACCTATTTATTTTATTAATAAGTTTTAAGAGGACGTTTTATCATTTTAGTGATTTTATAAAATGTGGAGGTAAGAATAGGGCCTTTTGTAGGATTTTTGACATCTAGTTTAATTTAAAATACTATAGTAATTAGCTTCAATCTTAAAATCTGAAAAATATTTTTGTAGAGTCTTAAAATATTTTTATTGACCTTTAACTCAGTAAGTTAAAATGTGATAGGATGTAAAATGATGAATACTTACTACTTACTAGCAATATTTATTGTATTATATATTACATATAGGCAATTTGTTAGTAGATATCTATATAACTTTTTTTTTTGAATTGTATGTAATATTTTTATTTTTATTATTGTTAAAGCTTAATTTACAATCTATATAAAATATAGCATAGGCAGTGACGTATATAAAGGGAGGTTTTAGGGGTTCAAACCCTCCCTGAAATAGTGAAATGTATAGTTGGTATGGGAATTGATTTTGATCGTTATAATATTATAGAATATAATACTATCATACATTTATTTTCATCCCCTCTGAAATTAATGTCTTTTAAAACACCACTGAGCATAGGTAATAAGTAGGTAAAGAAATAAGAATAAGTAAATCAGTTAATGGTTGGAAAATATTATATGATGTTCAAAGGTGGCTTGAGTAACTTGAGAAAGAACTGTACAGCAACAGTACCATCTAGATATATAATATAAATTATATTAATAATATACGATAATCATTATTTCATTAATTTACAATTTTAATAATATTGATAATATTTTCAGAAACAATTCAGTTTCGGGAAAATTAACATTAAAAAACTAAGAAAACTTTTAAAAAGTTAAAATGTAAAGCGCAACTGATAGCACTATCGAAAATGCATACTAGATGTCTAGATGGCAAATCAGATACCTACTCATATTTTCTTCAAAGTTGTGATTTTAATATAATATATTATACCTATGGTAGTACAATGTACAATGTACTTATAATATATGTATATGCTTACAAGGCCACCCGCAGAAATTTTTCTCAGGGGGGTCAGCAAAAAAACAATGCACTTATCATAATTTCTATTTTTTATATTAAATTGTAAAAAAATGTATGACAGGAATTTGTGAATGTAAAATTAAAAATATTATGTTATATAATATTCTGTGGTGACATGTCAAAATAATAATGTATGATAACATGAATGAGGACCAGATAACGATAACTGATAAGGCATATTTGCTACAATTGAACTGCAGTCAAGAAAAATCATCTTATTATATTAATTATTAAAAATAGTGATAAAGTCTTAAAAAATAGTTAAATTTTTTATTAAAAATGTTTAAAAGGCTAAAAGGATCCATTGGAAAAAACGATGAACCAAAAACACCGAATTCTTTACCACAAGTAAGACCATAGGTAGTTTAAATTAATAGGTAATCTGTTTTAATTTTGGTACTTTTAAATATAATTTAGAATCGCCCAACTTGGAGTAGCTTTTCTACAATATCTCCATTGAATTCAGAAATGGAAGATTCTCAATTTTGTATAAATGACGACATTGAAGGTAATTTCTAAAAATTTGAAATAAAAATTTTAGAATAACTATTCTTTGGTATTAATTTATAGAAACACCTAAGAATTCACCAGCTCGTGTTGTCGTCAGTGAAAGTACTACTGTTGATCTTGGTAAATTTAGTCAATCTTCGTCATCATTAGTGAATGATCATCTTTCATTTCATGTACGATGGTTTATGAAACAATTTATTTTAATAGTTATATGAAATTAATAAAGTTTTATTTTAGACCGATATTGAATCAGCAAGTGAAATAGATGATAGTGCGAGTGTTGTATCTGAGTATGCAAATGAAATTACAAAAGAAAATTTATATGCTGCTTATAAGAAACTTCATGGTCGCTACCATAAACATAAATTTAAATATACTGAATTAGCTGATAAATTCAAACAAACTATGACCATACACGATAAAGATAAAGTAATTTGGATTAAGAAATGTTTATGTAATTTTTGTTGTTTACTTTCATTTTTTATTGTATTTTAAGATTACTATGACAAAGGCTCAAGATAAACTACTTCAAAGAATAGCAGAACTTAAAGAACAGTGTACCTTGGAACAAGCTGCTAAGGCCCATATGGAAGATGCATTAAGAAATGATATAGAAGAAAGAGATCATATAATATCTACTCTTAATACTAAAGTAAAAAATTATATAATGTTTTATTGAAAATATCAACAAATATACTAGATAATCAAAATTTAAAAAGTCTAATAAATTCTAACATATGGTTATGAACATTTATTTAACATAATCTAGGTATATAGCATGTTTTATGATATTTTACGTGTTCAAATTTAATTTCAGTGAATAATTTGCAAGATATTCCAGATACATTTTAACTTATCTGTATATTCCTTATATAAAAAATTGGATCTTTTATAAACAAGGCTTCAGTTTTATTTTTAATATTATACACTTATTTACTAAAGTATATAATATTAAATTGCCAAAAACAAAACAACACTAGTGATTTTTTCATTTTATCTTAAACCATTATTTCATTAATTTGCTGTGTTTGTTGATTTTTATTAATTTATTTGTATAAGGAACCTCATGAAAAAATAAATAATGTTCTTATGAATAGATTAATTCTAGATATTTCCAATAATTCAAATTCTAAATTAAGTGATTTGTGTTGAAAAACCATTCTATAGTTAATATGTTTATTATTATTTATTTAAAATAATATGTCTTAAATTAGTACTTAAAAACTAAAATAGCTTTAAAAATAGTAATATTGACTAGAAATTAAAAATAATGTTCATACTTAACATCAATGAATTTTGAAAACAAAATATTTTATATGGGATATCTAAATATTTACCCCAAAAATATGCCAGTTTATAAATCAAAGTATATAATATTTAAGACTTATATAAAAATAACCTATAACAAAAATAGTAGTTATTGATTTCTGTGTAAATAATTTAGTGTTTGATATTAACTATGTTTTTTTTTAAATGTATACTTCTAGATCGATTTGTTAAGGAAAAATAGTTCTGATGATTGTGAATCTAATTCTATTGGATCTGCTGATTTATTGGTATACATTTTTTTGTTTATTATTATTTACATGTAACAACTACAAAATTAAATATTGTATACCTTAGGATAAGTGTGAACGATTGAATGAAGAACTATCTTCAACAAAATTAGAATGTGCATCATTACAAAATCAAATTGAATTGTTGAAAAAAAGCGAAGAAATCACATTATTAAGTTTGGCAGAAAATAAAATGGCAATTCATAAAGAACTTGAAACCAAAGAAGACCAAATAAAAAAATTGGAGAAAACCATAAATGGGCTTCAAATGGAAAATCAAATATTATTAAAAGGTTAGTGTTAAATAACTTTAAAAAAAAAAATGTAATTGTAAATTTTAGTTAATCGTTTTTTCAAAATTTTATAAATATAATTGATTGTAATTTCCAGAAAAAGCTAGTCATTTGTCGACAAATTCGTATCAGGTATAGAGAAATCATTGTTATTTTTTTCATAAAATACATATATTTTATTTTATCAAATGATTTTGATATATTTTTAATTTATTGTTAGATAAATATAAACCAGAATATTCAAGAAGAAATAACTAAGCAACTTAATGAGCTAGAAGGTGAAATGTCTTCAGCATTTGAGTTTAAAGAAAATGAAGTGAAAGAACTGAAGAATCAATTAAAAGCTTTTGAACAACGTTTTGAAGAACAAGAGCAAAAAAATATTTTGACGGAGGAAGCTTTAAAGAATAATGAAAATAACTATAAATTAATTATTTCTAATTTAGAACAGAGTTTAAATGAAAACAAGGTTTCATCTTCAAAAAAAATTGATACATTTTTAAAAGAAATTGGTGAAAAGTCACAAGTAATTAAAAACTTAACAGCTAAACAAAAGGAAATGGAGAAACTGAAACAGGATTATGAAAAAAATAAAAATGAAATTCATGATTTAAAGAATCAAATTGTTCAAACTAAAAAACTAGTCAAAGAAAATGAATTAATTCGTGTTGATGAACAGAATAGATGTATTGAAGAATTAAAACTGAAATCGGAAGAAATTACTAATTTGAAAGATAAATTAAAATCATTACAAAATACATTTGAAGAAAACGAAAAAAAAATATTAGATCTTCAAAATCATACTGATGAAGTTAATCTGAAAAATAAAAGCCTTATGGAATCTGAAGAAGAATTAAAGCTGACAATTTTTAATTACAAAAAATCCAATGATGAGTTACAAGATACTATAAAATTGTTACAAAAAGAAAAAGAATCAATTATTGATACAATGAAAACAAAAATGGATGAGAATCAGTTAGAAATTGTGAAATTAAACAATTTAAATAAAGAAATGTTATGTCAATTAAATCAAGATAAATTAATTCAAATTTCTGAAGAACGCAACATTGAGTCAGTAATTAAAGATTATAATCTATTAACAGAAGAGAATGCTTATTTAAAAAAAGAACGACAAAAAATGCTTCAGACATTCCAAGATATGTTAAAAAAAATTAAAGTTGATTTTGGAAATCTTAAGTCATTTGCAGAACAGCAATTAACTGAGTGTTCATTTATACTTGTTAATCATATAAAACATTTGAAGGCTGAGTTCTCATCTAAAATTAAATCATACCAAAATAATTTAACTGAAACTAAACAAAAATTAGAAGTAATTCAAAAAGCATTTTTAGTATTAAAATCTGACTGTGTTCAAAGTCTAGATTATTTTAAAATTGAAATTATTGAAAAATATAATGAAGATGTACTATGTCTAGTATCTCAAAATAATAAAGAACTAGAACAAAGAAAAAAAGATTTATTTAAACTTCAAGAAGAAATTGATAGTAAGTATTAATTTAACTTTTAAAACATTTTAGTTGACTATCTCAAATATCTTAAACCTTGCATAAAAAATTTTCTTTCAAAAAATAAAAATAAAATACAGATGTCTAATATTTGTCTTTGTGTATAACATTTTTCTTATTTATACAACTAAAAGTCACAATCATCATATCTAGTATAATTTTTAATATGAAAATTGGTAATATCTATTTAGTAGTACAGTAGAGTCTCGCTAATCCGGACATCTGGTTAATACTGAAAATTTATATTTCATACTTTTAATTGTATATATTCGAGAATACCCATGATAAAGTTATTATTCTGCATAGAATCCGGTCCCATTTAGTCCGGATTACCGAGACTCTACTATATTATGATTAATTATTTAGGCTATAAAAAGAGTGAACACCGCTCAGTAAAAGCAGAAGTGAAAGAAACTATACAGGAGTTACAAGAATGTATAGAATTACAAAAAAAAACATATACAAATCTACAGGATGAGTATTCAAATTACCAAGTGGTAAGTGATAATAGTTATATTTACTGTTATTATTATTTATTATTAACTACTTATTAAGTATTTTTTAATTAAGTATATTTTCTTAGAATGAAAAGAAAAAATGGACAGATAAGCTAATAGAAACTGAAAATAAGTGGTTAGAAAAAATGGACAACTATAAAAAAATGATGGATACAGAGCACAGAGAAGAATTAGAAGCTTTAACTAACGAATGGACTAATGAACGAAAAGTTAATAAAATAATAAATATACATCATTATTTTTTTTTAATTTTTAATTTTTTTTTTATTTTTATTTTTTGTTTTTTTTTTTTTTATTTACAGCATAATGCACTTACATTAATGCCTGCTGATACTAAAAACGAAGAGGTGCATTTTTCCCTATTTTATATTTTTTTTTTCGGTCAAAATTTAATTACATAAAAGTGTGTTAAATTTATATAGTATTTAATACATATTTTTATGTTGTTAGACTCTTGAAAAAATAATTCAAGATGTTGAGACCACTTCACAGCGAGAAGAAGCTCTTCAACGTCAAATAACTAAACTCAATAAAGAACTCTCTGAATTAAAAAAAATGTACAGGTAGTTTAATTAATATTATGCTTTTATTCATGCAGTATAATATTATTTTATTTTAAAGAAATGAAGTTCATAATAAAAATAGAAATAATGAAGGAGATGATGATGATAATGATGTCAATAACAAAGATGGATGTGAAATGGAATATTTAAGAAATATTTTATATGAATATATGATGGGAAAGCAACCTATGGTAAGTGATAAAATTATTTTTAATTTTGTTGTATCCAAAATATTTTACTGCTTATTTTTAGAATGTTTTTATTTAGTAACATAACTGATTTCATAAAATATCTTCCAAAAAAAAATTACTCCAAATCTGTAAAATTGTATTAATTATGCTTTTGTTTGTCATTTAAAGTATCCTTTTAATTGTTAGATTAGTGATATATTAATACTAAAAATTATAATACTATGTTTCAGTATGTTTCTACATTTACTGTTATTAAGGTCTTAGGCTATAGCCAGTGCTGAGCAATAACTAGTTACAAAAAAAAAAAAAAAGAGTGTTAAAAAATAATTTAGAAATTAAATTATTTCTTTTTATAAAATATAATTATAATTTAATTATATTGTTAGAATTAAAGTTATTTACATGTTTTTATTATGGACTGTATATTATTTTTTTAGTAATTTTTTTACTCCAATTTCTACCAAATATTTTATTTATTTCACAAATTATGTGTGTACTTAGATTTAGGATTTTTATATGTAACATATTATTTTAGCACTGTAACTTAAAATCTGATGTGCAAATGCAATATACCTACAGGTCTATAGTGTATGAAATATTAAGACCCACATTTTACTGACATATAATATTATAAACGTTTTTCAAACATATTATGCATGTATCTCAATTTTATTTATGCACCATTCTGCAGGTATTAGCCAAAGTATTAGCTGCAATAGTGAAATTTGACTCCAACCAGTTGAATACAATACTACAAAAAGAAGAACAGAAAGTTTCTTTGGTAAATATATATTTTAATAATCTTAATGTTTTATGAAAAAAAAAAAAAAAAATTGAATAAATATTTTCTTTTTAAGTTAAAAACCTTAGGACTATGATATTAACCGTCCAGAAGCAAAGAATAATTGTTAAATCAATTATTCTTTTCACCTATTATCATCTCAATTGTTGTTACTTCACCACACTAGCATCATTCCTTGCATAATTTTTCATAAGCAATTTTTATTATAGTGCAATTATTTTATAGTAATTTAAATTTTTAATTTAAATTATATACTTTGTAATGTTACCAAAATAAGTAATTATATGTTATTATTAACATAGTATTTATTATTATGTTAGATCATTAATATTATAAGCATAGGTGAAACTAAAGATCAGTAATCTAATATCCTGTTAAGACGTTGATTTTAAATTTATTTATTTAGGCTATTGTAAACTCTGCCAGTTTTATTTTCTTACTTTTAATAAGTATATGGAAACTTTGCCAGTGTTAAGACTTATCCACATTAAATACATAAACATTCGTAACGATAACATATGTACCTTGAAATTGCTAAAATGTATTTTAGTTAAATGTGTCAGATCAATTTGTTTAATATTTAAAAATAATTATATCACATTATTTTCATTTATAATTCACAGTTAAAAATATTATAACATACCTATATCATTTTTGATTATTACAATCATTTGTATTTTCTTTAATATACTACACATTACAATAATATTACATACTTAATGTGTTTGGACAATTATTGTTTAATTTTTTTAGTAACATTTTAATGAATAAAGTAATTTTTTATTTTTTAATAACTTTTAACTTTTTATTTTTAAATTGTATATTATATATTTTTTGACATATTACATGTAACTTTTATTTAATATGTACCATTTTTATTTTAAAAATGATGTTTTTTATTGATAAGTAATATAGGTAATAATTTTATACTTTAACTTGATTTCTTCACTGTCAAATTTTACATGAACCCAATTTAATCTGGCTCTTTTCCTGGTGAAATTTACACTAAAAACAAGTACTTATGGCAGAGGTTACATATTTTCATTTATTTAATTCTTTAAAAATAAACAGAGGTACAACAATATTATAAAAAATTGTTATTAAATTGTATCTACACAATTTTTTATCTATGTGAGTAGGTACCTACTGAGTACATTATACATACTTGGTATTATTCTTGAAATTAATACAAAATGAATAGGATAATTTTTTATATATTTAAGCCTGATTTTAAGAAAACGTGACTAGTTTTGCCTATGATTGTATTATTATTTTTGTTATTTATTTTTAATCAACAAACAAAATTAATCAATTATTGTATGAATTAGTTATTAGAAATATTCAATATTGTTTATAATTATTCAGATATTCATCTTTAACAACTTAAACTATGTGTTAGTTTTTATCTATTATCTTACAAATTAAAAATTTTATAAAAAATAAAATAAAATTTGCTAACTTATGGTGTACAAGCTTAAAAAAACACTTATACTTGTATAAAATAGTATTATCAAATTTAACATATCTGAAATATCAAAACTAATTGATATAAGTCATATACATGATACTTTATGACATGTGCATGTTTATCTACTATATTTGACTTTGTAAAATATTCTAATAGTTTGAATGTCACAAATTTATATATTTTAAAAACCAATTTTTGACTTTGAAGTGGTATTTTTATTTATAATTAAAATATTAAAAAAAAAATTGTAATTTACTATATTGAAAATGTTATAGTTTATTAACTGTAAAAACTTGGTTTGTTTTTTTAATACAAAGAAAATAGATATAATAAGTACCTATCTAGTTAATATGATTGATATTGAATTCTGTAAAAAATGTTTGTAAAATATTTGATAAATATTTTAAAATAATAAAAGGGCTGCAAACGAGTTGTGTCTAGGTTTTTTTTTCAGATAATACCTACGAGTTTCTTTTAACTAATATAAATAAATAATACAAATAACTACACAAATAATTTTATAATATTGACCGATTAGCAATTAGTTGTATTTTATCGAATCTCGTCTAAAATAAAAGCGTGATATTGATATTGGAATAATATTATGTATATATAATATACATATAATATAGTTCATTATCTTAATATAGTAGAGTAGATAGACAATAATCAAGATAGATAGGTATTTAGTATTCAGTATTTACAAATTTTCAATGACCTTGTAGCCCTACGCGACACAAACACCTTGTCACCACACGCTAATAATTAAAGCGCGGATTTGTGTGTACCATTGTCCATAACTGTATTTCAGTATTTGCATATCTGATTGATCGTATACTATTCGTATGACACGCTACGTGAGCACAATTTGCACAAAATTTGTTTCATAACATAATGATTTAAAAAATGAAAAATTTCTAATGCATATATATATTTGCATGTTGACATTTTTCTATTTTAAGGGCTTATTTTAAAATTTTGATTGCATATCTCACCTTTTAATGCATATTTTGATGTTCTTTTTTGTTTTTTTTAGACATTTTTTAAAAATATACTAAAGTCTATTATAATTGATAATATAAGAAAAAATATTATATTTTTATAATTTCGATTAATATCAAAATAAATTAATAGGTATAGGTATTTTTAGTTGTAGGAACTAGGAATAAACCGTTTTTTCAAGTATAGCCATAGGGCATAGAATGCCTTAAATCAATAATTGGAGAAATAAAATACGTAAACTAGCTAAGATAAGAAGATATCGGTTACGACTATGATTGGACATTGATATTATTTCACTATTGTTCCAAAAAAATATTTTTTTTTTGCTAATTTTTCAGGCATATTTTAAATTTTAACATTTTAGTGTATACTGTTACATAGTCGTAACTTGGCGGGGGCCGGGGGCGAATGAAGGCAACTGCCCCCACAACAAAAAATGTGTGGTGGCATTGCCCCCACCAACTTAAACATAATATTATAGTTAATTCCAGGCTGTTCTTACTGTTCTAAGGCGCATAGCACACTAGTACAGTAGGTACCTAATAATATTATGCTCATTTGCTAAAAAAATTATTTTTGCCCTCACGTGAAAATAGTCCAAGTTACGCCTATGATACTGTACAGTGTATATACCTACTATAAATGTATTATTTATGCATATTTAATTGGTTTTTAATGCATATAAATTCACGCTCTAAATAATAATGGACAGAATCGAATTTTATTCAGTAAATGTCTAGTAAAATACTTTTGAGTATTTCTATAGCATTTTAATGAACAAATTTCTCGATTTGAATTTTTAAAAACTTTTTTATTTCAATTGACAAAGCAACATATTTTATTCTTGTGTAAAATATCGATTTAAATTAATTGGTATTGCAGCGAAAAAACAATCTTAGAAAAAATAACCTCGAAAAAAATACCCCTTGAAAAAATAACCCCTACTAAAAATGTATGATAAATATATATTAATTTTAATCAAATATAATAATGAATATTTTCGTAATAAATATAAAATATAAAAACAAATTCATAGTATTTTTTGTGTACAGTCGCGGTCTAAAGACTATAAGTTAAATAAAGTAGTAAAATAGATAAGATTTACATAAATACTAGATAGGTACCTACCTACGTAAAAGTTTTAAAATTTTAAAATTTTAAATAATAGTACACACAAAAATTGTAGTAAACGGTAAAAAAGTACGGAATAATTTATAAAAAATATTTATTATAAATAGGTACCTCAAATAGTTTTATCATTGGGTATAAAGCTGTCTCTAGTTAGTAAATTTAAGTATACGTATGTAGAGGCGTAGAGCAATTAAAACATATTTAAAAGTAATATAATTTTTTAGGAACTGATTTTCGTTATTTTAGATATTATTATTTATTGTAGATAATACATAATATATATAAACCTATATATATATGTAGGTACCTATATGTTTACAAATATTGACTATTATTATGTGTTTTATTTTATTCATGTTTTTGTGTCTGTAATTACATTTTGGAGCAGTAAAAGTCATTTAATTTTCAACTTAAAGGCCCAGGGGAGCTTTCTGATAGAAAATTGCATTTAGTTAATACTTTTAGGGGTTAAAAGTGAATAAAAATACTTATATGTATCTATATAAATAATACACTGCCATCACGAAATTCATTCGATACCTACCATACAGCACTCCCGGTTTTATAAAAAAAATTTTTTCGTTGTAATTTTTGCGGGGTTATTTATAAGGGGAATCAAATTAATCAGCACACGATTTATGTATAATTTCTAAAAAGAATTGGATACAATTTGTCTACCCCACTGTTATCATTGCTACACAACTCGTTAATTACGAATAAATAAAGTATATGTAAGTATAAGTAAATGTTTACTTTTGAATATTTTTAAATTTGATAGCTAAATATTTAAACTTTTTAATATTTGACTATAATTTTAAATATTTATGTAATTTATGATGATTATTATTTTTTTTAGTAAGTATTGATGATTGACAAAACTAAGGTAAATACTAAATATTTAAAGAAATTATTTACATTCAATTTGGCTTTTACTGGTTAAAAGAAGTTAAAATATTATTATTTTGTGAGTATATTCTAGATAAGTAGGTACAAAAGGTCTAATATTAAATAGGTAATATTTTAAATATTTATATGACTCTGACTGTTCAAAAAAAAATTAAAACAGTATTAAAGACTATCTATAGGTATCTATACTAAATGTCAACAGTTTTATCACGCAGAATCTAAAATTTCTCATTTACATTTGAGTTAATTAAAATACAGTTCATTATTAAATAAGACTGTAATAAGATAATTCTTTTGTAAAAAATATTCATTATTTCAAAAATTATTATTGTGTTTGAAAATATTTTTTACACAATCTTAAGTTATTGCAAAATAACACTATCAAATACTCCAAATAATGTTCTGCGTCTAATTACGAAATTACAAATTTGTGTACTACTATTCAAAAATGTAAATGATTCAAAAATTTGTAAAAAATAATGCTTAATTTAAAACTTTGTTTCGTTACAACTTAAAAATATGTAAATATGTTTTCATAAAAGTTTGTGAGTGTTTTACGTCAAATAAATTACCGGGAATCATAGAGATAGATCTACATATTTTTATGTTACATAAGTCTATGCCTTATGGTATACCATTGACCACATACTATGCCAAGTACACTATACCTATATATTACACAAGATACCTATTAATGATCCATGTGGCATGTTTTATATTGTTTAAAATATTTTAATCTTAATAGATTATTGTAGCATTTGACATTTTTATATCAGCGGTATAACTAATGTAATAGCAACACAAATTAAATAAAATGTTTGGTATACTTTTTGATATCTCCATTCAAATTTTTTTCCTTATTGTTTTTTAATACTATTTTTATATTTATTGACAGCTAACAACTTGTTACTTATATAATTAACAAACATTTATTACATGGTAGGTAATAAAATAATCTTCAATGAGTTCAATAGTCAATTTAATATTATGTGTTTGATATAATTAACTTATTTTAGTTTTAAATTACCAACAATACTTTAGGTTAAACAAAATCTAAAATAAATGTTGACTATATTTAGAAACTTTTTAAATATTTTTTTGATGTATTGGTTAACTATATTTTTAATGTATTTATATTTACTTACATTATTATGATGTATTATGGTTATACTTATACTTTATGAAATATATTTATATATGTATTAATTGTTATTTTATTATTATTTAAAAAATTTATTTTTTAGTTGTACTAATTTTTAGTGGATCATTTTACTTTATCTATTTTGACCATGTAAATTGGTATATCAGTAGAGCACTCATTGACATGAGTAGAAAATGGTAATGGTAGAAAATAAAAATTATTAGAAATTAATAAAAATAAGTCTTTCATTTTCAGTTTAAAATTTAATAACTTCTAAGAAAAATTGTTAATTTGACTTGAAAACAGAGAACATAATAAAATGCGTACAAACTATAACTTTCTACATAATTATAAATTTTAACTAACAAGATCAAAAAAAAAAAGTATTGGCATATTTAATCACATTATGTTGATGTTACTTTATTTTCATTTATGTAATTTTTTAATTTATTTTCAAGATACCTTTTTCTGTATGTTAAGGGTAATTCAGATAATTCTGAAATAAATTCAATATGATCTCCTTCTTTTGAATACATGTTTTCACCATTAGGTAAAATGTTTCTTAAAGCTAGATTTCTTTGAATTAATATTTCATAATACTCTATTCCGCCTTTAATGTATTCTTCACTGATATTACATAATTTCTCATCAGCTTTTTTTTGATAAAATTTTTCAGTTGTAGTTCGTATTAAAACCCATATTAATACTCCTATGTTACTTACTAAAACAAGGGCTAACGATTTAACTCTGACTGGGTTTTGAGGTAATCTGTAATACATGAAATGTCCCAAAGCATACATTGGTATTAATACTACAGAAGGTATAATAGATTTAATGAATATTCGGTGATTGTCTGTAAGCATCAATTCTCGAGCAATACTATATTTTTTAGCAGGTTCACTGAGGACCAATGACTTCACAAATTGTTGACCAAACTCAGACTTGTCGTTAATAAGTTTTGTATATTGTTCCTATAAAATAAAAATAATAAACGCACAAATTCTCAAGGTGTATAATAAAGTAATCATTGTACTTGTAAATTTAAATCTGCAGCATTTAGAATTGAAACATCATCTGTTGAGTTCAGATCATAAATACTTGGAATTCCTATATAACTACCCATGCGGGTATTCAAACAACCAACATTTATTGGATCAATGCCTTTAGCTGTAAATGGTATTACAAAAGCTTTTTGAAAATCTGTCAACTTTAAATCATGAATCACATTGTCATATTTTTTTCGAAGAGATTCACTTAATGCAACTGGCATATTATTTCTGAAAAAAAGTAAATAATCTAACTAGTTAAAACATTCATGGAAATGAAAAGATTAAGAGTACATGGTTAAATAAATGTATAAAGATTGTTAATAATTTAAACATTTTTTTCTTTATTTAAAATGTTTAGATGTGGATTTCATATTTACATGATACTTATTTTGGTTTTAATTTTTAATTCAAAACTATAATAAAATATAATAATTAAAAGTTGACAAGCAATTGTCATATTTTTTAAACCTGTTTCATTTAATAGGTAGGTAATACAATAACACTTAAAATTTGATAAATTAAAAAATCAATGTATCTATATTTTTTTGTAACATACTTGTTTGCTTCTTTAAAATATTTTACATATAAATCATTTAAGATTATATTAGAACAATATTCGATAACACCGGCACCAATAGTCACTGTGCACAGCGCGTTGACTACAAAATCCGACGTTACTTTAAACTTGCTCATAATAATTGTTAATTATTATAATGGAGTTTAGAGTTAATAATTTAATATTATATTTTATAAGCTGTGCGTTAATTACTTTATAACAATATCTCGATATTGTCGCTGTTTTTACAATATTATAATACCTTAAATCTATTTTACTGAACACACAGTAGATTAATTAACGAATTTGAGTAGCAGTCACCATTAATTTAAGGTAGACACTTATCAGTAAAATGTATGTTATCTATGTTTGGGGCAATCTATTCGTCATCCGGCTATGATATGAGCATATCACCTATTATTATCTGTGGTGATATCATTGTTGAATTGATGATCAGTGATCCGTATTAGGATCCGGATCCGGGACCCGGGTGGCTGGAAGAATGTGGTATAAGGTATTTTTATTTTAAATTGTGTAACGTGCCACGTGGTCGTTTGGATCATTGGATTACAGACTGAGATTTATCATCTTATAGATAATCAATATAATATTTTTCACATTTTGTAATTATTATTTATACCATTTTATTAAGCGACGTGACGCAATTTTTATGAACAAAAATCCGTTTATCGCAAAACAACACTTGTAAGGTCTCAAAACACACGTACAATATTTTACCACAGAATAGATGAATTTCATCCGTTGGATTATACCGTTAAATTTTATTTTTCTAGTTATTTTACCTATCATATTCAATGGCATTGCTTATCGGTGAGATCATCCACCGGCTAAGCCAACCAACTAGAGGCCGGCCGGTTCCCCGCACTTGTGCAGCCCATCAGACTCCTCCCGTACTCGTATCATGCGCCAATGGCAGTTATTCATTTATCATTTCATTACATCTTTTTAAGTTCTGTATTTTTTTACGCACACACGCATCACGCACGTCACCCACCCGCCACCCACCTACCCATTACCTATTACCTAACATTATCGCTGTGGACCGTAGTGCACGCGATTACGCGAGTGGCGAGTCGCACCACTTTGGCTCTCGGGTTTTTTTTTTGCATCGCGCCGCACCGTATCGCATCGAACCGCATCATTCGCATCGGTCGTTGAGTTGGAGCGGCGATTTAACCGCCCATACTCGACAACGTCCGTCGGCCACCCCGGCATCGATCGTCGATCGATTCGGTACAGGCGCGATTTCGATCCGTTCCATGACGAATAACGACGACGACGATACCAACAACGTCAATCGTGCGCGCTGCCGCCACCGCTGTCCTCGTGCGTTGTTGTATAAATAGGCCCGAACGTCCGGCGTCGCGCGCAGTTGGTTCGTGCGTTGTGTCTGTGACGGTTAGTGCGATTATTGACTTTATTATGATGACCATCGTCGTCGTCGTCCCCAGTTAGTCTTACCCGCTATCCTACTACTCGTAGGGACTAGGGAAGTCGACCGAAACACCGGCCGCCGGTACCCACTATCCGTCAGTCGCGCAATGTCTGCGTTCCGGCAAGTGATAGATGCCTTCTGGTCGCCGGACATTTGGCTGCCGCCGAACACCAAGTGGTCCGACCTGGAACCCAATGAACAGGTCCAGTACACCGACCACCGGCACCTGTTCTACCCACTGCCCATGGCCGTCGTCGTATTGCTCATAAGATATCTGCTCGAAAAGTGAGTCGAACTTTAGGGTGTACGAGCAGGAGTGTATTACTTTTGAACTACAGTCTATGGTTTTTTTTCTCACTCGGCGATCTTATCTTTCAGACACTGTTTTTCGCCTTTTGGCATATCGTTGGGCATCAAGAGCACTAAACCAAAACGGGTTCCAAATAATGACCTGCTGGAGGAGACGTTTGCGCGAAACAGCAAGTGGAATCACAAGGAGGTGGTGGGCCTAGCTAAGAGGCTCGATTGGACTGAGCGACAAGTAGAACGGTGGTTGAGATTAAGGAGAGCACAGGGCAAGCCTTCGACCCTCATCAAATTCTGTGAGAGCAGGTAACATTTTTTATTGATTAATATATACTAACAAAAACTCATCGCTTGTGACCTTATTGGTGTCTGTATTTTTTTATAAGTCTCTATGTAGGTAACAAATTAACTGTGTGGCGTACTAACTTAATTAATCTATTACATTTAATTAATAAAGTGTATTGATTTAAAGTAAGCTATCAAATATTGTGATATAAATATCATTGATGTTCCTGTAACCCTATTACAGTTATAGTTGTTTTTTTTTATCTATTATACTTAAATTATTATACAATTTTATAAGCCTTCATACTACTTTTTTATATTGAATCCAAGTTATATTTATAAAATTTTGTTTGTTAACTTTATGCACATAATATGAATGTATTTTTTATTTTCTATTTTATGCTTTTATTAAGTTGATTATTTGTTTTATTCATTGAAATTAAGACTAACTTATGGATTCTTAAATATTAAAATAAATTATCAGTTCTATATATCTATTAAATAACAGTGCTAGAGGATATCGAGAAATATGCCTGAAAATATACTTAGGACCGTTCTTACAACGTCTGGTTAAGTGTCGGTTAAGACTAACCGGTAGAATTCTATTGGTTAACTCATGATAAATTCTTCCCGTTAGTGTTATCAGGCACTAACCGAACATTGTAAGAACAGCCCCTTAAAGAATGATAATATTGATCAACAATTCAACTGAATTACATATAACACTTACAAAGATGATGCTTTAAAAATAACTTGTGTATATTTTATACATCTAATAAGATTTGTTTTCATTAATGTCTTGGTTTTATTTGATTATTAGAAATCAATATGTTTGTGACTAAAAATACATTTATTGTTGTATAATTTGAATTGTATTAAATATACGTATGTAGAAGTTATCGAACAATAATTCACAATTTATCTATGATAATTTAAGAAAACTTTAATGGTCCACTATAATATACAAAAAGATTGGTTTAATACATGAACCTGTTCAAATTTAAATAGGTACTTGAGCAATTAAATTATCAAAAATTATATTAAAATTAAAATTTGTTTTAAAAAAAATAATCTAAATACCATTTAAAATTCAGAGCTAATATTGTTTAAATACATAAGAAAGTATTTTGGACTAACACAAAATATTTTCTGATTCATGTTAAAAGAATTACACTGTATATGTTAATTAAGTTTTTTATTATATTAGTTTTTTGTTGTCAGCTAATTGTATTTTAACTTGTATTATAGGTACTTTTTATCTATTTAGTTTTATTATTTCCTCATAACAATTTAGACTATATAGTTGTAAGATTAGTTAATAAACATTTTTATTTTTTATTAGATTGTACCTATCTGTTTTCAATCATAATTATTTTGTTAATGATGATGGTTATGACGTTCAGTACATTATTTTACAACAATGATTACGTACTTAATTATTATTTAGAAAATATATTTATTGTTCCGTTAAATACCACTAGAATAAATTCTATAAAACTTCAATGGGGAATTTTTCAAATTTTTTTTTTATTCATAAACAATTTTTATCAAATAGATGTTAGCGTACTATTGCTTTCTCTCCCAGACCCCATTTACAATATAGCAAATGTGTGTTTAGTAGAGTCAATATTGTGTTTTTGATGTTAGTATTATATTAATCTATTATCATACTAAAATGTTAAGTTTTCATAATATGTGTTCTTATATTGCTTTTTTTTATGATATTTAAAATTTTAATTTTTATGCAAGTTAAGGGTATTTAAAATGGCCATTTTTCGTTTTTAAGATTGTAATACTATAGTCTATAATAACAGCCTACTTAGAAACACAGATAATGTTTTAAACGAGGTTTTAAACTTTTAATTTGTTGGTAGGTTTATTCATTCAAATACTAAAGCTAACAATATAAGTTTAATTTTGTTGAACACTAATTAGCTATAGTGTGCTAATGTCCTCTAAATATTCTGGTATTAATTATAAAAAATGTATCTTAAACCTTATCATATATTGTTTTATTTAAGTTTTAAATTACTGTACACAGATTATATGTTACTTTGGTCAGTTAAAAAAAAAACATACAAAACATGTTAATGAATAAGGGAAGCCATTTAAATATATTCTATTCAAATATTTTACAGTATAGTATAACAGACAAACAAAAATTAAGTGTGTAAAGAGGTTATGTAACATGTTGTGTTGCATGTATATTGAATTGTTTTCTGTATGATTTAAAAAAGATATATTTTTATATTCTATGTAAAACAAGAAATGCTGAGAGTTATAATTTGCTAAGTTGTACTATCAGTGATTTTAATTTAGTTTTTTGTTGTTTGGTATATAGTAGCAATATAGTATTATTTTTAATTATATTATGACAATTATCATTTTCATGATAAATTCTGAATAGGGTTCTGTTTTCAAAATCTTTTTATATATATTCCTTTTATTTCATTATAATTTTTGATTAAAATAAATCAAACATAGTAAAATTCATGTTCAATTTCTTGCCAATTAAGTAAATAAGTAATAAAGGTAGCTGATTAAGAATGTACTTTTTTTATTACTTCAAGTATTGATTTAAAAAAAATATATATGTATTTACGGTGTAGGATGAAGCTATTGTACGAGAATAAAAATGGTAAGACATTGTATTTTAAACTTATGATATTCATAAAATGTATACAAAAAAAAATATAAACTACCTATAACAATTTACTTAAATTACTATTAACTCTTTGTTTTTGAATGTTAAATTTTATTTTTTTTTTATTGTAGGTAGTTGGTATTAATGAAAAATGATTAAACATTAGTCATTATCAATATATCAATAATTGTTATATTTAATTAAGTGTAAATACTTTTGATTAATTTAATTTAAATTCTAAATGATTAATTAGTGATTAGTGATAACTACAACATTTTAATACCAATGTATTATACTCTGATTATAGAAGTTACTATGTCAACAGTTATATTTTAAATTATCTGGCATACATACTAATTGGTATTGAGAATAAATATCTATTAACTATTTAAATATAACTGTTTTAAAAATAATTATATTTTAATTGTAAAATTGTTAAATTATATTAAGAAGAACTAATTTTTTTATTTTAATATTTTTAAAAATACAGTTTTTTTATTCTCTCTACATTAATTGATTAAAATTTCTTGTATAAAACCCCTGAAATAGTGAAAGCTTTGTTCCCAAAAAAATATTTTCTCAAAAATCAGCATTATAAAAATAGGAGCTTTCTTTCTTGTATATTATTATAAGCCAAAAATAAATTATGTACATTACTCTAGGTACACTGTACAATGTATAAATTGTATAATATTTTTAAAATTGTATTTAATACTCACTTATACACTCATTACTCAAATTACAATTAATTGGTATTCAATTAAACAAATATCTTTATTTATTACATGACTAAAAATAATAATATTTAATTTTTAACAAATTTACATAAAGTAAGGTTTAGAAATAATATTTATAAATATAATAATTTTCATTATTTTATGCTTAAAAAAATACTTTGAATCCTTTTTATTATTTTCAGTTGGCGATGTTTCTATTATACATTTTCATTCCACTATGGTCTTGCGTTCTTATGGAATAAACCATGGTTATGGAATATAGATTACTGTTGGATTGGGTATCCACATCAGGTAAATATCATTCTTTTTTAGTTGGGTATATACACCAGTATAAGTATTTATTCCTTGAAAAGTTGGTATAATTAGTTCCGTTTTTAATCTTTTTTTTTAAAAAAAATTACAGGGCGTTACAAGAGACACTTGGTGGTACTATATGCTGTCATTATCATTTTATTGGGCATTAGCTGTTTCTCAATTTTTTGATGTCAAACGGAAAGATTTTTGGCAAATGTTTGTGCATCATATATGTACCATATGCTTATTATCTTTTTCATGGATATGTAATTTTCATAGAATTGGGACTCTTGTGCTTTTAACTCATGATTGTGGTGATATTTTCCTCGAGGTAATAAATAATATATTTTTTTCTATTGCTATATTATGCATTGTGTTTTATCATATTAAATAAAAGTTGGTTAAATAATAATAACAATAATACGAAATAGAGTTGAAAAATCAATTTTAAAACTCTCAGAATCATAGGTCAAACAATAAAGATAAGCCTTTTCTATACGTTTTAAATTAGAAATATAAAATATTATTTGTTTAATTAAATTATGTTAGAGGTCACATTATTATGTTCAAATATGATTTGGTTTTGTCTGATTTAAAAATATTAGTATATAATATTTTTCATTTGTTGCATACCAACAAATGTCAATTTTTGAAGGTTATAGTAGTATATAGGTTTAATATATTAAAAAAAAAGATATTAGATTATATTCATTGTTATTTTTAAAAATAATCGTAGAAAAAAATCATTATTTAACCTTCACTGTATAATATTATTATTTTTATTTACAATTGGACTGGTAAAATAAATAACTAAAATTTAAATATTATTTTTTTTTAAGTGTCAAATTATTTTGCTGAATGTTTTTGTTTTGTATACTAACTGGAAGTTTATGATAGATATTATAGCTATAGGATTTGTTAAAATAATGTTCAACAATGGTAATGATAGCATTTGAAATAAAGCTAGTAAACATTGGTTTACTTTAAAATATTAAAGATTTCTTTAAAAATGAGCATTTGTTTATATTTGATATATTTTTTTTTATATAATATTCTTTGAAGGCTATTTATTGCGATAATTAAAAAAGTATAATTGAACTATATATGAAAGATTTTTTTTGAAAATATGTGACAAAAAAATTATTAACTCCCTTTGCTCTGCTCTAATCAGAATCTAACACAAACGCCATTTTCTATAGATAATAAAATAGATAAACAGAATATGAGCTAAAAAATTAGTGTCAGTATTTATGTATGTTATACTATCGTAGCTTGAGTTCAAGTTGTATAATAGCTTGTTACTAAGGTCGGCTTTAAGGGAGTGCTGAGTGGGCTGTAGCCCAGGGCGCCCCCACAAATTCGGGTCTCCAGAATTTTATGATATTTTAATAAATAAAAAAATAATATGTTTTCTTGTTTATGCATTAAGGGCCCCTACAATGCATTCAGCCCTCGGGCCACCGCTTATCTAAATTCGCCCCTGGTTGTTACGATGCTACACTTTTGTTTGGAGAAGTAGAAAAAATAAGATAAACTTTAAAAAAATTAACAAAGATTGAATGGATAGTTAATTTTTGAATTATTCACTAATAGCGAGCCAGTAAAAGTTTGTTAGTTGGACATTTATTATGGTCTTTTAATTATATCATCAGTAAACATTTATTAATAAATGTTCTATTTTTATAGCTAAGGATTAAAACAAGTTTCCTCATAATTAGTTTTTACTTATACCAAAAAATATAATAACAATGTTTTATAGACATTATGGAAGTTAAAATGTTGATGAAATTGAATATAAAAAAACCCTCCGAGATTTTAGTTATTTTGTGTTTTAATTAAAGATATTTATAAGCATTTAAAATTTATACTGTATGACGCTTACCATATTATTAATACTTACTAAAATAATTTATTATAATAGTAATGTGTATAAATATATAATTATTTATTATATATTCTTAGTAACAATGGATGAATGGATGATAGATATATCATCTATACTTAGAAACTTTTTTTATATGCGATGATTAATTATAGATTTAAAATTAAACATATCCATTATAGAGATCTCTCAATAGTTAGGGACACTCAACACTTATAGCGTAGCAGAGTGGTTATTTATTTGCACACTTCAAAACTTTAATTCCTCATAAATGTCTAATTTTCAAAAAACTTATTTCCTTCATAGATGTGTTAAAGACAAATAAAAAATAAAACCAGGTAAAGATTTCATAGAAAAGAGGAAGTAATTAACAATCGTAATAATAGATATTAAAATTGAATTCATAAATTTATAGATAAGATGCGTCTGATAAAATTATAGTTATGTTGAAAAGTAAAAATCTTATCACAACACTATACACTTTGTATTAAAATTTATTATAATTAATATTTATTTCATTAGTTTATTGTGATTTATTAATTATAAAGTTTAATTTATTTTAAATATGTTATATTTTTTGTTTTAAGAGCTATATAATTAATATAGACTAAAATTATTTTTATGATTAAAATTTATTATCAATATAGTTAAAATATTTCTATATTCATATGGAACCTATCTTTTTTAATTATATTTTCAAGTAATAATACCAATGATGTATTACTACGTAATAACTGTTGTAATGATATATTACTTATTAATTTGCCGATTTTTTAACTGAAGAAGCAATAATATTTTTTCTTAAATTAACATGTAACTACAAACAATTATTCAACTCTTATTTTGAGTTTTTATAAATACCTACCAATATTTTCTTTATTCAATTTCTACCTATTTTTATTATTTATAAGGAGTTAATTTAAAAATTAAAACAGCTTCCTACTTAATTACTATAATGGGTTATATATTATGTGCCTGTGATTGATACTTGTCACAACACATTATTAAGAGATGTTCCTACAAGACCTGTTATTTTTGTTTCAGTCCCTCATAACATAATATAGATCTAGTTCATAGATTATTGAAAGTAATTTACTGGTTAATCACCTATTAAACAAATAAAATAACATTTTGGAGGGCATCACGTTTTTAACCTCTTCTTTTCTGCGTATTACCTCATAAAAATTGCTAATTAATATTATTTACTATAATATGCTTTTAAAATTTATTATTTATGATTTTATTTCTATTAGATTAGTAAGTTAAACATTCTCCTCAAACATTCTAAACTCTTAGTTTCTATCTCTTTCATCAAATGCCCTCATTAGACCTCAGTCCTTTTATCTACCTTTTGAATGTGGCATTATATATAAAAATAATAATAATTAGCTGATGTTCCTTTTTGTAAGGCATTGCTAAACTACTGAACAAATTAATAATTTTAAAATAAATTATAACTTTTATTAAATACGTCAAACAAACTAATAAGTTTATTATACTAAATAGAGCTGTACAGAAAAATTATTCAGCCAATTTATTATTATAACAATAATTTTATTAAGACTTGATTATATGAAGTATAAGATTAATATATAATGTAATGAAATTGCCAGTCTTGGCTACAAAAAAAAAATATTAAAGTCCAGGAATATAGTATATACCTGTAAAGATTTAGTGAAAAAATGAATAGGTAATATTTTGGTCATAAAATGATAAAGTTTAAATTAAGTATATGATATTAGGTTTGACCCGGGTTAAGTTAAACAAGAGATAAACATTTTGAAGTATACTTATTTGAAAATATTTTTACTTATGAAACTTATAAAAACAATTTGTTCTTTGCTTTGTTTAGAATATAAAATTTTAATTAGTATTTTTAATACTTTTATTTTTTTTATAGTGTGCAAAAATGGCCAAATACGCCAAATATCAAAAGTTATGTGACTTCATTTCAGTAGTATTCATTGTTGTTTGGTTGGTAACTAGAATTGGTCTATTTCCTTTTTGGATTTTGTACAGGTTAGTCTTATATTAGTTGTACATAATATATTTGTATGGTTAATTTTAATCATCATTGTTGTTTATATTTGAAAATAGTACGTCAGTTGATGCACCCGAAGTAGTAAACCAAATGTTCCCTGCTTACTATATATTCAATGGACTACTGTTTCTTTTACTTGGTCTTCATCTTTATTGGACACACTTAATTTTGAGAATTGCATATCTATCCTGGAACTCTGGAAAAGTATGTATACAAATAGTGTTTATCATAACCTCTCTTTTCTTATGTTTTTATTGATTTTTATAAATGATTCAAACACTTATTTAAATTGTTTTTAATAAATGTTGAAAATTTTTGTATTGTATTCAATTAAAATGATAAATTAACAAATTTAAAAATTTTTCAGATGGATGGCGACATTCGTAGTTCTTCTAGTGATGAAATTACACTTGATGATGATTCAAATACCAAAATAGATGACATTGATGGAGCGTTACCAAATGGCACAATTTAAATTATACTACTTTTATTGTATCTTTGTTTTATTGAGTTTTGTTTGAAATAATTTCAAAAGCACTTTAGGTATTCATGTAAATATTTATGTGTTCCAGAATACTAATCATTTTATTCCCTATTTAATCATTTAAGACAAAAAAGTGGTAAATCTATCATGAACATAGCTACTTAAATGAAAAGTTTCTATAAATATTATGATCACTTAAATGTTTCAGATTCAGCTCTAGTCATCTATAAACAAAAACATTTCCTACCAGAAATATACCATAATATTATAACATTTTATATGCAATTATTATAGTTTTTTAGGTTTTAGTTTGTTGTTTTATTTCATTTTAACTTCATTAATATACTTAAATAATGCTTATTCATCCCCTTCATCCACCAGTCCCAAAAAATTAAAAAAAGAAAATGTAATTTAAAACTTAAGTATAATATTTGTATTTATTATATTATTTATAAAATAAAATAATTTTTTATATGTTTTAAGAATATTTAAATGTAAATGTCTTGTTTAGGTACATTCCTATTTGGTATTGTTAGTAACTTTTTAACCTCAAAGTTATTGATTCAACATTACCTGGTACTAACAGGCACCAATATTCCTACAGAATAGATATTGCTCTACTAACACTATTTAATTTTTACCAGCATAAAATTTAAATTATATCTTAACAATGGGGAGCAGTGTTACGGAATCAACGTCTTCAGATGTGTTGGATTTGACAAATTTTGATACATGTGGACATTTAAGTCCTTTTATACTGACAAGTCCGCGATCACTGTTAGCGTGCCGCAAGGCTAAAATAAAGGCAAGTGGTATAGCTAGTATTAGTATCTGTATTGATATTCAGCATTTTCATAGCCTAATGAATTATTGTACAAGAGTGCTGCAGACATTTCTAATGACCTTGATGTGTCAATTAAGTTAGCGTATCCAGTTTATCAACAACACGAAAAAATTAGACAAGGTAAGTATTATTGAAACAAATATTCAAAAAATGTGTTTTTACTAATTAGTTCATTTATGAAAAAATGTATTAACAATTAAAAAATCTAATCTAGGTTCTTAATATATGGCTAGATATTTAAAATTTAAGAAATTAAAGGGTATTTTATTGAAAAAAATAGTAAAAATAAAATTTATAACAGTCAACAATATAACATTATGATTACAATATCTAATTAGTAAACCTATTTAGTGGTTAGGTACCTATTTTATTTTTTTTGTAGATAAATAATTAGATTTCTATTGATGGTTTTCAACCATTATTTATTAAATAAATAACAAGAAATACAGTGAAAAAACCTAAAAAAAAATGATGTGATTATAATGAATCTGAACTTTTATATTTTCAACATGTTTGTACATTTTTTGCAATAATGATAATATTTTAGTTTTATCTTTATCAATTGTCATCGATCAATCCATAGTAAATTTGTTATGTTGGTTGTAATCTGAAGATCCAATAGTAAAAAAAAAAAAAAATTCAGGTTCATGTACTTTACCTCATAAATACAATTATTGAGTTATAACTATTATAACAAATAGAGGGACGGGGACCTTTAGATTATTAAAATAAGATTCCAGATGCAGTACTATGATCATAGCGCCCTAGCTGCTGCTTATTGGAATTTAGATTTATCATTTTTATTAGTACTCTAGTGTTTAAGAAGAACAAGTCTCGTTCATGTTTTTCAAATGACATTCGAACGTCACTCACTTATAATAAATACCTAGTACATTAGAACGTAAATTTCAATGCATTTTATATTTTTAAGGGATCAAACGAATTTTAGGTTACCTATTAAAATTACATTTAAGAATATTGTTATTTATGAACTCATATTTCATACCTTATTCACTGTTTTCATTTAAATATTTATTTATTAGTAATTTTAATGAACTAGATACTGAATTAACGTAGGTATTCAGTTAGATTCCTAAGTACTTGTACATATTGTTCCTTAAAAAAATGAACGTGAACGGATATTTCTAACGTATTGAACATGAATAAATTTAATTTTTATACGATCTTTTTGAACAGTTGTAGTAAAGGTAAGAATATTGAATTTTGCTTTTTTTAAGTTTATCTAATACTTATTGATTAAGTTGTTATAAAAGCTCATTACGATGGGCGGGGTTTCTGTTAGGTCCTCTAAGTTTGCTTGGTTACGACATTAGGCATTTTAAACGGATTGGTCGATTGGTGTACATTTTATTACCATCTTATTACTAATATGTTAATTAAGATAATAATCATAGACGCAAATAGAAGGGGGGCTAAGCCCTCCTAAACTTTGTTTAGCTCCCCCCCCCCCAAATCTCAAACACTATTTGCGCCTATGATAATAATAATAATAATTTGTGAATTTCTTATAATACATAGGTAGTTATAGGTTTTTAGCTATAGGTATTCGATTACACAATATTTACATATGTGGATATATGCCTGTATAGTTACATACTATTATACTATTATAGTATAGGTAGATACCTACCTATATAGATAGGTACATAATATTACTTGTTATTAATGTAAGATAGTTGCCTACCTACTTATTTTAAAAATTAATTCTTAATAAAATAAATGACAAGTGATGGGGATATTCATAGGCGTAACTTGGCGGGGGCGAATGTGGGCAACTGCCCCCACCAACTTAAATATAATATTATAGTTAAATGCAGGCTGTTCTGAGACGCATAACACACTAGTACCTAATATTATGTTTATTTGCTACAAAAATTATTTTTACCTACACGTGAAAAGAGTCCAAGTTTTGCCTATGGGGATATTGAATATTTAAAATTAAATTAAAAATATTCCTGTTAATTATAATTCTATAATGTGTAACGTGTCTTTGATATTAAATAATAATTAACGAATTATTGGTCAGTGACATTAATAATTCGTTCGGATTTTATGTCTACAATTCTATAGCTCTATAGGACATTAACTGCCAGGGTAGGTATTATTAATTTATTATTTTATATTTATTACATGTAATTGCATGTCTATGCGTCATGTAGAAAAACTCGAAGCATGTAGGCAAGAAAGAAATAAACTGTTATACTGTGAAACTATAACTGATAATACATCAACACGAAAAAAAAGAAAACAATGTCTGAGAAAAGAAATGTCGTCCTATCGAAACAATATCGCTTCAAATATGCGACGTACCAAGTCTATTCAAAATAAATTAAATGAAGATGAAAAGTAATTTTTTTGTTATAAATTATAACATATTATTATTAGTTACTTAAATGTTAGGTATTAATAAATATTTATAGAATTGTAAGATTATTTATAAATATTACAATATCTGGATGTATGAGTGCTTATAGCTAGAAAGCTAGATAGGTACATAACGATTACTTATTTAATATTTATTTAAAACATTAACATGTATTATATATTTAGAATTTATGGTGTTTAGGGTGCCTGTTATAAAGAAAACGCCTCAATGGTATTTAAAAATGTATAGATAGGTATCTAATCACTTAAAACTGAAAATTGAAAAAGAAATCTTTTTTAATGATTCTATTAAAAATATAATTTTCAGTTATTAATCATTAATAATTTAATATCTTAACTATCTTACCATGGCGTTTTTATAAAATTAGAGTCTTCGTCATTTTTATTATATAAAAGTTTTGTATCTAAAAAAAAAATTGTAATTGATTATTATATATGTAGTATTATTCTTAAAATAATATATTAAGAATAATAGGTACTACATAGAAAATCTTTAGTAGGTTCAACAAAAGTGAATTACATAAAATTACATGTTCTTCCAATAAGGTACCTATACAAGAAGTTTGCAATTCTATTTACAATAAAGAAATTAATTCATCTAAATAACAATAACAATAACAGACACTAAAGAGAACATATTATAGCTTATAATTTGCCAGTAAAATATACGAATGAATCCTATGGTCAATCCATTATTGACTATTTAGGTTCTACCTATTTTAATCAGATGCCGACATTATACAAAAAAAATATTCATGGAGGTCTAGTTCATGAGAAAAAAGTCGTCTATAAATGGCTATTTGTAGAATTAATTACTCCTTAAATAAGAGTCCGCATTCCAGTGTTTTCAGTGATTATGATTTTTATTTTATCTGATTTGTTTATGAATATTATTAATACTAACTACGAAATTTTAAAGAACGAATTTTGAATCTTGCTACGTTTCTCTCGTATATATTTATTTTTATGATGTTTAATGTTTCTCGTATACATTATTTATATATTATTGTATTGTATTGTAAACTTTAACTGGTCAGTCTAATATGACTGATTTTGTATTCTTATTCTTATTTTTATTTATTTTATATTTTATTTAATGTATACTTATTGAGATATTTTGTTTCTTTTTGTGAAAGAATGTACCTATTTAAGAAATTTCTTTTATTTTTTTGTTTTTTCCATCACAAGCTTAGGCTTAAAGGAGTAGATATATTTCTTTGCTTATGCATTTCATTGTATGTATAGAAAAAAAAATAAAAAAAAAAATTAGCAGATGTGGTTTTGCCCAGGGCTCCAATATTTGTTGCGGCGACCCAGCCTATTCTTACTCTATATGCGAACTTTGGGAGCTATAGTTAATTTTTTCTTCTGATATATAGTATATATAGTTATATCAAGTGTAGAAATTAGACAATATAATGAATTATTATTAATAATCCATATTCATAACATCATACGAGTAGTTTATAAATATAAATCACTAGACAACTTTAACCCAAATATTTTTTCGTAACTTGAATTTTCTCTCCCCAAAACTAAAAAAAATATACATTTAAGTAAATATTTTTTATTTTCATTATGAATATGATTATTTAGTCACTTTGATAACTATAGTAGGTAATGTTTAAACGAAGTCATTTGAATAGGACGAATAAGCATTATATAATATAGCTCATTCAAAAATCTAATTTAAGTCTCCCGCTTATTAATACATAGAAATCTATAATATTTATAAATTTATAATACAGAAACGTACGCCATAATGTAACAAAAAGACGAAAACGCCGTTGTAAAAAATCAAAAAGCATTAATGACTTAATGGATTTAAAAGAATTGTGTAAAGAAGTTGATCGGATTGCAATTCTCGAAAGATGTGAACCAGATACCAAGACTAATAAGCAGAGACCTATTCAAAAACGTTCAAAATCTGGAAACGCAAGGTAAATATTTTAGTTTTCTACTTTTTATAATAGAGGTAACCATTAATTATTTTTGAAAAAATTTACTATGTAAAATACGAAGATTTTCAGCTATTCTTATGTAATTTATTGATTTTGTTACAATTACTATTGATGTATGATCATTATTAATAGTGATCTAAAAGAATTTTATGATAATATGGCATGTAGGTATACGAATAGTGCCTATAAAAATTTATATTACTTACATAAAAAACTATAAATGCTTGTCAAAAATTTAAAAGAAAATTAAATATTAAAATATAATTAATTATTTAATTGTTCGCACTGGAAATTGTAACCGTTTTATGTCTTCCGGAATTAAAAGAATCCGTGGAATCAAAACGTTTTCGTCTTGGTACTTCCCTTTAAAAAGTATGGTTTCGATAAATGATAATGCTATTTATTAATTTCTTCACCGCAAGTCGGATGCCATTGCATAATTATTATCTTTGATTCAGTAAAGTGACAAGAATTGGTAGGAAATGTAATGTATCCAAACAATGAGTCAACAGGTATTTTGCTATTATCAACATCGAGCAATTGTTTGGAAAACATTTCTCTAGATTGGTCGTTCTAAAATTTAACTCTCATGTTCATATTTAATTTGAGCGTTTTTACGTATTTTCATAAAAACGGATGGCTTAAAACATGCGTTAATTTCGTCGGCTGGTGTTGATCGTGATATTACAGGTATACCACCTGCCAATTAAATCATTACACCACGAAATCGGCATTGGTTTTTTTGTAAATCTTATAACGTGTGGCCTAATGCTTCCAAAGATTTTTTATGTGTCATCGTACACTCATCCCAAACTATTTATCTGCTTTGTTGCAACACTTTGGCCCTCGCAGAATTTCTCGAAAGGTTGCAAGTTGAAGTTACATTTATTTTTATGTTCAACGGCATTTTGACTACTTGAGTACGGAATGAGCTGTTCGACCCGCTGCACAAAATGAAAATGAGTAAAATAATCATTCAATTCATCTGATTTTAAAAATGGGAGACCAACAAAATATTTTAAGAAAATGCAATTATATCTGAATTTTTTTGAATTCTTAACTTATACCAACCGTTTAAATTTTCTTTCACCAATTTTGACCTAAATGAAACCTGCATTTTTTCATTTGAACTGATGGCCACGCGCTTATGCACGATTAGTAATAATGAGTGGTTTGCGTTTTCAAAATCAGACTTAAATTTGACAAAACCAAATAAAACCGGACGCAATTGCCAATTTATATAGTAATTTAGATTTATGTAGGTACCCAATTATTAGTTTTTTTTATTTCGGGACGCAATTAATTTTTTCGGCCACCATTCAACTACGTAGCTGCATTGCCTAACGAAACAAGTGCAAGCGCGATATTATTTTTCGATCTAATCGTTGCCAAAATCAATGATGTCAAAAAAGTTTTTAATCCTATCTATTTATTTATTTATTTATCTTGAGTTACATTGGAAACCTGCAAAAGTGCCGTACAATATGTTATAAGGTATAGAATTTACACGTTTATTTTAATTGTTATTCTGCTATTTGGGGTGGAGACGAATCTAACAAATCAGAGATCATCGAAGTTATAAATAGTCTTTAAAGTTGTTAAACTCTTTATATATATAGACTAAAAATAATGGTAATTTTGATCTGAAAAATTATTTTTTTACAAGAACATCGACACATCGTAGTATTTTATATTTTTAATAAGTTATGTAATTTTATTTTCTTAATTTTTCTTGAAAAAAAATAGTATGGGAGTTTGTTATTTGCACCGAAATAAAGATACCTTCGTAATTTGCTACAAAACGAATATCTATTAGTGATGAGCACTATCGAATAGTAATCTAACTTAGTAGACCCGAACGACAATAGTAATTGAAATATTATTATTATTTTACAATTTTTCAATAACTAACTTTTTTATAATAATAAGACTTTTTATTTGTAGTATAAAAATACATACTAAATTATAGTTTTGCTTAAAATAATGCAATTATTATTTATTATAATATTATATAAAATGTTTGTTAATTGTTATGTATTATTATATTATTATTTTAAGATATTATAGCTTTTAGTTAATACTGACGTATCGTATTACGATGTAAATATTTATTAGGTGAGTGAAATAACCACTTATAATCAATAAACGGAATATTCAATGTTTTAAGCTTCTCGTAGTTTAACTTATATTATACTCAAATATCTCAATTTGTACGATTATTCTTACGATTATACACATACACACACACACATATACACTTTTAGGGGTGGATGTTTCAACCATTAACCGTATTTATGCGAAAATATATATTAATTAATAAAGATTTCTACAAAATTTGATTTCATTGGGTTCTAATTCATATTTTATACTATAAACAAAGATTGATAACTACAACTAGGGGAGTGTGTAAATTCTACTATATGTAATATAGGTGTATTATATTTGAATAAAAAGTTCAAACACTACTAAAATAAATTTTGACGCCATCTACGACACGTAAACACTCACAATTACAACTTAAATGAACTTTTCTAAAGATTACATTTGTTAATCTATATGAAATGTATAAGTTATCTATGATGACTAGGTAATTATTGTGATTTCAGAAGTTTAATGGACATCAGTGGTATTCATATACCAGACCAAGACCGAAAAATTTTGGACAGTATGAGGCGAAAACGTGAAGAAAGACAGTATGGAGAGGATTTAGCGCATAGGGTAAATATATTCTGGGAACAAATGCGCGAAGAAGAAAAACGATTAACTAAAGAACAAAAGCAAAAATGGCAAAATTTTATAATGGCAAAAAGAAATGTAGAAAATGGAGTCAAACATATGCGTTTGGATGAACTGCGTGTTGCATTTGAAAATAACCAAAGACAGCTGGAGGAACAGATTATACAAAAAGACAAAAAAGTTAATGAACTTAAACAACAAATCGAAGACCGTAAGGTATAATAAATTACATATTAATATCAATGTTATTAAACATAATAGGTATGTATTCTGTTATATAATTTTATTATTCCCGTTCTATATATATTATATGTTTATGTATTTGGATCAGTTGTATTGTAGTTTTCATTCATATTCACTTTTCTTATAGGTTACAGATAAGTACTACTCATTCAGCTTACATGGCATAAAATAATGTATAAAATATGCCCTTTGTACATTCTATCTATAATATGTTATTTGTTTAGCGATATTATGAAAATAAATCTAAAAAATTTGCTCTTATGACACTCAAGGCCATAACTGAAAAAAAAATTCGGGGGGGGGAGGTCCAACATGTTTTCAAATATATAGATACTAAAAACTTTTCATTTGTACATTAAAAATATAAAATAATATATTTTCTACTTTTAAAAATTCTTGGGAGGGGGAGGGGTCCGGACCCCTGGGCCCTCCTTACAGTTACGACCTTGATGACACTTTATACTATTATAGTCTATAATTCAACTTTAATACTTAATTTTCAATCTATATATACGTGATACACTAATATGTATAAATATAAATTAATCTTACATATTTTATTATGGATTTATTTTTAAATTTAGTTTTCAACGGTTATCTTCATTTTCTTGTGAAATTATAAAAAATAAGTAACAATGTAGGTAATAAATCGAAACTTGTGATGGGATTTTAAAAATGTAAACCAAAAGGTTTTAATTAGGTACATAAATGTAGGTAGTAGGTGTATAAGGTATAATATTATAGGGTATAAAAGGATTGAATGAAGATCATTTAACGTAGTGTTCAATATTTCAAAACACACCTTACGTTTTTGAAAATATTTACGTAAGTTTTTTTTACAAATCATAATTTTTGGAAAATATATGTTTTTACAAATTTTAAAGTTATATTCTCTTAATTACTGTGATACATAAAAATAGAATTTCGATCAAGTTACTTATAAGTTTTGATAATTAGAATAGTAGATCAAAATTTTTATGGTTAGGGGTACAGCATTAAACCGTTCCGTTCATCAAAACTTTAAATACCTACTTGATTAATTTTATTAAATTTTTTTTAATTCATAAATTTCTCATTCAAAATTTGATATATATATATGTCCAAAATATTCTTATTTAAAATAAGGAGTGTAAAATGCATGTTATTATTAAAATAATTAAAATTTTAAAAATTATAACGATAAAAAATACGTTTTTAACGACGTAAAAAATAATTTTTATGCACATTTTCATATTTTTTGAAGTAATGTGTATCTTATATTAAACAGATCATCTGGTATATTACAACACTTAAAATGTATATTATTCAATCAATTATTTCAAAGTTATTATGCGTTTAATCATCTACCGTAAATTATGTTAATTATAAAATATAATGAGGTTATTTTTAAATAATACTCCATCTACTTTGGCCCTTATTTATCTACCAAGATAAAACTATTATTGTAAACATTAACTCGCTTTACTTAAAAAAAAATAAATACAATCTAACATTTTTGAGATAATATTTCGTTATAATTGGTTAATTAAGTACCATACTTGTATATATTTTATAGTTGTTTGAAAACGCATTAAAACAAGATACAGAGTTCAGGAAGCATAAAATCGTGAGTGACAATAATTTTTATGAACAAATGAACGCTCTTCAACACAAAAAAAGATTGCATGACATAAATCTTTTGAAACAGAAAAAAGCGGATGAAATAAGAAACAAATCACTTCAAATAAGTCAAGAAGTAATTTTTGTACATTCGAAAGCCGTTTTCAAGAATATCGATAAATTTTTTTACTGTTTATATATTTTAATATTTTTTTTTCAAAATTATAATATGTAAAATTAGTACAGAAAACTGTACTTGTTTTTATAACGCAACTTATTAAATCTATTGATGAGATTGAATCTTAAAAATCAAATGAAATCGTGAATATGAGGCATGAGCTAATTTATATAATTATTGTATACATTTACGATATCAGCATAAACTGTCACTTAAAATTCGAAACAATAATTATAAAAGCTTGATATTCATATAAGTAGTTGTGTTTTAACTTTTCACTTATTTTTAGTATTTTATTATGTTATTATAGCTATAGGTAATATAAAAATATTTGTAAATTTGAATAACTTATTATTTATCATCTATTACTATCATGTTTTATTATTACTTAGAAGATTAGAAGACGCCACATAGTTTTACCTACATGATCAATTTGTATCCGTCTTACAAACATACAACATACTAAATAGATATCAAATTAGAGTTTAATAACACCAATTTTGTGTTATTATATAGGTATATATAGTATATACAATATAATATATAGGTTAAATTTTTGAGTAAATTAATTTTTTGAACTTAAGAAGACTAAATAACTGTTTAATGAGGTAAAAACGTTTTTTTTTTCTTAAATTAAAATTAAAGATTAAGATTATTATTTGTTTAATATAAATATGCAGTTTAGCGTTGGGGAAACATATATGAGAACAGTATTTTTGCATTAGAATTTCCAAAATTGCATCGTACATAGAAGAGAAGAGTACTGCTGTAGTGTTTTTTTATTGATATCAATTATCTCACTATAATTTAGTAAGATGATGTACGCCATAATTATTGTCTCCGTAATTTTAAGATTCATTTTTATTAATAAATTACTAGTGGTTTGGCGTGCTTTTAAGGTTTTTTTTATAATAATTAAATTTATAACGAGTAATAAGTATCTATATTATGTGTAATATTGCAATTTAAAAATGTTAATAACTTGCTTAAAAATTAAAAAAAACCATAAAATTATAGTATACAAATACAGACATTTTTTTTTTCAATTTTCAATTTAATAATGGATCAAATAACTCTAATATTTAAGCTTAACAGAAAATTGGTTTTAATGAACTCAAATTTGATATTTCTGTAAAATTAAATTTACATAATATTTTATGATGTGGTCATATGATGAATACATATTGTTCTTATATTTATAGAGAATTATTTCGTCAAATCGTTTGGAAGAATTGCGACATGCTGTGCAATTAGAGCGAATTCAAGCACGTCATGATGATACAATCCGTCGCAAATTCGACGAGTGTCAAGCAAAAGAACGCAAGGCTTTTCAAAATCATTTAGATAAAATGTCCATGCGTATGCGAGAATTAGCTAATAAAAGGTAAGTGACATTTTTTTCATGGTAAGTATGAACAATATGTTGCCAAAAAGTATAGGTCTACCTTTTCTTTGTCAAAGGTGATTTTATAAAGATTGTGAAAAAAAATTAAATAGTTATTAGGTACTTGTTAATTAACCTATACTTTAAGGTTATTAAAAAAACATAAGAAGCAATAGGATTGTTGAAAATATATTTTGTTAATAATAAAGAATTATACCGCTTACGTATGTAAATTGTTAATAATAAAATAAGAAAACAACATAAAAATAAATTTTAATTTCAAAGTCTATCAGTAACTATTAAGGTATGTCTTCATAACTAATCAAAAAAAGATATAACTCGTCAATAGCTCAATTTTTTTTTAAGTCATATCTGTAATACTCTCAATAGATATAAAATGTATGTGCTAGATCAGGCATGTAAAACTCAAAGTATCAAGTGACAAGTCCTGGTTCTCCGAATCCAAAATTTAAAAGTAAAACCACACTAAAAATTAGTAACCAATTCGCAATAATTTGTAACCACAAAATCAGAATTTATAATTTGGGCCTTAACCCCTAAATTATTTTTTTTCTTTAAGGTGTATCTATGGTTGACGAAAGGTTATTTAAAATTGTTTTGTTCGTCTATTGTATTTAAATTTATAAAGTACCTAGATCTACCTATAGGCTATAAGTACTTATCAAATTGTAAATCTACACGCATAGTATAATTATATTATACTGGTATTTATTACATAATATTTTATATCAAAATGTAATATGAATATTGTATAGTTTATATTATATTTTAACAGTATATTTGATACAACATAGATTTTTGATGTAATGTACATGTGTGCAGAGACGTATTTCGGAATTTTGCACCCGATCCTCTGAGTGCCATTACTTTTTTTATCACCTAAATAACCCATGTAACGTATTATATCAAAATGTTCTAAAAATTTACACCACGGGGCCCAAGCCCCCCTGCCCTCCTAAATACGTCACTGCATGTGTGTGAAACAAGATGTGGAGTAAAATTAATAAAAATATTTTATATTGAAATGTTTCTTTAGAACACAGTGAACATACACTAAACAACAATAACAACTTAATGAACTATATAACACTAATATAGGTTAATATTATATTCAGTGAAACTTCCATAAAACGAAATCTTTTCATGGTGAACAAAAAAAAATCGTATTATAGAGGAATTCGTTAAATAGAATTAACGCATGATTAACAATGAAGGTCATGGTTCTCAAAAATAATTTGTTTAACAGAAAATTTTGTTACATGGAAGTTTCACTGTATTTATATATTTTAATACAATAGACGAAGACTTGAAAGCAATAATGGGCTAAGTATCAAAAAGTTGTTTTTGAGTTATTCAATGTTTTAGGTTATACCCACGGCATATAGTTCTCACGACATTTGTTTGGACTTTTTGTACACCAATATTATGTCGTGGCACATAGCCCTTTTTATAGGTTTTTGGTGATGGCACATAGCTCGGTTTTTCGAGTCTAACTCAATTTTTTTTTTTGGACCTCTGCCCATAATTGATTTCAAGTCTTCAGATGATCAAACAATTTTTAAATAACACGTCAACCTTGATAATCCATATGAAAAAAAATTATTTGGGGGTTAAGACTTACGTTAAAAATTCTGATTTTGTGGTAATAAATTATTACGAATTGGCTTCTAACTTTTAAGTGTAGCTGGACCAAGAAATTTTTAATTCGGCATGCTAGGCTGAAGAACCTTCAAGTGGACCAATTAAATTGAATAGTTTACTATGCCTATGCGAGTCATAAACATTTATCGAAAGAAAAACATTTTTAAAACTTTTTATTAATCTAATATATACCTATTATATATAATAATATAATATATATGTTATATGTTATATTATAACTATCAATACAGGAGGTTGAAAGGTTGAAAAAATACGAGTGCGTTTCGTAATAACCCTTCATTTAAAATTCCGAGCGGTTCCAGAATACGGTACTGCCCGAGTGCGTCCCAAGAAAAGAAGGCCATATTTTGTCGTAGCTCAAGTATATTCCAGTTTATTTAGAGCAGAGGTCAGAAACCTTTTTGGTGTCAGGGGCCAAAAAATAAAAATAAAATTTTCACAGGCCATACATTTTATTTTATTTACAGTTTATCAACTAACATAAATACATAATGTGGTATTCCATAATTTATTCTAATTATAAATGTTGATTGCCGACTGCATAAAATCGCTTCACGGGCCGCGGGTTCCCGACCTCAGATTTAGAGTTACCCTGGGTGCACTACGAGGAAGTGAACTGACTTTCAACCCCAAATATTTGATTTTTTTATTATAATTTATTATAATTTTTTTTTTAAACTTTGGGTGAGTGTAATAATTTTTACCTAAAATTTATATTTTTATACTATTTACTTATTTATTTTTGGTTAAAATTTTCATGCAGTGATTCTTACATAATTGAATCTAGAAATTATTATAAAATGTAAATATTAATATTTTAATAAAACTGTTAATTGCATACACATTACTATATATTATACTGTGCGTAGTTGTCAAAGATTAATGTTATAGTTACGAATGGTATAGGTTTATAATAGGTACCAATATAGTATATTATCAGCAATAATATTGCGGACGAATTTGGGTTATTAAAAATGTACAATATAATTAGCGGGACGCATTTGGGAGACGGTTTAATTTACATTGTATAATTATAATTATATTATATAGGTATTATTATAAAGATCATCATATATTTAACGAAATCGTTTAAAATGAAAATACTCGTGTACAATAATTATTATGTTTAAATTAATTAATAACAAAACACACCTATCATAGTGAATATTATATATTATTAATAAGGTTAAGTGCACTTCAGTTGAAATATATAATATAAAATATAGATATAACTGATTAATTATGTTGATTTGACAACAATGTATAACAAATTTATAAAAATGCTTGTATATTTATGTTATACATAATTTAATTAGTTTGCAGAGGGAACAACACATGGGTCAAGTTCATAGAGTAGCTAGAGAACTTGAGGATGGAATGCAAAGATGGCAAGATCGTATAATGTTAATGCAATATGAGCAATTAAGAAGAGCTAAAGAAAATGCAGCTCTGTACACTGATAATAAAAAACTCAGAGCTGAGATTGAAAATAAACGTAGGGTTATAGAACATTCTGCTAAAATACAAAGGTGATTTTTTCTAAAATATGAATAATAATTTTTATCTATATTTATGTAAAAAATATTGAAAGTTCTATAATAAGTCATGAAAATGTAATAATTAAAATAAACAGGTGCCTAAAAAATTGAGTAAAACGTACAATGTGTAATATGTAGGTTGTCTTTTAGATTCTATACAGAGTGAGGAATGTATTAATTTTACAATGATCTGTGTGTTAATTTTTGTGTGTCTGTGCGTATACCATAACTTGTCGAAATAATGTTTCAATTTAAAACTTCAGGGTTAGTTTTCGATGGCAAATTGAATATTCTTAGTGCATTAAAAGTAAGAACTTTCCAGCAGTTATCAAACAACATCGGAAAAAACAAAAAAAAAGTAATGAAAATACGGGAAGTTTAAGCAAAACTAGTTTTTGACAAAAATCAATTTTTTTGACAATCAAATAATTTTAGATTTTTGTTTTTGTTAAAAATTATTAGTCGTAGAATCTTGAAACATACACCAGTTGTTTAATTTGACCTTTTTTATAGGTACAATATTTAATTTTGGCTGCATACTAATTGCGTCCCGCGGCAACAATTCCTTCCGAATTGCGTCCCAAGTATTTTTTGGGGTCATACTAATTGCGTCCCGGTTATTTTTCGGGTTCATACTAGTTGCGTCCCAATTTTTTTTTTGTGCATAAGTACTACATAGCAAATACGTCTCGTATATTTTAAAAACTAAACAATATTTCCCTTCCCATTTTTATACAGACTTAGGACTGTCTGTAATAATATTTACATAATTACTACTACAGGTAGGTTAAAAATATTGTTTTTGCTTTTTATATTAATTATTACATTTGTAATTGTATATGTATAAAAATATTAAAAAATATATAAATATAAACTGTAGTAAAAAAAACTGTATAATTGTAACTATATAAAAATATTAAAAAATATAAATTGTAGTATAAAAAGTATTACGGTACTGGTAAAAATTTAAAAGATAACGTTTTTATGAATTCGAATCTACTAATTTTTTTTTGATTGAAAATCTGCCATTGCTTGTTTTAAAAATTGTTCTTTATTAATTATTGATGTTGTACGGTTCTTTAAGTGAGTGCTACGTTGTTTTATATAAATATCAGTTTGTAACCTCTTCAGAGTATCTATAAATTGAAAAATGTTTCGATGGGCATTATAAAACATCGCGTTCAATTTCGAATGAAAAGATTCACAACTATTAGTAGTTCGTATGGTTGTAGCTGAGTATTCTGCCCATAATGAAGGTGGAAAACTAGATTCCGGTAGAATATATGTATCTAATATATAATCAGTGAATATATCTATTTTTTCATCTAACGGTTTAACAGATATTAAATCATCTGTGAAACAGTCGATCACTTCGTCAGGACGCAGAAACGGTAATCCAAAAAAATATTTTAAGTATTTACTTGAATCGCTGTCAATTTTATACTCAGAACTTAGGCCAATCGATTGTATTTTCCTATATAGTTGATCAAAACATTTCAGCTCTATAGTAATTTGAATTTTATCAATATATGGTATTATAAGTTTCTTTTATGGCACATATCAAAAACAACTATTTTTTCTTATTTTTAAGTTCGTTTTTAACTGGTCCGTATATTTTTCAACAACTTTCTCTTAAAAATATGTATCTTTTACTTATTTCTTTGTGTAGATCACATTTCATTAGTACCTAAACATGCTAATTGGTTTAGGTATGAACTAAATACCGTTATTTTTCATTTTCTTGATTACTAGAATTAGGTTCACTTATTTTAATACAATAATAATAGGTATATTTATATTCTATTCAAAATATGCATATAAATTATGATTTGACATTAAAATTATATGTTGTGAAAATTTTTTTCATTCATTATTACATGTTTTGTAATTGATCTAATTTAATGCTTCTAAATTATGAGAAATATTATCAATTTGTGAGTATAATGTTCATATTTTTCCTCTTACCGATTAATAAATAACATTTATGTATTATATACGATGTTACTGATTAAGATTTTAAAATCAATGCATAATTATCAACAATATTTACATGTAATACATATTTATTCAATCTGTACCTAGATTTTTACTTCACAGAAAAAAAAAACTATGACATTTTTAAAAGTGAATACATTATCATTTATCAGTCAGATAATGAATATTCAAATTTTAATTACATTTTGTACTATGTATACGTATTGAGTTGATCTTTCTAATTCATAAAACGTATTATATTAATATATATATTTTTAAAAATCACATAAACCTTATTTGTTTTAAAATCGTTTCTTGTTAATTTTTTTAAAATATCATAATATATTATATTAAACTATACATTTTTTTTTTAAAATATAATTAAAATATTTATAGAGTTAAAGAAGCTGAAAGAAAACGATTGTGCAATATTAAAAAAGAAATTGAAGAAGAAGAAAATAAAATAAAAAGAATTAAACAAAAGAAAGATTTAGAAATCCAAATGGGCCGAAAACTGGCATTAAGTACAGCTGAACTGAGAAAAGAAATTCGGTTAAAAAATTAATTTATTTTTGAACAAATTTTAAAATGATCAAACGATTAATTGTTTTATTTTTTAGACGCAGTACAGAATTGGATTTGTTTAACACACGATGATGAATATATTTTGATGTATTATACTTAATATTTATAATATTGTAAATATTAAGGACTATAAGAAAAAAGTAAATTATATGTATGTTTAAGTTTAGTATTTATCCTATGAAATTGTTTAGATATTATTTTTAATTATTTTTAAGTAAATTCTTGCTCTCTACAAATAAGTAAATAATTTTTTTATTATAACTATTATAGTATAATGATGCGTTTAAAATATTGTTAAATCTGTGTGTTTGAATCGAATTTCAATTATTTTTTCGAAGATTTGAAAGTATGAAAGTATTTTCTTTTGAACAAATTGTGGTATATGGCTTTGTTGCTAAAAAATCAGATAGTCATTACCCAGTTTGCTTGATCACAGCACAATAATTCAGTGACAGCGACCAAACATTACGCTATACCAATGACTAAGCGCTAGATTTAGAATATATTTATTAGGAGGGGGGGGGGGGTCTTAAATAAAATTTCAGCCTAAATTTTATAAAAACAATGTAAATACAATGTAAGTTAATAGTTAAATATTATTATTCAAAGGTTAGTCAGTACAATTAAATAAACAAAAGGTGAGTCATACCTAATCTTGTTAGGTAAAATTAATTTTAAACGAAATATAAAATATTAGAGTGTATGAAAAAATTATAAATAATTGAGAAAGTATCGGTATCACATCTTTCAAAAGCTTTTAAATATTTATTTGGAATTCTTTTTTATTTGTCAAATAAGTATCGTAAAATTGAAGCTCTTCTTTAAAATATTTTTCTGCAAAATCTTCAGATAAATTCAAATATACAATTATTAAATGACAAAATTATGCCATTATATTGTTACTTTTATTTTAGACATCTTTTTGATTTTTAAAAACCTTCTTTTTATGAATAAAAGGTGAAAAAATTATATTTAAATCAAACACTGACACTGATTTTTCATCAAATCTGTACTCAAGGTTTCAGGTTAAGTCATCTAAAAAGGGAATATATAATACGATACGAAAATAATCTTTTGGGGTTTTTAATTGGTGGATTGGTTCATATAGTAGTTATTTGTTTGATTATTTTTGGGATTTTAATATCGTCATTAATTTCTATTTTTTAGAAATTTTATATTATTATTAAAAATTTAATTAAATTGTTCAGCTCTTTTATGCTTATATTACGTTTGATGTTGACTATCGACGATTACAGCGATTGTGTGCGTATTGTATCGAGCCTATTTGTTAACTAGATTTATATTTTTACTATAATTAGGTTAGGTTAATAAATATAGCCATTAATAAAATAGGAAGGTGCTACACTACAAGTAACCATATATTTTATTGCGTCAAATAAGTTTAAATGTTCCATTAGATTAGATTAACTTTTTGACGACGACCGATAAAAACGGACAAGGCCGTAGCAAGAAAATACATTTTATTGGCTGCCAAAAATAGACATCTTAGAATTCATTAGAGTCTGTGTGTAATTTGTATGTATGTGTGTGTGTGTGGAGGGGGTTTATCGCTCTTTGCCCCTCTCTCTTGAATCCGCTCCTGCAACAGGCAATTTGGACAGAATTTAAAATTAAATTTCAAGCCATTCATTATTTTTATTGTAGTTGTACGAATATTAAAATCTATGCTGATTTATGCTTACAATATAACAAGGATGGCAAAACTGCAGCTCGCATTTTATCGTAACATTTTAATATGAATTTATGTATTTAAAAAAGTATAATATTTTATTAAATTACAATTTATAGGAAAAAATTATAAAAAAATATAGTGTTCTTGATATAATATTTAAATATGTATTTATTTTTATTTTTTATTTTCAATTATTTAACTATTTGTTATATTTATATAAAATAATTATACAATAATACGAGTATAATTTTTTTATCCATTTCGGCTCTTCCATATTTATTTATATATTGGGTGGCTCGCAAGTTCTTCTCGCTGACTACCCCTGCAATATATAATTTAATCCTGGACTGAGGTGTACCTAAATTGCCTATTTAACACGCCGTGTCTAATTTTAAGAATGTAAAGGAGCTGTAGAAAACGTTCTGTCCTCGTATATGTGAGAGTAGATTATACCACCATTTCTACATTTTTGTAAGTATAAAAAAATTAATATCCTAATATTGCAACCATTTTTATCAAAAAATTATGATATATCAAAACGAATTGTTCTGATTAATTGGGCAAATTTTTTCGGATTTGATACATTTTTAAAATAGTTATTTTCAAGGTTTGTAACCGAAAAATATTATCGTTTGTAAAAACAATACATTCATCAATCTACTATAGTATAAATATATACTATTATAATAATAATGTTGCATTTATTATATTTTAAGTGTAATGTTTTCGAAAATATAAAAGAATTGAACAATAACTTAAATAGCACTATTAAAAATATATGTCATGAAATCTGTACTTAGTTTAAGTTGTACATGCTAAGACTTATCTAATATATCTATTTTTTGATCAGAATTGTTTCTCGTATGATTCATCATTATAATTGAATATTCTTATTTAGCACTCACATTACAATAACTTACTCAATTATGAAGTGCTCTCGACTATATCGCACATACTGTATAACTGCAGAGCATTTACCTTCGCACTTTTTTTTTAACATTATTAATAAATATTATAGGTACTATGATAATATTTAATATGTAATATGTATACATAAATAACTATATATTATTACATTAAATTTTAGTTTATATTGATGTGTTTTAGATATTAAATATCGTATTATGTAATTAATTGTAATTATAGAATTTATTCTAGTACAGTAATAGTATAAATTGTACTTCTTTTCAATAAAGTTATAAAGGTAAAATTAAATTTGATTTTGTATGACTAAACTTTTATTTTGATCATTTATTGCATTTATTGACATTTTATATTATCATGGTACAATAATAATATTATATATTAATTGATTTTGTGTTGAAAATGATTGTGTTATAATTACGATTTATTTTTAATGGGGACAAAAAATATTTTTTAAAACATTTTGTCTAAACAAAAAAAAAACATTTGAATAACAATTTGACACAAGTGTTATGTATTGTGTAATTGTGATTATAAATTACCTGTTGTGTTAAACTGTAAAATTATCATAACGAGCGATATTATACAGATTGAAGAATATTTTTATTGTGTGCATTTATTTAACAAAAAAAAACATTTAGTTTTGCTATTCATATAGTTTTTAACGAAAAAAACTAGTTTTTAAATAATGCCATTATTATAACATGTATCTATACAGATGTTAATGGTGTTATACACTTGTTTTATATTTACATGCTTTTTGTTTCCGTATTTTTAGCTGTTTTCCTTTAAATACAATATTCATAATAACACTTAGGAATATAGTGTGCCAAGTGCTTATTTGATGATTAATAAATGTAATGTTTGCATTTTCAGCGCCAACGGACCACTAGTAATTCTTAATATATTAGTTTTAAATAAATATTACCTTTACGATAAAATAAACCATGAAGGCCAGAAGGTACTTTACTATTTTATTAATAATTTCTATAATTCTGACGACTGCTAATTGTGCTGATAAAAAAGGTATATTAAGTTACCAATAATAATTAATGATGTTTATATAATATATATATTAATTATGCTGAACTATCAATATTATTTAAAACTATTATTATTTTTATTTTATATTATCGAATAAATGAACAGGACTCTGATGTTTGTTAAGTAGATTCGAATTATTTATATATAAACATTTAAAAATAATATTAGACTTATAATTTTATTGTATTCATTAAATAATTCTAACTGAAATTGTACAATATGAATATAATTTTTTTTAAGTCTATCATTACAACATTTAATTAAATAATGAATACTGATTTATAGAATTTTTTAAATTTAGCAATTTCATTTTCTTCGGATAATAACATTAGTCAAATTGTTATGAAATAACGATAGGATAAAACTTAACGATGGAAAGTAATTAATTTACTATTTAGCCATAGTTAGTAATGAATACATAAATATAATTTTAAAATAATTTCACAACTGATTCTTAATCATTTATTGCGTATCAACGTACATAGAAATGTAGAATATAATTTTATAATACTTTAAACCTACATTGATTTTTTTTTTAAATTCAAATCTAAGAAAAGAAAATACATCATTATTGTATTAATATTTATTTTACTAAATAAGTATTAACACAATTATTTAAATGTATTTAATTTGGGTATATTAACATAGGTACCTACTTACAGTAGTTTAAGCTAATTAAATGCAAGAAAATATTAATTACGTATAATATTTATATTTCAAGGTAAATCATGGAATTCAAAATTACTATCAAAACTTAACATCGGGAAACTACTCAATACTAAAAATGGAAATTATTTTAAGGATTGGGATTCAAGTAATTCAAACAAAAAAATAAAAATATTAATAGAAGGAGAATTAATATTTTTTAAAAAAACATTATTTTATAATTATTAATTGTAATTTACAAAGTTATTGGTTTTCATTTATTACGAAAACATATTATAGTTATAGTTTAAACAACAATTTTAGGTACCTAATTAAACGGAATCAATCATTGATAAGCCGATTATTAATAGATATACCTAATGACTAATGATAATATAATATATTATATTATAATATTATTATAGAATAATATTGTAATAACTACATTAATTGTAGGCATGATGCCATGATTTATATAGTTTAAATTATCACTAGGGCTAGGATTTGTATGCAACAGAATGTATTTTTTGCTACGTTTAAATAGAATTTATCTGAGTAATATCCGCGATTTATAGTGTATAACATAAATGTAGTATATGCACGTTTTTGCATATATTGAGCTGAATGCATATTTTTTCATATTTAGTATAATCGTATTTATTGTATTTAAGCCGATAATAAATAAAAACTGATCAAAGTATTTTTGGTCAAATATAAAATTTATTTTTATAAGTACAATTCTATGGTACAATATACTATGTATATTCGCTGATCATTTGTACTTGAAAATTTAAATAAATGTATGGTGATAGCATATAAAACACATATTTATACTATTGAATGAGAACTTTAAATTTTATTACTAAAATAATAATTAATGCAGACGAAAAATAAATAAATAATTTTAAATTTTTAAATTTTTAATCTCAATTATACGTACTTATTATATGTCAATCAGCTAATCACTGATGTATTTCAATAAACACATATTTTTTGTAATTATATTTTTGTATGTATCTATTAAAAATTTAAATGCATATTTTTACATATTTTGGTGAATAAAATGCATATTTTACAATTTTTTATTGCATACAAATCCTAGCCCTGATTATCAAAATGTTTCGTAATATCATAGATTAAATTAATGAAATTTAAATTCTAACACATTTTTTTTTTATTGTTTTAATATTTAAAAATCGTTCTAATATGATAAGTCGTCAACTATATATATATATTAGATTCATTATAGCTCGCCATTATCTAAATTTATTAGGGTTTTGTAAAAATATCTATAGTTGAATATGTTGGAGGTATATGATATTATAAATATAATATCTTAATCTGCCTATATTATCGTATTTAGATGTAAAATTAAAAATACATACAAATAATATCGATTATTCTGATCATTGATCAAGCTAGGTTAATAAAAATAATAAAAATAATTTATTTGAAATCTATTTAACTTTATTCATTGTTTTAGTTTTGAGTTTATACTAAGATGTGGAGATACTACGATAACTTTTGGTATCAGGATTTGTTATTTTTAATTAATTGTAGTTTAATCTTTAGAGTTTAACTTTAGATAAAAGCAATGTTTAGTATACATAGATATTTTTCATAATTGATGACAAAAATATATACACAAATAATATATTATTTATTATATTAGTTATTTTTCTTTCTCTGCAGGTTCATTCTCAAGAAACTTTTTCAAAGGTAAAAACATATAATAGTACATTAAACAGAGTATAAATATACAGACCATAAGACAACGAAAACAGAGAATGTTGTATTATTTCTAATTGTATGCACATTTTTGAATTTGCTTGAAATCTATTTGAAATCGGGAATTTAAGCATTAATTAATATTGTTAGTTGACATTTGTTGACGAAATATTAATTAATTTATTAATGATTTCTTACCCTTTAGAATAATAGTACAAGTAAGTGATATAATTTTATGATAAATAATATTTGGACAGTAACAACATCCATAAAAATTAATATACTTGATGTATTTTTAAAAAATAATATTAATATTTAATATAATTAACAAGATATAACAGTAGGTAATAATAAATTCACAAGTTATTGACATAAGAACTAAAAACATAAACATTAAACATGGCGCGACATATAAAATAAATCAATCTAATTGTTAGCTCTTAATCCGACCATAGAACGTAATTAAGAGAAATCTATGTTAAGTACCAATGTTCCATTTAGTAAATCGAACAAGAACATAAAATCTTCAACTTTTCTTCTGAATTCACATAAAGACATGTAAATGAATAGCCTTTAGATAATAGAAAAATTTAATTTAGTACAAATCAGTTTTAAGAATTTATACTGTACATATTTTACCTAATTTATATAAAGAGCATAATTTGGTGACCAAATTATACAGCCAAATTTTAGTTGAAACCTGACAATTGAGAAATATAACATTTTTAAAGTGTTCATGTAAATGAAACCTTACATTTGTAAAAAAATGTATGTTTGGCGAGAAACACATATTGCTATCAATAAGAATTTCTAAATATTTGATGGAATTAACTTTTGAAAGCAAAGTATGATAAATTGAACGATTATACAGAATATAATTCAAAAAGTAAGTGAAAGTTATGATGCTACATTTATTGATATTTAATGGTAAGCAATTTTGTTTACCCCAGCTAACAAGCTTGTTCAGATATAACTGTAGACGTAATGCACTAGAGAGATTTAAAAGGCGAAAATATTTTAGCATCATCGACAAATAATACTAAATATACTGACGAATCTAGAAAAGAAGGTAGATTATAAATAAATAAAATAAATAAAAGAGAGCCTTATGGAGAACTTTATGATATACCGGAACCCATACTGAAATAACTACTGAATTTCACTGCTTAATTACGACAAGTAAAATATGATTCTATTCAATTTAAAAATGTTCTATTAAAACCAAAAGTAGTTAAAGAAAGTAATTTATGATTAACTTTATCGATCGTTTTTTGGAAGTCTGTGTAAATGGAATCAGTTTAAACATATTTATTGAAGGTAGTTAACATTCTAGATTGATAATGCAAACGATTTGTAGAGATTGATGTTTGGTCTAAACTTTAAAGCCATGTTGATTAGGATTTAAAAAAAAATATAAGGAGAGATAATTTGAGATAAATTTGTTGATATTATTGCTTCGAACATTTTAGGAATAATTTAAATTTTAGAGATGGGTCTAAAGTTAATGACATTGTGTTTTTCATCGATTTTATGTATTAGCATCATAAAAGACATTTTCTGATATCAGGAAAGTAACTTATACTTAAAAGTTAAAGATTTTTCGATATCACCAACTAATAATGACTTATATTTATTATTTATATTACATTATCAAAATATCCACCTACAAGTAAATTTTTTTTTTTTTGGAATGCAAAAAATTAATTAACATTATTTCAAGGGATAACACTCCATATTTCACATATTAAATATTTATCACTGTAAAAATGCGATGAGCCACACGCACTAAACAATAATAATAAACACACATTGTTTTAAAGTTTAATACCAAAAGTCTATCGATCCACTCAAAATTAAAATAAGATTTTTCCTTTAAAAACAAATAAAACTGTGATACTTATCCTCAGAATACGTATATTAAGAACATTGCAAGTCAAATTAATTAATTAATCTACTAGTCTATAATGACTAGATTCATGTTCCAGTAACCGAATGAAAAATATATAAGTACTGTGTCAAATAACGTTACCTGTCTCGGTTTTATTGTATATTTATACTATACTATATATAATATAGTATACTTATACATCATATGTATCACATATATACATATATCACAAATTATGGTACCTCTTAAATGCTTTTAATATAATTTATAATATATACTAATTTTTTTTATTAAACATTTGTTTTTAGCCATTGGATATGCACCTACTATTAAAGAGAGTATGTCTATATTTTTATCTACATATATACTTAAAATAAATAAATATGTGGTGAAACTATTATTATGTATTATTTCATAAAATCTATACTTAAAATAAAATATTTTAATGCAGGGGAGTCATTTTAATAATTGCTAGTGTAGGGCATAACAATGATCGGCTAATACTACACTTCATACCCTAAGCTTATAACTGTAATATAATTATAAATTATTTAAATTTAAATCAGACTCAGACAAACTGTATCCGCTTTTGTTAATATATTACTTATTTATACATAAAAGATCTTAACTCACATTAACATATTATTATAATCTTCTCATTAGTTTACTCTGAAAAACAAAATATTAAAATGTTTATACTGTTTATAGTATTAATTACACAGTTTCGCAATAAAATATTCACCAAACTCCATTATTTCACTAATTATACTTCGGTACTTACTTTAATTATTATAACATTAATAAAATATAATAAGATCATTTAAAATAGCATAATACAAATAAGGAATTACCTATATGCTAAAATCTTTATCTATTTTTTTTATAATATACTAGTCCAATTTATTTAAATAAGTACCTAAATTATAATAATTAATGAACTACAAAGTATATAGGAAACATGCATTTAGCTTTTTGTATATACATATGTAAGTGGGTAGCAGCGATTCTTTAGATATATTAGAAAAAATTTAAGTGCTTCTTTTAAATTGATTGTTAACGCTTCACCACATTCAATTCGAATCATAATTCATAGCCTATAGGTAGTAAGTTTTATGTTGTATCAGCCCTAAAAAAAGGCTCCAAGTCTCTAGTGCCAATTCGTGGCACGTCTTTTTTACCTGGTAGACGGCAGCCAGCCCATTTGGGCTCGGAAATTGGCCTGGTAATACTTTTAAATCTAGAGTTATACTACTATGCCCCCTCCCCCAAATGACGTCACTGCTTTAATGTTAATAGTTAATCAACTGATTCAACTGTATAAATTCTAGATAATACGGAGGAACTAGAAAGAATGTTACTTAATGAAGCGGATTTAATTAAAATATCAGCATTTAATAGAATTAACCAGCTTTCCAAAGTAAGTTGATTATAGTATTTTTCCTTAACTATAATAAATTTATTATAGATTAGCAATTAGCAAAACATTCAACTAAAAAAATGTATATTCTATATTGTAGGTAAATATTTTCAATAATTTTAAAAAATTTTAGATTTTGCCTAGAACTTATGTCAATGTTGGTTTTATAAAAATGTATACATTATTTGTGTTTAAACACTTTTTTTGTCTCAAAGGAAACTTTATAGAAATAAAAAATACTCTGTTCGTCAACTTTTAGGGTGGTTTCTGACAGAAAATTATTAATATTTAGTTAAGTGTCAAAAGTAAAAACTTGTTTAATATTTTTCAAAATAATTAAATAAGCAGATAAAAAAAATTAGAAAATAGTGTAAATTGCCAGTCCAGTTTTCAACAAAAATAATTAATTATAGAAATTCATACTTTTCTAGTATTTTTCATCTAATATTTATATAAACCTTTAACACCTATATTGTATAGTTTTCAAAATATTATGGTTGTTTTATACTATTTATAGGTATTTTCGATTTATTTACAAATGATAAAATTTTTGTTTATCAGTAAATAAACTTTAAAAATTTAATACAAGATTCTTAATAGGTCGTTCTTAATACAATTAAAAAATTAAAAAATATAGTTCTTATAAGTATAATAAAACGATTTATAATTATGTGCTTATAATCTTGATAAAAATGTCAAAATATTAAGACTAAGTATAATCTATTTATTTTTGAAATTTTTTCATATCGATTTATGTTGTAGAGATATTTAAAAAATTTGATTTAAGATTTCTCAAGAGTCATGAGATACCTGTAGTAATTTAAAAATATCTAAAAATACATTTATACAATTTTTTTTTAGAAATACTTGAAGTTTAAATATTTTCAAAGCTTTCAATATTGTTCTAAGCAAAATATATTATTCGCCGGAAATTTAAACTTTTTGCAATTACGTAGGTACTTATATTATAATTTGCAATTATCAATGATGAGAAATTCTACATCTGTTTGTATTAGATTTTTTTATCGTACGATTTATCGCTGAATTCTAAATTAACACTTTCATTACAATGACCTACTCAATTATAAAGAATACTCAATATATCCTGAGAATAACTTATGTGTTAATTTCAGATATTTAATACCTGGAGGTTAGGGTATGCTATTAAAAAACAAAATGAATTTCCTTAATAATTTCCTTAAGGAAAGTAAAAATATTTTTTTAAACTTCAGCTTCAGAGTGATTACCTAAACGAGCTTGTTTTAAGAGTAGTTTTTTGATAATTTTTTAAATGGGGCACACATAAAAATACTTTTTGATTTTTATAAAGCATTTTGATTATTTCTAAGAAATGTTTTACGTACTTATGAAAAATCTCTACATTTTTAACATTAAAATTCAATGAGTTGTACAATTTTTCCTACTTTTTTTTTTGAAAAGAATAAGTTTTTAATAATTTTAAATTTATGAATATTTTGATCTTTGATTAATTTGTAGGTAAAAGTAAAACCAGTGGGCCATCAATACCTTTTGTTCTTACATCGTCAAATGTCATACATTTAGGGAGATTATACATTTTTTCAGTAACACCCATCATGGTTAGCTCTACCTGAAATAAACACTGAATAACACCCCGTCTTTTTAAATATAGGGGCATATCAACTAGGTTAGAACTATTAATCGTTAGATAATTTTTAATACCTCATAGATTATTTGCCATTATTTTAGCGAGCTTATTTCCAAATCTAAAAGGTTTTTATAGGCATTCGTAATTGCATAAATATAATGTTAAATTTATATACACTATTTCGTCGATAAAAATATTGTATATCTATAAGCTAATTAGCAATATAAACACATTTTAATATATTAAATTATTCGAAAATTTCCACAACCTATTTATATAATATTTGATATTTTAAAATAAAAACATACTTACTGTAAAAGATCAAAAAAAAATATAAATTTATTATTGAAAATATCATAAAAACTATAAAATTTGTTTCTTCCTAGACTACAGCCAATAAAAAAAATTTGATTCTTTTAAAACTTGAGGGTACCATAGAACTGATCAAATATTATGGTGTTGCATACAATTGTCCGATGGTAAAAATTACATTTGCTCAAGGTATGTTTTTTATTTCATTTAAATTGTTATTTATTTGAAGAATTATGAATACTTGAGGTTAATATCTACTGTAGCATAACCTATATGAATAGTTGAGACATTTTGTTTGTGCAGTTTTTAATTAACTGTTTAATTGATTTTAAAATATTTAAATATATATCTAACATTTTTAACCAATTTTAGGACTTTATTATGTTTACCGATGTCGGATATTACATGGAAAAGACTTGGGTGAATGTTTACTGAAGAAAATTCGATTGATTGAAGCCTTCATTTTTAGTTCTAAAATTCAGCAAAATCGTCTTATGAGATATTGGTTTAGAAAAACTAAAGAAGAAGCAGCAAAACATATAAAAGATAACCAAAACCTAATATTAAAATTTGTCGATACGAGAATCGCATGTGAAGTAAATAATAACATCATAATTTTATCAAATCACAAATTATAATCCTTTTTAGACTATATTATTGCACCTAAATGATTATAATATGTATTTCTATGAATTTTAATGTTAGATTAAAATCATACTAAAGTTATTATTTTCCCAATTTCATTTAATAATAACTTGATCTCCCACTTCCTTTATAGTTAAATAATTTAATTTGATGATTGAGAGACTCATCATTTAAGCTCATCATCTTAAAGATAAAATAAAATCAGTAAACTTTACACAACAACTGCTCTGCTCATACCTCTGATCCACGATATTCACTAGCAATAAACTAAATAAATCTTTTATCAGATTAGTGCGATTTCAGGTATGGGACTTGATTAAACCTACCTACTTTATACTTAAGAACAAACCAAAGTTTTTGATCAATTTGCTTCGTCAAATATTTCTACTCTTTGTTTATATCATCTAAAACAATCTGAAAAAAGACTTAAAAACTTCAATATTTACTCATTTAACCAAACTATACTACCGTCTGTTATTTTAAGATGACCCTCTATCAAATTTTAATCGACCATCCTTTAATCACGGATAACTCCAAAAGATCCAAAATGGAACTGACTTAGAGATTTACTAAATTAATCTGCCAAATCGTACTATTGAGTACTAATAAACTTAACTAATTTAATTGGTTTTAAAATGACTTAACTTTTAGATTCTTAACAGAAAGATGAATGTATTCATTTTACAAAGATGTATTTTTTTGTGTATGAGTACAAGTTAAATTGTTGATAAAATGTTTAAATTTTAAATTTTGAGATTAGCTTTGGGTGTTATTTTAGATCTAGTTTGTATTATTGAGGGATCAAAAGTAAATATTCTTAGTACTTTTTTTTTATAATTGGGACAAACCATAAACAAACAAAAAAATAAGAAGTCATTTTTACATTAAATAAGTTTTACTAAATTGATTTATTTACGGTAAAGTTGATTTCTCTGGTGGAGAGATGCAACTCACCTACTTATAATAACCTTGGAAATAAATAGTATGCAGTACAATAGAACAATACTCACTTGCCTACATTTTTTTAGTTAATTAAAAAATATGGTCGGTTGTAAACTCTACAGATAGTAAACTCTCCTAGGTCTACTTTAGTACTGCCTGACGGTCACATGTTAATTCCCTAGAGACTATAATAACTTAAATCATACATTATAATTTAATGTTTATAATAATATGGATGTATAATTTTTTAATTTAATATATAGGTACATTTTAATTTCAATTAAAAAAATTCAATTAATAAAGGATAATAAACTTTAAAAATAATAATATAACTAATATAAAAATTTAATTGTATAACGATATGAGCATAATGGCTTAAAAAAACTTAAATTGTTTAACTTTATTTTTTTTTTTTTTTTTTTTTAATACACCCGCGGCAACTTAGGCCATTGGGGATGAATTAGGTTTTTTTTTATCGGTTATTACTGTAAGGTTGGGAACGGTAGGGAGAAACACGTGTGTGTGTTGTGGCAGAATTTCTAATGGGGCACCCGTAGGTTTCTGCCATGCCCCGGGGTGGGGGATGGCGGTGTTTAACTTTAGATTGTGAACAAAGTGATGAATGTATTGATTTTATAATGATGTGTGTTTTTTTTTTGTGTGTGTCTGTGTACACCATAATTTGCCGAAATAATGCTTCAATTTAAAACTTCAAGGGTGGTTTCTAATGGTAAATTGAATATCTTTGGTGCATTAAATGTAAGAACTTTCCAGCAGTTTTCGAAAAAATCGAGAAAAACAAAAAAAAAAGTGACGGAAAAACGGGAATTTTTACGTAAAACCAGTTTTCGACGAAATTGATTTTTTTGTATAGTTGTAATTAAAAAACGAATCACTGTAAATACTTGAAATTTTCACCAAATGTTCATATAAGTTTTATCGATACATGGTTAAAATTTCAAAATATTTTGAAAATAATTTTCTAAAATTTTGTTTTGTATAAGTATAGCTAAAAATTGAAAATTTAATACAAGATTTTTCATAAGTTTATCTTACAAAAATTATAAGCTTTTTATCTAAAGTTTAAATTTTTATGAAATCAAAAATGTACGCGTAAAATAACTATTTATTGCTATAAAATAATTTTAGATTTTTGTTATAGATAACAAATAATATAAGTGCTCTGGAGAGTTTACTAAAAATTAGATGAATATGACGGTATACATGGTTTTAAATAAAAATAATCGAATCCTATGATAACACTAATAAGTAATAACTATTAATACGATATTTGCAGACTACGTATCAACAATTACCAAAAAGTCTTAATATTAAACAAGCGTATCGTATTTTACGGCGTTATCGAGTAATCGGCTAACACAAACTAATTAAACCGATAATGATGTATAATTTAAAGATATATATATTTTATTTTGTGTAAATATAGATGATTCCACAGAAGGCAACGGATAATCCGCAACGTGGATAATCAGCTCACGGATAATCGAGAGTACACTGTACTCTTATAACGTACCTAATAATTTAATAAATAGATACTAGATGGGTTACCTCTTTTAGACAATTATGATAATATATTTTATGTGTTTTAATTTTATGTTAATAAAGTTACTTCTAGCTTTAAAAACTCGAGTTCATTTAAATTGAGTTAATTATTTTCATTGAGCCAAACTATTTCCATTAATAACAATATTTAAGTAAAAATATAATGAATCATAATACTATATTAAATTGTATTTTAGTATATTAAACAATAAAATATATTATATTTTATAGAAATAAATTTCATTACATTAAATTATCTATTATTTCATTGTATATTATGTTTTAAATTTTTTATTAACACAGTACTTATTTTATTTTTCAGGCAAAATTAGGTCAAGAAAATAAAAACACATTATTAAAAGCAGGACTGAGATTATTTACGGGTAGTGGTAAAATTACTGATTGTGTTAGTGAATTAAAGAAATACGAAAATGCAATAGAAACGGTTGGTTCATTTCCTGCAGAATATCGTTACTTATTAGCCAGAGCATATTCCCACGTTAATAGAGGACAAGATGCTATAGACCAACTTTTATTAGCACGTGAAAAATTAGTTAAAGACTCAAAGGTAATATAAATTTAAGAAAGGAAGTCAAGTGGGTAACGCTTTGCTATATAATAGGTATCGAGTGGACCTCACTACCTCAGACATAGAGTAGATCACTATAATAAATGTTTAAAATTTGAATGCAATGATATGTATCATTGCATACGAAAAACGATTCTGAACGGAGATGATTTGTCGGCCTAGGATATATATTATAGGTAGTTTATGTTTATTGATTTAAATAGCCAAAATTAAATCACAAACAGCAAATACTAATTTAAAAATCTGGTCTATGTTTCAAGTTTCTACAACTAACAATTTTTTATTATAACAAAAATCTAAAATTATTTGATAGTAAATCGTTATTTTACGTATGCATTTTGGATTTCGTAAAAATTTAACTTATTTAATTTAATATTAACTTAAGATAACTTGTGAATTAAATTTAAGTTTAAATTTCAGTTGCCTATAAATAACTAAAAAAAAGCAATAATATTTTGAAATTTAATCTGTGTATAGATAACGATAATATAAACACTTAGCGAAAATTTCAAGTATTTACAGTTTTTCGTTTTTGAGTTACAAATATAAAAATAAATTAATTTTGTAAAAACCAGTTTTGCGTAAAAATTTTCGTTTTTCCATCACTTTTTTTGTTTTAACTGATTTTTTTGAAAACTGCTAGAATGTTCTTACTTGTAATGCACCAAGGATATTCAATTTTTCATCGGAAACTAATCATGAAGTTTTAAATTGAAACATAATTTTGAAAAGTTGTGGAATATACACAAAAAAAACACATAGATCACTATAAAATCAATAAATTCGTTCATCCGTTCAGAATCTAAAACAAAAATTTTAATTTTAAATTTATTAGTTTGAACTATAACTATTTATAGTTTTAAATTCTTGAATATGTTCGTACTACTTAAGGATGTTCTGTGGACTGTGGTGATACAATCTTCTGTTTTATCAAATTAGAACTTCCCTTTTTATACAAAAACATATTTAGTGGATAATTTTTTTGAAAATTTGAATTTGGAACATTCGAAATGATATGCCATTAAAAAATAAACTTTAAAATTATTTCATTAAAAAGTGGCATAAATGCGGTCATACAGGTTAAAGCTTTATAATGGTCAAAGGATCTCATATTTTTCATAAATAGTGTTAATTTTTACAAGAATTAATTATACTGTGGCCTGCATTTCATTTGTTCATGATTTGTATTCAACCATTTTTTCCTTATCGTCTTGTTGTACTTATAATAATGTAATATATACAAATTAAATTTTATCTTTTTTTTTTTCAACAGACTCGCTACGCTAATAAAAAAGTACAACAATATTTTGAAAAACAATTTACACGTCTCCCAGATCAGAAAAAAATGGACCTCATTCGAAAATTATAGTATAATATGATATAAGTAAATGTTCTTAGTTTAAAAAGTTAATATTTATTTATCTTATTTTTATAAAAAGAAAAAATATACATCAATTAGCCACTAGGTAATATACTATGAAAAATGCATTTATTTATGTATAGTACAATACATATATATTATATATTACGGGTAATGTTAAGATTTAGATAATGTCGACATTAGCCAACTATCATCATTACCCGCCATGAATATTTAGTAAATGTTGATAATAAATAACTGGATAATAATAATTAAATTAATAAGATATTAGCCAAGAACTTTTGAATAATGTCTTAAGAATCATAAAAATGCATCATGCATAAGATAAAATTATTTTAAATTATTCACAATATTAAATATATTTAAGATAAATTAGTAATTACCATAAAATACATAATATTATTAATATGAGTTTATTTTTCATTTTTAATAACATAACTTACTAATTATATAATATTACATAAAATTTTATATTTTAAATTATTTCTTAACATTTTATTTGAAGTATAGAATTAAAGTGTTTATGTGTGTTATCCTTTATTATTACATGACATGCTTCCATGACATTTCAATTGTACAAAATGCTACATGATTTACATATACATGGATAAGTGTCACATTTCCCCTTACATGAACACCTTTTGTATTCTTGACCACTATACCGTGCGAATGTGTGATATTAACCTTGCAATTTATCTCAATGATGTTTCTACATGTACCATCTCATCAAGTGGCATTAAAGATAACAGACTCACACCAAACTGATTCCTGGTGCATAACTGTGGCATAGTACCATATTTATTACCAACTTAATAATATTGCCCCATCCTCTGCAAATATAATGTTCCTTGGATCTGCTCGTCCCCTGTCGACATCCGGTAAAACGATTCTCACACTGTCTCTAATGTTAGCTGGAGGAAACTTATGAATAGACCTAAATATTATACTCTGGCAGTCCGACGCTTTATATAGAATGCTAATAAAAACTATATAGTCTATTTAATATATAACTTTTAACATTGGTTAGGTTTAGGTCTAATTGTTTACTAATTACTAGATCCTATTTATTTAGCAGTTGCAGGTCAGTTTATTCTTATATCGATATGCACCATTCTATATAAACTATAAAATAAAATATATTAGTGTCACACTTATAATTTGAAATAATTATTATACATATCTATGTATTGTAATTAAATGTATTTAATTATCTATCATACTATATTGTATGACTCAATTTAACCACGACGATGGTCAAAAATATTTCACAGTTGATTCCATTAATTTTATATCGTATACCACACAAATACATGATCTTTTATCACTTATCCTCTGCAAATATTTTTGTTTGTCGCATCGCAGAATTTGATCTGTATAGGTAGGTAGGTAGGTAGGTATATAATATAATAATAAATATAAGTATACAGCACGAATAAGGCAGGAAATCCTTAGTGTTGACAGCAACATATTTATACTACCACATACATATAAACTAATCACAAACTACTACTGGTATTACACTGTGTGTGCGGGTAAGGTCGGCTTCTATACCTTTACCCTTCCCGGTCAGTGAATCTTAATAGAAATAATATTTTGTACCTCAATAAATTCATATCAGATAAAGGTCAAATTTTACTGCCGCGCCCGAATATTCATTGAAGTATATATAATAGCATACATACAGTATACACACATGTGTGTATTTATATATATATATATATTGAAACACATTATTATAACTATCACAATAAACGGAGTTATATACTACAATTTAATTTATATTCTATTGACTTGTATAAGTTTATTTTTATTTTTGGAATTTGCAGAACACCACAATCATTGTTCAGTATTTTTCTTCACTAAGCCAGTAGGTAAGCTATAGGTACGATACAATAAAAAATCACCATTTAGATCTTTAATTATTTCACCACAAAGACTATACAAAATCGTCCAATTATTATGGGTACAAAATATACCATCTTATTAGAACCAATATTTTTTAATTCATCATATTATAGTAATTTCGACTTATATTTCAGTCTCGATATTTTTAAACCAACCTATGAAATGTATATCTGTTTAGATAAATGAAAGAAGTAAAAATAAATTTTAAACTTCCCGTGCAGTGATGAACTCGAGCCAGAGTATAGAACATTTTATATTTAAACTGATGTTATTATTGTCACTATATCAATATATGAGTCTATCAGAGGTTGATAATAATATACTATGTGAATCGCTAACTGGAGATGAGGACCACTTTAATAAATTTTCAGGAAAAACAAAAATGAAATATTGATGTCCCTTTTCTGGTGTTAACTGTTATTTACTAGTGTTATTTTCAGTTGTTCAAACTGTCGAATTTGTATCCTTTCTGCAGTAAACGATGTATTTACGTGTGCTTCATAAAAATGGATTTATCCCCATATCTTGTGATTCAAATACTATACGTTATATTTGTATACAATTACACTTATATGTTGTATCATGGTGAATTTAAGAACAGTGCATACAGTAGAACATTTTAAAATTAAAATTAGTCATGAGGATCATAAATTATTCACAGTTTGTTTTTATAATAACTTTTAACCGTCAGTAATTATAATAATTATTGAATTCTTCAAATGTCGAGTGGCGAAATAACAAAAATTATTTGATAAATAAACGTTTCCCCTAACAATTGTATTTTATATAGGTATATATATGGTAGGTATGTATACTTACTATTTCTCTTGTCGATAAGAGGATATATTTTTTTTATCACGTACCTTTACATTGTTTATGAAAAAAGGGTCTGGTTACATTGTTTTGAGGTATTAATGTCTAACAAATCCTTTTTAAGTCGTGTATTGAAGAAAGACCAAGAAACCGGTAAACAAATTCCCCTCCTCTTTAAAATAAAAAAAAATCATAATAATTCTAAGTCAATTATTGTGTTATTCAGTGCATATACCTACATATAGATATTAGTATAAAAATAATTAAGTTTGTACATTAAAATAGTACCTTAGGTATATTTAAATATATTTTCTCTATTAATACTCGTAGTTATAATTCATACAATCATATAATACCTATTGATTTAAACTTAAATATATACCTATATATATATATAGTTACAGAAATTCTAAGTAGGAACAAAATAAAATAAATAAAACACTAACTAACTGTTGGTAGGTATAATGATAAGTGTAGAGTAATACACTTGAATTTCAATACAAAGTAGGATACACGAAACAGATGGTATTTATATTTATTTATTTTTTATTCGTTAGTTTATAATATATTATAATAATATGAATTTTATTTTGGAAGACGGCAAATGATATTTACACAGATAACACTGAGCATGTCATAATTGACGTTAAACTGTACACCGGGTACACCAAAAATTTGTCACCCATGTTATTATATTATATTTGGTTTGAACATTATTATTATTATCATTATTATATACCCCATATAAAGTATATACAAGGTGGTATATACTATACAGAGTCGCCGAAAGAAAAGCGAATAATACAAATTCCTCGGGTATTATTTCTCTCGGACACGGGGTGAGGTACTGAGGTATATATAGGAAGAGGGTTTGTGCGTGATTCACTCGGCCGAGTTTTTATATGGAAATTTAGGATATACCCAACCGCGGTCGAGGAATCACAAAGACTGACAAAATACTTCTTAAATAGACTCCGCGACACCGACGTGTGTATTATTCTGTGGTGTATTTACTTTTGTCATTGTCCATATTATATTCTTTCTCTCTCTCTCTTTTCACGATCTTTGAAAACCGGGTGACATTTTGGCCCAGATGACTATCGGTTCAGCTGCGCCTATTTAGATTTTTGCACGATTGTACTTGACGGTATAAGATATAAAATATTATATATTTGTATAGGTACAGACTATATATACTATACTAAATATATAGTGTATCCCCAATAGTAAATTTCGTTCCAGTATCTATCATCGCCCAGCTGGAAAAATTGTATTTCATAATATATTTTGAAATGTAGGAGGTCATCAAAATAATATTTAATACGCATTTTATGTGTGTTGGTTGGTTGTATAGGACTATCCATTATCCTGTGTATCATATACGTAAATATTATAAAAGTAGTTTTTTATAGAGAATTATAGTACTTATTTTAATTTAAAAATTCTATACTTAAACTAGTTAAATTACAGAACTTCAAAATTTCAAACAGAAATTAAAACGTTTTACTTTGAATTTTTTTTTTATAAATTTCAATGGTTCAATAATTGTAATTTGTGTAATATATAATATCATTATTATAATTTTGTATACCTTACATATTATATAGTATGCTACTATGCTAAATTATGATAGTATATCTAATTTCATTATAGTAAAATAACTTAGGAAACATTATTCAATTGATATTTATATGCAGTTGCAATAACTTACCATCGTTATTCTTATTCGTATTTCTTTACTTAAATATTAATTTATTTCTACAGTAAGTACTAAGACAACGAATGACTATCAATAATAGTTTCATAAATGATACAACAGAGTACATACAAATACTATAAATACAATTTTGACATAAGTTTTTCCATTTATCTACATTTCATTGACAAACTCATATTATAGCCATATAATATAAAATAAAGTACCCACAATGTGCATATATTTAGAATATCTTCCGTCATCTTTGTTTTAATACTATGTTTATCGATGAAATTATACTAACATTATTTCTAATGTAAAAGGAGATTGACCACAGTGTGTAAGGTTTATCGTATTTTTCATTTTTTTCGCAATGTTATCATTAAAAAACAAATTGCATTATCATAATTTAGTTTATAATTATAATACGTCGATATATGTCCAAAAAAACGGTTTATGTTACATTTAATAATATACTATCGGGGTGTGCATAAAACCAAATCTCTCTATCAAAGTTTTGAGTAGGTATATGATCATAGGAGTATCATCAAAATGTATCACGCCATAGTTATCAATTCAATGTATGTTTTTTCAGTTAATGAAGTAATTTCAGTTAAGTAAATAGTAATCTATTTAAACACCCTTGAAATACGAAGAAAAATAAAGCACTATTTAAATAATAATTAGAATGTTACTATAATTTTTGGTCTAAGCGTTTTAATGAAGTAGAAGTCGTTAAACCTAATCAATCAATGCCAAAAACGTAAGTAAATAAAATAAAAAATAAATTAACTTTTGTTATGAAATATTGTTGACAGTAATAACTATTATTACTTAAGTACTAATTACATAGAATATTGTTACAAAGTTTTGTAAGACTGCAATATTGTGTATGAAGTGTAGGTATAATATTTTTATACTATTGTGTAAGTACAAATAATTATGCAGTAAATAAAAATATATATTGATTAATATGAACGAATAAAACACATTGTGAATGATACGTTTAAAATGTGACGCTATAATAATATGTATTATGTAATATTGTAGTATACCTACCTAATATACCTACCTATCACGAGGGGCTAATAAAATAACATCTGATTTCTTGAACTGAGAAATCATTCATTCATTATGACGTACAAAAACTTTTCTTTTAGAATATAAAAGACAAATTATAAATTTTTGTTGAACTTGTGCCCAGTGGAAATTGTTATTGTGTGTGTGTGTGCACCTTATATATTTTCCAAGGCTGGGCAAGTTAGTGATTTTTTTTAACTTAGTTAAGTTAAGTTAATATACATCAATAAGAAAAAGTTAAAAGTTAAAAGTTAATAAAATTGTTGGTTAACTCAGTTAAGTTAAAAGTTTATACATATATTTTTTTATATGTTAGCGTTAGGTTAGGTTTATTTATAATTTAATTATTTATAAAATAATGTAACTTAGATTTTATTAAAAATAACTCGTTATTTATTAAGTTAATATCAATAAACACCAATTAAGTTAAAAATTAAGTTAATGAAAATTAAATTCAAAAAAGTTAAGTTAAAAAGTTAAAATTAACTTAACTTTAACTTTTTAACTCGTTTATGCCCAGGTTTGATATTTTAAAATTAAATAATAGATATTAAATTATTAAAACCGTTGCACCGATTATGTAGGCCCCTTACAACAATAATTATGAATTCAAAACATATTTCAAAGGGGAATTGTATTTATCAAGTAATGTCTTGACGTGTTGAGTATCCTATCAAACAGATTAGATTGTATTTATACTTCGTGATTTACTCAGGATGTACTCACGGCGCACCCCTATAATATAGTAATTTACTATAATGTAAATCGCTTTTTTAGTGGTATTATAAAATACAAATAAAAAACGAGTATTTTAAAATATAGTAATTACTGCTTATTATATATTTACTAAATAAACCTATATTTATTCTTTTCTGAACACGTTATATATTTTTTCTTAGTACCTACATTTCTTACAATTAGGAAACGGGTTTAAATGTTCATGTTGCCGCCAAAGATGTAAATTAAAGAATTTACGTAAATACCTATCCAATAACGACATTTCCGATAAAATTAGACATTATATTATGATATTGACAAGCGAATAACGTTAATGTCCATTATTTTCAGGCAATTATGTTACATTTAGAAACATTTACTATGTAATGACGATAGTCTGGGCCATTTTAGACATAATTGATAAACATTTTAAACCAATTACTTTTTTGTTGAATTAGAAACGGCCTTGTGTTGTAAAATCGATTTATCTATAATCAGTACTAACAGTAACATAATTGGATCTAACATGTCGTTGGTCAGTATATCAACTAAGTATCTATTAAGTAAAAGATGGCTGTCTATTGGATATATTATCTGTAATCTATATAGTTGGTACCTATCCAATATACAATGTTAAAAACATAGGTTCACTAGATCACAATTGATTACATATTCTGAAAATATATTAAACAATGAAAAAACTATTATAACTACCGGATAAAAATAAGTCACTGTTTGTGAGGCTGCTGGAATCGCGAGTTAGGTCACTAATTCACAAGGGTATACTAAATGTATTTGTAAACATGATGCAAAACTAATAGACGAGTTCATAAAACAAGTATAATGTTTTATGCAATTCAAAGTATCACAGTACATTTATTTGTGAAAATAAATAATACTGTATAATTAATTTTATATTTATAAATTTCTGACCCAATTTAAATATTTTGCTAAACAAAATTATCAACAGAGTCTATTAGTATTAGGCATTAAGGTAATTTTCTATAGTCATAGTTGTAAATTTATTAATAAAATATTTTATTCTAACAACATTACCTATGTTATCAGTTAATATACTTAGGCATTGGCGATATCGTCTACTAAAGTTAGTAATTTATGATATTGGCTAGGCATTTATCTTATATGGTTATTAAATAATTTTCATCATTGACGGTAACATATATACATTATATAAAAAAGTTAATAAATACTTAAACAGTGTCTATACTTATCAGAACTTATAATGAGTCTTGTAATAAATTATAAAACATTTAAGTGATGATACCTACTACCTAGTAAGTAGTAACTATACGCCTATCTATAAAGTGAAACATTATTAGTTTAATTTTTTTAGTATTTTAAGGTCATCGCCATGTCATATCTAAGCTGAACGGCTTAATATTTTAACATAAAATATGTATAATAAACTTTTCTGCGAACCGCGTTAAACTTATTCATTATTTTTCACACGCTGATTTCATCTCTTACGGCGCACTCTTTTGTTTTCACTCGGTAGTAAAATATGCACAATAATATGGTCGTTTTTCATTCACCAACTACCAAAAACCTGCAATGCGTCTTAACTGCAGATATATAGGTAGGTACACTGCAGACGTCGCGGGCACCTCGTACAACCTAAAACGAGCAGACAATGTTATTATGATGTCTGGTCGACAATATTTTACGCGCGTTCAGTTCGTTTCGGAATAACCTCACGCACTCTGCACGCATTGTGTCGGGCGCGGTGCTTGGCAGCCATCGTCTTCGTCGTCTCTCGTAGGTACCCATCGCAGAGGCGATAGATCGACGGCGACGATAATATATTATTATTATTATTATAACAAGCCGGAGATGGTTGATTTCAAAGAATTCTGAGAAGTCACCAAAAGGGATTTAAACGCGGGACCCGCCGTTGTTCGTATACCTATACGACGGAACTGCAGTGCACGGTAGCCGACACAGAGAACAAAATAATATAATATGTAGAGAAGACGAGTATATATAATAATATTATACGTCTATAAACGTGTGTATAAAACGCATTTGTACCTATATAATGCGCGCGGACTATGTTTACAGGTAGGTTATATATAATATTTTAAGACGAGAGGAAAAAATCCACGTCAAACCGTATTAGCGTACGGTCGACCGAACCGTGTTTCCATTGTAATACGTAGGTATACATAGTATATGTGTATTATACAGGCAAACGGTCAAAATCCAAGTGCGGTGGCGGCGGCGAGTGAAGACAAATTTTGACCAAACCGGACCTCGTATGTACAATAAAATATGTACTACGAACGCGTACGTAGCACCACATGATCGGAATCCGTGAATATATACGTTTGTCGTGTACTGCAGGCTATACTGCAGAGATCTATATAAGTACGCCGATAAAGCGATATATAGGTATTATAATATACATTATACATTGTAGTCGCCAGTCGGCTTAGCGAACTCTTCGCGATTCTCATGGGAAAAACGCAACATTATAATACTTTCTACTACAGTATATGCGCGTATTATAGGTAGATTGTCACACCGGTGTGTTTGCATTGTAACTTTTAGCATCAAGTGGCTTCCGGGCACTTAAGTCCGCGGCCCGGCCGGTTGTCGCCGGGAACAACCTGGATACACTCGAGTGCCGCGCGAATTTTTGTATTATTTTTTTTCTCGACACTGCACCCCCCGCCGCCATCCGCGAACGCTTTAACGGCTAAAAAACGGCTCTTCAGACTACCCCCATGTGTACACGCCGTCGTCATCGTCACCGCCACTGTTTATTATAATATCGAGTACGTACGGCCCCGATCGGTAAATAATATAATTAAAACGTATCGGCGACAATATAATAATGTGTATTTATCCGAAATCGTTTCATTGTTACAGCTCTAGAACAACAGTACGTATAATGCGTACGTATACTGTGTATAGGTACGAATCGTCGAGATCAAAAAACAAAAATTACTCTATGCGTACCTCAATAGCAGTATACACTACCTCATGCTATGTATAGTCACAAGCCATTAATGTATAGTATACGTATATATATATACATTATTATTTGAATAATTGTTAGCCTTTTTCTAGTAGGTACCTATATTATATTGTTTTTATAATACACACATAATCCTCTAGGGTGAGTTATTGGTTATAAATTATACGTACTTGTGTTTAAATAAATAGAATAATTAATTGTATTAAATCCACAGTTATTTAAGACTCTATTGCGTTTTCACGCGTACACAATTTGTGGGCAAATCTACCATTCCGTGTTCTAAAATTAGACATACACACAAAACTTATTTTGTATTTGAATTTTAATGAATGTATTATACTAAATCGCTAAAGGTACCTATTATAATATTATATTATCCGATTGTTTTAAAAGCAATAAGAGTGATTCCGATTTTTCGATGTAATAATAATATTATTATTATTTATTTACGCGTAGCGTACTATAAATTATTGTAAACTTATCGGTACCCGAATATAATTAGTAACCAAATTGATATGCGCGTATATAGTGCGTGATATGTATAATATACAGTCAACTATCGGTAACTCGAAATTCTAGATAAAAATTCTTCTTCAAACGCTAAATAGTATACTAGATTAGTTTTTCGACATTTTTAATGACTCGAATTCTGTTTTTACCCGACGGACTTGAAGTCGCCGACAGTCGAATGTATTACAATAATTTAGAGAATATACCAACACGGTACCTATTATACTTATACTTGTACCTATTTAATATGTACGCGCGCAACCAGTTCGGCTCCGTCTAGACAAGGCGATTTTCGCGTGACTTTTATCGCAAATAATAGTACCCATATATCGCGATATTTATTTCTATATACTCCGATCGCACCCTATATAATACGTATATATGTATAATATACATAATGTAGAGCGAGGCACCGCGGAATCGGCCACTCGGTCGAAAATCCGCCGTCAATTACCGACCAAACATTTCGTCTCTCCTCCGTACAGCGTATTATTATACTTATATATATGCTATAATCCACGCAAAGGGCGTGCTAGTGACATATGCTCTTCCCCACGCCGTCGTCCAAGCCGCTGCCGTCAGCATATATATACGTGTGTGCGTATATATATATATGTACAGAGAGAGATTATCGAATTCACACACACGCGCGAGCTCGTACACACCCAGCTGTCTTCTTTATAAACTATATATGACGAGCTATCGTTGGTCGTCGGAAGGGGATACGGCAGGGCTTTATCGTCGTATGCGTGTGTGTATGTAGTGCATTATAAACATCATCGCCTCTTTCTCTCTCAGAGTCTATTTATTTTTTTCATCCCCCTACCCCCTCGTTCTACACACGCACACGTCGAACCGTATACGCATATGCGTGCGGCGTACACACTCCACAATGGGCGCACATCACTGCACGGTGCCCTGAGGGTAACTTTATCCTCTCGCGTCGCGCGCACATAACACAATATAATATAATGTGTATAATAGAGAGTCGAAACGCCATTTTTATCTGCCGGCCGACTATACGCGCGAGTAGAAAATATACGCCACACATAATATTATATAATATGACCGCGGCGGAGCGACTGCAACGAAAACAGACTGATCGCGTAAATCGGATGTGTGTGCGCGCGATGCGTGTCCCGCCGAAAACCCCGACTCGCATATGGGCCTGCGTTTTATACTATTATTATTGTTATTGCGTACTAAACCGTTCGACTCCGGCCCGGGGGATTTGGTCAGAGGGACACCCCTTTTTTACCCCCTCCCCGAGCGTGGCGTTTTCAGTAGACGACGTATTATATTATAATATAATATAAATACATGCGGGCAAATTACGTCGTGTTTTCGTGCGGTGAGAATGCGTACGAAAAAAAGTCAGCCGCAACCGCATATATTATAATAATGGCTTTGTGTTTGTCTGCCGATAACGGTCGAAACTGATAACGCCGATTACACAATCGTCCGGACCGCCATCGCGCAGACAAACAATCGCTGTCATTTCGAATAGCCTATGTACCGAGTGAATAACGGATATAAGGTCTAATGTCTAAATACTCTAAATCCCTTTTGGCTTTACTGTCGGAAGACAATGAAGTGACGACCAGTCGCCGAAGGATAGATTATTTTTTTCCTATCTATATAGTTATCAGCACAGTTGTTGATTGTGTTTCGTCGAGAAAAATGTCGTTATATTATAATATGCGATATGAGCACTGTGTTTATTGTATGTTTCCAATGTACCTATAGAGAGTTTATTTTCACATTTCAAAACGTATTTAAACAACACGTCCCTGAGTTGTTTTCGATCTTGGAATATATTATAATTTATGTCATTACTATTTTATCGTATACCAACCTATCTTACCGTATAAAATAAACGATAAACACAAGTCTTCAGAACGCCACGACCTAAGACTAGGACACGCTCCAGAACTAAGATAATTTACACATAGGTGCAATTTAATATATCATGAACTCACTTAAACTGTCGTCGTTTCTGTTGATCGTCGTGACGTCGACCTGCAGTACTCCTTGACACTTGGTCCAGTTTTTCCAGAGCTGAAAACCTTTGTGTGATCCGTGATATCGCAGTCTCCCAACCGTGTATGGTCTATGAATCTCGAACCGACTTCCAGATGATACATGATGACATTTGAAAGGCTTAATGACTCGTCGGAGATAGATCGGTGAACGATTATCGCGATGCTACTAGAGTTTAGTTGCTAAATACCATTATAGTAGACTAGGACTAAGGTCCGCACCGTGCATTTGACCGAGTATACGGGTTGCAAACCTGAGACGCAAGCAATGACATCGTAAGATGTGCGATGTGAACTTTACGGGGGTTCCTGAGATCCCAGGGGAGGCTAAATACCCAGAAATTTAAATAACCTCCCCCCCAAAATTTAAGCTTTATTAGAAATATTATTGTTACTCTTATTTGTGTTTTGATTATTTTATATAGAAACCTTAAAAATTCCATTAAATGTCTGCCTATGAGTCTACAGAGTTTGCCCAGCCGTACAACCTCTATGGTTTTTCGGCGTCACCGATGTTACATACATATTATGTTAAATATTTATCACTATAGGAAAATATTATATTATTGTAGTCACGTGTTGTCTATTGTTTGTTACACTCATCGCATTTTATATTTGATATATAAATGCTTTAATTAATTGAATTAAAGTTATTAATAAGTATGTAAAAGTCTTTTTATCGTCGATAAAACCAACGTATATTGTATATACATTTATTTTTTTATATAAACATCGATTCAACTTGTTTTCCTGTGTGACCTCGGGACGTTCCTGTTTTAAACAATACTTGACATCCCGTGGAGCCATCGCAATTGTTAATCACCCGCATTCTGTTTTTCGAGTGTAGAGGCACTCAAAAAAACAATAACAAAAAAATCTCTTATTTTAACTAGATCGCCGCCGTTCCCACACATCCGGAATTTTTTTTTTTACAACAAAACGAACCGTTCTTGCGAGATGTATAAATTTTATTCAAGAAAAATAATTCAATCACAGTTTACAATACTATGTGTAAAATAAAGCGTAAAATTAATATTTATAATAGTAGTACTTGACGATTGTAAAATGTGCTCAAAACAATAATTTATATATTATTTTATTTTAACTATATAATAATATAATATAAACATAATAGGTAATTTGTTTAAATTTTCAAACCCTGGAGCGTCGAGCATATAATAATAATATGAGCTTAAGAAAACATATTATAATTAATGTATATAATATTTATGTACAATATCACTATATATATGGATCGTATATTATAGTATAATAAATTATTACAGCCATAATAATAATATTATTACGTACCCATACATACATTAGCGTTTAAATCAAACTCGCGTAAAACGTAGGTAAATAGTTCACCACTTGTCCTCTAATAATATTATGCACATTACGCTGCGTCCGTCACTGCAAGCAATGACATATCTTGGCCTTGCTGATGATGGTCTGCAAGTGCGGTGCCGTCTGCAAGTAGTTGGTGTATGTGCCGCACACGAACGGTTCGATGGGAGTTTGACCGATGGTGCGACGGAAGAACAACTCGACCACTATGGTTTTTGGCACGGATCGGATGCTGGGCAATATCTCGATCAATTCGTCGTATCGCGCGTCTGGCCGGGCCAAATGTACGTGATGCACGTGCCGTCTTAGTGCCTCTTTGCTCTTCACGGATAACCCGTCCAAAATAGTCTCCGTGTCTTCAGAACTGTTGCAGCCGCGACCCTTGACTGATCCTGTGTAGCAAACCATATTTTCGATTAAATGCGGGGCTTAACGTATGATTATCAGTGGACAGTGACGTTCCAGTCCTTAAAGCGACCACCTGTAGTTTTCTATTATACCTATTATTTCTAGTAGCTATAAAAATTCGAAGTAAATCGACTATCGAGATTCTAAAAGCTCGTATACAGACATGCAGTAATTTATTTAGATGCGTATATTTGGAGAAGGAGATCTATTATTTTTAACATCACTAAAGACTATTATATTATATACTATGATTGGCTATTTTTATTGTGATTTTCGATATTAATTTTCACCGGTCATTGTAAATCGTATCAAGTAAATAACTACTTATAAATATATATGTATAATAATCTTACCTGATTTGAGCAGTACGATTTCGTTCAACAAATATTGTTCGATCGGATCGACTTGCCGGTGTTTGACCGTGGCCAGTGTATCCTTGAACACAGCGATTTGTTCATCGATGTCCATCGACGGTCCGAAATTGGATCGGTGTTCTTCGTGCAGTAGAGATATATCGGTGTCAGAAAAATATTGAGCAGCCGTCAATATGAACAATTCGTGCCAGCTCTCTCTGAGCAATTCAAACTTGATAAAAAAAAAACATGTTTACATATCGCACGGAATGTATAATATTTTGTTTTAAATATTTTAATCGAAAACTATATAATATATACCTGGTCGACAAAAGGTAGAGTCATCAGAGCCGGAAAACTTTTGATCGTAGAAACTGTGACCAAAATCGAAGCAGCCGTCTCGTAAACTGCTTGCGTGAGTCTCATAGTATTTAAAAATCTCGGCATCATTGACATCTGGGAAATCAAACACAAGCAAAGGTATTTTAAGGCTAAACTTATAATGTTAATATCGGTAATGATTTTAAGTCCAAAAGTTTAAAATTAATTTACCTGTGGCCGGAAAGCCGATAAATATAAATTCGAATCGGGAATGTATCTGCCGGGCGGAGTTGAGCAAGTTGTCGAACATTCCGGAGACCTCTTGGGCGTTAAATCCAGCGGCGGTGAGTTACTTGCCGATCGATCTTTAGAATAACAGAGTCCTTGAAGTTGTCGACGAACTGTTGACGTTCTAGGACCGCGTTCATGTTGAACAGCTTTATTGGTTAACAAAATAAGAATTAATAGGTATTTACTTCATCACCACCTAAAATCGATTATTATATTTTTACTTACCATCCTTATTCATGCCGGAAAGCATACATTTCCGGAGTCTGCAAGCTCGACACTGATTCCGATGCGTTTTATCAACTGGACACGCGCCTTCTGATTTTGATTTACAAATATATTGTCTATTACGCCGAATAGATCTCTAAAACAAAAAAAAATTATAAAATTATAATAGGGTGGTATATTATTATTATAATATATTTTTTTTGTTAATTCCGTTATTAAAATTTTTAGAATTACTGTCAACTTTAACTATTTTTAAGTTTAAACGAAGAACTTGATAAACAATTAATCATATAAATATTTGTGATACTTGAGTTATTGATATCAATGTATAAAATATATTGTCTTTTTGATAATAATTGATAAATGATATATAAAAACAAGGTATGTATAGATAGTACTCACTTTAAAAAACCCTGCACATCCGTCACATGCGTATATGCCATAATGTTTACCGGACGAAAAGTCCTTGCACACTTTACACGGTATATCATAAAGGATACGACCTGAAACAAATACAAAACGTCAAATTTTCCGTGGGAATAACTACGCATCATGGGAACTATCAATTATCGATGACAAATGATGATACGACGATGACGACAACGACGACCTGCAAATTAATTACATGAACAATAATAATTTCTATCGCTGCACGAGACAGATGGACCGTAAAACAACACATACCCTATGCGATCCACCTGACGACTTCCGAAATGTTATATTTTCACCCCCGAGGACTAAATAGTGGTAAGGGGAGAGGTTAGAGGGAGGTCTGCTGTGCGGTCGTTTTGATCCGATGGTTCCGGTGCAGCTATTTGCATGTGCTCGCCCGGTACGGGAAAGACGCAGGAAACACAACAGGTCCGGAAGTCAATGTGCTATATATACGCCTCCTATACATAAACACGTGAATAACGCCACCACTTCCTACCACCCCATTCCCATATATCACATAAAATTATCGCTAAAACAAGTGCGTTATTGAAACACACCCTTTACATATATATATTAATAATAATAATAGAGTAGGTAACTACGCAACAAACAATGGAGCAAACGAGCGTAATTAGTGCCCCGCCGCCGCCGCCGCCGATGTCATCTGTCACTGCACTGGTGTGCTCTATTTACCGTATTTATATAGGAACGAATTTTTATACGGTCACGATATACCTAAATGTATAACATTATTATTGTGTATCGTTACGAATGCGCATCATCACGATAATAATAACAGGTACCTATTATAAGTGTGAGAACTGTGTATTCGTGTTTGGCGCGGGGGAGTGATGACGATGACGTGCTTTATGGACACATGGTCGAACCAGGATAATTATAATATTATTATATAGGTACGCACATTAAGTGCTGTTATACAGCTATATCGTTATATCGTATCCACCGTCGCGGCTCAGAATTTTTTCCCAGATCATTTGTTAGTATGATAAATTACAACATCAATTCACTCTTTATTTTAACCCCTAGTTAGTTCAACAAAATCAATCAGTATCGTATTTTTACCATGCACTTATGTTGAGTAACAGTAATATACGATTGATTAAAAACACGATCATATAAAGTACGTATATTATTATACAAGCCCTAGCACAAAAAATTTACTTGAAAATTTTATTATAAATATATAATTATCATATTATTTGGTTTTATTTATTGTATTAATTATTATAATGAAAATCGTAATAATGATAAAATTAATTACAAATAACTTGATGAGCCATGAGGCACCTATTAATAAGATTTGCTTCGTTTAAAATATATTTGAAATAATTACATATTTTTACTTTTAATATGTTGTAATAAAAATAAAATAATAACTTATTTTTTTACCATTTATAAATATAAATAATTATTATTAATTGAACAAAAGTTTATTTATTCATTTTTTTACGTCAACATATTATTTGCACAATATTTTAAGGGCAAAAATATAAAACTTTAAATATTAATATCGATTTAATTAAATATTATACCAATTTATTTTAATTTTGGTTAATTAGAATGGGTAAAATCAAATTATATAGTATTTTTAGTATATTAAAATATGAATTATTAGATTGATAATAAACAATAGGTATATAATGATAATTATTAATTTATCAAATTACCATATATTATATTATACATGTTATGCGCATTGCACAAACTTGTAATGTATTCATCATTTTTGATCCTAAAACATGCACAACTGCACAACCGTCAACCAGCATTAAAGTTTCTTAAACAAATTACTCATACAATCATATTAGTGCATACAACTCTACAATAAATTACCATTTCAACAAAATTCTTTAATTACCTTCAACCGCTTCCGGCGAAAAAAACTTTTAACCTTACACATGTAGCGTACTACTGACACTAAAGTTATCTACTAGTACGTTTCAGTGCAAGAGACGTAGTTTGTATATCCAAAATTACTTTTACAGAATTCATAAATGTGTACTCATTGTGAAGCATGATGTCTGAATCAGTGTATTGATTCAACATAGGGTTAATGAAATGTTCAGATCTCAAATATTTTTATCTTATTTATTTTAAAGGACGTAGCCTATTTGACCCATTCCCGTTTTTCCCAAACGGCTCTCGTTTTACAAAAAAGGTCAATTTCCAAATGGCTCTGGTTTTTTATAACATAAATTCCTTCACATTTCATACAGATTTAGAACTGTCTCAAAAAAGTGTGGTTAAAAATGTATTAGTGTACACTAAGTAAATTATAAAAATTATTAATTATTTTTAATTAAATTTCAGCATTGAAAAAATGAAAAAAAATTTATATTCATGTAAAATATAAAAAAAATTTATACATTGGGTGAATTCGTGTTTTAATTTAATTTTTAACCTTTTTCGACGGAAGCCGTTTGGGATGCGTCGAATTTAAATTTCCCTAATAATTTATACTTATATTTAACATGTTCATGAAAAACATATTTAGAATACATTTGTATTTAATTAATATTCAATATAATCAGACAAAAATAATAAATATTATATAAGAAAAATATTATACATGCATGTTATTTATACACAAAAGTATTCTAAGTAATTAAATATTAAAAATATAATTAAAAAGATTTAACTAGAAAATAGGAATCCTAGCTATTCATACGTCAGCATTCGAAATGAAAACCAAAAAAGATAAAAAATTAAAGAAACGATTCAATCAACAACAAAAATATATTTCTCAATAAAATATGCATTAAGTAGTTAGGTATATTTAATTTGCCATAATATTTTTTAAATGTAATTCATAAAAACAATATAAATTATTTCACATATTTGGGTATATTTTAAAACTAAAGTTTAATGCATCATTAAGAATATAATACATAATTTATTATATGGTAATTATTAAGACTACCAATAATAGGTAGGTACCTAATTGATTCGTTATTACTTTATTAACTGTACCTCTTTTATATATTTTAATTAATCATATAACAATATAGATTTAAAAATTTAAAAAATAAAAATACAATGATTGCGTTACAAATTACCATGCCTTTGTGTATAAACTACATACATTTATATTGTATTAAATAAACATAAATAGATTTCGTATATAAAACTGTATGTATTTAATTTAAGTATTAACTAAATACTATTTAAATAGACAATTTTAGTAATAGTATAATATTATTAATATACATTTATTAAGTACCTATATTATATAATAAGTACCCAGAGTAATACTGTCTAAAATTTGAACACTTAATAACCCTATGTTGATTCAGTGTTCCACACCGAGTATGAATAGGTTTTGTACAATTATTTTTGATATACAAACCCCGCCCACTGTATTGAACCTTGCTAGGGTTACTAGAAATACGCACTCGAGGGATATCGTGTAAGAGTAATCCGGTGTAGATCATCGTAGTGTTCCTAAAAACCGTTTATTAATTTCGAAAATATATTTTTTATGAATTATAAGAAAAACAATAACGATAAGTAGTAAATAATTTATGTTTAGTAAACGCTGAGCTACAATAATTAAAAATATTCTTTGAATTGCAGTGAAGTACTTACTGCGCACTTTTATTTAGGGGGAAATTAAATAGAAATAGCTTTATAACGCATTATCAGGGATAAAAGGAATACACATTTCACCCAAATAGAGAAAAAAGGCATTTCTCTATTAAGCTGGTCACACAACGGTTTTATTTATTCGTGAACAGTTAACATTGTTCGATATATAGTTTATACAATGTACATGGATAGAGTATACCTTAAAAAATTGACACTGCAGTGTAAATATACACCGTTCACCTAAATAGAATTAAAACTGAATAGTTTGATTTTTCGTTCTATGTTTGGTATTCAAAAGAGATAAAATATAGGCCAAATAATAACGATGAAAAATGTGTAGTATATGCGTGTTTCTTAGGTGTTGCTATAATCGGATTAATAATTTTTCATCTCTGATCTTTCTATATACAGCGTTAATAATTTTAAAACAATATAATAATACGGACTACCATATTAGCTAGGAAGTCATATTATCTAAATTTTAAAGATATTATTGGATGGATTCAGTTACAGTAAAAATTGCATTTTAGATATGTACATGAGAAATAATCAGATTCACGTTAAATTCATAGACATTATAAGTATATAGTATCTATTTAATATCATACGCACAACTAGACCTAAATTTTAGGGGTAATAAAATTATGTATACCCCATAAACTCGTAGATAGCTTTACCATTTTCCCTTAGGTTAAGTTAGGTAATACTTAAATTACAAAGCTATCAAACTTCAATATAATTTATTTATAAATATAGGTTTTGCTCTTAGAAAGTATATAAGCTAAATAATTACTAATTACATTAAACTTCACATAATAAAGCACAGTTTATATAAAGTATGAATATTTAATAAAAGGTAGCTGCTGTTTAGCAAATAATATCGATGGTTTTGTTTTATTTATAAATTCGCAATACTTAACTCATCACTAAATCACGGGGTACTATTATACACTTACACTCATATATTATTATAACATCTAAAATGTAAAACATGTGCTGGTTATGCAAATAACAGTTTAAAAATAGCTCTTAAGGTGACCCAAATATCCCAATATTAACATACCTATTATCGAAAAGCATAATTCTTATTTTCAAACCGTTAGATTATATAAAAAAAAAATATATTTTAAGACAAAAATACTCTAAAATAAAAATTTGACCAGTTCAAGTTATGAAAAACATTATTGCCATTGTGCACGTATAAATAAATGTTTGGAATTTAAAGTTTTAAGGGTACAATACGATGTGACTACAGATAATTGTACTTCGCTATCACAATTATATAATATACTTATACTAAACATAATTTTCAGTACATTATTTTCTAGTAAAATTGTGAAATAGTATATTCAATACCGTATAGTTTATTGTACTATATGATTTATGACCTAACAGTTTAAACTGTTGTTGTTAAAGATCAAAATAGATAATTTTAATTTATTGTTTTATGTTACTTAGTTATTTAATAAATAATAATAATAATGAAAAAAAAACTATTATAGAATAAATATCGTTATTCGTAATTATAATTATTCATTCAATTATGATTTTGATTATATATTTGTTTCATGAATCCCAACAGTATAATATTTTGGTTGGAATTCTTAATAAGTAATATCAAATAATAACTAAAATACTCCACTGATGTATAATCAAAACATACTTATCCATCAAACATATAGTAGGTTTAAAAATTAAGCTGATAAATACGATTATCATCATGAATCAGTAAAGTTATATAAATGAATAAGACAATAATTCATTATTATTGTACTATGCAGAAATAAGTTATTAATATTTTTACTACTGATTTGTTTATATACTTTTTTTGTTTGTTTACTTTTACAATCGCGTATATGTGTTAAATTAACTTATGCTGTTATTGAAATAATAATAAATATTTTTTAAACATGTATAATATATAAATAAATATCAAACAAATATGATAAAGGTTTAGTAAAAGACTTGAACGGTAGCATACGACATTGACCGATTTTATTCGACAAAAGAATAATAACTGCATAAATAATAATATTGTCATAAACATAATGATATTGCTAGACTTACTGTTTGTAGGTTTGGTAATGGCGTTAGACGAATGTTCTGTGAAGTTTTGCATGTTGATCCTCGGCGTATATGCAGAAGGTGAATATAAAATATTATAGTTTGATGATGAAAACGAGTTAAAAAAAAAATATATAAAAATCAAAAACTAGATGACAAAAAAAAAAATTATAATATAATATGAATCAACAAGAATCCGACGAACAACCCCGACGACGGACGCACTATATATGGTCGTGACGATCGAGATCAAAATGTCAACTCTTCGATCCCGTCGTCGTCAGACACGTCCCTGTGACGGCGGCGACACAGACACCCCGTGGCTTTGGGCGTGTCATACGCGATCCATGGCCGCGCTCCCATTGGTCGGAACCTCGCCACAACCGGTGGTGTGGACCGCAATATAGTATAGGGATCCACCGTCGGGGGTGGTTTCCAAAATGTTGTTCGTGCAGCGTTATACTCTATTATTTTGTTTTTTTTTTTTTTTTTACAGAGACGGCGAATAACATAATGTGCATACAGATATATACGTATGATATATACCTATATACATATAATATATTGTGAGCGTGATAAAAGTCATAATGCCGACGGAAAAAAAAAAAGAAAGAAAATACGAGCGCAATGCACACACACACACACACATCGCGGTCCGCGGTGATGGACGTGTTCGTCGAACCGAAAGGGATCTCCGACGAAATAATGTACTCCGGGGCCGGGCAGCGGCAGATGATAAAAACACAATAAATGTTATAGCGGCGATGTATACATTAGATAAACCCTGCCCGAGGATAACCAGAAGGCAATTAGTCCCGTGTATATTATATATAAATGTATATAATATAGATCGCCCTTTTTGTATATTATGTTGTCCGTTACAATATTATACTTATATATATATGACGGCAGGGGATGGTGACGACGCTAACGTTTGTATAGCTGATACCGATTTTGCAGTTTAAATACCATATATCTATATACATGTCAAAAAATATATATGTATATAGTTTGCACTGTATATGTAATAATAATATATCCACTATATAGAATATCCGCTATCCTTTAGCGGGCACGCAGTGATTTTTAAGCCAAAAAACAAACACGCGACAAGAGTTAAACGCGCCCCGAGGGCGTCCGCGCGAAAAGAAAAGATATTAGTGTTATAATAGGTATGTATTATATTATACGTATGTAACTCAGTATAAGATTTAGTACACTATAATCTCTATGAAATATTTCTACCGAAGAGTATCGGCCGTTTTCGTAGGTATTATGATTTTTTTTTGGATGGGGGGGGGGGGGGTTCAATTTTCCTAAAAATTACTGTTCAAAAATGGATTTGTCTATAGATAATAATATACATTTATTTAACGAAAAGATTTCATACATAAAAAAATATTGGTTCCATTTTAATATTAAAACTTCTTTTTTGTTTAACACGCGCGCGTTATTGTTATGTGAACTCGTCTATCCAAATAATGTTCTTACATTAGCTATACCATGTATATAATAATAACTGTTACATCGAAATAAATTTATTATCAAGTCAGAAATTGATCAAGGCCAGCTTTTAAGAGCACGGAAATGTTGACGTTTAACAATAATCTATACAATATACGTAATGGAATTTTTAAAATTTTACAATAAGTGAAAATGGCATATACGGGAATTTAATTTCTTAATCAGATGACGGAGAACGTAAATAGGACAATATGTCGATAATAAACTACTAATAGTGACATTAAAGTCAATGTCATTGAGACGAAACAATTGCAGTTTTCCGGTCACGATTTGCGATTGTTCCGTATTGATGAAACCAGTAATAGGAGATGACAATGTAACTAAACTGAAACGTGACTCGTTTAATTTACTTCATTACTTACTAAGTTTTTAAACAAATGTTCTATCAATTTAATTCAAATTTCATACAAAAATAGACATCATATTATTCGTTAATGTCTTTTAAAGTTTCTACCATAATTATTGAATTTCATTTGATTATCGCAGATGGGTAAATATACTTAAGACTATAGTAAATATGACAGCGTACGCATGATCACAATAGTTTTAGTAGTCGTTATTCTTTAATATAGCACAATTTACAAATATTTATGAAAATCATTAACATTTTACTCTAAACCAACGTAAAATTTATTTTTGTTGAAAATTATTATGGAAAACTTATATTATAAGTTATTTTCTATTGTTATCTTAGTGACTAGTGTACACGGGTTAAGCAGTCAATTCCATTGTATTTCATTCATATTTTAAGACACTGAAATATTCAATGGAAACATAATAGTTATAACCTGCAACATAACCTACAAATACCAATTGTATGGTATAAAGTCTTAAATATTATTAGGTATACGGTCGGGGCTGTCTTCGATTTCTCACAGCTCTCTCCGTACGGATTAGCAACGATGTTATTCGATTTTTTTCGAGTCTTTCATTCATTGTATCCATCACCCAATTTTCCATATGATTGACTCTGCTAAATTAATAATGTATATAATATTTTTCAAAAGGATCTCTTAGAAAAATCGATGTGATGGGTGTGTTTTTTTATTTTATTATTTTCCATATAGAGGTATTACTGATCCGACCCATTGTACAAACAGTACTCGAATAACAGCGGAAGCCCCTATTTATGTATACAGACCGTTCTTAGGTGAGTTAATCCATCGACGTTTTATAATCACAGTGCAGCATAGTCGTTATCATAATTTATTAAAAAAAAAAATCAGAAAATATTTATTCAAGACGATTATATAGTACAATTATAAAACTATTACTAAAAAACTAAATAACTATAATTACTTATTTTCGTTCGCTTCAATTTTTGTTTCTAAAATATTCATTGTTCATTATTATTTATTAGAAATGAAAATTGAACATTTTAATTGTTATTTATTTATTTACATTTTATGCTAATAATATCTGAATATTTCGTATTTTATAGTATATCTTTGAAATTTACTTTTGTCGATATACGTTATTTTCTTTTAGATTTTTATATTCTAATAATATTTTTAATACATATATGTTTTAACATCAGAATATGAGTAGGAGATATATCTAATTGTATACTTTGAAAATTTTTAATGAAAGGTAATTTTTTTATTGTTGTGTGGTAATATTTTTCGCAATCCTATATAAATAATATAATGTATTGTCATTATTTATAAATGATTTCATAAAATATTTATCAGTTAAATTTAAGTTTATTCAATTATTGTCATTGTAGTTATTTTCAGACTAAAAAAAAAATAATAATAATAATAAATGTCGTAAACCATTTAATATTTTTACGGGATGAGAATATGAGAACTATACAATATAGGTAGTCAAGTCTCTGCAACGGTTAGCAACCGATTTCCACGGTGTCACGTACAAGCCAGGAACGCCTCTTGTATATAGAGTGACGAAGATTGAATAATAAAAAAAAAACCATTCTTAAAATATAATATAATAATAAAACCGGATCTCAGCGTCTTCTTGGCGGGTATTCCCATCGGGAAGACGTTAAAAAATCCTTTGATGAGATATCACTTTATATCCATAAGTCCTTTATTTTACTGGAGGGATGAATGAAGTCCGAGCGCCTCCTTCTTCCTGTAGTGCCGTTTCATGTACGTGTACTTTGCAGGGCGTGACCAAATATCGTGTTACTGAAACACAACTATATTATCTTTTCTACGAGTTACACAATTCCGACGCAATTTCAACGGTTTTTCGACGTTATTTTACCATTGAAACTGATTTAATACATAACAAATGGAACTATATAATAAGTAGATATAGACTTATTATTTATTTATATTTTACAATCGATCCTACTATAATATTATTTATTATATTCACGTGGTATTGTAGCCCTGAGAACTAAATTTGTAAAATGTATAATCATGTTTATACTATGTACGTAGATATACCTATGTACAATATTAAATATTATATCAATATATGTGATGACCTAAAATCTAAAAATTGTTTTGATTCTATATAAAAATAACTGCTTCAAGAGCACGAATTCAATTTCACACATTTATTAATAACCTATATTAGGTATATCTTCTTTTCTATACTTTACCCATTTTGGACTATGATGAACGAATAAAATTATAGTTGCAGACAATACACTAACCGTTACCAAACACTTTTATCATAATATATTGAAATTGGAATATAATATAATTTTCAAACACAGTATTATTTTGAACAACTATTAAAATTCTATCTATTTATGTATATACAATACTACTTGTACAATTTACCTATATATAAATATATAAACCGTTAATCAATTAAAAACATAAAACAAATTTAGTCGTACTAAAATAAATTGGCTATTGCCATATTCAATAAATAACTTACAATAAACCAAATTCCAAATTAATGTAATACAAAAGTATTTCTCACTTCAGCACTTGAGCAACTATTTAAATTTAAAATGTATACCACATACCTATGTCCTATTTGTAATTTTAAGTTAATACTAGTATTTATCAAAATTGTTTTGTGTGATTTTTATATATGACTAATGGACGTTTTGTTTATTTTTTCATAGTATTGACGTTTATATTAAATACTTTGTTTGTCAATATTATACGCTTAAGTTTCTCCTAAAAAAATTTAAATGATATTTAATAATAGGGTTTTTAATAAATGTATTCGATAATCCGTTCTCTGGTTATCCAAAAAACAAATACGCATTTCTCCGTATTATAAAAGTCAGATCACGATTTCATCGATCTCAGAGTGACTAATGAGTAATGAGTAAACATCATATAGCCTTACTGGATAATAATTATTATACCCAAACGCCCTTAACTCACATACAGACTATAGAACAGTTTGAAGACACTCAAAATATACTGAGTATATGACACTACCTATAGTGATTTTCCTATACACAGCGTAACAGCGATTTCGTCTTAAATTAACGATATCGTATTTCGTATTATTATAAACACGCTGGTTCACGTACACAAGTATATTACCATCTAGTCGTCAAAAAACTTAGACATTTAATTGTTTACGTTCTTACTGAATTTGTACCTGTCGGAAACATCGGCATAATACACAACCAAACTTGTTTGATTCTTCGTTTTAGCTTTTGTGTCAGCGTATAATAACGTGCAGCGTATATATATATGACCTGACCTGGTACCTGTCACAGAAAGCGGACGGATTCGAGGAGGGTGTTATTGTTTTTTTTTCGTCTTTCGTAGACAAACGTTGGGAGGGGGGATTAAAAAGACTTCCTGCCCGGCCGCTATTGTTATTGGACCCATGGGAAAAATTCAAACGCAAAAGGAGATGCGCGTCTTGACGGGGCGCCCGTAGGCGTAACACACGTGACGGCGATGTGAATATGACTCCGTTCACTTTTTGCCATTTGCCGGGTCGGATTACAAAATGTCGAGACAAAAAAAAAAAGAAAAAGGAATACGGAAAATGCCAATACCCAAAATCAGTTGTCATTTTGTCAACAGTGTGAACCCGATTTTAATTATTTTATCATAGAATGCACAAACTGTTTACAGAAAATCTTTGAGCCGTTCAAGTTATATTAAGTTACCAGTTATTATAATGTTTCTGTTCAGTATTGACTATTACTCAATTGTATTTCTCGTTGTGGTAAACGCCATCATTATAATTTCCTATGAGTGATACAAATACTATTTAACTGTAACAACCGACTCGCGACCTACGGTAATTATTATATATATTCAAGGGTAATTATACAGATAAGCTCTGCAATAGATGGTGTAAATAAACAAATTGGTGTTGTACAATCCATTCAATTAATAGAATATAATTGAATATTACACAAGTATTAATTGTCAGTATATTAATAATTAATAATATGAACACGACGAAGCTGAACTACCTATTAAGACGTGTTGTATGATTAAAACATATTAACGTTTCGCTGACCGATATATAGTTTACAGATATAACATAAAACAATTATATCTATATAAATATCAGCAAAATATGTAATTATATTGTAAAGTACCTATAAGTAAGTATAGTTAACAAAAAATTAATGAAATAAAAGCTCAAGATTGTTTTGCTTTAAAAATACAGATAAGGATATTTTGTGTTATAAAAAGACAATTTTTTTTCAGATGATTTGGAAACAATACATTTTCTGTTATGATTCATTCCATGTTTAGATACATTATTTGTATGTATGAATGTGTGAAATAGATAATAAAAACAGTGCAACGTATGACCAAATTTAATTTACTGATTACAGATTAAATGTTTTTGTTTTCTACACGGCAATAGTGTAAAATCTAGATATTATTACGTTGTAATAGTAAAACACGTCAAACTGGACGAGTTACTGTTTTTTGTTTTGCATGAAAAATTGAAACTTCAATAATAAAGCGAACAAGTTAGCGTATTTTTTTTTATTTTATAAATAATATAATAAAAAGGTTGATACCTAGTAGTTTTACAGCTAATTTTATTTAAATATAAGTAAATATTATTAATACTTAATAGTAATTGTATTTTGAAAATATGTAAATTTCTTTAAAATATTTCATAGTATAATAGACAGATATAATATTTGAACCGATTTTACGAGTACCTATACGAAAAAATAAATATAAATATGTTGAAAACTCCATAGGAAATTTCCTTGGAGATGACGATTATGTGACGTGTTCTAGGATTTCACGACCATCATCATGCATCTGAATAATATCATAATATTATTAAATAATATTTAATTATTTTTTGATAATGTTATCAATATTATTATTATTATTATCTTGTTTATAAGTTGGTCTCAATAATAACTGTTTGTGAGACACATACTACTCCACGTGTAAGTGACATTCTTTTATTAAATTTATTAATATTTTAAGTCAGCTGAAAGTTATGACTGTAAAAAGTGTGTGTAAAATCATAAACTTCGTATTTGTCCAGCTTTTGGAAAAGAACTTAGAGAATTTGGTAAATTAAATCACTTTAAACTAGATTGCAAAGATAAAAATAAAATGTGTGTAAGACAACTGTAATGCATGATAGATGTGACAATTGACAATGCTGAGTTTACTGTGCAAAATGAGTAAAAAAATATGCCATGTGGGTAAGAAAGAAAGTTAAACTGAAGAAATTAAAGTTGGAAATATGTGGTTGGAATTTAAACTATTCACTATTCAGGAAGTGATATAACATATTATCATATGATGATTTTGTTAAGTTAAGACCACAACTACTATTATCTAATTCTAAGTATAACATTGAGAATAAGTCTTAAAGGTGGTTTTAAAATAAGATAAATCTTGTTTGTAAGTTGGTTACGATGAATACTGTTTGTGAGACACAAACTACTCCACTTGTAAGTAACATTCTTTTATTAAATATATTAATCTTTTACTAATCTAATACTTAATGTTCATCCATTCTAATCCGCGTATAAAACAATTACCAAAAAATTATTAAAATTAAGCATTTATAATCTTAAATCTTTAGTAATTTATTTGTTAATTTTAAATTCTATGTATGTAATTGTGTTACATACGTATACATTCGAATATATAATAGATTTATATACCTACCATATTTGATAAGTGATTATAGGATATATATAAAATATTATGTATGAAGTACTAATGTCATAAAAATAACCTTCAATTTCATTTGAAAAATCATATTTTTCACCACTCATCGGAGTTGAACGACCGGAGTGGGTTAAAGAAAAAAACAAAACATGTTTTTAAGCATTCTATCTTTATACAAGTTATATTTATACGGATTCAATTTAATTAATTGCAAAAAAAATGTATCAGTAATCCAGCAGGTATGTTCTTTTTCGACCTTGAGAATCTGTTGCACTCGATTTTAGGATCTGATTGAACCTGTAAACGTGTGCACTGAATCCTCCATCTAATCTATCAAAATGAGTGATGACGTAGAATAAATTATAAGCATATTTAAATAATCAATTGGCTATAAAACAGAAAAAAACCAAAATAATGATCTGTAAATGGAAGTATAATTATAATTATTTGTCATTTTAGTGATTATAAGCAAATCAAACATTCTTCAAAACTCAATTATAATATATCTGTAACTAAATTATACTTCACTAATATTTTTAAACGTAGATACTAGATACCTTTACCTACGCCTTGTTTTTGAATATTAATTTATTGTTTTATAAACAAGTTACACATTTTTATGAATATATTATTATCACGTTATATTATTATGTAATATTATTATAATGCAAGATACTAATTATAATTTCATAACAGTGATTAAAAATCTAATATTTGTTCACTGTATAGTCTATATAAAATAATATGTATATTAAAGAAACTTATTCAATCAGCTGTTTCTCGATATGTAGTTGTTGACTAACTCATTGCAGATTACTATTTTCTTAGATTTTCATCAGAATAACTATTTATGGAAGAAATATTTTTTTTTTTTGCATGGTTAGAAACAATATATTTTGTGAAACAAATCGAGCAATTTTTTTAAAAAAAATACCTAATATTTGTAATTATTAGATTTATCTATGCTGTATATAATTAATTCATTTTTAATTGCAATTCAATTATTTATAATCAAACGTGATTTATTTATTTAATGTTCACATTATTCTCAAACAAAATCATAATATTCTATCAAGAATTCAAGAATGTATTGTTCTTTTGCATTGCATACATGCCTACCTTAAAATGATATGATATTTCAGTATAAATATCAAGTTATAACAATTTGTACTACATGGCCAATAGTGTGAAAAGGTCAAATGGAAAGTACAATATAATATCAACATACCATAATATACAGCTATTGATTGCACTTTTTATAAATAGGTCAATATATATATATAATATTAAAGATTTATAGATTAAGAATACATAATAAACTTCTACTATAAACATGCTTTGGTATTTAAAAACCACATCACTATAGTTTTGTACCTTATAGGATTTTAATTTTTAAATATTCATAAATTCATAGCTTTTACCTAAAATATATTTATAATAATTAAATTAAAATTCGTTATACTATTATGTGGCTGATTAATAATATATTAATTATTGATATGCGTCTGGGTATTTTCTGGTCTTATTTATAAATCCCATGAATCCTACAGATTGGTTCTTAAAACTTTAACTTTATAGACTTATAATAGTACCTAATTTACTACATACTTTTATTTAATAGACAATAATATTTTCAAAGTATAGACATTTAATGATAATATCATCTATAGAAATTACTATATTATGGTTACAAAAATGCCATTATAAATTATAAATACTACACGAAAATCAAAAATTACATAATAGTTTTAAGTGCACGTCCACTACTGTTCCATTACGATACAATGGTGAAGCTAACACAAACGTTTTAGCAACTGTGCGTTTGATTACGTTGGTAATTTAAATCGATCATTCCTCGAATACAGCGATACGCGTACCTAAACGATATAATAGTTTATTACTATTATTACCACATCAAAATTAAGAATTTTAAAAATATATATATTTGCAAATAATAATTATTTATTCGGCTTCTTCGCTAGCGTGTGGTAAACGTACATCACACGCGTCATTCGACTGATAGGTATTGCCCAACGGCAATGACATCCATTGAGGTCGTTGTGACTATCGTTGTGTTACGTTCTCCAACACACATACACACACGGGTACGTACCGTGGAAATCGACTTTAATTTCCACGGCGTATTATAAAGACGAGAAAAACGTTATTGTAAAAAAATGAATACTACACAGAGAAATATATTATAATACACAGATACCAGTTCTATCTAAATATATATAAATATCGTGTAAGGCTAATCGGTAGTACGACTCGTACGAGTATATTATATAATATCGTTGAGACGAGTTTAAAATAGTAAAAATTGAAATATCAGCTGTAAAACACTTTGATCAGACCTTAATATCGGATCTCGATCACGATATCGACATGATAAATGGGTATAGGAATAGATAATAGATTGTGATATATGAATCGTCGATTGAAATCGCCTAGTGTCGTAATTCAGGTCAACCGGACGCATAATTCATTTTTTAATATATTATAATACTTAAGTATATAATTTGTATTTCAGTATTAGTACAAATGCAGGAAAATATATTATATTATGCATAATCTTTCACTTCCAGTTTGTTTTTAATGTATCAAACGTAGCGCCGGACGTATTTATATTTATACGGTCATAGATCAGATTGGTGTAAAAATACAATGGTAGTTTCTACTAGAAACACGCGTTTTACGTTATGACGACACTGTGTCCAAACAAAAAATGTGCACTTACCCACAATACACATTAAAAATAATAGTATAGTATGCTGACGTCGATTAATTATAATTTATTAGGTAACGACCTTCGATCTGCTGGTAAAATTAAAATAGCAAATATACAGAATTTAGGGATAGATTTGGCTGAGTCATTGTGAAATACAGCTACGACTTTGAAGCGAGTATATACAGAAAGCAATATATGGTACATAATATATACATGTCAACATATAAAATATATTAAACATTTTGAAATAAATTGTACCGTTTAAAATTGAACTCAAGATTATTCTTTACGTTGCAAATGTGCACTGCGTATTCGTAACGTAAAATAATATTAGTAGATACGAATTTATTTGCCATTTTATGTGAATCAAGGATAATGTAAATGATGTTAAACACAAATTCAAAAGATTTGTAAATCCGAACACTAATAAAGATAAAAATGTTGGTATCAAATTTTTCAATAGTAAAAGATCATAAAAAACGTGTGAATATTATACAAAGTTTCCATATAAAAGTATATAACAAGTAGCGACGGTTATTGTTCATCGAAGTAAGAATCACGCGCCGTCAAGGTAAAATTACTCGATAAAATAGTAGGTTTAAGCCATGAACAAAATCGTAAACTTTTAAATACATATATTTAAGCGGTTAGGTTAGGTTCATGGGGGAGTGTCGAGTGTGCTTATACTTCTTAAAATTTTATAGAATTTTTGAAAGATTTATACTAAAAACGTACTTAAGTTTTCAATCGTGCTGTATGAGTATATCATTGATATAAATGATATAATACCAACCAATGCGGCAATGTGGATTTCGATATACTGCTGAGCTATAGAACTACATATACATTTTAACTTTTGACATCCCGTTGTGTTCACATACTACGTGTGCAAGGAGTGATGGGAACAAAATTCTTGTCTGATTTTCATCATTTTCAGATTCGTGGGAAGAATGAGAAAAAAAGCACTGTGTTCGGATTGGTCGTAATATAATGTGACAAGCTAAGCTCCTATTATTATTGACAAACGCAGGTAATATTGTGTAGTGTGTTACGCACATTTATTTCGATTGAAACATAATATTTATTGTTATATAAATCTACATTTTTCCAAATTTTCATTCAGTCACAGTAAAAATATATTATATGTAATATGTATAGGTACACCGAGTGAGAGTACATCTTCTATACGTATAGTTTCGTCACACTGTTATCGGAAAATGGCACTAATAACGATTCGGACAATTCACGCGCGTAAATATTTATAACATTATCATCATTATCATTTTTGAGTACGACGTTTGTTGTTGGTCTTCAATTTATTTGTTTTGAAGCCGGCTGCGATTGGTGACGACGATGATGGCGGCGGCGACGGCGACAAGTATAATAGAACCTGACTAGAAATTTCGTATTTAAAAAAAAAAAAAAGACAATTTCGAACGACGGCGAACCGACCTGCACCATGATATTATAATTCATGATTATTATGTACTATAATAATAAGTATTCTTTAAAGTGCGATCAGCTGCAGCGTTGGCCGAACATCGTCCAACTGGCAGTTCGCCGTCGTCCGTGCGCGGTACAGTCTACCGCCTAAGGGCCAAAAACTTGGCCAGTGCTTCGTAGATGACTCGCGGGTTAATGCTGCTGTCAGCCGTGTACCGTACGCCCCTGGTGGTGCCGTCGTGGTGACTGACCACTCCGTACTCGCCCACGATGAACCCGTCCGGCGTCTCTTCCTCGACCCTGTACTTCCTGTAGTGTTTTCCGTCCACCACATAACCGCTCTTCCGAGTTTCCATAGCCTGAGTCGTGGTCGTGGTACTCGTGGTAGTGGTGGTGAAGCCGTTGATGGATATATCGGTGTCGTCACTAGCGGCGGTGCTGCTGACGTCATAACTCCCGGACGCCGCGGCCGTCGACGTCGGTTGCTGCTGCACGCCGTGCACTCGCCCGTTGCTCAGCACGCTAACCGCCTCATCCACCTCGTAGTTCTGTTCCGGTTCCCCGTACACCCGTTCCGGTTCCACAAACATCCGCCCTGGTTCCCCGTAATCCGGTTCCGGTGATTCATGCTGCAGCAGGCTCTGATCTGGCGAGGACGGCTGACCGTTGACGATCACGGACGGATCATCGTACTCCGCATAAATCGAGGCAGCCGTCACCGCCGGTCGAGTTGGTGGCACTGATGGTCTCTGCCGCTGCTGCCGCCGATGATGCCAAGGGCGGCTCGCGCAATGCGATACCTGCGGTGCAACACGAAACGATTAATTAAATGCCTGCGATTTATTATATTTACAACTTTACAAGACGTATCCGACAACGATTAAGGTGGGTTTCCACTATACACGCGTTTTTCAATTAAAAACCGTTTACAGTGATTTTTTGGTATGTATGGTAAGGTTTTGGTATACAAGTGTGCGCTTCTTATCAAAAGACAAACCGCGTTAAGACGAGATTCCACTACATACGTGTACGTGTACGTACATAAAAATACTTTTCTGTGATTGGTTGGAACGTATAAGCTTTCTGGTATACCAAAAGCTTACCATGTATACTAACCAATCGCAAAAAAGAATTTTTTATGCACGTACACGTACACGTACGTTGTGGAAAACCGCCTCAATTCAAGAATTTTGTGTTTACGGTTACGGTCGTAGTCGTATTAATACAATAGATAACGATGGAAATTATGTTTATCGATTATCATTTAGTTTATAACCATTTAATCTGCAAACCATATGTTACCGATGTCAACCAATATGAAATTTGCACTCGGAGCCAACGCGACCCTACCCTTTACCGTGTGACGCTTAAAGATGAATGTCTTTAAACTCGTATAGTTTATTATTTAACACGCAGTGTTAAAATCTCCGTGTTTTATTAGTTGACTGTACGTCGTGGTTACCTTTTTAATATACCATGTTTCCAGATATTACCGCAAAGTTGAGAAATATTTATCTTGTCAACGCGCGGTTACAGTGGTTGAATAGTGGTTATCAATTATTGGTACCGATAAATTAAAATCACGAACTAACGTATTATAATATCTTAGTCCATGTTTAAAGTATGAAATTTTACACTGCAGACTTGCCTTTAACCGCGTGCTAAATGCTTCATCATAATGTGTTCAAATAATACAGTGTAACGTCTATTAATTGTTCTATTTCGATTGCGCTTATATTTACCATTATACATCAACTGATCAACTTACAGTAATACAGTACATATCACACTATCATAAATTCTTCAACATTGTTTACGTACTCGAATTAACTAATAATAATTAAATAAGTGTTACGAGTTTTAGTGTTTTTTTTCGTGTTATGTATGAAAATCGCTATCGTCGGTTTACGGATTTACGAAAATTTAGCAGAGTAATGATCACCAGGTAGGTGTATATCGTCTTCTTAATTATAAAACACTGTGATAACGCATTCTCTCGTGTTTACATAAACAATTGGGTTGAATCACATTAATACGTAATAATGATATTGTAATTAAAATAAATTAGAGTTCGAAACAAATTATATTTGCGTGTAGGTATACCTTGAAAAATATCAACAGCGCTGATCTACACCGAAATGAAAGTATATCCTGTAATCGCACCTATATTAACCGTATTATACCTAAACGTAATAAATAATTATACAGTGCACGGTACGTAATTTAGTCAACACTATATTATAGCTCATTCAAGCTGTATCAATTATTATTTTAGCCAATTAATACGTTTAATTAACGAAGAAAGAATCTAAATATAGCTTGCTTTATTTTTAATAACTTTTCGGATACAAAAGTATAAAACCGGTAAACTAAACCAGGTCATTTGTTTAGCTGTGATTTTCTTAACAAATAGGATAATTCGTTCGTTAATATAATAAAGGCAATAAAAATCATTTGAATGCTCAAGAGTCGTTAATAACACAATCATTGAATTTTAAAAAGTATTATGAGGAACCTAGATATCACCACGTCCTAGTAATTTCAATCCATATGCCATGCACATTAGATAGGTACTCATAATAAGTTGACCAAAAACATATTATAAGTGTGTTATAGGTCACTCAATTATTTTATGCTATGATTTTACTTATATGATCTACTTTAATGTCGGTAAAATCGTTAAGTCCATTTCGGATTGACAATATTAATAGCGTTTCGTTTTTGATTCGTCCCGTTGTAAATAAACATACTATTAGGTACCTATATACTATAATCGCTTCAATACAGTTCAATATTAATTTGATGGGTACACAAAGCCGGCGTCGTCACCGATCGATTTTATAAAAGTCGTATCTATACTATTTTGTTATAATCACAAACCTCGATGAACCGATTTCAACACTTTCTTTGGCCTGAATCCGACAAGCTGCGAAAATACGCTCAGAATTCAATTGGTCATCGTCCGGCAGTGTAGATGAGTCGAGATTTGTTTTCGATTTTCTCGGCGGGCCCATTTATTATAATGCCTGTGCACGTATATTATCGAAATTATACCTTCGAATGACGCGAAGTAAAAAAAAAAAATTCGTCCGATAATGCAACGCTGTACTACGATACGTATTATAATTCCATTAGTGTTTTTTTACTCGAAACAATAAACCTCGAGATGATATTATATTATTATTACGCAAATCTGTGTATATTATCGGATTTGTTAATCGTCGTCTCGTCAATACGTTTTCGACTAGGTCGTGGGTCAGACACACACACACACACATATACTATAGGCATTCTGCCAAATACATTAATGTGTACCTATATACATTATAAATACGTATACGTACATTTCGCGGCCTTATTATTTCGAAAATAGATAACCGGTTGCCGAATACCGATCGCGCTCGATGCCCTGTAGCTATAATATAATAATAATTTATAGGCAATAATAATATTATATAGGTGATACGTCCGCGGCTGCAGTGTCGAACACTGTAAAAGAAAATTATTTGGACTTATTAGTTACAAATTTGTAATAGCCACGGTAAACAGTAATGATTGTAGCATAAGCATAATATACAACATCGTATTATACGTATTAGTAGATATTATTCTTACACACTCTCACATAATATAACAGCTGACAACAGTATATATTATATAAATATAGAATGATACCAACGTTTAATATACGTAGACTCGTATGTGCACGTGCCGTACCTGTCTGCTACGTGAAAAAAACATATATCGTACCGAGGGCCATAATTAAAAACGTTTGTAATTTATGATTCGAAATGCGCTTATGATACTATATTGTCGCAATGTCTAGGACTCCGTCTATATTCTCGCACTATATTACATTGTACGTGTTGACGGCCTTGAACGCTATTAGCCGAATGCCCTTTTTCGCGTGCACGCGCACATACACACAAACCAACGCACTTATCGGAATGTTTAGAATATTTCGCGGTCAAGCACCGCACAACTACCCCAACAAGGTTTACTAAATAACGTTCTTCGCGAACACCTCGTAAAACGTAATTTATTTACGTGAATTCGGCGCAATCTCAACTGGAAGTGTCTAAAACTGATTATTAATACTACGTCACATTAGTAAGAAATCGAAGTGTTTTTAATATCACAATGAGACTCGCGCAAAAAGTTTCAAAGTTTTAATACAACCACCAAAGTTTCATTTATATCGACGATTGTCAAGATTGTTTGATTGTTAATAACAATTTTAATACAAATAGTATTATATTCATATTTCCATTTATTTGAAATCAATAATAATTATAACGAATGACGTGATCAATATTTTTTTCATAAATCTAAAGATAAATTTAACGGATAAATCGCTTATAAGTTTGTTTTAAAGAAAACATAATCAAGTTTCTTTCATGGATAAATTTAGTATAGATGTATAGGTATAACATAATAAGTTACTATGTCTATCACAGTGAAATTAAAGCACCAACAAGTGCCGTGGTGCAATATCTGAGAGGCGAACGAAAAATTCAATGTATGTACATACTTATAATAATATACATGCTACACTCGAACCCCTATGGTTTTGACTTTAATACACATTAATCGTAGTTAATTCGCAAATTTTTGCAATCGCCTCTAGCCAATGTTAATTTACTATAATAAAATAATAATATTAATGTAGGTATATTGAATAAGCTGAAATTTTAAATATATGTAATTATATTATCATCATAAATTACTCAAGAGAGACATTCGCTTTTTAATTTTTAAAAATCGAAAAATATGTTTTACTTATTAAAATGAACCACAAATGTAGGTACTCGTGTATCATAAATTCATAATATTATAATAATATACATCTACTTAAATTTTATAAAATAATGAGCTTTATATAATTTTTATATCTAATAAAATACACAGCATACTGAATTAATATCTTACGATGTGTTCACTGTTCATGAATATTATATTCAATCGTTTCGACATAAAAGCTTGTTTGTATAATCTAATAAAATTTAGCGCAACAATTTTTTACGACAATTTATAATTACACTTTTTAAAGCCTTAAAAATTTACATCGAGTTCGTATTTTGGAACATATTGAAACGATTTATTTAAAATATAAAATGTTTTTTATTATTTCGGGATTTTTTATAAAGTACCCATAAAATATCAGATTTCATGAGAACTTGCTACACGCTACATTATTTGAAAAATAAATTTGTTAACTATACTTTTTATTTAGTTTCATATTCCTAGGAAAAATATTGTTTTGAAAACATTTAATTATTCGAAAATATTATATAAATATAAGTATTTTTTTTTTATATAAGCATTTCAAATTTAATGAGATTTTAGATGGTAGAGATGTATAATAAAAAAATTCTGTGCTCACTGTTTAGCTATCGCGTTCGTCAAATTAATAAATTCCTCGTAACATTGATTATGCATTATATTTAGTTGGTAAAATATAATCTGTAGATTTGTTTTATAATAAGTTTTTGGGAATCAAGTTTATATTATCATTATAAAAACATAAGTGGAAAAATCATTTATTGACTATTGATAAATCGAAAGACCAAGTTTTAGTAAGTCAAAACTTAAAATAAAACCTAAAATACGCAAAAATGAAAAACTATTTTTCAATAATATTTTAAATCATAGTTTTCTGAAAAAAATTTTGCTTTGGATTATACAATTTAAAGAATAATATCATGTATTACAATTTTTAAGAGTAAAAATCGATATATTTTATAAAACCTACTTCAAATTTACTTTATAAAATTTTTTAAAAAAATTACGGCGAAAAGTTGTTGTTTTGTGGATGATTTACGAGGTATTAAAAAGAACGCGAAACGCCGCAAATAACGCGTAAAAATATAACTATAATACAATACTATAACACAATTGGCCATTTAATAATCGGCAACGATATTGTTTGGGTCATTAAACCATATTATGAACATTGAACACATGCGACAAACTGTGCACTACACAACAATATGTAACTCACCTACGTATAACCGGATTCCGAAGGAGCTTAATATCTTGTGATACCTACATACGAAATATTTTAATATACAAAGTATTGTGTCTATTAGCTGCGGTCGTGCAGTCGAATTATGTGCAAAAGATACTCGTGAGGCTACCAAATATGGCTGTGGTGACGGATTTTTATGTGGTAAAACATATAATACACAGCTAAGTAGTCCCTGAGAGATTGATATACACCAATTTGACCGAACTTCGTTAAAAGCTGTGCAAAACTTTTTTACGGAAAAATATCATACATTATATATTGTTATATACTTATATATATATATAAATGCTTTCGCACGCATATACTGTTTCGCGGGAGAAGTCCTGCTGACATCGAGAATACCGTTATACTACCGTCGTCGTCGCACGTATGTTTCATTTACTAAAATATAAATTCTTCCGATTATTTTACAATTTCATAAATAAGTGAACACCTAAAATACTATGTATATGACAAAAAAACGATGTTGATCGTTTATCAACGATTAACAATTTTGGAATTCGTAAAAGTTTATCGAAGTATTAAAGTCGCGTTCGTGTATGGTTAAGGGTTTATAGCTCTCGTTGAATTTTGTTCTCGTTATAGGTGTCGCCAAAAAAGTTAAAAAAAAAATTTTAAAAATCTTTACGAACGACGCAGAGTTTGGCGGATCGACAATAGTGTAATTAATATTATAATAAATTGTACGGTTTACGAACGATGCGGGCGCGAGAGGTAATGTCATTCTATGCATACTGACCAAAAGGGTTAGGAGGACGGTGACGGTGGCGAATAGCGCAGTGCCGCGCATATCTCGTCTCTTCACGGTGTCGTCGCGACGTGCCGGCTGCAGCTGTGGTCCTGGCGTCTGCGCATGGTCGGACGTCGCGGGTTACACTGGCCGCGATGAGGCCGACGCGCTCGACAACGACGGCGACGGCGACGGTGGTGGTGGCCGTGCGCGCGGCGCGCGCTCGCGATAAGTGCACGCCGCGTCGAACCGCCGCCGGATGGCCGCGGGGCGAGAAAACGGGAAAAAAAAAGTAACGAAAACAAAAAACGGGACGTTTATTGCGATGACGCCGTACGGCCGGTGTCGGCGGCGATGATAGGTGGTGGTGGTGGTGGTGGTGGTGGTAGTGATCGTGTCGGCGGCGACCCGAGGCGATGGTAATAGACCGAGACCTTGATGAGCGTGATACGGTAGTGGACGGCGCGGGGGTGAGACTTTGCCGCCTAGCGTAATATTATTATTATTGGTGAAAAAAAAAAAAAATAATATTCTCAAAAAAAACGCGTTTTATAAGCTATTAGATTTATGTCTGTGAGTTTTATAATATGCAGAGACGGAATTCCGCGGTCTGGCGCCTCGAAGACCGAAATAACGCGTATATAATGATATATAAGCCGCAAACGTACGGTCGCCACAATGTCATAACGCCAATATGTCATATTTGATATTATAAATCACCGGCGCGGTATACCAACGAAATACGAAAATACCCGCGCCCCGTGTACCGACGTGGTACCTGTATATACGGTTTTGCTACCGATGCGCTCTATAATCGTATACGTACTATGGTACCGGGTACAACTACTGCGGGTCACTCGACGCCTCCCGCGGTGACTGGGTTTTCCGGCGACGGCGGCGATCTCGGTGACATCTGCACCAACACATCCGATCACGTTATTCCTATACACATACTCCGCCTCCTCCACCACCACTACCTCCACGACATCACTCCGGTGCGTGTGCATATTTTATTAACCGTTGCTCCGGCGGCGGCGGCGGCGGCGGTGGCGTTGGCCGTCGGCAAATTCCGATCTTATTACAATAATATAATATTATAAATCTGACCGCGGCCGTTTGGAGACATTGCTGCTGCAACCGAGATACGCGCCGACCGCATTACTAATAGTACTATATACCTACATAAACATTATTTTCTATCGTATCTTGACCTCTTAGAGGAATTTTTTTTTTTTCGTTTCGAAAATATTTACTCGACGACGACGTCCTTCGCAGCACGATACACTTTTTTACACTTACTTATAATATATATATATATTATTGTGAGTTTTGACGTATAGTGAGTGTAATAAAAATGCAAAACAACAATATCGTATTAACGCGTGAGATTTAAATTTAAATTTTATAGGTACCTGCAACCCACCCTTTTCACGATTTCTGTAAATGTACGCAGATTTAATAAAATTTTATAATCGAATAAACAGCAAATAAGTAGTACATAAAGAATATAACGTAAATTAATATTGAATTGACTCATCTTAGCGAAAAGCCCGCGGGCAACGACATGTTATTATCTATGTATACCTACTTACCTTGTACTCTCAGCTGTAGCTATTGCGAGCACGCCGTTTTGTTCGTTTGGTCGTTTGGTGTTTGCGCTACGTTGTAATAATACCTATACCAATGCGTTTTATCGAGCGATTTTTTTCTCCGTTGTAATCAACATAACAATCCGTGTCCGGATCGTATAATTATCGTCGTTGAGTGCGGATCTGACAGATCCGGGGAATGGCTACTTATAACGACGATACAATTACACATACACTAAAATGAATAGGGAAAAAAACGTTTAAAATTATATTCAAACTGGATAATAATACAGCGTATATGCATAATATATAATAAATGTATGTACAAAAATAGCATTGCAGAATATTTATCTTCCTACTTATTACACGCGAAAACGTATAAAATTAAACATAAACAGATCCCGTATATACCTATAACTTATACCTATAAATACACAATATATAGTTATAACAGACTTATCGGCCGCTACAAGACGAGAGCAGTATAATTTTATAATTTATATTAAAATTGTCTGTAGTGTGATGACGTTATGTACAGATAAATAGATCCTAATATTTTATATATATATATAATAATATGAATACTATTGAGTATTTTACATGCGAAAAGTTTAAATTAGTATGATATACATACGTCATTATAATTTCAAAATCACATACGAATCATATGATTATTTTTTATTTTTTTTTTTATCAAAAAACGATCTTAATATCAGGTACATAAATAAACATTATATAATATCACAATTCATTATATGATAATATTTACGTTATACATTATACAGTACCCTAAAATCTCCCGAAGGTCATTTAACTCGTTGAAGAAAGAATTTTTTTTTAATTAATAATAATTAAATTTCTATATTCTCACTATAATTTATACATATATATTATATATTATGGTTAAGTTGAATAATGCTCGAGATTATAATGATTTTTTCTCGTCGTTTGCGTGAACATAAGTTGTTAAAAAACACCAGGACTTTTTTAAGATAAAAAAAATAAACAGGGTTTGTATAATTGTTCTTTCTTACTAGTAAAGTTATATTTATCTGCTCATATCCCGAGGCTCTATAGTCTTTGCACGTCAACGTGTATAATTTTTATAACTAATCTAATATGAATATTGTTTGTGACCAATCGATTTATAATGTTTACAATAATGTATGCCTAAATGATCTTATATGATCATAATATTATGTTTATTAAAATCTATTCGGTTAGATTATTGGTATTAATGTATTATATAGTTGGATTTTATATAAAAAAAAATGAAGGAATAATATAAGCTATCGTCGTTTATGATGGTTGAAAACGTATTACTCCGCAATTTTATTAATAATAATGTAAAATGTAAATTATAGATTTAAATACAAGCTACAGGTACAATTACAAATTCGATGTGGTAATATAATACATTATTTGAAGTTGTGGTGTTTAAAGTTTAAACGGTGCAAGCTAGTGAACAACGATATATATGTGTAAAGCGACTATAGGTACATCAAAACTAAATAATTTTATTGAGACCCTAATATAACGTTATGTCACTATATTATAATATATTTGGTGATTCTATAATCAATCATCACTCATTACTTTAAAATGTATTGATTTTTTTTTAAATATTTTTTTTTCATAATTTCAAGTCAAAATAAAATAACATTTTTTTAAGTTTTTATTTTTTCGAATGTCAACATAAATTTTTAATTTCATATTCAGAAGAAGCAGAATATTTTTGAAAGTATTTCAATACATACAAATTGAAATTTGTACAAATAGTACAAGTATTTTATGAGTTGTAATAAATATTTAAAGTTTATGTACGCAAAGTAGAAAACCAACATTTTACGGGGTATTCCCAACCTCTACATTCCGTTCACATAAACTTTAAATTCTTATAACTCATAAATTACTCGTCGGAGTTTCGAATTTTATGTATTGAAATATTCCGAAAAATATTTTGCTCTGGAATATGAAATTAAAAATGTGCTGCATACTAGTTGCATCACAAAAATATCTAGGAAAAAAAGCTACTCCGAATTGGCCCGAGTTTTTTCGCTTTATATCCAAGTTGCAGTCCTATTAATTTTTATCTATATCCTAATATGAATTTCGTTCTCGGTTCGATAATAACCACAGTCAACAGTTATAATATAGGTTTATAACATTATATCAAAATAATTTTCTATCTTAACTGATAATTTGTTGACTGTTTAACAATGACAGTACATAGTATAATAATAATATAATAATACCAGTGTCATAATAATATAATATTAATTAAAAATATCTTATACATTATATCTACATGACAATATAACATTTTGAATAAAATCAAAATATTATTTGTAATTTAAAACTATAAGATAAATTAACATACGTTAGTAAATCTGTACAAAAATAGGAAGAAAAGTGAAGTTTAGAATATACAATTGTATAGTTCAAAAATACATAAGTAATATAATTTGAGCCGAAATTCGTATGTACCCCCAAAACATATGGTGTAATTCGGAAGAAAATTTTACCGCGAGATACAACTAGTTGCTACCCTAAAAATGTATATGTTGTCGTTCAAAAAAATAAAAGCTTAAAAATTTATAATGATAAAAAAAATATTTATAAAACGTTAATATATTTTGAAATAATGAGTGTTGTTCGATAAAAGAATTATCTTGTATAACAAGGGTGCTTATGAGTACATTTGATCTACACTTCATATGATGCACATACCCTTTGGGACTTGACCCCTCATCGCACGCTCCCATAACCACACAGATTTATAAATAATTCTCAACAAGGTTTATGTTTCAATACAGTCTTATACTCTTATTAGTTATTACACTCTAGCCATTATATTTTTTATTGACAAAAGTATAAATGTTTATAAATAAACACACACACACACATACCAATCATAGACTATATTATATATTTCGGTAAGTAAATTTATCCAAGTATTCACATTTATATATAGACGGCCAATAGGTGATCCTATAATATAGTAATATCAATTAAATACTTTCGCGAGGATTTCGGCTTTCGATCTATTGATCGGATAATGTAAATAGATTAGAGAAACGGGCACTGATTTGAGATTTCTAAGTTGATTAGTGATCACTGTCGAAAATCATGTCCTCCACGCCACTTTGATTTTCGCCCACATAGAATAATATATTATATTATGAGATGGCATGCGTAAGTCTATTTCACACACATCGTATAATAGTATTTTTAATTGTTTATATTTAAATTATATGTACCTACACTTACATAATATTATACATTTTCCATGTTCTCTTCGCGCAGACGCGATAGTATATACCGAATATTTGTAACGTGCGTGATCTCGCATTTAGGAATGCGACAATGTGGGTCTCCGCCGTCCCGCACCTACATCGTATTATATATTTCGGCTGGAATGTCCCGGAGTCTGTGAATTTTTTTTTGTTTGTTTTATGTAACCGTGAATTTATGATTTTCATGTTTTTTTATTATGTATATATATATACGTCGGCGACATCCAAGCCGTACAACTGTTAATCCTCGGTTTGCGGATCACACATCCGATATATATGTATACATATAATATGTACGAATAATAATAATATGTATATTATGTATACACAATCGTACACTCTTCTTCGAATAAATTTTCTTTGTACACGTATAACACGTAAACACCAAAACGCGTTGTATTATAGTTGTATATATTATACTCGAATCGGTACCAGTCCTTTTAATAAATCTACAGACAAATAAAAAATAAACCTTAGACTATGAAATATTACAATTATATTATGTATTATACTTAATAATATTAAACCGTCCCCACAGTATTGGTGAATTTTAAAACCCCTTACAAGAAACCATTAATTTTGTACTTAAAATTTGATAAATCGTTTGACTTTCTTTTTTTTGTTTAGTACCTACTCTCATAAATTTTTTTTTCGACGATAACAACATAACGCGAAAATATAGTCCTAAGTATACATTTTGTAACTAGATTTTCGTTTTAAAAGTGTATAATTTTTTATAATATGTTAGAAGTGTTAGAGTTTAACCACTAAAATTCTTCTTTGATTCGATAACTTTTGTAACTTATAAGTCTCTTTTTAAATAGTGTATATTTACGTAAATTAATATATTATAATATAATTATATATTAATGTATCTATAAACTCGTACATATTATATTGGGTGTATGTAATTTGTGCCAAAATTAACCCCCCAAAAATATATATATGTATTATGTAATTTGCGCCACTTTTTAAGGTTGTAGTTTACGGCATATAAAACTAAATAAAATAGCAATATGTAATTACGCTATATTGTACCTACAAACATTTTGATTTATGCTATTATTCACCTTATTCAAATTGTAATTTGAGACACTATAAAATAACTAAAAAATGATTTTTTTTACAGATTAACATATTGTATTATTAATTATTAATCAATCAAGTTCATTTAATAGTTACATTTCAGAAAAATTACTAAAAATTATTCTAAAGAATACTAAAAAAGTAAACAAAAAAAAAAAAACATAAAAATCAGTCAAATTATAATAATTGTAAATAAATGTAAATAAGACAATAAGTATATTATGTACTTAATGTATATTTCCCAATAAATTGTTTATCGTGTTTATGTTTTATATTCCTAAAACAACATATCTATAATACTTTTATAATAACTAGCTTACTCACCTTTTTTACACTTGTAACTTTAAGACGAAACTAGTCTTTTTCCATCAATTTTATTCTGTCTGTAGTCTTCATATATTTTTTTTTTAGATTAGATTAATCTTGATTAAGCATATTATCGTACAGCGATAATAGTAAATTTATCAACTGGTAAATTCCAACAATTGAAGTAAATAATGTGGCACAGATATTACATAATATTCCATTTTGTTTCATTTTGTCATGGCGTAAATTACCAAAATTAATTTTTAGGTGTGGCGTAAAATACACGTCACATCCTTTGGCACAAATTACGTATATGTACTAAAATGTACCTATAGTGGTGGCGCAAATTATATAAATGCCATACACATGTTTTAGGTCAATTTTTATGGTGTTTCAGAATATTAAATAAATAATTTAGTTAAATGTTCATACTATTCATATTATATCATTTTACATTATAATACTATTTTTTTTCCAAAAAATATAGTCTAATGACTTATTAAGTAGTTACTTTAAACTTATATACCTATATTAAATAATTGTAACAAAAAAATTTAATAAAAAATGTAGTACCATGTATTAAATGTTAACTAATAAATAATAGTTTATAAGTATTATTAGTAGTATATTTATATAATATTATAAAATAATATCTTAAAACCTTATTATAGCTATGTAAGTTGCATAAAATACTAAATATTTATTATTTAATAATAGGTGTAGTAAAATATGTCAATTAAAAAAATATTTTTAAAAAAAATATTGGTATATAATAGGGGTGGTCAACTTGAACGTATTCGCGAGTCACTTGAACAAATACAATTATGCCAAGAGCCAAAATGTTAATAAATACATTTTATATACTTTGATAAATTCTAATAAACGCTTACCAAAAAATTGAAATTTATAACAATAGTAAGTAAATTTTGATTTGATAAATAAGACCGAGCAACATCTGACTATGACAAGATTGCTCGCTAGCCGCAATGTGGCCATCCCCGGTATTATAATATATTCGGTATTGGCGAATTGCGACCCAATCCTTGAATAACGTATAAATTACGGTCTTTCAATAATGTATATACAATCACATCACAATATAAATTTAGTAAATTAATTATTAATATTATGTATTTTCTTATATTGTTCGGTCGTTTCTATAATATAATGTTAACAAATATAATATATATATTCGAATATAAAGAATATTCTTCTGTCATTTTTTTTTTAACTTACTAATGTTTTTGCAAAAACTTAAGAATCAATGGTTTAACTGAATCAAAATTCTCTATTTCTTTTAACTCGATATTTGTCATCTATTCTTTATAATAAGAGTTTCTTTTTCACACATTTTCTTAAAAAAATCTATCTTATTTTTATCATATTATAAAAAGATATAACTGTCCATATGTATCAAACAGTTGATTTATCGTGTATCGCTATACATGTATAGCCAACATCGCATCTGCTAGGTACATAGCCACATAGGTTCATAGGTAATGATAATTATTCGAACCGCGACTTACCTACAGCTAAAATATTGTCGGGCCAAAACTAACCCACAGTTAAAACCTTATCAGGCAGGAATTTACTGGTCTCTCCAATATCGTAAACGACACGTCAAGCCGCAACTCACTCACACCCAATATATTATATTATATTATTGTGAAATAAAATAAACATAAGTCTAAAACGGAATTTTTCTTGATCTTTTGCCATTTCAATTTATTTGCCCATATCATCAAACTATAAATAGGTATTAGGTATATTATACCACTTATTATAGTAAAATGTAAGTTTTCCCTATGGTTACTTGGTTGTATGACCATTATATCCTGTTATAAGATATAAATCATTATTTGAAACTGAATTAAAATAAACAATGTTTTCAAATTATAATTGATTATAGGTACATAAAAACAGGCCCAGAGCCACAGGGAACAAAATCAACGCAGTAAAATACGACTAATAGTATTATATATTATTTTAGATACCTATTTTTTCAATTTTTTGTTTCCTTATAAATTAATAAAATAATTTTCAAATAATATTAATCATTATATTGTATCATACGCGCGTCTTTTACACAACGTATGCCATGTATAATTTTGTAAATTATAATTATGTGTATGTGCACATTTTTTATATTGTTCTTTTTAAAATGTTAAGTCTGCTCTCTAAAACGTTAGGTCTGTTTGGTCTTAATGCCAGAAAAAACCTGATTTCAAAATATTAGATTATATTGAAAAAAAAAAATGATTTATTTAACCGGTATAATGTTTAACATAAACATAGTTATTAGATAATATAATTGTCGTTAGTTTATTCGCCTATGTTCTGCTGTGTATACTCGTATTATAATATTATTTATTATGTAGCGTAATCAACAACTCAAAACAAACAAACAAAAATGATAAATTCCTCTGCCTGCATGACGGTACGAACGTTTCAATTATATTATCCCGAAACCGCCTCGACGCGTGGTAAATTTATGCACGAACTATATGAAAAAAATACAAATAATAAGTAATAACACATAATAACATAATATTAATATGTAAGCATAGACATCTCGAAGTCATATTTCATACGGCAATATGATAACTATTGGCAGAATTTACATATACGGGTACTCGCATCATCAGTAAACACATAAGGTACCTTACATCACGAACCAAAAAAAAAAAAAACAATTATTAAATTAATCGTAAGTCGTAACCGTCGTACGTAGATACTTCATTTTAAAACCGTTTTTACACGTTTAAAAATGTACGATATTTCAACATTTGCTACAAATTACAAAAACGAACGACGCATTGATAAAACTACGTATTATTCCAATTAGGTATTTTATTTTTGAAGAAGAAAAAAGTTGTAAATCATTTATCATCGGACAAACATTCGCTTCAATTAATACACTTCCTTATCCCATTAACCCTTCTTTTATATTATATTCTTTGCTATTATATTTTATTATATTATATTTTTTTGCGACAAACGTGAATTCACCGGATGAAAATATATAGCATACAAAAGAAGCTAATATAATAATATAATATGCTAACAATCACTATAATATAATACAAGGTACCTACTACCTACCAGCTACCTATTATATCGGGTTTTTTTTCCATCTATGTGTATTGCTAAACTGCGGCGCCAATTCTAATTTGATGGTCTTTCGCAGAAATACGGTTTGAGACGTGTGATGAACGATTCCAGATTATTCTAATAGAAAACGCACCCCTTTTTTTATGTACAATCGAAAACCTGAATACAATAACAGTTAATATAATTTTATCTTCCTGTGCGATGTGTGGCGGCGCTATTAAGGTATATATGTGTAGCTACAAACCAGATACAATCGAAAACTAAAATATAAAAATTGATGTCTAGTGATATTAAATGAGGCGATAATAATATTCTATTATATTATAATAATAGTCGGTGCGACTGTGCGAGAGTGCTCTTCCAGGAAACGTGCCTGCATTGAATACCACCCCTGCAGCACTGGCCAGAGGTCACTAACTGCGCACCGTCACACATCACTATGTGAAAATCGTTTTGACAAAAATTTGTTTTAATCCTTTACTTGTATTATATTATTATTGTTGTATTCCAGTACTCGGTATTCGTATAAGTCCGTAAGATTGAATATTAATATTTATCTACATAAATAATATTAATAAAATAAATAAATATATATCATACATGTTATATTTAATTATATTAATAATATAAATTATAATGAATAGACTCGCAATTCCAATAGCTGTATCTTGATAGTGGATTTTAAGGTTCATAAAAGTTTAATATATGATATTAATATGCTCTTCAAAATCTATAAAATATATTCCTTTAAAATTCCATTAAAAATTGGTAAGTAGTAAATTAATAAACATAAGGTTTTTTTTTTTTGATTGAGTTATATTATTTAGGGATGTAAGTCAAGTATATTATACAAATATACAATGTATTTCTTATTCTTTAATACATTAGTCTCTAACCTACTTTCTGTATAATGCGTATGATTCTTGGGTTAAACAGCTTGAATTTGATTTATACATTACGTCTATATTAATAAGCAAAATTTGGTAGAACGACGACATGAAAAAGAAACTAGGTATTCTCTAAACTTTAAAATTTATAAAACAAAATTTTTTACGACTTCTGTAATCAAAAAATCATCGAAATTGTTTATACTCGTTAAGCTGGTATTCGGAATAAAGAATTTGAAATAACAATGTGGTAAAAAATCTGTCTGACATAGTGACATGTCTAATGAAAATTAATAAGTATATGCTTAATCATTTATTTAAAAATTCAAACAGGGATGATGCATACGTATTAATCGTTTATTAAGTTCTATCTATAATCGCAGGTATATAAAAAACCAAAATCAAAACAGACGTTGTTATATTGATGGGACGTGGATTTAAGAACGAAAAGGACTTCGCGATTGTATGAATAAAATTCAGTGGACAAAGTACATGTTTTCTTCAGTAATTCCTTTGCGACATTTAAACGTGCATGCACTACACTGTTCAGCTGATGTTTTGGTGTAGTGCGATACAGTGCACCGAGGACTTATGACTTTACGAGTCCCGATTGTCGTTTCACTGCACGGCTACGGAAGATCTGCTGCACTCACGGTGGCGCGCGTGATGCTGCTGCGTCGATGTACGACCGGACAAACAGATACCCATGTGTACAGAAAAATAAAAAAAAACAAATACCTCTGGAGGCGACAAACGTCGATGATAACAATCGCGTCCGCGTCTGCAGGACGTCTCATATATACATGTATACGGCCCCCGGTACTTATATAATTGCAATTTTTTTCCTCTTTTCCACCGACGACGACCGACGCGTAAACGACTCCGTCTACGTACACCGCAGGTAAATATGCGTATATATATATGTATATACAATACGATGTCCGGGGTAACGGACCCGAGTACACGCGGGAATTTCAAATATTTCTTCTCCTCGCTGCGGCCGCAGCACACGCGCGCGTATACGGTAAGTTATTGCGATCATTTTTCTCTCCTTCTCGCCTCGTGTCCATACCGTCCATATTATCGTCTATCTCGATCTCCTCCTCGCGATCTCGTATTATATACACCCTTTCCTCGCCCATGCCACCACCACCACCACCCCCGCGGACCATCGCACGACCGCGCAAAGACGGTATCGCGTTTTTATTTATACTGTATATATGATACATAATGTGTGTGTATATATATATATAATATGCATATAGTTTTCGTTGCAGCAGCACTTGTGCAAATCACCCGTTAATAACGATTGCTAAAAATAGACGCCGGTCAGCTGCAGTGAGGACGCGCGCGGAACGTGCAGCAGCCGAAGGAGAAAAATCGCGTGATAAATCCGAATTCTTTTAAACGAGGAAAATAATAATATTCTCCTATAGCAGTGCTGAGCACACGGCGGCGCGGGGGTAAATCGAGACGATTATAATCCTGTACGTTCCCGCTCATGCATAAACCATAAATCTATAAATTATAATACGTACACTTCTATTTATACGTACGTTGCCCCAGCCCCGACAAAATTTTAACTTTTAAAAACCTTTTTTCGGTTTAAAAGAATTTCGAGAGTGCTCGTACAAATTCATATAAATAACATACTAATAATATTTGAATAAAAAAATTGTGCAGACATTTTTATTTTTAGGAGTGCTAGAAAAATGTTTCTACTCTATCCCTAAGTTAATTTTCAAATTCCTTTAAAAATAAAATTATAAAAATTTATAAAAATTCCATACTAAATATATTTGGGTGAAAAAAAATTGAAAAAATTCTAATGATTAAGTAGTCCCCCTCTCGTACTGGGGAAACGCTTGTCTTATGCGTGTCACCGTGGAAACATTTACAAATCGATCGGTTTTTCCCCTGCAGAAGATCATTAATATTATCATAGTGCAATATACCTATATAACCAAAAGACAAACAATATTTATTTATTTGCACATTTTAAAGTTTAAATATAATATACAACATACAAATATTATAATATGGCCTCTCAAAATCGTTGAAAAAATGTTCCTATGTCATTTATTATTATCGTATGTATAATATTATACTCGTATTTACGCACTCGGCAACGACAAAAATCGCGACTCACCGCCATCGGTGTGTTGTGCTTATATCGTATTATCGTCGTGATATAATACACGTCAATGTAGGCTGAAAAATAATTTCTGCGACGAAATGCAAGTAATAGATCATGGAATTATGTTTGGCGGACATCGCAGGATGACTACTCGACTACCCAATTTACCTACACGTCATTATTTATAATGTATAATAATAATATGGCGATGTACCGTATAATACGAATCTCGCGCGACGTAGGGAACGTGACCGACGCGTATTTCGATATAATATAGGTATACCGTTCAAGTGCGCTTATATGTAAGGCGTATTATTACAATATTATTCACGATAATAATTTGTTATGTATGTAAATATATGCGTAAATATGCGCGTACCTATACGATGTACCGGTACGGTATGTGTGTGTATATATGGAAACCGACTAACCGCGTCGAATCTCGCCTGTTCAAAAAACGTCGACTTCCGTGACACGTCTATTGTCTCATTTATGTACGATAATAATAATATATTGACATATAATATTATATTATATAGGTAAAAGTAAATGGACAGCGTACATTCGAATTTTCGTTCGTTTCTTTCGCATGTGCGAAATTATAGATTATAATATTGGTTTTGTAAAATCATGTTTCGAGTTTATCGCGATCGATTTGATATACTATATTTTTGGTATACATACAAGATAGGTAGGTAGGTACTGAAAAACGTAGTAATTTGTATACAATGTCACAGGCATATTTAAAGTCAGGTAAATAACAAAAATGGAACATTTTATATTATTTTAAAAATTGTATTATATTTTCTATCATTATTATTATTACTATTTTATATAAAACAAAAAATTATTGATATGTAAAATACGTAGGACGTAGGCATATGAAATATTTTTAATTTCGTGTCTTTTGTTACCTACTATTGTTTTAAAATTTTAATTATAATATAGGTAATTAGTAATTACTAATAAGGAGTGATAGTATACATGAAAAAAATAAATAAAAAGGTTATAGTATAATTACAAATTTTTGTTAGTTTTTAGTTATTACTTGTTGTTACATTATATTACTGTTTGCTCTAGAACATTTAACATTTTTTTTTAAACAAAAACACCGACTGGTTTGCGCTTTTCTACTTCACAGTGATATTTAAAAAAACCTCAACCGTTTAAATTCAATAATTTTGCTACAGCTTTTTTGTGTCATGAACACAAATATATCTTTTCGTATTATATACTGTGCTATCTTTTTAACCATTATTTGCAACTAGTTTAAGTTCTTCTATGGAACACCAATTTTTTATTATATCAATTTCCGTGCCAACTTGATAAACACCGGTCCGAATGTCTATCACAAACCCATTTATATTATATTATATTAATAGTTTTTTTTTTTTTTTTAAATATAAAATAACAATGAATAATTAGGTGAAAGAAAATACTTACAGTTAAATTGCTACAGCTAATGTGAGCTTATTTAATACTGCCCAGTAGTCTCCATTAGTCCAATTTAATATAATAGGTACGTAGAAAAAATGTCATGTATTACATTTGTATTGTTAATACACAATAACAATACCTAACGGATATGTGTTTATTGTCAATTATCCCTGTGCACCGGCGTCCGACCACCAGGAGACCGGGACATGGGACGTCTTGATAAGTGATTGATTGCAGTGGCAACTACAGGTAAACAAAATACTAAATTATGTTTAAATATAATATATTTATAATATTGAACTGTTTAAAAAATATTTTTGAATATTGAAGAAAATGGGTGAGTAAGTGTAATTTAGTAATATTTATTAAATGAGTATGATAAAAATTCAGAGCCCATAACGATATTAGTTATGCTCTAGTAAATTTTTTGAAATTAATTTATTTTTCGTTAGTGGTGGGTCTTGGGTGGATTATGCAGTGGACATTATTGTACATTCAAAAATCGTTAAAATCTGAAATAAGCCTCAACGTTCTGCAACCTAAACAGGCTAAACATAATAGCTAATATACTAGAATAAACTATAGAATAAGAATATAGAATATTAATTACATGTAATATGTAGTACATGTAAGTACATATCATAAATTCATAAATACTACGAGGATTACCGTTATTGTAGTATAACCTACTACAAAATATATGTATATTATGTACTTACGTGTTTATAATATTATTATAAAATTTTGTATTTCACCGAAAGTATAATACATTTATTTTATACCAGTGCGCTTGACTAATTTTAGTAATGTTATGCCTACACAGATTTGTTTTTAACTCGGCTATGAATATTAATTATTAATTATTTGTAATTTATACTTATCACTTATGAGTATAATAATATATGTTAAATATAAGGTAGATACTTAATTTCAAAATATTAAAAATGTACAATTTTTAAAAATCCGAGCAGAGCGGTTTCAAAATAATGAGTTTTTTTTTATACCTGAAGATTTTATGATAGATAAAAATGCTCTGACGTGTAATACCAGGTAGCTGAAGGAAATTCCTACAGTAAGAAATCGTATCTAATTTGAATTTTGGATGTGGGTAGCCCGAAATGGTGAAGTATAGAAATTTCTTTATATTTTTCAAAATTATCGATAAAAGCAAGAATATTAACGGAGTACCAGTTTTTGGCAAAACCAATTTTTTTTGTTGAAAAACAAATAACCTAATTCCTAAGTAACTAACTAAAAATTCTCATCAAATATTTATTTTCATTCTGTCTGAGCTATTTATAGACATAGTAGGTACATACAAACTAAACATTTAAACGTAAAATAATGATTTAATTTTAAACGACTATTTTTTGTTTTGTGTGTAAATTATAACTTGTCGAAATAATGCTTCAATTTAAAACTTCAGGGGTGTTTTCCGATTGCAAAGTGAATATTTTTGGTGCATTATAAAGATCAAAAGTAAGAATTTCCCAACAGTTTTAAAAAATATTGGGAAAAACTAAAAAAAAGTGACGGAAAACGAGAATTTTTACGCACAACAAGTTTTCGACAAAATTAATTTTTTTTATATAATTGTAACTAAAAAACGATCACTGTAATTACTTGAAATTGTCACCAAATGTTTATATTAGTGTTATCTATTCACAGTTAGATTTTCAAAATATTATCTTAATATTTGAGCTATTATAGACAACTGAAATTTTCGATTTTTATTAGTATTTTTTTTTAATATTAAAAAAGTACCTATTATTTATATCCAAGATTAAAAAGATTCAATACAAAGTTTTCCATAATTTTTTCTTTAAAAAACTGTACAGTAAATTTGAAGTGTCATTATAGGAATTCGAATTTTAAAAGTGTCAGAATTTTAAATTTTTTCATAATCGCGTAATGAAAACAGTTTATCCTCAACGATTTTCAATTTATGTTATTATTTAAAAAGTATAAGTCGATACTTATCAAGTAGATACTTGAAAATTTTACCAGTTATTTAGATTGACATTTTCTTTACATAGTTTAATTTTCAAAATTCAAAAAGTCTATAAGCATTTGAAGTATTTCTTTTTGTTTAGTTTTTTTTTTATAAATGTCGATAAAAAATTTTTGGGCCAAGTCAAAATACTTGAAAATTGAATAGAAAGTTCCTCATTATTTACCCGTTAGTCTTATAGTGATTCAAACCTTATAAGAATACATATAAGCACATTTTTTTTTTATCAGCGTTTGAAGTTAAACTATTGACGAAATTCGTCAAAATCATGAATATTTGCAAATTATTTTGTAGTTAAAATGTTATAAAAAAATTGTGTAAATTAGCTAAGAGTTGAAAATTGAATACACGATTTTCTATAAATTTGGCTTACAATTATTATAAAAGAGTTGAGTGTTGGCCAATTAAAAAAAAATGTTATCTAATATCTTATGTTTAAAGTTTTAAGAAATCCAAAATTCACGCGTAACTAAAAATAAACGATTTACTACCAAATAATTTTAGATTTTTGTCATAATTAAACATTATTATTCATAGAAACATGTACCTAACATACACAAGTTCTTTGAATCGGCATTAATTGCTGAACATTTAGGTAATTTTGGCTATTTAGGTTATTAAAACATAACCACCCAATTCAAAATAAATATCCTATAGGCAAATCATCTTCGTTCAGAATCGTTCTTTTGAATTTAGGATTTCAAATGTTGACAAAATTCGTCGAAATCGTAAATTATGATAGGTATTTTAATTATAGCTGACTGTCTGTCACTGATCAGAATTTTTTTTAATCGTATTCGTATACAATGCAATAAAGTTTATCATTAAATTAAAAATTTATACTATTACAATAACTATATTACCGAGTTTTTATCTTTTTGTAAATTTTAATAGTACAAAAAGTGTTTGCTTCATTTATGAAATTCGTATTGGTAATCTGGGGAAACAAAATTTTATTTTCCTAGTTTCTCCGCTCTAAAAATTATAATTTAACACACTCGAGTAATTATGTTTTTGATCAAATTAATTGCTACATTGTCGTAATAAAAAAAATATTTAAATATTAATAAATTACTCGTAAATAAATAAAATTAATCTAGCTTACAATTTTGTAACATTAATGTTATACTATTTTAAGTATTTTTGATTTTATATAATTGAATAATATATCATTGATTATAATATGATGTACCACATATACTATATTATGTAGGTAGTAAATTGTTAAGTACATCATAAAACGTATGAACACACCTATGTAATATGATTTTATTTATTATGTACATAATTTCGTAAATAAATTAGATTACATTTAATCATTTATAATTTACAATATTCAAAAATTCAAAATCGTTTACCATCCCGTTACTGTTAATTATCTGTCTATCAACTTTTTCGTAGTTTATTCTTACAGTTTCACTTATGATCAATATTTAACCCTGAATTTTAATATAATTATTAAGTAGTTATTCTAACTTAAAATATTTAAATTTTTATTCGTAAACGAATAAACATAAATACATAATTATTTAAAAAAAAAAAAAATGAAACATTTCAAATTTTTCTTGAAAACAAATACGTTAACAATGTTTGACTACTGACAGAAGGGTGCCATCCCACTGTAAGAGGGTCGAGAAACTACTTTCGCATTTCATTCTTCTAAAAATCATATCAAATCCTCGACTACGATGTTGGCGGTATTTGTTTCATTTCAAGTCAGCCGTGCCTTGCTACAGAGTGCAGTTTATGATTTTGCATTAAAAGTGTGCACAAAAACTTTAAAGAAGGGAGAGGTCTTCCCTCTCTACCCTCCTCGTTTGTCGGGCGCCCTTGAGTACCTTATAATAACACTTTCGTGGCCGTCTTACAGTAGGTATATGATATATTAATAACACGCGGAGGAATGTGCTCATTGCTCATAATAACATATTTATTATACATATACCTATACTGTATATTATATAATATAAAAAATACCTATACCTATATTTATATATAATATGAACATTATTATTATAAAAGCATCAGTCTAAATATAATATATGCTATAAAATAAATACACGAGCGAATTATTTTAATTATTAATTCTGAGATGCAAAATTATTACTACTCGTTATATCTCTTTGTTTTTATGTCGGGTGTAATAATAATTTGTCGTTCTCAGAGTTTGAATTTGTATAAATCTCTAATCCTTTTAGGTACCTACCTACATATCATTATGTAGAAGGTTAGGGTATTAGCGAGAAGATTTCTCTGTTTCTCATTCTCACGCGGTCGTTTTTCTGCACACTCGATGTTCCGATCGGGTCGACGTTAAAATATTATTTTTTAAATTAAAACCGGTTTAGTTATTTATATTTTATTTATCGTATAAATTACGTTGTTGTTTCTTTTTTTCAATAAAAAAAAACACACACACAACAAATTTAACAACAATAATTGTTTAATCGCACACCACGCGGTTGGCGCCCGACTGGACGATGGCTCGCCCACCTGATCTACATGTAATTATGACGTCATTTACATCAGCCTTGCCTGAGGTCGTGACATAACCCAGGAACACCTGTGAACGAGGTGCGCGCAGCATTCCTGAAATGGCTCAAACTATTGGCAAACACAAATACAATTATTAATTACGTCAAATAAAATACTTACCTATTTAGCTCTTTATTTATACTACCTGACACGTGCAGAATGCAGTCATGACAAAATGAAGTACGAGTGGTACGACTAAACTTCTATACCCTGCATATTACGAAGTGTCGTGGGCTACGAAAAATTTGTTAAAACAGTATTATATAATATTGCATTTGGACCCCGGACTAAGATAAACTAAGATGAGTATATCTTAGTCCGTGATTTGGACCGATTGGTGTTGATTCTAATATTAATCGATTATGTTTCTTAAAAATATTTCGTTAAATAGAAATTATACACACTGTACATGTCTACCAGCTACCTATTAGTTACTTACAAGTTTATAACATGTATTAACCCAATAACCCATGAACTGCAGGAATTTTAAGACGCACGCACATTTGATAAGATACGTATGTATAGTTTAATAATTATAAATATTTAAAAAACGTGCATAATATAATATTGTAGTATATCGTGTAGATGCACCATATTATCATAACTACGTACTATAAATAATCTTAGCTGGCAATGCCGGTGTCTGTACCTACATCGGAAGCACGAATTGATTAAACTAACTGGGTGGAGGTCATATTATATAGATATAATTCTATATTATAATATTATGTATTTATGTGCACAGACACATAGTGCATTTGAAAAAAATATAAAGATCTACCTGCAAAGATGTAGAAACTTATAATATTCTTGTATAATACGATATAAATAATTTATACTCCCAGTCGGCGAGTTCCAACACTTCGAAAAAGTCAATTATCGTCGTGTGTATATGGATTTATTGATTTGAAACGAAACGAGCAAATAATAGCTTATATCTAATTTATTCAAGAATTCAAGATACAAAACACTGTATCGAAAAAATAAATTGTTGTTAGCTGTGGGTATAAGTACCTACTATACTACTATAATTAACACGCCATATCAATGTTTTTATCATCACATCGATTATTAGTGTGCCTACCACGCAACACCCATCAGCCCATCGCTATTAATAACCACAATAAATATTATAATAAAGGTAGGTAATCTATAATATGCTATAGGTAACACACAATATAATAATTACGCATTTACAATACTATAATATAATAATTAAATAATAAATGGCGCAGTTGAAGAGTCAATTTCCGTTCGCTTGATATATTTTTCGAAGTACCTACCTACCTAATAAAATCGATAGGTACATTTTTATAGATACGATAAATAAAACATATTGTTTTTATAACCTCCATCGTTGTAAAGTGAATGACAACATAAGTTCGATACATGGTAGCTATACGCTACAGCCTACGTTTGTAGCAACATTTTAATATTAGCTATTAAAATATTATATAAATTAAATGTCTTATCTGGCATTACAATACTTCACTTTGAAATTCAAGAAACAACATTTGTCATAACTAATAAGAAGGTACCTACTAGGTTAACGTCGTGTTTAAGTACGTATTCACGTTTCCAATTGAAGACTCTAGTAGGTAGGTACCTACTTAATAAATTAAAAATATAAAAGTATTATACGATTATTCAGAAGTTCCCAAATCTATTTAAATTTGAATACTATATAATTTATTTTAGTAGGTGTTTTTTTATGGTTTTACAAAGGCCATTTAAACCATAGATAATAAAGATATGGATAGGCCACGCCTATGTTAAATATATTTGAGGCCCCGTGCCTGGAGGGGAAGGCAATTGAGGCATTTTTATAATGATAATTGATACTCTATATAGGTATACTTGTTTGGCCTCAACTGGACCCCTTAAATACCGCTGATAATACCGATATGTCCTATCCATATCTTTATTATCTATGATTTAAACCCTTCACCAAAACCATCACTCTTCTCCATGTTTCTTTTAATACATACATATTAAATTTATACATGGAAGCCCATAAATAATAACAATTTACGATTTTACATTGTTTTAATTTTTCATAAATTTTAAAAATAAGAAAATAAGTAAAAAATAAAGCTTATATTGCACTAAAATTAACATGGAAAATATATAGGTACTCATAAGCTTATGAGTCATTAGGTACATATCTAGAAAGATATACAATAAAAGGTAAAAACAAAAACAAATGATCAATCAACTTCTCAAACTGAAAATGTTTAATATATACATCAGTTAGACAATTTAGTAATCAGATCGTTTAGTAATAATTTCAAGTAACATTGATTTACATACTTATAATGAACATATAAAATTAACATTGAAAATTGAACCAAAAATATTAAATGGATTTAACAATGAATTTTCATTAGGTAATATCACATTTATATTACATAATATTAATGTTAACTCAGAAAGTCAATAATTTAACTTAAAAAAAAAAAAATACAGGAACTTGCCAACAATGAATAAATTTCAAGTCAATACAGAACACTAGATGTTATATTCAGAAGTATAGAAATTAATGTTGCCATCTCAAATCTAAACATACTATCTCAGACTTACAGAAGCATTGGACGGGGATAACATGATAAATGAGCAAAAAATACAGAACAAGTAAATAATACAATATTATAGGGTAACTTTAAATGTGCGATATGATTTGTACAAATGCAGTTGAATTTTTAGAAATACTCACAAAACACATTGCATGGAATAATAAAACCAATATTTTTCAATCATTTGAAATTCAAAAATAAATTGAATCATATTAAGTATACCTATACTATCCATACTACAATTTGTATAAAAAAAAATATTGAAGCAATAATAGACATTTTTACTAATTCTAATGAAAGGTAAAATACAGTAGAATCATGATCATGCCTTCATCAAAAGCCAGTAATCCGGCATTTGTGAAGACTGCCAGCTTCAATATTATATTTAACGAATCGTTTGTAAATTAGTTGATGGAATTTAATCTGCTGATAGTATTATTGGTATTTTTACCAGTTAAATTTTCAATTCTAATGAAAATTAATTAATTAAATTTTATATTTGTACGATGATCTGGCAGTATTAATGGTCCCCATATGTATTGGATCGTCAAGACTCTACTGTACATAAGTCTAGAAGATTGTATACTTATATAAAACTATAATTTTTAAACTTATGATGTAAGCTGGGCTATAGACATAAAAGAATATGGTTGTATTTTAAATACACAAAAAATAAATTAAATTTTTAAATAAAAACATATAAACAAATTTTTAAAAATGGCCTATTAAATTATAACATATTATAAAGTTAAATCATGACTTTAAATTAAACACAGCGAAGTAGTGAGTACTTAAATATTTATAGCATATACATAAATATTTCAATATTAAGTATGAAGAATATTGAAAAAAATGTATAGATTATAACTTACTAATTAGCTGTAATACTATATGTTACACAATAAAAATGACTAAAATTTAGATTGCAAAAGGCAAAGATATTCTATATAATATGAAATATATAATTATTATACATGATTTATTTTATGTACACAAATATCAATAATAATACAAATCACAAGACTTCCTAAACTACATCAATTCGTGGGGAAAGGGAGGAGGATCAAGCAAAATAATATTACACATAATAGATATAAAAGTAAATAAAAAAATATGCTATAATAAAAAATTATCATTATGACTTATAATAAATTTCAGTGCTACCATTTCGTTGTCTTCACTATCACCATGGGTGTCATTGAACCCTCATATCCAATCAATTATAAAACAAGTAAAATAATATATTTTATACATAAAAAAAAAAACAATTAAATTAATTTAAAATATGGTTTTAATAACAACAATAGTCATGGCAAGTTGAGAAGGATAGAGTAAGTTAAATACTATTTGTATTGTCTATTAGTTTATAAAGAATAATATTACAATGTAAAGATGATATGCTCATTATTGTTTTTCTCTCTAATACTGTCACAATATTATTTTATAAATTGTCATGGTAATTGGCCTTAGATTGAAAAAAAATTATCACATCAGTTTACATAGATGTATATATTATTGTGAAAAAAATAAAAAGGAAACTATTTAACGGATAACAAGGCTTGTTTGCCATGTTTAATGAGGTAATCACTCAGGCTGACACTATCTGGCCATTGTTTTACTGCAATGAATAACCCAGCAACAACAGCAGTTGTGGTAATAATTCTTAAACGTGTTCTTAAAAATGGCATCAGAATGCCAGCAAATGTGGCAACTAGGAGTAACACTACTTGGAGCACAGTGAGTAACACGTTTATTAATTTGACCACTAACGCACGAGCATTAGAATTGTCCAATCCCTCTAACGTGACATATTGTTGGTGCTGTGCTTGTTGATGTTCCATTTTTGACATTTTTGTTTGACATGCTTCAAGCATTTCATGAATATCACGAAGTCTTTCTTCACTCTGGTACTGCACTTTTTCTTCCATATCTGTGATGGTTTGTTTAAGATTTTCCACTTCATTCTGATGTAACTCGGTAAGATCATTTATTTGTTCTTCGAGCCGCTCAGTACGAAAGCGTTCTTCTTGAAGGGAATGGTTTAAAGATGCAATATCTTTGGATACTAACTGTTTTATGTGATCCATTTTTGAGCGTAAATGATCTAATTCAGCCCAAACTGGTTCCAAAGAAGTAGTTGCAGATGCAGGAGGTGGAGGTGCCCCAGGACCTGTTCGTGGAGGAATTGATTCACTGGTCACAGAACTAGAAAACAGAACATCATGGTAATTAAATATTATATTGGTAATCTTATAAGCAATAATTTGTTATGCAATCAATATTATTCCAACATTTATAAAATAAGACAAATATTAAAAAATATATTTATTTTACTCATGACTCAAATGAGCGAATATTAAAAAAAATAATAATTACCTGCATTCTGAAGCACCATCTTCACTACGTGATGCAGCAGGGCCGGCAGTTGATGCATGAAGTCCAACACCACCTGGCAAAGTAGCACTACCATGATGGTTACGACCACTCTGTTTATCACTATTATCTTCAGTTAGATCAGCTTCACTTGATCCTAAATTGAATAATTTATAATTTAACATTCTTATAACCAAAAGTTTTATAAAATAAAAATATAATATTAACTTGATATTGAATTGATATTGTCAGCACTACCAAACTTATTACGTATTAGATGAGCAAATTCTCGTGGTTTTGACATCACTGATCTAAATCATAAAAATCAAAAAAATTAAAACCAAAGATTAATATTTTGATAATATTAAATAATTTCAAATTAATAGACTACTTTAAGACCAAAATAGGTGACCATTATCATATTATTATATCAAAACTAAATGTTATTTTAACTGTCCTTTTGTCTAAAACTATACAATACTCTATTAATATTTGTGAAAACTTACAAATAATTAAGCAAAATATTTTGTAAGCACTATAGCTTTGTTATTTTTTTTACTAAATTTTAATTTTAAAATAGATATATTATAATTGAATAAAATCTTTTAAACTCTAGAAGAAAAATTTAAATTTATGGGAAACTATTTTACAACAGAAACATGATATTAAAAAAAAAATTACTGAATGGTTTTAGTTATGTTCAACTAATATTACATTTTTATAATAACAATTACTTTGATGTATGTTCAATTTAAACTTAAAACTAATAAAATACGAACAATCCATAACACTAAAATAACAACTAAAAATTGGGGATTTAAATGTTTAAAACATATTATCATACAGAATACCTATCATAATCATTGTTTTACAATATATGCAATGTATTATTTATTTTAAATAAAACAATACTTAAATAACTGTCTAAGTTAGAAAAAATAATTATAATAAGAAATAAGTAATTTAAAAATAAAAGAATTGAAATGCTTACATGTCTAAATCTTTAATCTGACTAAAATTATAATATTATAGAACAATTTTAATTCTATAGCACCATCAATAAAGATAATTTTTTATTCAACAAATAAATGATAGATAAAATATGTTTATTATCTTGGTATTTCAATGTAGTTTATTATGTTTTACTAATCTAAAGACCTTAATAATAATAAAAAAAAAATACTTTAATTGATTTATAATCCATATAAATAGTCATAGTAAGTTATGGTGATTAATATATACATCAATAATAAAATGCATATTTTAAATTAATTATAGATCATTAATATAATAACTATTAGTGTTCTAATAATTGATTGAAAATACTTTTTCTAAATCATATGAAGAATTTATTTATTGCCAAGATCCTAAATTACTTAGTCTATTAAGAATTTCTATTGAAGCAAAAAACTATGAACAAATAATAGTAATATTAGATTATGAATTAAAATATAATATTTTAATATTACCTATACTAATTATTTATCTAAGAATTTTTAAGTCAATTATATTATCAATAATATCAACTAACAATTGAGTCATGTAATAGTTAATATTAAATAATAATAAATGTGTTTAAAATAAGTGTTTCATTATTATCATAGTTTTGTAATTCAGTTTAAATTTTAATCATATATTAGGATTGTGAAAAGTCTCCTTAAGCTAAAAACAAGTGGAGTCCTGCTTATTTATTTAATATAAAATCATTGAATAAGAAACTAAAAAATTAAAAAATTAAATATTAATTTATAAATAATAATTTAAAATGGGTAAGCTATAAGTTATATTTTTAATAATTATGATATAATTAATTAAATAAAAACATTTATATTTACCCAGATAAACCAGAAATTCCATCTCTTATATTACCACCAACATGTCTAGAAATAAAAAAAAAATATATATACATGTATATATTAGAAATTGTACACAGTGCTATTCAAAGTATTTACCTTAGACCATGTCCAACATCTCTTAACATCTCTTTTGGTTGTTTTAAATGATGTGATGTTGTAAGCCCATGTGTTTCTAAGTCTTTTAATCGTTTATTATAACCTTCAAGTTTTTTTTGTAATTGTGATATACCAACGGCTGATTTTTGATTTTTTTTTTCAAATATTGATTTAATACGAGCCAGTTGTTGTTTATCTGCATTTGATGCTAATTTTAAATACTCATTGACATTATCTGCAAGCACACGTATTTAAAATATTATTAATTATTCTTATAACATGAATATACTCTTATTTTCAAAATGCTCATGTAAAACAACATTTTTTCATTGACTTTTGAACTTTAATTTCCGATTAATAAGAGTTATTCAAATATAAATTCATTAACAATTAGTAATCATATTTATAATTTTATACCATCTCTTGCAGTTTGTTCACTTCGTATCAAATCTTTGGTACGCACAATTTTAGATCGGACATGATCCATGGCTGCTCTAGTCTTTGTACCATCGGAATCATCAGCAAGTTCAGCACCATTGTATCCACCATATGAATAAAATAAATCCTATAAATATAAAAATGTTATTCTTCTAATTTTATAATCAATAGTTGGTAGTAGTATTCGTCTATTTTACATACACCATCATCTTCATTGTTGCCAGATGGGTTGGGTTCTTCACTAGATGCATAACTTGATAAATTATCAGGTCTAATAAGTCCAGTATCCGCAGATCCTCCCCGTTCATGGCGGACCACTCGAATACTTCCCGATGACCCCACAGGTGATTTACATCGGCTCATAGCAATTTCATCAGCCGAAAAACTAATTGAAAAGTTGTGGTTGCATTTATAAACATATACTAACATTTTTGGGGGATTATAAAAGTATATAAAAGATGGTAGAAATATATTGTTAAATTTCAAATTATAGGTACATTATAATTAAGATACCTCATCAAAAATTAAAATAATAATTTTTTAGAAACCTATAAACCTACAATGTTTTTATCGTTAGCTACAATTAATATTGTAACAATTTATTAAGTTTAACAAAAATAATTTTGAATTTTTCAGGAAATTATTTTAATTAAAAAATAATCTTAAAATGACTGCTTTTATTTTGTCTTTAAAATTAAATTATTAAAATATTAAAAGAATAATGAATAAAATTTATTATATTATGTATTATGTATAAAAAAAAAGGTAAATACTAATTTATTATTGTTTAATAAAATAAATAACTAGACTTTGTTTATAATTAGGTGCATAGTTCATGCAGATTAATCATGTAAACTTGACATAGAATAATTTTAAAACCATAAATAAATTAACTTCAATATTTTATTTCATTTACTCTGCAGACTTTTAAAAACTATAATTAAATTAACATATTAATTTTAACCAAGGTAATTTAATGAATATTAAGGCTCCATTTAAAATTTTAATTATCATATTCTACTCGAATTTATTAGTAATATTTATTTTGTGCAAAACTATTGATCAGGAAAGAATCACTTAACACGTTCAGCTCAACAACTAAAATAACACTAGACGCTTACAACTGACTAACAATAGGTAAATAACGAGAATAGTTATCTAAAAAAACTATTGCACAAGATAACAAGGGATCAAAGTTACTGGATAATGGTTATCATATCAATGGAATTTTTATTGAACAACAAACAGATAAGAAGGTGTTCATTAATAAAAAAGGTTGCTGAAATGTTTCATGCAATATTTAGTATTAGATAAATTAGTTATCTATAATTTAAATGTAACTATTTTAAGACTGGCTAATCCTTTATTATTATTTTATCGCTTTCATTTTATTTTCAATAAGAGTAGTATATGATTTAGGATTTTTACCATACACATTGTGTTTGTTTATGTTTAAAAAAATGTGTAGTATCAATTTGATAATGACAATAAGCAATAAAATTACTAAATTGTGTGTTTTATGATAAATGTAATTAATATATATTACTTAAAATTGTATACATACGTAGCAGCATTCCATGGTTTATTAGCCATTTTAGGCATTGGATTTTGTGAAGGAGAAAAACTCCGACTAGACTTTGATATCCTAATATCAGGCGTCAATGCATCCATAAAAATTGTATTTCACTATACTCATCTCTAAAAATGATAACAAAAATTAATTATTTAAGTACCTAAATAATATGATTTAAAAACTTACATGCAATTTAATTTTTCCACGAACAAACTGGATCCTGTAACAAAAGCAGGAAATAACCTTGAGCTTTATTGCCTCAAGAATTCAATAAAAACAAAGAATCCCTACAGAACTAAATCAATGTAAGGTACCAACAGGTGCAAAGGTTTATGCAAAACAAGGTATGATACCCAGAGTTACAGTAAATTTATCAGATCGCGCGGATTTCTTTTCAGATCAATAGAGAGTGTTGGACCGAAACTAATCAATTGTTTCAACAACTAGTTGACCTTAAAAAGAAAACCACAACGTCTAATGCTGCTGTTATTGGGTCGAAACAAATTGCCATTTGGATTGCAATGCTCGACAGAACATGGACGAGAATATTTTGCTACTCACTCGGACTTCATGATTGCATGATTATGTATTATAATTGCCAGACTAACGCCAGAATTTCGACGTAGGTCCTCGCCACGATAGATTTGAGATAGACGGTGAAGCATCCATGGCTGGGAAACAATAAAAACAACCCCAATTGGAGAGGATCTTGTATGGTTTTATTGTTTATTCGTTGTTCGTGTGTTTTGTAGAGAAGAAAAATCGTCGGACAGCGCGCAGCAATACTCAATACCTATCGCGAAACGACAACACACAAAAGGCTGAATTTTGCGTCAGATAAGTAATCACGAACAGATGATCGTCTCTCAGACAGTGGGCGGCGATGAGACGTACGATGACCTAGCGCCATCTGTCGGCATGTGTGGCGTATCATTGTACCTTAGAAATAGAATAATACCTATACTGTATTCTCGCTGTAAAAAAGTTTGAAATGTTTGAATAATAATGAATTAAATGAATTAATGAACAAATAACTAATAACAATAATAATATATTAGCATGAAACTGTGTCGTGAGAACCGATGAAACTATAGTGATACAGTAATCGAACACATTTAAAGTATGTATTTTTAATGTAAAAATGTAAAATTTTCAAATCGATATCTTTATGGCAATCTTTATGATACACTGTTTTGATTACTCAAGTTAAGCACTCAAGCCATCAATTCACTCATCAGGGTCGATTTTAAATATGAGCAATAATGAGTTATTTATAGTGCGGGTTTTAAGAGACGATAGTCGATCAATCTTTATAGTGACTTGAAACATATGTTGTCAAATCACTCAAATCAGTAAAAACTAAATTTTATTTTTTAGTGTTATCCGAAAGTATTTAATTAAATAGTCAAAGCCCAAAAATAAAATGTTTACTCCATTTTTAGAATTAAAAAGTAATGATATCACAGACCTAACAATAACAATTAATTAATAATTAATAGATACTTAATAAATATAGGTTTCTAGAATGAAAATATAAAGTGGTTTGATTTTTCTTCTTGTTTTTCTGTGAAAATAATATTTACCTATACCTGACTCAAAACCCAATGATTTCCACAATTTTGTTTGCACTAGTTCTTATCGTGTTAAAGATTTCTAAAAAAAAAATTAGCAAAGTCAGTCTGGGGTGGGGAGTGCTCAACTAGATTTATACTAAATAAAAATATATTGTCTTTATTGTAAATAAATCATTATTTTGTTTAATACGTGCACACAGACATGTAGGCATAGCACACTGCACGTAATATAATATAGGTATCTAATATATAATGTCTAAGTAGTAAATACCTAATATAAACAATATTGACGCCAATAAGTAGGTAACGACTAACGAGTAATGATGAATAACGACCGAGTAGTCAAAGCGTATTCTTTTAAATAAAATAAATAAATAATGTGTTTGTTTATTTTTGATCTTGGGAGACTCAAATCTGTCACTCAACTACTCAAGGGCTATACATTTCTAAACATGAACGTATGTCTTAATAAGTACTGTAATTTGACTGGTGTAACACACTAACGCGGTCATTTAATAAAAACATAGAACAACAATTGATAAAAAAGCCAGACCTTAATAAGTATAAACTATAAGTACCTACAAAATAATATTATATTTATTATATTTTTTATTTCGCGAATGGCGTGACAAAAAAAACTATTTGGTCTTATGTACCTATATCGTGTCATGATATATACAACTGACTATGCACGAAACATTAAAGATTTATAGCAGGCGAATATAAAACTAGAAAATAACGGCAGTAGATACCTATATATATATTGTATTAAGATAATGAAAATTCGGTCAACGGAGATTGGAGAATGACATTTAATTATGTTTATTATTATTTTGTTATTCAACGGATCTACGTATATTTATGGGCAAGTAAAAGAAGAGAAAACAATTTTGCTAATGCGTATTGTAGATAATTCGTATATAGCTTATAGCAATAATACGGAATTATTATTGTAATGTCGCGATGTCATGAAGTCATTGTAGTAAATAGTGCGGCGAACCGAGAAATGAACAACCGCCTAAGTCCAAAGGAAAATAAGGATGCGATTTCTCGGGTTGTTAACGCCAGACTATATAGGTTCTATCTACAATTTTATATTCGAATAACCATCGTATACCTGATGCAACTATATACGACTGCTGCACGCATGCACTCTTTAAATTAATATTATTTATCTATACGGCAGTACGACTGTACGAATAAACTATATACACTGCAGCAGTGTCATAAAAGGTGACATTTTATATTAATTTAGAGTGACTAAATAATTGGGTTAAAGCAATATTGCAGCTATATCGTATAGGAGAAGTCGTATTAAGGTTAGTTTTAGTATAAGCCTTATTTAGTCTTATTCTTTCGTCTTTAATTTTTATTGTTTATACAACTTATTTACGGATTATTATTTAACGTTTTTATGTTTTAAGTATTAATAATTATAATATAATATTATTGTACTGCTACAATTTCAAATCATTAAAATTTAGGTTGCTGAAATTCCAGCAGTTTTAATATTTTTCATTATCGTAAAATGTTTAAAACAATGAACCAATGATATTGTGTCTGCAACATCATATATTTTCTAGCAGGTAGTTTTATGGAAAATTGTAATAATTAATAAGACAATTAGTATAGATTGAGCAGAGGTTCGTTAAATTCCTCCCTCCTCCCCTAAAATAGTAGAGCTATGAATTGCTAATTATACTACTATTTCACTTATCTCAATTCAGAATGTGTAACTGTGTAAGTAACTAAAAACTGTATAGAATAAAGTACATCGTAGTATCTCAATAAAGGCCAATATCACTTCGAGTCCAAGTTTATGAAACAGAAAACAAAACTAGAGAAGTTGAGGATGTGCCCTAGAGGTCTGATACTCTAATGTACAGCGCTACCTACTATTAATTATAGTACCTACTATATTATACTTTCCTAAACCCTTCAATATTTTTCGTGGAAATCTTTATGGGTTATGAATTCAAAATTCATAAAGATAACTGATAAGCAGTTATTATTATAAAAAATTACTTGACCATTTATCACATGTCTTCATTATTTTCTTCTTAAAACTATTTACTGTTCCATATAATATTAAATACAATAATACAATATCACCAACGGCTAGTAAAATATTACAAACCATACACTAACGACCAACTGTATAACAAAATAAGAGTTGTAATAATAATTGTATGTTTTCAGGTTACAAGTTTGTGAATACTATACTGTTAATATTTATTTAAAAGTCCGAGTATATATTGTAGAATTGGCTACATATATCACGTTTTTGAAGAAAGGAAATTTAATATAATTTTTTTTTATTTCTGTTTTTGTTTGAAATATGTGTATAACTATGTCAATGAAATAATTTTAAAAAATTGGTCTGAGATTGAACTAATTTAATGAGATTAACCAATACATTATTTACAAATATTAGGTATTTGAATTGCATATTTGTTAATATTTTAACTTATAAGTGCCTGTTATATATTTTCTTAAAAACTTGATCATAAGGACTAGATATAGGTAGGTACTCACTGCTCTGCAAGTACCAAAAGTCAATGGTAATATTTGATATTGATAATTAACTACCTACCTATCACTTATTACAATTATTATATATATATCATTATTATTATACATTGAAATGTATAGTTAATTTATTGGTTAAAAAAAACCAATGTCCAAATATTTCAAATTATATTTTAATTTGAAAAGTATTACAAATTTGTGAATTGTATTGATAGTTGATATACAGATATAGTTATTGTAGATTCTACAATTTTAAAATTATAGATAGTTGAACGTCAAATTATTCGAATTTTTCGTTACAGTTAATGATTATTTTCTAAGAAAAATGATCTAAACCTCTTTATCTTGATACTTGAATTTTTTTTTATTTATTCTTCTTTACTTTTGAGATTATATCAATATTCTAGTTTACAAATATCATACCTACTTAAGGACTTGATAACACAAGCTATAACCTATATTTATTCACAGAATAAATATTAAATATTATAATATTAATATAGATACAAATATATAATATAGGCAATCTTTTACATTAATATATGATATTACCTATATTATGTTATTTATAAATCATAACGTATTTATTAATTTATAGATAATACCTATATTGTTGACCTAAATAATTATTGTAAAAAAGTTACAAACATTAAAAATATTTGTTGGATAATAATAAAAATCGAAACTGACTTATTAACCTCACTTCTTAGTCTTCATGATATGATATTTACATAATATATATATGAAATAAGTATACAGTATCGCCGTGTAACTATAGAATTACCTATTTGTCATATATTTGTTACATTGAAACCTCGAAAAAAAAACTGAAGTTTGAAAAATCGATAGTATTAATCAAAGACATGTATAATTTGTGTGTGGTTTTATTTTTTTTTATCCAAAATTGGTATATAATTTATTCATTTAACCACATAGGAAATTCTGTACTCCGTTAATTTAATTGTTCTTATAAACCCTTATAATATCTTAAAATGTATTTTAATGCTCCCAAAGTCTCTATGATCATATTATTTATAAAAAATTATATTTCAAGAAAGAATAATAAATTTTATCCGTAGATGTTAACTCTATAATATTATTGATATTATCTAAATAGTTTTTGTTTTTTGAAAAACTTTTTTTTGTTCTTGAGAGTTGAGAATGTATAAGTATAATTGTACAAATCTTATTTTTTTGCCAAAAAATTAAAATTATGTTTAATTTTAATTTTAAAATTATAGAATTAACTGTAAACTCGATTAGCAAAATAAAATATGATAAAATGGTTGCGATTTATTGTGTCTGGATATGCTCCTTGAATATATGAAAATTCAATTTAATGGCTATGAAAAAAAATTGGGGAATTGTATAATATGCCACTATAGGTGATGGATGGCACCAACTGAAAAAATCTTAGTTGCATTACCGACAATTTAGGTAACTAATTATACAGGACTATAATTTTATTTATAATTATTAAATAATTGTAATAAAATTATATAATTTTTTATATTTATAATTATAATTATATAAAAATTGTACATTTTGTTTTACAAACACATTGTTTGTACTTTTGAGTCGTGGGCCTTGACCACCAAAAAATGTCAAGTTATTGGCTATTTCCCCGAGTGTTTTTTTCTTTATAAAAATTCTTCATATTTATATGCGGTTCAGAGTAGACACTTAATTGAAACCGGGTGTAGGTAATGTTAATACTATTTGAGAGTATATATACTCTTATGTTACATAGTATACGTACTAAAGGTATACCTTTTAAAAATATTAAACAGATAATTATGAAAACATGATATTCATGAACATGATTCATAGTAATTATTAAATTATTTAAATTTATCTGGTATCATTTATAAACATTTTGTACTTAGGTAAAACTGTATTAGGTACATTTATACTTTTTCATCCTTATAATATGAAGTTTCTATAGTTTTTAACAAATTTTTACTTTAATCATTCTGTAGTGATTTAATAATGTATTATTGTAGAATGTAGATGCACAATAGGTTAATAGTCAATAACCATTTAAAGTACTAAATAATATAGTTATAAAAACTATGTTTTCACTTTATCCAATTAGTATAACTTATAAATATTGGCTATTTTCGAACTTCAGCCGTAACATTTATGAAATTATGTTACTATATAGAATAAACTCTATAGTACAATACTAAAAATTAAAACAAAATATTTTGTCCTTAAAAATGAATATGTTTTCATTATTCTTCAATGCAATATCAATAAACCTACATTTCACGTCGTTATTTTTATTTATATGTGACCTTAGAGCTATGTACGAAATGTCGATATACCTACATTACACCTGAGACCCGAGTACCTGACCTATCATTCAAATCAATTATCAATAGACTAAAATAAATTAAAATACAATTATTTCCAATATAATAAATAATCGAATAAACATAATGATTACAATATGCTAATATAGATAATGTACTATATTTACTATAAAAGAAAACAATGAGCTATTTAAATTTTTTAATTAGAATAGTACCTATAGGCTATAGGTACCTAATGACATTGATTATATACTATTATTACTTTATGTCTTTATGTATACTTTAAAATCTATTTTGTAAATATCTTTTAATATTAAATATTTTTTGTTTTGAGTAACTTTTTATCAGTTAATATACTATTTTTATTAGTTATTACTTATTATTAATAAATTACGTATATATATATATAAATATATAATAACATAAACAATGTAATTAATTACTAATAACGTATTGATTATGAAAGTATAATAAGAATGAATTTAAATTGCAACTCACTAATACGAGTTGTAATTAAAATGACAACATTTAACTAAAATTATTTATAACATTTATTAAAATATACAAAAGTCAATGGGGAGGATATAACTGATATAACTCTTAACCTCCCACTTAGGCACGCTGCTGGAACCTGTAGTGATAAATATTTAATATTGTTGACGAGATTAATCGAAAAATGAATCTGAGTGCCGAGTGGATCTGTCGAGTGGATAGTGAAACGATAAATATATTGCTTTCACAAGATGTATTTTTTTATTTTTCAATGAAATTTTATTTTATAATAGTACAACATTACGAAAAATCAATTTAATAAGATACTCATTTGAATTTGTTTACCAAGTATACTGTTTATAGTTTATTTATAATAGTATTTAATAGACATAACTACATAACTACATAAGGTACCGCACTACCTAATATATAGTTTTCAAAATATTTTGGTTCCTTTTTGTGTATATTATGTCTATATATATATTATATATAATATGAAATTTTTTAGTCTTTTAGTTTTTTTTTTTCGATTTACTTATGATAAACATTTCTTTTTTTTATTAGTCGAAAACCGTGTGCAAAATGTTGTGCTATAATTGGTTTATTGGTTTCCAGTTTGTAGGTCCCATACGGCTATACAAACGTACAATCATTCTTATATATTATGTATCTATTGTATCTAGATAAGAATGTAATACTCAAGTAATATAATCATTATTATTTTTATTTTTATTTATTCACATAATATATAAATTATAAACTTTAGTTAATAAAATAATAATACCTATACAGCATACACTATACACGTACAGTAGGTCATTAGTCATAATCGTAAATAATTAAATGAATGCATTAAAATTTAAAAGTGACCTATAATATTATTAAATTTCAGGCTTCAAAGAATTGCAATTTTGTTACATGTATGAATTGGCTAAATTTATTGTCTAATGAAATAATGTGTCAATTATCTGTATATTACTATCATAGTCCATAAAAATATTAAATATTAAAAAGCAATTCTTGTCATTAATCTATTCGTTTATGTAGTCAGATGTAGTACATGGTATAATTATATATAAATTATTGGCTGTATATAATAATATATGTAATAGGTATATTTAAAATCTACATGAAATTAAATTGATTTTATTCGATTTTAATATTAACGAATTGATCGTATAATGAGCACATTCCATTGGGATAACAAAAAAATTAATTTTCGTTATGCTAAAGTAATAATTAATTTCAATTGCCATCAGTTTTAACAATGCTACGTTTATCTCATGACTTCTCGTAATGTGATGCTCTGATATTTTAGCTTGCGGGTCTCTCCTATAACACATTTCGGCCCCTCGATAATATTGTTATGATGTATAATAAGTGATTACTGCATGAGTCATTGCTGTTTACTGGCCCCTCTAAATATAGAGTACTGAGTAGGTATATAATAAAGTTAAACATAAGTACAGTAAAAAAACAAAAGCAGACACATACATCTATTAGTATATTACACACATAATATTTACATGTTAAAATTTATATCTACATTGATGGCCACCTATATACTTGCAAAGATAAAAAAGTTGGAAAGTACTATATAATATAATACAATAATAATTATACAATTATAAATTGTAGGTATTCTGTGTACACATTATAATCATATATTAATTTTCCCGTGGGCATAGTAGTTTAATTTTCAATAATTTAATGTGTTTTGATTTACAAATTTATTTATAATCTATACCAGGGAAGACCAAACTGTTTTTGGTCACAAGTATATTTTACCTTTGGGGATCGACTTCCGTAGAACATTTTTTTTATTGTTGAATAACTATAATTATTATTAAGAAACGTACTTGCATAAAGTGTATAATATACATTTAAAATAAATTTTAATATGGTCGACTATGAAATTGTCAGCTATCGACCGTTTGGCCTCCCCTATTCTATACCTCTTTAATGTTTAGTATATAAACATAAATTCTACTATGGAGATATGTTAAATATTATACTAGCTGTCACCTGCGACCCGCGTGCTCTGCCCCCGAGGATAGTGGTTTGCAAATTGCGGAGCTGTTTTAAATCGTGTCTAGTCGTCTTATAGTTATTTTTATCATAACATTTTATAAAGTGTACATATACCTTATGGCTTATACCTATGGCTACGCAAAATAATAATAATTTAAGGTGTTTATAAATTCTCAAAAATCTACTTATAGATAATAAAAACATTTTTTTTTCTAAACATTTATATCATTATTCTTACACTCGGGAAATAAATTATATAATAATATAACAAAGTCGCTAAATGAATAACAATAACAATAATAATGATTAAATAAACAAAAATGGGCATGGTATTCTGTGGGTTTTCGCATCATACAGCCAATCCGCACGCTACTGACTTTACTACACTACTTTTCTATTGCAGGTTATTATTCTTATTGGATGCATTTTAAGTTTTAACCTATGATAACTTTCGAGTCTCAAAATTAAGTATGTTAGTCGTAGTTAGAACGTAGTGATCTATACTTCAAACCCCACAAGACCGTTCAAAGCACCAAGATGTTGTCACATTTCATATATAGCTATACCTATCGACAATAATAATTGATTCATCGTCGATTCTATATACACATTATGAGGTGGGTCGTGCTTAACTACACTTATACGAATTACGCTTTAAACAATTATTTCAATATATTATAATATATACGTAATAATTACGTATATATATTATAATATACACCTACGTAATAATTACGTATACCTAATACATATACGTCGAAATTCAAATTTTACAGAAAGGACAAAAAACTTTTTGGTTAATGATATGCTTTCATATTATGGTTGTAAATTGCTAATTTATTCAATAAAATAAATAACGGTCAATTTGTCGCATGCAGATAACCAATAAAACCCAATAAACATCTTAAATCACTGATGAAAGGAACTATTTACATTATTTGGTCACGTGGAAACTTATACGTATAGTTGTGATTATGTGGCTCAATAGGTAAGTGTGACCTATTTCGTGTGACACCAGAGACAAGAAAGTCCTAATGAGGATCTTCGTCGCTAAGGAAAAGACCAATTTCTTTAGAAACACAGAGACTTTTTATGGAGCCACCCGTGACTCTGGACGGCTAGACCAAGTCGGTCACCTCTCATCACTCATCAGTGCATGAGCTCATGAGCAGTGAGCACCCATCAAACGAAGAAGTGCGTAAGCATCATCCACACTAACAAGAGCACGACCAGTGATCATCAACCCATTCTAACACACTTACACACAGGATTCTGCAAGCGACAACTGGGCCTTTTATTTTTAACGAAAATATTACAATTTTGTATTTATTTAGATTTGAGTGTCTAAATTCTAAAACCTTTAAAATCTTATTGAGTCATCTGCGCAATCAAACACAGCTTTGAATAAAGTAAGGTGCATGCGTATTATATTATCTACATATATTAATTTTTACAGTTTAATTATTAATATTTTATTACTACGATGTCATTCTCGAATTACGACCTCGAGAACCCTCCGGCGATCAGGAGGAAAGTACCTAACAACGCAAATTTAAATAATTTAATAATTATATCTGATAGGTGACACTATATTCTACACTTCTACAGCACTTATAAGTGTAGGGAAGAGTCCCATAGATTCCGGCATTCATTCAAGGCTTGTGTAGTTGTGTCCCTTGTGTTTGGCCGCACAATAAATTTATTAAACGTACCATACACGTACTTTATATTTTTTTACCCATTTTTATTTATTTTATTATTGTTATTTTTGTTTTATTTTTGCGTTATTACTTATTACATTATTTTGTGTAACTTATTATGTTCCCTTTTCGAAATAAATGAAATAAAGATACACATAGGTAGGTACCTACTGTTACTATAGAATATAGAAACACGTAGATATTTTTTGTTTTCACACCACATAGTGTGTATTTAGATACAAATAACATATTTCTGTAAAAAATTTGAAAATGTCAAAATATTGGAAATGTTCTGTTATAAAAGTGGTACTAAAATTTACAAAGGTACTTACCTCTGTCTAGAATTTAGTAGGTATTTTCTTTATTTCAAGGAGAGCAGAATATTAGGAGAGTAATAACTAGGGCTAAGTTTTGATTTCAGTACAAAGTGAATCTTTTTAGTTGATCTTTGGCAAAGCTTTTCGTGTACAAAATTCGTTTAATGTAACAGTTGCTTCAAAACTAAAACATTATTTCGAAATTTTTTCATTTTTAAAGAATTTTTTAGTATAATTGAGACATTTTGTTGGTTTTATATGTTTTAAAAAAATAAAATAAAATAAAAGCATGAGAAAATAAAAAGGCATTTAGGAAGGTGTAGAAAAAAGCAATATGCAGTATATCAAGTTAATTTTTTCCTAACGCCATTGACTTAAAATAATAAACTTCGAATAGGTAATTTAGAAATGTAGAATACATTTTAAAATATAAAATTAAATGCATATTGCATTTTGCTCAGCATCAATATTGCAATGTTTACAAAACATAAATTTATCATACAACTTACCTACAATGTAAACCTTATGGTATGAGATATAAATTAATAAAAGGAAAAGGATTAAGGAGCTTTATTGTTTTTTTAACTGGCAAGTGGTAATCATGCATAACAAATTATGATAATATTTTTTCACGAATACCTACGTAAAAAAATAACATTTTATATGGTAACAATAGAACAGTACCTATATTATTAAATTAATATACATAATATTAGACGTTTATATAGATAGGTATTTATGGAGCCAATGCGCCCAATGGGGGGCCTCTGTTGATAACCCACGGTTTCCCAGTAAATACGCCACTGCTCTGCTTGAATTCTAAAATTAGACGAATGTTGACAAAATTGATTTCTTTAGTTTGTTATAATTCAAAAAGAAATAATCGTAGAACTTAAAGAAAACATAGAAACATTAGAACATTAAAATTGTTAATATTTTTATCACTTGTTTATGTTATTCACAGAACGATAAGTCCGAGATAACAGTATATTAATATTATCACCAAACGATAAACGGTAAACATGCTTTCAAATATAATTTTGATTTATAATATCCTTTCAGTTTTATTGTGGTTTTATCGTTCAGAATGGTTATAGTATCAAATATCAAACATCAATTAACCGGTAACAACAATCTTTGGGTAAAAATTATTCTATTTTTATTCATTTTCCCATGATTGGTGTATTATTGCTTATTTTGTGTTCAATGGCTAATGGTTGAGTAAGTTGACTCCAGTTATGTCTTGTTTACTTTTAACAGTTTTAGTTTTGTACGGTTATTGTCTATTATAATATAATAGTGACATTTTAACTGATAACTTTTAAACTCTCAAAGTTAAATAATGTAATTAGTAATTTCTATTTACGTGAATCGTGATTATTGTTAAAGGTACCTATGTTAAAACTTGAAGATTCAAATTTTGGTTTCAATTTCATGTGTTTTTTCAGTCACCGTCCAAAGCTGTAATATTTATCTAACACCATGAATCGTTCTAATAAGATTCCTTGTTGTTCTCGATGCTCTACAAATTATCATATTGGAGGTAATTATTATTTAACAATTTATTTGTTATAATTTAAAGTTAGATACCTAAGTATGTTTATAAAATAAATTATAACATAGTTATTGTCTAGTTTACTTGTTACTTATTACTGTTACCTATTACAGTAGGTAGTTGTATTATAGTTGTATGTACATACTTAAAATACCTATCTATATACTTAAGAGATAGTTTTTAACATAGGTTGTATGATGTACACATATGTTTTATTAACTTTTTTTTTCAAACAATTAGAATTATTATCATATATTTTGTATATGTAAAATGTAGAGTTTTTTTAATTTAAACTATATAAATAAATATTTGTGTAGGTTAGTAAAATTAGAAATAAGTGGATCTAATAAAATATTTGTTTTAGGTAAATCTTTTTATTTTAATATCTCATCTCGTTATCATTTTTCAACATTATTACTAAAGCTTAGTGGCGTTACGAGCTTATTTTTTTGTGGCAATTGCCCCAAACAATTTTAGGTGGATGGGTAATTTTGTTAGATCGTAACAATATTTTTGTATTTCACTATTATTATAATCTATAAATATTATAATGTATTATTTTTAATGTTAATATATAGGTATATCGGCAGGTTTTTTTATGTGTGCCGTGTGGGCAGGTTGGTGGGTAATTTCAATGTTTGCCCCTGTAAAGAAAATGTTTGTGACGCCACTACTTAAGCTAATTTCTTTAATTGAATAATCGTACCATTATGGTTGTAAAAATAAAATAAATTCTTTTCTAGTTTTTCCAGTTGGGTGATGATTAGAGATAGGACTTATTAACATCTATAATAATAGTATTGATAAAGCATATTCAGATAATTTTGTAGCAGTAGTATGGTCTTGAGCTCTTAGGTCTAGGTACTTATAATCATTTTTATAATTTGATGATTTTATTATAGCTTTAATGAATATTATAAAAATAAAGGTACTATTATATCACAGTGGCGTATTTAGGATTTTGTCCAGGGGGGGGGATATAAGTTGGAAAACATAATTTGAGGGGGGTACATTTACCAACGTTATTAAACTTACTAGTAAAAAAAATACCAAGGGGGGATCTATCCCCCATATCCCCCCTCCCGTAAATACGCCACTGTTATATCATAAAGAGGTTCTCAAAGCCAGAAAATTACTTGGCATTAAGTATTCTGATTCATATATTGTCCAAAAATTTTTAATAATAATAATTTAGAAGTTATTTCTGTTCAATTAATTTTGGGTTTTATTTTAATAGTTTCTTATTTAAACAATCACGTTATAGTTGAAGTTGTACAAAAACTATAAAATATAATAGCTATATTTGTTCTTTATTATAGATGTAAATGGATCCAAAGTTCCAATGTTGTTAGCATGTGGACATGATATGTGCAGAAGTTGTATTAAGTACATGTACAGGAAGAATAAACAAGTTATTTGTGAATTTTGTCGAACTGATAGCATGTATGAAATATTTTTAATATTATTCAATGCCAAATTATTTTATAGTTAGTTTCAACTTAAATTTCATGGAATTGGGTGATTTAAGTAATTGTGGACAATTCAAAATAAGTCTAAAATTAACATAATTCTTTCAACATGATTTATTAACATTAAATTATTAGATTATTATGATTAATATGTATTTATTATTTTTGTTTATTTATATATTTTTATGCATCTATAATATTGTTATCATATATATACATAATTTGTATATGTTATGACTTGGTTCCATGGAGTACCATAGATAATTGAGAGCTTACTGTATTATAATTTATAGGATTAAATGTGATGAAGAATTATCGAACATACCAATACACTATTTTATAGTTGGCAAAGTATGGTACTTATCATATAACAAAAAGCTCAAAATATATCAAGATATTTCTAATTTAAGGATGAAAAATTTATCACCAGAGTCTTTAATTAAAACTAAAGGTTAGTTATTATTAATTTGATTTTTTCTAAATATATTTATATATTACATTTATTTTACAATAATCATTTTAGAAAATTGTCAAACTTGTCAAAAATATGCATCTGTCTTTTGTCAACAATGCAATGAAATATATTGTGAAGATTGTTCTGAAGAGGTAATTATTTACAACTTAAACATAAATTTTAAATATATTATAATGTTTATCAATTTTGTAGTTTCATAATATAGAGAATCAAATAATGTCACAGCATGATTTAAAAAAACTAGATACCACACACCTTGAATTTCTCAAAGCATTCAAATGTGATCTTCATTTGAAATCAATTGATTTTATTTGTATTACATGTGAACGGCAAATGTGTTCAATTTGTGCTGTTGAACATGATCGAAATCATGATATTAAACATTTGGAAAAATATGTAAGGATCAAGAGCATTTATTTATTTAAAATTTTATATCATAATTCTTGTATAATAGTTTATTAATACTAATTAATGTCACAAATTCATTGTAAAGGGAAAAATCAGTTATGCGTGATAGTAAAACACAGAAAGTTGAATGAACCAATATATATATATATCAATATTTTCTCAAAATATTTATAAAATATGTGCTTCTTAATCATGTGTAAAATTAAATTAGTTTTATTTGTATAAATATACAGTCGAGTCTCAAAAACTTGAATTTCAAGAGAGGTAAAAATTAATTCGACTTAAGTATTCTGTAAGTTACTAATATTGCATTTAGTGTATAGGAATTCCATAGGAACAATAAAAAATATTGAGTTATTGAGACTTGACTGTATTGTTATAAAAATTTAATATTAGTAATGTAATAAATACAATAAATTTCAGAAAGAATTATATCTACCCAGGGTCGTATTACTGCTTAGGCTATTTTAGGGTGGCAAATTTTATCGGTCAAAATGAAATAGCAAATTTTACCTCTGTAAATTAGGTGGTAAATTTATTTAAGCCTAAGTGATGGCAAAAACCTTAATCCGGCCCTGTATCTACTTATTAACTCTAAAAATGAACAAAAAGACTTAAATAGCTATATCAAAATATAACCACTTGGTGATATAGGCTAATAGACCATTTCTACTCAGAATGGGTTTTCTAATACATTGATATATCATTAAATTTAAATTTAATCAATGTTGAAAAATTAATTAAAATTCATTTAACAATGACTCACTTGACACTTAATGTACAGCAAAGCAGTACTCATTTACCTACCTATTTTTTTTTTTTTTTATATACAGGGTGCGGCATAAGTCGGTTCCCGCTGTTTAGTTATCGCAAAACTGCTTATTATTGTTATTAATAATTAATTTATTATTATAATATCTAATAAATCTATATACAATATACATATTTAATTTGTTGTGTTAATTGGGGAACCGACTTATGCCCGCATCCTGTATATATATATATAGTTTTCAATAATATTTAATTTGATTATTGTATTTATACTTATTTTATGTTTTTGTGTAATTAGATAAATTATGTAAACATTTCATTTATGGATGGGCCGGTTCTTAAAAAAATTATTGGTTCCAGTTCTTGTCCAGTTCCAAAATATTCCCCCTCTGTTCTCAATACCAGTAGTTTTTCTTTAAAAAAAAAACTTAAAATTAAGAATAGTAAATAATACATTGTTTAATACTATAATTTATAAATAATTTAAATTGTTATTCATTAAAATAATTTAAATTTATAACAATATTTTATTACAGTATTCAGTTCATTACAAACATAGAAATAATTAATAAATATTATATAAGTAATCAATTGTATTATCAGTTATCAACTGATCACAGTATCATCAAACGGTGTGAACCAAGAAAAAAAGAATCGATGCTGTTAAAAATTTATGTAAGAACCGAGAACCAGAACCGTCCCATTCCTAATTTCATAGTATAAAATTTCAAATTTCAAATAAAATGAACTGTAGCAGTTATATAGTTAAATAATTGATACTTTTTATTTTATATTTCAACTTATATATTAATTTTTATTAGATACCTAAATAAGCATTAAATTACAGCTGACATATTATAAATAATAAACTTATAATGTGTGTTAAATCAATTTTTATTTTATATTTTACAACATTAATGATTGGTGTATAATATTATATAATAGGTACTTTTCGATTATCTTGATTACCTCCTCAAAGTCTCGACCAACATTTATTTGTCATTTATATAATTAATATAATGTTAAATGTATATTATAGTATAATTTTATCATCACATGATCGCGATTACCTTTCTTTATAGTATATAATTAAAAAAAAACCAATAAAAAAATATTAAAACTATTACAAAAACTAAAAATAAAATTTTTAATTAATTACTAACTTGAGGAGGAAAATGTTCAGCCATGCAATTTAAAACACTTATAAATGGATTATCGTGCTCATGACACCACATGAATTTAACCAAATAATTGTCCAAAGATTAGAGGCCAGCTCTGCCACTCACTCGCTTGGATATTTAAATGAAAATATCCCTCAATTTGCTATGCAACACCACCTAAATTAGGCCATAGGCATGGATTTATTTGTGAACACAGGGTTAAAAAACGATTCTCATAATTTTGTTAATAGCAGGGTTGGTAATAATTATTAAATCATAGTTATTTGGTTGGTTAAATATTCTCGATTGACTGAAGACAGCAGACGTCTACATATGTATGTAGTCTAGATAACGGAACTAGACCAGTGGTAGTCGTGGCATCAGCCGGTAGTCAGGAAAATTCGGGATACTCGAAAAGTACCATATAAATATAATTAACTATAATACCTTATTCCATCTAAAACTGAACCACTTGGCCAACCAAAATGTGTTTGGTTTGTGCATTCCCACCACAATACGACGGCTAGCAATAACTGTCTGCTAATTACAAAACGCATAACTATAGCCTGGGGGTCAGCAATAATCGGTGGTTCCATCTATGTGCACGAAATCAGTTCATTTTTAGATGAAATAGGGTAGGGTATATATTGTGAATCCAACTATTTAGTATTAAATAAACTATTCATATTAAAATTATGTAGAATTAACACATACCATTTGAATTCAGTTAATAAATATTTCTAAAAATTTCTATTTTTTTGTTTATAGTATGAAAAAGAAGTACACCGTTTAAATGAATATTTATTAAAAGGAGACATTTTACTTAAAAGGTTGAAACATTATCGAAATGTAAGTACTTGTCTTTCATTATCGTTAATTAAGTTAAAGAGTTTTAGAGTTAACTATAGAATATAGTGGTAATAATATAAATCATCAATAAAATATAATTTCTCTATGAAGAGTATTTCTCATACTCTAGAGTAAGGGCCAACAAGTTGATCGAAAAATATATTTAGTACAGGGACTCAAAATTGAATGTATGTGGGACATGGGTCTGAAAGTAATTAACAGTTATAGTTATAGCTGTTTACAAATAGTATAAGTATAGCAATACCTAATATTCAGAATGAAGTTACCCAGAATAAACTTTAAAATTAATTAGTGTATCTGTACAATACTTAAAATAAAACACTTTTATACCTACTTGAATAATATTAAATATTAAGATGTTAACGAAGTGCATTATAATATTTTTAGTATAAAAATTATCAAGATTTTTTTTTTAAATTTGCTCTTCAAAAATATCTATATTATCATATGATTTTTCAATTTTAAATAATTTATCTTAAGTTTATAATTGTAGAACTATTACAATTATACATTGAAAGTCAATTTAATAATAATAATAATAAAAAAAAATTGTTTTATTTAATTAGAAATTATTAAGGTAATTAATTGTACCTGATACATAATTTTTTTTTTCAATAATCTTGTCAGATAATCATTTCATTTCATTTATTTTCATAAATATTATGGCTTAGACTAATAAATGGATAGGAGTGGAATGTGGTTTGATGGTACTGGTATGCAGTAACATTGATTTGTGTAAAAGGTATATTAATAAATAATACAATATATCTGTACTCTATACGCAACCTAGTTTGTCCTTTGTATCTGTACAGGAGTATGGAATAACATATTAAATATAATCACTGTTGGTCACCAGAACTACTGCTATGTTCCGTGTATTAGTATAAGACTTAAGTTTATTTCAATATATATTCATGATAACAAAAATAATGTAAATAATATATTTTTAACAATAATAGTATTTATTCAATAAAAAATGTATATCAAATTTAATGTTTCAAGTAGAGCATGTATTGACAATATTACATTTTGGTTATTTAAATAAGATATCTTAAAAATTAGTATTAAAAAATAAACCATACATGTTGACAATAAATAATAGGATTGTTTACTTAATAAATATTCAATGATCATATATTTACATCTTAATTATAATTTTAATCTATTATTGCACATATTTTCAAGTAAAATTTTATTTTATGTTCTATAAATTATAGATTTTAATATAAATTATACTAACAAATAAATATACAAGTATACAAGTATACCATCAAATTCATTTTGGCACAAAATATAAAGCTTTTTTAATATTAATATATGTCTAATATATTAAAGGCTAATAAAACTTATTATTTAATTACATTTTAATTAGAAATGTGATTTCATTTCCGACTAATTAAAAAAAAAATTGACATTTTTCGTTAACATAATAGTTATAAATTATGAAACAAAGCCTATCCACGTTTAATATGTTTAAATTGGGTTTTAATTTTTTACTAAAGAAAAATTAAATAACCTAATTGTTTTTAATTATCAACAGTATTTTAATTTGAGCTCTTTAAAACATAATATATTACTAAATAAAATATAATGGTGGCATTATATTAAAAATGGCACATTTTTAGGCCCACCAGTAGTTTTGAAAACTAAGTCAGTTTTATTTTTTTTTTTATAAAAAAAATATTATTCTATTTACACTTATATATTATTAATTTTAATTCTATTATTTGTTATCAATTTTCCTCACAAATTATTAATATAGACCAAAGTAGCTCCTATTAAAATTTATACATCTACATCAAGTAATTGTTGGTATGGTGTTCCAACTGATTCTGGTTCAACTGTTGTGACATTTATTATTGGTGGCATTGGTGCTTTTTGTTGGCCTCTTTTTTTTTCGGTTTCTTTAAATTTGTCTTCTAAATATCTATCTACCAATGGTCCTTCATAATCTTCTGGAAAACTAGGTTTAGATGGTATTATATATTTGTATAAGCGTTCATTGAGTACGTATAGTTGAGCAGTGGTATCACATTTTACGTTAAACCACCAATCACATGTCAGTGAAACTTGATTGAATATAGTTCCATTAGGGCATAAAAATGATGCTTGGCCACCATTTAAGTCACAGTAATGCCACACCTAAAATAAAACACAATGAAATTATAATTTGCTATTTTTAAAAATATAATAAATATTATGAGGTTACACATGTTTTAAATTATTATATTTTATTTTATTCTTTTATCATATTTTTTCATAGATAAAACATTGTTACGCATATAGAGATGTATTACTAAACAATTAGTAGGTATATACTTTATTTACCCTCAAAATAAACACTTTATCTAATGCGTCATTATACAAATTAAGTATCTACAAGTTTAAGCTTAAAAATAGTCCGTTTTGAAAATTTTTCTAAATTGGAAATTGTAAAAAATTATAGAAAATTTTGTTTACGCTAGTATAATTTCTTATTGGTATTTGGTAACGAATCATTATTATATAATATATAAAAATAATAATATATATTTCACTAACCATCCATTCACCTACCTATTAATTTCTTTCAAAGCTTTGTGATATAAATGAATAATACATTTTTAAATATTTTAATTTTTGGGTAAGTTTGAAATATTCATAACATACAAGCGTTGTATTTTATGCGTAATACGTTTATTTAATAGAGACAACCTTCTGTGTAAAAGTATGTATAATGTAGTAATCTCATGTAGAATAAAAAATGTATGATATAAAATAAAGTTAAATACTTGGCACAGCGTTTCAGGATCTCCGAAGAACCCCTTGTATCTTTGCGTTTTGCAATCGAAGCTAGTCTTAGGTATAACTGAGAGCGTCGGATAATCCACGCCCGGTCTTCCTGGATTCCCCACGTCACCAGTATCATATTCGTCAATTGGATCTGGACGTGGTTCTGGCTTAGGTTTCTTCGGTCGCAGTGGTCGTGCCTGTTGTTCGTCCGCCTCATTCTGTAATAATTGTAACACAGCCGACAGAGTCTGTATACTGGAACCGATATTCTCAGCCGTAATTTTGTTTGAAAGACGATTTCCTAAATCATAACCGTTCAACAATTCGTTGAGTGCACCGTATTTGTCTGTTGTTGTGGTTGTAGTGATGGGTGTTGTTGGTCTTTTTGGCTTGGGCCTTCTCTGTTTTTTTACTTTGGCTGAAAACCGCTGGTGTTCTTGTACTGGAAACGAATTTGAAGCTGATGGTATTGTCGGTAAAAATCCAGGATGATTGCTGTGTTTAATAACAATTGGTTTAGGGCTCGTTTGACTGTAATCGTAATAATAATTATAAGAGGATTCTGTTTGGTGGATTCTGTATGGCATTTCAGTCGTTGTTATTACAATAGGCCTTTTGGTTTTTGGAGAACTTGGAAATCTCAGATATCCTGCAGACGTAGCATGTTGTTGTTGATGGATTTGTTGATTTGATATCTGATGGATCTGTTGATGTGATGTCTGATGGATCTGTTGATTTGATATCTGATAATTATGTTGGTACTGGTTATCGGGCTGTTGTGTTTGTTGCGGTTTTCTTTCATTTTGAAAATAAAAGTTATTTTTCTGCAAAGGTCTGGGCGTGTGTGAATTTGGATTAGGGTTTTGATATTGATATTGATATGGCACGTCGTTTTGGTCGTTATTACCGACTACATAGTACGTTACATAAGGTATTAGGCGTCGGAAACGTTCGGCTGTTGACAATGATGTTTCGTTTACATTTTGGCTCTTGTTCAACAAATTTTGATTTATCGAGTCTGTAATACAATAAATTCAATTTAAAAGTTATAACTTATTCTGTGAAAGAGATGTAAGAAAAAGGTATTTTAATATCGTAACCTGTAGTTGACAATAATTTATTTATAAACTAGCTATTACTAAATGTTAGTTTCGAGAATTAATATTTTATTTTGGCAATGGTATTTAATAATTTAAATTGGTAGTTGCGTATTTGTCATTCTTCAATAATTTATTTAATTCCAAATACTCTACACAAATACATAATACATCTATAGTGGTCAAATCTATCTAAATAAGGTACCAGCACTCAGCATCTACATTTAATACTGTTATTATAGGTGACCATTTCACAATTGGTTCACGAAAGGAATTTCGAGTCACTAGCTATTCGCTATTGTCCACGAAACGCAAATCGTGATTAGAAAATCTCTTGTATTTATCTATCCATTGCCACATATGGCAAACGTAAATGCCTATTTAAGGCGTGTATAATATAATATATATATTATTTAAATACAAGTATTTGTAAGTCCGACAGCTGACATATTTAATATTTAAGTGTATTATTATGCTCTTAAAATTAACCTTGTGAGACGTTTTTAACAAGATGTAAAAGGGAAATCACATTGTTTGTGTACTTTATGGTATTATGATTACGAATGGATGTAACTTCAACGAACCGTATCGATCTTATGGAATTATTTTAATTATGAAAATATATGGTCATCATTACTAGAAATTATACTATTAAATTGTTACATTATTTATGTAGCATTGATTCATATATTATTTTGATTCAAACTATATGTAAACTATTTTAAATCGTAAGCAAATATTTTTATTATATCACAAAATATGGTTTCTAGAGAAAGTACAGTCGATTTGTCTATATGTGTCTTGAATTTGTAATTAATCATGACCACTGTGTATATACTAGAGTGATGGTTTCTGGTCATTTTTTTTTACGTAAATTCAATTTTTTGTTATGGAATGATATTAATATATAATTTCATAAGTAATGGAAAAAAATACACGTCGAACTGGAAATATAACTAGTAATATATAATAATATATAGGTGTCTTCCTATATTGGATCTTGCATAACTGCAAATTACATTCCTGAATAGATCTAACATACTTACACACTTTATATGTAATAATATGATTTTCGGTGTATTTTTCTTATTTTCGCACCGTGGTATTCATCTTGTGTAACTCCGAACAAAAGCATATTGAGTAATTTATAATTCATCGTATTATTAGGAGATTCACGTATACCTATGTTGTTTTTATACTTATTGATGGAATTAAAATTATTATGAGAATGTTCGAACATTGTAAGTGTTGTTGTGTATAATCTATTATATTATAAATTCTGATCGTGTTTTATTGTAAATTCATTCTATGAATATATTATAGAAATAAGTTTTTTATTTTAACTATTGATAAATATAATATGATCATTTTTTCCCACGAATTATTATTTTTAATTTGTTTTATATTGTTTTGAATAATTAATAACGCCATTGTGTGTTGATAATGACATTTCTTTTTTTTAATCGTATCTACGCTTTTGTACACCCAATATTATTTATTTTAATCAATTTATAAATGTATTTGATTGGCGTCATGTGTAAAAACAACGGAAAAAGGAACATGTATCATGTTCTCTATTAAAGTGTAACGTATTACGGAAAACAAAAAATTACTTTTAGGGCCTCCAAACATTTAGTTGTTAACGCTATTCAGTATTCAAATGTCTTTCTTATATAATAGTTGTTTTTCATTTAAAGCTAGTTGTATGCCTATAACGATTTTAAAAACCTATTAAATAATAAAAATAAATAATTATTATTTGTAACAATGTAGTTTTAAGATTTTTAACAAATTAAAATGTATTTTTACTGATATAATAGCTTTTGTTTAATATTTGCTTTAAAAGTGAAATTAATCTTTACTGAATGATTAGTATGTAATATGTATAATATTTAGGTCTAGAAATATTTTTGTAATGAATATTTATTTTTATGATTTTAGTTTCATTTAGTTATTTCAGTTTATAATGTGTACTTATATACTATAAATACATATTATCTGATAAGCAACAAGTTCAACGACGTTTAACTTGTGCTTTACATATAATAATGGTCCGAGTAGAATCTTCTATTGCAGGGTTACTGTATAAAATGTCTAAATAATTCTCATTTTCTAAATGGTACCCTTATTTGTGCGTTAAATAGATCAATAAAATTATTAGCTACGTGTATTGCGAGTCTGCGAAACCAATAAGCTTTGATTTAGGATTTGATATTTATTGTTTAATATTTTTAGCTGATTTAAAAAATGTTTTATTTAAAATAACATTTGTAAATACAATATAGTGTATATAGTTAATATAGTAAACATTTAAATAGGTGATAGACATTATAAAATTTGATAATTTTATATTACTATACTGTCTAAATATAAGTATTTAAAATGAATGCACTTGTCAAACTTTTGGAGTAAAATATTCAATTTTCAGTATAATTTTGAAATCAATATTGCATTCTATAGATGATTAATGATAAACTTATGAAGATACTAGTTTATGATAAATATGCATAAAATAATAAAAGCGAGTGTGGTTTATTTCACGCGTAACATAAATAATAAATATGTATAGCGAATAATTGTTATACCTCAAAAATAAGTGCGTGAGAAATATATCACTTTTTTATTACATATTACCCTGATACTCATTTACTTTCTAGTTTTAATTGTTGCATATTACGTTTCCGATTCCAGCGAAAGATGTAAGTGTACCCCTGTACTCGTATTAAACTTTGTTTCTATTGTATTTTATCTGTCACTACTTTTACTTATACTTTTACGCTCTGAAAATCATTTAACTATTAACCGGTTTTTAAGTACATTATACAATTTAATCGTTATTTTATATCCCTTTTTATATTGTTTATAATAAATAATGGGTATCGGCGTGAGATTAAGTCCTTTGATATTGTGTCACGATCATGACTTTAATTATAGATAACCCAACTATTATACAAATTTTGTTTTGCAACAAATCATTCCTCAATCACATTTATTTTTAAGTATTTATATCATTTTTAATTTACTTAAGCTTGTCCTAGATTTTCATTTTATACGCTTACATACCTAATGTCTTTTCGTGTGTGTATACATTGTATTGTTTTTTTCTATGCAGAATCCATTAATTACACTATCGTGTTTTCTACTAAAACTATAGGTACTATACTAATTATACAAACTTAATGATTAATAATTAAAATTATTTTTAAAAATGTATAGTTTTCATAGATATTAATTATCGTATTCTACTAAGTTATAATGTTGGGCATAAAAAACAATAAGAAACTTTTATTTTATTAAAATTATTATTTAGCACGTGATTGTTATAATGAATTTTAAAATCGTATGATTAATATTTGTTAAAAACATGTATTAAATAGCTTATAATTATATATATTTATTTAAACATGTACATGTTACATGGTATATTTTACCTAAATTATGATTTACGTATAATTATTATTCATTAAAAATTATTATTATAATAAATATTAAAATTCCACATACCTGTGTCGATACCGTACACTGCATTGTAACTTAACAACAGAATACTGTAAAACGCGATACTACTAAGCGAGTCCATCGTGCACACTACACTGCTATACTGTACATGCCGCTGCATTCGAACGGAATAACTACTGTCCAAGAGCTGCGCAGAGGTCCTCCTCCTCGAAGCTTCGTTACAGTATAGGCTGCGGCTAGAATGGACGGGAAATGGTAAATTCAAAAATAATAAATAGCCAATAGAAATGTATACACACAGTTATATAATTACTCTTGTTATAAAGTATTAACTTAGAATTCTATATAATGTATATCGTGGGCAAAGAATTTAATAAAATAGCTCAACGTTTGATAAATCACCGGGTTTTAAAATCATATATATATAATATATTATATACATATTTATGAGCGATGTAATATTGATTTATCAATTTTATAAATTTAATATTTGTTTATGTTTTTTTTTATTTTTACGCGTATACCTACATATTATATTATTATGGTTATTACGCAAAAATATTTCGTTAAAGTATATATATTTTATATTGAAGTACATGCCTGCACCTTGACATCGTGACCACCGGCGTATGATTATTACGGAATTATCTTATTTCTTTAAAATATACGCCGATTCCTTGGTGGTGTTATACTGTTACATCTCATGAACACATATTTACATTTGAGATTATACAATGTAATCGTATATATACATTTTTCATTGTGGATAATATTCTTCTTTCCCGTCAATTAACTAGAAGTATGTGTTCAACAGTTTGATCGAATTATTTATTAAGATGCTTAAAAATATGTTTTCCGTGCTGTTGTTGAAGTTGTTTGTTAGTCTTATTTTTTTATTTTCAATACTATTATTTGAAAATTTATTTGTTTAAAGACCATTTTTCGTCATTATATCTTACGTTTCTAAAAATATTTTAAGAGCAATCACGTTATACATTATAATAACGATTTGATAGTTTTAATTGGTTATATAAACTTAAATACATATTTTCAAAATGATGTACTGAATCAGAAAAATATATTAATTAAAAAGATTAATGTTTTAAAGATAATCTGACAGAGAAAAACACCAATAATTGATATATATTATATATACACATAAAAAAATTATTATTTATTATTATTTTGTTACGAACGTTGAATGACTACTATATATGGTAATATAGTTTAATTTTTAAAACAGTATTTCATGAATTTTTAACAAGCAATTAAAAGCCGTGTCATTTGTGTTATATAATCACAAGACCCGTATATTTTCGAAGAAATTTAGAGATTTTAAAAGTATGAGAAATTCAACATTTTAATGAATAATGGATCAATGTAATTATATTTTTAAAATATAATGTAATAGATTTAATATTACTTTTGTAAAAGTAATTTCTAATATGCTTTTTTCATTTCATATTTTTAATTTAATAAATGAGCGTTTCAGTGGCTGCATACTAGTTGCATCCCAAAGATATCTAGGAAAAAGGTCTAATCCGAGTTGCAGCCCGATTAATTTTCCTCACATCTTAATATTATTATCATTCCTCGTTTCATAATAACGATACTCAGGCGTCAGCAGTCTTAATATAGGTTTAAAATATTTTATCAAGATAATTTTCTATCTAAACTGATTATAACTTGTTGGCTGCCTAATAATGATAGTACAATGCTGATACCTAAATACCAAATACACTCTAGGCGTAGAATTTTTACCGCTTAGAACGTTTCACTGTTTAATGATTTCAATTCTAATTTTTTTTGTGTTTTATTTTTATTTTTTTATTGAAATCAAAACTATCTGTATTGAAAAAAGTTTAAAATATATAATTTTATATTTCAAAAACATGCAGTTAAAAAAATTGAGCCACAATTCGTATGTATATACCCCCCCCCCCCCCCCCCCCCCCCCCCCCGAAAAAAAAAAAAAAACCGTGGGCTGCGATTTGGAAGAATTTTACCATGTGACGCAATTAGTTGCCACCTGTTTCGGTAATATTTTTGCAACCTTTAACATATTATATATGTATATATTAATTGATGGTATAAACGATAAGTAGTAATAACCAATAAGTAATAACTAATAAACAAATAACATGGTAAGTGGTTATTGTACTTAATGAATATAAGTATATAATGACTTGGCTTGATGCAAGAAGGGCTAATGTCCCATTTGGAGAAATTTTAGATAATATGATCTATGTCATTTATATTTTATTATGTTACTTATGTTAAATGGCCAATGTATCTGCTTTAGTGCTGTAGTATGATCTACTTAATACATTACATTAGTTATAATTTTTCTTTTAAAACCGTTAATATAAAAATCCTAATTTATTTTATTTTTAAAATATAAAAATAACTTTCATAGTTTTCATTTCAATAGTTAAATCATAATTCAACATATAAGTAATTCAGTAATAATGCATTTTATCATTGGTAAAATCAATGATTTAATAATACATTTAAAAGCTGTTGCTATTATGTATTCTTTGAATCTGTAATGCATTATTTTAATATACTTCGTTAAATAAGTGAATATTATCATTTATACATATGTATTTGATGAAAAATACATACTTTTGTCATTAGTTCCGGTTTTACAAATTAATAGTTGTATGCATGGTGGATTTCACTATGATACCTAAGCGTCCATTTCCTTACAAAATACAATCATTTTTACGATATTAAAACGAAAGTAGTTGTTGACAGTAAATAACACAGTAGCTATATAACAAGTATACAAACATTTCAAACATAATAATGTATTAAAATTACCATAAATTTTTATATATATATATTATAAATGTACGTTAACACATTTGTATTTTCGATAAAATAAAGTCTTAATTATTTTATAAGCGCACGAACTCTTTCTTCCTTTTTATGTAATTCTGTTTTAAACTTAATGACTAATGAATTTGCATCACAGTCTTTTGGATACGAATTAGTTAACACTTGTTGTATAAGAAAATAAAAATTATGGTTATTATTGATAATATTTGTTTACAATTATTAAATTGTTAAAATATAATATGATATAACGACGTCAAATAAATATTCAGTTTTAATTGTTAATACGTAGAAATTAAAAGTATTCTTTTAAGTTATATTCTATTCTTCTACTTCAGACTTTTAAAGTATTTTTTTTTCTACTTCCGTTTTCATCACCCTTCTACTGGTTTTCTAAACTCATTAAATCACTTGGGTGCTTAGAATGCTTAGATCCCTACATTTAAATGATTGCAATCCGTAACCGATCATTTTAAATAATAATTACCAATCTGAGACATCACTATGGAGCGTTTGGTATAGACTAAAATATTTTATAGTTTAATATTTTAAGCTTACTATACTATCTAGAATTATCAATTATCCACATCGAAATAGAAATAATATAATCCTCAATAATAAAGCTACTTTAAATAAATATGCTGAAAACAATTATACATTGTAGTTCAATTTCTAGTATAGTTATTACTTGTTAATAAATAAAAATTATCTATTTTACATAAAAATGTTTTAATAGATTTACATCTACGATTAATTTTATTTTATTAATAGAGACATAAATTGTAACCGAAATGGTATGGAAAAATAAAAAGGAGTGCGCAAGGCAAACCTTATCGTGGGTCTGCTTACTCTAAAATTTGTTCGATGCTTAAGCTCACCTAATATTTTTGGGTGATTTACGCTTATGCTCTTCCTCTCTAAATCTTCTTTCTTAAAAAAAAAACTAACTTCTTATTAAATCATATATCTGCTTTTAAATTTTAATTCTGTTATGTAAATATATATATTCTATACATATATATCATTATATCAATACCTACTTAACTGTATAATTTATTGTTAAAATTCATAGTGAAAATAATAAACCTATTTTATGAAAACCTGTTGGCCTATCAACGGATCTTAACGAGAATATTTCCATATTATTCGAACTTTAAAAACCCTTTATGTGTACTACTTTTTTTTTGTATACACTTGTGGTTAATAAATATTTCTATACTCGTCTCAGATTATTTTAACTGTCAATTATAAAGGTCTAAGAGTTGAATCATAATATTGAGTAGGTATGAAAATATAAAATACATCAAGTCGTTAATGTCAAATACGAGTAAATAGCTGGTTGTCACAGTATTCAAAGTCGTGCCTCCTATATGTTTACAGGGAAAGTATGTTTAAAAGTGAAACGTCTCTATATGCATTAATTATTTGAAATAATCAATATTTTTTTCTACATCTAAAAAAAATCTATCAAAACCCATATTCATGTATAAGTATATGGATATGGAGTTTAGAGTACATGTATATGGATGATTATGTGAATTTAAATCACAATAAAACGTCTGTCGAACATATTACCACATTGAAGGGATCATTCAACCAAGTATATATATATATATATATATATATATATTAATATATCTAGTCAGATAGAAATATAATATTATGATCATTCGTTTGTCCTCCATCAGAGCAAAGGTTAACCCACGGAGAAAACAATAGATGTTATACGTCATGCACGGATCACTGCGCGATGTGCCTTAATGCCTTGTAAAAATACAAGAGTATAATATTATTATTATGATTATTACTGTAATGTATCGTGTGATCGAGTTGTATAAAAATAAGAACAAGGACGACTAGATTTTATATTGCATTGTGACAATATGCATTCGAGGTAAAATCTATAGTCCCTAACAATTCAACAATTGTGCGTACTCGCATCGAACGGACCGAAGTACAAAACATTAGAGCGAAAATCAGTTCGATCAAATCATATATACGTATGAATCGTATATAATAAACATATTGTCATAACACGGGTGGTCCGTAATTCAAGTGTATACCTATGTATTATTATTATATATTTATATGACGATGTACGGTTACAAAGTTCAACGTACCTCTGTATTTTTTGACAATTTTCTTATGGCGATATCGTATTATTGAATTGAGACCGTGTATAATGATTAATGATCGACAACTGATCATTAAACGACAATATAATAATAGTAATAGTATACGACATTTTCGTCACGCATTGAAAACTTATACGTCATGAGACCCATTCGATGAGATTCGGCACGTGCAGACGACGAATACACCGTGAGTCGTGACTGCGGGATAACGTACAAAAATGTTTTTCTTAAAAATATTGATCTCGTCCGCGGCGCCGATCTGTGCAGTGCATAGAAAGTCGGAGTTTACGTATTATATGTTTTATTATTTCACCTTCGTGTGCCGTTTTTTTTTCCTACCGCTGCCACGTTGCGTCGTGAGCTTTAGGCTCTGAATCCCATTCGTGTTAGAAATAAATCAGCACTCCCGTGCGTTCGCGCGTGTTGTCAATATAATACGATTATTACATCGATAGCTCCGCTAATCCGTCTGTTTCGTTTCGTAAGATTGATGGACGTTTTATTTTTTTTAAAAAAAATAATAATAATAATAATCCATTAATCGCATTGCTCTCGCTATGCTATGTGTTGTACCGCGTGTTTATTTGAACATCCCGGTCGTATTACGCTAAAAATGACCTAACCTTAAAACCGGACGTTGTCTCCGTGCGCATCACCGTACTCGTTCCAGGAACGAATATTAATTATTGTGATGAACAGAAATAGCCGATAAGTGAACGTTTAATGCTGTGTATATTATATTATGTCATAACGTGTATGTTCCTATATTTATTGAGTAAGTTACAGTCATGTTAAATGTATATGTATGTTACGCGGTTATATGAATAATATATTTGTGAGAGATGAGTGCGTATACTATTAGAGAGATGTGTACACCTACCTAACTGAATAAATCCGACACAAAAATTAGTATTCAGACGACTATTTTTTTTTTTATACAACAGCAAAATATAACGTTTAATAAGTTCTCGCTGTATATTGAGTGTTTTATTACGTAATATCTCTCTAGGTGGTTTTTGATCCGACACTACTCGTGACCGGGAAAGAAGAAGAAACCGTGTTAAAATTGCTCTTAGAGTGTCATCTCACTAAACACGGGTAATAAGATAGTTTAACATTATTGCATGTAAAATAAAACTGCGATGCGTGGGTGCATTTTACATGTATAAAAACACGTAATAAGTGTTCGCAGGAGATTCGCGTTCGTTTTTTTTTATGTGTGTGTTTTCATTTAAGTGTTTTCCAGAAATTGACGAATATCATGAATTGTGATAATTAAACGAAATTATTATGTCTATGTAGCCGTGAGTTAACTTTCACGTAAAAATGGCCAGATAGAATGATCTGTGATATGTGTGTGTGAACCGAATTCCAAGACTCAGTTAATGACCCGTCTACTTTCGTTTTTCACAATTAATTTAATATACACATGTATGATATATGTTGATGTTATTATTTTACATAACCGCGTCTAGTCCATCGTATCAGAGCAAAAAAATTTCAATCTAATCACGCGTTTTTTAAATAAAAAATACATAAACAACATACCTATAGTGTATGATATATAATATTATTACAAACGAATGAAGAATGATGCGACTGCTACGGGCTGCTCGTATAATCTACATGGGTATTATACTATCTGCGGGTTATCGTTTTTTAGCTAGATAAAAATACTTCCTCGTGTTGTATCATACAGGAAGAAAAATTGACAATAAATTAGAGCGAAAGTAATATATTTATATAGTAATGATTATATTTGTTCATTATTTATTTATTTTCCATTATTCTCAAAACTGGTCTTGACATTGATCACTAGTCACTTATTAGAATTGCGCCCTTGAGATGCCCAAACAGTGAAAGTAATTGACTATATAGTTAAATTATAATTGTTGTTAATTTATTTGATTTTTTTCGTTTATTATTATATTCAGCGGTGTCACTTATTGGTAATAATTCTGGTTACAATTAATGTACAATCGCAGTGTTCGAGTAGTAAAATGCTTATGACGTGTTCTTGGATATTACGTTATATGGTCGGTTTTTAACCAATTTTTATCGCCTGACCTTTCTTTTCGTATGTATGGGAAAATGTGTTGGTTATCGATGTACCTATAGAAAGTAGAAATTGAATAAAACAACTGTTCAGCTGGGAATAATTTACGTTACCTAATTAAATACATAATAATTATTAATTAATAATGATATTAAACAAATATCTATCTTTAAAAGTACTAATTAAAACTTATACATAATGTGTATGACGATATTTATTCTAGATTTTATGCTAAATTAAGTCATACATTAAAAATAATCTTAGAATCGTAAAACTCGACCGTAACATATATTATTACATAAAATATACTTAAAAAAAACTATAAAGTAATCCTACGAGTAGGTATATAAAAAAAATTGCATGTTACTGCGTGTTATCTTTAATTAAAATATTAACAAATAATAGTAAATAATGCTCTAAATAAAAGTTTTAAAAATAATTTTATACATTTTATTAAATATACCGTAGTTTGCTTAAATCGTTCAAATATTTATCTTATATTTCTTTAATTTAAAACCCGGGTATCAAATTCTAAAATAAAATGCAAGGTACGTATAACTAAAAAGGCGGTTTACCTTATTGTGTAGCCTCTTTGTTCGTACTTCTGCTCAGTTCGTAGCTTCTGGATCGACTGAACTTTTATTAAATTATTGACATTATTCTCATTTTCAATATGTAAATAACCGGCGGGGCCCGAGATAATCTTTATTATTAGTGTAGTTAGTCAATACTAATTAATTTAATATGGAAATCAGGAAACATTCTGATTGGCCAGGCCTGTGTGTTTAGGAGGCCACAAACCCACCGTCTGTCTTAGTTATTATTATACTATTGTTATTAAAGCAGGTACCTACTATATATTATGTATGAATTAATTTTATTCTTACCTTTCATTATCGTCGTCGCGCATGTTATTACAAATTAAAAATATGTGAGTAAATTCTTAAAAAATATATATTCCGTAATTTGTCCAGTGTTGTATTCATTGACTAATTTTATGGGACATTTTTTTTTATCTGAGTCATTTTTATTATTCAACTTCTACTATAAAACAATATACTCAATGTATCAATGACTAAAATGTTATTTTATGTTAAGTATAAAGTTTTTTAGCATTAAAAAATTGTAATATAAATACACCACGAACATTTATATTCATAATAATACAGTAATACGTAAATTAGTATACAATTGTTTTATTATAATTACTAAAATAATACCTAAAGCTAATTATTTAATCACAATCTTGTTCCTGTGAACTTCCAAATTTTATAAATCAACTTAGGTACATGTATAATACATGCAAGTGCCCCGGTTCGCCCCCCCTAGATCCGGCCCTGCATGTATTTACAAAAAAAGTTTTTCAACTTACAATTTTTCCCAGCATAAATTAAATCGATTTGAGGGGAGACTAACTTCACATTTATATCTGATTAAAATATGAATGATTAAACAAAATTTAAATAGTGATTGTTGATTTTTGTGAATCTGTTATATTATCATTTAATGATATTTTCTTATTTATATACTAATAATATGCAATTATGTTAACTGTTTGTTGTTCTTTGCCTATTTTTAAGCACAACCATTTTTTAAATCTATAAACATTTAAGCATAAATAAATAAATTGAATCCCAGTGTTAGGTGTTTTGTGAAAAAAACACAGTGCAAATTATTTTTATTTTAACTAGATAAATGAAAATGAACAAATTACATATTAAAAGTAATACATCAAAATGCCAAATGTAATTATATTTAGTTGTTTTCAAGACTTACCATTATGGTCTTAAAACTTATTTAGTTAGCATTATAATAAATAATTATTTATAATATTGTGCCAAAAAAATTATAAAAACAAATTTTATCCAATAGCTCACATAATATTATAATTTATATTAAAGAAGTATCGTATATACAGTCCAGGAGAGAAGTTACCATCACCCTTCAGATAGGTAAGTGGATTTGTTCAGATTAGGCAAAACAAATCATTTCTTATTTTAAGAAAGATATTCATTTTTAAAATACTGTGATTATATAGCTGTAGATATTTCTTCTCCTTCCAAACATGTCTTGTCATATAAACATATATGGAATAAATTATTTGAACCGATTTTGATTATTTCCTGTAAACCTGAATTTTTAACACTATATTGAAAATAATTACACGTTTGAACTTTTAAACATATTATGGTCATTTAAAGTCGTTAAATAATATTGTAGGTCGTAACGTGTACTTAATAAATAAAACCACACCTACCACCTAATGTACACTTATGAAATTATGTCCGTGTTCTGTGTATCACTTGTGAAATACGGCTAGATCTTAAAACTTCAATGTTATACTGTATATCCGTATATAAGGTGTTATATTAGTGTTGTAAAGTCTTTGATATCATGTAGCCATTAAGTTGACTTAGAACTGTAATCGAATAAATAGCATATTGCATGTGAATAAGAAATTAAATACTTTTAAACGTATAAGGTCGATCATTCGTTGAGAGGTAGGCATACTATTACTATATAAGATGGAATAGATATAATCTTTTCGTAGTCCTTTGAGGCATGACACACCTATTCTAAATATACGATTTTAATTATTGTAATTTTATATTTATCCGTTTATTTTATTTATATTTTTTTTGCTCGTGTTATGTAATTTAGATATTTTGTAAAATTATGTATTATATATATATTACTTTTTAAATTCTAAAATACGATAACAATTTTAAAGAAAAAAAACGAAAAGACAAAGCTAATGAATATTTTTTTTAGATCGATTCCACATACTGCATTAATACCTATTATATTTTGTTTATTATTATATTATTATACTGGTTGGGTTGTGGTTTTATTGTTGAACAATCAAAATCGAATATATTTAATGTTTTAGATATGATTGATGACCATTATAATTGCATTTGAGCGAGACTCATTGAAACTTTTCCATATTCTTTGTAATAATAATTTCACTAAAAATAACTACTTAAACTTTACCTTGGCATTTAAAATATGTACACAAAAACATACAGTACATTAAGTATTATTAAAAATTAGTATTTTATTATAATATAATATATACTTAGTATTATACTGATTTTACGAATTTTATAAATCCTAATGTGATTCGTATTGTCAGTAAAATAATATTGAAACTTAACCATAATGCGTATGTGTAATACGTATATTATATAAATGCGAAGGTAAAATTATTAACGTTTGAATTTTTTTTATTATTACCTACTGTTGTTGTTGGCTGGTTGGATCTGACCGTGACTCACATAAGTGTATGTGCTGTACATGTATAAAATGCTAATAGAATATTGGTCAATTTAATAAATATACATTTAGATGAGTAAATATATTAATTATACGTCTCAAGATGTTTTTGTATTTTAAGTTTATTTAGCCGTATAATTAAAATGTCTTGTTCACTTGTTTTATCGATACATATATTATCGGAACAATCCTTCACTAGTATATTCGTCCCTAATTAATCCATATTTCATCTTTAATTGCTCAATAATCGCTATATTCAGGGGATACTAAATAATGCAGTTTATGCTACGGGTATCTATTGGGTTAGTTATTAGATATTTTGAAATTCTTCTTCTTTTTTTTAAAAAAAAAAAACATTAACATTTTTGTGGTATACTTAGATCCATATAGCACAAAAACACAAGTATAGATATAACGAGGACTGAACACACACATGCAGTCATAGTAGGTGCGTTTGCCTGGAGCTCCAACATTTTGAGCGTAGGATGATCTGTGGGACTTTAAAATTGACTATAACCCACTAACTTTATATTATACAATATATTATTAAATCAAATAGGTTTGCTTATTTATTGGAGAGAGTGGAATTATTTTCCATCTTATTCTTATTAAATAAAAATTCCATAAGACACGCAGTAACATCAGTCACTAAGTGCATTCTGTATTCTACATCACATAGGTTAAACTCGTAATTTTAAAGTCATTACTGCCAATATGTTTTATTCATTTTTAATAACAAATTTTTAATCATGTAGTAGTCTTAGATAGTTGGGTACAGCATTTTTGAGTATATTGTTTAATATCCCCGGTGATGTCTTCGATAGTTCTCAAATTGCGGAGAATGTATTTAATTATTCGTTTAGCACGCCAATTTTAATATATATATATTTCTTCGCTCAATATACGATCCAAAAACCTGTAGAATGAACCGTTTGCGGATATAAAATTGGCAAAGACTATATTGATTGTCGAAACTGATAAATACATGCTTGGGCTATGATAATTTTTCTATGACCGTCTGTTGTTTGCGCAAGAAGAAATAATGAATTTCAAAATCATCTTCCCCGCACTAAACTGTTTCTCGGGCTAGATCCGCCACCTTTGCCTACACTTACTTTTGTACGCATTCGTAGTAGCCTTGCACAGTAATCAATATATACGTGTTTTCAATATAAGATAACTTGATAGTTGATACCGACAGTAATCACGACCAAACGAAGACACACCGGCGATTAACATAATATAATGAATGCACCACGATAGTATATCGATTTCTCGAGTATCGTTCTATTAAGATTGAAAAACAATTTCAAATAAAAATTAATGTTGTGTTTTGTATCAGTGACCTCAGCAAAAAAGATTACCGGCCATGGGTTTGTGGTCTGCTGCAGATGGTCGGCAGGAACGCAATCGTGTGAAACGTAAAACGCTTCTCCCGCAGTATATTGTATGTGTATTAATTAATGAATCGGTGCTAGTTACTATACACTATAGTTAGTATACAGCTGTACAAGTATTAATACGTCAATTTTGTACGCAATTATGCAATTTTTTAACATTCTGCTAAAGATTAATTATCTAATAGTATGAATATATTTTACGAGCAATTTGAACCAAATTTTGATTAAAAATTATTTAGACAGTTTCTGGCCTTATTTTTTATTTAAATTTTGACTAAGTCATGCTTATTAATTATCCATGTATGTATAAGTCGTATAAAATAGTTTTACTATTCTTATAGTATCAATGTAAATGTATTGCCTCACTGACTATATAATTCATACAGAATAATTTTGTAAAATATTGTAAACTATTATTATTTTAAAATAATACAAATAATTGTAATAATATGTATTATAATTTGGTAACATTATCAGTGGTAGGTATTACACAATAAATATTTTGAAAATGAATAATCGATTACATTTAATTAAGCAAAATTAATAACATAAATTCACCAAAAATAACAAACTTCTCGTTATATTTTACATTTTTACTTGCTTTTGACAATATGTGAACATAGAAAACTCCATTCTGTTTCTATAGGATAAAATTTATTAGTTCTATCATTAAATACATTATTATTTATCTTAAACTCTTAAACCGCCATTGTACAATGTACATATTATGTTGAGGTTGACCTAATCGAAAATGTGTAAATGTAAAATAAGATATTTTAAATATGGAAAGTATTATCGTTTAATAAGCTGGATAATTGTTTGCAACTGTTTGTTTAGTGTATAAGTACCTATATTAATAAAAAATTATCTAATAGTTACTTTTTTTTTTTGAAAAATATACCTATTTCCGATTTAAATACAATTAACTTATTAAACTTTAGAATTATATTATGTATCTATATTAATGGAATTCATCGTTGAAAATTTTTAATATTTAAATATATAACACTTAATACTATTTGTTTGGTTTAACTTAATAATATTAAAAAAAAATAATAATCAATAACTTCATATACTTTACAAAAACATATAAATAAATTTATCTGTTATTTCTTAGTAAAAATAAAAAATTATCTTTCTATCTAACCTAACCTATCTTAAGAGTATTTTAATTATCCCGACAATGTCTTTTTAATAGTCTAAAAATATGTATAGTGTGCTTAACAATCAAAATTCTTAAATATTTTACTATTATCAATAGTTATATTTCTAAATTGTATAAATCATTTAACAGAAAATATACGATTACAAATTAATAACCATATGTTTTAGTTATTTGAGCGTATATACTAGGTGTACAATTCGTGGCGAGTTTGTTGAATTGTGCAATTTCAAATAAAGTAATTATATAAGTGTTAAATAAATAATTGAATAATTAGTATGTTGTTTGTTTGTTTAACACATATACTATAAGTACCTAGTTGCATTGAATAATCAATAATGTACTATCTTCAATATGTGATATTATAATATAATAATACAACTAGGTACTTGGTTAATTGCACTAAAATCGTATGAATTTAGAAGTGATGTTCTAGGAGCTATATAGTTGTTATGATACATTTTGGTATAATTTGAATCAACGTATAGACTTAAAACATGTTAATAATCTATTTTAGCTGTTCGGTTTTGATTCATATATTATTTATCAATAAATTGTTCAACTATAATTTTTTTTTTAATATCTATAATTTTAAATAACAAAATAAAATAATTTCATAAATTTTATCGTTTTACCTTTTATGAAATATGTATGATTATATTATTATGTTAGTTATAATATTATAACATACCTATTTATAAACAAAAAAAAATATATTGACATTTAGTATTAAAGTACAGTAGGTATTCGGTGGATTCCTCGTTTAAATTATTAATTTAGTACTTAAATTATCTTAAATAATAATAAATATAATATGGTATATGTATAAAATGGCGTAAAAAATAAGTTATATAAAGAAAAAATATGTCACCTATTTAGAAAGGCGATTTGCCTATTAGATAATAGAAATTTTAAAATGTATATGTATATGACAGGTTATAAATTATAATATAGTCATCGACCTTTATTCGCATAACAATCGCGAACATAACGTGTGTATAACGTCCATACATACCTAATATGTTAAGTGGGTATATAAGAATATAGATTTATATGGTAACGAATCAAATGCAATCATCTCGGAAATCATTATTAGCTTTAAAGTATGACGATAATATATTATATTATTTACACATGTAGTTTCTGTAGCGAACAAAAAAAATATATTTACAAGCAGTGACCTTTAGACAATAGTATAATAGATGGAAGTACGCGTTTTGTACACAACGAATGATGCAAACGCGGTGTGAGCGAGCGTCCGATTTACATACAGCACTAATGTGTGGTGTGTCCATATACACCGTCCTGAGATGAAACGATTATTCTCTTTGACGAGCGTATAATAATATTCTATTATGTACCGCACGTATCGTAATTTTTTTGTGATCATAATATTATTTTGTTGAAAAGATTATCGCGAATATAGGAGTATTTATATGCTATGTATATGTAATGCAGTGTCGAAATCGAATAATATATATAATAACTAATAACCACTATGTATAACTGCTCCAGACCGATTTATTGTATAATTTGGTAATATATAACTTTCGACGGCCAAACAGTTTTAACTCGGTCGCGGTGTAATATTTCGTGAACCTATGGAATATAATATCGTATCAGGATGTTTTCAGGCGATATGAATGCCGCGGACCCCCCGGTCGAGATGTCAACCGAGGTACGCTTGGTGGGCGGTTGTCGTCACGATATATAAGGTCACTTGCCGCGGTGTGTAATATTATATTATAGCGTATTACAGGCGTTAAATGTGCAAATTAAATTGTATTCGGTTTTAGTCGTGTGACGTTCGCAGGTTGTAAAAATCATATCGCCGTGAGCATATACGAGCAAATGTAGGTGCAAAGGTCTTGTCGACTAGTAGTCGATGTTATATTAATATAATATATGTTAGCGGTGGCGGTGGACGTTTTGTTGACAGGTTTCAGTATGAGCCGCAGGCGTCATGGTCACTTTCTAAAGTTGACTTGATTTTCAGTATCTACTTATTATGTATAGATTTCAAAAATTTAGCTAAAACCAAATTTTACAATTACGCGCTTTTTTTGTAAGCAGCTTGATATGTCGACCATAGTATATTGTTGTGCCGGTTCAATGATCAAATAACAACAATATACATAAAAAAAAAAAAGTAATATATAATATAGAGACCGCGGCGAGAGAGTGTGAGTGAGAAAGAGAAGACGCCACTATTATGGTAGTGGGGGAGGAATTACGAATTTAACAGTCTTATACACCGATGTTACATTTAAGTTTGATTTTGGAAGCTTCCTGGTATACTTAGCAATCGAACGGCCTCGGTCGTCTTGTTCAATCGTATTTAAAAAGTTTAAATCGTAGATCTTGTACTTATATGTATGTATAGACGTTAAACACAATTATGACATGTATATAAATCGTATATAGTGGTCGATCAGAGGAATATCTGGTCGAGCAGCTCCTTGGTGAGCACCCTGTGCGGCCTGTCCGGTCGCGGCGTGGTCCGGTACAGCCTCTCGTTGATGTGGTACAGCTCCTTGCTGAGGTCGCACCTCACGTTGAACCACCAGTCGCACACGAACACGGCCTGGCTGAACTGTGTGCCGTTCGGGCACAGGAACGACGCTTGCCGGCCGTCGATGTCGCAATAGTGCCACGCTTGGCACCTGGTGTCCACGTCCGCGAAGAAGCCCGGGTACGGTTGGTCGTCGCAATAGAAGTCCGTGTACGGCACCACGGCCAGCACCGGGTAGTCCGTGCCCGGTTTGCCTGCAACGGAGACACGAGGTATTAGTTAGTTTGTTTGGATTTTTTGGTTTTGAACTGTAACCGATTTCCGACCGTTTACTTCATTAAACTGACAATGTTATAATAATATACCGTATAGAAACAAAAGTTGGTCACCTCCAAGTCGATTGCTGTACAGAGGTGATAGTTCAACGTTACAAAATATCGACCGACATATTAATATGTAGTAGCAATATTATATAACAATTTTGCGTAGTACAGTAGTCGTTTTTGTGTTATTTTTCGTACATTTTGGTGTGTTGGTGTGTGTTTATATAACCTAAATAACTAAATTTATTTTCGAAATTTATGGTTTGCTTAGAGTTATAGTTTAAAATTTTAATTATTATTTCCCGAAAATTTGAAAAAGTCTCTTATTTTACCTTAGAATTGGTCACGTATGTGATTTAAGTACAGGGCTCCATTAGTGCTAGACGTAAGTCGATCTAGTGTACACACTCCCCATTTTATATTTTTCTAGCCCAATTCAATAATAATAATTAAACACAATAGATATTATTAGTATTATTAGTAATTATTATAGTTAGATTGATGGAATGACAAAAATTCGTTGATAGTAATGTATGATACTAAATAGTTAGTAATTACTATAGACAATAGCAAGTATGGCCTAAGTTATTATAACGACTAAAAATTTATTGTAAAAATACATTATTTAGTCTTAACATTAGTTTCAAAAATTACGTTAATTGTCATTCGTTGGTTCATTATTAAAGTAATAATAAACAACTTAAAAGCGACATTGAAGCTGCAGGTGGTGACTATTTAACTTCTATGACAATATAAGTAAAAATGTGCTTTTTAAAAGAAAAATAAATGAGAAAACTGCTATATCAGTTGTATACATTTAACATTCTTTGCAAAAACATATACTTTGATACATGAATGTTATCTTCATCTTCATAGTGATTTTCAAGTGATCAATAGGATTGTTACTAGAACTGAATTACTGAAATGTTAGATATTTTTAAAAGAACGGTTTCCATGTACCTTACGTCTTGCCCTTTGTCCACGGTATTAATTTATTTAATTTAAACTTAAAAATATGATAACATTTAAATCCTTCAGAATGTATACAACCAGCAATGCTAATTATCACGCTTGTCACGTATTGCAAAATTACGCACGTGTTAAATACCTGTAAGGCGTTTGCAAATATTTCGAACGCCAAACGAAAGCTATATATTATAAATTATAATGATCAATATTGCTCCGATTTCAACTACGTGTGATAGTGGCGTTCACGTTTCGTATTTTGTCCGACGTTTAATCATATATAGACAATTTATTTTTTATTTTTGTCTGTTATAATTTCGCTTATTTTTAATTAGAATAAGAAACCACCGCGGGGCTTCTCGATTCGTACTACTTGAAACATTATAATAATATAATATAATATACAATTTAATAGTGTTTATAATAGGTATGTGCACACTGCACATTTATTAGTGGATTATATAATTGTGTTATTGTTCTAATAATATGGCTGTAGTAGTAGTGGCGAAAGACCGATACGACTACTATTATAGGTTACTATCGTTAAAATATATTTCCTAGTTACAAAACGAGCTCAACAGTCGAGTCGTGTACCTATAGATAATATGCTAATCGATCTGTTTAAAATCATAGAATAATAATTGACTGTAATCATTAATCAGAGGTTGTTGGTTTGACGTGTCAACTCTAGGAAGTCGAGGGATGAGGACACGACAAAAACCCAATATAGTGGTTATGGTGTTTTGATATTATAGTTAATTACGGTGCCGCTGCCATACGATCTACTACATTCACTCGTCGATAGCATTCTAAGGTTATTAACGATAATAATGATCCATATTAAAACGTCCGAGATGAATTATTAGATACAAATTTTCGCGCGTATTATATACGTATATAAACATTTCACTATATATATTAAATGTTATATCGCCGCAGAATATAATAATATTATGATGTATACGTTTGCAACGCCAACGCCGACGCGGACCTTGAAATATTTGTACCGAAAATCATCAATTGTGTCCTTCTGCCGCTGCAGTGTTTATATTCTGTACATCGGCTGTACATTGCAATTCGTTAATGTACACGAAATATCAAATTGGTTTATCATTCTTATAAGCCCGCGTGTTTGTGTCCTTTCTAAAATGAAAATTAAATAAAAATCGGTCATCGTTCTATCGAGTGCTATAACAATAATATGGGGTTACGATATCGCCTCACGTCTATTGTTCTTATTATTATACCGTGTAAAATATTTGTCATCGTTTCGTATCGCATAATATTATAATGTATATTATTGTGTGCACCTTCGCGTGCGTTTGTTAAAAAAAAAAAGTATATATTATCCGATGTCCTCAAGCTCAATACAAGCGACGGGCACAAATCTTTTTTTAATGGCCGTGTCGTTAATAATATTTTGTCAACATTTTTTTTAGTCTCCCAAACAGAGTACGTATATTCACGTTTTGACGAAATTTATTGAATGCGTATCGTCAGAAGAACTCTTATAGAAAGTGTTTGTGCATTTTAATATTCAGCACGTGTTAAATATTATTACGTATGAAGCTTAATCTATATGGGCATCGCATTCGATTAGTTACATAACTCATCAAAAACCTACTTAATGTATAGTGTTCAATTGTTATTGTTACCATCATCGTTCGTATAATTTGAGGACTTAATATTTTATTTTTGTTTTAAATCAACTGTACATCAATACAATAAAAACATTGCTCGATTTTGAATTTAAATTGTTTTATAATGAGATGTTGTCTACTTAATTTTAGAACGTATTTTAAATACGCGAACTACTATATAGAATATTATAAAATGTATAAATACCATGACAAAATGAAACAACGATATACAAGTGAAGCCACGTATTGTTTTTCAAAATATTTTTTTTATCAATTCTATACAACTAATAGATTCAAAAATAAGATAATTATCGTTTTTTGACAATCGCACAAACCAAGTATATCATGAAATCACGCGACGTTAAAACTTCGATTTAATCTCACTCCGTGTTTTTTTGTTTTTTGTTTTTCATCATTCATTAATATGCAACTAATGCAAAGGCTTAGAATTTCGGTTAACCACAGTTTTTGAACCACTAATCAAGGATCTTCAATTAGCTTTCTCTAGAATGTATATCCCATTGAATAACGTGTTAACTAAACTCCATTAGGTAATATTTGCGTGTGCGCTGGCTGCCATATCAATTATTTGGCAGCGAGGCAACGGTGACATATTACAGTGTATTATTCCGTATGCGTAAGTCGTACCGAGTACCGATTCGTCTCTCGTAGAGATTAATCGGTAATCACCATTACTATATATTATAATAATTATTAAATGTTAATAATAAGCATGACATATCGTAACTAATCCTGTTTGGGTATAACCACAGTGACTCGATTAGTTAACCCAACCGTGCAAATAGTATGACAACCATACCTGGAATTGACCTTCCTAGTTCCAAGTATTCCCTCACTGACGGACTCAGAAATCCCGGTGGTACTTTGGTAGTTTCCTCGTCATCGTCCTCGAGCCTATCTCTTTGGTTCAAACCGTCCGTATCGTCGTCTCCTCCTGCGTCTTGTGTCTCCAGCGCTCTGGCGCTCTTCGATTTTTTGCCATCTTCCGAACCACCTGTAGGTATACAACAATAAACGACATCGCATTATATTTTTATCATATCAAAATATTGTACAACGTTTTATATTATGTGCCATGCCATTTATATTATATTATATTTACATTGTCAATTCAAATCGACACTGCTACTCGGGTCAAATGTTGAATAATAGACCCATTTGAAAGTGGCTCCGTAACGTTTTTATTTTCTACGTTTCATAATATTCTTAGGCACGCGTTGGCGTGCGCCAGAACACAGAGAGACGTGACCTCACGGGTCATATTTATTGTTATAACCCGAATGATACCTACTTAGCGCTCGAGTATAATAATGTGGACCGTGTATTAATGAAACTATATAATATATAATTATATATTTTATTACCCCTAAAATGCGAGCGCACGTGTGGGTTTGTGCATTTGTGCATACAGTCAATTCGAATAAGTTGTGTATCGTATGTGACGAGGAGGTGTCAATGATGATACGTGTTAATTAATGTAATAAAAATGTGTGCAGTTATCGAGGTTAATAACTTTTGAGGAAACGATCGACGATATAGTAACCGATTGCATGCGATGAAATTGTTTTTTGGAACATTAGTCTATTGTCTACTGTATTCGCAATGTTTATAATTTCAACCTTCACGTTATTAGGGGACTCAAATTTAAAAAAACTCCTGTTTTTCGTCCGTGCGCCCGGTGGGTGTTCTTATTTTGTTATTTTTTTTTTATTTTATCACAATCGTTATTAATAATGAAGTCGTGCTTGCCCCGAAGCTGTGTACCGCGGAGTGTTCTAGATACGTGACTCGGGGGCGTGGCGTAAACCTTTCGAAAAAAGCTACCTCCACCTACACCTGCGAGACCTTGTACTCAAAATTGGCGAATTATGTTTGAATTGACAAAAAGGCCTATTTATTTTCGTCCTTTTTATTTCTGCATTCGATACAGGGTGCTCGATCTCTGAAGAACAGGTTTCGTTATATCCCACCCCACTTTGGCTGGCGATATTCCAAATAATAACTATAATATACTGATTATATTAGAAACCTGTTTCTTTGTGCGTTGTTCATTCAGAAACAAACATGTCTAATGGTGGACTTAAAAGTTATACTAAGTACATAATATTATAGTTCTTATTATATGACACTCTGATTTAAATTCTCCCTTTCTAAATACACTGCGCATGCCTACCTCTTTATACTTATACAGATTGGTTTAACTGAAACTTAGTGAATACACCAAATGTTCAAATAATTTTTTCAATTATAGATATTGTTTTTTGACTAAAACCATACAATACTTTTTATTAGTGACAATTGGTTTTTATAGTTACTGTACCATAAGTAGATTAAAAATGTTTCATATTAATTAAACATTAAAATACTTAAAAAAAATTTTAAGTGTAAGTTAAAATATTAATAGTGCATTTTATTACACATTTTAAACCATCAATGAGATAATATTAGATTGCCTTAAATTAAATAAAATTAAAATCAAATATAAATGAGAATAATATGAAATACGCATTACATTATTTCATTACACTTTACTGTAGGCACCGGGTTTTAATTTAATTTTTGGATTAGATTAAAACAACGGATTCTCAATTAATTATCATTTGTTTAATTACCATAAGCATAATATAATAAAATCGTGTTTTAAAAATGTATCACTTACCAATGTTTGGTATGAAGATGACCGAGAGCATTGAACATAATAAAACTATATTAAACAAATGTGAAGAATACATGATTTAATTATTATTAAATTTTATAAATTAAATTTTTTTCTAAATTATTCTAAAAGAACATGTAGCGAATAAGTTTCATCGAGAAGAGAATCGTACGCATGTCTATCGAGAACATACAAGGAAGCCGGTTGACGGCTCACTCGTGCTAGGCCCATGACCGGTCATGAGACTGCTTTAACGTGGCCTCGGCAACTCGAAAAAGCAATAAGAAAAGATCCGGAAGGGGAAGTAGAGTGGAAGGGTATTGATACCCTATGAACATAATATAATACATTATATTGTATCAATATCATTATAATAACATATACATTTAGGTAGTAATGGCTTGTAACAAAATATTTTTGTTACCTACGCATATATTAAAAAAAAAAAATCAAAATTATATGTATGATTATATAATACGCTTACTCTTTAAATGTATATCGTAGATGAGATTAGCTATGAATCGAAACTATTAACTAGTTACAGGTTAACTTAATAATGGAAATTATATGGTCGACTAAATAAAACCATGTATTAAAATAATATACATAAGAATCGGTATATACATATCTGGCCCGATGTACAAAATAAACTTCAATTTTACTGCTGAGATGTAGTTAATCAATTACTATAGCATTGCGGGTTTAATGCGTAATGTTAAATGTAATGCCAATGAATTAATGAATTTAAAAAAAACCAATTTTAATAAATAATGAAATACAAATTTTAGTATTAAACCAATCAATTTAAATGTTCTACAATGATTCTTAATTTTATCAACTATGTTAAGTTTATGTCACTTAAATGCCCATGTTTTTATAGTAATTACAATAATATTAAGTATAAAAATATATACATATTAACTTTTAGTTAACCGTAATTATTACAATTTTGTTTTAGAAATTTAATGAAAAAGTGCAAAAACATCAATGTTATAATTTGAAGAAAAATAAAAGCTTTGATCAAAAGAAACGACTTATTTCAACGTACGTAGCATCTGTAATTGGTGCTTTACAGTGTTTAGAACAACAGTTATTTTATATGATGGATCAAGCCGAACAGTCTTCCACCAATTCTATGATCCAAGTAGTCGGCCAACTAACCAATTTCATAGAAGTAAGAATAATATTTTATTATATATTGACTTACAGTAGTTTTGATTTGTGTAAAGCGCAATACTCCAACAATTAGAATATTTAGATTATAATTATTTAATGACTATCAATTACATCAAAATATATCATCATATAGGCCTAGAATGAAATGATAGTATAATAATTAGAGCGTGGATTTAAATATACATTAAAAAACCAACCAAAAAAAATATGCATAAACATACGCTCTAAAATGTTAAAATAAAAAAAAGTTATTTTTTAAACAATAGTGAAATAATGTCAATATTCAATCATGGTCGTAACCGATATTTTCTTATCTCAGTTTACGTATTTTATTTCCCCGAATATTGATCTAAGTCCTAAAACCATATTTACATAAAACTTATATGTTCAACTTATATGTTAACCTAACTCAAAAACTAATCCCTGTAAATACTAAATTTTCACCAAATGTTTATATTAGCGTTATCTATACACGGTTAAATTTTCAAAATATTTTGACTTTTTTTGAACTATTTATAGACAACTGAAATGTTCGATTTTTCTAAGTATTTTTTTTTTTAAATGTTAAAAAGATTTTAAAAAGTTGAAAATTTAATACAAGGTTCTTATAAGTTGCTCTTATCAATATACATTATACATAAATAATAAAATATCTTTAAAAGTATAAGTTTACTGCTCAAGTCTCTTCTCAGAGCCGTTTTTTGCATACTATAGTAGTATAGTATATGAGTTATATCATTGTGTTCAAATTTAATACTTAATTAAATTTATTTGAGACTATAACTACTATATAACAAAACGACTTCCTCTGTTTTTTTTTAAACTTTAATATGTGCACAAGTTTATTTATTTTAACTGGATCCCACTCACTCTTATTATGTTAAAGTGTATTTATAGTTTATTTTATAGTTTATTATTATAATTATTTATTCGTGGTTGGTCAATTGGAATGTTGTTTCTAGAAATTGCAAACCAAACTGAATATTGTAGATGTGGTGTTGAAGAACCATCAGTATTCGTCCACCGCAATGATGGATCAAATTGCCGACATTGAAAGCATGTTAGACACGACTTATTATTTGGCGAAGAAGAACATATCCAATCCGTCGATCAAGTTCAATTTCGAAATTTTCCAAACCATCCAGCAGTCCGTGATTTTCAATATCGATCTATCTGATCGTTACGTATTGGAATGTTCGCCCGACCTTTTGCCCGAATATACTCTAAACGCGATGATCGGATTGAACTCTGATGACAATAGTAAGATTTTCAACGTTATAGTTTAATATAATATATAATCATAGTTTATAGAGATTAAGTCTAATCTTAGGAACACCTCTCCTGGCTCTTCTCTTCCAAAGGCTTTAAAAATAGTTGTACCTTTTTTGAAAATATCTCAATTTGTATCCTAATTTTTTTCTCTTCATAAGAGCACGACTACGTGTGAAATCTGAACCAAATGTCAAGTCAAGTTCTTTACTATAATTATTATAAATATTATATTTTCAACGGTAAATCTCAAGACTATATATAACATTTTGCCATCAGTTATTTTGATTTAATTGCTGATTATCTGCTTCAGGGGCGCTGAGTACAGGGAGGCTCGGGGAGCCATAGCCCCCCATGAGTTTGCTATAGTAGAGCTCTAAAACGAAATTATCTATGTAAAACTTCAGTACAAATGTAGTGAGCCCCCTAATGATATTTTCAAAACTTAGCGCTTATGATCTGCTTAGATTAGATAAGTCGTTATTAATTGTGTATCTCTACACAGTCTTATACTATATAAAACACCCTCTATCTGACGTATCCATCAGCCCACTATCCGATATTTGTATTTACACACTTCTTACAAATCTCTCCCCTTTTCCGAACGTATAATGTAAATATTATCTTTCATTTTAGAAATAGATTTAAAACCTAAACAATTAGACACGACTGCCAGTAGGTGAAGTTTAAGTACTATTGTCGTATATTCGTATATCTATATGGGAATTTACAATAATGATAACTCTGATCTAATATAAAAATATAATTATAATATTTTAGTAATAATAAGAAATTTTTTTTTGTTTCGTCAATAAAAAGTAATTTATAACCTACTACAATATCGTAGGGTCGCCACAGCCAGTGTGGATGTTAACTATACCTTGGTTGCCGAGAGACCGGACCCGTGCGACGGACGAAAAATCATCGTTTCTCCCTACTACAACACTTTCGACTACTGCGCTTGCCCATTTATCACTTATTGTGGAGAGAGGAGCGTCCGTCAGTCTGATGTGCGAAATTATATGGTCTCTCAGCGAACCGAGTATATTATGTATAGACCATAGACATATAAATTGATATGTCTATGGTATAGACCAGCGGTTCTCGACTTGCTGGGGTATGTGACATGATCTCAAAGGGTATGCGAAAAATTTGTTTTTCGTTTATTTATATTCTAAATTAATGTTTGGGGTACGTGAAATAGTGGTGAGAGAGGTCAAAAGGTACGTGAATGAAAAAAGTTTGAGAACCGCTGGTATAGACTATAGATATTTGATAATGTATGACAGTGTTGCGTAGAACACGTAATCGTGGAAGGTATCCGGCTGACATAAACTGCTTGTATAATCATTTGACATCCATAGCAACGATATGAAACTAACTACAAATATTTTTAATTGAGATATTAAATGTATTTAATTTTTTATTAACATTTCTGACATTAATTCCTTTGAAGGGTCAAACTTCTTGAAAATACGCGCCAGGTGCATGTATAATATGTAAATATCAATTATAATATTATGTGGAGTAATCGTTAAATTATGTAGATAGATAAGTGTATACATTTTACCGATTCTTTCCGTTTTTTGATGTGTTATAGCGCTGCTAGCAGAAAGATCGCCGTCGTCTGCTTCAAGCATGTATTGCAGCAGCAATTATTCGACTATTTCTGCTGAAACTATATCTGCTTCCGGTGATGTCACCGTCTCTTCTATTGAAGCCATCGCCAAATCCGATAATGCCATTATTTCCAGTGGTTCCGTCTTAGCTTCCAGCGTTAACAGTCCACCGCAATCGCTGGCCATCAAGGAGATCATGAGAACCGAGGTCGAACCAGTGATCGTGACGCACGTTAACAGCCCATCTGACTTCTTTTTGCAACTTGTCGCCAACAAGGGAGTGTTAGATATGGTTGAAGACGAACTAGATAAACACGTGAAATCAGAACACGGCTCTGTACCGGTGGATCGCGTGGAAATGGGTAAGTTTGCTTGCGAACGTTTTGTCGTCGGACAATAAATAGAGAAAACATATTAACAATTCTTACTATCAAATAGTTTTTTTTTTTTTAAGAGGACGTTGCACTCGCATGTGTTGTCTTCGTCTTACACACGTATGACATAGTACATTTTCGTTCACCAGTTTCAATAGTGTGCTTTTATAGTTTTGATATTAAGTAGCGTGAATTATGTGTGAACAATCTGTGTTCTCTCGTTGGTTTTTTACGGTATTTTAATTTTTAAGTGAACTATGAGCATTTTCAAATATTAATATTTTTCATACTCATAACTTAAAGAAAAAAAAATTAAAATATCGTAAAATCCAACAAGAGAACATAGATAATGTTCTTGCCTATAAGTTTGATAATAGGTCAATTCACTCTAATATCAAAACTAAAAGCACACTGTTGAAACTGATGAACGAAAATTTACCGTCGTACGTGTGTAAGACGGAGACAACACAGCGGTGCGACGTCTTATAAGACGAGATACAAACGAGGAGGAATATGTGGAGTGAATACTTAGAGGTGGTATTTTGGTTGTTGTTAACATAATATAGAAGACCTTTCCTGTTATAGACAACAAACGAGAAGTAAACAGTAAAAATTTCAGAAAAAAATTATAGGATATGCACTACTTTTACAGTTCACCAATATTCTTTTTTTCTAATATTCAAACAAACTATTGTAGTAATAGTTATAATAAAATATAATTAGAAATTCTACAAAAATAAATATAATTTTGTTATTTTATTGAGTCTAGTAACAACTGAAAAATTATTAAATCTGTTAGACAAAATTAATTATAAACCATCAGTCCTTAATACTTTTTATTCTGTTTTTATTACTTTGGCTACGGTTCGTACTTTCATTGTTACAATATTTTTTAAAACAAAAAAATATTAATGGTTTTTATTATACTATTGTTTTTATAGAATAAAACTTAAAATGAAGAATTAAACTATTTTTGATTTTGTAGAGAAAATATTTGAATGTTAAATAGTTAAGGTGTATAAAACATCTATTGTTTTTTTCCAAATAATTTCTTAAATTTTCCAATTTAATTTAAACACTAACATACCAGATAAATATAAAACTGTATAGAAATTGTTTATCTTATAATCGAATGTCATTCTCACTTCGATCAAAAAAATTTGCATCACCTTAAGGGTCTTTAATAATATATAATATTATAAACAACTCTGTTCCATTAATAATGCACTGTTTATTATTTACAGACAACACTATATATGCTATACAAACATCAGCTGATGAATGGCATCGAGGTATTGTTCTCCATTCGTACAATGAAAATGGTAAAGATTTGTTCAGAGTTGACTTTATCGACTATGGTTTCATGGAAACTTTAACAGCTGACAGGTAGTCACTTATTTATTATGACTTATTGGTTGGTTCAATTATCATGGTTGTATTAATATATAAAAAATAATTAAAACAAAATATGCGAAATTTATGTTCCTTTATATAATATGTTTGGTGATAACATAATTTATGTTATTTGAAAATGAATATGACTAACTTGACAAGTAACAGTTTTTAACTTAAAAAATTACCAACCCTCTTTTAAAAAAAATACATTTTGTTTTTTATTTCATCTATACAACACTAGTAGCACTTTCACATGATGTGTCCAATTTTTAAATCATCAAAATTGTATGAAAATTAAGAATACAAGGTAGTAGCAAATAATAATAACATGATAATCTGTCTATCCTTTTTTTTAAATATATATATAATTAAGATAAAGTAATACTAATTACTCATATTTTTTCTGTGCAGAATTAGAAATGTACCACCAAGTATTGTCTCAATACCACCATTAGCCTATAATTGTGCTCTGTATGATTTGAAGCCAAAATCAACAACCGGATGGTCAAATGAAGCATTCATATTATTTAATGATTTAATGTTAGCAAAGACGGGTTCATATTTTGTATACCCTTTGAAATTAAATAGTAAACGTATCGAAGTTGATGTAGTTTGGAATGAAGACGTTTATCCACTGTCCATACGTGATGCCTTGTTTTTTTTGGGACATGGTTCTTATGAGTACTATGTCAACAGAGAATTAGTAAGTATTTAACATTTTTAAATTGTTTAATTTTTTGTATCCATTTTAAATTTATACTATTTTTAGCATGAAAAACTTGTAAAAATGATAACATTGCCTGATAATTTAAAACTAGATGAAAAAAAAAAATATTCTGTAGTCCTATGTCACTTCACTTCACCAACAGAGTTTTATCTGCGAACAGTAATTATACATACATACATTCATATATATTAAATAAAGATTTTATGCATTTAAATTTTTTGTATAAATTATAGAGTGACGATACTGCGCAATTAGATGAAGTTATGAATACACTGAAAACATTATATACACCTACTGCAAAAAATACACATAAAAGCTATTTATTATATACGCCACAAATTGGTGCTTAAATATTTTTATCATGTTTAAAACTAAATTTATATTACTGTTAATATAAATTTAATATTTTTTTTCTCTTTTAGGTATGGCAGTTGCAGCTAGATATTCTATTGACGGTCATTGGTATCGTGCAAGAATAACAAGTTTGCCTGAAGCACGTTTAGTTACTGTTTTTTATATAGATTTTGGCAATTCAGAAACATTGCCATGGGATGAGTTAAGAGTACTTAATAAAGAACTCATTAAAACACCACCACTTGTACGTTTAATTTTATAATGATATAATAGAAAATTGTTTTAGATAATATTTTAAATATTTTTCTTACTAAATTTAGAAAGTAAATTTATAAACAATAACTGATAAGCATTATCATTAATATTGTTTTTTATTTGTAGACTGTACTACTGTAGTAACTTATTACATTTGTGGATTCTTGTTTATTATTGCTTAGTTAGTAATTTTAATTTTTTAATTAATACTTCAACAATAAGAATACGTATATAATTTATAAATTTTGATCTTTATATTGCTATTGATTTCCATCAGTAAAACAAACCTTTCTTGTATGTAGTTATTCTAATAGGTTACCACATTTTTTTCCAATACCTAATTCGCGTTTGAAATATAACATTGAAGTTTATGATCTCAAGAGTATATTAGTAAAATTACTTATAATATTATGTATAGTTATCTCAAACTCTTCAGATAAATTACTAACTCTAATACCTTTCTTCATTGAAATCATCATCTCAATGCTTTATATTAGATTTTAAGTCCATTTGCATGATTATTTTTGAAATGAAGAAGTAAAATTTTGACATTTTCATCAAGCCACTTAAGTCAACTCTTTTTAATTAATTTTAATTCTATGATACCTATAGTATTATAAAACTCAATAAATAGAGTATTAAATATTTTATAAATTAATTCCATTTGCTATTAATTATTATTATTATAGTAACATAAATAAATATCTATGAACAAAAACATACTAAGACTCAAGTGATGATTGTTATAGCATTAATTATTGCTTATTTATGTATCTAATTGATAATTGATTATTAGTTTTTAACTAACTCTTATAGTCGTATTATTTAAATACTAAAATATTTATAATGCTTTTATAGTAATATAGTGCGTTTTCCCAATACCAAAATAAATTAATATAATCATAATAACTTTATATATATTATATATGTATAAAAAGATTATTAACTTTGTCAATTAAAAATATTTTTTCTCGTGGTTTTCTTCTATTTGTTTTATTTTTTCATATTTTAATGTAAAAAATGACTAACCCTTAACTCATAATTTTTTATAGTTTTTTTTTTTTTTTTGTTTCAAATGTATGTGCTTAAAATTTGTTTTAATATCTTATTATTTGTAGGCAATAAAAGCATCATTGGTAGATGTTTATCCCGCTGTAGATGGTATAGAATGCACCAAATGGAGTGACAATGCTCATGCTGCATTTTTAAAATTTTCAAAAGTTGATTATACTGAGGATAATTTGATAGCTTTTATACATGAAGTTGATGGCGATACACACAAAATTGTTTTATATAATCATACTTCTAGAACTGAGATTTGCTTGAACAGTAAACTTGTATCTCAAGGATATGCTACAACAATGGATCCTGGATCATGTGTATTCAAGAAAACAAATACAAGAAAACAAATGAAGCAACCAGTGTTACCTCTAAACTCTAGAAATGTAAGTAGAACTTTTCTTTGAAAAATATGTTTATTAATAAATTATTTTCATAGTTCTGAGTGTTCTGACTATACTTTTTATCTCTAAAAAACATTTTTTTTCTGACTTAAGTAAATTAATCACACATACCAAAATTAATTTGCTTGAGTGTTAACGTCAAAGTCAACCTGTATATATGATACTGGTTTACATTAAGCATTCGGCATATAGTTCAATAGAGGCTTACAAATTGTTATGTTTTGAAATGGTTGTCTGTATGAAGGGGATTTAAGTCTATATCAATAATCTACTCATTTAATGTGCACAAAACTGTCCTGTTCTCTTGTGAAAGATTGTTAATTTATATATATCTATCTTAAAATAAAATGTTATTGCCTACAGAAAGAAGTAATATTACCACTTGATGACACTTTATCATTCATTAAGCAGCGATCAGTTACTGAAAATGAAAATCATGATTGGAAAAATAAGAACAAGATTAATAAATTACCTGGTGTTCCTATGTCAATCATTAAAGTTGTCAGTCCTGATGAAATAATACTAAAAAAAATTAACTATAATACTGAGAAGTAAGTATATAACAGTATATTGACAAATTAGTTAATATTTAAATTGAAAATAATTTATGTTGTTAAAATTTTTATGTACAATGGTTTAAAGACTTTGTTATACATTTTGTCCTCTATTTTATTTTAAATTTAATATGTTTAAAGCCAACAGTGTTTTGGTATTTTGCCTTTGCCACCATGCCGATATTATTAAAAACTCAAAACATTTGACTAATATCAGTTGTCATCAATTAGTAATGATGAAGACATGTATTTCTCTCCAGCATTGAACATGATAAATACGAGAACAACACACCCGTATATTTTGTCTTCATCTTACAAAATATACATAACATAGCAAATAAGAATTAATTTAGTTTCTGTTAGGTTAAATCTTAAAGTAAATTGAGTTCTAATAAAACTTAAATGTAAGAATTTTTCCTATGTTCTCTTATTTGTTATTACAATATTTTAATTTTTAAATGACTTATGAGTATATAAAGTAAAAAATAAAAATGTTAATAATAACCCTAACATTCTTATTTTTATGCTTGATGATAGATCAATTTGTCTAAATTTTTAAGCTAACGCCTCAAATTTCGTTTTGCTGAACTCGTACTTGTTATTTTTTACATTTGTAAAACAGAAACAATACATCCAAGAATCCTCTCTTAAAAAATAATTGTTTGACCTAATCCAACCAAACTTTATTGCACACATATAATTGCTAGTAGTGATCTAACATAATATGTTGTGTAATCATTCACATTGAATTTGTACTAAATTCTAAAAATTGCTTTTTAAATATATTTTTTATCTGGTTTCAGATTGACTGAATATATGAACAAAGTATATGCCAATAAAAAAAAAACGACACAAAAATTAAGTTGGGAAAAAAATGATTTATGTGCAATATTTATTAATAAGTATGGAAACTGGTATAGAGGAAAAATTAGAAATTTAGATATTATACGAAAAATGGTTACAGTAAGTTTAAATGTATTTATACCTACATCAGTATATTTTAAAAGTTAACTGCAGGAATATTGTTAAATGTTGTTAAAAAGTTAAAAAACTAACAAAATAAAAAATTAATGTAATTAACATGTGCTAATGATTAATGCAAATTCTTAATTTTATAAATTACATTTACTTTTTCAATCTATATGCTAGATAATGAAATTTAAATTTCAAGATAAAAATATTATGTTAATTTATGTGACGAACCAATAATATTACGTTTAAACAGATTAAATGTTGACAAGTTGTTTTGTACTATGTCGAAGACCATAAACCTATTTTTAATAACTTAATGTGTGTAAAAAAAAAAATGCTTAGGAATATTTTTTATTGCCCGTTATTTATTCTCAAAAATTATCATTTATTATTTATTACTAATTATAAAACTAAAATGTTTTAAAATGATTTTTTATAGGAGCTAAAGTTTAGATTCGTAATTATTTGATTAACTTATTTTTTTCACAGATTTATTTATATGACTTGAATGAAACGATTAACCAAGTACCTATCAAAACCTTACATATACTTGAAGAAAATTGTGCTAATGAGAAATGTGGAATTCTACATTGTAGCTTGTCTGGTTTAGTTCCATTAGGTTCTTCTGATAGAGTATGGCCTAAATTTAGTTGTGATCGTCTAATTGAAGAATTAAAAAAATATCCTATTGTTTATTTTTCAAGAACCAATGTAAATCCTCTAATTAATATTGACAATCAATTATATATTAATGTTGTTATTATGTTTCACTTATAGTCGAAACAACAAAATATTGCATTAGGTAATTTATGGGTCAAAGAAATAGAAATGCCACGAGCTTTGGAACCATTACGTGAACGTTGGATAAATATGAACAGATTTATGATAGAACAAGGTTTTGCTTTAAGTAAAAAACAGTAAGTTATTCACATATTAATAATTAAACAACAAATTAAATAATATTAAGCAATAATTATTGTCAAAAATTTATTAAGATCATTATTTTACAAATTTTAACTTAAAGATTTTTCCAACTTACCACATTTTTTAATAAATTTTTTATTTGGAGTTGGAGTGGAGCAGTGGTCACACAGTTAACTACGACTCACACAGTCATTGATTTGATTCATAGCAATGTGCAAAAAAAAATTGTAGTTCCACAACCACCAATTTCCCGTGCTGTTGCCCGATTGCGGCACTCAGTTTCCAATTAGGTCCCATTCTACTGGAGTAAAGACCACATGTCTCTTCTTGTAGAAGAGGGTAGTATCATGTATATAGAGATATAATGATACGGGTAACGTTAACATTTTACGTACCACCTGTTTTTTTTCGTGTTTATTAATAATATATACATTTATGTTATATGTATGTAATTTTATAAAGGGAGATTTTCATTGCGTACCACAGATTGAGAAGCGCTGCTTTAATACTTTAACTAGCATTAAAATACAGGCTTGATAAAAAGTTATAATCATATTATAGTTAATTTTAAAAATAGTGTTAATAATTTAATAATTAATTAATGTTTTATAAAACAATTAGCATTACAATGGTCAGACATGTTTTGTTATGTAAAAATAATTATTTCAAAATATTCATTTAAGTATAATATATCACTTTAATTTTATATTTTCTTTATTTTTCAGAAATATAAAGGTAAGTAAACTCAAAAGAAAACAAAAAAATGATTCTAACATCTTTGTTAAACAAAAAAGTATCATTTTAATATACCATAACTAAAAAAACAATGGGTCAACCCAGTTATAGAGATTCTTATTGATAAAAAAAATACAATTCACATTAACTAAATATTAAAGTCAAACATTATTTTCAATAATAATACCATTAAGTTTTTTATTTGTTACACATTAAGTGCTTATATTTGTATCCAAAAGAATCTTATATTTAATATTATATCATTAAAAAAAAATATTTTATAATTTAATTTATAAAATTGCGTATTTTATTCAACTTGAGATCCCTTATCTGAATTAAAAAACAAAAGTGGCAATGTATTATAAATTAAGGTGTTTTTTTTAAATTAAACCGATGTGCACAATACACTTATTGTTGTCTTTATCTTACAAATTCTTAACTTCCAATATTTTTATTTTATGTTTCCAATATATTTTTGAGTAAATTTGAATATAAAAACATTATTGTTGGTTGTTAGTTTGATGTAAGTTTAACAATTATTAATAATAGAAGATACAATATCCTAATTTAAAATACTCAATTAATAACATTTTATTTAAAATATTAAATTAAAACTAACCTGAAATCCAAGACAATGTTATTTTTTGAAGTATTACAAATAAATTTACTCTAATATCACTTACATAATTCAATTAGAGATCAACATTCAAAACAATCATTTTATTACAATATTATGGTTTTAGTGTACAACTTAAGAAACAATATTATAAATTGTTATTCGTTACAAATAATTTTCTCTATACATTTTACTTTTCTACACCTACTTCAATTCAACTTAGATGTGTATTAGTTTTTTTAAAGGTATTTATATACCTCTTATTTATATTATACTTTTGTGGAGAGCTTGCCATCAAAATGTTTTCCAACAGGATGATGAATATTCAAACTCTCAATCAGAATCAGAATTCGATTACTCTATTGTGTCTATAGAAAATGATAAATTTGTTAACTGTTGGCTGCCTCCAGCCCGTTTGGTTAAATCTCATTTTAATGCTGTTGTATCATATGTTGATATGGAGTGCCACATCTACTTACAAAATTTGGACGATGGTATGCAAAAAAATATATAAATAGGTATACTAATATATTAATTTTAATTTTAATTACTGTTCTAGAAACTTTTCAATTATTACAACTTGTTTCAAACGAGTTAAATGAAGTGTTTTCTAATAGCCAACCAGAACCAATAAATATCGAATGGAGTGAAGGACAATCAGTTATAGTTCAATACCATCTAGACAATATGTGGTACCGAGGAACGATCATAAAAGTTTGTATTATTTTTTAAATTAGTTAAATTTTATTATTATTTTTATTTTTATACCTTATTTTAGGTCGGTTTTTTATAAAAAAAATTATGAAATCTGAAAGTAATTTTTAAATCAGCTATATTTACCTTAAATTTGTTTGTATTATTTTGCCGATAGCGTTTTTAGAGAAATTTTATTCGAGATGCCCCCCCCCCCCCCCCCCCCCCGCGTAAATATGTTCTGGATCCGCACCTGATATTTAGTTAAATTATCTATTTCTTGTGTAAATAATTCACTATTAATTAATTAGGTACTTGATTTCTCACAAATATCTTTTAGAGTTTTTTTGGTACCCACGATTTGATGATTTAATATTTTTTTCTTCGTCGTTAATATGTCCAATAATTTTTTTGATTATATCATTATCAAATAGTACCCATTAACTTCACTCGCCATTAAAATATTAAAAATTCAGTTCAAAACAAATTACAGCGTATAGAGTAGTAAACCGTTAACACTTAATTGCGATAATGATTATAGTTTGTCGTTTGTTTACATAACATAACACACAAGAGAAAATTATCAAAGCTTAAACGTTATCGTTTATATTAAATCGATAATGCTAAAATAATTGATAGTAAATAATAATCAATAATCACGACTTTGGATCACAATTGGGACACACACAGACGTCCTCGAGAAAAACTTGAGACGTAATTAATATTATACCTTACGGGGCGCAATTCGAACGCAGCTAAACAAATACGTTTCAATATTTTTCACGTACGCACACATTGTGCATAACATAGTTTATTATAGTCGACTGATTCTTTTATGCACTGTGTAGCATCCTATTTTAATTTTTCACCCAATTAAATAATTTTTTTAAATAAAATTATTAAACATTGTCTACCAATAGTGTAGAATATAAAAATATTAAGTTAATTCTTTAACCATACCTACTTGTAAATGTATATTACACACTAAATATTAGATTATTACAACATTTCCTGTATTGGCTGTTTAATATTTTAATGTCTTGTCTTTAACGTTATTATTTGAATCATATTATTGACAGTAACAATTTGCCTCGTCAACTGCCATGCCGGCAGCGAGCTCAGCGACTAACATTATTATAATATTATGTGTTATTAACTATAATATGTGAATAAACCAGGGTGTTGTAAATTATTGCTAAAATTGATGTCCCTTGCAGATAAATGAAATAGAAGAGAAAGTAGAGTTCACCGTACAGTTTTGTGATTACGGAAACATCGAGACATGTACACACGAAAACCTCAGGTCGACCTTGTACATGACAGACGTCCCTCAACTGTGCGTCAAGGGATACTTCAGCACTATTTTACCGGTACGAGAATGATCTTTCGATTTTTATAGTTGAAGCCTTTGTCCAATACAATTATCTAACTAAATTATCCAATTGATTTAGATGACGAAAGACAGAAAATGGCCGATACCGGCACTAGATTTCATACATAGCATGATTGTCGAAAGACGGTGTTTGGTGATTATTGACGAGAGTCTGTCAACTAAAGACATCTATGCGGTGAGTCGTTTTTACCATATTTTTTGATACGTTTTTGTATTCATTCGGATAATTAGGTATAAGTAAATTCAATTAGAACTATAATAAAACAAACTTTCCATTTTTTTTTTTATTAACAAAATAACAAACGATAAGTTTTGAATGGGAATTTATCTAGTCAAAGAACTGGTAAACGGTGAGTATGTGAGATAGAAACAATATTATGATACCCAGAATTATGTAAATAATGAGTACATTTTACATAATACTAGGATAATGTTTTACCAACTGTAAAGAATATTGAACTTAAATATTAATTCTGACATTTCAACCAAATTAATTTAGAGATTGAAATGGAAAATGTTGGTTAAGATAAAGAATACAAGCTGTACAAGCCTGTTTTTTTATTATTAACCACTCATTGAAAAAATTATTAACATTTTTTAGTATATTTCTCGTATATAATTAAGTTGAAATAAGCAAAAAAAAAGTTATTGTTATAATTTTTAATTTTTTGGAATAACTTTCATGCAATAGTATGCCAACATTTTATAGACTGTAGAGTGTCCTTGTTCCACTCCTCTCCGCTCATCACAATTTTAAATACTCAAAAACTACTCGACTGAATTTAAAATTTCAATTTGCATGACGTATCGAAATATTCCGAAAAATATTTTGACTTTTTCTTCTGAAAACTTATTATGTATATCCAGTAATCAGTTTAATTCTATTTCATGACGATAAATATAATTTCCAATAAAAAAAAAAAATGTTAACTGGTTTTGATTAAAATCTGGTTATCTTTAAAAACTGTATATCAAGTGTACTCGTATAACAAACCTTAAGTTTTGATCATTCATTTCTTCATTTCGATGGTAATACATTGGTAATTAATCCTAGTTAAAATTGCCTATAATTTCATAAAAATAATTTAATCCTCAATTCACTTATTGTAATTTTAATCCCCTATTGAAAAATCAATATAATATAGTAAAATTTCCTGACTTCGATAAAACGTCGATCGAACATGGCAGAAACCTCGGAACTACACAAAATACCAAGATGTCCCATCCCTTAAAGAAATCTCTATTCACCAACACGTACAGTTAAAGTAATAATGTTAACTTTTAACGCTTAGATCAAGTACTTAGAAGAAATTCAAGAAGAGTTGGACGTGTGTCAATATTTGGTGACAAACAAAATGGCGCACAATTTTAAATACTCAAAATCAAAAACTACTCGAATGATTTTGAAATTTCAATTTGTATGTATCGAAATATTCCGAAAAATATTTTGATTTTTTCTTCTGAGAGCTTATTATTTATATCCAGTAATCAGTTATACTTCTATTTTATGACGATAAATATAATTTACAAGAAAAAAAGAAAAAAAATGTTAACCGGGTTTAATTAAAATCTGTTTATCTTTAAAAACTGTATATTGCAGTGAATCTTATGTTCTGACATTTCGATGGTAATACATTGGTAATTAAACATTGACATACCTAACTATAGTCAACATTTTCTATAATTTCATAAAAATAATTTATTCCTCAATTCACTTACTATTTTAATCCCCAATTGTAAAATCTGCAATACATATTATAACATAGTAGAATTTCCTGACTTCGATAAAACGTCAATCGAATAAGGAAGAAACCTCGGAACTATACAAAGTACCAAGATGCCCCATCCCTTAAAGAAATCTCTATTCACAAACACGTACAGTTAAAGTAATAATGTTATCTTTTAACTTTTAGATCAAGAGCTTGAATGAAATTCAACAACAGTTGGACGTGTGTCAATATCTGGTGACAAACAAATTGGCACACTTCGAGTACATAACGACGTCGGTCATTGAATTGATGGACACGGACGAAGAAGAAAATGATGACGCAACCGACAACAATTACTACAATGACGATGACAGTGGAGAGATCTACGACGAGGGTGAACAGACCTACGATGATGTTGGAGGGACCAACAACGACGATGAACATACCTACAACAATATTGGAGGGACCAACAGCGACGATGAACAGGCCTACAACAATATTGGAGGGACCAACAACGACGATGAACAGGCCTACAACAATATTGGAGGGACCAACAACGACGATGAACAGACCTACAACAATATTGGAGAGACCAACAACGACGATGAACAGATCTACAACAATAATATTGAAGAGACCAACAGCGTATACGAATCGACCTATGACAACAGGTCGATGGCAGGGCATTCGGTAGACGACAAGCGGTGGAACAGTGTTGATGCTCTGAGCAGCGCATCGGCGATGATTCTGGAAGAAGAAGAAGAGGAATTCGGTTACTCGAAGTTTTGTCTGGAAGCCAACGAAGTGTTCGAGGGCACCATGTGCCGCATTACTGGACCAACTAGCCTCATGTTGGTAATCACGAAGATCGGCGGTGCCGACCTTAGCGTCACCAAGAACCGGATGTATAACGAAATGTATAATAAATGCGGAACCCTACCACCACTCGACCGCATAGTACCAGGTATGAAACACTTATTACGACTAGGTAGGACGAAATGTGCATTTCTTCTTTTTGGTAGAATAATTTAGAAAAGACGGCCTTTACAAGGCGAACAGTTAAGCCTTGGAGTACGGGAGCACGTTGAAATGAATTTTTAATTATTGAAATGTTGATGCACTTGTTTTATGATAAATATTAAGCAAGGGTTACGATATTTTTTTAGATAATCAACGGTTAACCCGATTACCTAAAAATTATTGTGTATAGGAGGTAAGTCCGTACTGTCTGTTATGGGTTGGTTAGATTTTTATACTTTGTCTCTAGACTATAGATTTAAAATGGAAAAAAGGTTTTTCCATTAACTTTTAAAATTTACTATAAAAACGTGGCAATATCATGAACGATTAAAATCTTTTGCTCTTTCGCTTAAGATAAATGCATTGACTTCAATATTATACATCTTCATTCAACAATTTAACTTAAAAAAAAAAAAATTACTCAATATATAATCAAATTAGTATATTATACTTATTTTTCCTTTTTTTTTTAAATAATGTCTCGATGAAAAAGGTAAGTAAGTACCCCTGTTGCTGTACATTAGATATGAATTATTATGAGTGTATTGTATTCAAAAAACAATTCTGAGTGAGGATGGTCTATCAACCTAATCAATAAGTAATATCGTGATATGTTTTTTTTTAATTAGCTATTAAAGTACGAATAATCTTCGTAATTTATGCTATAGTAGGTTGATATTATTTTTCATTAAGTATTGTAATTGTATTGTAGTATTTTAATTGTATAATATAACAATTAACATATTATGTTTATATCAGCTTATATAACTCAAAATTGTATTAAGTACATATTTTTATAGATACCGTAAGACAGTAAAAATAAATCTATTATATAAATAGGCAATATCTTAAAAATATCAATGCGTATAGTAATATTCATAATAATATTATAATATACGTAAAAATTTAAAATTCCCACGAATAATGTTTTAAAATTATAAATAAATAATTAACATTGTTGTTTATAATTTAAATAATTAATTCCGTTAAAATTTAAACCTATAATATCAAAAAAAAAAAAGAATTTTGTATCAATTTTTCAAAACTTAAAAAAAGAAAAGTGAATTTCTTACTACAAAATACTCAATTTCTTGCAATTTTTATAGGTAGTTAATTTCTTCAAAATTCTAACTTAAAATGCATATAAAAATTCTTTGTCTATGTATTTTTAATATTTTTATACAGATCCAGGGAAAACTTGTGAGATCATTTATTAAATTTTCTTGAATTTTAATCTAGCAAATAATTTTTTATAGAAAAGAACTAAAAAAAAAATAAAATTTCTCATGCTTATACATAACTATAAGAAATAGTCGAAACATTAAAAAAATAATATTTTAAAATTTTAAATATAAAATGATAGTATAAAAATTTGGTGGAAATTTCAAGTACTCATATCTACAAATATTCGTTTTTGAGTTAGCACATCAAAAAAATTTCGTTTTTTCTTAATTTTTGTTGATTCCGATTATACAATTTTTACTTATAACTAGTAGTTAGTCTATTGGCGTTAGAAAAAAACTATAATAGGTATCAAGACAAAATAAACTGGTATTCATTATCAACATTATGTCATAATAGATGTATTTATTTTTTGTGGTTTATTGTAGTTCTTTTTTATAATATACCATATAAATCTACCAATATTTTACAATTTAAAAAACCTTCAAAATATTAGATAAGCAATGACCCTGCTCCACCGACCATTGACAATTCGTCATGCCACAAATCCATGCCGACTGCGCTTCCACCATTGTCCGTTGCAGTTAGTGAACGAACTACGACTCCCGGCACTAATCCTCTTTCTTTAAACGAATAATCTCAAAAACTCGTTTGTGACCAAGTTCCGACAGAAATTATATTCGTTTTCAATCCTCTTCGATAACGATTAAAACTTATTTTTTGATTACATTACATTTCATTTATTGAACCGTAGTTCGGATTGTCTATCGTGTTTTCATCGTATCGTTGCGGTTTACCTCGGACGCGTTAAATGTTTGGGTTTAAAAATTCAAATAAAATTGTAAATAATATGTACAACACTAAAAAAAAATAGCTACCAACACGTCTCGACAATATAATATTATTATCGTATTTTCCAGGCCTCGCTGTCACTGTTATTCACAACGGATTGTGGAAACGAGGTGTCATTGAAGACGACGGGAACTCGGTACTTTTGGTCGACTTTGGCACATCTATCAAGTTGATAAAAAAAAAGTAAGCCCCACTTAAATATGTGTTATTGTCGAAGTCGACTATGTTACGATAGTCTGACGCGAATAATATATTATTATTGTGTGATGATCTGACATTGGTCTCTTCGCTTCCGACAGTCTGCGGCCGTGTCCCACAGAGTTTTTGCAATTACCGATGTTCTCGATCGACTGTCGGCTGGAAAACGTCAGACTGGGCGACGACGCCGATGCCAAAGAAGTCGTTAATAAATTGTCGAAGACGTTGAGGGGCATCAATTTAAAAATCGTTGGAATCGTCGTACGTCTTTATTGTTATTAATGATATTGTTTTTAAATTCGTAATCGTGCCCGTTTGTATAATCCATTATAAATTGTAATTATTAACGAAAGTCGAAAACATTTGATTTACAGAGCGAATCGGACAACGACATTGTCGGCGTGGAGTTGTATAACAGCAAAGAAGAAATTGCATACCAGCCGCTGATTGATGCCAAATTACTAATTCCCGAGTGATGCGTTTTTAATTTGTAACTCGTCCGGTAACGTCGACATAAACGCACGTTTGTACATAATATTTTAGCTTATTAAAAGACGTTTTTATTGATTTATTGGAATTATATTTATATACTCTACAAAGTAATATAGTGGCTGTATACATTGTATTCACAGTCGGTTTTCTGATGATTGTCGACTTATATATATAATTTTAAGATAAACACTGGTAATTTTATATATTGTGATCTGCAAACAAAAGCGAGCTTATTATTATCTATAACTTATAAGTAGGTGTATTTGTTTTTTTTACATTTTTTTTTTCTTTCGCTGTTGACTATAATGTCATAGTTTTTATTAAATTTACTGTTACTCGTTTGAAGGACATCAAACAAACACGAATCGACGAGAAGTTTTTATTATTAATTATAAAGAAGACATTTTTTTATAATATATTGTTAAAATAAATAATAATTTTTATTTTCTGTTCTCTCTAATTGTAATTTTATTATTATGTTAACTAATCGAAGATTCGATTTTTGTCAAAAGTGTATGGACCATTTTTATGCAGAACAATAAAAACATTTGATACTTTTAATAAAGAAGTTTTCATCTTTTTTTTTATTATTTACAAAGTTTAAAGTGTACAAAGAATAATCATATACATAAAATAATAGTCTACGCAGTTAAGCCCACCGCCCCGAAGCCGGGCGCACTCCGGCCGTTCCTGCTGCACTTACAATATAAATATAACACAAATCCCCTAAAATTATCTCATTTCTTGTTTTGTTTTTCCGGTCGATTTTTTTCCTCCCTCACGCCGCGTATACGTTCACTTTTTGCCTGCCATCAGCGGCGGCGGTCGCCGTTTCTTTTCTCTTCTTTTGGTATTCTTCTTTTTGCAGCTTTACCCACGTGTCGCCCAGAGCTTTGGCGAAATGATCGTCAACCGCTGAAAATCATATTATTTTTCTTATTATTAATTTTTTATAACAATTTTTAATGTATTTAATATTATAGTATTATTGTGCATTGTGATGATGTTATATAGTCAGACCGTGCTCCCGTCCTTAATGCGTTTTCTCGACGGTACCATATCTGAACCTCGATTAGTGGTATGGGGGGGGGGGAGAGTTTTACAATTACTTTTCACGTACCAACTGAATTTTAGAGTCGATAGACCAGTTGGTATAATAATGTCGTTCACCATTAAGCCGTTACATATTGTGTAATGAACCAATTAGGCCGTTAAATATCTAACGATAATGAAAATTCTATACTGTCTTTAATAGTATAGACTCCATACTCTATGAGAACCAGCGGTGTCACTAAAATTCATACCCATAATGTAGTTTTATAATAAGTATACGTTCTATAATATAAGCCCGGATACTTTTATACATAGAATATTAGCTGCAGTTGTATTTTTAAATTTAAGTAAATATGTGTTATTATTTTTTTTCGAAAACAAAAAGTATGTAACCAGTTACTATTAAGTACCAACGAATTTATCAAATATATGTTGTAAGTTTTAGATTTTCAACAACGGTGATGGATTTAGATTGACCAAAATCTTATTTGTTATATATCTGAAGGTAAACTCAATCGGTAAAACTGGTACCGTGCACAATAGGTATAATAAATTTAAGGTATATACCTGATAGGCCCGCGTCGTCGTCATCGTCACCGTCTATTGACGGTGCGGCGGCGGCTGTGGCCGGAGCCTGTTGCTGTTGTCGTTGCGCGACGGCCGGCGCGAACACGTTCATGTAATCTTTGCCCAGAGATCGCCTGAAATGTTCGTCGATGACTGGGTCGCTAATTCCGCCTGTCGCCGTCGCCGCCGACAGTGTCCTGTGTCCGGTGGCCGGCGACGCCATGATCACCGAAGCCCGTTCTTTGGGCGTCGCCCTAGAACCGGCCGTCGTCGTCATGTCCAACGGTTCTTGAGAGTTTCTGAAACTATATATAAAATGTTAATATTAATTTTCGTTGGTATTGGGTACATGCGACACCACAGGTCAAAATATTGTAATAATCAATGTCGTGTGGCGCACCCAAGGAATAGGGCTGCAGAAATGTCTGCTTTCATGAAAATGTGTTTTTGAAAAATGTCTCTCCGAAGAAAAATCATGTGTTCTTTACTGACCATAATATTCTACAAGAAACGTAGTGACATGTCATATCACGATCTCGAGCACAAATACCGCATATACCGGTTCAATAGTGTAGCGATTTCAGAAATTTTAGATAATATGTTAAATTTTGTGGGGAGGGGTTCTAAAGTAGCCAAGGCAAAAAAATCGATTTGGAGGATTTTAATTCGAAGAAAAATAAGAGTTGGGTGGCCATACGACTGCTGTCGAGTAATTTTTGGTAAGTCAAAAAGTTTAAAGTTAAAAGCTACGTTTGATCATCCTCACCACCTCAACTCTAATTATATATAATTATGTGTTGTGCCTTTGTTACACCATATCAAGAATTTTATTTTATTTTTTCATTCTTGGGCTATACATATATACATATTTTATCATTTGTGACATATTATGTTATTGTTTTATTTTCATACACGATCGAGCCACGCTGCAGCATAATATGCGCTTTCAGTCTTTCAAAGAATACATTTAAGTAGTGCAAATATGTAATACTAATATGTATAGAGAATGGGTTTTTAGTTTTTAGCACAATAGATACATTTATTGGATTTTTGCTTCTTTGCAAGTGTAAAAAATGTAAAAAATTCGTAGTGCTATACATAGAATTTGTTTAGCAAAAAATGTATTCTGCATATTTGAACATATTTTTAAGATTACTTAGTGAATATTTAACCTATATTTGATCATTTTTTGAGTTATTCGAGAATTCTTTTTATTGACAAAAAATAATTTTATATGATAAAAACCATATATTTAAAATATCCAAAACCTGCATATTTATAATTACTAATTAAATATTTGACGTATTTTGAGGGATAAATATTTTCGCGATTGTAAGCTTTTCATTTGTCTTAATAGAATACAAAGAGAATTTTTTCAAGGTTTATATCTGCAGTGTGATAGTGTATATCAATAAGATGTATTTTAAAACTCTAAGAACTTATTATGGTAACTCTCATCCTTAGCAATAAGAGACAAATAAACCGACTGAAAAAAAATTAGAAACTGTCGTTCTTTTTACCCTCCCGCTTCACCACAAATCGAGGATATTCAAATCTCTGCAGTCATCACGCCGTGGTTAGAACCTGCAGGTCACCCGGGTAAGTATGCTAGTACGAGTATTATCGATAGATATAACTGATGAAGTGTATACTTACGGCGGTGGTGTTGACGATACGGGTGACGTGCAGACGGCCCTGTGTCTTCTCTCTCGCTTCCATTTTCCGACAGTGCCGACGGTTCCTTCCATTGCCGAACATCTCAGCGACAGCGCCCTCGAATGATCTGTAAAAAACGAAAAAATCTTATTTAAAGAAAAATACTATAGGACAAAATCCAGTCGTGTGTAACGTGCGCGTTGGTTTACTGCCAATCGTATCATTCAGTTTATATGCATTTTTAATCCAACCGGTTCTAAATAATGGTAAATAATAATAATACGAAATTTACTACGATTTACGTCAATACGACGCGTGGCAATGTACCAAACCCTACATATACGCGTCACACGATATCTCGAATGCATATATATAGTATTATTATTATTTATGCGGGATTCTTGCTGAATTCCTATCGTTCTTGAAATTTCCCGCGCCGTTACGCCGCGCCCCGTACAACATCATACATACCTACGTATTATTGCAACTCGACATGATATTGTCATTTATGATGTAAAAAAATTAACACAAGAGGAATTGTCGACGACAGATGTTACAGCGCCAATACGATTTTTTCAACATTCACGGTATAATATATTATTACTTATATCGTTACACGTCACGTGCGGCGCATTACGTAGATATGTTCCACACTCCCGCATATTATACGTGTACTATGTGTAGTATGTGGAGGTTTCGACAATTTGATGAAATATCATACATAATATAATATTTTTATTTTATTGTGCGGTTTAATAACGACCTATCGTAAAATCCTCAATAATATTCTTATGGTCAGCTATACGCCTCATATTTGTTCTCTATACCTCTACATGAATATTATGAACTATATACATATACGTATGTCGTATATATATATACGTGAACACTGCCCATTTACGATATATTATATGCCGATGAGTGTTGTGTGTCCGGTGTGTGTATATATATTAAAGGTACATCACTATTATATGATATACACACGTAATCTTAGTACATTATTATGGTTGTCGTTATATTATATCCGTTTTCCCGTCCGGGCCGACGTAGGAGAACGGAAGGAAGACGACGACCATATACACGCACTCTTGGCATACGAACAAAGTGCACGTTTCCTGTTCGTGATTAACATTAAATATATATTACAATAATATTAGATATTATTATTGTTATTATACTATAAGTCTATAACGCCATCGTCTTTCGGACGTGGCATGTTGGACGCGCTACACAAGATGATGACTCGTGTTAATCTAAGCAGAACTAGTGTTATTTTATTCAAAGTTATAATATAGGTCCGCGGCACCGATAGAGTCTCGCGTATTATGATAATTTATGTATACAACCCGTCATTGAACCAATTATCGAAAATAAAAACAAATTTATCGATTTTTTTTTTTATACGTCAGTGTATAATTTGCTATAAACAATAGATTTCTTTGAAATCGAATGACCAATTCGTCGACTGTTCAGCACAATTATTAATTCAAACAACTATCGCAATAAATTATAATTGATAACGTTTATTTAAAACACAAGGATTATGCACACATAGTACTATACTACAATATACATATATACTTATTTACATAAGGAGATTATCCATTGCATCAATTCATCGGAATTGATAATTAAAATATACACATTTGACATTATACCAATTAACAATATTAAACGTAAACTTAAAAAAAAACTTAACGGCTTAGCACTTTCCAGTTGCTACATTACAGTATGAATGAAGAAAAGAAATATAAATCGTACAAATAAATTATTTTATAGCCCTACACTTCAAACACGCCTTTTAGTTTCTACATTAGACCTAATTAATTTTATTTCACTTTTCACTGTTTCAAATAATTATTAATAGCCGTAATTGCAGATATATCGTTATTTGTCCAATTGTAGTTTTAACGTTTCTTTATAGGACTAAATTAAGAGTTATCGATCATTGTGCGAATGGACGTTTTTCGATCGGTATAAGAACGGTTAATACTTCAATCAAGTGCAGATATATTTATATTTCTATATATTATGTATTTAAGTGAAATGTAGGTATCATTAATTTCAATCGAGTATGATATACCTAGGTAAATCGTAAATGTATCTATATTTGTGGTATAGTAATTGAAATTTGTTAACTACCCGGTCCAATAATGAAAGAATTGAATCATATAATGTCGATGAATGTATAATATTCAATTAAATATTCAAACGTTACTGTAACAATATAATTTATAATCTGAATATCACGCAACATTAGGTATAGTATAGTTGTCTTTATAGTATATAGAAACCCTCATAACAACTAGTTAGATAAGTACACACCCATAAGGTGGGGAATGAATTAGTTTTTATATACCTACAATAGAATCATCCCCTTTGATATTTTATCATATTAAACAAACATTGTCTGATACCAGTGAATAACAACATTTACAATATTTTAATCGAAATCAGGTTCATATTTTAACACTTCATCATGTCACACACAGTTTAGAAATATTATAGTTTAGTAATTGTGGGTAAGTACGTATAACATTGAGTATGAGTTTGCGCCACAATACCCGTACGGCCCAACGCCTAATTGGATTAGTAAAGACTTAAACGTTAAAGTGTGTAATTACAATGAATTTAATTTGCATAAATTGAGTATTGCAAAGTCAACTTTGTGTACGATTATTGAAAATATTTTCACATGCATGTACAACATACTAGCCGTGTTTACAATTTAGAAATGTATTGTTTTCCAACAGTTAAAATAATATTAGATACCCGAGAAAAAAACCATTCCATAATTGTAGCGATGTGACCATACGTCTATACATAATGTCAATAATTTGATATTCATATTTTCAATTTTCACGTCTTGTAAATTAAAATTAACCAATAAAATCGAGGACAAAAATTGTATACTCATTGTAATACATCAAATTGTTACATTGCATTAATTAATTATCCTGTATGGCACAGTGGCATACATGATATTCGTCAATGAGTAAATTTCAACAGTCAAAAATTAATTTTCCGTCAATGGAAAATTTCTATCGTAACCAGGTTAGTTATTAGACTCCAACTATCTATATACCTAACACTCATTGTCCATGCTATAATAATATGATACTGTATTAAAAATAAATTGCGATTTCAACATCGAAAACAAAAACAGACGTACGAAAAAGATCATACATTATGACGGTCTCGACGAATAAATTAAAAAGCCAGTACGTACAGAAAAAACCCTATTAACGAAACCATTACTTACGGCGATCGATTAATTTCAAAAATATAATAATAGGCACAATAACACGCACTATAATGTGATATTATGTGACATAATTGTGTTGCTCAACGAAATGGATATATCACCTGTTACAACAATAAAGAGCACGCACCACGCGACATCGAATATGATGTATACGTACAGCAATTAAGTAAGAACTTCGACTCAGTTAAAAACGTCCGAAACTTATATAGTTTTTTTAGCTTCCTCGGTATTTTGAGTTGTGGCGTTCTACTCGCTTTCACGGTTTCGTGTGGTACAGAACGCGTAAACAGTAATAATACAATAATTAATATACTATGTTGAAATTAAAAGCATCAGAAAATCGCGTGATCCTTTTCTCACCGTCAAAGTAGTCGACAGCCCTCTCCACCCACGGCTGCCAAAGGTGTCTGGTCCGGTCCGCCTTGTTGTTCCGACCGTCCCGGTGCCGATTGTGTTGTTCGTATCTCGAGAACATGACGCACAGGCTCATAACCCGATCTAGCGCGTGTACTATACTGTTAACTTAATATTATTATCGAACGGACGATCGACGAATCGTAACCGAAAAACGCGAGAAAATCTAAACGGCGAACCGAATAATAATATATATTATATAATATATATCAAGAAACAATAATGTGAGCGACAAAATGACAAGTCCGTAGACAGTGCGTGTCAGAGCCGTACGCGTCGCGAACGATGAATGGCGTCGTCGTCGTCGTCGTCGTGGTCGTCGTCGCGCTGCCGCCGCCGCCGCCGCTTTTAAAGATTGTCCGCGCCGCCACCGCCGCCGCGGTTCATTCATGGCGCGGCTGCGGGAAACCGGTTGCGCGCCGCCGCGGCCAGGAAGCGTTCGTGCGGCGTCCGGCCGGGCGCAGAGGGCCCGCGCGGGCGCGCGCTAGTACACCGCGAACGCGTCCTCCGCCGTATTCATTAATGGGCACCCCGACCCGTGTGCTCCACAGGTGCGCGCACACACACGCACGATAAATAATGTAAAAAAGGGTTCACCGGAAACTACAACGCCTCCGGCTTAAACGTACCCATTTATTATGTACATACATCATTCTCGTACACGTAAACGCGTTTATAAGACACACACGCTCGCGACCGTATAGAAACGTTATATTATTATAATATTCTACCGTGTTATTATATATTATTATAAATCGTCTTCTTCCCCTCTCGGGCGGGAACGACGACGACGACGACGACGACAATAATAATGCTCGAGATTATAATATATAATAAAAGACACGCACGCTGTGGCTTGTTATTATTATTATTGTTGTTGTTGCTGTTGTTGTTGTTGTTGTAGGTAATGTTATATCACAGAATAAGACGACAATTAAATCGTGTGTTGATAACCAGTACACACCAAAGAGCTCCGGACAGCACGAAGCGCAATGGACCCGCGACTACCACGTCGAGTCCGATGGTACCTGCGCCACAGAGCCCCGGGCGACCATCGTGTACACGCGATGTACCATGTTATTATAATATACGATTATTAGTCCTACGGGTATACGCGGCAGCGACGGTAGCTAAAGACGATTAAGATAAGGTGGTCCTCGTCGTCATCGTAAATCAGTGTGGGAACCGAATTCGGAAACGCGTACTTGCTTGCTCTCTATGTGTGCGTGTGTATAACTGAAGCTATATAGTGCTACACAATGCCCAGAGATTTTTACGATCGAAACGTCCGATATAATAATAATATATAACATTATAAAATAAGGTACACGTAATATACGTACGTATTCGACGCAAAGGACGGATGTTCGGAAAACGTAGTTTATGAACGCTCCCGGCGAAAAATTTATAATAATAGTATTATGTAAATGGAATACATTTCCATATATTTCCAACAGAGCTTGACGAACATATTTTACAATACATATCGACAAATTCTTCTGCGGTTGTCTATAACAAAAATTGTTAGACCTGTAACGACATTCGATATTAATATAATTTTGTCATAAGTAATGAGAGTTGTAATGTGCTTACACGCTATTGCGTAGGTATACGGTATATATATATTACAATGTATAGAAATATTTGAATGCTGATCAGTGATCACCGGCATAGTCGCATAGACGTCAGACACAATGTCAGGTCACATTATAGATATACATTATACACATAAGTTATCATAAGCAAACTGACGAGAAACGATTTGAGGTAACGTAATATTATGTTCAAGATTATATAAATACTAAAGATGATATATCAGTTTTCAAGCGTTTCATTCGATACGTGAATCTTACAAGGAGAATATTATATTTATTATTTGTGCACAGTATAATACTAATTACTAATTATACATTTATAAAGACAATATCGTACCTGTCTATTGTCTTAAAAACCTATAATTAGAGTTATTTTTTCGTTAACGCAAAGATGTCGATTAACCTAATATAAAATTAACGATTGTTTAATTGACCAATGTTTTTAATAAATCACGTATATGTAAGATCCATTCATGAATTTTAAGTTACAAGAAAACAACAACAAACTCGTTAGTTGAAGTTTATAACTACTGGTCACCACTCATCATATTATATCTATTACCTATAAATAGGTAAGTATAATTATTCTTATACATATCTAAAACCTCGACCAATAAATATTAAATACCATGAATCAATAATGCAAAATGTGCCCACAAGAAAAAATACTATTTGGCACTTGCCTGTATTACGATAATACGATCACAATGCAGTACTATGTCGATGTAAAACTTCTAATATATTTTAATAATTAACGGTCGGCGTGTATAATATAATATAAACTACAATTTAATGCACTAATATATCTACAATAAATAACCGTTATTATAATATTAAAATATTATTTTACATGTAATGTTTGTGTTTATGTGTGAAAGAGTATTGACAGTATTGTATGAATATAAAAGAAATAAATAAACCCTTATTAATAGAAAGATTAATAGGGTACTTTTCATATTCAAATAAATAATGTATCAATATTCAAATAATCGAATCAATGGAAGAATTTCAGCAGGGATATATTCGTGTTTACCTACTCAATTATTGATTAAGAATTTAAGTCATGTTTATTTTAACTTCGAATCATTAGAGCTCAATATTTTTAATCGATTACTATTTTTATTCGTAATCGGTTACGAACTTAAAATGTTAGAGGATTAAAATATGACCATACAATCCATACATTATACATACCTACAATTATATATTATTAAATATAATTATTTTTGTAATTTAAAAAAACAACAATAATGGGCTTAATTATTTCTTGTAATGAAAATAAGTATAATTTAAATTTTAAGCTGTAGTATCGTTATTCTTTAATAGATAAATACGAAGAAAACGCTAATAGACATGACTAATGAGTGAATCATTTTAAAGGAATATAAAGGCAATAATATATAATACAAAGCAATTCTACTGAACTTAAAATTAGAGATGTCAAACACACAATGCTTATCTCTTGTCCGCGAAAAAAATGTGTGCTATTTTTACATTATATTAATTTATTCTGTTGTCACAAATTTCAATTATGTACATTATTCAATGTATTCAATCCTTCAACGGAAGTTTTTAATAATTTTTTTTTTTTAATAAAAAATGTACCATTATATACAGCGAAATATTACTTAAAGGCTATATTCTATATTATAGCTTAATTAAAAGACTTAAGTTTAACTAAAAACTATAAGTACATAATTAAAAACATAGGTATTATTACTGAACGATTAAGTGTATTAAAATTAAATATTAAAGCAATCACATGTGAGACAAACGTATACTGTATATGTTTAACAAATCTGAATTTAACACAATACACAGTAACTATATAATTTGAGGAATCGACAAAAGATGTTTGAAAATGTTTTTGAATGGGCACAACCACAATTTATTGTTTATAATTTGAAAATTTCAAAACAGGAGCACACTATAAAGTCGTGCATTTATATAATAGTTAAATTACATATACGTTGTTAATATTGACTTAATAATGATAATACTATAAAAAATATTATATTCCTTGACGGTCTCGCGTGTGACTCAGCAAAACACTGTCTGCATTGTAATACAGCATATAAACATTTTGTTTATAATATCTCATCGATGATTTGGAACTTGTCCAAAATAATTTTGTCGCCGCGCTCGGATATGTACCTACCTATTACACAGGAGGTGGTGGCGATGGCGACGCAGTGTGCACTTTTAAACTTGAAAACTGACAGGGCGACTGTGTTAGTGGGTAGGCGTTTAGACACATAATTGTCTTAATTGTTTGGCATAGACTTTAAACACATAAATTTTCCACAATGAAAAGACCAAAATATTTGGCATTCTATTTTGTGTTTTATGTATTATCTCTACGCGAGGCTTTGACCTCAAAATATTTCGAATACTTATGCAATGGCCCTTTGTAAAAATAAAATAACATAAATTTTAGAAAGCTATAAATTTGTACCAACTACAAACTCACAATATATAATATACGAGTGAAAATCACGTTAGAAATAAGCCGGTTGAATTAATTTATAAATATATTAAGAACCTAGAAATCAGTAATTTTCGTTCGATTGAGTTGCTTTTTTTACATTTTTTTCTTGCTTACAGATTATAGTCATCGTTAATCAGCGAAAAATCTGTACTCGGTGGGCGCACTTAAATTGCTACTCCCCGAGGAAATCAGCGAGAAAACAGTTATAACTACCGGGAGTGCAAACAAAAAAAAAACGTAACAGCTACATCGGAATATTCTAACGCTTTCACCCGAGAAAAGCCGGTCGATCGGAAACTATAGGATGAAATACTATTATCCGTCTCGTAATCATTAAAGTATATAAAATAACAACAAAAAAAAAAACCAGAAAACATCCACCACATCCAAGTGTAACTAACAATTGATATGATATATTTTTTAGAATAATAGAAATACTTATTACGATATATTTTATTTTTAAAAATAATGTTTTATTATACATCGTAAGTTTTATGTTACCTAATCAGTTATTGAAAAGTTAAGTGAAAAAAAGATAAAGATATCAGTAAATTATAAAGAGGAATTAACATTACAACTTTGTTAAATTTTTCAAAATGTTTTTATATAATATATATCTAAATATTATATAATATGAAAACTGTACAGTTTCACGATTTTCCGTTTTTACAGAAATTGTACTTTTATTTATCCATGCGGTTTTAATAATATACGTGTTTTTCTATAAAGATAAAAAGTAACTATTCTAAATTTTTTTTTTTAGATTACCTCTATAGTAATTGTTTTTCAAATGCAATATTTTTATTTACGGTTTTAAAAAATCAAAATTGTTTAAGTAATTTCGTTTTAATAAAAATGTATTTTTATATGTTTTAGAGATTAAATTGAACAAGCATATATCATTAATTAATTTTAAATAAAATAAATTATTAAATTTTTATATCGTAATATTCCTATGTTGTGCGTAAGGCGTAACCAATAATGAATACTGTGTACAAACATAGTAATACACTATACATAGAGTATATCTACGTTCTACACATATATCATGTTATATTATTAATAATTTATAGTATGAATTGAAGATTAAGAATAAGTTATACATATTAATTCACTTTTATGTAAATGTAATATATTGTATATACGTAACTATGTAAAAGTATTGTTTATACAATTATTAATTAGCCATTATAATATGTATAGCTTGTATCCTAAAACTGCTGTATTAACACAAAATAATACATTATTATTACATATTAAACACTCATATATATTATTTTAACCATTTTTATTTTCATCAAAATCGAAATTTAAAATATATCCGAATATTAGAGCATTTATATCCATGCATTTACTGTAGAAGTAAAATTGCATTTACCTATAATAAATTTATAACCATATTAAAATCAAAAATAAGGAATATTTAATGAAAAAAATTGTTACATTTAAAACGCTAAATATTTTTATTAAATCGTAGACAAATTTGGTTTTTAAAACCAAGTATGACCAATTGATGTTTTAATGATGTGACAATAAGTATCAATCATTTGTATTTTCATAGAAATCAGGCCAATTAAATAGATTTAAACCACAAGGTATTATCGTATTACCATTTACCATTTACCAGCGTCCAAATTGAACATAAAAAATAAACTAATTGAAAATCATCAACATTCACCAATATTTATTACGATTTACCTACAGAGTATTACACCGTATCAAAATAAAAATTATAACAAAAAAGTCAATTTCTTCAACTGTACAGAAACAATTACTAAAACTACTTAAGATGTCAAACAAGCGTTCTCACACTTCTCATATTGCTTATTCTGTTACTGTTTATATCATGTATTTTTATTGACATTATGACAAATTAAATCTTTAACGCATAATTTGGATATTGGATATTCCAGGATATTTATCTAATTATTTTAGATTTGTGGTCAATATAATATTATTTAATTTTATGAAGATTTATTCTTTATTAAATACCTATATACTTACTTTTTACTAAATTAAATAAATTAAAAGGGGATTGAATTATCAAGATTTTAGAATCATTAAACGTAATTTTAAAACTTCTTATGTTCAGTGTTTACTATAATATTAATATTTTTTAAGAACAACTAAATTCATTTTCTTAATTATACAGTTATAGCCTAAATAATAGGTATATATAATATTATAAGATCCCATACATTAAAATAAAATTATTGGTGTAACAGCGTCATGAATGAAATTTACAATTATCAATACATCAAATTGTGTAAGATTTTATGTACACCACACAAGGCCGTAACTGAAAAAAAAATTCGGAGGAAGGGGATCCAACATTTTTTTGAATATATAAATACTGAACACTCGTCATTTTTATCTATAATATATGTTAAATATTTCTGCTTTTAAAAATTTCAAGGGGGGGTGGTCCAGAGTCCAGACCCCTGGACACTCCCCCCAAGTTACGGCCTTGATACCACATATCAAATACATATTGAATTATAATGTAATTACAAACACAAAAACAGGAAACTTTAGAATAAAATGATAATTTTATTAGTAGAAAAAGTTATATTCACAATATATTTTTTATGTCTACTAGCAATTAGCATTACTCATTTTTAACTATAATTTTTAGAATCTTAAGTTAGGTAATTGTCTAATTTTACTTATAATAAAGTAGGTAGGCAATAAATAAATATGGGATTAATATGTTTGTATCCGACGTGGCTAAATCCTATTTGTTTAATGTACTTTAATACGTGCAATAAGTATTACCAATATCTAAGATAATTTTTTTTTTAAAAAAAATAGAATTTTTATCTTTTTTAATTAATAATTATTAAATACATTTAAGCTTAGTGGTTAAGTAATTCAATGTGATGTACATGTCTTTGCACAACACATAAGACAATACTGAATACAGAATAACGAAATTAACACGCGTCCTTCGACGACTGTAATAAATCCTAAATGCTCCGACAGTCTGACCCGTCCCCTCTGATTCAAGTTCAGTATCCCCACTATCTCCTCTACAAATGGTTTAATTTTTAATAATACAACGCAATCTATGTCACCAAAGTAAACATTATACAAAATATTTATGTTTATAAACAAAAATATATTGAATAATATAATAAATTTGTAGGATTTTGGTATAGAGATATGTCGTATGTATACTTATAAAGGAAATCAAGATTTAAGAATATAGAGTTGATAGAATCATATGTACTATAGGAAAGTTATCCTATACGCGATTGCTTAATTTAGTATAATTTGTATCAATAAACTATAAAGTAATCATAGCAAGAATGTATCTAAATATTTAAAAAAAATTTAATTAATTAGGGACAAACCAAACTTTTATGCACCATTACATATGCAGGTTGTGTTTTCAATAATAGTATTTTTTTTTTTTAATTAACAAGTCTAATTAATAATATTGAACAGATAAACGTAGATTACAATATTAGCCAATTTAGGTTTTGCGTATAATGTGTGATTTTTATTTTAAAACTTAATTGCTCGAAAACGGTGTTTTTATGTACTTCAAAAAATTCTAATAACATAATGCCTACATTTACATACAAACGTTAATTATTATTTATTTAGTATTAACTATACATTTTAGTAAAATGGTAACGGCAACACTATACAATAGTCACTAATCAGTTAAGTGTTATTAAGAGTTTACTAAACGACTATATCTATACAGTTATTAGTTTGTTAGTTATTTAAAGATTACTTAATTGAGCTTTAATTTTACATGAAAATGCGTACGTATAACGATTTATGTTTTATAATCTAATAAATAAAAAAATAAATAAAAAAATTTGCTATAGACAACGGTCAATAACAGTTATAGTTATAACCTATACTTAACCATGTTTAATAAAATACAAGAAGTCAAATTACGTGTGATATTACTAATAAAAGAATACTAAATTATACCTGCATGTACATTTATACATTAGGTAATAATCAATGATGTGTAGCTAGTGTATATACCATATTTACTTATAACATAAAATAATATGTATTATGGATATTATTTTCTTTTTTTTTTTAATTTAAATTTTAAATTTTTACATAAAAAAATTTTTGTTTGTGCTTAAAAAAGCTTGAAATTGCAACACATATTTATTGTAAGATGTTTATAAACCAGTTTAAAAAATTATCAAAAATACATAGTTACAACTTACAACTATTTTTATAAGCATTTAAAATTGAAAATTTTAAGAAATTCATTAAAATAATGAAACTTATTAGAGAATTAATAAAATAAAACTAAAATGTATATAAGAATTATTTTGAAGTGAAAAATTTAAAACTTTTTAATTTTAACACCAAAGGTATAAAAATATAGTTCAATATTACTTAAGAGTTTAATGTTAATAAATGTATATATATTGATTTTAAGCCACAAATAATTTTTGAGATGAATTTAAGTACACATTTTAACTACCTACAGGCTACATTTGATATTCAAAGTGTAATATAGGTAAAAATGATTTATCCTTTTTATTATTTTATGTTAATAAATTATAAACTTGAATGTTGAATCATTCCACTATTATTTAAATTATTATTATTATTTTACACACGATGAACTTCAAAATAATTTAGACTAATTTTAAGCTACAGATATAGACAATTGAAATTATTGAATTTTTATCGATCACTTTTTAAATTCGGTTAAAATGCAAGTATAAAACTTGATTTAAAAATATTAAAAATACAAACTTTTGAATAAAAAAATTGTCAAAATCATGAACATTTGAAATCATATAGTTAAATATAAATACAATTTTCAATTTTGATAGTTGTACCTTGAAAATGTAGTACAAGGTACCTCATAGCCATTGTGAAAAAAACAATTTCAATTATTTTATTGTAATTCAAGAACATTATTAATGAAGGGAGGGGGGCTTGATACTTTTACGTATTTCAATATACACAATGACATTTTTGGTATTACAGTCTACAGATTCAGAAGTTATATATGTATGATATAAATACATACTTGTCACTTGATAATTCATAATATATAATGAATCCAATATTTTTAGCAATTATTAATTTAACACACCTTATATTATATATCAACAAATATTGTGTTATTGTAAAAATATATCGTTTTTATTTTTGATTGTGTTACAACAATTTTAAAATTTCAATAATTTAAAAATGATAAAATATAGTAAAATAAAATTAGAATATTTATATATTTATGTAAACTGTAGAGCATTGAAAAACAAATGAATTTAGAATTTTCATGTATTAGGTATAAGGTAAACACAAAAAAACATAATATAACATATCATTATATTACTGAATACTGAATAGAATCATAGATACCTGTAGGTATAAAAAGTATTGATTAATACTTCATACTTGACCGATAACTGATGACCTAATGTAGATTATTTGTTTTTATAGAATATTGACAACTGTATTAGGTATGACATAAACAATTGAATTTAAATAGATGGGAGTTGTTACGTGTTTGTAAATCGAGAATACAATTTTAAAAATGTGATAGGTACCAAATGTCAAATGTTATACAATTATTTGAGTTTTCAAATAATTTTAAAAAAGTGATTATTATCAATTTTAATCTCTAAAAATATTAACTAGATCCAATTCGCTACCAGAAACTTCCCTCAAAATTGTTGATTAGAAAATTTTTTCTACAAGAAAAATGATCTTCATAAGCAAAAATAAAAAACCCCATATCAATAAAAACTTAATTTACTTGTTTTTGCTTATCATCCCATGAAGTTTCTACTCATATTATTAACTTATAGAGACTAGTACCTACCTATATAGTGATATAATAACAATACGTAACGTGTAGGTACATCGTAAATGTTGAAAACTATACGAGTTATAAACAAATACTACAACGAGCTCTCCACTGTGGTGATGGTTTGAATCAGATTAGCTAAAACGAGTCAGGAGCAAGTCGATCCTACACCCTAGTCGCAAAAACCGATAGTGTGCGTGAGGGCGGTTGGAGTTTTCCGGCCTCGTATATAAGGGAATCTGTTCGGCCGGGGCGCACGGCATAGGCAACTCAACCGACGGCCCGCCGTAGAAATCGACCCGAACGATAACGATCGGGGATAACCGGCGCGAGCGCTCGACTCGTCGTCGGATGCCGCGAATAAAAATAATAAAAACCTCCGCTCGATACGTCGCGACCCTCTAAACCGCACTCGATTCCGTCAATATGCGCGCACATTTCTCGGGCGTTGAAAACTGGGGAAACCCACAGCACGCGTGCACGTCGTCTGGTCCTTCTGGACAACATCGAAATAACATAATATTTCATCGCTGCAGATACGTTACGATACCGTATGATTATCGACATGTGTAATTATTAATAACAAAAATGATACGACGCCGGCAGAGATCTGCGACAAGAACGATCGTAGTGTGCACAATAATAATATGCAGATAGGTAAAGTTGTATGGGTACTCACTGGTGGCGTAAGACGATTCTACCACGGCCGCAGCGGCCGCTGCCGCAGTCTCTTCTCTGTGCAACATCGTGGCCGCTCTGGACAGCACTTCTAACGGCGATTCGCTTTCCATTTCCGCGAGTCGTAGTCTCCGCGATAGTGGTTGGTTACGGCTGCAGACGGACACGACCGGGATGAACGCGGAGACGGCACTGGTCGTGATACGAAGCCAAGTCGATCGTACGGTTACGTTTTGCGTACACCGCGATCCACAGAGTATAATACGAGGAAGAACGATGTATACGACAATCGCGGGAAAATAAAACTGCAGTCGGTGACAAACGACTACTGTCGTGTACAGGTAGTCGTAGCAGTGACGATAGAATTATTGCGGTTTTTTATTATACGCGAGACGAACACGAGAGATCCCGACCAGAGGACTTACCTGTTCTCAAACGGATTCGGTTGTGGTGTCCCGCGGGGCCGGGGAACGTCACTGCGGCATATACGTGCGCGCGCGCGCGCGCTCGCGCTCTACGCTGCGTGTATAATATCCGCTCAAGTCGGTGTGTGCGTGCGTCGGTGTGCGCGTGTGTGCGAGCGGCTGAGAGAGTGTGCGTGCTGCGGTTTCGACAGCGCGGATCGGAATGTCAGGAATGATCGGAATTGAGTTTTTTAAAAACGCGTTTTCGCCCGGCACGGTGCGACGGCGGCGGTGTCGGGCCGGGGTACGGCGACCGGCGCGCCGCCTGGTGGCAAACACGCGCACAACCGCCGCCGCCGACCGTGGCGAGGTCACAGCCGTTCTCCCGCGCGCCTCGCCGCCCCCCAGAGAATCGGTCCACCGCTCGACCGTACTATAATACTACAATAATATACTACTACTTACTACTATATTATTATGGTCGTCGGTCATCGTCGTCGTCGCGAAAAACATAAACAAAAAGCTCGCGCCACACATATATATGTATACCGTAAAATACTTATAATAATAATAATATTATTAGTTCGCTCGTATATCGATTATTTTGACGCTACGGGTTTTTTGCGGGTGATTCGCACGTAAATCGCATTGGAAATCGTATAACGACCGACAATATAATATATAGTAGGTAAAGGAAGTGAGATCGTTTCGAATACGAAATATCGGGCGGACTCGAAATCAGCTCGCGCCGCAGTCGCGGCTTTCGCGAGTCGATCGATTTATTTTCGATCGAGTGCCACTCGCTGCAGTCCGCAGTAGTATAAACTTCCAGAAGTTCCTGCAGAGAAATATATGGCTGCGCGTACAGTGTACGATGAGATCCCGCGAGCTATCACGACGTTCGATAACTATAAGCAGTCAAGTACCAATATATAAGCAAAGTCCCTGTGTAGTGCTTTCTCTATACAGGCGCACGTGTTACAATAACTTATAATAACATAATATGTGCACACCGTCGAGTGCCAGCGACTTCGACACTATACAGTCCGGTGTATTATACGACCTAATAAAATTTAATATTGTTATGTATATATATGTGATCCCGGAGGTACTTCTTTCTGTGAAAAATGATTTCCGCGCTTAAAGTGCAAGTATAATACATATATACAGTATTATAATATAGTCGAAATATATTCTTGTTGCAGGCGTGCATTCGTGGGATTAATATAGGTACATATTATAGAATTATTCTCCACCTTCTGTACACACCATTTATATAATGGTAGAATAATGGTAATGAGCAATATTATTTATGCGATTTCATGGCTATAATGACATAGACTATATTTCCAATATATCGAATGAACAGCTGATCGCATACGATGTACGAAGTTATAAAACGGAATGGGTCAATGAAATTTGTGCGAAGATGACGATGATGACGACGACGACATCGGGTCGCGCGTTCTAGAAATTCTTCACAAACTCATGTGTATATATATATTTTATGTAGGTATGTAATATGTATAGCGCATACGTATGCGTATGCCACCCGGATTTTAGAGAGAACGCCGCCAGTACGCACGACGATTTGTTGGCGCGCTCGTGTTTGCGAGCGCGAAATTTTTAACATTTCACAATGATGAATTTTTATAAGACCGTATATCCGCTTGTTATACAAATGCGACTATATTGCAGACGTTCTGTTACATTAGTGAAACATTTTTTTTTAAATATTGCAGTCGTTAAAACCTTATAAACAATATATATATTATATTATATATTTTAATGTATAGAATATATACATATAATATACACATAAAAATATTATATTAATAATAAATCCTGATTATAATACGTAAATCATCGTCACTTCTGATGTTCAACAATTTTTCTCGTGTGCAATTTCAGAAGAAACGAGATGCTCTATAGATTGCATATTATTCATACGGTTAATTTAAGAACAACAAAGCAATTTAAAAGAAGCCAACCTAATTTAACTCTTTACACACGCATACATAACGTATATAGGTATAATTTATATTATATTAATTTATGTATCATTATATTCTTGATTGTCCCAACAAAAATAATTAAAAAAACAACAACTTAAAGCATTTAACCATTTTAACCTTAGCGTGATAAATAATACAAAACTCAAAAGTAAATTTATATTTATTGAATTACATTTGTAATAAATACGATGTTTCAGTTATTTAAATAACAAAAAACTTAATATACGATCATACTATTATGATGACAAATACCTATCCAACAAATTTGTGATCAACTGCCAAATAATATAGCCAAAAAAATATATTATATAGGACCTACTGCATATTGTTGTTGCATTGTACTCATCATAGTATGATTTAACGAATTCCATTGAACATGAATAATAACGCGAATCAATGTGATAGCTTACTGCTTACTTTTTAAATTAGGTATAATTAGTAATTACTCATTATGGTATATCAATAAATTTATTTTGGTGTACAAGCTTTTGCAATAAAATATAGACGCGAATATTTTAAATTTTCATTGACAGACCCTATAATATTATATTACTTTTAACTATTAAATAATTTTCAAAAATTTTAATTTATTGTACAATATTATTATCAATTATCATGTATGTTTATGACATTTTTCAAATCATAGATTAAATTGTATGAATAATTCTATTAATATATATAGGTACGCTATTATATTATGTGACCTTTAGAATAACATTAAGGAACCATATATCGTATAATATGTTTAGTGCGTGTATAATACTATATATAATATACAGTAAAACTAGTAATATAGTATAATATACACACATCTCAATTTATTTACTATGTCATAGACCGTAGTAATTGAAAATTCGAAATATCTGAGACCAAAAAACCAGTGTAGTTATACATTTTTTAATGAAGTTATATAATACATATATATATGTATAATAATTATGTATGTATTGCACGTTTTGTACCATACTATTTTTATAGTTGAACTGCGTGTAATGTATATATCAATAGGCCAATAGCTCATTATAATAAATATTTAGGAATTTGACCTTGAGAGGTGAAAGATGAAAATTTTATTTTTCAACTTCACATAATTAGGTACTGTATGTCTGTATTAAATCTTTTTTTCTAGTATTCTGGTTTTTACAAAAAGTTTCCAAATACAACTAGGTACATACAAAAATAATACAATACATAGGTATTATCATAATGAGTATAAAAATGGTTTTTTTAATTGTTTTTTTTTTTTTTTTTTTGGTATGATTAAGCCAATTATATTTTTTTTCATTAATAATAAATGTTCAGCCGTTCAGGATCGTTATCTTTTATAATTTTATGTATCCTTATTTTAAAATTAAAAATTCCTTAAATCTTTTTTTATATATCCGGCTGTGTTAATTATTTCGAGTTGCATATATATGTATGCTACGGAACCACAAATATGTTTATACTCATTGACCATTGTTGTTATTATTATTATTAAATATAACTAGGTCAAAGCTCGAGGCTCGCTTGTTGCCAGCAACAAATATAATAGTAACGAATTATGAACTAAATTACTTCAGTGTAGTATGTACACACAAAACCCATATAGATAGGTACTTGTTTAATTTAACATATAATTCGTACTTATAATATTTTTATAAAAATGTACATAGGTAATAAAACTGTATTTATTTTGATCTTTTAGATAATAAAATTGTTTAAATTTGATAAATTTAATAGTTAAAATATTCTAATACAATATTACTTTAATATTTCATCAATGTTCATTATTTTCAAAATTACTCTTGTACTTTGTGTTTTTATTATAAAATAAAATAACTATTTAGAGTTTTATAATTCTTGAAGTCTCTTTGGCTCATCAATCAACCCTTCCATGGAAAACCGTTGTTTCACTTCGTTCACTTACCATCGTACCACGGATTTTAAGTCCATGTCCATATAACCCTCTTCCTGGAATATCAATCATATCCTTATACTTACATTTTTTTTCTGTCGATCGTAATAATATCTCTTTAACTCTCTTTTTAATAGCAGTAAGAACAACATACATAAAGAAAAGTCGTATATATTAATATTTTAATATTTAATAACGATTTATCCCTAAACGATCTTTGTTTTTGTTCAAAAAACATTAACCATTTAGAAACTTGAAACATTCAGCAATTACTTACATTATTATTTTTTATACTTTAATAATTATTTCAATTGTTGTATGTTTATACTTTATAAAATAACTTATATTTGACATTCGTAAGTATACGCCATGAACGACGAACCTTTTACATCGTTCTACGTTATAGCTATTAACGCGGTATTGATTTATAAATGATATAAAATAAAATAGTTATAATAATAAAAATTAACTAAAAAATATTATCCTTTAATACATTATAGATATTTATAGATTATTGATACATAGAAGTCTCCGATTACAATCTTTTTTTCGAATATAATGACTTACCAATGAATTAACATTTTACACTTATTACAATTACAATTTACAATTATTTATTATTGTAGATAGTCAGATACTAGATAGCTACATTCAAAATGTATACTAAATAGCATAACCATTCCTCCAGTTTTAAATCCTACAAATGTATATACATTTTTGTACTTAAGTACATAAACAATAAATACAAACATTATTTGTGTACCTATATATATAATAATATAATATACAAGATTGAATTAGAGTTTTCATTTTTTAAATTTGATTCTAGAAGACGTGCTGATAATCTGAAAATAATAATAATTTTAGCATTACTAGAACCATTTTAATGAGTTAATTTATAACATTTTGTTCACAAATAAAAAATAATGCGATTACTTGAAATTGAAAGACATAATAACACATTGTGTTATATGCATTGTAACAACATTTTTGTATCATATTAATAAATTGACTTATAAAGTAATAAATACAAATTAAATGTTCTCAGTTAAAGAGAACCAGTGGAAAATAACCCCATACCGACCTTTATAAAATAAATATTGACTTCAACACAAGTATAAAAGTTTTTAATTATAAAAATAATTTGAGTACAATACATTATAAATATTCAACATCTTAAGAAAAACGTAAACAGTTTAACAGTGTATTATACAAATCTATATATATATATATATTAATTTAGTCGTACAATACAATGTAATTTTCAACTGATTCTGAACATAATTTTAATTGAATCATTACACAAATGAAAATTTGATGCAGAATACCTTTGAAATTTAGACCAATTTATTATAAACTTATATATAAATATGAATAATAAAATGTCAATGAACTGAAACAAAAAGGTAAAAACACGTTAAAAATAGTGTTCCTAGAATAATTTAACCACAGCAATTTGTAAAATACAATCAAGGTTGTTACATAGAAAACACTTGTTATGAGTAGAGAATGTTTTCAGCATTCCATTACGATTTCTTTTTCTCAAATCGTATCCAAGGTTTTAGTTTTTGCAACATAAATGTTAAGTCCATAATTCGTATTTTAATGCATCTATATGCGTAAAATTCAGTAGTAAAGTACATACATGGATACTGAAAACTAAAGATCCCGAGATAGTGAGATGTAACGCGAGTGACTACACGAGCGCGTCTTTCAAAAGATATAATAACTACTATGAAAGGGGCGACGAACGAATGGCATCATGACTCAGTGTTGTATCCGAGGGGAACGACCCTTTGTATGGAACATTACTTACACACGGTGGCAATGTGGCTGATTATGCGAGGAGGGTTAAAAATTTAGCTCGATTTTACTCATGTAAAGTTGGTACTGTTATATTATACAGTAGGTGTAATATATATATGCTTCACAAATAGCTCCGTTTTTTCAGCACTGCCATTTTTTAATTTCAATACCAAACCTTAAAAGTGTTATGTACTTTTTTGTACGATTTTGTACGAAAAAAAATATATATATTTGTTTATCTCTTCGAACACGAGAAAGTTTATTTTAGTATACGTGTGCAGGAGAAACGTTTCACCAATATACAACGGGAATTGTTGTAAAATGTATGTTTTATTTCCTATATTGTTCTAGAAGTAATATCAGTTATATTGTTATTTAAAAAATTAATATTTGGTTGCCAAAGCGTGTTCCTCTATAAATTTAAATGTAATCGTAAACAGACTTAAGTCACGAAGTGTGAATAATAAATGTTATATGAATTAACCTAAAATTACTGATATACCATCTAGTGTAAATAGTTCAAATAGTTATCTTCAAAAACGTAATTATTCAAATCTGTTGTACGTTCAAATGTTCATAAAATGATATGGAACTCTAATTGCATTGGAAAATTTTAAGTGATGAGTAATAGAAGGGGGAAGAGGATGGGGAAAAATTAAGAAAGTTTGAAGCTTTTAAAAAATATTTAAGTTTTTAAAGTTTATTTTTCTAAACCAAACTGTTTTTAATTAGATTAATAATACATTTATAGATAAATTATTAATGCATACATGCGTACATATTAATTACTAATAATAAGTTAGATGATTAAATTTTAATAAATGTAGGTATATTATATTTTAGAACATCAAAATAACAAACGCACAAATGCACAATACTGTACATTTTAAGAATAAGTCATTATTGATTTTTTGTATTTAATGTTAAAATAAATTGATTAGCTATCAAATTTGTATGTAAAAATATTATTTAGCGTTCTACATAGGATTTTTTGATATTTTAGTTTTAAAATAACTGATGAGCACTTAAAAAAAATAACCGCTGAGTGAATTAGGTATATTCCTAATTCGTGTATTCTATATAGATAAACACAAAAAATCGTGTTTTTTTAACTTTTTATAGTCGGAGTGATACCAGAAAAATGGCATTAAATTCACTCTAGCCACTGTAAATGAAAGTTGTGTAATACATATTCATCATATATTATCAAGGTCGTAACCGAAAAAACTTTCGGGGGTGGGGGATCCAACATTTTTTTAAATATCTGATACCTACTGTACACTTGTCATTTTTATGTATAATTTACGTTGAATATTTCTACTTTAAAAAAAATAGGGGGGCTGGACCCCTGCACCCTCAAATTACGGCCTTGTATATTATATTATTATGTTTGTACATTGTAGTTTTAAAAATGATATTGGTCATGGTTTAATAGTTAGTGCACTGTATATATCTACGATCTACCATAGATGTGTGCATATAAGGCGTATGCCACAGAACATTTCTTCGGATTAATTTTGTATTTCATTGTAATAATACGAGTTAAGAATTTGTTACAAGTGCGCCGCTGTTATTAGTGCCTACTAATTATTTTGTTTTAATTTCAGTACGTTGGAAGTTATATAAATGTAAGTTCCTCGTAACCAAAGTTTAAAGAGATAGCAAGGTTTTAAAAGCCCAATAAACACAAAACGAAGAATGTACCTATATTGTTTATAGTGTTTTTAGTCCAGCTAATAGCTAATATACAGCTGTCTACCACTTAACATATACTACTGCGTTGATGTTGCCTATCTTACGATTCTTAGTAATTTATTACGTTGAAAAGCAATATTTATAATATTATTATCATAATATATATAACAGAGCCACAGAGGTGGTCAACGAAAGGAGATTCGCGAGCAACCAAATATATTAATAAATATGAAAGAGCCAAAATGTAAAAAAAAGGGTCATATTATTATATAATACAATAAATTCATATTAAAAAATTTTTTTGTAAAAATGTTACGATAAGATGCGAGCCGCAAGTCCATGACGCGAGCCACATGTGGCTCGTGAGCCGCGGTTGGCCACCCCTGATATATAAATATTTTTTAATGATCTTTCATAAATTATGAACATCAGCTGCTCAGGCCATTAGTTTGACTTGACTTAAAATTGGTGTACAAAGAATGGTTACATTTTGATATTTTGTGGCTTAAATTAAGTTGTATAGCAGTGTTTTTTTTAAAAATTGTATAATGTTGGTAATTGATGTAAGCCTGGTCTGAGTGTTTCTCCAATGTGTTGTAAATATGGTGTTTTTTCCAAGTCTTCGTATTTTTGGTGTTCAGTGATTATATGTTTGACTGGGAAGGGTTATGTGTGATGAACGTAGGCCCTATTCGTAGTCTATTTAGTATACCTACTCATAGTTTCTTCTTTCCTCTTAAGTCTTGAGTTATGCCATCATAGCTAACTGAATGTTGTATTTTATTTGGTTTAACTTTGCATTCTGCTTTGCCCATTGTTTGTGTCATTGGTGGTTAAGAATTTTATTCGTATGTTATTTTATGTTTTCATATGTGTATATATTGAGAATTGGTGAGACGTTAGAGGTGAATTTATATTATATTATCGTTTATTCTAAGTAAATTTTATATTCGGTTTAGTATGTTGCATTTATGTATACAATTAATACATTTGATTAATATAATTATACATATGTGTAGATTGTTCAAATTAAATGCATTAATAAAATTGGAAATTTGTACAGTTATACTAAAAAAGCCATTGACCCAGGGGCCAGGATATTATTCTTACAAATTATATTATATTAATAATAAATAATGAATACCGTGTATCAATAACATTTTCATAGCAACATTTAACTTAAATAAAAACAATTTCAAATTAATTAATTTAATGTTCCAAAAAACTATTTATTATTTAATTGTTGACAGTATTGTTTATAGTTACTAAGTTTAAGTTAAAACTTAAAAATGAATAATACATTTTAAGACGACATAACTGTTGGCAGGCACGGATGCATAGGCGGGCTCAGATAAAAAAAATTGGTGAATTGGTTATAAGTAATAACCTCTTCTATTTTAGTTTATTAATGTAAAATACATTTTTTAATTATTAAGTTATGTTCAAATAAAATATTATTTATATAAAAATGATATTAGTCGATTATATTATAAGTTATAATGAATTCAAAACGAACTGCTATTTAGATACAAATAAATTCAGAATTAGAATAAAAAATTAAATGTCTACTATGAGAAAAAAATCATCAATAAAAATGTATTCTACTATGCAGGTTAGAACTACAGAACTTTTATCTAATAATTTTGTATTCTTTAAATATTACAACTATAATTGAATTGTGTACTTTTAACTAAAATAATGGTAAATTTATCAATAGTTTTCTAAAAAGAAATTTCAATATCTTTATGGATATTCAGAAGTCTAATAAATCTGTATTTTCCTATTAGTGATTTCAAGTATGATTTTATCTCATAAAGAAAAAAACACTTTTGTGATATATTTTATATTATATTTGTCATTGATATGATATAAATAATATCAAGCAATTCTTTAATTGTTAAATGTTTAGACACATTGACAAATATTTAGAGTAGTTTTAGCTAAATAAAATTAAAATTATTTCTACAAAATGATTACTTTGTACCTCACCTTGAACTTCTACAATAAGTCAATAATAATAAGATCACTACAACATATTAAATTTGTTAATTTAGCCAATTCAACATTTTTTTCAATATCTTTGTCATAGTGTAATAATTTAACAAATACATAAGTATTTTAAGAAAAAAATTATTTTATCAGCAGTGTCTGAGCACCAGAATCTCCCTCTGAATCTGCGCCTGACTGTTGGAATTATTTCTATAAATACACACATAGAAAAAAATAAAATAAAATGCTTTACTAATTGATAAGACAAAATAATATCTTTGTATTAGATAACATTTCTTTAGTTTTTGCAAACATTAACTCAAGCCTAATTATTAAATTAGAAAAAAATAATCTCTTAACGTTAAGGTACAGTTGTAGCTATTTGCTACTTTTAACTTAAGCTTTAATACACTAATATATTACATCATCAATACTCTTACACTTAGTAGAATTATCAATAATTAATATTATTCAATCAATGGTATTAAGCTAAATATAATACATATTATATATTATTTAATCAATTTAAATAAATATATTTATTATGGATTTATTTGTACAACTAATTTTCCTTCGCAATTTGAAATTTTATTTCAAAAAAATGTTATTAAATAAACACATAACTGCTATTAAGTTGTTTTTATATTAAGTGCTTTTTATGTAAATATTGAGGATTATTCATAAATAAGTAAAAAAAAAAAAAATATATATATATATATATAAATTGATATTCATAAGGTTTATAATATTATGAAAACATTTTTAAGTGGCTGTATAAACTATCAATTTTAATGAGTATGAAAAAAATAAAAAATTGAGTAATATAGTAATCTAAAATCAATAACAAAGAAATGCCCAATAAATAACACAATTACATACTCTATGAACATTTATTTAATCGTATCAAAATATGATACACATTACACAGTAAAATTAAAACTTTAGGAAAAGCAGGTAAAATATTTAAATATCATATAAAAAACAGTCAGTTTAACTTTTTTCTTTTCTTTTTTTTAAATATACAAATTAACAGAAAAAAAAAACATTTTGTTTTGAATAATATTATGTTTCATGATTTTATTTTGTAGAAGTGAATAAAAAAAAACCCCTATCGGTCAAACAAAACTTAAATATTACTTTCCTCGTACATAATTACCCTAATAAATATTCAATCTTTAAGCATTATTTTTTTTATTATTTTTTTATTTTTTATCAATTTCATTAACCATATGAATACTAATAACCAGACACGCGTGATTTATAATAATATATACACATACATAATATGTCATTAAAATTTGACGAGACAAAATTCAGTATCTATTTAAAATTCTAAAAACATCTACAAATTTTTACATTCATGAAATTTGAGGTAATAAATCGCAATTTGTTTTCTTATCAACTGATATTTAAACTCCCTAAAAAAAAAAAAAATCACTTAAAACAAATTAGGTATTTATAAATATAAACATTATTCTATACAGTTTCTTTACAAATATATTTTTTTAAAGTTATGGACGATTGGTTTTGAATTTGTCTATTAATTGTTCATAATTTTTACTTGTTGTATCATTTAGAAAAAAAATTATTTAGTACAGATTAAATTATATGATTCTACATTATTTAAAGAAGATTCTATCTTTATAATTAATCAATATTAATATTGCACCCTAAAATATAACTGACCATATTTGTTGATAAATCTATTTTTATAAATTTATATGTATTAATATATATATGTATATATATATATTATGCGTTATATAAATATATAATATACATATTTAAAAAAAAAATTCAAACAATGGTGGGGATTATTATTTATATCACAAATTATTCATATCCTCAGGAGCTGTTTTTCAAACAACAACTTGTTCAGGAGGTAATGTTGGATCTGCAGGAGGATCTGATGGAGCAACACTCTGTGTTTCTGACTTTGCGGACCACTGTGTCCCTGCTTTAGTTTTATCATAAGGCACGTTGCGACCAGCCCTACGTCTTTCACGTTTCTCTTCCATAATCAAACGTAACCGTTCCATTTTTCCACGGGTAGCTGCATTTTCTTTAGTCTCACTCTCTATAAAAAAAATATTACTTAATAAATTATATATTCAAGTTTTTATGCTATAAATGGGACATTTTATCAATTTCTTACCGGTATTATCAGAATTAGTAGATGTTTGAGCGGACATACTGTTTGCGGTAGAAAATGGAGTAGCTGCTTGGGCAGCAGCAGCAGCAGGAGAAAGTGTAGTGGCGGTACAGACAGCAGGTGTGCCTGATCTAGCAGCAGCTCTGTACTGTGGTGTAGCACACAGTAAATCATTGAGTATGTGTATGATGGTACTAATGTCACGTTTTGGACGGCCGAAGCGATCTTGCAAGGCTGGATTTAAGGTGCCTATAACAATAAATAAAGCTAGTTAGTAATACATATTCTGTTTCATACATTTATTGTATGAAAAAATACAATTTTTTTTTTAATATTGAAGGTAGTTCAAAATTGTTGGTGCAACCCATGAAGTTAATGGCAGACATATAAGTAGTTCTATGTTTTCAGCCAAGAAGCCTTAGGCTAACTTAACTGTAGGAAACCATGGAAGATATGCATAAAGCCTTAGTAAGTATTTGAAAATGAACATGAAATTTACCAGAAAACGTTCCAGAGTAAACGCCTTTGCCGTGATGTTGCATGCTTTCGATTATCGCACCTGGTCTTCGTTTGAACCCAATGTGCATCTGAAAAAATAACAAAAAATACATTAAATAAGCAAACAATTTTTGTAAAACAGTTTAAGAAAAATCCATAATTTACTAAATATTTTTTAAACAATTTAAAATAAACTGAATAAAATTTTAATACAAATATAGAATCGGCAATTCTGAAGTATACATTATACCTAAATTATAAATTATAATTTAAGATAAATAATAAATTCATAGAATTACATAATATGATATGTAAATTATTATATGATCAAAAAAAATGATACCTTGATACCTTTAATTTATAAAGAGTAAATACAAAAAAACGACTTGTGATTTTTTAATTATCTACCGTGAGGTTTTACTCGGTTTTTGGCTTTAGAGTATAGGTAATAGGTATGGACAGTTTTAACTTGGACAAATATTAATCAATATGAATAAGCAAATGAAAAACAAATAAAATTATGAAACACGAATAAGAAGTTCCGGATAGACGTTGTATACGTCAGCTTCAGTTCAACAAAAGTTAACAAAAAAATAAATAAATAATATTACATAAACATAGGCGCTTGCAGAAATTTTTCTGGGAGGGGCAATGTTAGGATTTGTTATATAATAAATAGTAATTTATTTTTAAACATTCAATTTAAAATATTTTTTTTGAAAAGCCAGGGGGGAATTCCCCAACTTGCCCCCCCCTTCCGGGCGCCTATGAACATAAAGTCATAAAATATGTTTTATAGTATACCCCTCCACACAGTTAAGTAAAGGACATTTTGCAGGGAAGAGTAACCACAGAATAGATTAAAACGTCCAAGAAACATCATTTTGTATCGCCTAAGAAACGTCATCGGAACGCGATCACCAATGACACGTAAAAGAATCAAGAATGTAGCAACACATTTACATACTTTGTGTAATATTACAATAATTGGCGTGCCGAACTTGACATTTTTCAGAGGCTAGTATAATATTCCACCCACTCACCCGCAAAACCGGTAAAACCCGATAAAGGCATTTACTGTCATATTTTTAACTGCCCGTCGAAGTAAACATTAAAATACTAGTTAATACTAAATCGGTCACTACCTACCTACCAGCCTATCAACCCACCGACCCTTTGAAAAACTCACGAGGTTGCCGCAATCGATTACCCTCCCCCCCACGTATAAATTATGATATTATTATTATACTATAATAACACACACGCTGCGCGATACCAGTTGTGATGTTATGCTAACATTTTATATTCTAATCGGCGCGATGGCGGTGGGCCATTAGTGGTGTGTTGTATGTATGTGTGTGTGTGTGTGTAAAAAGCAACGACCTGCCTCAAAATTGGCAGCCGCCCAACGACGCACTGGCGGCTGCGTCCGTTGATGCACAACGCGCGGGGTGGCGGCGGCGGCGGCGGCGGCGCTCGGAGCCCGGAGGACGTCGTCGTCGGCTGCTGCGGCGGCGTCCGGGCCCCTTAACCGACGGTGGGAGGGGGTGCTGACGGTACGCGCCCCACGGACAGATAGGGGGACAAACGCGAGAGAGTGAGAGAGCGTGATCAATATATACAGTCGAGGGGGGCTGCGTCGAAAGCGGTGGCCCCGCCGGGCAGGACGACCGAATCGATTGGTGCGGTGGCGGCGACGCCCGGCGCACGGCCGAAAAAAAAAAAAGGAAAAGAGAAACCTCTCCTTTGCCGGTTACCACACGGCACGCGGTGCGACCACCCTTGGCAACGAGTTTTTCGTCTCCGGGTAAACAACCGCGTCCCACCGAAAATGCACGAGGGCGGCGAAATACACATTATTACTACAACGCACAGATGTATGCGCGCCCGCAACGATTAATACGCCGTAGACGTGTGGGTGTCGACCAGCGGGCCTCCAACTGACGCAACGGCGGGCTCCCACATTTCGTGTAAATGGTGTGTGCGACGAGTATTATATTACGAGGGACGCGTAGGAGTACGTAATAATGGTAATAATAATGTGAGAGAGTACTCACGGAGGTAGGCAGATAGGTAGGTAGGTAGGTAGAGAAGAGATTCGGTCGAGAATAGTTTGTACCTATTCGTATATATAGTTGAGTAGTACGCATGTAACAATAATATACAATAATAATTAATAATATTCGAGTGCAACGACGGGATTCGATATCAATGCGGCATAGTGGCGGCAAAGAAGTTTAAAAAAAATAATAATAATAATAATAAATCGTATTTATATTTTATCGTGCCCCCGCCAACGGGTCACTGGTGAATATAAATCACGCTGCAAGGAGGAGGGGACTCCTAGCACACACACTCCAGAATGCACCATCGGAACACACGAAATTAAAATGTCACCGTGTATTTACAGTAACAAGAAAATAAAATATAACACGCGTGCAGACCAACGATCTTAAGATGAATACATAAATGTTAAAAATGTATGCACGTAGCACGTTACATTATAATATTATTATTATAATTCCTTTTCTCTTGGAGAGTGAATAGTTATTATATTATGGTATACGGAGAAGGAGTAAGAGAAGTTATGGCCTGAAAATACTGACGAGATGTGACGGACTGTTAAAAAATTATTACACAAAATACGGATTCACTGTGCCTACTGAAAGATGTTCAACGAGTTGTAGGTTACATTCTAAGACCAGATGGTTTCCCAGAGAGGTTAACCTTATTTAACTATTATTTCCAAAACTCGTTTTAGCTATATATTCAGCAATATGGGTGTTTTAAAAATACATTTTAGCAAATACAGCAGCAGTATTAAATTGTAAAATAAAACAAGGATTTATTAACTGATTACGATATGTATAATAATTATTGTCAAAGTGAAAGTATTACCAAACTGTAAATGAATGCCTACAATGTGTATAATATGCAATATGTATAAATGTATAATATACAATACACTATCAATTTTATTGCTGAAAACTACATTGATTTTTAAATACAATTCCAAAATCTATTTAATTTATAATTTAAAAATACCAACTCCATTTTAATAAATATTATGAAATGTCTGAATGTTAAATACATTTTGTTTATTAAGGCCATAAAAAAAAGGTTCAGATTATTAATTTCTATTAAATACATAGGTAATAGGATTAATAATCCATAAGATGAAGCGGGAGTAGCCATTAAATAGAATTAGTTTGAAATGAAACCCTTCTTGTAGCATTCCATTTTTGAACCGATTTATAATTTCCGCCTATCATAAAAACACAGATAATTGCTGAGTTGAATTATTTTTGGTTAGTAGATATTATATCACTTATAAAAATGTATTTCATTTAACTGGTGTATTTGTTTATGTATAGTATATACTTTTATACGTATTGTCGTGATGTAAGAACTATAAAAATATTTTAAATTATGAAATTCAACAATAAAAGTTCCTTTTCTTTAAAACATTTACTATATGAATTCTAATAGTAAATTAATATATATTAAATTTAATAATGAATATCGAAACACGGGTAATCGACATATAATTTATACTATTCAATTGATAAAATAATATAAGAATTTAATCAATTTTTATTTGTAGTTTTGAAAAATAACACAGTCAAAAGATAAGAAAAATATTTAAAGGAAATCAATGCCAAATATTAATTAATTATTAAATTAAAAATAATGTTTCAAAATCAACAATCAAGGAATTAAATTTATTAAATTTAAACATTAATTTAGGAAACTATACACGTTCAAAGATCTAAAAGATAGTTTCAAATAATATATTGTCGTACCTACAAACAATATATTGTAAATGAATACATTGGTTTCAACACTAACTTTGAAACGTCTAATTACATATGTAAGAAAAATAAAATATCGGGAAAATAATTATATAGTATTCACATAATTAGTTTTTGAAAAGGAACAATAAAAGTACAACTTTATTTTAATTAATAAGATAAGTATAGTAAAGTATAGTATATGTTTAAAATACTTAGGACATAATAAGGTAGAATATATTGTTAAAAATCTTTGGAACTTTTTTACATTAAATTTTAAAAAATCAACAAGTAGCTTAGATAAATTCATTACAATGTTGTGTTACATAAATGTATTACAAAAAACAGCTGTAATAATAATATATTGTCTTGTAATATTATTTATGTTTGTAATAGCGTTAGTTAATATTTGAACAATAAAAATATAACAAAATATTTGTTAACATATAAAAAATTATAATATTATGTACTATTTATTAATATTTTTTACCTAACCTATTATACATACACGGGGAATGGGGATATACTATGATCTATGAATATTATTATTTACGTATTAGAAAAATCAAATTATAATAAGGCAACAGAGAACGATCCATCATTAACTCACACTTTATTAGTTATATTACTTAGAACTTATAAATATTGGTTAATTTAAAATAAAATATAAAGTGTCTGTTGTTTATTCATGCCTTGCTATATATAGATTAGATAAGGTCGACTCACAAATGAATTAATTTTTATACAAAAATAAATCACAAAAACGACGTAGTTATTAAGTTTTTAATGACCAACAATTTAAATTTAATACATTTTTATAGTGTTAAAATATAATATCTGGTGCATAATTAATTTCACGAGACAAAGAAAACATATTGCGTTTTTTTTAATCATACTTAATGAATTACATGAAAACAAATATATTCATTAATGCAATATGCAAACAAACACATGCATACACACTAATAATTGATTGCATTTTAGTATTTTTAATAGAGCAATTTTAGTATTGATGTGGTTCTAAAATCATTTAACTTGAAACTATGGCGAATAAAACATAAAGAAATCATAATAAGAGTTCAAAATCTAAAGTAGTTCATTATACTTTAAATATAAATAAGTATTTTTCTTAATACAAAACGTATTATATTTGTATTTTGGACCTTCATAGTTATAATTAATAAAATAATAAAATAACTACCTAGGTATTTACTGGGAAAAATAGATTTGAATTATTTTTATTCTATTAGTATTTATTATAATTTTATAATAACTGTGGATTGTGATGGTATGGCTATCATTAACTGGCAACGTGGTATATCATTTTATACTAAATAATATTAGTATTCTAACATTTCTAACAGTTAAAACGTTTAGTTACTTATACAATTTTATATACGTTAAATTAAACAAAAAGTACGTTTTCGATGATGACCGAAATATTATAATAAAATAGATTTAACATAAACAAATACATTATGATTTGTGTATATTAGGTATAGAATTAAATACAAAACAGTTATTCATGACATGATATTATTTACTTGTCTCACATACGATTATAGTATATGTATGCTTCACATAGAGCAAAGAACATTTAATAGTTAGATGTGGAGTATGCGTAGGAGTTGGTCGCACGTGGGGGATGACAAAAGAAATATTGGGTGGGCGACGCCCACAGGACCATTGTCCATTAACAACCCCTTTACAACACGTACTCACGATGAATAAAACATTTAATGCTTAGATCTATTTTTTGTTTGTTATTTTAAACTGTGCTACAACAATGAATACTTAATATATTATGTTTTGTTTTTTTATATTAGTAGATTACGAATAATCTAAACTCAAAAAAACAGTTGACTATTCTGAAGTAGAATAAAATCAGCTACTTAGCTAAGTAAAATAAATAAAACAATACATTTTATATTATATATAGGTACGATTGTTTGTATTTACGATTAACTTAATAATTATTATTTCTTAATTTCAGGTGTTTTTAGATAATTATTAAATAGAAAACCGTCAATTAAATTAAATCGATATTTATTGTTCCGACATTAAAATAGTGAAATGTTTTCAATTTTCTTCTTAAATGGTAAAGGCACGAATATATATAATAATAAATAGAAAAGACAGAATGCCGACGTTTTCGTAATGTGTACATAAATAGGAGATTCAGTAAATATAAAATAGTAGAGGGAGTAAGGGGAAAGTAGTACTCGGCCCAGTATACCTATTGATTGCCACCGGCGGTTCGGTCCGCTCTATTTGCCGTAGAGTTTATTTTTTACGAGTCTCCGAGGCGGCCCAGGCGGAATCGACACAGTTACCAGACACCGTTGTCCGGCGAACTGGAACACAGAGTACCGTAAAACACGGATCTCGTTTACGGTTACATTTAACGAATCGTCCGCTGGAGGCACACGGGTTTAACCGTTGTAGCGGGGAAAGCAGATTTTGAGCAGAAAAATATATTCCATATTTATAAATTGTTTTACATAGATTGTAACGACTAACGAATGAACACACAGCCAAAAAAACAACAATATAATACACTAGTTATTAATATATAAACAAAAAATGATATATTTAAAGAGGAATTTAAAATACGTTCACGTATTTCCGTTTTATTCAACGGCCAATAAAAAATTAATTTGTAAGAAGTTATAAATATATAACAAACTTCCAAAGTATTCTTATAGTTTTATTTCAGTTTTTCTATAGATTCTAGTGCATAAATAATTTAAATAAGGTCACATTGATACGAGAAAATTTCACGAATATAAAAGACAAGTAAAACGTTTTACACCGAGTCTCGGTAGAGTTGAAAAGTTTTAGAAACTATATTCAAAATCAAAACAACTACATGCATGAATTATAAATATAAGATAACGTTAAGTTAGCCATTAGCAGATCCAGTAGTATAATATTATTAATATACAAAATAAATAATAATACACTGATACACGAACACACTATAAAGCGTCTCATTGTTTTCGGCATTTCTAGAGGGCTAATACATTTGGAAACAGAAGGAGTGAAAGAGAAAGAGAGTCGATCAATGGGAAACAAGGTACGTGTGTGTGTGTATAGCAACGCCGAGTACACAACACAAAAGGTCGCACCGGCCCGGGGCCTTTGTGATAAGCGACCTCCCGCGTGATCAATATGACGTCGATTTCACTGTGGCGGCCTAACCACGCCCTACAGGGATACCCGGATTCTGCTGGGCCGCCGCCACAGCATTTTTGTACATGCATCGATGTACAGTACTCGTACACAATACAAAATAAATGAATAAATACACGCACAAATAAATCGACCGAAAACGTGATGGGCAGGGAAAACGACAGTACGTGTTCATAACAAGAAAAATTCAGACACACATCACACACTGCTGCAGCACGCATGTATAAAATCCCATTTCATTTAATTTCTCTCTCTCTCTCTATCTTTTTTGTGTCTAATGTTTATTAATTCGGTCGTGCAAAGAAACTCGGTCGTATTTCACCTGGAATTGAGGTCATCGGATGTGTACATTATAATATTATACGCCGTGTACGCACAACCAACGCCACTCACAAAGATGACGACTACGGCTATGGAACGGTCGCGGCGACGGTGTGGGTTAGTGTGTGAACGAGTGACAGCGCGCGTGTATAAACGGCAACGTCGACAAGTCGGCGACACGACTCACCTCTTCTATACTCGGCCGTACAGTGTGTGCGGATGCTGCGGGCCCGCGGCCACACATTGATCATAATAACCCTCGGGACACGAGAGACGAAATTAGTATACCCCCGGGCCCCGCGCGTTGCCGGATTGCGACGTTGCCGCCCACGCAACAATCGATACTATACGCGACTACGATACGAGACACACGTCCGGGTACAAAAAAATTAAATCAATCACCCAGAAAATATCAACTGTATCGCTATAACACACATAGGTAGTCACTCGGCGCTAATTTTAGACGCGTTACACGACGTTGTATACGTTTTCTACCTCGACAAACCGACGAAAAAAATCCCATTCGTCTCGTTCGGATATTTTAGTTTTTTCGTGATGCCGTTCTTATATAAAAAAAAAAAAAAAAAACCTTAAACAATAATTTGCCACTCACCTCTTTTGAACCGCTTTTCGTGGTGAGGACTTCCGAAGACAGTTGTTTCAGGGTCTGAGTAAGGTTCCGCGAAGCCTCGGCGAGCGCTCGGGTGTCGAGTTGCGGTTTGTCTCCTGTAGCCGTGGTCGTGGCCGTGTTGGTGGACGCGGTCGACGTGCTCGCGTCGCACGAACAAGGCACCGTCACCGGTGGAGGTGTGGGTGGTACAGCAGCAGCGGCTGCTGCGGCTGCGGCTGCGGCGGCTGCAGCTGTGGCGGCTGCTGCTGCTGCGGCGGCTGCGGCCGCGGCGACAATCGGTGACGGGGCCGGAGGCGACGAGTCCTCAGTCGTATCCATTGAGTTGTCGTCGCTGTCGTCGGATACGTTACGGACGCGGGTAATCGGGTAAGCGTCCACGCCGGGGATCAGTCTAGGGGTGCCGATGATATTGCCGGCAGAACACGCGGTGGCCGCCGTCGCGGTGGCCTGGGGTGGTTCGGGAGCCACAGTCGACGCGTTTAGTGTGGCCGCTGCACCGGTGCTGGCCACAGTCGAGGCGGCGGTCTGTAATCGTTTCGACGAACCAGAAGAAGAAACGGTTGATAATTGTAGCTGGATGAGCATCATGTGATCGCCAAGTCTCATCGTGAGGTTTAATGGTGCTTTGCCCGATAGGAAATCGTTGACCTAATAACAATAAAATAAACGCAGCCATATAATATAGGCAAATAATGACGTGTTGACGGTGGTGACATAAGTTCGTTTAAATTTAAATATATAATAAAACAACAGTATTGTGCTTGGGGACTTTATAAAATGATTTATAAAGAATTTATACTTTTTTTTTTTTATAAATTTACTACCTAAAAATTACCAATGTACACAAATACACAATCAAAAAAGTAAAACTATTAAGTTGAACATTTAAAAAAAATAGATACATGCTCTTTTATCAATATCAATATTCGTACTATAAACTTTCAACGTTAGATTAGGAAATATTATAAAATGCAAATACATAATGTATCATGGTTATATATAAAATATATTTACTTTATTATACAATAAACAACTCACGCAGGTGAAACGATTGACATATTTTAATATTCTACACATTGCGTAATAATGTAATAGAAGCAGAATTTTGTATTTTAACCATTAAATAAAGCCTATACGTTTAATGTTAGTGGATTGGGTCTATCATAAAAATTGTTACATGGCATTTTTGAAAATCATATTGCCATACATACGTTGAACAAAAATACCAATTTTTCAACATTTTTAAAATATAAAACAATTTTGTAGTTTTCTTTTTAAACGTTAAGTCTTATAAATGCAAAGAAAGGTAATGAAATTCTGAATCTAAAATAATACTTATTTTTCATCGTTAAACAATAATAATTTATTTATTAGTTATTACTTATAAGTTAATATTTCACTTGTCACAGTCATCAAGCAATTAATAGATTTTTATTATGTTTAACGACATTGAAGTAATCACTTACAATAAAAATATATGATTTAACAGTCAGTGCTTCTTTTAAAATATTTTTTATACATTCTAAATATAACGGTGAATATAACACCGTCGTTATACAGTTAACAGCAAAATATTATGAATCTTTAATCATCTTTCGTCAAAAGAAATCTATTAAATAGAGAAATTACCTGAGAGTCGTTCAAACTTTCCAACGCCTGCATCACACTTTGTTCTGGTCTCTGAACCTAAAAAAAAAAAAAAACAAAATATAGGCTACAATAAATACAATATAATATAACACTTTATAAATATAGAGACATTTTTCAATATTTAATAAGAATGTATGGTTTGTGTACATAGAATTTGTCTATATAGATTCTATTACACGTAGTGATAAATATTAATAAAATGTTATCGGCAGGGTGTGGTCCTGGATTCACAAGGTCCCTCTGATAAGGTCAACGCCCGGTTTGGAAGACGGCCCGCCCAATTTTGTAAATATTATACTGTTTATGTTATCTTATAATATAGGATTTCGTGTAAAGTCTAAATGCAATTTATGATTTTTTTTGCCTGAAAAAATGTCTATTAAACATAAGCCCGATAACACTTATTTGGGACACACTGTGTTAACATGGTAAAAATATATTATATCAGTGGTTTTTTTCCCATACTCGTAAACCACGCGATTCGCTTTGCCGACTGTATATCTAGAACAGAATAACGCAATAACGCTGATCCACTTTTACACAAAACATATTATACCTACAACAAGTTTTTAGCATAGACTCATTTTTATTTTGTATTATTGTAACTGTGAAAACACATATGTTCTATACATATTATATAAAACAGTTAAACAGTTAAGTTTTAAATAAATAATATTTTAAGTTAATATTTTTATATTTATTTATAAATATTTATAAATTATAATATTAAAAATCAATATTACATTATTATTGTAAACTTTTTCGTTATTTATTAAGTATAATATAAGTAATAACTAAAACATTTAGGATAGTTTATAAAAAAAGAACAAAAAACAAATATATTACGATTAATTATATAAATAAATATTTAATATGATAAATATGATTTTAAAACTTTATACGTTGAAAATAAACAAGGAAGCAATTGACAACTTGAGAAAATTATTAATATTGTTCTTAAAATTTAAAATATAGTAAGAAAATAAACCATTAAAACGTTAATAAAGTATTAAATAGAGTGTAAGAATTGTATTATTATAAGTTCGTTTGAATAGTTGCAAAGGCCAAACAGAAAAATAATGAAATTTTTATAAATAACAACCTAATAATAAATTATTATTGTGTAAAAAACACACCTAAAAAAATAATAATATTTTTATTTGCATAGGTACTTTTAAAAGTATAAAAAATGTAAATTATAAACATATATTACAGATCTTATTCACTACAATGTAGAGTTTAAGACGTTTTCACTAATTTGTAGGTTACGAGATTTAACAGGATATTTTTTATTTTTGTTTAAATAATAATACCTACAGTGTGAATATTTTAATATTTTTCGTTTTAAATTAAGCTAAAACAGAAATATACAACGACTTATCTTGAATAAACCAAGTTTTCTTGTAAAATATTACAAGAAAATATCTATTATAATAGAAATTAGTCGTAAATTTACAAAATTATTTTATTTCCAAAATATTAATTTTACCACATCACACATAATTATTATGTTTAGCGTACTGTATTGTCGAAATTATTAATAAAATAATAAATAACCTATTACTCATATAATTTTTTAATAATTATTCATACTTCATAGTATCAAAAACATTGTAAATAACTTATCTTATAATTAATTTGTCATTTATAATTGAACCTATAAGTATTACATTATATCTGTATCTACTTTTGACCTTGAAGGGGTTTATTCGAAAAATAAATACGTCTTATTAAATTATAGATAACAAAATGATCCCTATACAAGAAGAAAAGTACAGACAAAATCTTATACTAGCTGGTTAAATTGTATAAATGACAAATTAATTATAGGATAAGTTATTTACAATTTTTTTTTTTTTGGTACTATTATGTATAAACATTATGGTTTATAATGATATAAGTATTATATGAATAATAGGTTATTTATTATTTTATTAAAAAAAAAAATGTTTCTTGCAAATTATTTTTATTATTCATATTAAACATAAAAATTATTTTTTATTTTAAAATAATATTAAATTTATGCTATAATGTCAAATTATTTACATTAAGTACATCACAGTCAGTAGATAATATAGAATAAAAAACATATAGCCTTTTTTTTTTTTGTAGGTAGACCCGTACGTCATACACTCATACCCGCATGTATTGTCTTTTTCTTATAAATAAACAACATTATAAATTTGTGTTTAATAAAACCAATTGTTAACTTTCATATTATTAGAGTACCTAAATATAAATATTATCAAACTTTTAGTTTAATGTCCATGTTTCGTACATCTATCATTTATGATATTTTATATTCTAAACACGTTATGAACAATTATGAATTGCAATATTTTATATATTCATAACTTATATGTAAATTTAAAACCAACAAATTTAAGCTATACCTACGTTAAGTTATATAAAAAAAATCGCATAGAATGTAACAAATAACAATACACATTACAAAGTACTAATGTAGATCAGAGCAGTACCTATATGTTACCAGCCCAAGTGTTTATTTTAGTAGTGTAGATAAAAATTCTAAGGTGGAGCCTAAAGACGTTTAAAGTAAATTGTATCATAGTTATATATACATTCAATGTATACAATATACATCATATTATGTAAAATTAAACTAACAGCGAATAAAATAATAGATAGGTATGAAATCATTACATAAAGCACTTGAATATATACTCGTATTATGTATAAATGTACATCAAATAGATTGTATTAATAATTTAATTTAAACAACATAAAAATCAAACATTATTAGTAAATGGTATTTAATATAACTTATAAACAAATATAAATCATTACCAAAGGCATGTATTTGTTTTTATGAAAAATGTATTACAAAAAAGTTTTAATAAACCAATTTTATTTATATTAAGAAATAGAATATTAATTATCATTATCATATTGAAAGTTAAATAAAAACAAAAAAATAAAAAATCTTAATACGTACCTATAAAAAAGATACATTGATAGGATGGCTTAATCGAAGGGGTTGTCCCTAATCCACATTGAAACTATTTTAAATATTATTTTTAGTGTTTTAAATAAACCACCAACGACTAGCACACATCACATCATATATTATAGTACGTTTTTAATAATTCAGATGTAGGTGCCTACTAGAAACATTCAAACATGTTGTAGTAATAGCTAATTCAAAATTGCGTTTTTAATTTGGGCGGACAAGAATTCATTAAATGTTTTAAAAGAACGGAATAAAACGATGGTAGAACCACCTCCGGCCTAGATGACGATCGGGTCATAACGGGTGTTGACCGTTGGCGTTCGGTGGCGTTTTGGTCCGAGCGAGGAGAGAGAAATAGAGAATATTATTATTCGAATCACTACGGTCTACGGCGACGAGCCGCCGACACGAGGTGTATACCGTTGCCCGGATCCCGTTACCCAGACAACGGGACAGCCGGCAATGTGTAGTCATAACGGGACACAGTTACAGCCCCGTTACAGGGTATCCCGAAAAAAATTGTTTGTACAAAATAATAATAATGACAATGTTGAAAAAAACTTAATAGTTCACAGTTTTACCATTAACAGCACCCCCTTCCATGGCTATCGAAAATCGTGTTTAACGCACATTCACCAACTATGCGTTGACCATTAGGGAAATTTTGTTCAATACTTTGAACTATGTACTTTCAAACAATCACGAACAATACGTCATCACAGTTTTAAATAATAATACTATAAATCGCATATGGTAATATTATGATCAGTGAACATTATAACCATAACCATGTTGCGTTCATACATTTTTCAAGTAAATCTAAATACAACATAGCATTAAAATGATTATTTTCAGATTTTAGTTATTAAAAACGAATTATTTGAAACGACTGTGTAGTGCGGTTGTCGAATTAGTAATTTAATATTTATCGAGGTGATTATATTTTATGACAATTTCGCAATTAAATGACATACTAAAGTAGTTTAATATACTTTTATAATAACGACTTCAGAAAAATAAAAACCTCCAATACAAAATCATAAAATAAACTATCTACAATTTTTGAAACAAAATATATATTTAACATTACTATATAGGTATAAAGTAGGAATTTTGAGAAAACAATTTATATTTAAACACGAATACTATGAATATTGTATTCAGTTATAGTACATGAAATGTTGACAGTCAAAACATACAAACATTATAAATATATTACATACATTCTACAATAGTAAATATGGCAATTATTATCGATTTAAAATTATTATTCTTGAACCCACACAATTTAACATAATTTAGATAGTAGAGCAAGTTAAGTATAAGTAATTACTGATTAATATTATTGTTTTTACTTGTAAATAATGAATTAAACTCAGTCATAGTAATAATATTTAGTTACTTACATATTATGAAAATTAAAATAATACCTATAGTTTAAGTAAATACTCGGAAAAATTAAGTTAACAAAAAACTTATTACTTATAGTTACCATACTAATTATGAATAGCATGATGATATTTTTATTTTAGTTTTGTTATTATCATTAACAGTATAATAATTTACATTCTATACATGTTGTTTGCGGTTTGTACAAGACATACTAAAAAAACATTCACCAGCTTAATAATTGCGTATTACACTGCGCAACATTAAACTAAAATTTACAAAGAACACAATTTAGATTGTCTCTGAAATATTACTATCTCGTACAGTTCATGCGAGCAGTTAGCTTAAATTAGTGTATGATAAGGGTTTTCATGAATTAAGATTAATTTTATAACTTTCCTTTTAACTCAAATATTTACTATTATACTGTATATTTATATTGTATACTGCAAAATTTAATTACAGTTCAATAATAAAAAAAAAACCGAACAAATAACAAAAGCAGTATAAAATTAATAATTCTGTCTAGATAATATAACAAAGGTGTGTAAAAAAACTTACAAACATAAACAGTAAAAATACCGAGATAGTTCCAAAAAGTTTTAAGATTCAATCCATAAATGTTCTTAATAACTTATACATTAAAAGATAATGTAAAATGTATACTATTCCAAAAATATAGGAAGTTACATTCGAATTGATTTTCAAACCTAACGCCATAAACTACAATATTATAGGAACCTCATGTAAATAAATTGATTAAAAAAGAATGATTTCAGAATTTCTTAAAGTAATAGTATGTCAATAATATAACACTTAATAATATGACTTTTGAGTATTTAGCATTTTAACGTTAACAGTAGTTCATGAATGTATATAAATTATAAATTTAAAGTAACAATAATACCGTGGCGACCGTAGTGTATATAATACAAACGTATCACGGTGCCCATAACAACGAAATAAGTCAAAACTTAAATAATACAATCATAACGTTATTTTACGAATGCTCGACGTGAAACATTTTTCCAGTCATAAATCAATTGGTTACAACTTAAAAAAAAATCCAATATTAAGTTTTTTAGAAATAATTACACTGGCCATTTCTTTTTACGAGATGATCAGTATATTATTATATTGATTGACCGTTGATATCATTGCACTATTTGTAGGCAGGTCTAACCTCTAGTCTCGTCGGCCGTATTGAAATTTAGGGAAACCAAAGTAATGTGGAAGGAGCAATGGAGAACAAGGCCTACTTGATTTCCCTCTCCTCAGACATTCTAAAATCTCGAGCTGCGATGAGATGTCCTTGCACGTGCACATTGGCCGTTGTGTGTATATACTATATACTATATAATAGTAGTAGTATAATATAATATATAATAATAATATGTAATATATCGTGATTATCAAGATGTGTGGCAATAAGGACACACAATACATGGGTATTATTTTATGTTTTAAACTGGTTTATCGTCGAGGGGTAAAGGGTGGGAGGACCGGGATAAAAGAGACGAAAAAGAAGATTTACTCACCAGAAGACCGGTTTCTACGCTGGGCAATAGGGTGAGGCGGCTTCCTTGCATCAACTGGTTGTCGTCCAACGAGCCATCTCTAAGTTGCCTACAATACAAAAAAAAAAACCATAAATCAATAAACGTCTGGTCAATAACTGTATAGTACAAATAGAATTATCTTGGTTTACAAGTATTACTATCATCCATAGTTATCAAACATATTTTATAAATATTATTATTTTTATATCTCCTGAAAACTCGAAAAAAAATCCCTAACAATTTTCATACCGTGAAAATAATAACAACGGTAATAAATACCGATAGCGAGCAACAATGAGATTTTCAAGGTTTAAACGCAATAATAATAACAATAAATACAGACGCGTTACATAAATGCGTCGAATTACGTATAGGTATTATATTATTATTAATAATTATAGTTTGCATCCACCGTGCGATTGTCGTAACATGTGGATAAACAACGTAGCTGTAATATGAGGTGTTATTTTTTTTATTATTATTTTATTTGTTTCATGTGTGCGCACGATCACAAACGTAAGGAAAAAATACCCGAAGATAAATTGTGGAGGGGAAAACAATAGAAACGATGAACGGATGCAAGCGTATTGCGAACCCCTGGTTTTCCGGGGAAAGCTACTTTTGACGAGTTGCTTTCTGGAGAATTCTTTTAAAAATACCTCACGAACACATCATAATGTCCGAGACACAGGGTATAGCGTTTATACGTTTAACGAGCGGCGATGACGTGTTTCTTTGGGGCGGACAATGGAGAGAAGAGGGAGACCAAGCAGCTGTTCTACACTTGTCCAACTACAAGGGACCCGTCTCGCAGCGTCGGGTTATTCACCCCCGAATCCGTAATGGCGGTGGCCTCGGATAGGGGAGCGGCGACGTTGTCAGCTGTTGGGATTTCGATCCCACGCTCAGGCGAAGATAGACTCCGCCGCCGCCAATGATTGCGTAACAACAATCGCTCGAAAAAAGAATATTACACCCATAACCTTTTATCGTCTGTGGGTTACCTGCGGGGGGTTTGAAAAAGGAAAAGAATAAACGACGTAATCGTTTTGGGACTCGTCCGTAACAAAGAACGACCAATCGAACCAGGACAAATATTATTTTACATACCTACGAAAAATTAATAATATTATATTATATTTGTAAAGTTTGTTCTCGTGAAAAATGTTTACCTCAATGAGTAACACGGGCAGCTGCTACTTTAAAATAGTGTAATTCGGGGGCGGTCGTTTGATAACGAATGTTGTGATTGCGAATCGCCCTAAATTATATACACAATCATAACAAATGCGACTTCCGGGAAACGAGTGTACCCGCGCTATCGTCGGTCGATAGCATCGGCGAAGGAGGACGCGCGAGCACCGGAACGAGCTCTCCCGGTCGGACACCTACGGTGAACGCGATCGGCAACCGAGTTATTGAAATCCGTCGACAATAGACGACACGGGAGTGCAAATCCTGTTGGCATGGATTCGCCGTATTGCGGTTTTTGAAAGTTTTGTCCCGAAGTTGGGCGGGGGAGACGGCAAAAAAAAAAGGTAGTGCTTACGAAACATAATCGTGAAGCCGTCAAGCTATGGGACGGTGGAAAACAACATATATGTCATCTGAGCGCGTTTCCAAACTGTTTAGAAACGACACGATAAACGACTATAATAGCGGTGACAGAAAAACGACGGAATGGCAACGTCGACACTATTATATTATTATTATACACGAACGTCGGCTCCCCCCCTTCACCAAACATCCGAAACAGATTCGGGAAACCAACAACAATTTTTATCTCGAACAAGCAGCTGTTCCGAGGGTACGCGTCAAAACGGGTCGACACACACAACAAAACAGGGTCGTGACCCCTTCCCCCCACCAACACGACAATAGGTCTCGCGATAGCTTCGTTATCGGACGGAAACGCTGGTCCGGTCTACCTGGAGGTGGGATACTTCGTACTTTGGAGCTCCAAGGATGAGCTCAACCTCGCCTACACCCACGGCTTTGACGGGCAGCTACACAGCGGGTAGCAAAGGGGAAGCGACGTCGAAAACGAAGAAAAACATAAAGAATAAAACATTTGTCTCACCTCTCGCGGTACAACAGACATATCCGCTCTTTGGGCACTCTCAGACGTTTGGAGATCACTTTCTTTAGGCTTTCCACCGAATCGGTTTTGAGCACGGACAGATCGAACTGGCCGCCGGTGGTCGGCGATACGGTGATCGTGATCTCGGACTCCTCAGCGGCCGCATGTTCGGACATGACGGCGCGCACGGCGGCGGCGAAGATCTTTCCTTCGGGATCCGGATCGGACGGATCGAAGTCGCGGGCGCCGACCGCGGCGTCGGCGGGGTTATCGCTGCTGCTGGCAGCCGCCTGGTGATTGTCGTCGGCTTGCGCCGTCGTCCCCGTCCTGTTCTTCTGCTGTTCCCGCTCGGCCTGTATCGCCAGATATTCCCGGTGCCGCTGTTCCTGAGCGGCCGACGCTAAGAAGGCGGCCGTTTTAGCCGCTCGTTTGGCCGCGACAAGGGCTGCAGTCCTTCTGGCCGTCTTGGCCGCTGCGGCCGCGGCTGCTGCCGTCGCGTCGTTGTTATTGTCCACCGCGGCGCTGCTGCAACCGCACCCGGATTTTGACTCGCTCGCGTCATTGTTGCTACTGCTACTGCTACCTTCCATCGTGTCTCGTCAGGTTTTGATATTACAATAATATCAAATACAAATACTTGTTTATATAGCAAAACTATATAGATAGGGTAGAGGGGTTTGGGTGTATGTGTGAGAGTATATTTATTATAAATAAATATTATAATAAACGATTTTTGTTTTACGGACGAGAAATGCAAGGCGGTGGTAGGTCACGATGCGGAGCACGCGAAATCCGGTGACGTCGAATATCACAGACGCGAATCGGACGCCATGGCGGAGGAGTGACACAGCATGGACGACGGCGGCGGCGGCGGCGGCGAACACAAAGAACGCGTACAACACTCGACGTGAGAAACGGAGAAAATAATAATAATATAAAAAAAAAAACAACAAAACAAAATAATAATAAAATATACGTCCGCGAGTGTACGCTAAACGACGGCGGCGACGAGACTAGGCGACTACACGACCGTACAACGCCGTCGGATCGCGAAAAGGGAAATAGTGGAAAAGAAAGGAAGACGCGATGGCCGCAAAACGTAGGCACGTCTGTCGCACAGTCGAGCGCCGAATTTCCCGTCAGGAGCGTCAACCGTCGCGCGATTCTGGCTACACTGTACGTACCTGATTCACCAATAGATTACTCTTCAGTCGTGAATTTAGATATTGTAATCGTGCTGGCAGTTGTCCATAAAATGATATGAACCTGAGAAATGATTGTATACATAATAAAACTGTATTCACAGCTGATATTTTACATATATATACATATCTGAGATGGTATCTGAAAATACACATCCGCCAAGGTGGATATATATAAATATATTTATATATTACCACCTTAACACCCACGCATTTTATGATGTTTTCATATAATTACTATCACTCTTATCAGAGTCTTCGTGAAAATTCAAGGTTTAAATTTCTGCGGTTGTCAGCGTAGGTATTTGAAACTGCGGAAATAAATACTAAACTACAATAAGTTCAACTTATCTATTACTTATTAGTCATAAGCTAACCTTATTGCGATAGACTTATTGTTGATGTTTTTGTTTATCTGCGGTAGTCAGTATTCTGAAATTTACTGAGTACCGTGAGTAGCCTGTACTTACTACTTACTGCTTTGTTACTAATCTACGTCTTTACGAAGTAATCACTGACACTAATTTTCCGTACTCGTATGTCAATTTTCTAGATTTATGAATTGTTGGTTTTGATTTAACAAACATCTGACAAGGTTACTTCTACGTTTTATATTATTACTATTATGTTAACTAATTAATACCAATACAATGGACAAGTATGACAGAGCCGCTCAGCATATTAAAGGTAAAAAAAAAAGAGATGTATTTCTGATTAAGGAAAAGGCTGCCTAATAGGTACTATATTTCATAGAATTTCTAATGATTTAAACATTCAGATTATGCAAATATTATTTAAATATTAGTCATTTAAATGCCAGGTGTATTTTAAAAAATGCAATTATTTATTGTTCTTTTACCATATGGTTGTTAAATTTTGTATAAGGTACTACAAAATTAATATTTGTATGTTTTATTAAAACAAATTTTTGTGTAAAAGTATAAATGTTTAAAATTATAATTTTCTCATATTATACCTATATTTTTATTAAAATAAAAAATAAAATAATGTAACATAATAATTTTTTGCTGACACTACCTTATATTATTTTGGTATTAAATATTGTTTTTTTTAACTTACCTACTTGTTACTAAAGATGACTTATTCTGAAATACTCTTATAATCTTTATATCATAATTTTTGTCTAATATAATCAATTATTGGAATTATTATTATTGATAGTGTTTAATTAGTACAAGTTATATACCATTATATGCTATGGCACTCCAATTTGAGTCTGGTTAGTAGATCATATTATGTTTTGACTAAGAATTTGTACTTAGCGTCCTTTTTGTAACAAGTGGACCAAACAAAATCCTAGCACATAAGTATTTTCACTTATTCTAATTAAAGAAATATTTCTAACCTAAAGAATTTTAAGTGCCATGTTTGTTATCTTATTTTATTTCAGTAATTATATAATTTTGAGTTTAAATGTTACAAAAAAAGTTATAGTTAAGTTAACCCAAGAAATTTTTAATTTGTTCCTTATGTTTGTTATTAACTGATCATAAATATACACCGAATTTAACTTAATGTTATAAGTTTATTGCAACTGTGCAAAATAGTGCATTTTCTATAACAGATATTATTAGTTGTGAAAACTTTTAATTATAAAGATTTTTATAAAATGTTAATTAATTACTAATATTTTTTGAATTACAGAGTCCTTAAACACTAAAAACCTTGCCGAATGTCTATCACAAACCGGTCGTTTTTCATATTGTGCCTTATGTGCAACTTCATTAAGCTGCCTGTATAAATATCCTCTAAATGTAGATTTTAAATTGGACTGTTTACGTGTACTATGCAATCATTTGAAACTAATGTTACAACTACCCACTATGCGAGAGATGGCAAATTGTGAACTTCCCTTAGATGCCAAAGTATATGTTAGAGCTCTTAAAAAAGAAGAAGTACTGAAAGAAGGCATGATGATAATTGTACAAGACCTTCTTTTGCTGGCTATTTCAAATGGTAAAATTTATTTTATTTTATACATTTTTTAAATTATTATTATATTTTATAAAACAATTATAACTATTAAATAAAATATTTTGAAATGCAAACAAAAGGATTAAGAGTAAGTAAGTATCTAATTAATAGTATATTGTTATTGATATTAAAAATTGTTGTTTGAAAATAAGATGTTTTAATTCTCATCAAAAAAATAGTGATTACTAAACAATTTTTTATAATTTAAATAGTGTAAAAAATATGAAATAAATAAAATAAAAATTTAATTAATATTGTTTCCCTTTTATAAAAATTATCAATTTTTCTCTACATTATATTAAATTGGTTAAAAAATATTAAAAATTAATTTTAAAATCATAATTCTTTTTAGGTACCTATGATGCTCGTTGGAGAGTCCTTATACTATATGTTACTCGTGTATTTGATCTTGATATAAATACAGTAGATAATTTTGAGTTAAATGTTGTAAACTGTTTATCAAATCTTTTGCCAGTACAAACTGAGTAAGAATTTTCCTAGTTTATTTATTGATTTTTTCTTTATTAATTCTTATAAAATTTACTCTCTTAATGCCTATTTTCAAATCAAGACAAGAACAAGCTGATGCTGCTCGTCGTATTCGTGTATCAAAGACTAAACGTTTTGCATTGATTGGATTAGCATCAGTTGGTGGTGGAATTCTCCTTGGTTTAACTGGTGGGTTAGCTGCTCCTCTTATTGGCACAGGACTATCTAGTGTCTTAGGAACATCTATTGTTGGAGCTATAGGATCAGTGGGTGGTACAGCTATTGTTGGATCACTTTTTGGTGTGGCAGGAGCAAGTTTAACTGGTAATTATAAACAAATAACACACAATAACTAATAAGTTAAATTAGTATACGGAAACTATTTATTTTTTAGGATATAAAATGCATAAAAGAGTTGGCGACATAGAAGAGTTTCAATTTCGTAAATTGTCTACAGACATAGAAACTGGAGATATTCACTTACATATTACTATTGTTATATCTGGATGGTTAAATGATGATAAAGAAACCAGCTATAGTAAACCCTGGGAATATCTTCGAGTATAAATCTATTATATTCTAAGCATTTATTATATTAATAATATTATTAAATATCATATCATAAACTATAAAAACAATTTGTAGACTATAAGGTTAAGGAGGGAGAGTAATCATATAAATTGTTTTCTATCATGAAAATTTATTTTTACAACTGCTTTATATAACAGCAGATACAAAAAGGAAATACTTTGATTCTTTAAAAAATAAGTTATAAATCTTTTTAAACATAGTAACTTAGTAAATTGAAATTTCTTAATAAATAATGCATGTTGGCTGTTTTACTATTCAGTATTTGAAAATGTTAACTATATATATAAGCATATATAGCATTCTATAAAAAGTATTTCTGTAATAATTTTATTTTAAGTACCTATTTACATATAATCCAAAATATTTTTTATTTTTACAATTATCTGTCATTCATCACATTTAAATTTACACATAAATTCAACTTACTTTTTTAGGACAGCCCAGAACAGTATTATCTACGATACGAATCTTCTTATCTGTTGGAGTTTGGAAAAGCTATGGAATACTTCTTTAGTTTTGCTGTATCTGTAGCAGTTCAAGAATCCCTGAAGTATACTGTACTCTCAGGCCTGATGGCAGCTATTGCATGGCCTGCTGGAATTCTAGGATTGGCCTCTGTCATTGATAATCCATGGGGTGTGTGCTGTCGACGCTCAGCACAAGTTGGAAAACAATTAGCTGAAACTCTACTTACACATAGTCATGGTAATCGTCCAGTTACATTGATTGGTTATAGCCTTGGAGCTCGAGTTATCTATTATTGTCTACGAGTATGTATTAATTATAAAATTATGTAATATGAAATTTATAGATTCATTATATTTTAGGAAATGTCTCAAAGAGAAAAATGTCAAGGTATTGTCCAAGATGCTATCTTAATAGGCACTCCGTGTACTAGAAATTCTTCAGACTGGAATAAAATTAGCGAAATTGTGGCTGGAAGAGTTGTGAATGCATATTGCAGGTAAACTCATTTAACTAATTATTAAGATGTAATTTTATTATAAATATTAAATAATAAAAGAATATTTATTAATTTATTTTGAAATAAATTGTAGAAGTGATTGGTTTCTGAAATTCTTGTATAGAACACTTTCTATGCATGCAATGGAGTTGCTGGTCTTCAAGCTATTCAATCAGTTAATGATAGAATAGAAAATATTGATTTGACTGATATTGTTTCAGGTAATAATTAATAACTATATAATATAAATCAACAACAGTATAGAATTTTTTTTAAATAAAAATGAAACAAATTCTTTCCACATTGTTTTAAATGTTTTATGAATTTGTAGGACATTTTGAATATCCACAAAAACTAACAGAAATTTTAATGTACATTGGAGTTAATGTAGATGAATCGGCAAGAATAAAATTAATTACTACACAATCTGTGCCAGAAAAAATGTGTGAAAGTTTGAAAATAAATGTGAGTATACCAATGATTAAAAAGTTTATATTTTTATTACCTATTCCACTGCATTGCATTTTCATTCAAACAAAGGCTGAATCTTTTGTTCTTTGTCCCTTGTCAATTTTAAAAATATAATGTTAGCCTGTTTAAAATAATAAAATAATCAAAATGTGATATTTTAAATTATAAATAAAAAAAATAGTTGAGCAATAAATTGCCATCTTAAGCTATGACATAAATAGGCAATAGACTAAGTGATAATATACTTATGATTTCATTTCATTAGCCTAAAAACTTCTTGATTTTTATTTCTGACTCATATATTATATTTATTACATTGTGAATGACTAATGAAAATTTTTAATATTTAGAATTATCTATTTTCGCACATTATTATTTCTGCTTTTTACAGCTTATCTAAGAATTTTTTCTGTCTAAATCTTAATCACTTCATCTCATTCGGTTATGTACTATGATTTTTTTATTCCATACTCTAGGTATGATAAACATTTTTTACCATATTGATCCAGCTCTATCCAAGTTAATAGTATTTATTTTTTATTGAAGTTATGGCATTTAAATATTTTAAGATTTGTCCCAGAAAGAGTATTAATAATTATCACCCTACAATACTGTGCTGAACTTTGAAGTAGTTTTAATTTATAAAATCTATTATGCACTATGCAGTGAAGAAAATTTTTAGTTTATAGTGGTTATATAATTCAAAAACAAATATTATAATTCATCACATTTTATCAATAATTAATAATAAATTAAAATTTATATATTAAAATATTAACAATTAATTATTTTATGAAATTAATATTTAATTTTTATGATTTAGGATGATTATACTGTCAAAAAATCAAAATCTGTAATCGACCTCACAACTATTGACACCAAAAAAAATGAGACATAATGATTGTTTTGTCTGCTATTAACACATTGAGCTTATTTCTGCAATTCAATATATCATATTAAGTACTGTATTAACTATTTATATATACATATTATATACTATTATTATATATATTTAATTATTATACTGGAAATTTAAAGCTATGAAAATAATTTATAGTAACAGTGCTTAAAAAATTATTCAAATTAATTAATGAGTTGAAATTTATTTTGGCATAAACCAAAAACTATTGAAACTTATTATTTTAAAGGAGCTTATTCTTAAAATTTTAATTTTTTTCACAAACACATTATTTTTTTTATAAATTTGTTTGATAAAATAATTTTTTATAAAATATTTTCTTATAAATATGTTCCATGAAATAAGTATCAGAACATAATATTATTTATAACAATTTTATCCATAAACGTGGAAATAGATAGAAAAGATAAGGCGATTAAAATTAAAATTAAAATTAATTAACTTTCAGTGTTCCTATTAGTATTAAAAAAACGCATTCCAAAGATTGAACATCTCTCTTTTTTAAATTTATTCTTTAAATATATTATCTTAATTGTGGTATTATGATAAAATATTGTTAAATACAATAACACACACATACACAAACTTATGTTTAATTAAAATCAGTGCCTTATTTGATTGGGATAAGGGAGGGAGTAACAGATTATTTATAATATTATTTAATAATAGTTGTTATCTTTATTGTTTTTGGGCCCTTACATCCTAGTTCGAGCACTAATTATTACCAATAATTAGATTAAATTCAAATTTTTTATGATTCACACAGATAAATTAATCTGTCCTGTTTAATTTAGTTAGGTACTGTATTGATTAATTTTTAATAAATTACTTCGGAAGATTAAGAAAATATATCTTTCCCCCTTATACTTCTTTTTTTAAAATAGGTATAGTTGTGGTTTTCCATTTATCATTTTATCAGTTGATAATAAAATTCTTGGACGATTGGCATAATGGAGTTAGTCTATGATTGGCATTGACAATTTAAATCATGTTTCCCCCACCCCTCAAAGAAATTGTTAATACACCACTGAAAACCATAATAGAGAATATTTGTTTGTTATTTCATTAGTTTACTATAATGTATTTTTGTTCAAAATTATAGCTAAAAACCTATTTTTTTAAATACGTAGAGGAAATAAGCAATTTTTTGCATTCTCACCCAATTTGAAATATGTCACATTATTTTATCAATTATTGTTTTTATAATATTTTATATTATTTGAAATGTTAATTTTTGATTTAACATTAATAAATTAAATGTTTATATTAATTAATTATAATAATGTTGTGTATTAATATTTGTGATATAAAAAAGTAATTATTAACAAAGTTATAATTTATTTAGCTTGAATGTACTTATCAATTTTTTTTTAAACAAGAAGTATAATTAAAAATTTTGGGAACATAATGTATTTTTAAATTAATTATTTTACTTGTTTTCTTTGTGTATATATTTTTATTTATTTTTTAATTTTTTGTTGTTTGTTCACTATTTTACATTATTATATAATATATTATATACTATATAATTAACAATTAATTATTTGGCTTTCACTAGGTTACCATTTACTATTCTGTGATAAATATTATACAAAAAACAACATTTACAATTTGATTTAATTTTTTTTTCAAATATATTTTTTAAATAAGCAATTTTTTAAATTGTAATCAAGATATTAATATTTATCTAAAAACGGACGTTTAAAATAATTTAGTTATCAAATGTATGTTACAACATTTATAGAATACCATAATTTAATTTTGTACAAAAATTATTATACAATGCATCACACTGACACTGTAAGCTATTAAACCTGCTTTATATTAGTCAAGTTTGTAACATAATTACGTCTACAATTGAAAAATCAAATTCAGAAAATGAATACAAAATTAAATTAAATCACAACTAAGTAACAAAAAATAAAAATTAAATTATTTAAATTAACATTTAAGTAATTATTGAATTAATATTTTTTGTTAACTTTTCAAAACGTCCTATATTAATTTTTGCATTATTGTAAGCGTGACTTATTTTAATTAATAATTATTAAATATTTTAAGAGGTAACAAAATGTCATTATGTATTTTCACTATTTATTACATTTGTATCTTTTAATATATTATAAATTATCAAATTTATATTATATGTATATTTTTTTTCTGGAATGTGTTGTAACTTTTTATAATGCACTTAACTTGATTGAAATATTAAATAAACTAATCATAATGGGGTACAATAACATTTGTTATAAAAGTGCTTATATTACATTTGACTAGAGGCAGCGACAAACAGTTGTATCTAATTAAATGTTGGCTGTGATGTCTATAAATAACATCTTTTTGTGAGTATATTTAATATGCCTAACTGCTTAATGAAGCCATAGGCGAGGACGGAGACATTGGTGACCGGTTACAATCACTTGCAGATGAATTTGGTGATCCATTTAATGTAATCACAAGCTTTCGACTACCAGCTTGATTTCGATGCTCACATAGCCAAATGCCTTGCCATGTGCCAAGATTCAATTTTCCTTCAGTAATGGGCACTGTTATTGATGAACCAAGAAAACATGCCTTTACATGGGCTGGCTAAAAATAATAATAATAATAATTTATTAAGTATTTTAATAAAATAACTGTTTATTATAAAAAAAATTTTGAATTTTAAATATAATTTTTTAAAGTAATTAATTTACCATGTCATCTGGTCCTTCACACGAATGTCGATAAGGTAAACCCTAAAAACAAACATATCATAAATTTATAGAAGTAAACAAAAACAAATACATGAAAACTATATTATAATTTTTAAATTTCCTTAATTATAACTGTAGAACTATTCCTATAAGTCTATATTCATCTCAAATTCTTATTTAAATACTGGTTAGGTGCCCATGTTTTTATTTAAATGTTATATATAATTTCTTAAAAAAACCATTTCTTAATATAACAATTAATCTATTCTAATCTTATTTATCTTATTCTATATAAATGACTATTATCTATACATTTCAAAAAACTCCATCATGATAAATAATTATACATTAATACTGGGATGGGCAACTGGTGGCCTGCGAGCATTTTTAATCAGGCCCTTCCTACATTTCCAAATAACATCATACAATTTTAAAGTTTATCGTCTATTATTTTATAATCTACATAACTATATTATGTATGGTCTATCTTGTCAATATATAATAATTATTATCTGGCATTGAACATCGTTAATGTCCAAATTTCACAATATAGTACATTCGTATCGTGCTGTCATTAAAAATTTATTATTTTTGTGTTTTTGAGGTAAGTACTTAAGAATGTCAGCAAAAAAGGAAAATCTATGATGAAAATAGAAATTTTAACATCTCATGGTAGAATGACTACCTATATTTATTTAATATTAATAAAATAAATACTAATTAAAATGTATATTTTAAATTTAATTGGAAACCACAATGTTTTTCATGTATTTTTTTTTTTTTTATATATATATTATTTATAGTTTCTGTAGCCTAGTAAATTCTGAATCTTTAAGAAATGTATTTTACATTTTTAACAATAATATATTATTAAGGTGTATCAAAAGTAAAAAATAAGTCATGATTTTGATAGTGTTAAATTATGAGAAAAATTATACAGAAACTACTAACATTATTCAATGAATTGTTTTTATAAGGAATTGAAAAAAGATGTGCAACATAATTGAGCCAGAATTGTCATAATTAACCAATTTATAAGTGTATTAATCATTCGTTTTACTATTAATCTTCACAATTATATAAAAGTAATATTAATTGTTGTATACACCCCTCTACAACCATAGAAATTACTTATCACAATATAATTTAGAGCAAATAATAATATCTCTTTGTATTTTTTAATATAAAGTGAACCCTGTCTATAATAGACACTTATAGGACCATAAAATGTTACCGTTGTATACAGGTGTCTGTCATGGACAAATTTCACTGTATATAAATTCTGTAATTGGTACAACTTACAAATGTAAGCATGTAAATATTTAATAACAATTTTTTAGATTCATTATTTAATTTTTAATACCCAGAATATACATATACACATGATTGTGTTATAAAAAAATGACAGAACTGATGTTTGTTTTTGTAATTTTGTCATTTCCAGCTCGTAATGCATAATTAAATTTACACAAGCGTGAAAACCCTCTATCATCACCTTTCTTCAAATAAAACTCCTTTAGACGTATAAGTTGTCCAAGAGCTTCTTAATAGTTTATAAATTCTAGAGTGTTCATTTTGGTCATCATTTAGTTATTTACTATCTGCTAAGTATATTGGATTTATTTTAGAGCGATAATTATGTAAAATCATATCTACATTGTCTGAATTGCATCAGTAGATCAATTATTGTCTATTTGAGTAAAAACATCATTTTGAGGGAATGAAAGAAGTTTCATCAGTTTGGTCACTCATTACCATTTACTTAATTTAAGTTTCTGTAGATTCACTGGATAAAAATCCTGTTTTTATAAAATAGTTTATTATTGTTAGTGGAGAAATCTCACGAGGCACGTTTTTCTGAAATCGGCAAAAGTTTTGGTTGTGGCATTTTCGATGTAACAAAGATAAATATCTACTTTATTTTTTAAAACTTCAACTACTCGTATTTCCTGATTCCAAATTATTCAGCAAGTATACTAATTAATCAGCCAATAGAGTTTTTATACCAAATAACTTAGACCCTTTTTTTTAAGCTAAATGATAATAATTGGTAAATTATTGTATAAATTGAGCAACTTTTACATTTGTATAATAGTCCATGATTTTGAGTATGGCTTAATGACATCCCATGGCTCTTCTAATTTTCTTAATACTTCTATAATATATTTTTTTACATTGGATTTTAACTAAATCTCGTTTAATAGCTAAATCTAAAATATTTAAAATTTAATAACAATTTGGTGTGTGCTCCATTAATGCTCATCTAAACTATAGTGACGTCTAGTTTTTATCATTACTTACTTCTGGAACAATTTTATTCAACATCATCTCCATATCATCTCTAAAAAAATAATGCTTATTTAATATAATTTTTATATAAAACAATAATTTTAAAAATAATTTGAATAAAAAAAGATTTTTTTTAAATTTATTCCTTGTTATTTTATTAGATATTTATATTATATTCTTACCGAACATTTGGATCCCAACTTTCATTAATGGCAAGGCTAGCTGATGTATGCAAAACTAAAAAATTTTTAAAAAATTAATCAGTTTTTATAAGTAGATACCTAATATAAAAATATATACTATGCTACCAATGATTTTCTCTCTATTAATTCATATTTTTTAACAAAAAGATTTCTAAATTCCAAAAAATCAACCCGGTTTCTACAGAAAATATGGCAAACATGGAAAATGGCAGATGAGTGAATAGAACATTTTAAATGCTTACTTTGTATGTGACATAAACCAACAGAAAATTGAGATATTTCTGGTATTTGTTTTAGAATTTCTTCAGTTACTAAATGTACGCCCCTGTGTTGCGGTCTTAGATTAATTTTACGTTGAAACCACGCAGAACCTATTTGAATTCCTCGACTCGACGATGCCATTCCAAAATATTTACGTTCACGATAAAAATTATATTCTGTTGGTAAAATATAGACAATATAATATACAAAATATAGGAAACGTAAAAATTTACATAATTTAATAATTTTTCAGTTACAATATAATAAGTGAATAACAAATTAGTTGTTTAAAAAAACAAAATTATGATTTACAGTGGTCATCGCTTAATACACATTTCGTAGTGTGCGTTTATCGTAATTCAAAGTCCAATTGATGTAGATAACATAAACGAATGTGTTTGAAACACAAAAACACGAATAATTTGTGATTTCGTAAATAATACTAATCTAAAAAGTAAAAAATTTCCAAAAAAAACGAGATTACAGAAAAAAAAAGAAAATGTATCAAAACAAATTTTCAGACAGTGTTACTTTGAGAAACATTAAATTCCCATTTTCCAACCGTGGTTTTACCAACCGTTATTGTTATGGCCACGGGACGAGACACCGGGACAGCGCCATTAGACTTTTGAATTTAACGAAACTTGATTTTTAATTTATATTTTATAAATTTTTAATTGTAATACAAATTAAAACATTTATAACACACGCAATACAATGTACGAGTCTCAAAAAAAAAACTGATAATATAGTCAAACTTTTACATTATTTTGTTATAATAATAATTTAATCTATTCTGTGATAATATCACTTATAATATTTTAATAGATATACATTTTAATTTTCTAATAATAAATTGAGATCAATAATCCAAAATCCAACTGATCAGTTGTCTTAATCAGGTATAGCGTAAACTTCGACTTATATTATAAATGTACTTATGTGCCTAATAAATAATACCTAGGTAAATAAATTAAGTATACAGATTATAAAAATATAAATCAAAACAATCGAATATAAAAAACTAAATTTTTTTATTAGATTTTTTTGTCGTATTCTTCGTGGTTAATATTAACAGGTTGATAAAATAAAAATTGGATTAGCAAAATAAATTAAAAAATAATAAATAACTAGTAAAAATTAGATAAGCCTCATAGTCCATTCTCTACCTATATATAGCATAAAAATAGTAAATACCTATCAGAAGATGACTTGGCCAGGTGAAACAGTGGGAATAGCCTACTGGACCAGTGGACCACAAACTTTCTATTGCTAAAAAAATATTTTAATAACAAATGTATACAGGCATATTATAATTAACTAGTAAAATGGTTTAGATGTGCAGGGTCATCACTAATAAACAATAATGAAAATAAAAATTTAATTCAGTACGGCACTGTTGCTTTTAATTTTTAATATAATATATGATACCTATTTTATGATAATAAAGATAATTGTATTTAAATGCAGTGTCAGCAACGCATGAACGACATAGTGTAATATTACTAATATTATAATATAGCTATTTTTATTAGTTTGTCACGCAATGGGACAACTTACTATAGACCCAAAATATTAGGAGGTTTTTGCTACATTAACTCTATATATGATATTATGTAGGTACCTATAGTTAATAGTTTTACAATATAATGTTATGTAATGTTATAACTTATAATACACAAAAATACAATTTATAGATTTATTTATAATATATCTCTAGAAGTTCTTTTTTTAAGTAATGCCGTATTTTGTCTCTTGGCCACGATAAAAGATATATCTTTAATAATGATTTTGGCCTTTAGAAAAAGACTACCTACCAAAATGTTATTAGTCTAAATTGATCATTAATTATTATTAGTGCAAACAGTTTACATTATCAAATGTCACGTGGTGATAACTAAATAATTATTACCTAGTTAAAACCACGATTTAAAATACCATCTTAAATCGTGGTTAAAACTTAAATGTCCTTATGTAAGTTTGTAACAATTATAACCCAGCCCGGTCAGCCTTCCGACAAAAAGAAAAAACGGAAATAAGCATATTATATACATTTTTAAAACAATAACTTTCTGCAAATAGTAGAAATACCTATAAAAACTAGATAGGTAGTTTAACTACCGCAGTTTGTTATTAAAACAATGTATAAATTACATCTAATTAAAAACATAAAATATCATAAACCGATGTCCTACATAATATAGTAATATATAGGTAGTATGTATCTAATAACTTAATTAAATTACAATATGTTATTTAACATTAATTATACCTATTTGTACTATAATAGTATAATAATTTACAATATTGGCTTAAGATTATCAAAAACTTTTTATATTTAAAATTTTTGGTGGGAAGACGAACGGGGTAAAGAGTAGAGAGTGTTAATAATTTTTGAAGAGCTAATCTATCCCAATATAACTTATTATGTACCAATATGTTATCATATTTTATTTTTTTAATAGTTTTAAATTTTAATACAATATTAGTGATCACTCATTTCGTATTCTTATTGATGTACTAATGTGCTATTATATTTAAGCCATTTATAATGCTTATTGTCTATTGATGTACAATATTATTGTCTCTAAAAAATAAAAATAAAATGTTTCAATCAAAATATATATTTACATTTTTTTTTTTTTTTTTGTAACTAAAAGCGAATAGCCGTATATGGGTAAATGGGTAGGTATTTAAATATTTTTTACCTTTCGGAAACATTGAAAATGTTTGTATCATAATATTCTCTGTTTAATAAAAGTTTTTATGTATTTGAAATTTTAGATTTCATTTAGTTTTTTTAAACTGTCGATAAAAAATTATTTGTTTGGTAAAAATAATAGAAGATTTAATACAATAAGCTGTTTATTTACAAAATAAAAAAAAATATCTTAAACTTATTGTCACGATATTTTTTTATAAGTGTTTGAAAATACAATTTCAACAAAATACATATAAGTAATTTATAAAATTTTAAAATTAGTTTATTTAGAAAAACGTATAATTATTCATTTTCTTTTTACAACTAAGATTTAAAAATTTAATACAAAGTTCTTTATAAATTTTTTAACCTTAATTAAAATAAATTTTCTACCAGAAAGTATAAATATAATAAAATAATATTATAATTTTATTTAATATTTTATGAGCCCCTGAAGTTTAAATTTGATATTATACATTCACCACTAAAATTAAAACTATTTCTCTTCAAACAGATAATTATTTTACTGTAATTAAAAAAATAATAACTATTTTATATGGATGAGATTTTTACAAAATATTTAAATGATATTTTTTTGTATATCGCAATACAATTTTCAAAATATTTAAATTTTTTTAAAGTTATTTATAAATATTTGAAATGTTCTATTATTTTTAGTTTTGATTCTAAAAATATCGTTTAATATTTTTCACTTGATCAAAAAGCTTGACAAATTAATAGACGATTACCACATAAGTTGTTCTCATAAATGTGTAAAAATATTAAAAATACATTTGTACAATTTATTTTTGTAAGCATTTAAAATTCAAGTTTTGATAAAAAATTTCAAAATCACGAACATTTATAAATTTTTTCTCAATATTGTAAATGTATAAATTTTATAGCTAACTAGCTAGGACTATTGTTGTAGGCTAAGATTTCGAATATGAAGTCTTCAAAATTTAATAAAAAGTTTCATTTAAGTAGCTTTAACTAAAACTAATAAATTAAAAAAAAAAAAAAAAGTGTAAGCTTATTTGAGAAATAACATATTTATGTGATATTCATTATATTGTTATAGTTAAAAAATATTATTTGTGGGGACATAAAACTTTTAAATATTATTATATTTTATACACTAAAATATTTTCAAATGCATTTTTTGTGACAAAATTTAATTCAATCTACTGTATTACTATAGGTATAAACCAAGTAATAGATAAAATGTAGCAGGTAGACTGATAAAGATGTTAGTCTTTGTTAATGATTTATCATTGTATATTTGTATTCAAATTTAACATATCGAATATAGCAATCCACTATTAATACACATTGTAAAACAGAGCGATATCCACTTCCACTTGACTTCCTTTTTTTTTTTTTTTTTTATTAAATTTGGTGAAATACATTTAACTTAATTCTATATAGTTATAGTATATAATTAACTTCATTTTCAATAACATAAACAAAATATAAATTAATTCATTTTGGAAGATGGTATCTTTTATAGGTACCTAAATATTTTTAAGTATTATAATTTTTTTTTACACAAATGTGTAATAATACAAAGGAATACAGGTTAATTGATTTATAACTTCCGTCTTTGATATTTCCTTACTCTTTTTTACATTCGCGGATTAAAATTAAAACTTTATTTCTTATTTTTTATATTTTAATTTCAGTTTATTTATTCAAAACTGATGTTGAAAATTTATTGTATTGTCTAACACACTGAATTATCTCATAAAATAATTTATTTTTTAATAAATTGATAAGATAATATGTATAGTGGTATTTAGATAAAGCGATAGCAATGTATTTATTTTAATCATTAGCAAACGCAAAGTAGGTAATCATTTTAAAAACATTCTTATCTCAAATTTAAATAAGAATTAAGCAATAATGTCATAGTGATTCATTTTTAATTTATAATTTAAAAATTTTCTTATTTATTTCATATATTGAAAAATTATTTATGTTTAAATAATAAATTTTAAATCATAATGTTTATTTTTTAAAAAATGTCAAATTCTAGTAGTGATACTGATGAGTTTTTTGATGCTGAGGATTTTGCAGTTCGTGATCAAAAGTAAAATTGTTTCTTTAGTACCAGTGTTTAGTAAACTTTTATAAAATAATTATCCATTTTTTAGTGAACAATCCAAACAAATTGTCAAAAGTGAAAAAGAACTTTTGGAAGAAAAAAAGAAAAATATGGCTTTCAAAATATCAAGTGCTCCCAAATCGGTATAACTAATAGTTAAGGTTTTTTTTTTAACAATTAGGCATTTATATAAATAATTTTACTAGGTTTCAGAGCACAATGGTCGCCGTAAATTCAATGAAATCAGGCAGCACATGCAAATCGATGAAGACGAAATGCAAGCTGTTTCTCCAACTGAAAGTCAAGCTTCATCAGCTGACGGAGTATTCTTAGCACCTTCACATAGACCTAGTCATCCTTTTAGAGTTATTGAGCCTGATGGAGCATCTGTTCAAAGTATATTATCCTTAGGTAAAGTTGGTCGACTATTGGGAAGTGTTCCTACAGATCATTTCATTGGTTAGTAAATTAAATTTTTGTAAATTTTTTTTTTCAAATTAAATTTTTTTAAAGTGATTTTAAAATAAAGTAACTTTTAGGAAAAGAATCTGCCCTGCGGCCATCAGAGAACAACAAATTATCTGAACCAGAAACACCCGTTTCTGTTGAAGACAAACCTATTGTACCTCCTGAACCTTTTACACCTTTCCACGAACCTGATGTAATTGCAAGCACAAAATTTTCAAATAATGGAACTGTTAGTATAGATACTGATAGACCTATTGCCCCCCCAAGACGACGAAGACGCAAACAAATAAATATTTCAATTGAAAACAATGGTGCTAAAACTGAAGACGATTCAAATGTATATACAATATTTAGTTACTGGGTCAATTTAAGTGCTGTATTTATTTATTTAATATGTTCTGAATAGAAATTAAATATTGAAAAAGATGAAGTCAGTGTCAATTGTTTAACAAGTCCAGTGAGTACCATAGAATCACTTACAAGAGAATTAGAGCATTCATTAGATCTTCATTCTGCTACCAAAGGGCAATATATTGTTAATCATCATGTAAGTAAAATTTTATTATGATTTTTTATTTTATTTATAATGTTCTGTAAATAGTTTTTTATGCTCAGAGTGATTCTAGAATATCTGTATTAGGAGTTAGGACAGTCAAAAATTCATCCATTCATGAAACTTGTTTATTTTAATATATTGATTTCATTCAACTAGAAAAAAATATATATTTTAATATTGATTTATACTATACTGTAAATATTTTATATTTTTAGGATCGAGAAAAACCAGTTCTTAATGTAATTAAAGAAGCGATTGAAGAAGTGAAAGAAAAATCTAAAACAATTGCTTCGCATAGTAATACATACCCAATGGCTGGTTCAAGTGGTATAGCTTCTAATCGGTCTTGTAGTCGTGTTGCTTCACGGGAACGTCGAAGATCAGCTGGTGATGAACAAGAGTTAAGAGATCAGCAGTTAAATATGTTTTTAAAAACACATACAGATTCCGGAAAAAAATTAACTGATATAGTAAGTGTTTTCAATTAATTAATTTGACTCATTCTAATAAATTGATTTAAAAATAGGAAATATTGGAACAAATAACTGTGTTAAATTTGGATACCGGGGAAAGAGTTCCATTAAGTATAGCTGAAGATAAATTACCACAATGCATTAATCCATTATCTCTACATATAATGCGTTTAACGTCAGAATATGTAAGCACTCCAAATTTAGATTCGCATTCGTTTAGATCAAATTCTATTAAGAAACTTAAAGAATCCGATGAAGAAAGCATTGGTAGTAAATCTAATGATACAGTGGCTACAGGGCGAGATGATCCTGTTGATGAATCTGCTATACGCCGTCGCACAGCAAGAATTAAACGGTTTTTAGGAACCACTGTCAAAAAAACTGTAAATAAAGCTAAAACTATTGCACACGAAGTATCACACGTAAGGCACAAAGAAGATGTTATGGAAATTATAGATTTAGTAGAAAGACCACAACTTGCAACTGATGTTCCTAATGCTCCTCAAATGAATGAGACATTCAAATTGAGGGCATCTAATAGCCATAAAGGACCATATGAATTTGATTCTGTTCAGCATGTTCAAGTTAGTTAATTAAAACAAAGAATTTTAAATACTATTTAATATATTATATATAATGCTTTTATATTGTTTTTTTAGGAATTTTGCCACGAACACACTGGTCCTGTATGGTGTATGAAATTTTCTATGTGTGGTAGACTATTAGCTACTGCTGGACAAGATCGAGTACTTCGAGTTTGGGTTTTGCGAGATGCTTATAAAGATTTTCATGAAATGAGGAAAAAATACGATGCTGATAAAGTTTCACCAACCCCATCTACAGAATCTTTAGTTTCTCAACTCTCAGTAGATGATCAATCATTTGCAGCTGATCCAGATGATCGTGGGCCATTTATGTCACGACCATTTTGTACTTACACAGGACATCGTTCTGATTTGCTGGATATAGCTTGGTCAAAAAATTACTTTGTCCTGTCGTCATCAATGGATAAAACTGTTAGATTATGGCATATAAGCAGAAGAGAATGTTTATGTTGTTTTCAACATATTGATTTTGTAACAGCTATATGTTTTCATCCACGTGATGATCGATATTTTTTGAGTGGATCATTGGATGGAAAACTTCGTCTTTGGAATATTCCTGACAAAAAAGTAGCAGTTTGGAATGAAGTTGAAGGGCAGACTAAACTCATAACCGCTGCTAATTTTTGTCAGAATGGTAAATTTGCTGTCGTGGGTTCATATGATGGACGGTGTATATTTTACACAACAGATCAGTTACGTTATCATACCCAAATACATGTACGTTCTACTAGAGGCCGAAATTCAACAGGACGCAAAATTAGTGGTATTGAACCAATGCCTGGTGAAGATAAAGTATTAGTAACTTCAAATGATAGTCGCATAAGATTATATGATCTCAGAGACTTAAATCTGTCTTGCAAGTATAAGGGCTATGTTAATGTAAGTAGTCAAATTAAAGCTAGTTTCAGTCATGATGGTAAATACATTGTATGCGGGTCAGAAAATCAATGCATATATGTATGGAAAACACATCACGACTATTCGAAATTCACATCTGTAAGACGAGATCGAAATGATTACTGGGAAGGAATAAAAGCTCATAATGCTGTTGTGACATGTGCAATTTTTGCTCCCAACCCAGAAGTGGTGTTTAGACAAATGAAATCAGATGAAAACAGTAGCCAAGATGGATATGTTTTAGTAAGTGCAGATTTTAATGGTTGTATACGTGTATTTATTAATAGAATGAAACCTAAACATAGTTCATTACCAGCAAGTGCTATGGTATAATTTTATTCACCAAAATTGATATTTTTTATTTTAATAATTTTAAAATTGTATGCTTGACTTCATGATGTAAATAAAAAAAAAAAACTTCGATTATTGAAAGAAATTTTATATGTTATTAATTAGTGAAAATTTTAACTATTAGAAAATAATAATTATACTATTATAGAAATATTGTTAGCAGATGATGAGGTAAAATTAATTTTAATTTGTTACCATTATTTTATAACAAAATGTATTTTAAACAATTTGGCTTCTGGTATTATAGTTTTTATGAATGTTAAATATTTTTTAATACATTGTCAACAAAATAATATCTATTCTTCAATTTTTTTATTTATTTACATAATATTCTTCCTTTAATCCTCAATTTACAAAGATTCATTTATTCATTACTAATAATGAAACCTATGGTTTGGTAAATGGTTTTAATTTTATACTATATTAAGAAATGCATTGTATTTATTGTTATGAAACTTATTCTGTTCAAAAAAATTAGTTCATAAAATAAAACCATATAATATTTTTATTTCTAAATCTTAGAAATATGCATATCGATGTATATAGTACTACTAGAAACATGGTATCTTAAAATAATTTATGAAATTTCAAAAAAGTCATATTTACTGATTATTATAATAATTACAAGTTAGATTTAATTTTAAAGGTTAACAATTATATTAATTTTTGTTGTAATATTTACAAATGTTCAATATGACCCCCATTGGCCACATAACTTGCATGACAGACATCTAAGCGATAGTCAACTTCTTCATAAACTTAGTGAAAAATACCACAGTAATTGCATTACTGCACTGTTTACTAATGGCTGATTCATGCATATTTAGAGTATCCACTTTAGTGTTTGCCATTTGTGGCCTTGTGGACTATAATAAAATTAGTTTTATCTTTTTACACCTTCAATACAATATACAAAGTTTCTTTACGCATTTTTGAGCACTTGAAATATAATTTAATATTATAACTATTCAAAAATAAAGTATTAAAATGAAATTATCTAATCTAAACGTACAATATATTTTTATGATTGTGGTTTCCATTTATTTTCATAATTATTTATCAAAAGGCTCTTATACTTTTTTAATTTCACTTCTAATTCGTCTCCATCTAATTTAGCAGACAATACTTCTACTCTTGATACTAAAAGAAAATCTGGATTATTTGGACTTGGACCTTTGACCAGATCCACCTCATCGCCTACTTCTATAGTGTGGCTTTTCTTCTGTACTTTTTCTCCATTCACGCGGATACGACTTTCATAAAAAGCTACTTCAATTTTACTACAAAGAAAATACATACATTGATATTTTAATAAAACAACAATCATATTCATAACTCCAGACATTACTTTCTAGATTTTCCTAGAGCATGTTTTAGGACAGTATCCATTCTCATCGTACTGGTCCTAAATTTAACCAGTTGACTGGATTCATCCATTTCTAATTCAAATTCATCGTCAGAATCTTGATCTTTCTATAACAGGAGTAGAAATCGATAAACTAAAAATTCTTAGTTAAAGATTGATTAATATGTTTAGCCAGACATTACTTCTTTATTTGTACGTTTGAAACGTCTGTCCATGATAACACATGGAAATTTGTTTGCCAGAATTGGCTGTCGACATTGATAGTAGATACTTCGAACCGAATGTTTATTCAAAATTGAAGACTCAAATCTAGTTGGAACGGTTGATGAAAGCCGGGACAAAAATCTTAAGGTTTTGAACATTTTATTAAAATATCATCTAAGACTACGAAGTCCGTAATACGATTGTACAGACGTTAGCCCGACGCAAAAACCTTAAATCCTAATGGTATAGAATAATGATAAAACGAAATACGATTAATACGAAGGCTGAATAGTGAATTATAATTTTATTATGTTGAAAATTGAAATTTTCTGAAATATTGACTTATTATCACGATTTAAGATATCTTAAATCGTGCTCATTATCAATGCTCGCCGGTGAGATAAGAAAAGCTATCAGTGATAAGACCTAAACAACCACGGTTTAAGATATATAAGATATATATAGTATATACCTATATACATGAAGATCTCTCTAATCTTCATGCCTATATATATATAGATAAAGATATAACATGATCTAAGACTGAATCTATTTTCAATGGTTATTGGTTAAGGTTAATGTCTATATCAGGAAACCGTAATATACTTTTTTATTTTATTTAGTTTAGTATTAATTTATGTTTTACAAACAATTTTGAAATTAAATTGAATAAAAGTCATTTTAAATTTTGAATCTAGATTTTCGTTGTGTTTAATAATAAATAATGATATTTTATCTTTTTAGTTTAAAATATTAAATGTTTTAGTAGATTCACCAATATTACATACACGTAAGTACGCCAATATATCAACCACCCACGAATTAAGATATTATTCGTGCTACCATCCATAGGTAATTAAACTGATTTAAAAATAAAATATTGAAAAAACGAATAATTAGTTGTACATTATATATTATATTATATAATTCTTATTTTTTACTAAAATTGTCATGTGGAATACATTTTATTTGAACGCCATATTAAATAATAAATCATAATATTATAGGTAATATAGGTAGGTATGTAAATGAATTCGTAGGTATAGAGGTATATAGGCTATAGCCATTGAATGTCTACAATAGTAATGAAATTGATTATAATAATATAGGTTAGGACCTAACATATTTTGATTCAGTTAAATTAATTTGTGTATTTTAATAATACGAATAGGACGCGTGAGCGGTAAGTATTATTATTTGAATATTAATAGTCGAGGATGTTTCTCTCGGCATGTATCGACAACGTTTAGTTTTATCAATAGTGCCCAAAAACACATCTGATAATAATAATAATAAATCATAATCGCATCAAAAATACGCAATAACACTGATATTTTACAACGAAACACGTAAACGGCGTAGGTACTGTGAAATAATATGAAAAAAGAATTCGCGCTATTCGTGCGACGAGCAATCGTGTACGCCATCTATGAACGAAAATGCTTAATTGTCGACATTTGGTGGTACTTAAATAGAAGTATTTTCCCACTAACATTCGACCGGGAGCGGCGGCGCGCTCCTGTAATCCGGCTACTCGGAGGTCGGATTGCGTGGATGGTTTGAGGTGGGGGCAACTGTGGCGGGTCGGTCCGCGTTGAACGGACGTCCGCGCTAAGCTTGTCGTCAATATGGGTTCGGCGGGGTAGCCCATCGAACCCAGGTTAGCTAAGGAGAGGCGCACCGGGCCAGGGGGGAAACCCAGCAGCCAAAAGTCTCCGCGGTGAGCAGTAGCGGGATAGCGTCTGCGAGTAGAACACTCGTTTGCAGCCCCGCCAACACAATCAGACCGCAATCTAAATTTTTTGCATTTTTTTCCGCGGTTTTTTTTTTTTTTTTTTGATTTTTATTTATCTTGAACACTTTTTTTTACGATATTTTCACTTCACAAAATGAAACTGTTTTTGAACAAATATTTACTGATAATTTGATGATCCACCACACTGATTTGCTTAAAAAAGTTTAATAATTTAAATTAAATTAATATTTGTGTAAACGCACAATAAAAACCATAATGTCTACTAATGTGCAATTTGTATATTTAAAAGAATTTCGATCTTTCAATATTTTTGTATACGTTAGTTTAACGATTAATTTTATTATTGATCCAATAATCATATATACTAATAGTATGCTTATGTTTAAAATTCAAACGTTTTATAATTAAATTACAAATATAATTCTATATCAAATCCTTAATTAAATTGTATAATATATTTTACATTTTTAAAATTTAAAAAAATCTATGCAATAATTTTTTGTATGCTTTTATAATTAAATGTTATTCGGTAATTTGAATAAAAATAATAAAAATGTAATATACCTACAATAAGGTTAAAATTATAGATGCATATTATTATATCAACCAATACAAATTTAATTAACTTACATAAATTATGATTTGAAACATTTAA